>NC_134354.1:309805416-311005416 GCF_048569485.1 Anomaloglossus baeobatrachus
CAGAAATCCGCAGCTGTTCGCTGATTTGTTACACACAACTACTCTCTAGTTCCCCCCTTGTCTGCAGGCCACTTTTGGTACTGCAGGACAATGCATAAGATGAGGCTGCTGAGCTGATTATGCCAAATATTGGAGGTCTCACATCAAGGGTAAATGTATATATCACCGATTCCCGCTAATGGAATATATATATATTTCGGTACTCTTAATGATAGCACTCCAATAATTCTATGCAATAACAATTACGCTGCCACCACTTAGACTTTCTACAGTTAGCTGGGGACCTGTTTCAGATAGCATAAGGCTCTTCGGGGTTATGGATTTGTATATAAAGCATAAGGAAAGAAACTCTTAAATTTTTTATATATTTAATCCGAAAATAGGCAGTGTTTAAAAAATATACAAGAATTTACAAAAGGGAACAATACACATTACGGCATAGACAGTTACATTAAAATAAAAGGTATAAAAGTGAAACTTACTAAGCTTGTGCCATAGAAGTGACGTCTGCTTAGGGAGTGGAGGGAACTCCAAGAGAAGAAGATGTTATAATCGGCCAGCATCACCCTTCATGATGCCCTCCAAAGTACTGACTGACCCCCCCCAGACAGGAACTGTCTCTTATGCTCTTGCTAGTCCCCCTTGCCTGTGACATCATTTTACAGTCACTTGTGGGCTGGGCTTGAGATGGTCACAAAGTTCCATAATTCTAGGGTTTTTCATATCTTTGCTCCTGGGCCACACAGGTGAAAGATATTAGCGTCATATTTTATATCTCGATTTTACAGTTACATTGATACCAAACACAACGCCTCTAGTACAATTTTACTGGCCAATACTAATTGGTCGTGATTCCAACGATCTCCCCGTCAGGTGAGATGGTGCGCTGGGTTCCGCACAACACAGGGATTCTGGCAATATATTTTTCATTTTTCTAGCATTAAAGCAGCACTTAAAACCTGCTTTGGACATTTTCCCGCCAAATAGTACAAAGGATTGTCTTTCTCTGCATCTACTTTTTCTGTAGATCTACCATCCCCATGTCATAAATACCTTAAGCTTCCAGGCCGATCAGATAATCGTCATGACGATCTGTAGCTGATGGTGGAAACGAGGGGGGTGAAGAACCTTCAACAGTTGTGCATGACATATTGTTTAAGGAAAAAAATATAAAAAGGGGGAGAAAGGTCACTCAGAATACCCAAACAAGAGATATTTTATCCATGGAAAAAAAAGGTGGCATAAGCAGTATTATAAATGGTCATAAACAACGACAATGACAACACAATGCTGTACTTGACAATATCCACAAGATGGCCTGAGTGGACATGAAGTGGAAAAAACCCCCAAAAATATATAAGTTGCAGTTGTCAAGGAATGCAGGACAATTAATATGTCACGTAATTTCTTGCAAAATTGCAACTGGACAAAGCTATACCAAAAAATCCACAATGGACTATTAAGTGGGAAAATGTAGATAAAGACTGAAGAAAAAAAATGGAATATGTGGTCAAGAAGAATTATATAGATGAATTATTATTATATAGAATTATATATGGATATGTCCCATTGATTCCAAGTGGCAACAACAAGGTAAGGAAAGGTAAGTATAGAAGAAAGAACTTATATGCAAACAAAAATAGGCAATGACGATTCACATAGTTATATACAGATCAAGTTATCTAATACTGAGCCTGTGACTGACGATGGAAAGTGAATGCTAAGACTGCATACAGGACAAGAGATGAGCCATACTGAACAAATGCTGCGTTAACTGAATGCTGAACCTTTTCGAACCCCGTTGGATTCAATGGGAGACCAAACGTAAGGCAAACACCTTTAGGGTAAGTTCACACAGTGCGTTTTTCGCGGCATTTTTGCGCAGTTTTCGGGTGCGTTTTTGCTCAGAAAACTGCATGACTTTGCTTCCCCAGCAAAGTCTATGAGTTTTCACTTTTGCTGTCTGCACACAGCGTTTTTTTTCAGCTGCATTTTTGTGGTGCCACAAAATCGCAGCATGTCAATTATTCCCGCGTTTTTCACTGCGCTTTTCATCCATTGAGTGCAATGGGATGTTGAAAGACACCATGAGAAACGCAAATAGGTGCGTTTTGGTGCGTTTTAGTGCGTTTCTAAGACCAAAAACGCAGCTATAAACGCAGGAGGTGGGTAGTAAAGTGACATGTACAGGAAGAGGATTCCTTCTGTCAGTAAACACAGAAGCGTGAATCCTCCCGGTACCGTCACCGCCGCTTCCACCTCCAATCCTGTGCATATATGCTGCCGTGCGGCGTCATGTACGGGCAGGAGGTGGAAGCGGCTGTGAAATCAAAAGTGAACAGTAGAAAAAAAAAAGTCATACTCACCTGTCTGCAGACTCCCGGTGCCATGCCTGCTCCCAGATCCTCCTCCCGGTACCGCCGCTCCGGGAGTGTGCAGTCTCCCCGGGTACGTATGCCTTGCGATGGATCACCTGATGCAGTCATCTGACGCATCTGGTGATCGTAAGTCTCGGGGTGACGCCAGCGGCCGGCCGATTTAACCTATCAGCGGATGCGTCAGGAGACTTCATCCCTGATTACCGGCAGCTCCTGCAGCGATCGGACGGGATCAGACTCGCTCTAGGAGCTGCCGGTAAGCAGCACATAAGTGAGTTTTTTTTTTTTTTGCACCGATGCATCTGCTGATTGTATAAACGGCTTTTATACAATCAGTTGATGTGTGATGTGATTCAGGCACTTGATACTGACACATCATCTGATCGCTTTGCCTTCCAGCAAACCGATCAGATGATATTGGATCCGGATTGGATGGCGCGGGACCCTTGACCCAGGATTACTGCGGAGGGGGGTTCTTTATTTCAATAAAGATGGAGTCATTAATTGTGTTGTGTTTTATTTCTAATAAAAATATTTTTCTGTGTGTTGTGGTTTTTTTATCTTTACTAGAAATTCATGATGGCCATGTCTAATATTGGCGTGACACCATGAATTTCGGGCTTAGGGCCAGCTGATAATATACAGCAAGCCCTAACCCCATTATTACCCAGTGAGCCACCCGGCATCAGAGCAGCTGGAAGAGTTGGATACAGCGCCAGAAGATGGCGCTTCTGTGAAAGCGCCATTTTCTGGGGTGGCTGCGGACTGCAATTCGCAGCGGGGGTGCCCAGAAAGCATGGGCACCCTGCACTATGGATTTCAATCCCCAGCTGCCTAGTTGTACCCGGCTGGACACAAAAATTAGGCGAAGCTCACATCATTTTTTTTTTTAATTATTTCATGAAATTCATGAAATAATTAAAAAAAGGGCTTCTCTATATTTTTGGTTCCCAGCCGGGTACAAATAGGCAGCTGGGGGTTGGGGGCAGCCCGTACCTGCCTGCTGTACCCGGCTAGCATACAAAAATATGGCGAAGCCCATGTAATTTTTTTTGTTTGGGGGGCAAAGAAATCCTGCACACAGACCTGGAAGGAGGATGCTGAGCCTTGTAGTTCGACAGCTGCTGTCTGCTCTCCTGCATACACTAGTGGATGGAGGATGCTGAGCCTTGTAGTTCGACACAAAGGTGTGGATTTTATTGTAATAAAATTGTTTAATATTGGGAATATTTTGTTTATCTTGTTAAACTACAATATTCCCGGGACTTTATTGATCCAAATTTTGCATACTAATATATTCCAGAGTATGGCAGGTTTTTTGTCAGGACCTGTTAATACAGCACCTTGGGCTGAGGAAGCGAACCAAGTATTCTCAACTAATGAATTTTCTGTAGGGAATACAGGTTCAAATCTTAAAGATTCATTTAAAGAATTATTTGCTAACTATAAAAATAATATACGATCCTGGTGGGAAATAAAGGGTCTGGAGAACTACCTTAAGCACCAGATTGTCCCTAGGGGATTAAGGATTAACATCCATCCTTCCCCGAGGACTGCCTCTGAGAATTTCTTAACTTTGTGGCGGAAGGAATCTATAGCTTCCTCCCTAAGGCTAATGAACCTCCTTTTAGAGGAGGAGAAAAAACTATTTGCAGAATCCACCATTATCCTCAACACAAGTATTGATAACATCTTACGCCTTAAAAACGATCCTGACTTCACTAGAAGAGAAGGACTATTACAAACTTCTATAGAAAGATTCCAAAATAATTTGAAAGAGCGGAAACATTCTCAATGTATTAGGGATCTAGCAGAATTTAAGGAGGACAAGGTGTTCCAACCTCCCACTAGACAATCACCGTCAGTATCATCTTCTGATCTTGAGGCATCTGACTCAGAAAGATCAAGGACGAGTACTAACCCCCCGGAGACAGGGAGTCGACCTCTAAATCTATGGCCAGCTCCAAGAAAATCAAAAAAGAGGAGGGGTGGACATTTTGGTTACCATGGGTTACCACATGGTCCTTCTGGTTCATCTGGTTCTTTTTTGGAGCAGAGACATCTGGGAGGCTACTACCCACGTACAAGAGCGCATCAGGCCAGGGGAGGATTATAAATCTCTCAGACGTCCCCCTTACCAACAATGACTATGCGGTTCTGTCTAAGGGCTTGGGATTCATTCCCTCAAACCGCTTTGACTGCTTCAGCTGGGTTAAAGACCTGGAGTTATTTGGGAGAAAGCTGAAGTGGAAGCTTTTCTTTGAATATAATACACGGGATCAGTGTAGGACTTTGGGCATTCAGGAGGAAGATTTTGAATGCTTCCAGTCCCTCACTGATCTCCTCAAGGATAATGCTAAAGGAAGGGGAGATGGTCCATTTACATGTCTGAAGAGACCAAGTAAGAAATCCCCACCGGTCAATAACTGCACTAGTGTTGACATTTTTCTCAAACTTGTGCAGGAGGACCTGTCGAAAATCCCTCAATCATCCCCTGGCCTGTACTCTAATCTCACAGTAGGGGAGTCTTTGGCACTTGATCAGCTATCGAAGAATGATGGTTTGATTATAAAAAAGTCCGACAAGGGCGGGAATCTTGTTGTCTTAAATCACTCAAAATACCTTGATATGTGTTATTTTCTGTTGAAGGATAGGGGGACATATGAGAGGTTACCTGGTGATCCTACAAAGACCTATGTTGATATCCTCCTTCCAATTCTGGGAAAAGCTAGGGCTTCTGGCTTGGTCTCAGAGAGCGAGTATGAGTTTCTAGTACCACAGTGTCCGGTGATCCCCGTTTTTTATGCACTCCCTAAGGTGCACAAGGGCCTAGAGCCACTTAGGGGTAGGCCTATTGTGGCAGGGATAAACTCCTTGTCCCAAAACGTTGGCATTTATGTGGACAAAGTCCTACGTCCATTTGTTACCTCCCTCCCGTCCTATGTTCGGGACACTCCCCATCTACTACAAATCCTGGAGGATGTGAGTGTAAGCCCAGATACCATCTTGGCCTCCATCGATGTTGAGGCTCTTTATAGCTCGATCCCCCATAGACTAGGTATACAGGCAGTGAACTATTTTCTAAGAACCAGAGCCGTCGAATGTGTGAGGCACAGTGATTTCATTGAAGAATTACTGTCCTTTACACTACATCATAATTATTTTTTATTTGACACCAAGTACTTCCACCAGCTCAGGGGTACAGCTATGGGGAGCCCCTGTGCCCCCAGTTATGCTAATTTATTCCTGGGTTGGTGGGAGGAAACGGTGGTTTTTGGGGGGGAGGATGGGGCATCTCATCAATGTATCGGACTATGGGTCCGATACATTGATGACATCCTCATCCTCTGGTCAGGGTCCATTTTTGAGTTTGAGCAATTTGTTCAGGATCTTAATAACAACTCCCTAGGGCTTAGATTTACCCATACATGTGATCTTAATTCTATTACCTTTTTGGATTTAGTAATAGTTAAAGATGGGAAGGGCAAGATCCAGACCCTTACACATCGGAAGCCCACTGCAACCAACTCTCTCTTAAAATGGGATAGCCATCATCCTCTTCCTCTTAAAAGAGGGATCCCAAAGGGGCAATTCCTGCGAATCCGCAGGAATTGCTCCAGAGAGGATGATTTTGAAAAACAGGCAGCGGATCTATTTGATCGGTTTTTAGAACGTGGCTACCCTAGACGTATTTTACAGCAGTCTTATGCATATGCCCAAAGTACCAATAGACACTCGCTCATGACACCTAGGATACGTGATGATAATTCGAATATCACACGTATTATTGGCACTTTTGACACTCAATCGGATAGAGTATTCTCGGTAATTAAAAAACATTGGGGAATTTTGAGGGCCGACCCCGACCTGTCCAAATATATCTCTAAATTACCATGTATTACATATAGGCGGGGACAGTCCCTAGCCGATAGACTGTCTCACAGTATGTACCAGGCACAAAGACCAAAAGGAACTTGGTTGGATAGAAAAATTACTGGCATGTTCCGATGTGGTAATTGCAAGTATTGTGGGTCAATGGAACAATGCAAAGGATTTAGGAGTGCGGCCACTGGTAAAACCTTCTACTTGCGTGACTTTAGTAATTGTAAGACCTCCGGAGTTGTCTATAGAGCGTCTTGCACGTGTCCTATGGACTACGTTGGCAAGACACTGAGAGAACTCCGGAGGAGGGTGGGGGAACATCTGTCCGATATTCGGAATAAACGCGATACACCAATCTCTCGCCACATTAACACGGTCCACTGTGGTGATGTTGCTCATATTCGTTTTTCTGTGATAGAGTTAGTAAAGCCTAGTCCTAGAGGTGGAGACTTTGACAGACTTCTTCTACAGAAGGAGTCAGCATGGATATTTAGAGTGGGCTCCCTTACACCAAGGGGGCTTAATGAACAGCTTTCGTTTAATTGCTTCCTCCCCACTTAGTATAGACAGGGTTTATACTGTTTTAATAATTCCACTATGCCTTATTCTGGAAGAATACCCTCTTATGTTAGGGGGATGTATCTATATTGATGGATATGATTATCATTAAAATGATGTCTGTTATGTGCTTGCCCCAGGGATCCCTGTGGTGAATATGGAATGTATATGGTGGGTATCTATGTTGTGCTCTCTGTTATAATACTGTAAACACTGTACGATATTTAATCTAATTTAATATTGCATCTTCTAGACTGTATTATGCGATTTGAGATATGTATCTGGTTTAACACAGTATGGTGTCTAAATTAAGCATTATCTATATGTCATGTTTATTGCTAGTTTAGCGATAGTATCAAGTGGCTGCAAGATCCATCTAAGGGGAAAATTGAAGGCACCGCGCATGCGCACCTATGTTCTTCTGCAGCGGGTCATGTGATCGTCATCTCTGATGACGCCTGGCGCTGCTGCTATGGAGACCGTGCGCATGCGCGATGGTTCTTTTCTGTAGATGAGTGGGTTTGACATGCGTGCTCCCGTGTGGCGCGTGCGAGGTGCGAGCGCGATACGGGGCATGCGCAGTCAGGAACCCATAGTGTGCCGATGGAAATGGCCGGTGGGTGTTTTGACCCACATAGGCCTCCGTCGGGAGCGCGCGATAGGCGCGCGCTGTATCAGGCATGCGCACTGGGTGCTCTGTGAGCACACGCCCGATTTGCCTCCAGGTGTATTGAATGATATATGGTATATATATACCACAGATGGTAGTGCAGATCCATGGCGATCACTTGGACTGTGGTGGTCATCTGCATGGTATCAACTGCACCACGCTGATCCTGTTCCTGACGCCATGGACCTGCACACCTAAATTCTAATATCATTCTGGGCAAGTACTTTTTGGTATATCTGTTCTTTATTCTATCTTTTTCATGCCACTGTGATAAAGTTCTTAAACTATGCACCTTATTTGTATCTCCATGTTGATATGGTGTATTTGCCTCATAGCCTCCTGATGAACCACACTCACAGTGTGGGGAAACGCGTCGAGGTGGAGTTACTGAGGTGGAAGTGTATGAAGGCTGTTGGTTACTCCTATTATAAGGACACCTGAAGAGCAATAATACATCATCTTCTGGACTGTATGGACTGTATGGACTGTCATGGACTGTCATGAATCAAATCTCTGGCGAATAATTAATTACAGCCCATAAGCTAAGTCCTATGCTCCAAAGTGATAACTGTGAACCACTGCCATTTTGTTGATTGTATTTGTCATTGACATTTTATATGTTGTATTTGACCACTAGGTCATGGTTTTGTTTTACACAAAGGTGTGGATTTTATTGTAATAAAATTGTTTAATATTGGGAATATTTTGTTTATCTTGCTGCCGGTAAGCAGCACATAAGTGAGTTTTTTTTTTTTTTGCACCGATGCATCTGCTGATTGTATAAACGGCTTTTATACAATCAGTTGATGTGTGATGTGATTCAGGCACTTGATACTGACACATCATCTGATCGCTTTGCCTTCCAGCAAACCGATCAGATGATATTGGATCCGGATTGGATGGCGCGGGACCCTTGACCCAGGATTACTGCGGAGGGGGGTTCTTTATTTCAATAAAGATGGAGTCATTAATTGTGTTGTGTTTTATTTCTAATAAAAATATTTTTCTGTGTGTTGTGGTTTTTTTATCTTTACTAGAAATTCATGATGGCCATGTCTAATATTGGCGTGACACCATGAATTTCGGGCTTAGGGCCAGCTGATAATATACAGCAAGCCCTAACCCCATTATTACCCAGTGAGCCACCCGGCATCAGAGCAGCTGGAAGAGTTGGATACAGCGCCAGAAGATGGCGCTTCTGTGAAAGCGCCATTTTCTGGGGTGGCTGCGGACTGCAATTCGCAGCGGGGGTGCCCAGAAAGCATGGGCACCCTGCACTATGGATTTCAATCCCCAGCTGCCTAGTTGTACCCGGCTGGACACAAAAATTAGGCGAAGCTCACATCATTTTTTTTTTAATTATTTCATGAAATTCATGAAATAATTAAAAAAAGGGCTTCTCTATATTTTTGGTTCCCAGCCGGGTACAAATAGGCAGCTGGGGGTTGGGGGCAGCCCGTACCTGCCTGCTGTACCCGGCTAGCATACAAAAATATGGCGAAGCCCATGTAATTTTTTTTGTTTGGGGGGCAAAGAAATCCTGCACACAGACCTGGAAGGAGGATGCTGAGCCTTGTAGTTCGACAGCTGCTGTCTGCTCTCCTGCATACACTAGTGGATGGAGGATGCTGAGCCTTGTAGTTCGACAGCTGCTGTCTGCTCTCCTGCATACACTAGTGGATGGAGGATGCTGAGCCTTGTAGTTCGACAGCTGCTGTCTGCTCTATTGCATGCAATATTGGATGGAGGATGCTGAGCCTTGTAGGTCTGCTCCCCCTGACTCTCCCTCCAGCATACAGTCCTGGATGGAGCATGCTGAGCCTTGTAGTTCTGCAGCTTCTGTCTGCTCTCCTGCATACACTATTGGATGGAGTATGCTGAGCCTTTTAGTTCTGCAGCTGTCTGCTCTCCTGCATACACTAGTGGAGAATGAAGAACATATTGAAGAAGGAAATGACATCAGACCTTTTTTTTTTTGTTCACTGATAAAAAACGCATAAAGACGCAGTGAGCAAAAACACAGCAAAACGCAGCAAAAACCGCACCAAATCGTGGCAAAACGTGTGCGTTTTTTGCCGCGGGTGCGTTTTTGTGCGTTTTTTGCCGCAAAAATTGCACAAAAACGCAGCGTCAAAAAAACGCAGTGTGTGAACCTATCCTTAGGGTGGTCAGGGCCGTATTTGGCATTCATGCTGCCCTAGGCACTTTAAGTAGTCATGCACCTTACTGACAACTCAAACTATGAGTATGTGCACACATCTATTTCTTAAGGATCCATACTGTAACTCACTTGAAAGTGCTAAAAGAATGAACATCTGCACTTGCTGCACATGCATTCCGGGTTTTTTTTAGCTTCTTTTAATAGCTTCAGGTTTTCAAAGACACTAAGTGGTCAAATATGTAACTGAGCCATTTTCTGGGCTGCTACTGCCAGGAAGTTGCTGAACAGAGAAAAAGTCTGCAGCGGCCTGAACCCTGATCGTGGGCTATGCATCTGCGGTCTCCTGCGGAGGAAACTTGTGGTCCCACAGGTCAGGACCCACCGCGTCCAGGACACAGTGGGTCCTGATTGTGGACACGTACCCTAAAAGTTCATATATCCTTTATATAGTAGTTAAGATGCTTGTACACAGACTATAGTTGGCCGAACCCAGAGATAGATCGGTTCGACCAACAGTCTGACTGTCAGGGAGAGGAGGACCCAGCATGTCCAATTTTGGACTGGGGATCCTTTTTTTCTCTCTAAGAGATGAGCACACCACCAGAGATGTCTAGTACCATCTGAGAGAACACAAGAGCACTCAACAAAGAGAGCAGTCCTGTGTAAGGGAGAGTCAGGCGAGATAAATAGCTGCCAGCCAAATGATGGTACAGATGTCTATAGTATATGGGGGCTTTAGTGAAATTGTTTGGCTAATGTATGGACTCATTGAGACAAGTATATTTTTAATCTGGCACACTGACCCTATAATCTACTATCAAGTTTAATAAATTAAATATTGCTACATCTACACAACTACATCACCGGAACCAACCTCAAATCACGACTACATCACCAGAGCCACCATCTATACACGCCTACACCACCAGAACCACCATCTGTACACAGCTACATCACCAGAATTAACCTCAAATAATTACTATATCACCAGAACCACCATTGGTACATGATTACATCACCAGAACCAACCTGAATTCAAGATTACATCACAAGAGAGAAAGCCAATGTGGCACCCCTGAGGTTTCAATCGCCACAGGGTACCGCATTTCACTTAAGGTGCAGTACTTATCCCGGGTAAGGAAGAGGTTAATCGCTGGTGTTTCTCCCATTCACAAAACACACACAGGTGCTTTCCCACCAGGGTTAGCCTAGAGTAGATAAGGGGGTGGCCATCTCGAGGCATGGGACTTTCCCGGTCACTAGGACAACCACCTGGGGGGCGGGCACTACTTGGGGAAAAGGAAGGCGCATCTTCACACACAGAGCAGTTACCCCGGGTACATCTTGGGGTGAGGACCACAGTCAGGACCTCAGTCCAGGCATCACTTTACACTTCTGGGAGCACTACAAGACACGTGGCTTGGAGCAGGCAGCTCAGCCCGGGCTCTCTACAGATACCGGGGATTCCAGGGTCTGCGAAGAATGCAGAAAACACCTGCAATCCGTTTCACATTCCATCCACGGGATTGGAGGGACCCCGACCAGAAAGGACACACAGTGGAAACACCGGCGGTGACCTCCGAATTATCCGGGATTGGCTGGGGCCCATCACGGCAGAGACCGACACTCCAAGGGAGACAACCGGACACTGAGTAAATAACCTTGAGCCGCAACTACTGAGTCAGCCCTTCATTGCCGGCGCCAACGGTCACTACTACCCCCATCATCCTCCCTGGGGCCTAGCTCTACTTTTGGGGAACTGAAACATCCCGGCTGCAGCACCATCCATCCCAGAGGACAGCAACCGCAGCGGCAGCTAATTCCTGGCCGCACACCACAGGTGGCGTCACGAGACAACAACTCCCAACATCCTCAATCCCCTTTTATCCTCATCACACTATTCTTCTCCATCAATCCCTTTTTGTGGACACCTCGGGGTCAAGGAACCGGGCAGGGCCACCCGTGACATCCCCCTGACCCTCACCGGCCTGGTGACGAGTATTCCCCAGACCCCGTGGGGTGCTCCACCAGCCCAACATATAATTATCTGACATGAAACTGCAGCTCCTAGTATGTCTTTAACAATGGAAAGGAGATACTAGGAGTTGTTACCAGCCATTATCAAACTACGGACCATTCAGGAACCACAGTACTGATGAGGTGCAGGCAGTAGCACTCTTAAACATTTAAAAAATACCTTAACTTTTGGAAGATATCATCTATGTTTTAGGTCCATTAATTCTGAGCACGTTGGTGTGTGAGTCTGGGTCCTGAGACTCCATAAATTGCTCAAAAATTGTTTAAAAGAACTGAGAGTCCTCAGTGGTTGATACCTTTTAATGGCTAACTGAAAAGATGGTAATAATTGCAAGCTTTCGAGACTACTCAGGTCTCTTCATCAGGCATGGTATAACACAAAATCTGAAGAGTCACATCTTTATACACAACAGGAATTAGAATAGTGCAGTAAAAAAAAAAAAAAGGTTACATAAAACAGAACTATCTCTATGGCAGGGGGCAAACTGTTGTGGCCATAAATTTTGCTGCAGTTCAGTGTGAAAGTTTTACTGTCCTCTGATAAGGGTCTGGTCCAGGGCTGTGACACGCTCGGATGGTCAGAGGAGCACATCTTTTAACTGATGTAAAAAGACATGAATCCATGAGACACATTCATTCCTACTCTGAATGTGTCAAAGGTCATCATAAGTTTCTACTCCCATAGTCTCCTATCTCTCTGGGACTTGAAATTTCCTTTCAATACCAGCAATTTCATGTCCATGATGCTGTGGTCTGAGTTAAAAAAATGTTTGGCCATAGGTAGATCCATCCTTTTTTCTCTAATTATGTGGCGGTGAGAATTCATCCTTGTCCTGAGCTGTTGTCCGGTCTTCCCTACATACAGATCCCCAGTTGGACATTTGGTACATATAATTAAGTACACCACATTGGTTGTGGTGCAGCTGAAGGTACCTGGGATCTTGTAGTCCTGATGTGATCTGGGAATCTTTATCTTGTCCGTTGTCAATATTAATGGACAAGTCTTACATTTTTTCTGGTTGCAGGGAAATATTCCTGTTTGTGTTGGACAGGACAGGGAGCTTCTGACAATGATGCTTCTTAGATTTGGGGGCTGTCTAAAACACAGAAGTGGGGGGTCTGGAAAAATAGATTTTAACCGGGCATCTTTTTGCAGCAATGGTTGTAGTTTCCGTGCAGCTCTTCTAAACACCTCCAGATGTGTAGGTGACTACAAGAGGGACCCGGTTGTTTTCTTCTTTAGTTTTATAATGTAGTAGATGGTTTCTTGATATTCTGGTGGCTCTTGTAATCTGGTTTTCAATTGTTCTTGGGTGGTAGCCTTGATTCAGAAAGGTCTTTCTGAGGCCCTCAAGGTGATTGTCTCTATCTGTACTGTTAGAAAATATCCGATTGTACCTGATAGCCTGGCTGTATACTATAGAGTTTTTTATGTGTTTTGGATGAAAACTGTCCCATTTCAGGTATGTTGGACGGTCAATTGGCTTCTTGTACAGGGATGTCTCTATTTCATTGTTCCGTAGTTTAATGATGGTGTCCAAGAAGTTGATTTCCGTGCAGGAGTAGTTGAGTGTTCGGTTGATGGTGGGATGAAACTGATTAAATTGTTCATGGAAGGTCTTCAGCTGCTGCTCAGACTCTGTCCAGATGATTAAAATATCGTCAATGTAACGGTAGTAGGCTAGAGGCCTGATAGGACAAGAGGATAAAAAGGCACTCTCAAGCTTGGCCATGAAAAGATTTTTTTCTTATCCAAATGCAAAAAGGAGAATCTGATCCCGAAAGGACTCTGGATTACAAACCCAATTCTACATACCTACAATACCCATTATGCACAAAACCTTTGTCACAGGACGTCTGAGAGACTAAGGAACCACCTTTTGCATGTCTTCTACAGCATCAAGAGTAAAATCCAGAGGGAATTTGAAACACAAAGGAATACACTACCAGAAAGCACAGAACAAAAAGTAGAACAATACTATTACAGACTATGAATCCTTCTGATCCACAACAAGGAAAAGAAGCTACATAGACTGCGCCTCAATTCAGGACTTAATACAAACAAGAACAAAGAGAACAAAGCCAAAACCTGACAACTTGGACAACCACTCCAGTCAAGGCACAAAAGCATCTAACTGTGTTATCAATCTCTCGGATTACAAACCAAACAAAGTGGAACTTGCTGTGCTTTCTAGAGGACTCTCATTTTGTCCTACTAAAGCTCTAGACAAAATTGAACTCTGCAGCGACATGGAAGATTACTTCAGGAGACTACGTCTGAGGGAATATTTTAGCGATGCAGATGTTTCAGAATCCACCCAGACTGAAGGAAGACGGATCTTGACAACCAGGAAAAGATCAGATTGGACACCTCCACCAGGACGCAACCCTCATCTGGATAACTATATAGACACTTTCAGACATTTGGTAAAATCCACTTTCCTAGACACACACAGGAGGCAACCACCCAACATCAGTGCCCTGGAGAGAAGGGCCATAAAATCTTTGAAAACCAACAAAGAAATCATTAAACCTGCAGACAAGGGGGGTGCAATAGTCATGATGAACAAATCAGACTACATGAAGGAAGCACACAGACAACTGATGGACACATGCTACTATAAGAAATTGGAGTCTGACCCTACACAGAACTATTACAAGGAACTTAACAAGTTGGCCTCTTGTTTGCCTGACATATCCATAAGAACTGATGAACTGATACCGGTGAGTCCAAGAATAGGCACATTCTACATGCTTCCCAAATTTCACAAATCTGGAAACCCAGGAAGACCCATCATTTCATGTGTGGGCACCCTCACTGAACAAGTCTCTGGATGGGTAGAGGGTATCCTTAAACCCTTGGTAAGGCTATGTTCGCACGTTGCGTACAGTTCACTGCAGAAATTTCTGCAGCGATCTGAAGAGCACATGTGCGCTTTAAATCGCTGCAGAAATGTCCGTAGTGAAGCCGATTCCATGCGCTCTGCCTGCAGCTCCTGACAGAGCAGGAGCTGCCGGCAAAGCGCACGGAAGAAGTGACATGTCACTTCTTTTTATGCAGCACTTCGGCAGTAGCCGAAGCGCTGCGCTCTAAAATGCCACGTGCGCACGGCCCCTGCACAATCTCCATAGACTGTGCAGGGGACGCAGGACGCATGCAGTTACGCTGCGCTACAAAGCGCAGCGTAACTGCATGAATTTACGCAACGTGCGCACATAGCCTAAGGGATACAACCAGCTACATCCAAGACACTACTGACCTATTGAAAAAACTATCAGCAATAGGTCCTCTTCCAGAGGGAACCATCCTTGCTACCATGGATGTGGAATCCTTGTACTCGAATATTCCACACCAGGATGGATTAAATGCTTGCAAAATTTTCCTGGAAAATACAGGAATTGATGCCAATTCTGTGGTGAAGCTTACAAAATTCATCCTCACCCATAATTACTTTGCATTTGACAATGACATATATCTACAGGAGACTGGGACTGCAATGGGAAGCAAAATGGCACCACAATATGCAAATCTTTTCATGGCCAAGCTTGAGAGTGAATTTTTATCCTCTTGTCCTATCAGGCCTCTAGCCTACTACCGTTGCATTGACGATATTTTAATCATCTGGACAGAGTCTGAGCAGCAGCTGAAGACCTTCCATGAACAATTTAATCAGTTTCATCCCACCATCAACCTAACACTCAACTACTCCTGCATGGAAATCAACTTCTTGGACACCATCATTAAACTACGAAACAATGAAATAGAGACATCCCTGTACAAGAAGCCAATTGACCGTCCAACATACCTGAAATGGGACAGTTTTCATCCAAAACACATAAAAAACTCTATAGTATACAGCCAGGCTATCAGGTACAATCGGATATGTTCCAACAGTACAGATAGAGACAATCACCTTGAGGGCCTCAGAAAGACCTTTCTGAATCAAGGCTACCACCCAAGAACAATTGAAAACCAGATTACAAGAGCCACCAGAATATCAAGAAACCATCTCCTACATTATAAAACTAAAGAAGAAAACAACCGGGTCCCTCTTGTAGTCACCTACAATCCACATCTGGAGGTGTTTAGAGGAGCTGCTTTGGAAACTACAACCATTACTGCAAAAAGATGCCCGGTTAAAATCTATTTTTCCAGACCCCCCACTTCTGTGTTTTAGACAGCCCCCAAATCTAAGAAGCATCATTGTCAGAAGCTCCCTGTCCTCTCCAACACCAACAGGAACATTTCCCTGCAACTAGAAAAAATGTAAGACTTGTCCATTAATATTGACAACGGACAAGATAAAGATTCCAAGATCACATCAGGACTACAAGATCCCAGGTACGTTCAGCTGCACCACAACCAATGTGGTGTACTTAATTATATGTACCAAATGTCCAACTGGGGATTTGTATGTAGGGGAGACCGGACAACAGCCCAGGACAAGGATCAATTCTCACCGCCACACAATTAGAGAAAAAAGGATGGATCTACCTGTGGCCAAATATTTTTGTAACTCAGACCACAGCATCATGGACATGAAATTGCTGGTATTGAAAGGAAATTTCAAGTCCCAGAGAGATAGGAGACTATGGGAGTACAAACTTATGATGACCTTTGACACATTCAGAGTAGGAATAAATGTGTCTCATGGATTCATGTCTTTTTACATCAGTTAAAAGATGTGCTCCTCTGACCATCCGAGCGTGTCACAGCCCTGGACCAGACATTTATCAGAGGACAATAAAACTTTCACACTGAACTGCAGCAAAATTTATGGCCACAACAGTTTGCCCCCTGCCATAGAGATAGTTCTGTTTTATATAACTTTTTTTTTTTACTGCACCATTCTAAGTCCTGTTGTGTATAAATATGTGACTCTTCAGATTTTGTGTTATACCATGCCTGATGAAGAGACCTGAGTAGTCTTAAAAGCTTGCAATTATTACCATCTTTTCAGTTAGCCATTAAAAGGTATCAACCACTGAGGACTCTCAGTTCTTTTAAACAATTTTTTTATCTCTACTGGCTAACACGGTACAAAGATATATTCTACTTGTATCTAAATTGCTCAAATAAACTCTTAGAAGTGCACGGCTCAGGAGACAGGACTAGGACTTTCTACAGCATCTGCTCTGCGCTGTGTGCACTCTTCTAAAAGAACTTTTCTGCTGTGGTTGGGGATCTCTAGACCAGAATCCCCACCAATATGCTCAGAATTATTGAGCATAAAACATAGAAAGAAAAAAAAATCTCCCAAAAGTTTAGTTGTTTTTTGAGGTGCATTTACAATGCTGCCAATAATTGGAAACAGTCTAACTACACAGGCTGTCAGATCACCCGATGCACAAGCAAAATGTTCTTTTGTAGGGTGAAATGGTTTTCCCATTTACATAAATAAACATTTATATAGGGGATGGTTCCCTTACAAAAATCACACACTGTTTAGCTTAAAGGGGTTATGCAGTTTAAAATAACAAGTCTGCAGTCACTCTGTGTCTCTATGACTGCAGACTTATTAATCCTTCCAGTGTACTCATGGTGGTAAAGTATGCGATATGCAGATTCCCAAACAGATCTCATGTAGTGGGTACGCTTAATGCACTTCTAATTAGTGAGGCCGTGTCCCCTAGATGGGTTCTAGCTGGGAGTCTGCATATTGCAAATTTGTCAAATAGTTGTCGTTTAATATATTTAATGGAAGATGGGTAAAATAAAGGATAATTTTTTTTGTTTTGATATCTTATAGAAATATTTAATATATATCACTTTATCACTATTTCACAGCGTAACACTTTGCTAGCATTTTACACTTACACAGTCATAGTGTTTTAATAACATGAATTGAATTAATTTTACTTAATAACAATACATTTATTTCATTGTATGTCTAATTTATATTCATATTTACACTTTATTATGATTTTTTTTTATAATATGACACAACACATATTCACATCACTGCTACTACATTTATTTATTTTTTGTAGGATGAAATTATTCTTTAGTTTTTTACTTTTTAGCAATTCATGGAGCACTTTATTATATTTTGTATTTTATATTTCATTGATAATTTTATGTCACTGTTATTAATAATATCTTTTATATCTATTTCATTTTATTTTTATTCATTCCATTATGATAATTTATTACCGTTAGTATAATAATATTCATGGGTGCATTATAGTAGTAAGGATTCACAATTTTTATTGTTAATTTATTGATAACTAGCTGTAGTACCCGTCATTGCCTGGGATAGTAACAAAAAGTCTTTCTGTCTCCCTCCCATTGTCTCTCACTGTTAAAAAATATACTCTTAAATATATTTTTCTTCAAATACGTAAAAGCGCATGAAAGAAAGGACTTAAAAAATGTAAAAAAATAAATGTATTTTATCTATTTAAAAATGGTTGCCAGGGTTCAGTTACAGAAAGGAAAAATAATATACTTCGTTAGCTTACGTAAAAGAGTTCATTTAGTCCATATTGATCAATAGAAAATCTTCATCCATCTCTCCTTGGATTCTGAATGGCAAAGCAGGGGGTGATATCCCTAGGCTGGACAGCATGTGTTCATCTTGCAGCCTCGGAGCCTTCTGGGCAGCTGACCATGTGCAGGAGCGACCAGTAGCCCCCTCCATCGTGTGTTATATGACAACTGTCCAGTCCATATAGGGTGTTTTAGTTGAACATAGTTCCATATGACATAATCTTCTAGAAGCTTCCAGAAGATTTATATATATCCTTCCATGTCAGTACTCAAGTATATTCAATATGGATATTTTAATATTTATTCCTTATAAAAACTTTATTAATAAACTATGCCCTCCAACATAAACAGAAATGTGAACGTATATGTCCTACTATAAAATATTTGATAACTAGATGTATTAATTTTAATGTTTTTACAATCCCCCCTTGAAGCGGGTGAAGTAACCCCGAAAATTAATTAATACATCATTAAAATAACAAATCTTCTTTCCTTATTTGGCGATAATTGATTAATATCAATAATAATGATGAATAATAATTAATCTGCATTATTCATGTTGTAAGTTCAATAATATAATAATGTGGATTCATGTTATGGTAGGCCGTGACTGATCAATGATATAAAAATATATATATATAACTATACTTCGCTAGACCTAAAAAGAAATGCAAAAAAACAAATCCGGTCACCATATGATGTCCTCTGAGTTGATGTCTTCTTGTCTCCGATGTAATCTGGCATAAACACAGTCTCTTAGAAATAAATCCTTTGATAAAAATGAATGGTTACCAATTTAAACAGTCCCGTATTGTGTTTATCATCGTTAGATCAAGTCCATAAACTTTATTCTTTATTACAAAGTCCATAGCCAATGTTGATAAACCACAGTTCATGAGTGTAGAAGAATAGCAGAAGTCTTTGATGTCTGTGCAGTGTAATTTACATTAGTCACCTTTATCCTCCACGCTGCCTGTTGTCAAATCCTGGAACAGATGTTAAGACGTTCTTGGTCAGCACGACAGGGGTTAACTTTAACACGTCATTGCTCTTCTTAGTAACTGTAGTGAGGTCTTAATGCACAGACCATGTGTCATTGTTCATCCTTGAACCATAGGATCACTGTGTTTCTGAGGTGCAAACGCGGTAAGTGTATTTTGTATGTTTCACAGTCTTATTTGAGACGTTACCTTTTGGACCTTTTTGCAGAATCCCTTTTAACTTTAGGAAAATTATAAAGTCTTTTTTTATCTTCTGTAATCTTGATTGAAGACTTCATTCCCTAATCTAAATACCAAATATGGCAATAACTATCACTAATAAATGTCACAGCGTATCATAACTCCAATACTATAATACCATGTCATTATTATTATCGTAGAAGTATTAATATAATTGATACTTAGAATGATGTAATAATACTGCATAATGGTATAGACAATAGTATTCTCATGTAATGACCTTTTTTGTCATTGGTGCATTACCCTTCCAAACTCATAGGTGGCAATGTGTTGAATGTAACTAAAATATAATATAAAATATGAAATAATATAATGTGTACCTATAACATGTATCATATTATAAATATGAAAGGCAACAATGTGGCTTATTTACTTAGATCATTTGTAAAATTATAAACCAAAGCAAATAACCTTTTAGGAAAGACTGGATGATTCCATCAAAACACAATAATACCCATTATAAATTATTATTGAATAAAAATATAATATTAATATTATTTGTAAATATAGGAAGGTAAATCTAGATGTACCTCGATCTTCCATCTTTATTACTCTAATTTAATTTATTTGATTTGTCTATTATTTATTAAATAACCTACTATAAGAAAATGTGTAACTAATAATAATAATAATAATAATTTTATTCATTTATATAGCGCTATTAATTCCACAGCGCTTTACATACATTTGCAACACTGTCCCCATTGGGGCTCACAATCTAGAGTCCCTATCTGTATGTCTTTGGAGTGTGGGAGGAAACCGGAGTACCCGGAGGAAACCCACGCAAACACGGGGAGAACATACAAACTCCTTGCAGATGGTGTCCTTGGTGGGATTTGAACCCAGGACCCCAGCGCTGCAAGGCTGCAGTGCTAACCACTGAGCCACCGTGCCGCCCCTATAAGTAATATTTCATCCTTATTGTGTTAACATACTAATATAAAAATAATGTATTACTAGAAAGTAAACAATTGTATATATTGATGAAGGAAGTATCTTTTCTTCCAAAAAGTGGAACTTTTCCCTTTTAATATGATTCATATTTAATAAAGTAATATTCTTATATTAGATATTACTGAACTAAATATTGAAGTGTTTTCTCAATTGAGACATTTAAAATTTGAAGAAAAAATAAAAATTGTAGAATTAAAATTTTGATTAAAAATGTGAATATTAAATAATAATAATTAATATAAAAGATAGGAATAAAAGGAAAAATGAAAATCGGAATAAAAATAAAAATTGAAATAAAAATAAGGCCTTCTATGTATATAACACCTATGTCTTTAATAATACATAACCATAATGTTACCAGTATCTTATAGGATTTCCATACCTATCATATCCGTAACCTATAAAAATAATTAAGTCATGTAACCTTGCAAATAATACTCTTCTCTTAGTATATAAATGCATTATGATATACTTCAAATATATTTTTTATTCCCAATTCTTCCCTTATGCTTGAAATATTAATTATTAAAGTATCCTGTAAACACATATATTTATCAAATATAAATGTGTGATTGAGACCAAACCTTTCCCTTTCAATATCATGAAATATGATATTATAAAAATTAATATGTCAAGATTAAATTAAATTAAAATTTATGTTATATATTTTCAAGACCATATAAGAAATATTACTTTCATATTTAAAAAGAAAAATGATTACCAAAAAGAAGTAACTCATAACTGTATAAAAATCAAAAGTTAAAACCTTATTCTAGAATGTAATTCTTCAAAATAAACCCTTAATAAAAAATCCTAACATCTCTATACTAAAGAAATATGTCTAAGAATAAGATATATTCGGTATAAATTCCTCCATTTATACTTATGTACTATAACTTATTTATTCTAATAGTATACATACATATATTATAACCTCAAAGTTAAAACAAAAATTCCCTTTTTTTTTTTCCTGGATCCAAGTACTTGACATCGGCAGCTGCTCAGACAATCAATCATTCATAGACACATCTATGCACACAAGACTGCCATGGTTCTTTAACATATATCCACATATCCCTTTTTTTCCAATTATTCTATGCGCATTTCAAAAATTATGTTACTAATTTGAAGTACTTCTTGAAAAATACAAATTCCAATGTATTACATACTGTACATTTGACCATAGAACAAACATTTATTAGTCACATGCTCTGGTTACGTGCAAAGAACACCATTCCAAAACAGCAAGCAGTTTTACTACACTCCAAAGCTCAGATTACATTTCTAATAACTCTAAAGAAGATATATATTCATAAAAGAAACGTTAAAGTAATAGTTCTCTGGCAATTGGTACCTGAGAAAATAATAATTATTATTAATCATGCTTTCGCCATTAACCTTACACAATAAGATATATGTTACCTGATTGAGGACAAGAACAAATGTATAAATAAAAAGTTAATACTTCATCAATCTGCTTTACTGATAAATTCTGAGGGAAATAAAAGAATAAAATTATTATCATATTTATGATAAAAATGAAACACTTAGAATCTGTTACTTTCTCTTGTTATTACATTTTAAATATTATTATTCATATACAGAGATCAAATTATTAATTTATAACATTAAACTAACATTTTACTAAATGAAAATATGACCTTGATTTACTATCACTACTTTTAATATAGATATATTTATATATATATATATACATATATATATATATATATATATATGCATAGATTCACTGTATATGAACAATCACATTTATCAAACAATAACATTAATTTACCCAGAAATCCACTTTATTTAGCTGAAGACCAAACCTAAATTTTTCTTCAAAGATTCGTTGTAACTCAAGTTTTGTTCTTAAATGAGATAGAATGTCTCCCAGCTGTCGCTGGCTATCAAATTCTAACCCAGGGAAAGAATCTGCACAAGACACCTGTTTCTGTCTTTCAAAGCTTTTACTCATCATTTGTCTGGGACCATCAATCCCAGTGACCAATCCCTTCACTGGAGACAAGGGAAATAAAGGTTTTTCCTGTGGAAAAAGATTTTTAGATGATAACAATTGGGATGGATTGTATGGTTTATAACACGTATGCATTTTCCTGCGAATTTCATATATCCTGTCACAGAAATATCTGGATCTGGGAGACACTGTTGGTTTTTCACAGAAACTCTCCCTTTTTCGTGTTGGTTTTTCAGAATTAATTAATTTCTGTTTTGATTGACTTTTTCTAACAAAATCGATAAATGTCGTACATTCGAATAGGGACTTTTTATTTAATGCCACCGCACAAGCTGCATTATCAAGGAAATTAAATTTCTTGATGAATAAATGTATCATTCCATCCAATCTGACATTTGGAATGACCGCCCTATACAAACGTTCAAAAACGGACATAAATGAGAACGTACTCTCATTCTGTTCAATTTGTAATTCCTTTAACATCTCATAATTTGGATCAGATTCATTCCTTGCACAGAAGATGAGATTTTTCAGCCTTATGATATCGTTATCATTTGAACAATCAAATGTCTCATTGTCAGAAGAGTTTTTTAATGCCAATTGTCTAAAGAAATGCTGAGGTATCCACATACGGAATAACTGATTTGTCTCACTATTGGTTAAATTTAACTTCTCAACGGAACTTTCAAATATCTCTGAATTTCTGCATACATGTATTTTAGGATTATATGCGGGAATTAATTTGCATATGTCCAATAGACTCTTTCTAAGTTTAATTCCTAACTTAGTCTGTTCTATTTTTTTAAACTGATCGTCGCCATTTTCTCTCTGCACGTGTCCTTCTCTGACAACTTTCTGCACGTGTCCCACTCTGGCTCCTCCCCCTTCTGGCTTCACTACGTCATTTCCTGCTTCTTTCTCAGTATGCTGAAAGTCACCTTGATTAGGTAGCACATGTCTGGCGCCATTGTCAAGATTCTGATTTGAATTACAGTCTAAATCTGACTTTTCATTTCCAACATTACAGTCAGAATTCACAATATTACTGACTGACATTCCAGGTTCTAAGCAGTCTTTGGATTTCTCTATCACTGACTCTCCTGACAATTCAGGTTGTCTATTTCCACCATTTTTACATTTTTCTACGATTAACTTGTGAAAATCATAGACTAAATGACAGACATTTCTGATTTTCTGTTTCTCTCTATTAAAAGACCTTGCACATTTTATACGTGAATTCTCAAATTCATACTCCTCATAAAAGCGTAACCAAATCTCTTCCACATTAGAAATATCTGAATAAGTGAACTGAATTTTACTTTGCTTAACATATGAAGAGATAAAATCCATTTTCTTACCTGAGATGATCAGATGATCTGATGGATGATCCTCTAAGACTTGATTCACCTTGCTCAGCACGTCCAATACTTCTTATGGACTGACTTTATCTTTCTTGCTCAAAAAAATACGTCAAAAGTTAACTTCTGTGGCTTTATAAAGTCTTTAAAGTTCATTTAAAAAAACTTTCATGCAACTTGACTTATACGTATTTCCTAGGTTCTGCATGATTTTTATAAATTGTCGATTCCCTATCACTTTGCAGGAGGCATATGTCTCTGATGTCTCAGTCCCCCCTTATGCAAAGTGAAGGAAGAAGCACAAAAATGAAAAAAAAAACACGAATGACTGAGCTCGCCAAATGTTAAAAAATATACTCTTAAATATATTTTTCTTCAAATACGTAAAAGCGCATGAAAGAAAGGACTTAAAAAATGTAAAAAAATAAATGTATTTTATCTATTTAAAAATGGTTGCCAGGGTTCAGTTACAGAAAGGAAAAATAATATACTTCGTTAGCTTACGTAAAAGAGTTCATTTAGTCCATATTGATCAATAGAAAATCTTCATCCATCTCTCCTTGGATTCTGAATGGCAAAGCAGGGGGTGATATCCCTAGGCTGGACAGCATGTGTTCATCTTGCAGCCTCGGAGCCTTCTGGGCAGCTGACCATGTGCAGGAGCGACCAGTAGCCCCCTCCATCGTGTGTTATATGACAACTGTCCAGTCCATATAGGGTGTTTTAGTTGAACATAGTTCCATATGACATAATCTTCTAGAAGCTTCCAGAAGATTTATATATATCCTTCCATGTCAGTACTCAAGTATATTCAATATGGATATTTTAATATTTATTCCTTATAAAAACTTTATTAATAAACTATGCCCTCCAACATAAACAGAACTGTGAACTTATATGTCCTACTATAAAATATTTGATAACTAGATGTATTAATTTTAATGTTTTTACACTCACTCTCCCTCTTTCTCTCTTTGTCTGTTTGTCTCTCTCCGTCTGTCTGTCTTTCTCTGTCTGTCTTTGATGGTTTGTCTGTCTCTCTCTGTCTGTCTCTCTCTGTTTGTCTCTGCCTCTGTCTCTGTCTGACTGTCTCTGTATGTCTGTCTCTCTCTCTGTTTATATCTCTGTCTGTCTATGTCTGTCTCGTCTCGTCTGTCTTTCTATTTGTTTGTCTGTCTTGCTCTCTCTGTCTCTGTCTCTCTTTCTCAACCAAAATCATATTACCTCACATATAAGCTTGTTATAATAAGATTGTCCTTTGTTGCCTATAGCAACCAATCACAGCTTCTATTAATAACCTGTAGCTCTCAGCTCCATTGACTTTAATGTAAGCCGTTTTTTGGCAAATAACTGTAAAGCTCGGGGTTAAATTTTCCCCTTAAAACATAGTCTATGACGTTCCCTGAGTCAAATGGGGTGTCTGTGCAAAATTTCATTATTGTAAATGCAACGGTGCGGATTCCTTTAGGGTATGTGCGCACGTTGCTTTTTACCTGCTTTTTTGCTGCTTTTTCTTCTGCGCTGTTTAATGCCAAAATGGATGTGTTCTTCTATTCAAGCAAAGTCTATGGGAATTTGGGTTTCTTGTTCACACTATGTTGTTCAAAATGCTGCCTTTTTGTGGCAGAACTTTGGTCAAAAACTCAGCTTTTCAAAGAAGCAACATGTCAATTGTTTTTGCCATTTGGGTTTTGCACTGCAAAGCTGAGTTTTTGACCAAAGTTCTGCCACAAAAAGGCAGCATTTTGAACAACATAGTGTGAACAAGAAACCCAAATTCCCATAGACTTTGCTTGAATAGAAGAACACATCAATTTTGGCATTAAACAGCGCAGAAGAAAAAGCAGCAAAAAAGCAGGTAAAAAGCAACGTGCGCACATACCCTTAGTGGATAAACACACATACATACACTCATACAGACATACACTCAGCTTTATATATTAGAATAGCTGTAGTACCCGGACGTTGCCCGGGATAGTAACTGTCTCTCTGTCTCTCTCCCAGTCTTTCTGTCTCTCTGTCTGTCTCTGTGTGTCTATCTCTTGGTCTGTCTCTGTATCAGTCTCTCTATCTCTCTCTATCTCTGTCTCTCTCTATCTCTGTCTATCTCTAACTCTGTCTGTCTCTCATCACAAGGTACTCCCAACAGCTCCCAACAGCTTATTTTTAAAAAATTGGTAGGATTTGCAACAGGGCATAACATGCCAAGGAGTTTAATAAATTCAGTTTCTAACACCGCCAAAAGGTTCTGCCCTTGGGTGCGTAACGGGGTATTATGGCTTCTTCTCGAAGGTCTGTGGTATGGACAACTGAACGGAACGCTGGGACACCAAAGCAGATGTGGTCGTTGATGATTGAGTTTGGCCACCATAAGGTTGCGAGAAGGAGGCATCATCGCCACCTTCTTGCACACCAGTTTGGGAAGCAGGCAGCCTAGGGGAAGTGGCAGAGTTTTGTGTCTGGAAATCGTGTTTTTCACCTAGAGCTGTCAACCACCTAGTGGTGTGCTTGGCTAACATATGGTTTCTCATGATGGAGGTGCCCAAGTTGGAAGTATTTCTGCCTCTGCTAAGCTTGGTCTGACAGATTTGACAAATGGCAACCGTTTGGTCCTAAGGACTCTTGGAAAAAACTCCCACACAATCGCCCCACGGACCCTTGGACTCTGAGATGGCACAAGTGGTTCACGGACCCTTGGACTCTGAAATGCCACAGGTGGTGGTGTCATGTGCACAGTTGATTGATTTCTGGCAGTGGTCGAAACCCTATGTCTTACAGTTTTTTTGCGGACTATGGGCACATGCTCTTGTGCACTGTTGCTCTCACAATCCATGCAACCCATCCATGTTGGATCAGTCACCTCATCATCGACCTGGTCGTCTTCAAATTCCTGAAGGTCAACATCTTTGGTAATGGAGGTTTCAGGCTGACCTGAGGGCAACTGTGTCTCATCATCCTCCAACACTTCCACCTGATTGCCCAGCATGTCACGGCCAAAAACATGGCTTTCTTCTGGCCTTTGGTGCTCAAAGATCAGTGCATCACTGCACACCACGACCTCACCTGCATTGGTGGTATTGTGCGGTGAGAGGCAAGAAAGGTCAAAGGGTCCCATAAACAGTTCCTCAGAGTAACCTGCTTTGGTGTCATATGTTTCCTTAGAATACTGATGTTGTGAGGAAGGAGGACCACGCTGAGGATTCGATGGGCCAGCCTCTGGGCTACTCAGGTCTGTCTGTGTGGACCCTTGGGATTTGCTACTCGACAAGTAACTGGAGGTATTTTCTGCTATCCAACTGTTCGCACTCTTCAGGGTGCAAGAGTGCTTTCACACTTGGACAAGAAAATTGGGATAGATAGGCAGAGGAAGATAAACCAGGAACATTTTTCTTTGGCTCAATCACACTGCTTGGGCGAACACCGCTGTCACTACCACTTCGTCCACAGCCCTTACCGCCTCTTTTTCCCATTTTTTTGGTTTAATTATTTGAAGGTGAATACTGTAATGTGACCTTTTCTACAGGCAGTGGAACGACACTGATGTCGAGTTGTTAAACTTGTGTTAATAGTTTACCACGATAGCTGTTTCTGTAAGTCTAAAAACCGCAAGGTACCTTTATTGGACAAACTACATCTTGGAGGAGTCGACAAAGATGTTGTGAATGTCTTTCAGCCCCAAAAGAAAACAGGGTTTTACACCACTTTTACTTTAGTATTGTTTTTTGGCACTCAGACTGTGTTTTAGTAAGAGCAGGACACTATATAAGATATGAAGCCGCCAAAAGTATGCTAGGTTGTTGTTAGGAAGATACTGGCCTTCAGGCAGAAGTAGAGCCACTGACACCGAGTATTAATAAAAATTGGGTAACACGGAGACTGTGTGTTGGTTGCAGCAGGCCACTATCTAAGTTCTGTAAGATATGAAGGCCCCAAAATTATGCTAGTTTCCTGATAGGAAGGTACTGACCTTCAGGCAGAAATAGTGGCACTTACACCGAGTATTAATAAAAATTGGGTAACACTAAGACTGTGTTTTAATATGAGCAAGCCAATATCTAAGTTCTGTAAGATATGAAGCCCCGAAAATTACACTAGGTTGCTGATAGGAAGGTACTGGCCTCCAAGCAGAAATAGTGCCACTGACACCAAGTATTAATACAAATTGGGTAACACTGAGACTGTGTGCTAGTTGCAGCAGGACACTAAGTTCTGTAAGATATGAAGCCCCCCAAAATTACACTAGGTTGCTGATAGGAAGGTACTGGCCTCCAAGCAGAAATAGTGCCACTGACACAAAGTATTAATAAAAATTGTGTAACAGTGAGACTGTGTTTTAATATGAGCAAGCCACTATCTACATTCTGTAAGATATGAAGCCACCAAAATTACTCCAGGTTGCTGATATGAAAGTATTGGCCTTGAAGCAGAAGTATTGCCACTGACACCAAGTATTAAAAATTGGGTAACACTGTGTGTTAGTTGCAGCAGGACACTATCTAAGTTCTGTAAGATATGAAGCTGTGGCGCCCCTGAGGCTTCCGTCGCCACGGAGACATTGCACCCCAGCCAGAGGTGTGATGTCCCATCCTGGGTAAGGAAAGGAGTGAACGCCGGTCCACAGGCAAATTCACACTACACCCATTGTTAGGTTCACACAGGGACCAGGGACAGTGGCAGCAACCCTCCCATGCTGTATGCTGGGAGGGGCTGTAAGACCCATCCCTGCTCCCATAGGGTGGTAGCTTAGCAACTGGGTGGATGGGAGGAGCCAGCCAAGGGTAGAGAGACAAGGAAGGTCAAGAGTAGTCAGTTAGAGAGAAGTCTGCGGGAGGCAGAGGTGACAGACAGTCTGCAGGAGGCAGAAGAGAGAGAAGAGTAGTGTTCTAGTCAGTCAGGAGCAAGAGAAGAAAGTGACGCTTCCTGGTGAAGACCCTGGGACTCAGAGGGTCCAGGTGACACCAAGTAGAGAAAAGAAGGGATCCCAGGGTCACAGATAGCTTTCAGGCTCGTGGCCTGTTCCACAATAAGAAAGTTTGGTGGAGGAATCAAGCTGCACACAGGGGACAGTCCCTAGAAACTGGAGGAGGAAAAGTCATCTCCAAAAGTAAAAACCGAGGCCCAGGGAAAGCTGCAAGCTCCCCGGGCCACAGCCCACAGCAGAACCTCTAGAAAGGGGGTAAATTACCGATAGGCAAGCCCCTGGCCCGGAGGCTGTAGTGGAGGCCGAGCCAGGTTCAGCCAACAAGGTCAAGGCTTAAGGAGACAGCTGAAGAAAGGAACACATAGAGGGGTGCACCGGCTTTTACCCCCAGATCTACCCAGGATCGGCGGAGGTCCCTGACAGTGGGTCTCAGCAGTCCATAGGCACCAGTGTGCACCTACCAGGAACTGTGAGTAAACAACTTGAAACTGCACCCTTGGTGTTGCCTCTGTTATTTCGCCTGCATAGACTTCCATCACTGCATTGACACTTACAAGCACCAACAGTGTCCCCGGGGCACCGCTCCACCTGTGGGGAGCAGGACCATCCAAGCTGCCATTCCATCAGCCCTGGAGGCCCCATACAGCAGCGGCGGCTTAATAGCCGCAAACCACAGGTGGCGTCACGACTATTATAAACTTTAATCACCCCCACTGAAGCCATATTAATTGACCCCACCAGGGTACGGAGTCGGGCCCAGCCACCACTGACGACTCCCGGACTAGTCCGGCCCGGCACCGGGTGTCCCATAGCCCTGGGGTGGGCGAGTCAACTTTGGCATCACGAACAGGATAACGTGCCCGGCGCCCACTGGGTACTGTGCGCCTTTGAAAAGACTGTGTGTTTTACTGAAAATTGCTGCCGCCATTAGCGCTGCTGAGCGCAGGAAGAAAGGGGGCGTGCCCGAAAAAGAGCGTGAAGGGAGCGCGCCAGCAGAGCGGCGGGTCGTTAGCCCCGCGCTACCAAGAAGAGATTTGAAAAAGAGAGCGGAGCCTGGTAAGGTCCACTAAGGGGGAGGAAAGATGTCCGACGCCGAGGAAGGGCAGGTGGGTGCTGTAGCCCAAGACGTCGCGGCTCCGGCCGATGCACTCCCAGTCACCATCGCCCCAGCCTCCGCTGCAGCACCTGTAATGCCGCTCACCATGCCATACCTTCCGGGAGCGGACTGGCTACCGCAGTATTCTGGGGAGTCACATACCCTGAGCGACTTCAGAGAAAGGCTGCACAGCTTGTTTAGAGTGTATCCTCTGACTGAGAGCCAGAAGGTGGGCATATTAATGGGGCAGCTAGCCGGCGCGGCCCTGCGTGAAGTGAAGTCCTGGCCTGACACAGGTAAAGGGACAGCGACCCAGATACTGGCTAAGTTAAAGAGTACTTTTGACACCCGCACCGCAGCAGAAATAAAAATGAGATTCTTTGGGCGCAAGCAACAGGCCACACACAGCATACGGGACTATGCCTTAAACTTGCAGGAGGCCCTGAGAGCAGTTAAACAGGTGGACCCAGAGAGTGTACATGAAGAAGACAAGCTCCTAACTGAGCAGTTCATACAAGGGCTCCTGTCAGACGCCCACAGGACACAGCTGCGTATCATGGTCCTGCAGAACCCTGCTCTGGACTTTGCAAAGTTTAAGGACCAGACCATTCGGGTACTGAGGGAATCTACACCAAATGACCCAGTACCCCTCTGGCCACTTGCTATCACGTACCCGGAGGTAGTGCCTGCAACCCGAGCCACTGCAGGGGCCGAGGCGCAGTCCCTGGATAAAGATCTCGCTGCCGAGCTCAGACAACAGGTCCAGGAGCTGACCAAGACTCTGGCTGCCCTTGCAAAGACCGTGCAGTCTTTACAAGTGACCCCATCGCCTGCAAGAATCGAGTTGGCCTGCCAGAAAATGCTGGAAGAGTACCAGCAGGAGCGGGAGAGACGGGAGGAGAGACGCCGTACTGAGGAGGCGTCCAACCTGGCTGCTAAGGCCCGGATCCGGCGCAGCCGCAAAGAACACCAGGGCCCAGTGCGGAGGGGCCAGGTAATAGAATTTAAGATGAAAGACGGCTGGGGTTTCATCCGGGAGCCCGGCCTCGGTAAGAACGTCTTTGTCGCACGCCGCGATATAGAGCAGCACCTCACCAGGGGCCACCCAGGGCGTGATGTAAAGCCGGGTGATGTGGTGGAGTACACGCGGCTGATGGGAAGCCGAGGGTGGTATGCTTTGAGCGTGCACATCTTGCGGGAGGAGGCTGCCCCAGAAGAGCCAGAGTGGTGCCGCACCATGCCAGCGTGCAGTACCGCCTCAACAAGCAGTCCCACTCCAACCCAGGCTGCAGCGCCCCGCAGCAGGCTGGCCACCAACACCCAGGAGACCAAAACCATAATCTCCTCGGCCTATCTGTTGCCTGGACCAATGCCGGAGTGGGATCACCGCATCTACCCCCGCAAATAGAAACGTGAAGAAGATGCTGAACTGTAAATAGACCCTGTACGTTGTGCCCCGTCATTCTGAAGATTTTCCCTTTTTGTGCTGCCCCTATGTTCTTTTTGAAGACGTCACCCATCCTGAATGTTCTGCCCCTTGTGCTTTTCGAAGATGTCACCCCCTTGTTGGTGTACCGGGCCACTAGACTGGAAAGTGGTCCCCTGTTTAATATGTGTTATGTGTCCTGTTTTACCAGGCCACTGGACTTAGTGGCTGGTATGTTGCCCTGTCTAGTTTAAAAAAGTTGAACAGACTGCCAGGCTACTGGACTTGTTGTAGCCAAAAATGTACATAGTTGCACCTGTTGTGCCCCCCTACCAGAATTCTGGTGAGAAGGCACCAAAGACAAAGTTTATTATTTTATGTTTGGCAACGTTCAAGAATCTGCACCTCCCATAAAGGGAAAAAAAGTTTTCAAGTTTTACTGTTGCATATGCACATAAAAATGTATTTTGCAGTTTCTTCCACTGTTCTTGTTTTTCAGCCCGAGGACTTGCTGGGATTCGCTGTGGGGGAGTGTGGCGCCCCTGAGGCTTCCATCGCCACAGAGACATTGCACCCCAGCCAGAGGTGTGATGTCCCATCCTGGGTAAGGAAAGGAGTGAACGCCGGTCCACAGGCAAATTCACACTACACCCATTGTTAGGTACACACAGGGACCAGGGACAGTGGCAGCAACCCTCCCATGCTGCATGCTGGGAGGGGCTGTAAGACCCATCCCTGCTCCCATAGGGTGGTAGCTTAACAACTGGGTGGGTGGGAGGAGCCAGCCGAGGGTAGCGAGACAAGGAAGGTCAAGAGTAGTCAGTTAGAGAGAAGTCTGCGGGAGGCAGAGGTGACAGACAGTCTGCAGGAGGCAGAAGAGAGAGAAGAGTAGTGTTCTAGTCAGTCAGGAGCAAGAGAAGAAAGTGAGGCTTCCTGGTGAAGACCCTGGGACTTAGAGGGTACAGGTGACACCAAGTAGAGAAAAGAAGGGATCTCAGGGCCACAGATAGCTTTCAGGCTCGTGGCCTGTTCCACAATAAGAAGGTTCGGTGGAGGGATCAAGCTGCACACAGGGGACGGTCCCTAGTAACTGGAGGAGGAAAAGTCATCTCCAAAAGTAAAAACCGAGGTCCAGGGAAATCTGCAAGCTCCCCGGGCCACAGCCCACAGCAGAACCTCTAGAAAGGGGGTAAATTACTGACAGGCAAGCCCCTGGCCCGGAGGCTGTAGTGGAGGCCGAGCCAGGTTCAGCCAACAAGGGCAAGGCTTAAGGAGACAGCTGAAGAAAGGAACACATAGAGGGGTGCACCGGCTTTTACCCCCAGATCTACCCAGGATCGGCGGAGGTCCCTGACAGTGGGTCTCAGCAGTCCAGAGGCACCAGTGTGCACCTACCAGGAACTGTGAGTAAACAACTTGAAACTGCACCCTTGGTGTTGCCTCTGTTATTTCGCCTGCATAGACTTCCATCACTGCATTGACACTTACAAGCACCAACAGTGTCCCCGGGGCACCGCTCCACCTGTGGGGAGCAGGACCATCCAAGCTGCCATTCCATCAGCTCTGGAGGCCCCATACAGCAGCGGCGGCTTAATAGCCGCAAACCACAGGTGGCGTCATGACTATTATAAACTTTAATCACCCCCACTGAAGCCATATAATTGACCCCACTAGGGTACGGAGTCGGGCCCAGCCACCACTGACGACCCTCTGACTAGTCCGGCCCGGCACCGGGTGTCCCATAGCCCTGGGGTGGGCGAGTCAAAGCCCCCCAAAATTATGCTATTTTGCTGATAGGAAGGTACTGGCCTTCAGGCAGAAATAGTGCCACTGACACCGAGTATTATTAAAAATTGGGTAACACTGAGACTGTGTTTTAATATGAGAAAGCCACTATCTAAGTTCTGTAAGCTATGAAGACCCCAAAATTACACTAGGTTGCTGATATGAAGGTACTGGCCTTCAGTTAGAAGTAGAGCCACTGACACCAAGTATTAATAAAAATTGGGTAACATTGAGACTGTGTGTTAGTTGCAGGAGGCCACTATCTAATTTCTGTAAGATATGAAGCCACCACCAGGATCCTATATATTATGGTATTTGGCTTCAGGCAGAACTACAGACTGTGACAGCAAATTTTTTTTTTTTTTTAACTTACACTATTTTTTTAGGTTACTATTGAGTTTATGTACGCTATGAAGCCAACACAAGGACGCAACTGAGCTGGTATGAATTGAGATGGTGGCTGACAGGCACTACACTACACCTGAACCCGTTGTTTTTGATAATTTTGGGACCTTTTTTGAAAGTTGTAATACCTATTCCTAGTATAACAGACACAAGGGATGTAGCAGTGCTGAGATTGCTGATTATTAGTAGCAGATGTCTGGACAGCTTTAAATCTCTCACTGCCTGTGAATAAACTCTCCCTGTATCACACACTGCAGTAACAGACTGTATGTACTTAATAAGAGAATGTTGTTTTGGTTTTTTTTGGCCTGTTTAAAACAGGACCGGCTCTCACCTAACTAAGCAATTCACTAACACTGTCCTTATATCTGGTTCTATGATTTACACAGCTGGTAGCAGCTAGTGGACACTGTGTTCAGCCGTTACAAGGTCTATTTTGGATTGTGCAGCAGTTATGCTATCTAATAGAACGCACTGCACTGTCCCTATACCTGGTTCTATGATCTACACAGCTGCTAGCAGCTAGTGAACACTGTGTTCAGCCCTTACAAGGACTATTATTTGTTCGCTGTATAAACGCTGTATAAACGCTGTCCCACACACAGTACAGTCTAGCTACAATGGCAGCTCAGGAATTAATGCGTGTTCACAAAATGGCGGCAGCCTTATATAGCCCCTATGACGCTGTGCGGCCAAGCCAAACACAGTAACACCACAACAAAGATGGCTGCAACGTTACTGTGAGGGCAAGCAACGTCAGATGTGTTCATTCCCTGGAAAAAGGCACCAGGAAGTCCAGAAATGAAATTGAAAGTATCGGAGCGAATACCATATTAGCCACCGGATACCGAATACCTTGAATACCCCATTATGCGCTGAATACGAATAGTGGCGAATACATTCGCTCATCCCTACTCCTTAATATAATTTCTCATAGCATCATGTTCAGGCACTGACAAATTGAATTTCCTTCCTTTAGGAAATTTGGATCCCGGCAATAATTTGATAGCACAATCACATTCCGTATGAAGAGGTAAAAAATCAGATTTAGTCTCATTGAACACATCAGAAAAATCAGACAAAAATTCAGGTACTCCATCTACTTTAGAAGAAATAAACAAAACAGAGAGGTCATTATGCATACATTGACAACCCCCAACTAAAAATAGACAAAGATCTCCAATCTAGGACCGGATTATGGGTCTGCAGCCAAGGGAATCCAAACACCAATTCATCGTGTAAGTTATGTAATACTAAAATTTCAATTTCACAGTCCTCCTGATGACCTGGTTCAACTCTCATAGTTACCTGAATCTTAAACTGGGGCTTATTCTTAGCAAGAGGACTTATTCTTAGCAAGAGGAATCCCCCTTAAAGGATTCGGAGATTGAAGAAGTGCCAAAGCAAGACCGCACCTTTTAGCAAATCCAAAATCCATCATGTTCAAACCAGCTCCTGAATCAAGAAAGGCCATTGCAGAAAACGAGGATAGAGAACAAATTAAAGACACTGACAATAAAAATGTAGCTTGCACAGTACCCGCCTTACATGAACGAGCAGATCTCTGTCGCTTGGGGCAGACAGCGATACTATGAGAAGCATCCCCACAATAGAAACAAAGCTTATTTCTCTTTCTAAAAACCTGTCACTCAATATTAGATAGAACCCTATCACACTGCATAGGGTCACAAAGATTTTTCTGAACCAATACATCAGTAAAGTTTTACACTCACTCAAAGGTCTATCAATCTGGATAGCCAACGTCATAGACTCATTGAGACCAGTGGGAAATAGGAAATCCCACCATTACATCTTTCACTTTATCCACCAGACCCTTCCGAAAGAGTGCCCCAAGAGCATCATCATTCTACCTTGTGAGGACAGCCCACTTTCTAAATTTCTGACAAAATAATTCTGCAGAATTCTGACCCTGGGACAAGGCCAATAAGGCCCTCTCAGCTTGATCAACAACATTAGGTTCATCATACAATAATCCCAGGGCCTGAAAATAACAATCCACATTATCAAGAGCAGGATCTCCAGGAACCCAATTGAAGGCTCATCCCTGAGGGTCACTGCACAACAAGGAGATAACAATCTTAACCCACTGCACGGAACTCCCTTAGAACGTAGGTCTTAATGCAAAAAATAATTTACAATTATTTTTAAAATTCTAAAATTTAGCTCTGTCCCCCGAGAATAGTTCAGGAATAAGGATTTTAGGTTCTACTACAGGACTCTGAGTAAGATAAGCAGATTCCCTGAACCTCAGCAGCAAGTTGACTAACACAATCAGCTAAAAGATCAATATCCATGATAACAGAAGATCTTCTACCTGACCCAGAGAAAAAGAGGAAAAATAAACAGAAGGAAAAAAAATTCCCTTCTTTTGAGTACCTATTTTTGTGTGGCTGGTAATATTGTTATGGTCAGGAGACCGCAAAGAGCTCTACAAAAAAAACATTAAAAGGTGGATTATAATGCACAAAGAGTAGTTGGAAACTTAGCTGGCTGCAATCCCCTGTACTGTTATGGTCAGGAGACCGCAAAAAAATCTACAAAAAAACCATTAAAAGGTTGATGATAATGCACAAAGAGTAGTTGGAAACTTAGCTGGCTGCAATCCCCTGTACTGTTATGGTCAGGAGACCGCAAAAAAAATCTACAAAAAAACCATTAAAAGGTTGATGATAATGCACAAAGAGTAGTTGGAAACGTAGCTGGCTTCAACCCCCTGATTACAGCAACATAACTAGAAATAGCGGTGGAGCATACCTAACCAACCTAGACGCCTCGTCACCGCCGGAGAACTAGCTAACCTCAAAGATGAAATGAGGAATCCTGACTTGTCTCGGAAGAGCCCCAAAGGAAAGTAAATGGCCCCAACATATAACAACGGTAATGTCAGAAAAAACAACACACAGATGGAAAGTATAGGGTTAAGCAAAGTGAGGCCCTGCTAGCTAGATACAAAAGGATTGGATAGATTACTGGTTGCAGCCAGTAAAAACCCTGAAAAAATACCAATACCTGATAATAAAAAATATTCCCTGAAAGATCACATGATCATCCTCCCACTATATCAGGAACTCTTGTGCAAATACATTTAAATGGAAAATGCAAATGTAATGGAAAAGATCATAACTACTAAAAACATATGAAATAGAAAAATACAAATTTTGATCAGACAGGGAGTAACAATTCCCTTTCTTTCTGGGAATAAATCGCTTTCCAAAAATGTTGCAGGAAAACCACTTATTCACCAGCAAGAAACAAAAGATAATATTCCCAAACCCAGGTTCAGGAAAAAGCATAAATCAAGCAGAAAAGCCCTTCAGTGAAAATTCAGTCCCAACCAAGCCCAGACCAAGGGATCAAAATAATTATCCAGCATTGAGGCAGACTCAGAATGACATAGGAACACAACCGATACAAAGGAACAGAAAACCGCTGTTGAAAGCATTACTGGAGAATCCAAAAAAGGCTCAAAAGGTAAAACAAAAACTTAGAGGCAGGCAAAAAGCCCAAAGGCTGGAGGACAAGGAGTCAGGACATCTTCCCATGAGGCAAAAACAATTATCACCGGCAAAGGTTAGACAGAGACAGCTTTGCTTTATACCCCCAGGCTGGACTCCATAGACTAGCTGAAAGAGCAATCATCTTCTGCGCGACAGATGCAGAATCAGACTCACTACCAGCACTAGCCACCAGAGGGAGTCCAGAAACACTCCCAGGGACAGCATCATCTCTGATGTAATTCACAACAAGCACCCTAGGATCAGCGGTGCTTGCCCTGGGTTGGCACTGTGTCACCAGAGCAGGGCACTGAAAGCAACCAATGGCAATTAGAGCAGCAGACCAGATCTAGTGCCTGTTGGGGGACCTGCAAGCCAGCAGACTTCCTGGACGGAGAAGAGTCAGGAATGTCAAGAGGACAGCAGGTAGGAAGAAGAGTAGAGTTGAGCGATGTTCGATTCAAACGGTTCGCCAATTTCAAATGCAAGTGATCTTGGTCAGTGTTCGAGTCGTTCGACGAACTCGAACGATTTGCTTCAAGTTCAGCAGTTCGAGTTAACGTTCGATAACGGCTCGATCACCAAAAAGCGTAGCTAGTTAGTAGCAGGATTTTCACTGTAATACTGTGAGTCACTGTTAATAATGATATCAAAATTCAGCGTATAGTGTGCGGGGTGGGGGGGGGGTGTTTAGATCAGTGCTGCTGCTGAGTGCTGAAAGAATGGCGATCGCCATTTTTTTTTCCTAACCGCGCGTACAGTGGGGCGGGCCAGGCTGTTAGCCAATCACAGACACACACACAGCAAAGTGGATTTTTGCCAGACAAGCGAGGGCATGTGTCATAGACTGTGCATGTCACATGTCTTTGCCCTATAAGACCCGGCCCTTTTCTCCATCGCCGCCATTATCTCTCTGCTGGAGGTGGGTGACAGTCACCACTCCCGCTCCCGCTGCTTTGTGCGCTATAGACATAAAGTGCAATCTACACATCGCTTTAGGGATTAGGGACTACTTGTAATTTCAACCTTTTTCAGGGCTACATTACAGCCGTTCATAGCCATTGTTGCTAGGCAGGTCTGTGCCAACGCTGTGCAGGGGTTTATATCACAGTGTCTGGCTACATCAGCTCAGGCACTTCCTTGGGGCATAGTTTCATTTTCAGGGATAGAAAGTGAGGCTTCCTCTGCTGACAAGCAATCTACAGCACCTGTGCAGTGTACAGCACCTGTCCATTTTTTATACGCAATTTGTATTACAAAAAGTGCAGGCAGTTTTAGGGGCCTAGTTTCATTGTCTGGGATACTATGTTAGGGTTCCTCTGCTGACAATTTTGGTATACCACCTCTGCATTGTACAGCACCTGTCCATTTTTGCTACGCAATTTTTATTGCAAAACGTTCAGGCAGTTTTAGGGGCCTAGTTTCATTGTCTGGGATACTACATTAGGGTTCCTCTGCTGACAATTTTGCTATACCACCTCTGCATTGTACACCACATCTCCATTTTTGCTATGCAATTTTTATTGCAGAAAGTGCAGGCAGTTTTAGGGGCCTAGCTTCATTGTCTGGGATACTACGTTAGGGTTCCTCTGCTGACAATTTTGCTATAACACTTCTGCATTGTACAGCACCTGTCCATTTTTGCTACACAATTCTTATTGCAAAAAGTGCAGGCAGTTTTAGGGGCCTAGTTTCATTGTCTGGGATACTACGTTAGGGTTCCTCTGCTGACAATTTTGCAATACCACCTCTGCATTGTACACCACATCTCCATTTTTGCTACGCAATTTTTATTGCAAAAACTGCTGCCATTTTTAGGGCCATACTTTCATTGTCTGGGATACTACGTTACGGTTCCTCTGCTGCCAATTGTGCTATACCACCTCTACATTGTACAGCACCTGTCTATTTTTGCTACGCAATTTTTATTGCAAAAAGTGCAGTCAGTTTTCGGGCCATAGTTTCATTGTCTGTGACAATCAGTGTTGGTTCTTCAGCTGTCAATAAAGCTAGACGACCTCTGCAATCTACACCACCTCTCCATTTTTGCTAGGACATTTTAGGTGTCCAATTTGTTCACAAACAAAATGAGTGGCAAAAGGACAGATGCTGGTGGAAAAGGGAACAGGCGTGTTGGAAAGGGAAAAAAAGTTTGTGTCTGTGGGGTAAGTGGTAAAGCAACAGTAACATCTGCTGAAGAAAGGCCATCTTCCAGCAAAAGTAAGATGTCTACTACTTTCCGTGGACAATCTGATGTGATCCCTTTTTTACGGAACTGAGCAACTCTACCAAAGGTAGATGATGCACAAAAAAAGCACATGCTTGAATGGATCTCAAGGGCTCCATCAAGTGGTCTCTCCTCCACCTCAACTTCAACATCCCAAAGACTGCAGTCCTCTGAGTTGTCACCCCAATCGCACTTGCTTTCTAACAGCTCTCAAGTCTCCACCCGCCCTGCAGAGTATGGGGTAACAATGATGGTTGAGTCTGCAGAGATGTTCAGTCACACTATAGCCTGGGAATCAGAGGTCTGCTCCAAAGCTACAGTGAGTCCAGACCAGGAAATAATCTGCAGTGATGGCCAGAAGCTTTGTGAGTCAGATTCAGGCCCTGATGAAGACGTTTCTGAGCATAATGTAGACCCTCATTTCCACCAAACTGTAACTCCTCTTGGTGGAGACAATGAGGAACATTCTGATGACGATGAGACTGAGATACCTGATTGGAATGACAACTTAACCATTCTGTCACGGGAGGAAGAGGTTGGCTCTGAGGACGAGGGGAGTGTAAACACACAGGGGGATGATGAGGTTGTAGATCCCACTTACTGTCAACCCACAGTCAGGCACTCGATGAGGTCAGCAGAGGCGGTGGAGGATGATGCGACTGACGATGAGGTTAGTTTGCGCCTTCCTGGACAGAAACAGAGTACTGGAAGCACATCAACAACTGCATTCTCAGCCACAACTCTGCCTCTAAGCACAAGTAGGGGTGGCTCTGCAGGTCGCATGGGCTCTAAGCCTTGCCTAGCTTGGTCCTTTTTTGACATCGCAAAGGATCTCCCAACTCATTTCATCTGTAAGAATTGTCGCCAAACTCTAAGTAGAGGCCAAAACCTCACTAGTTTGACTACTTCAACCATGAACCGTCACATGGATATCAAGCATAAGTCCCAGTGGGAAGTTCCCTGTGCTACAATGTGGTCTAGCAGAGCGAGCCAACCACCATCTGCCCCTTCAAGTGCATCCACGCGCTCTTCATCCTCTATGACTGTGGGGATAGCAGTCACACATGCTTTGCGACGCAGACCTTCCACCTCTTTAACAGCAACAGGCAGTGTGATTGGCAGGTCGTCAGTTGTTTTGGAAGTGGAAACAGCTGCTGGTGTTGAGCTCTCTCAGACATCGACTTTGGATGAAGGCAACATTATGTCTCCGCCTGCACTTTCCTCACAGACCAGCAGTTTTCCAGGGACACCCTACTCAACGCCGTCTCAGCACAGCAGCCAGCCCTCGGTCCCTCAGATGTGGACAAATAAAAGACCATTTCCACCTAGCCATGACAAAGCTAAAAGGTTGACTTTCACCCTCTGCAAGCTGTTAGCTACAGAAATGCTGCCTTTCCGCCTGGTGGACACAGAGGATTTTTGAGACCTTATGTCCGTCGCTGTGCCCCAGTACCAGATGCCCAGTCGCCACTACTTCTCCAAGAAAGGTGTGCCTGCGCTACACCAGCATGTTGCACACAACATCACCGCTTGCTTGAGAAACTCTGTGTGTGACAGGGTGCATTTCACCACTGATACTTGGACCAGTAAGCATGGACAGGGGCGTTACATGTCGCTGACTAGTCACTGGGTAACTATGGTGAGAGATGGAGAAGGGTCTGCTGTACAAGTCTTGTCGTCCCCATAAGTTGTGCGTAAATCCTCTGTATGTAGAAGTTCCTCCACTGCTTCTGCCTCCTCAACCTCGTCTGGGTCCTCCACCTCCGCCCAAAGCCTGTCTGGTCAGGCCACCGACGTTGTAACTGCGCACAAGGAATCCTGCACACCTCCTTACTATGCTGGCAGCAGAGCTCAATGGCATCAGGCGGTCTTTACGTTGAAATGTCTGGGAAATAAAAGTCACACAGCTGAGGAGTTGTGGTCAGCTCTGGAGACCGAGTTTCGTAAATGGTTGTCTCCACTCAACCTGAAGCCAGGGAAGGCCGTGTGCGACAATGCTGCAAACCTGGGTGCGGCCCTTCGCCGGGGCAAGGTGACACACGGGCCTTGTATGGCTCACGTGTTGATCTTTGTTGTCCAGCAATTTTTAACCCACTATCCCAACCTAGATGAGCTTCTGCACAGGGCACGGTCACTATCTGCTCACTTCCGCCGTTCAAACGGCGCAGCTGACCGACTTGCATCACTACAGAAGTCTTTCGGCCTGCCGGTTCACCACCTGAAATGCGGTGTGTCGACACGCTGGAATTTGACTCTCCACATGTATCAGCGACTGTGGCAGCACCGCAGAGCCCTAGTGCAATACGTTATGACGCATAGCCTGGGCCAACGTGATGCAGAGGTGGGGCAGATCACGCTGATGGAATGGTCTCAGATCAAGGACCTATGCAGCCTTCTGCACAGTTTCGACATGGCGACGAATATGTTTAGCACTGACAATGCCATTATCAGCATGACAATTTCAGTTATTTATATGCTGGAGCACACTCTAAACAGTATTCGGAGTCAGGTGGTGGGACAAGAGGAAGGGGAGGAAGTACAGGAGGATTCATATGCGGAAGGGATACCAAGATCTACAAGGTCCAGACGTTCAGCATCACCAAGGCGGCAGGCATAGGACGGTGGGGGAGAGGGATTAACAAGGGCACATGGTAGCAGCCAAACTGTTGAGAAAGGTGCAGGAGCCCAGGAAGAATTGGAGGACGAACTGGTGTAGGGCATGGAAAACTCAGCAGATGAGGGAGACCTTGGTCAAATTTCGGTTGTTCGAGGTTGGGGGGAGATGTCAGAGGAATGAAGCACGGTTATCACCTCACCGACAGAAACACAGCAAGGACTTGGTCCGCATGGATGCGCAAGACACATCTTGCTGCACTACCTACAACATGACCCTCGGATTGTCCAAATTAGAAGTAATGCTGACTACTGGGTTGCCACACTCTTAGATCCCCGGTACAAGTCAACATTTGCCGAAACAATTCCAGCCATAGAAAGGGAAGCATGTATGCAGGAGTATCAGCAGAAGCTGTTATGCAATCTTACCTTGGCTTTTCCACTAAACACCAGTGGTGCACAGAGTGAATCTCACAGTTGTAACTTGCCAACCATGGGACTGTGGAGTCATCATCAGTCAAACCATATCAGCAACACCGTATCTGGTAGTAACACCAATTTTATTGAATCGTTTCATGCTTGTGGATTTTTTAATGTGCTTCATGCAAATCAACCTGTCATGTTTGCAACTGGGGGACAACTGATGCCACTTAAGTGGTGTCTGTGGCCCAATTTTTGGAAAAAAGGGAGACTCTGGTTGGAGTCCCCTTTTTGTATTTTTTAAAAATGTTCCAAGATGAACAAGTCAAAGATCAGCAAGGACTTTTCTACCCCTGTGTCATCCTGAGGGCGGGAAGGGGAGGGGGGGGGGGTAACTGCTTGTGGATTTTTGAATGTGCTTCATGCAAATCAACCTGTCAAGTTTGCAACTGGGGGACAACTGATGCCACTTAAGTGGTGTCTGTGGCCCAATTATTGGAAAAAAGGGAGACCCTGGTTGAAGTCCCCTTGCTGTGTTTTACATGATTTTAGAAGGCCATGAGATGCCTATATCTGTGTCTCCTCCTTCTTTTACTCGTCCAGGCTCTTTTGTTTTCGCATGAGTATATGTACTTGTCACTTTTCCATGTGTTTGTGGTGTATTATGAGTTGTTTGTCACCTTTTGGACACCTTAGAAGGTGTTTTCCATGTGTTTATATGTGTTTGCTTCCCTTTGTTTTCAATGGGGTTCGAAGGTGTTCGTCGAACGTTCGCCGAACTGAGCCGCCATTCGATGAACTGAACTCAAACACTATGGGGGGTGGCTCATCTCTAGACAAGAGTCCGACATCCAGGAGGACGGCGAGGGAGCCCCAGCCGATGGTGCACAGATCCGTTTCATTGTAATGTCTGTTCCGGCATCCACCTAGAGTCTTCCTGGTGAGAACCCCGTTTATGGTTGTTGTCATCTTGTTCATCTCCTGTGTTTTCTAATGTGTCCTACGGGGGTGATCGTAGACAGGCTTTAGTTATTGCAGGAAATGTAGCTTGTGCAAGGCTTTGGTGAATTTGTAGGTCAATTTTTAGCTTGTATGTGTGGTGTTATGGCTCATTTCACCCCTCAGGGGGCCGGTCAGTCGTCGCCAATTAGTGCATGGATAGGTAAAAATGATGGAAGCTCAGCAGCTTCCCAGGTGGCGGTTTCAGGGACAGGTTTCTTGGCAGGGTCAGCGGACCCTGATTTTTGGCTGGATGATGCTGCGCATCTGCTTTGATGGGTCCCACCTAAAGCAGGACATGCGAGAAAAAAATTTTGAAGGATGAGAATGTCAAAATGTTTTCTTTACTCCCCTTGGCTATATTCAATCTGGATAAAGGGAAGCCAGATGAGAGTAAGAAAGAGGAAGAAGAAAAAAAACTGGTACCATTTCATATCTCGTACCATTTCAAACTGGCTATAGGCCTTTCCTATTTTAGCCAGTGTAATAGGGGAAAAGGCTCTGCTGAATTATTCCCTATTATTTCTCTACATGGATTCTATAGGTGAGGCTTATAGGATTTTTGGTGGCACTGCTTGGCTTTGTCATGACGAGCAGTTCCGCCAACGGAAGGCTTTTAGACTGAGTCTCTGGTGGGATCATAAGGACATTGCGTTATGGATGCACCTTATGGGGGCTGCATGTTCCACTCCGCAGCCTTTTCATTCAGGGGCTGGTGGGTCGACATCAAGTTCGATGTCCTTGGCCTATCAATGTCCATGTTGTTGTTGGCAGTTTAATGACAGTCAATGCCGCTACGATGCAAGCCGTTTTAAACATGAGTGTGCCTTCTGCAGTGGGAATCATGCGCAATCAAGATGTTTTAAAAAATCAAAAGGGTGTATTGGAGATACTAACCAAAAAGCGAGCAATACCAGTGAAAATAGAAGCGATGCTATCTTATTTAAGGGAGTATCCCGATAGGGCCTGCGGCAGAGTTATTGGACAGCGTTTTTTCCTTTGGTTTTAAAAACCCCTTTTTCCCAAATGCCTGTTTTTTTCTGCACGACTCCATCCATTAGTGTTCTCGGACAAACTTCTTAAGGAGGTGACTGTGGGGTGCATGGTGGGGCCATATGTGGAGCCCCCATTGCCCCACCTGCGGGTTTCTCCTTTAGGAGTGGTACCAAAAAAGGAACCTAATAAGTTTCGGCTGACACATCATTTATCCTACCCACTGGGAAAGTCGTTAAATGATGGTATCAGCAATGAATTGTATACAGGAGCTTGTCTTTTGACAAAGCCCTGGGGTGGCTGCAGAGGTGCGGGTGTAGTACTTTGATGGCTAAAACTGATATTGAAGCCACCTTTCACCTGTCACCAGTACACCCCGAGTGTTTTCATTTGTTGGAATGTTATCTATGTTCATTCCGGTGGATCACTGGGGTTTCCTGCACCTAGACCTTGTGGTCTTTACCACAGGACCTTGCTTGAGGGAACTCCAGTGATGTAGGTGCCCTGGAGGCAAGGAGAAGTGAATCAAATTCATGCCGGAGCATCTACAAGAAATCCCAGCGATTCACCGGCATGAACTGGATTCACCTTGTGACGTTACCGGAGCTCCCTGCAGTAGGTCCCATGTGACTCCCCTGCGGTAACCAGGTGTCACAAAAAAAAGGTAACAACAAAGCAACAACTCGGGTCCTACATGATTGTGCCAGTCAGTACACACACACTAGCATACTAGGACATTTACTCTCACAACCAGGGTGGAAGACACCCCCCCCAGAGCCAGGTGACAGGGCTGGGCACTGTGAGCTAACAGGCAGCCAACTGGGAAGGGAGGGACTAACCTGGGGGAGGAGGGAGTGACATGGAAGTGTGGGTAGGGAGTCGGGGAAGGGAAGTGAAAGAGGAAGGAGTTGAGGAGAGGAGTGAGAAGTGAGTGGTAGTAAAAGGAAAGGTGTCAAGACAGACAACAGACCCTTGAGACACAGTGAAAGTAGCAAAGACCTGAGTAGAAAGATCAGCCACTCAGAGGAGAAAGTAGCTGGAGAGTGAGAGAGCAAGCTCCAAGGACAGAGGGATCCTGTGGGGTGGACATCCAGGGCTTCCAGTACTTTGCACGCACGAGGTGTAGATCCCAGAACAGACCAGGACTTCAAGCCATCTGTTAACTCTGCCAGGTGGGTGGGTTTCCAGGACTCATTTGCCACCACTAACTTCTGAGGCATCAGCAGCAAAGAGGGGACCGGGAGAAATTCCCTTTAATAGTCCAAGCTGCCTGCAGCAGTACCCAGACACCAGAAAGACCTCCAAGTGCTCCACCCCAAGGATGACTGACAAATACGCCAGAGTGCATTGGTGGGAGAGTGGCACCAGGTTGGCTGGCACAACTATAAAGGACATGTGTGCACCTGGGATCCAGCACGTCCCCAGGGCGCGAATCCAGTAAGTAAAAACAACTAAACTGCACTCCCTGTCTGGACTGACTTATTACAGCGCGCCTCCACGTTAACCCTTCACCTACACCTGGGGAAAAGCCTGCTCATGGAGGGCTCCACCATCCACGCTGCCCTCATCCATCATCCCCAGCGGGAACCCACAGCGGCGGCCCTACTATCCCTGGCCGCAAACCGCGAGTGGCGTAGTACGAATTTATTATTTTCTTTTGTCCCCGGATCCGGAACCCGTCGAGCTCAGCTGCCCCAGGGGCACAACAGCTTTTAAAAACTGGCATACTTGGCAGGATTCAGACTACAGTCCCTGACGACAAAGTTCTGTCTCTTATCCATGTTTTGGAAAAAAAAGCTTATAACCTGACTTTAAATTCATCCATTGGTTTCAAAAATTACTCTTTTGAAAACTGAAACCCTCCCAAATTTGGTTTAGGTTATGAAAATAAAGTTGCTGCAAAGCTGAAATATTGATTATTTCATGAACACAGAAAGGTCAGATTTTGGCAAGACAAAAGTTTTGTCGCCCACAGAAAGTAATGTGAGATTCAAACAAATAATTCACTTCTAATACAAAGATATGTTGGTGAATGAAGTTGTGATGCTATTAGAGCATATTTAATATTTTGTGTAACTTCCATGAGCTTGAAGAACTGCATTCATGCGGTTCAACAATGATTCATACAATTTATTGATTAAGTCATCTTGAATAGCAAAGAATGCAGTCTTACATGCCTCCCAGAGTTCATCTAGATTCTTTGGTTTTGTCTTTTAAGCTTCCTCTTTCATCCTACACCAAACATGCTCAATGATGTTCATGTCTGGTGACTGGGCTGGCCAGTCCTTGAGCACTCTGATCTTCTTTGCCAGGAGGAACTTAGTTGTAGAGATGGATGTATGAAGTGGAGCACCATCCTGCTGCAGAATTTGACCTCTATTATGATTGGGAATGTAAGAGGTAGTCAATACTTTTTGATATTTTAGGCTATTGATACTGCCTTCCACCTTGCAAATGTTTCGCACACCCCAAACTAAATGTAACCACAGACTATGATCTTTCCACCACGAAACTTAACTGTTTTCAGGATCCATATGGGCTCCAGTAGGTCTCCTGCAGTATTTGTGGCAGCTGTGGTGTAATTCAACTGAAGATTCGTCAGAGAAATCCACCTTCTGCCACTTTTCCAGTGTCCGTCTGTTTAGCGGGCTGTGGGACTTGGCAAATGCCATATGGTTTTTTAATTGCCATTTGTTTAGTGCTGGCTTCTGGGCACTGATTCGACTATGGAGGCCATTTCAAAACCTAATCCTACAAACTGTTCTGGTTGAAACAGGGACTTGAGGTGACCAGGCCTTTTGGAGCTTTGCTGCAGTGGAAGAGGGGCTGGCTTTGGATTTTCTAACCAACAAACGTTCCTCCTGGGCAGTTGTCTTGCGAGGTCTGCCGGACCTGGGCTTGTCAAAAACAAGTCTCCAGTCTCTTCAAATCTTTTTTTTAATTTTTTTGTACTTGACGCTGAGACACGTTAAAGGTGCCAGCCACCTCTGCAGTGGATCTGGTCTTCAGCCTCTTGATAATCAAGGCTTTGGTCGCACGATGGATTTTTGGCATGTTGTCAGAGGTCAAGTTGCAGTTCAAGTGAAGGTCTGGGGTGCTGGGTTTTCTTTTTATAGACACCCACTAATTAACCGATCATTTAGTGAGCACAGGTGAGGATGTAAACTAGGATTGGGTGCATTATATGACAAGGCGAAAAAACTTTCATCTTGCCAAAATCTGACCTTTCTGTGTTCATTAATTGATCAATATTTCAGCTTTGTAGCAACTTTATTTTCATAACCTAAACCAAATTTGGGAGGGTTTCAGCTTTCAAAAGAGTAATTTATGAAACCAATGGATGAATTTTAAAGTTAGGTTATAAGCTTTTATTTACATAACATGAATAAGCGACAGAACTTTTCTCAGGGACTGTATGTTGAACCCATCAGCGATCAGGAAGCTAATAAAATGCTGGTAGAACAATTCCTGCAAGGGCTGCAGTCGGTTGAGGACCCCTAGCAGCTGCGTTTGTGGTCCTTGGAACATCCAGCTGAGAACTTTGTTGTCTTAAAAGATCGGGCCATAAAGGCCCTGCAGCCTCCTTCCCTACCAAACTCAGTGCTTCCACCCGTTTTGGGCCCATTTAGTACCTGTGAAACAAGAGCCCTCATCAGGAGAAGCAGCAGAGACCAGCATGCAGACAACAACCCCTGGTGCCTCCACTGACCTGCGTTCCCAAGTGCAACAGCTCAGCAGAGACGTGGCCTTGATCCTGAAGGCCATGCAACTCCAGCCAGAAGCCAAGTCGTCGGAGAAGATCCAGATAGCTGACTGCCCTGAGGACGTCCCGTGGATGCGAGCCAGGAGGATTCCCCCACTGCGAGGAAGATCCAGTGACCATTATGACTCATCAGAACGTCCTATTTGACGACGTTGCAGTAAGTCTTGTCACTATGCCCGGAGGTGTCCTTTAAATGGGGAACCCCTGGGGCCAAGGGCCAGTCCCCAGGAATAGATCTTCAAGGCCCAAGTGACTGGCGTGACCGGTATGTGGGAGGACGGCCGATCCTGTCCATCACGATTGATGGAATCCCTACTCCTGCACTGTTGGACACCTGCTCGCAGGTAACCACTATAACTTATGTACTGTACCGGAGATTATGGTTTGATAATGAACTTACCCACCCAGATCCTAACCTCACCATTTATGTAGTCAACAGGTTACCAGTGACTCAAGTTGGGTTTAAAGAGGTGACCATAAAGGTGGGGAGGGTGGAACTCCGGGATCAAGGGTTAATAGTAGTTGCTACTGATCCCCATGAAAGGAATCCCCAGGTGATTCTAGGTACCAGTGTAATTGAAAACTGTATGTGTGAAGTGATGCTTTTGCTTCAGCAGCTTGCTACCACTGCCGGTGCTGGACAGCAGAGGGCTCTACAGAGAGAGATTTGTGCCCTCCTGCTGAGACAACAGGTAAACCTGTCTGGTAGTGAGATTGGTAAAGTACGTGTAGCAGATTCAGTCAATATTGTGTTACCCCCAAGGAGTGAAGTAATGCTGTGTTGTCGAGTGGCAGTGGGCCTTAAAGAGAGGGATTACCAAGCAATGGTGGAACCAGTGTGGCGCCCTGGATAAGCCAGGTCGTCACAGAACAACACGAACACACCCCACACCCCGGTTAGGCACACCAAAGCCAAACACAAAATCCTTGTTGCCTTCCTCCAGGGGCTGATGTCCACACCAGGGGGTGGGCCAGGCGGTTGGCCACGCCCACCTAGGAGTTCACAGTCCTGGAGGCGGGAAAAGGAGAGGAGAGGAGTTGAGTGTTGGAGTTTGAGAGGAGAGGAGTGAAGTGGCAAGAGAGCAACTGTCTGACGGCGTCCGGGTGTGTGGCCCGGACGGTACAGCAAGGTTGGCAGACGGTGGTGACCGTCTGCAGGAGAGGCTGATTGGAGCGAACCGAAAGGACCGTGGACGGGCGGTGGCCCGGCGGTACCGGACCAGCGAGCAAAGAGAAGCCAGCACCATCCGGCAGGGCTTACGGACCCCGACAAGGCTAGGAGTCGCCGTCCAATTTGTCAAATCCGTTAGCGAAGGGAACCTCCTGGGTTTCCCAGCAGTCAAGTCCCGATAGAAGGCGACAGCTCAAACCGTGAAGGGAAACACAGTCACCGCCAAGGCTAAAGTTCCCAGGGCCAGAGCCTGCGGGCAAAAGGGGCTCCTTCAGCACCCATCCAAGCTGGGGAGTGGGTTACTGGTGGGAACCCATTGGAACCGTACACACTACACAGGTGCAGGGAAAGGAAGTCACCATCAACCTACCGGGAGCAGAAACCACCGCAGCCGTCAGTGGGCCCTGTCCATCCAGCCGTGTGTTTTACCAAGGACTGTGTCTTCGTGATTGGCTGAGTGAGTACTACCGTGCCGTGCGGCACAGCGCTGCCCCCGCGACCCTGCACCTCGCCAGGTCCCGTAACCCGCCTGCCATCCATCCCTACCTCCCTCACCGGGCCCCGGGACAACCAAACCCCTACCCACGGAGGGGAGAACCAACATCCAAGCTGCTCCCAGTCATCGCTCCCGGGATCCCCGTCCAGAGCAGCGGTGGTGTCACAACCTCACCACAACCGTGGGTGGCGTCACGGACAATAAATCCCCAAAACCATTCCCCTTTTCACTCACGGGCGAGGAACGCCGCTCGAGTCCCCGGGATCCGGCCTACCGCTCGAGCCACCACCGAGCAGCAGTAGCAGCAGCCGGACCCGAGCAGTGGGAGAGCGCAGCGTCCCCTTCTCCGCCCGTGACAACTTGGCGTCACGAACAGGATCTTACCGCTCTGCTGTCTGGTAGAAGTGCGCCTTGTGACCGCCGGAGGTGTCCGGCCAAAAATTTGGAGAAGCCGCCATCTTGGGCGCGAAAAATTCCCGCTCGAGCGTCTCCTCGAGCAGTGGAGGGGCGAAGGCCTAAACCCCGCCCCTGTAGAGGAGGAGCCGGAAAAAGACTAAGAGGGACGGATGGCGTCTGGCCGCATGTAGCCCGCGGCTATAAAAGCGGGGACGCCAGGACCCTGCGGCCATCTTGTTGTTCCTGGAAAAGGCCGCCGCAACGATGTATCAGCCGTCCCGCAGCACCGTAGCCCCCGCGCCCGGGACCGCGGCGTGGGTGGAGGTCCGGACCGCTGAGTTAGAACTACGGCTGCAGATCCGGATACAGCTCCTCTTGGAGAAGTGGGAAGCCGACATGGTGGAGGTGGTGGAAGCCATACGGAGACGCGAGGAGGAGGGAGTTCTGGACAGACGGGTAAGTGACCCACACCCCTGTACCCCTAGCGGGTCGGTCATCGCGGCCGAGGGGCCCGGTCTACGGTCGCTCGCCCTGCTACCTCCCCCGCTACCCGTGTTGGCTGCCGCTGCCCCGTCACTAGGCCCGCTACCATCACAACCGGTAGCGGTACTCCGCCAATCCGCCCCGACGGACCGGTCTGCAGCAGAAGACCGTGACCGTACAAAACTGCTGCCGTGGAAGAAGCCGAAGCCCGAGCCCGTCGGCGAAGTTGTACCGGAAGTGCCGGCGGCCATGCCTGACCCCGTACCGGCTCCGGCAGCCCGTCTCATGCAGGAGGAGACGGGGGCTCAGCGGGAGACGACCCCTATGCCCATCCCCCAAGCCTCGGCTGAGGCCGCGCCGGGTTGTCGCTGCCGAGCAGCACCCCAGGCCATGACACCGCGGTACCTTCCCCCCAGAATGCCAGTCCTGGGCAGTGTGAAGGAGGTCTCGCGGGGCCTGACCCGTGCGCCGGGGCCTGCAGCAGCCCCCTACTGGGACAGAGAACAGACCCCGCTGGGCCAGGAGATCGCAGAAAGGGAGCGAAGGAAGGCAGAGCTGGTGGCCCGCACAATCCAGAAAAAGAAAACCTCCGCCAAGCGACCGTCAGTGTCCGGGGCCCGTTCTATGAAGGGCAAGTGAGGAGGTTTGACTTCCGTCGGGGCTATGGATTTATCTACGAACCGGGCCTGGAGGCCGAGATCTTTATCGCCCGACGGGACTTCCACGTCCATCTGCCGGACGACCATCCGGGCCGCAATCTAATGCCGGGGGATCTGGTCCGATACACCAGGCACTGCGGGGAGCGGGGTTGGTTCGCCCTGAACGCGAAGCTGAGGGGCAGTCAGGAGGCCCAAACCTCGACCCAACCCCCCCCTCCGGCCGACACCACGGACGAGTAGTGAAGTCGGCGGTCCTCCGCCTAAAAGTTGTCCCCGTTGGGACCACCAGCAACGTTGTTTAAGAGTTCCTGAATGATAAGTAAAAATGATTATCTGAGAAGTTCACCTGATTTGCAACTTGATTGAACCGGTCGTTGCCGGCAACTGGTCCCCGTTGGGACCCCTTGAAACCGATGCGTAGAAACTGCTACGGACAAGCCTGAGAACTAGCAGGGCAAGCACGAACTTGTGGTATGTAAATAAAAATATTTGTTGGCTAAAACCGTGACCGCCTCCGGAAAGGCAATTTTGGGAGGATGGGCCTGGAGGAAAGTGATGGCCCAGGCCCGCCACTACCGGAACCGGTGGCGATCCTCCGGGGGTTTCAGGGGTCCCCAAGGACGTGGGTCCCCTGAAAGGGACAGAACCCGCTCGGGCAACTTGGTGCTGGACTGGGGTCAAGGGGTGCTGCAGATTTGCTTAGGGGCAGCATCAGGGCCAGGTTGCTTGGGTGGGACAGAGCGGAAGCCGTAACCGTTATTTATTAAACTGTTGGTAACGTTTAAGAAATGTGCCTCCCGTTATGGGAAGATTGAAAATGCTTGTTTTACCTGTTCTTATCTTTTTGCAGTTAAAATAAAACCGGTGATGGCCGGGCAGCCCGCGGACGGTCTGCATTTTACTAAGGGGGAATGTGGCGCCCTGGACAAGCCAGGTCGTCACAGAACAACACCAACACACCCCACACCCCGGTTAGGCACACCAAAGCCAAACACAAAATCCTTGTTGCCTTCCTCCAGGGGCTGATGACAACACCAGGGGGTGGGCCAGGCGGTTGGCCCCGCCCACCGAGGAGTTCACAGTCCTGGAGGCGGGAAAAGGAGAGGAGAGGAGTTGAGTGTTGGTGTTTGAGAGGAGAGGAGTGAAGTGGCAAGAGAGCAACTGTCTGACGGCGTCCGGGTGTGTGGCCCGGACGGTACAGCAAGGTTGGCAGACGGTGGTGACCGTCTGCAGGAGAGGCCGATTGGAGCGAACCGAAAGGACCATGGATGAGCGGCGGACCGGCGAGCAAAGAGAAGCCAGCAGCATCCGGCAGGACTTACGGACCCCGACAAGGCTAGGAGTCGCCGTCCAATTTGTCAAATCCGTTAGCGAAGGGAACTTCCTGGGTTTCCCAGCAGTCAAGTCCCGATAGAAGGCGACAGCTCAAACCGTGAAGGAAAACACAGTCACCGCCAAGGCTAAAGTTCCCAGGGCCAGAGCCTGCGGGCAAAAGGGGCTCCTTCAGCACCCATCCAAGCTGGGGAGCGGGTTACCGGTGGGAACCCATTGGAACCATACACACTACACAGGTGCAGGGAAAGGCAGTCATCATCAACCTACCGGGAGCAGAAACCACCGCAGCTGTCAGTGGGCCCCGTCCATCCAGCCGTGTGTTTTACCAAGGACTGTGTCTTCGTGATTGGCTGAGTGAGTACTACCGTGCCGTGCGGCACAGCGCTGCCCCCGCGACTCTGCACCTCGCCAGGCCCCGTAACCCACCTGCCATCCATCCCTACCTCCCTCACCGGGCCCCGGGACAACCAACCCCCTACCCACGGAGGGGAGAACCAACATCCAAGCTGCTCCCAGTCATCGCTCCCGGGATCCCCGTCCAGAGCAGCGGTGGTGTCACAACCTCACCACAACTGTGGGTGGCGTCACGGACAATAAATCCCCAAAACCATTCCCCTTTTCACTCACGGGCGAGGAACGCCGCTCGAGTCCCCGGGATCCGGCCTACCGCTCGAGCCACCACCGAGCAGCAGTAGCAGCAGCAGCCGGACCCGAGCAGTGGGAGAGCGCAGAGTCCCCTCCTCCGCCCGCGACACCAGTACATTTAGAGAATTGGGCCACAGTTTTGACAGCTCGGGGGGTAGTTGATGTGCGCAGGGGCCGGGTCCCAGTACGCGCAATGAATTGTGGGGAGGAGGAGGCAATATTCCCCAAGTACGCCACAATTGCCAAGCTATTCACTGTACTTGAGAATGCCATTCAGTCAGTAGAACACACAACCCCATCGGGACCAGAGGAGAGTCATAGCAACACTGAACACCTAGAGGACTGGTGCCAGGAGTTACACGTGGGAACTGATATCACTCCCTCGTACCAAAAGAAAGGTGTCTATCAGGTGGTACAAGAGTACAAACAAGTTTTTAGTAAGCATCCCTTAGATTTTGGGAGAGTAAAAGGGGTATACCATCATATCCCCACAGGCGACCATCCCCCCATTAAAGAGCGTTATCAGCTATCCCACCAGCACACTACCAACGTGCCAAAGAGATGTTGAGGGACATGAAGGAGGCTGGGGTTATTAGAGACAGTTGTAGCCCCTGGGCAGCTCCCCTGGTCCTAGAGAAGAAAAAAGATGATACAATGAGAATGTGCGTAGATTACAGGCAAATAAACCGCATAACACATAAAGATGCTTACCCTTTACCACGCATAGAGGAATCCTTAGCTGCATTAAAAGCTTCTAACTGCTTTTCTACTTTGGATCTTACCAGTGGGTATTGGCAGGTCTCCGTAGCAGAAGAAGACCGGGAGAAGACTGCATTTGCAACGCCCATGGGACTATGTGAGTTCAACAGCATGCCATTTGGACTCTGCAACGCTCCTGGGACCTTCCAAAGGCTGATGCAATGCTGCCTAAGACATCGCAACTTTAAGACAGTGCTACTTTACCTGGATGACGTCATCGTGTACTCCAGGACCTATGAGGAGCACCTGAAACACCCCGCTGAGGTATTTGAAGCATTATCAAGGTAAGGTATGAAGTTAAAACCCTCTAAATGTCACCTGCTGAAACCCAAGGTTCAGTACCTGGGACATGTAGTCAGTGCAGAAGGCCTACCACCAGATATGGATAAGGTCGCTGCCATCAAGAATTGGCCTAGGCCCACCACTGTCAAAGAGGTACGTCAGTTCCTGGGCCTAGTGGGATACTACAGGAGGTTTATCCCAGGCTACACAAAGATGGCGGCACCTATGCAGGATCTCCTAGTAGGCCAGAAGGTAAAAGGCAAGGCCTCCAACTCTCCATTCCACTGAGGAGACAAGGAAGAAGAATCCTTCAGCCTCATGAAAGAGGCACTAACGGGTGAAGAAATCCTGGCCTACCCTGATTATAATCTGCCATTCGTGCTGTATACTGACGCCAGCAATGTGGGACTGGGAGCCGTGTTGTCGCAGGTGCAGAGGGGCAAGGAACGAGTAATTGCCTATGCCAGCAGGAAGCTCCATCCTACAGAAAAAAATCCAGCTAATTATAGCTCATTGAAGTTGGAATTTATGGCCTTGGTCTGGGCAGTGTCAGGAAGATTCAAACATTACCTAGCAGCTGACAAATTCACAGTATTTACAGATAACAATTCCCTGATGCACCTGGACACTGCAAAGCTGAGTGCCTTGGAACAACGCTGGGTAACAAGACTAGCAAATTATGACTTTACCATCAAGTACCGAACTGGGTGCAAGAAAGGCAACGCAGATGCCTTGTCCAGAATGCCACACCTGCCAGATGATGGGAGAAGTGATGAAGAGCTGGAAGAAATTGAGTTACCCGCCTTTCATCACCTGAAACCATCACAGTGTCAGCATACTCAGCGCAGAGATGTCGAAGAGGTCTTGAATCCCTTACCACACCATCAATGGAACGAGACTCAGGACAGTCTGACAGTCAGGATCCAGCTGTTGTCATGGTCAAGGAGCTGATAACCCAACCAAATGCACATATGGAGGCAGATGCACCTCAAGAAGCACAACAATTGTGGAAAGAGAGAGGTCGGCTGTTTCTTCATCAGGAAAAGCTGTGTAGTCATTTCATCAACCCAAAAACCCAGAAATTGGTGTACCAGATAGTACTGCCAAAGAGAGATGTCCCAATGGTGTTGGAATCCTACCATAACAGAACCGGACACTTCAGGTGGAAGAAACTTGAAGTACTCCTGCATGGCAGGCTTTATTGGGTTGGAATGAGGAGAACCATAGAAGATTGGTGTAGAAATTGTGGGCCCTGCAGCTTGAGGAGAAGAGACTGTGGTAGTCAGAAAGCACCATTGCAGCCCATCATTACCAAGCAACCCTTGGAACTTGTGGCCTTAGATTATGTCAAATTGATGCCAAGCCGAAGTGGTTACACTTATGCTCTAACTATGGTAGACCATTACTCCAGGTTCCTTGTGGTGGTACCAGTGAAAGACCTGACCGCACAAACAGCTGCAAAAACATTCCAAACCTACTTTTGCAGACCTCATGACTACCCTGAACAGGTATTGACGGATCAAGGAAGCAGAAATCTTCCAGGAGTTCTGTCATCTATACGGCTGTAAGAACGTACGAACCACCCCATATCATTCTCAGACAAATGGTATGTGCGAGAGAATGAATCAGGTTGTAATTGAATTTTTGACCTTACCACTAAAAGAGAGGGCTTTGTGGCCTGAGAAACTGCCTTATCTCGTGGATATCTACAATAACATCCCTGTGAGCTTTACCAATTGCACACCAGCCTATCTCATGAGGGCAAGACCAGGAAAATTGCCAATTGATCTGGAAATGGGAATTGAGCCTTCACGTACTGATGCACCAAATGCTGATTGGGATTCTGCATGTCGAGAACAATACAGATGCGTCCAAGAGTGTGTGGAAAGAAGTTTGAACCAGAGCAGAGCAAAGCAAGAAAAGGAATACAATAAGAATGCTCCTGCAATGTCTTAACCCCTGGACAAGTTGTTTTGAAGAGAAAAAGAAGAACCCATAAGCTAGATGACCAATGAGAAGCAGAACACTATACAGTACAACCTTCAAACTTTGGCAATAGAAAGACTTGCGTCATTAGTAAGGACTAGAGTTGAGCGCGGTTCATGGTTCGTGGTTCTCCAGTTCGTGGTTCGAGTGATTTTGGGGGGTGTTCTAGATCGAACTAGAACTCGAGCTTTTTGGTAAAAGTTCGGCAGTTCGAGTTACGTTCGAGAACGGTTCGATCAGCAAAAGCAGTGCTTTTTACAGCTATAGTGTGCAGGGAGCCATCGCTGGCAGCCTGCGGTAAGCTGGTAACCAAGATAAATATCGGTTATCCAAGCAAAGCGCTTTGTTTAGTAACCCGATATTTATCCTAGTTACGTGTGCAGGGAGCCGACACTTCCCCGCTGGGCTCTGCCCCCTCCTGCACTCGGCATGTACACACACACACACACACACACACATGGCCCCGCTAGGCTCCACCCACTTGCACTCCGCACACATTACCCCGCTTGGCTCCACCCACCTGGGACTCTGCACACATTACCCCGCTTGGCTCCACCCACCTGGCACTCTGCACACATTACCCCGCTTGGCTCCACCCACCTGGCACTCTGCACACATTACCCCACTTGGCTCCGCACACCTGGCACTCTGCACACATTACCCCGCTTGACTCCACCCACCTGGCACTCTGCACACATTACCCTGCTTGGCTCCACCCACCTGGGACTCTGCACACATTACCGCACTTGGCTCCGCCCACCTGGCAAACTGCACACATTACCGCACTTGGCTCCGCCCACCTGGCAAACTGCACACATTACCCCGGTTGGCTCCGCCCACCTGGCACTCTGCACACATTACCCCGCTTTGCTCCACCCACCTGGCACTCTGCACACATTACCCCGCTTGGCTCCGCCCACCTGGCACTATGCACACATTACCCCGCTTGGCTCCGCCCACCTGGCACTCTGCACACATTACCCCGCTTGCCTCCGCCCACCTGGGACTCTGCACACATTACCCCGCTTGGCTCCGCCCACCTGGCACTCTGCACACATTATCCTGCTTGGCTCCACCCACCTGGCACTCTGCACACATTACCCCGCTTGGCTCCACCCACCTGGGACTCTGCACACATTACCGCGCTTGGCTCCGCCCACCTGGCACTCCGCACACATGGCCCCGCTTGGCTCCACCCACCTGGGACTCTGCACACATTACCCTGCTTGGCTCCGCCCACCTGGCACTCTGCACACATTACCCCGCTTGGCTCCGCCCACCTGGGACTCTGCACACTACCCCGCTTGGCTCCACCCACCTGGCACTCTACACACATTACCCCGCTTGGCTCCACCCACCTGCACTCCGCACACATTACCCCGCTTGGATCCACACACCTGCACTCCGCACACATTACCCCGTTCGGCTCCGCCCACCTCGCACTCTGCACACATGGCCCTGCTTGGCTTACCTGCGGTGATGAAGTCCCGCCCTCCAGACCTAAGCGCTGTCACTGTCCTCCATGGCCGCCGCTTGTCACATCTCCTCTTGCTGCTGACCAGAGACTGTCACTAGCGGTGACGTCATAGGCTTCCGCAATACTTGGCTGTGAAGGTCATTGAAGTCAGTGACAGGTCTGCTGTCAGCACTGCAGGAGATCGTCACCACAGGTAATGTACCTCGCTCCTGACAGCAGCGCTCGCCATGCCCTGCAGTGATCTGGGCTGACCTATTGATGTTAGCTCAGGTCACTGCATTGCTCTCCCAGCCAATGGGGAACATTCTGTTTTTCATTGACTGGGACAGTGACTATGGTATGGATCGTCATGGGAACCCCTCGGATTACAGCAGACCTGGATTTGTTTTTCTTTCTAATAAATTGGTGAAAGAGGGAATGTTTTGGGCAGTGTTTTTTCAAATAAAAATGTGTTTGTCATCTATTTTTTTTTATTACTGACTGGGTTGGTGATGTCGGGTATCTTATAGACGTCTGACCTCACAAACTGCTGGGCTTGATGCCAGGTGACATTACACATCTGGTATTAACCCCATATATTACCCCGTTTGCCACCGCACCTGGGCACGGGATGAGCTGGGGCGAAGCACCAGGATTGGCGCATCTAATGGATGCGCCACTTCTGGGGTGGCTGCGGCCTGCTATTTTTAGGCTGGGGGTCCAATAATCATGGACCTCCCTAGTCAGAGAATATCAGACCCCAGCTGTCCACTTTACCTTGGCTGGTGATCTAATTTTGGTAGGACCCCCACGTGTTTTGTTTTTTTTTTAATTATTTATTTAATTTAAAATAACAGCGTGGGGTGCCCTCAATTTTGGATTACCAGCCAAGGTGAAGCTGCCAGCTGTGGTCTGCAGGCTGCAGCCTTCTGCTTTACCCTAGCTGGCTACAAAAATGGGGGGAACCCCACGTCATTATTTTTCATTTTTCTGGCTAAATACAAGGCTAAGCACCCCTTAGTGCCACATGAAAGACACCAAAGGGTGCAAAATTACAAAATGCAGGAGAGTGGGACATTATGTGTCTTTCTGCCATAAGGCTATGTGCGCACTTACCGGATTTTGCCGCGGATTTTTTGCAGTTTTGCTGCATGTTTCGCTGCAGAAAATGTTCATAACATCTCTGCAGTGAATCACCAGCAAAACCTATGGGAAAAATAAATCCTGTGCGCACTAGACGGATTTTGACAGCTGCATGTTTTGCTGCGGGATTCCCGCAGCAAAAACAATTGCATGTCACTTCTTTTCCGCACGTCGCTGCGGGATTTCACTCCATTGACTCCAATGTAATCGTGAAATCCCGCAGGGAATAACGCAGGCAGCGAATTCTGTGCGGTTCACTGCGTTTTCCTGCGTTATTCCCTGCGGTATTTCGCGGTTTACCTCCGGTAATGTACATCGCTTGCTTGCGGTTTTGCAGGGAAGTGATGTCATTACAGGAAGAGGAAGCCGTGCAGAGAGTAAGCACACACAGATCACACACACAGACACATCACAGACACAGAACACATAGACACAGACACATAGAACACACATAGAAAGCAAATGGAAATATAGGAAAAAAAACACGTGTGCTCCGCTGCATATTTACCGTCCAGCTGAGGTAAACACACAGCGGCGGCCCGGTATTCTCAGGCTGGGGAGGGAGAGGGGCAGGGTTAATGTCCCCCGCCTCACTCTTCCTCCTGCAGCCGAGAATATCAGCCGCAGCTGCCCCGGCACTGTCGCATGCATTATGCGGCAGTACCAGAGTGTCCCCGGCTCTTCCTGCCGCCGTGTAGCAGTGGCAGGCAGGATAATACAAGGGGTTAATGGTGGTGGATCACCGCCATTAACTCCAGGCTTGATCATGGCAGCCTCTATGTGACAGCTGACATGATCAACCCGAAAGTAAAGTGAATAAAACACACAGAAAAATACTTTAATTTAAATAAAACACAAACAAGCCTTGTTCACCCTTTTATTAACCCCTCACGCAACAAAGCTCCGGCGTAATCCACAGCTCCGACGTCCTGCGATGCTTACATCCAGCCGCGACTGACACAGCGCTGAATGAATGCAGCCTCGCAGCGAGACAGCAGAGGTAACCACAGGGCATTTCCCATGGCCGGTAATGTGAACTCACTGCCGACCGTGGGAAATGCAGCGATCTGTCCTCTATCTGTCTGTCTATCTATCTGTCCCTCTATCTATCTATCTATCTATCTATCCATCCCTCTATCTATTCTTCTGTCTTTTTATCTATCTATCTACTATCTAAGAAGGAAATTATTTTATTTTGCAATAAGCACATGTACCAACCCGCACGCGGCCAAACCGCGGCAATACCGCGAACAATACCGCGGTCAAACCGCGGCAAACCGCATGCGGTTTTCGGGTGCGGTTTGCCGCGTTTTTTTACCACGGGTGCGGTAATATTTGAGAGCATGCGGAATTTTCTCAAGAAAATTCCATTTCCCAGTGCGCACATAGCCTTAGAAAAGACTGATATGAAGTGTACAAGCAAAAGAAAATCACCAGAGCGCTCTACGCTGTGAAAAACAGTAGAAAATGGCACTGGAATGAACATGTGACTGCCTCATAGAAACAACAAAGAGCCAGCACCAATGTGCACTAAGGCATCAAATATTCCAAAAATTTTATAATGCAGTTTGGAATATTTGATGCCTTAGTGCACACTGGTGCTGGCTCTTTGTTGTTTCTTTGTTGAATTGGTCGGTGGTTGACCTCCACCTTGCTATGCACCCCAATTTGGGATGTATTCCATCTGTATAGATTTTGGCGTTTGGTGACTGTTCACATTGGGTCATCAGGCTTTGTCCACAGGCTATATATATACTTCATGCAGCATTTGCTTGGACCTGTCCCGCCCACAGCCATGACTCAGTCATGGGTACGGGACTGCAATAGACCAGGTGAGTGCTGCTGAGAGCAGTTCTGCTATTTATATGTGAGGCCGCATGGCACATTTTATAAAAATATTTTAGTGTAGGACTGCTTCAAATGAGATTTGCCGTGACGTGGCGAAGCAGCTCAAGAAATTGCAATTTTTTGCCAAAAATCTCAAAAAAAAAAAAAAAAAAAAAAAAAAAAAAAAAAAAAATTTATAATGCAGTTTGGAATATTTGATGCCTTAGTGCACACTGGTGCTGGCTCTTTGTTGTTTCTTTGTTGAATTGGTCGGTGGTTGACCTCCACCTTGCTATGCACCCCAATTTGGGATGTATTCCATCTGTATAGATTTTGGCGTTTGGTGACTGTTCACATTGGGTCATCAGGCTTTGTCCACAGGCTATATATATACTTCATGCAGCATTTGCTTGGACCTGTCCCGCCCACAGCCATGACTCAGTCATGGGTACGGGACTGCAATAGACCAGGTGAGTGCTGCTGAGAGCAGTTCTGCTATTTATATGTGAGGCCGCATGGCACATTTTATAAAAATATTTTAGTGTAGGACTGCTTCAAATGAGATTTGCCGTGACGTGGCGAAGCAGCTCAAGAAATTGCAATTTTTTGCCAAAAATCTCAAAAAAAAAAAAAAAAAAAAATTTTATAATGCAGTTTGGAATATTTGATGCCTTAGTGCACACTGGTGCTGGCTCTTTGTTGTTTCTTTGTTGAATTGGTCGGTGGTTGACCTCCACCTTGCTATGCACCCCAATTTGGGATGTATTCCATCTGTATAGATTTTGGCGTTTGGTGACTGTTCACATTGGGTCATCAGGCTTTGTCCACAGGCTATATATATACTTCATGCAGCATTTGCTTGGACCTGTCCCGCCCACAGCCATGACTCAGTCATGGGTACGGGACTGCAATAGACCAGGTGAGTGCTGCTGAGAGCAGTTCTGCTATTTATATGTGAGGCCGCATGGCACATTTTATAAAAATATTTTAGTGTAGGACTGCTTCAAATGAGATTTGCCGTGACGTGGCGAAGCAGCTCAAGAAATTGCAATTTTTTGCCAAAAATCTCAAAAAAAAAAAAAAAAAAAAATTTTATAATGCAGTTTGGAATATTTGATGCCTTAGTGCACACTGGTGCTGGCTCTTTGTTGTTTCTTTGTTGAATTGGTCGGTGGTTGACCTCCACCTTGCTATGCACCCCAATTTGGGATGTATTCCATCTGTATAGATTTTGGCGTTTGGTGACTGTTCACATTGGGTCATCAGGCTTTGTCCACAGGCTATATATATACTTCATGCAGCATTTGCTTGGACCTGTCCCGCCCACAGCCATGACTCAGTCATGGGTACGGGACTGCAATAGACCAGGTGAGTGCTGCTGAGAGCAGTTCTGCTATTTATATGTGAGGCCGCATGGCACATTTTATAAAAATATTTTAGTGTAGGACTGCTTCAAATGAGATTTGCCGTGACGTGGCGAAGCAGCTCAAGAAATTGCAATTTTTTGCCAAAAATCTCAAAAAAAAAAAAAAAAAAAAAAAAAATTTTATAATGCAGTTTGGAATATTTGATGCCTTAGTGCACACTGGTGCTGGCTCTTTGTTGTTTCTTTGTTGAATTGGTCGGTGGTTGACCTCCACCTTGCTATGCACCCCAATTTGGGATGTATTCCATCTGTATAGATTTTGGCGTTTGGTGACTGTTCACATTGGGTCATCAGGCTTTGTCCACAGGCTATATATATACTTCATGCAGCATTTGCTTGGACCTGTCCCGCCCACAGCCATGACTCAGTCATGGGTACGGGACTGCAATAGACCAGGTGAGTGCTGCTGAGAGCAGTTCTGCTATTTATATGTGAGGCCGCATGGCACATTTTATAAAAATATTTTAGTGTAGGACTGCTTCAAATGAGATTTGCCGTGACGTGGCGAAGCAGCTCAAGAAATTGCAATTTTTTGCCAAAAATCTCAAAAAAAAAAAAAAAAAAAAAAAAAAAAAAAATTTTATAATGCAGTTTGGAATATTTGATGCCTTAGTGCACACTGGTGCTGGCTCTTTGTTGTTTCTTTGTTGAATTGGTCGGTGGTTGACCTCCACCTTGCTATGCACCCCAATTTGGGATGTATTCCATCTGTATAGATTTTGGCGTTTGGTGACTGTTCACATTGGGTCATCAGGCTTTGTCCACAGGCTATATATATACTTCATGCAGCATTTGCTTGGACCTGTCCCGCCCACAGCCATGACTCAGTCATGGGTACGGGACTGCAATAGACCAGGTGAGTGCTGCTGAGAGCAGTTCTGCTATTTATATGTGAGGCCGCATGGCACATTTTATAAAAATATTTTAGTGTAGGACTGCTTCAAATGAGATTTGCCGTGACGTGGCGAAGCAGCTCAAGAAATTGCAATTTTTTGCCAAAAATCTCAAAAAAAAAAAAAAAAAAAAATTTTATAATGCAGTTTGGAATATTTGATGCCTTAGTGCACACTGGTGCTGGCTCTTTGTTGTTTCTTTGTTGAATTGGTCGGTGGTTGACCTCCACCTTGCTATGCACCCCAATTTGGGATGTATTCCATCTGTATAGATTTTGGCGTTTGGTGACTGTTCACATTGGGTCATCAGGCTTTGTCCACAGGCTATATATATACTTCATGCAGCATTTGCTTGGACCTGTCCCGCCCACAGCCATGACTCAGTCATGGGTACGGGACTGCAATAGACCAGGTGAGTGCTGCTGAGAGCAGTTCTGCTATTTATATGTGAGGCCGCATGGCACATTTTATAAAAATATTTTAGTGTAGGACTGCTTCAAATGAGATTTGCCGTGACGTGGCGAAGCAGCTCAAGAAATTGCAATTTTTTGCCAAAAATCTCAAAAAAAAAAAAAAAAAAAAAAAAAAAAAAACGGTTTCAGTTCGTGACGCCACCCACGGGTCGTGGTGAGGTGATGGGCACCACCGCTGCAGTGAGGGTGCGGGGGCTCGTCCGGGATCGATCGTGGGTCGCAGCTAGGTGTTGACCCCCCCGTGGGTAGGGGGTTTGTTGGTCCCGGGGCCAGGTGGCAGGAGCGGGGGGTTGCAGGACGCAGGGGCTCGCATACAGCGCGGTGCCTGATGGCACTGGTGTACTCACGATTAAACTACACAGAGTCAATGGTAAACCAAGTTCGGTGTAGATCGGTGCCCGCAGCCGGCTGCGTGTGTCCCCAGTGAGGTTGGTGATGTCGCCTTTCTCTTGCACCTTTAAATTTGCTATAGTGACTCCTATGCTTCAGCAATGGTAGTCCGCTCCCCGGCTTTTGGGTAGCGGAGGAGTCCTTTTGCTCGCAGGCGCTGGCCCTTTGGATCTCTGGCCCCTGGCAGTGGCTCTTATCTGGAAATGGTGGGCTGTTGCCGTCTATCGGGATTTTGGGTGGGAATGAACCCCTGAGGTCCAGACCGCAATCAGTAGATTTGTCTGAGCCCGGTTGCTTCTGGGCTAGAACGGGGTCTGAGTACCCTGCCTGGTGCTCCGGTTGACTTGTTAGCTCCCCGGTTCGGGTCCGAAGGGTCACCACCCTCTTTTCGGTCCCCACGGTTCCGCAGTTCAGTCCCTGACCGGACTCCTGCAGACGGCCACCACCGTCTGCCTGCCTGACCGTTCCAAGGCGTCCTAGGCTCCGTCCTAGGCCCCTGACTCTCAGCTCGCCACTTTTACTCCTCTCACTACTCCTCTCCCCACTCAACTCACTTGTCCTTTCCCTGCCTCAGGCCAGCAGACTCTTCAGAGGGCGTGCCTAGTGTGCCTGGCTAGACCTGAGGGAGGCGGTCAGGACTTATTAGCTGCTGGTGCCTCACTGGGGTGGGGGGGTGTGTGTGGTGTTGTGAGGTTGTTACCTGTGACCCCTGAGGGTCCAGGGCATCACATATCCTGGGTAAATTTATGTATTTTCCCTCCTTCAGTTTTTTTGAAGTACGCAAACAAACGGAAGGCACACGGATGACACACGGACCGTATATGGAACAGAAACGGATGCCACACGGATGCACCCGTAAAAAAAATGAACCGTTTTTTGCGGACCGCAAAAACGGATCGGTTGTGTGAATGAAGCATTATTCTGGTCTGCCGTTTATAAACAGCAGGCAGAAATAAGTGAATAGCGCCCCCCAGCATCAGAAAATCTCCGGGGTTTCAGGGGGTAGCTGAGACCCTGGAGATCATGATTTAGGCTGGTTTTTCCGGTCCCCGCTCACATGATCACCGATATACACCGTATACCGATGATCACGTTACAGTAAATTACAGCGTCGGTAAAAAATTATTTATCTCCCATCTGGCATGAACAAACATAATAAATCTCCTCCCCGGTCCCCCGGTGTCGCCAAAGTGCCCCCCCTGACCCTCTCCTGGAAATCCAAGATGGCCACGCGCACAGCAGCGCGCCGGCCGCATTCACCCTACTCCTCTGATTTCTGTCGCATGTGCCATGACACATGCAACAGCAAACTCCTCCCCAGGCCCTGCCAGGTCACCCCCTATAAACCCACTGGTGTTCCCCGGTGTCCCATGGTACCTGTGCAGCGTTGATCCCCTGCAGCCCTCTCCTTCACAATAGACGCTGCCGCATGTACAGAGCGGCTGTCAGCTCAGCTTCCTGTGTTCTGACACAGTGAGTGGTGGTTATGCATCTGTAAGCTAATTGGGCGGCACGGTGGCTCAGTGGTTAGCACTGCAGTCTTGCAGCGCTGAGGTCCTGGGTTCAATTCCCACCAAGGACACCATCTGCAAGGAGTTTGTATGTTCTCCCCATGTTTGCGTAGGTTTCCTACGGGTACTCTGGTTTCCTCCCACACTCCAAAGACATACAGATAGGGAATTTAGATTGTGAGCCCCAATGGGGACAGTGTTCCCAATGTATGTAAAGTGCTATGGAATTAATAGGGCTATATAAATAAATAAATAATTATTATTATTATTACTGCAATGCCCTGCTCATGAGGTAAGGAACATAGTTGATCAGGAGAGCTATACTACATTTCGAAATGGAGGTATGTGCTATTTCTGTTGCCCTGCTGAACGACTACCAAACATGAGAGTCCGTTATACGCCACAAGAAAACACATCTAAATAGTGAGCTCTGTTGTTTAGTATTCATTCAGCTGGATAACTAGACTTAAAGGGGTATTCCTTCTCCAAGATCCTATCCCCAATATATAGTAGGTGGAATAGCAGTAATATCAGCAAATACCAATATTTGGAAATGTAGAATAGTTCTCCTGATTAGGCATGCCCTTACCTCATGAGCAGGGCATTGCAGCTTTGGTAGCAACCGTTACGACATGGACTCTGCTGCTGTGGACCCGAGGAGAGTGGGTCCAGATTCATTGCACCCACACTCCTCACATGGAGGGTCTGCACTCCTAGAAAATGGGGGATACGTTCCCTGAGCATGTCCCCCCATATTCTAGACGGTCCAGAGTCGTCGTGGGACCCCCTTATTTTTTTCAAATAAATTTTTTTTGTCTATTTTTTTTGTTAGTACTGACAGTTTGTGATGTCAGGTATCTGACAGATGCCATGACATCACAAACTGCTGGGCTTGATGTCAGGTGACCTTACAGCTAGTATCAACCCCATTTATTACCCCGTTTGCCACTGAACCAGGGCACGGGATGAGCTGGGGTGAAGCGCCAGGATTGGCGCATCTAGAGGATGCACTACTTCTGGGGCGCCTGTGGCCTGCTATTTTTAGGCTGTGAAGGGCCAATAACTATGGACCTTCCCACCCTGAGAATACCAGACCACAGCTGTCCGCTTTACCTTGGCTGGTGATCCAATTTTGGTAGGACCCCCACGTGTTTTGTTTTAATTATTTATTTAATTTAAAATAACAGCGTGGGGTGCCCTCAGTTTTGGATTACCAGCCAAGGTGAAGCTGCCAGCTGTGGTCTGCAGGCTGCAGCCTTCTGCTTTACCCTAGCTGGCTACAAAAATAGGGGGAACCCCACGTCATTATTTTTCATTTTTTTGGCTAAATACAAGGCTAAGCACCCCTTAGTGCCACATGAAAGGTACCAAAGGGTGCAAAATTACAAAATGCAGGAGAGTGGGACATTGTGTCTTTCTGCCATTATAATGACAGAAAAGACTGATATGAAGTGTACAAGCAAAAGAAAATCACCAGAGCGCTCTACGCTGTGAAAAACAGTAGAAAATGGCACTGGTGATCCAATTTGGGGGGGGACCCTACTTTTTATTTGTAATTATTATTGTTTATAAAATAATTATAAAAAGGAGTCTGGGGTAACCTCCACATTGGATCACCAACCACGGTAAAGCTGCCAGCTGTGGTTTTCAGGCTACAGCCGTCTGCTTTACCCTAAAAGGCTATCAAAAATGGGGGGACCCCACGTCATTTTTTTTAAAAAAATTAATGGGCTTCCCTGTATTTTGATTGACAGTCAAGGTAACGCCAGGCAGATGGGGGTGGCATCCCGTAGCTGTCTGCTTTTATCTGCGCTGAGAATCAAAAATACCGCGGAGAGCTACGTCATTTTTTTAATGATTTATTTTTACAGTTCTGTCATGTCAGGCAATGAAAATACAGGAAAGCCCTTTTTTTTTTTTAGTTATTTAAATAAATAATTAAAAAAAATATATATGGGCTCCCGCTGCATTTTTTGTATTGCTAGCTATGGGTAATCCAAGCAGCTACTGGCTGCTAACCCCCACTGCTTGGTGTTACCTTCACTGGCAATGGATAATCCAAATAAAAAAAATAAAAATGACGTGAGCTTCGCCATATTTGTGTATGCTAGCCAGGTACAGCAGGCAGCTACGGGCTGCCCCAACCCCCGGCTGCCTATTTGTACCCGTCTGGGAACTTAAAATATAGGGAAGCCCTTTTTTTAATTATTTCATGAATTTCATGAAATAATTAAAAAACAAATGACGTGGGCTTCACCATATTTTTGTGTCCAGCCAGGTACAACTAGGCAGCTGGGGATTGGAATCCGCAGCACAGGTTAGCCCGAGGTTTCTGGGCGCCTCTGCTGCTAATTGCAATCCGCAGCCGCCCCAGAAAATGGCGCTTTCATAGAAGCGCCATCATCTGGCGCTGTATCCAACTCTTCCAACAGCTCTGGAGCCGGGTGGCTTGCTGAGTAATCATCATGAGTTAATACTGGCTTTGTATTACTAGCTAGTATTAAGCCAGAGATTCTTAATGTCAGGCAAGTTTGCCCGGCCATTAAGAATCTCCAATAAAGGGTTAAAAAAAGACACAACACACAGTTAAAATACTTTAATAGAAATAAATACACAGACACATTAGAGACTCCATGTGTATTACTCCCTCTTATCCCTCCACGATCCATGGTCTTCTGTCTTCTTTCTCCTTCAACACATTCAGCTCTGCTACATCAGCAGCGGTGCATGTGAGAAAGGACGCTGCTTTCCGTGCAGCATGAGTGATCAGAGGATCTGTGGTGAATAGCGGTGACGTCACCACTAACAGGCGCGTTGCTATAGCAATGGTGATCTCCGGTATTAACCGGCTGTGGCAGCCGGTGAATAAGGGAACGGGGAAGCAGACCGGGAACCTGACCGTGTGCCAGAGTATCTCGCCAGTACACGGAGATACACAAACGATCACCGCGTACTGGAGAGATGCACTGACAGGACCTAGGACAGGACATGACATCTAGCCATGAGACCAGTCTGTAGCCAATGAGAAAACAGACATGTGACTGGTCACATGCTATTTTGATGATGTCACGTAGGTCCTGTCATCACTGCTGGTTACCGGGAGGACGCAGCGATTAACGGGATGAATAGTGGCAGGAGACAGAGTGCAGGACGCATCCCGGGGACCGGTAAGTGTTATGGCAGTTTATTAACTGTATGTGTACATTTATAATGTGTTTTTATGTGTTTGTGATTGCCTCCCATTGTTTCCTATGGGGTTCGAGAGGTTCGCCGAACCGAACTCGAACGAGACCTCCTCGGCGAACCAAGCTCAAGCCGAACCGTGACCGGTTCGCTCATCTCTTGTAAGGACGAAGGGGAAACTACAACAACAGTTTCCAGAGACCATCTTAAGAAGTGTCCAGAACAGTGGAAGTTCACAGAGAAAATTCCATGTCCATCTGTACAAGTTGAACAGAATAAAAGTGATCCACACTGTATTAGGTGACCTTCCAGCAGATTGGCATCTGTATCACGGAGCAATAGTGGTACCAGTGCTTACATTTCCACAGCATGCAGAAGTACAAGAAGATGCAGAAGAGAATGTTCCAGACTCTACAGAATCTGTGAGCATAGTATCTGCCAGTCCTGAGGTAATACCCAGAACCAGTAGACTATTGTGTAGCCTACCCAATGCACATAGACGGATTCAGAACACAAACACTAGTGGGACACCGATATTGTGTAGATCCAGTCGTAGCAACATTGGTAGACCCCCAACTAGACTCGGTATATGGGTATAAAGAATAAATATGTGTTTGAATACAATGTAAATAGTTATCAAAGTTTTCAGTAAAATGTTTTAATACTGTGAAAAGTTAAAAATTTTGCCAAATGCATTGAACTTTGAGAAATTTAGCAAAAGTTATGCTTTGAAAAGTTAACCAGTAGCCATGGACCTAAGTCACAGGACTGGAAGTGACACAAACTTTCAATGTAAAAAGTTGCACTATTGTGTGTTAAACCTGGTTAAACCTGCAGCCTGCTGTAGAGGACTGTTCCCAGGATGGTGGCAGGCGCAGGGAGGGTCCGTGGTGGAGCAGGCCAGGACCCCATCACTACAGGAACCTGTGACGCCCTCCCAGGACTTTACCACTTTGTTTATCCAGGAACAAAAGGACACCAGGGACTTTGGGTGGGAAACCACTAAGCAGTGGTGCCAGAGACTCTGGGTGGTGGGTGGTAAGGAAGGTGAAACCAGGTTGCGACATTCAAGGAAATGTGCCTTCTGCAAGAGAAGAAATGTTGAAAATGTTGATGTTATGCATGTAAAAACTGCAGTATGATCTGTTTGAATTAGAGCCCATGGACGTGCTGGATTTAACCATATGGGAATGTGACACCCCTGCGGTAACCAGGTGTCACAAAAACAAGGTAACAACAAAGCAACAGCTCGGGTCCTACATGACTGTGCCAGTCAGTACACACACACTAGCATACCAGGACATTTACGGTCACAAGCAGGGTGGAAGACCCCCCTTAGAGCCAGGTGACAGGGCTGGGTACTGTGAGCTAACAGGCAGCCAACTGGGAAGGGAGGGATCAGACCTGGGGGAGGAGCGAGTAACCTGGAAGTGTGGGTAGTGAGTCGGAGAAAGGAAGTGAAAGAGGAAGGAGTTGAGGAAAGGAGTGAGAAGTGAGTGGTAGTAAAATTAAAGGTGTCAAGATAGACAACAGACTCTTGAGACACAGTGAAAGTAGTAAAGACTCCGCAAAGACCTGAGTAGAAAGATCAGCCACTCAGAGGAGAAAGTAGCTGGAGAGCGAGAGAACAAGCTCCAAGGACAGAAGGATCCTGTGGTGTGGACATCCAGGGCTCCCAGTACTTTGCACACACGGGGTGTAGATCCCAGAACAGACCAGGACTTCAAGCCATCTGTTAACTCTGCCAGGTGGGTGGGTTTCCAGGACTCATCTGCCACCACTAACGTCCGAGGCATCAGCAGCAAAGAGGGGACTGGGAGAAATTCCCTTAAATAGTCCAAGCTGCCTGCAGCAGTACCCAGACACCAGAAAGAACTCCAAGTTTATTATTTGATGTTTCTTTTGATTTAAAACTGGTCGACAGTGCCCCCGGATCCGGAACCCCTTGAGCTACGGACCGCCTGGATCCGAGCAGCTCGGCTGCCCCGGGGTGCGACACCTGCGATAAAGATCACAAGATGGGACTGCAGGGAACCCCAGTAACATAAAAAAGCACATAAGCACGCACAAAAAAGCAACATGGACATTAGACATGCGTTTTTTCCTGCCTTTTTTGCTGACTTTGTTGAAGTCAATTGGGGAAAAAAGTAGGAAAAGATGCTAAAACAATTGACATGTTGCTTTTTTTTTTTTCAGCGAATCAAAGATTGGGATATTGACTAAAAGGGCCACTTAATATGGTGATTATGGTGGTCTCCCTAAAAAGAGCCACACCTTGGCTAGGTCCTTCCTGGAGGGATATCTGGCTATTTTCTGTATCGAGACTCCTAACAGAGGCTCCACGGACCTTTTTTGATTTGCATACTTCCCAGGGAGCAATGCACCTAGGATTTCACTGTGTTGAGCGCCTTTGCTGGCTGCCAGCAGTGTTTTCTCTGGCTGGTCTCCCTGAGTTCAGTGATTCTTTTTAAAAAAGCAAGAAGAGGCAACGTGAGCACAGCAAGTTATGATTCACCACACCCCCCTGACGAAGGCCACACGCTGAAACACGTGTATGGCTCTGGTGTCGGTGTGGCAATTGGTGGGACATGCCTTCAGGTAAACACTGAGTTATTTTTCTGTACATATCTTTACAATGTTTTGCTCTGCCAGTCTATTGTTCTCTGCTATCACCCTTTTTTTTTTAAACATTACCCAATTATTTATTCTCTTGCATTTTTTTGCTCAGTACTACTATGCACTTTATTACCATCATTGATATTCATCCAGTGATCCATCTATTTGCACTTTGCGGGTACTATTAATATCTATTTATTTGCAGTTTTTCTTTAAACTGCACTTTATTCAGCCTTTTGGGCTTAATTTTTATACATAAACCTTTTTCTATAAATTTTATATACACAGTATTTTTCTATATTGAGAGTGATATATATATTTTTGTACTAAGCATATTTATTATCATCGTCATAAGTGTTATTTTTTCATTATCATAAATGCAATTGTCTGTATTTTGTGCATATGTTATGTGTTGTAGTTTCTTGCAATAGCCATTGTTTCTATTTTTGAGATATGAGTATTTTCTGGGTGTGCATTTTTTATTCTGATTTATATCTCATATTGTAACCATTTTTTCTGGACTCCCCTCTGTGAAAATTTATTATATATTCTTGATGTTACATATTTTTAACATATTTATTAATTTATTGGAGTTCATAATACCTTTTTGAGATATGTATTAGGGATGATCGAATACCCTATTCGATTCGACAAATACCTCGCCGCTATTCGAGTATTCGCGAATATTCGACCCCCAATGTAAGTCTATGGGAAACCAGAATAATTACGTCGGACCTTTCGGTGACCTGTGGTGACTGAGGAAAAGGCTGAAATGGATGGGAAAAGGCTGAAACAGTATGGGCACAGCCTGTAGAAGGTGCCTCACTGCATTTCTGGTGTCTTTGAATAACGTGGTCGCCAGAACAGCTCTCAAACCAAAGTAAAAGAGGGGAAATTGCTAAAAAACAGTTTCTAGTGCCTAATAACTGTAATAAAACATCAAATCAAGCCCCGACCTCCCCAAAAAAAAAACCACTTTAGCATATGTTCACACGTTTCGTTTTTTACATTTTTCCTTCTTTTTCGATTAGAAAGGGCTTTAACTTATACATTATATTGGTGTCTGTCTCACACCTCCTTTTTTGGGACATATTTGACAGCACTTTCAAAGATCAGCTACAATGTGCCCGTTGGGATGTTGACCTTGCCCTCCTCATCCTCCACCAGCACCACCGGCTCCAGTGGCCCTCTACCCAAATGTAGGAAAGGCCACTGGCTGTCCTCAAATCTCAGACTTCTTAGGGCTCTCAAGTGGTCCCTGTAATATACATTAGGGAAAGATGGCAGTCATTTGTAGTTTTCTGCGTCCCCTATATCATTAGTGTGAAAGTTGGAATACGTACTCCATAACACTTTACAGTGCTATTGCCAATTTGACCATTTGGATGTTGGCCTTGCCTTCCTCCTCCTCCTCCATCTCCACCAACACCACCGCCTCCAGTGGCCCTCCATTCAAATTCTATTCAAATGATTTAGAAATGTATGTTTTATGGATAAATGAACGCCACACTGGGACATCGAAGCTGATGTCGTTGATGATGATTGCATATGGCCAAAAGCAGGTTGGGAGCAGGAGGCATCATCGCCTGCTTCCTAGACCGTAGTTTGTGAAGCATGCAGCACTGTGGAAGTGGCAGTTGTATCACTCTGGAACTCAGGCTTTATTCCACTAGCTAACACCGAGGATTTAAAAAAAATCAGTTTGGGGCTCCCTCTTGTAGTCAGTGCTGGCAGTACAGTTGATTTGGGGAATCAAAGTCTCACACCTGCACATGACTGACATTTAGGGTCAGATTGGGACTATATAACAGTAGTTTTCTCTTGTTTCTTGCCGGTGCTCAATGGTCTTCTGTGTGTTAAGGACACTCAGTAACCAGCCCTACTCACAACCAGAACTTCTCTCAGATAAGTGGTCTTTGTACCTCTGCTGTTTGTTTTCCACTTTCTTGTTGTTTTTTTTCTGCTTTAATACTATGCTTGATTCCTATTTTGTCTGTGTGGAGTTCTTGGTGGAATAGGATCACCCCCTGCTGGGAGTGTCTGGTATACTTAGCTCCATGATTCTGCAAGGTATTGTGTTTTTCATGCTTGGTATTAATCCAGTCCCTCATCTGTATTAGTGTTTTTAGATCCCAGTAACATTTGAGTGCTGACCTCAGGATTTTTCCATATGAGAAGTGCTGGCATTTATTAGGGGTTTTTTTTATGGTTGCAGACAGTACTCCTTCCTATCCTTTTCTATAAAGATAGTTTGGGCCTCACCTTTGCTGAATCTGTCTTTTCTGGCTTTGTATTGTGTTTTTCTATATCACCGTAGCCTTTACAGGTGGGGGGCTATCTATCTAACTCTGGGGACTGCTCCGAGGCAGATTAACGTATTTCTATCTGTGAGAATATTTAGTTCTCCGGCTGTGTCGAGACGACTAGGTCATCATAGGCTCGTCCCACGGCTACTACTAGTTGTGTGTCAGGATTAGGTCTGCAATCCATTAAGGTTCCAGCCACTCTACTACTATTTGGGATTCTGCATTTTTTGATCCTCCTCGGTCCCTGAATCATAACAGTAGCACTGGCCTCACCTAGATTCCAGGGTACTCAAAAGAAGGAAAAGAAAAAGTGTGTCAGAATTTTTTTTCTTGTGTGCTTTTTCCTCTTTGTCTCTGGGTGCCGTGGAGGATCTTGTACTGCAATGGATGTTACACAATTAGCTGAGCGAGTCGATTAGCTTACTTCTCAAGTTAAGGATATATCCGATTATCTGGCTCAGACACCTGTATTAGAACCTAATGTTACTGTCCCTGATTTGTTTTCTGGGGATCGGTCTAAATTTTTGAACTTTAAGAACAATTGTAAGTTATTCTTTGCCTTGAAACCAAAATCCTCAGGGTCTTCCAGGCAGCGAGTTCAGATTGTTATCTCTCTGCTGTGTGGTGACCCCCAGGATTGGGCCTTTTTCCTGGCGCCTGAAGATCCTGCTCTTGCGGATGTGGATTTTTTTTTCAGGCTCTAGGGTTGTTATATGATGAACCTAATGCTATTGATCAAGCCGAGAAAACTTTATTGGCTTTGATCCAGGGTCAGGAACCTGCAGAGATATACTGTCAGAAATTTTATAAGTGGGCGGTCCTTACTGAGTGGAATGATGCGGCGCTTGCGGCTCTCTTTCGGAAGGGGTTGGAAGAGCCTGGAAAGGATGTTATGGTGGGCTTTCTTGTCCCCTCTGGTCTGGCTGCGTCTATGTCATTGGCCATTCAGATTGATAGACGTTTACGTGAACGTAAAACAATGTGTGCAGAGATGTCGCTGTCAGAGCGGTCTCCGGAGCCTATGCAGTGTGATAGGGTCCTTTCTAGAGTGGAACGGCAGGATTTTAGACAGCGTAATAAGCTATGTTTCTTCTGTGAAGACGCCTCTCATACTATTTCTGTCTGCCCTAAGCGCGAGAAACGATTTGCCCATTCATTTACTTTAGGCGGTATACAGTCTAAGTTTCTTTTGTCAGTTTCTTTGATCTGTTCCCTATCATCATTTTCAGCTATGGCCTTTATTGATTCAGGAGCTGCCCTGAACTTGATGGATTTTGGGTTTGCTGAGCGTTGTGGTTTTCCTATGGTGCTCCTATCCCTGTGAGGGGTATTGATGCTACTCCTTAAGCTGAAAATAAGCCCCAGTTTTAAACCCAGGTGGCGATGCGGGTCGTGCCTGACCATCAGAAAGTTTGTAAGTTTTTGGTCTTGCATAATTTGCATGACATTTTGGTACTGGGATATCCTTGGTTGCAAGCCCATAATCCAGTTATTGATTGGACTTCTTTATCTGTGACTAGGTTGGGCTGCCAATGTGTGTGTGACGCCCTGGGCAAGCCAGGGGTCACAGGTCATAACACCACCACCCCCTACACCCCAGTTAGGAACACCAAGGCTAACCTAAAATCCTTGTTGCCTTCCTCCAGGGGCTGATGTCCACACCAGGGGGTGGGCCAGGCGGTTGGCTCTGCCCACCGAGGAGTTCACAGCCCTGGAGGCGGGAGAACCAGGCAGTTCAAGCTAGGGGAGTGAAGTAGGAGGAAGTGGTAGAGGAGCTTGAGAGAGGAGTTAAAGTGGAAGACTAAGTGAGAGTAGTGACAGAAAAAGGAACAGTTAAGCAAGCCTGAAGTTGGTCCGGGTGTGTGCCCCGGACTGAGACAGCAAGGTCAGCAGACGGCGGTGACTGTCTGCAGGGGAGACTGCTTGGAGGTTGCTGGAAGGACCGCGGACGGGTGGTGGCCCGGCGGTACCGGAGCGGTATACGAAGAGCAGTCAGCACCATTGGCAGGGGCCTTTCGGATCCCGGCAAGGCTAGGAGTCGCCGTGAATTTGCCAAATCCGTTAGTGAAGGGGACCTCTGGGTCTCCCAACAACCAAGTCCCGATTGAAGGCAACAGTCCAACCGTTGGAGAGAGACACCGCCACCGCCAGGGCACCAGTTTCTCAGGGCCAGCGCCTGCGGGCAAAGTAGGGCTCCTCCGGCCCACATTCAAGCCGGGGAGCGGGTTACCGGTGGGAACCCATCGCAACCATCATCATCTTAGGTGCAGGAAAAGGGACCGTAACCGTCAACTACTGGGGAAAAGCAAGTGCAGCCGTCCGTGGGAACTGTCTTTCCAGCCGTGTGTTTTACCGAGAACTGTGTCATCGTGTCAGTCTGAGTGAGTACCACAGTGCCGCAAGGCACAGCGCTGCCCCCGCGTCCCTGCACCCCACCAAGCCCTGCATCACACACCTCATCACTGGGCCCCGGGACAACCACCCCCTACCCACGGAGGGGAGAACCAACAACTTTGCTGCTCCCTGTCATCAGTCCCCGGGATCCCCATACAGAGCAGCGGTGGTGTCAGCAAATCACCACAACCGTGGGTGGCGTCACGGACAATAAACTATCCCAAAAACCAATCCTCTTTCACTCACGGGCGAGGAGCGCCGCTCGAGTCCCTGGGATCCGGCCCATCGCTCGAGCCACCGAGCAGCAACAGCAGGCCGCAGCAGCCGCAGCGTCAGCCGGACCCGAGCAAGTGGGAGAGTGCGGCATCCCCTCCTCCGCCCGCGACATGTGCATAGTGATACTCCTGTTTTGTCTATTTCATCTCAGACACGGGAGGTTCCTGACTATTTGGCGGATTTCATAGATGTGTTTAATGAGACCAAAGCTGCGTCTTTGCCTCCGCATAGGGACTGTGATTGCGTTATTGAATTGATGCCTGGTTGTACATTTCCTAAGGGACGGCTTTTCAATGTATCTGTCCCTGAACATGTTGCTATGCAGACTTATATTAAGGAGTCTTTGGAGAATGGTCACATCAGACCGTCATCTTAACCTTTGGATGCCGTTTTTTTCTTTGTGGCCAAGAAGGATGGCTCATTGCAGCCATGTATTAATTATCGTCTCCTTAATAAAATCACGGTTAAATATCAGTATCCATTGCCTCTGATTTTCGACCTGTTTTCTAGAGTGAAGGGTGCTAGTTGGTTTACTAAACTCGATCTTCGGGGAGCATATAATCTCATTCATATTAAGCAGGGTGATGAATGGAAGACGGCGTTTAATACCCCTGAGGGGCATTTTGAGTACCTAGTGATGCCCTTTGGGCTCACTAATGCCCCTTCTGTTTTTCAATCTTTCATGAATGATATTTTCTGGGACTTTGTGGACATGTTTTTGATTGTCTATTTGGATGACATTTTGATTTTTTTCTCACGACTGGGATTCTCATGTTGAACAGGTTCAGACAATATTTCAGGTACTCAGGGACAATGCATTATATGTCAAGGGATTGAAATGTCTGTTTGGCGTACAAAAGGTCTCTTTTTTGGGGTTTATTTTGTCCCCATCTTCTATTGAGATGGATCTGGTCAAGGTCCAGGCCATTCATGATTGGGTACTTCTTTGAAAAGCCTTCAGAAGTTTTTGGGTTTTGCTAATTTCTATCGTATATTCATAGGCAATTTTTCCAGTATTGTCAAGCCATTAACTGATTTGAACAAGAAGGGAGCTGATGTTGTGAATTGGTCTTCAGAGGCAGTCTTGGCTTTTCATGAGCTGAAAAGGAGGTTTCCTTCTGCTCCGGTCTTGCAGTAGCCTGATATGCCTATTCCTTTTCAGGTGGAGATCGATGCCTCTGAGATCGGAGCTGAAGCTGTCTTGTCTCAAAGAGACCCTGTGACTTCTAAAATTAGACCCTGTGCTTTTTTTTCCCCGAAACTGTGGTAGGGAAAACAAGGGCGCAATAGGGTTTTACCCGATATTAGGGTATAGGAAAGTAAAGGGATGCACTCACCTGGTCTGGTTGTGATAGTCACAACCCCTATAACAGCGTATGGGAGTGCTGAGCTGGTTCAGCAGCGGCCCCGTCAGAAGTGGTTACTGTAAAAACGAGGGTGAAAGAAGACGGGTTTTTCAGCCGCGCTATGAACCACACCGTTGAAGATTCCTTAAGATATTTTTATTGAGCCATTCCAACGCGTTTCAAAGGCATGACCGCCTTCTTCCTCAGGGAATAGAAATATACCAATACAGAAAAAAACAGGGTTTAAATAGAAATTTCACAGAGAGGCCATATTGCCGAAATGACCTCATTGCCCCATGAGTCATGGGGCAATGAGGTCATTTCGGCAATATGGCCTCTCTGTGAAATTTCTATTTAAACCCTGTTTTTTTCTGTATTGGTATATTTCTATTCCCTGAGGAAGAAGGCGGTCATGCCTTTGAAACGCGTTGGAATGGCTCAATAAAAATATCTTAAGGAATCTTCAACGGTGTGGTTCATAGCGCGGCTGAAAAACCCGTCTTCTTTCACCCTCGTTTTTTTTCCCGGAAATTTTCACCACTGGAGTGAAATTATGATGTGGGGAATCGGGAATTATTGGCTATGAAGTGGGCTTTTGAAGAATGGTGACATTGGCTGTAGGGGGCGAGACATCAAATTGTAGTACTTACTGATCATAAGAATTTGATCTATCTTGAATCTGCCAGGAGGTTGAATCCGAGGAAGGCTAGATGGGCCTTGTTTTTCACGCGCTTTAATTTTGTGGTCTCTTATATCCTGTGTAATAAGAATATTAAGGCGGATGCCCTTTCTAGGAGTTTCTTTGCTGATTCTCTGGATGGGACCGAGAGTGCTACCATCCTGCGATTTCACCCGATTTGAGACTTGCACTTGAGGAATTTCAGGAGAACAAACCTGACAGATGTCCTGGGGGAAAATTGTATGTTCCTGACCAATGGAGGAGTAGAGTGATGTCTGAAGTTCATTGTTCTGTGTTGGCTGGTCATCCTGGGATTTTTGACACCAGGGATTTGGTGAATAGGTCCTTTTGGTGGCCTTCTCTGTCTCATAATGTGAGGAGTTTTGTGCAGTCCTGTGAGATCTGTGCTAGATCAAAGCCTTCTTGTTCTCATTCTAGTGGACTATTATTGCCATTGCCGGTGCCTAAGAGACCATGGACTCACATCTCTATGGATTTTATTTCTGATCTCCCTGTTTCTCAGGGAATGACGATTATTTGGGTAATCTGTGATAGATTTTACAAAATGATTCATTTGGTGCCACTGCCTAAGTTGCCATCAGCTTCAGAGTTGGTACCTTTTGTTTCTTCATCAGATGGTTCGTTTGCATGGTATTCCTGAGAATGTTGTGTCCGATAGGGGAGTCCAGTTTGTGTGTAGATCTTGGAGAGCTTTTTGTTCTAGGCTAGGAGTTGAGTTGTCATTCTCCTCAGCGTTTCATCCTCAAACCAATGGACAGACTGAAAGGACAAATCAGACTTTGGAAACCTATTTGAGATGCTTTGTGTCGGCTGATCAGGACGACGGGGTTTCTTTTTTGTCCTTGACTGAGTTTGCTCTTATAAATAGAGCTAGTTCGGCCACTTTGATGTCTCCTTTTTTTTGGCAATTTCGGATTTCATCCTCTGTTTTCTTCGGGGCAGATGGGGGCTTCCGCCTGCCCGAGTGTTGATTCGGCAGTGTAGAAAATACAGCATATTTTGGATCAAGTGGTGGATAAATTGTCCCTCTCCCAGGAAAATGCCCAATGGTTTGCCAACCGATGTAGGACTGTGGGTCCCCAGTCTAAGGTAGGGGACTTGGTCTGGTTGTCTTCCAGACATGTTCCTATCAAAGTTTCTTCTCCGAAATTTAAGCCAAGGTTTATTGGCCCTTATAGAATTTCGAGGGTAATTAATCCTGTTTCTTTCTGTTTGGCTCTTCCAGAGACTTTCAAGATTCACAATGTCTTTCATGAGTCTTTGTTGAAAAAATATGTTGAACCGGTAGTGCCCATGGCTGCGCCTCCTGATCCTATGTTGGGCGAAGGGGATCTGGCATAGGTAGTGGAAAAAATTTTGGATTCCCGTATTGCTAGACAGAAGCTCCAGTATGTGGTCAAGTGGAAAGGTTATGGTCAGGAGGATAATTCTTGGGAGGTTGCTTCCGACATACATGCTGATCGCTTAATTCGTGCTTTTCATCGAGCCCATCCTGACAAACTAGGGGGTTCCGGTGAGGGTTTGTTGACCCCTCCTCAAGGGGGGTACTGTTGTGAATATGTTTTCCAGTTTGGGGCTCCCTCTTGTGGTCAGTGCTGGCAGTCTAGTTGATTTGGGGAATCAAAGTCTCACACCTGCAGAAGACTGGCAATCAGGGTCAGATTGGGACTATATAACTGAGTAGTTTTCTCTTGTTTCTTGCCGGTGCTCAATGGTCTTCTGTGTGTTAAGGACACTCAGTAACCAGCCCTACTCACAACCAGAACTTCTCTCAGATAAGTGGTCTTTGTACCTCTGCTGTTTGTTTTCCACTTTCTTGTTGTTTTTTTTCTGCTTTAATACTATGCTTGATTCCTATTTTGTCTGTGTGGAGTTCTTGGTGGAATAGGATCATTCTCTGCTGGGCGTGTCTGGCATACTTAGCTCCATGATTCTGCAAGGTATTGTGTTTGTCATGGTTGGTATTAATTCAGTCCCTCATCTGTATTAGTGTTTTTGGCTCTCAGTAACATTTGAGTGCTCATTCAGTGTGAGAGAGGTTATGTGACCTCAGGATTTTTCCATATCAGAAGTGTTTGTATTTATTAGGGGTTTTTTTATGGTTGCAGACAGTACTCCTTCCTATCCTTTTCTATAAAGATAGTGTGGGCCTCACCTTTGCTGAATCTGTCTTTTCTGGCTTTGTATTGTGTTTTTCTATATCACCGTTGCCTCTACATGTGGGGGGCTATCTATCTATCTTTGGGGACTGCTCTGAGGCAGATTAGCTTTCTCATATTTCTATCTGTGAGAATATTTAGTTCTCCGGCTGTGTCGAGACGACTAGGTCATCATAGGCTCGTCCCACGGCTACTTCTAGTTGTGTGTCAGGATTAGGTCTGCAATCCATTAAGGTTCCAGCCACTCTACTACTATTTGCGATTCTGCATTTTTTGATCCTCCTCAGTCCCTGAATCATAACAGGATTGGTTCAAACACCATGTAGCACAGCATCAGAAAGTACTCTCAACAGCTTTTTTTAAAAAAAATTGGTAGGATAAGCAACAGGGTATAACATGCCAAGGAGTTTAATAAATTCAGTTTCCCCAGGGGGGAATATTTCAAACACCATGTAGCACAGCATCACAAGGTACTCCCATCAGCTCCCAACAGCTTTTTTTTAAAAAAATTGGTAGGATAAGCAACATGGCATTTCACTGTTGCTTATCCTACCAGGTTTTTCCCTTGTAAAGCACCATGGAATTAATGGCGCTATAATAATAAATAATAATAATTATTCAGTAATGTCTTTTTTATAGACTAATGAACGCCACGCTGGGACATTGAAGCTGATGTCGTTGATGATGATTGCATCTGGCCAAAAGCAGGTTGGGAGAAGGAGGCATCATCGCCTGCTTCCTAGACCGCAGTTTGTGAAGCATGCAGCACCATGGAAGTGGCAGTTGTTTCACTCTGGAAGTCAGGCTTTATTTCACTAGCTAACACCGAGGATTTAAAAAAAATCAGTTTCCCCAGGGGGGAATGGTTCAAACACCATGTAGCACAGCATCATAAGGTACTCCCAACAGCTCCCAACAGCTTTTTTTTAAAAAAAAATTGGTAGTATAAGCAACAGGGCATAACATGCCAAGGAGTTTAATAAATTCAGTTCCCCCAGGCAAGGCCGTATTTGGAGTTCCTGCTGCGCTAGGCACTGTCAGTGGTGGCGCCCCCTTCTGATCAGTCAGATTAGGGGTATGTGCACACAGCATTTTGTTTTCAGACAGATCTGCCCCGTACCCCGCTCAAAAAACCCAAACTATGAATTCTAAAAGGAATGAACTCATATACTGCAATGTAAAAACGACTTGCTGTTCATATGTTCAGTCTTTGGAGCTTATTAAGCTTGTCAGGTTTTCTCAGACATGAAGCAGCTGAAAGTGACCGGACCATGATATGGTGGCTGCTGCTTGGATGTTGCTTACTAGTTTATTACATTAAGAAAAATCCAGTAGCTAATAGATGTTGGAAAAACGCCAAGAGGCAACAGCAAAAAAAAATATATATATATTATATATATAAAATTTATATATATATATATATATATATATATATATATATATATATATATATATATATATATATATATATATATATATATATATATATATATATATATATATAAAAGGATGACTGTCCTGAAGTGTTTTCTGTCTGAATAACTCAGGAGGTTCACAGACATCTACAAGACCTCGTGTGCACATACCCTGAGAGAGCCCAGAACCTTCAGATAGTAGTTAAGACCTCCATACACATTAACCTAAAGTTGTCTAAACCCACCAATATTGACAGGTTCTGCTGACAGTCCAATGTGAATGGGGTCTCTAACTCATGATTGTTGGGGGGGAATAAGGATCAAGCATGTCCCATTACGGAGTGTAGATCCTATTATCCTCTAAATGATAAGCTGCTGCCGGAGATGTCTCACAGCGGCGCTAATAGAGAACACAGGAAACTTGGAAGAATGAGTGCTCCTGTATATGGGAGAGCCGAACAAGATAGCTGCTGGCCAAAAGATCAGACTATAGTGTATGGGGGCTTTAGACTCTTACTTATTCAGCTCACAGACATGCAGATAGCTGTATTTTTAGTCCAGCACACTGCCTTATGTTTTAGGATCAAGACTGATAAGGTAAAGATTACAAAATCCACATGACTATCACCAGAACCACCATCAGTACAGTAATACATCATCAAAACCACACTAAAGACAATAATACATCACCAAAACCACCGTCAGTACATAACTACATTGCCAAACTTAGTATAGCAATCAAGTGCAGTGTCAGGTTAGACTCGTATACATATATGTAGTGCATTAACCCCCCCCAGTATGTCCTTAACAATGGTAAGGAGATGCTGTTAGTTGTTACTAGCCATCATCAGACTCTTTACCATATAGGAACCACAATACTGATTAGTCGCAGGCAGCAGACTTAGCTTTTGAAAGATATCTTTTATGTTTAGATCCATTAATTCTGAAGAGAATAGTAGGGGCAGAGGTGGGCTCAGTAGGAAGAGGAGGCATCATGGGGTGGGACTTGAGACCTCCACCAATTGCTCAAAAGATCTCTTAAGTGCATAGCTTAGGAGACAGGACTATGAAATTCTACTCCCGGTGTAACAGGCCAGAATAAACCCCTGCCCAGAATATACCCGGGGTTAAAGTGGCTTAGCCCAGGCTAGCCTAGGCCAAACTATACCCCGGGGTATAAACTGGCTTAGGCCAGTTTATACCCTTCTGGGCCAGAATATACCCCGGGTATATTCTGGCCTAGCCCAAACTATACCCCGGGGTATAAATTGGCCTAGGACAGATTATACACCTCCGTATAACCCAGCTGCTGTAGATCAGGGCCCCAGGCAGCGCACGGGACCCCAGGCAGCACACGGGACCCCGGCAGCACACAGGGACCCCAGGCAGCACACAGGGGGGCAGAGACAGCGCACGGGGCCCCAGGCAGCACACAAGGGGGCAGAGACAGTGCACGGGGCCCCAGGCAGCACACAGGAGGGCAGAAACAGCGCATGGGGCCCCAGGCAGCACACAGGGGGGCAGAGACAGCTCACAGGGCCCCGGGCAGCGCACGGGGCCCCAGGCAGTACACAGGAGGGCAGAGACAGCGCACGAGGCCCCAGGAAGTGCATGTGCACCCTGTGCACTGCCTGGGGCCCCGTGTGCTATCTGGGGCCCCGTGCACTGTCTCTGCCCTCCTGTGCGCTGCCTGAGGCCCCGTGTGCTGCCTGGAGCCCCGTGTGCTGTCTCTGCCCTCCTGTGCATCTGCCTGGGGCCCCGTGCGCTGCCTGGGGCCCCGTTCACTGTCTCTGCCCTCCTATGTGCTGCCTGGGGCCCCGTGTGCTGTCTCTGCCCTCCTGTGTGCTGCCTGGGGCCCCATGCGCTGTCTATGCCCTCCTGTGTGCTGCCTGGGTCCCCGTGCGCTGCCTGGGGCCCTGTGTGCTGCCTGGGGCCCCGTGCGCTGCCTCTGCCCCCCTGTGTGCTGCCTGGGGCCCCGTGCGCTGTCTCTGCCCCCTTGTGTGCTGCCTGGGGTCCCGTGTGCTGCCTAGGGTCCCGTGTGCTGCCTGGGGTCCCGTGTGCTTCCTGGGGTCCCTTGTGCTTCCTGGGGTCCCGTGCACTGCCTGGGGCCCTGATCTACAGCAGATGGAGTATACGGAGAGGTATAATCTGGCCTTGGCCAGTTTATACCCCGGGGTATATTTTGGCCTAGGCCAGAATATACCCGGGATATAATCTGGGCTAGGCCACTTTAACCCCGGCTATATTCTGGGCAGGGGGTTATTGTAGCCTGTTACACCGGCCTCCATTCTGTCTGCACGCTCTTCTGTCTCCTGAACTGTGGTCTTCTAAGCAGTCTACTCAAAATGGGCCTAAAACATAAAAATATCCCAAAACTTGAGATATTCTTTACAGAAGATTTCTCAAACTTCAACGTTATCCCTCTATGTGATAAGGGAATAACTTTCTGATCTCTGGGGGTCCGACTGCTGTGTGCTGTGGCCCCCAACAATGGTGTGATCCGGGGCTCTTCTGAATGTAGTGTAGATGTGCACCTCTGCTCCATTCATTCTAACGCCAAAGATCAGCAGAGCGCTGCGTTCGGCATTCCCATTAAGAACGGATGAAGTGATAGTGTGGATGATCAATCTCTGTTCTGGCTCTCAGAAACACTGGGGGCCACGGTGGTCGGACATCCCAGCAATTAAAAAGTTATTCCCCATCCCGAGGAAAGGGGATAAGTTTCCTATGTGAGAAAATCTAACACTGCAGCCAAAAATGGGAACCTGATATATCTAAACAGTGTCAATCACCCGATGCACGAGCAAATCTGTCATACATCAGGTGAGATGATTTTTAAGCTGACAAAAGGAATCTGTCACCCCAAAATGACACCTAGACTGCAGAAATATATATATATATATATATATATATATATATATATATATATGTGGGACGAGGTCCATGGAGAAATAATCCCACCCATATTGAGTTCAGCTTAAAAGAAATCGGTCACGTCCTTTAATATTAAACTGCTGCATTGTCTTGTTAGTCAGAAAATGTGCATCACTTACACTGCATCACTAACAAGACATTGAGGGCAGTGTAGTATCGAAAAACGGTGACAGGTTCCCTTTAATAATTACTGAAAAAGCCACATATATTTAACTAGCTGTAGTACCCTGGCGTTGCCCGGGATAGTAACTGTCTCTCTGTCTCTCTCCCAGTCTCTGTCTGTGTGTCGCTGTCTGTCTCGCTGTCTGTCTCTTTCCTTGTCTGTCTGTTTCTAACTCTCTGTATTTGCATCAGTCTATCTGTCTCAATCTCTGTATCTGTCTCTCTCTCTCTCTGTCCCTTTGTCCGTCTGTCTCTTTCCAGGTCTGTCTCTTACCAGGTCTGTCTCTTTGCCCGTCTGTCTCTTTGCCCATCTGTCTCTTTGCCCGTCTGTCTCTTTCCCCGTCTGTCTCTTGGGGCGTCTGTCTCTTGACAGGGCTGTCTTTCTCTGGCTGTCTCTTTCCCCGGCTGTCTCTTTCCCCGGCTGTTTCTCTATGTCTGTCTGTCTTTTTCTGTCTCTCTCTATCCGTCTATCCTATCTTATACTAACAGTTTATTTTGTTCCTATAGCAACCACTGACAGTTGCTATTTATAGTCTACTACAGCTCCCAGCTTCATTCAGTTTAATGGCTGCAGGATTTTTGTAGAGTAACTGGAAAGCGCGGGGTTAAATTTTCCCGCTCAAAACATAGTCTATGACGTTCCCTGAGTCACATGGAGTGTCTGTGCAAAATTTCATGATTGTACATGCGACGATGCGGATTCCTTTAGCGGACATACACACACACATACACTGAGTGAGCTTTATATATTAGATATGAAAATAGGGACATTTCTGTGCAGTCTAAAGGGTGCTTTACATGCTAGCGACAGTTAGCGGTGTTGTGCGCGATAGCACCCGCCCCTGTCGCTCGTGCGTCATTTGATGATCGCTGCCGTAGCGAACATTATCGCTATGGCAGCGTCACACGCACATACCTAGTCAGCGACGTCGCTGTGACCGCCGAACAATCCTTCCTACAAGGGGGAGGTGCGTTCGGCGTCATAGCGACGTCACTGCGGCGTCACTAAGCGGCCGGCCAATAGCAGAAGAGGGGAGGAGATGAGCGGCCGGAAGATGCCGCTCACCTCCTTCCTTCCTCATTGCCGGTGGACGCAGGTAAGGAGATGTTCTTCATTCCTGCGGTGTCACACATAGCGATGTGTGCTGCCGCAGGAACGACGAACAACATCGTACCTGCAACAGCAACGATATTAAGGAAATGAACAACGTGTCAACGAGCAACGATTTTTCACGTTTTTGTGCTCGTTGATCGTTGCTCATTTGTGTCACACGCTGCGATGTCGCTACTGGCGCCGGATGTGCATTACTAACGACAAGATCCCAACGATATATCAGTAGCGATGTCGCAGCATGTAAAGCACCCTTTAGCATGGGTGCACAAATATCACTGAATATAGGAAAATAATAGCCGGTCCTTCGTCTTGATTCACAGTGATCCATTAGTAAGAGTGAGCACTGTAACATCAGATCTCCTGTCTGCATCGCACCCAACACTGGAGGAGCACAGCGGCACACTCCAAGCGTCAGTGCAGGTGTGCACCCAACACAGGAGGAGCACAGCGACACACTCCAAGCGTCAGTGCAGGTGTGCACCCAACACAGGAGGAGCACAGCGACACACTCCAAGCGTCAGTGCAGGTGTGCACCCAACACAGGAGGAGCACAGCGACACACTCCAAGCGTCAGTGCAGGTGTGCACCCAACACAGGAGGAGCACAGCAGCACACTCCAAGCGTCAGTGTGGCAGTGCACACAACATGGCGGAGCACAGCGGCACACTCCGTGTTAGTTTAGCGTTCTGATGCCTGGATCCTGTGTCTGTAGCTGCCACTTGATGCATCTGGAAATATAGCAAGTGAGCTGCTCCAGTGAGGAGGGGGACACGGCGCTGTGATGTGCTGTCTGCTCACTTCAACACCCTTCCTCCTCATTGAATCTGCAGTCACATACATGCAGCAACCAGGTGTCAGAATGTACCTGCAGTCACATTATGTGCACACCCACACCGACACTGCAGTCACACTGTGTGCGCACCCACACTGACACTGCTGTCATATTGTGTGCGCATCCACACTGACACTGTAGTCACATTGTGTGCGCATCTGTGGCGCCCCAGGACCTGGTCGCCACAACAGCATTGCCCTCCCAAAAGGGTTAATGCTGAGCCTGGAGGTAATTGGGAGATCTATTGGCCAGTAAGTTAACACTCAACACAGTTCTCCCTCCGGCCAGCAGGGGGAGCTCTGAACCTGGAACTTCAGGGAGCATTCCTTAAGTCTGGCTGGAAGGAGGAAGTGTTAGTTAGTTTGGAGACAGGAGTGAAAGAGTGCAGACGCAGAGTAGTGCTGCCTTGTAAACTGGAGCCTAGAGCTGGGATAGCTTGGCCCAGTGAAGCAAGGGGAGCAGAGAGGCACAGCAGGGACTCGGACATCGGAGTCTGTAGTTGCCAGGGCATAAAATCCATCCCTGGTAGCTGAATCCGGAGGGCAGGAGAGCTGTAAGCCCCCTGCCCCAGAAGCAATCTGAAGGTACAACTGCATCCCAAGGGCCTGGTGTGGGCTCCAGCAGAGAAGCACCAGAGAGGGCCTGCGCAGTCTACCGCACAGAAGAGGGGACGAACAACAAGTCCCAGCAGCAAGAGGGCAATTGCGAACCCAAAGTGCAGTGTCCTAAAACAGCAGAGAAAGATTAAGGAGTAGGCCTCATACTCAACTGGCCAAAGATCACCCCAGGCACTTCCAGGCCGGCCGGATCATCTATACCATCTGTGACGGTCTCCCTGGACTAAGTTTCTGCCGAGTAAAAGAGGAGAAGGTAAAGAGACTACTGTTTGTGCCTGTTTCTTTCATTGCTTGTCGGCCCTGCACCGTGTTAGTCACGCAGCACCATAGACTTCCACAAGCACCAACTGTGCCCCGGGCATTGCTCCACCTGTGGGGAGCAGTACTAACATTGCTGCCATAACATCATCCCGGTGGCCTCACACAGCAGCGGCGGCTTAATAGCCGCATACCACAGGTGGCGTCACGAACACAAACATTAAAGTCATCAGCCACATATTCAACTGACACCCACCAGGGCCACGGAGCCGGGCCCAGCCACCACTGACTACCACCGGACTAGTCCGGCCCGGCACCGGGTGTCCCATAGCCCTGGGGTGGGCGAGTCAACTTTTGGCGTCACGAACAGGATTTCGTGCCCGGTCACACCGGGTACTGTGCGCCTGAAGAACTGTGTAAAAGACTGTGTACTGGTTGTAAATTGCCGCCGCCATTAGCCGCGCCGAGCGCAGGAAGAAGGGGGGCGTGCCTGACAAAGAGCGCGAAGGGAGCGCGCCATCAGAGCAGAGCGCTGTTAACCCCGCGCGACCCGGAAGAAAATTTGAAAAGTGAACGGAGCCTGGTAAGGTTCACTAAGGGGGAAGAAGATGTCCGAATCCGAGGGAGAGCAGGTGGCTGCCATCGCCCAGGGCGCCGCAGCACCGGCCGAAGTAGTCCCAGTCGCCGTCGCCCCAGCCCCCACTATAGCGCCGGTAATGCCGATCACCATGCCGTACATACCAGGAGCAGAATGGCTGCCGCAGTACTCCGGGGAGTCCCATACCTTGAGTGACTTCAGAGAAAGCCTGCACAGCTTGTTCCGGGTGTATCCTCTGACTGAGAGCCAGAAGGTGGGCATATTAATGGGACAGCTAGCCGGCGCAGCCCAGCGTGAAGCGAAGTCCTGGCCTGATACAGATAAAGGGACAGCAGCCCAGATACTGGCCAAACTAAAGAGCACTTTTGACACCCGCACCGCAGCAGAGATAAAGATGAGATTCTTTGGGTGCAAGCAACGGGCCACAGACAGCATAAGGGACTATGCCTTAAACTTGCAGGAGGCCCTGAAAGCAGTTAAACAGGTGGACCCAGAGAGTGTACGTGAAGAAGACAAACTCCTAACTGAGCAGTTCATAGAAGGGCTCCTGTCAGACGCCCACAGGACACAGCTGCGTATCATGGTCCTGCAGAACCCTGCTCTGGACTTTGCAAAGTTTAAGGACCAGGCCATCCGGGTACTGAGAGAATCTACACCGAATGACCCAGTACCCCTCCGGCCTCTTGCTATCACGTACCCCGGGGTGGTGCCTGCAACACGAGCCACTGCAGGGGCTGAGGCGCAGTCCCTGGATAAGGATCCCACGGCAGAGCTCAGACAGCAGTTCCAGGAGCTGACCAAGACTGTGGCTGCCCTTGCCAAGACCGTGCAGTCTCTACAAATGACCCCCTCGCCTGCAAAAATCGAGTTGGCCTCCAGCCCAGAAGACGTCCCATGGATGCGACAGAGGAGGATTCCGCCGACCCGAGGCAGAGACACAGACCGGTATGATTCAACAGGACAACCGATCTGCCGCCACTGCAACCAGGCGGGCCACATTGCACGACGCTGTCCTTTAAACGGGCTGAGCCTGGGGCCAGGAGCCAACCCCCAGGTGTGAGGAAGCCCGGCTCAAACCCCAGCCGCAGCAAGTATGTGGGAGGACGACCGGTCCTTCCCATTGTGCTGGATGGGATCCCTTTGAATGCCCTCCTGGATACGGGGTCCCAGGTAACAACCATCCCCCACAAACTGTACAAAAGATATTGGGCTGATTCAGACATTGACCATGGCCCAGATGATGATTTAACGATTGTGGCCAGTAATGGTCAGCCCTTACCTCAAATTGGGTACAAAGAAGTAACCATTAAAGTGGGGCGGGTGGAATTGCCATGTCAGGGGATGATAATTGTAGATATTGATCGCAAAGAATCTGACCCACTGCTAACCCTTGGTACAAATGTGATAGAAAATTGTATTGCCGAAGTGATAATTTTGTTGCAACAGGCGTCTGAAACTGCCAGCTCCGGGCAGCAGCGTGTCCTACAGAGGGAGATCAGAGCCCTGATGAGGAGGCAGCAAGTAGAGCTAGCCGGAGGAGAAATTGGCAGTGTGAGGGTAAGTGACCCCCTCCCCATTGTAATACCCCCAAGAAGTGAAATGTTGATATGGTGTCGGGCAGCAATAGGCCTCAAGGGTCAGGATTACCATGCCTTGGTAGAACCAGTGTATTCAGACAGTAGGCCTGGAGTCCTGATAGCCAGAGGGGTAGCGGACGTCCGCAAGGGGAGAGTGCCCGTCCGTGTCCTGAATTGTGGGGAGGAGGAGGCCAAATTGCCCCGGTACGCCACTGTAGCAAAACTGTACACTGTCAGTAACAATACCATTAAAGCAGTGGAACCCTTGATCCCGTCCGACCAGGCGGAAGACAATGGCTCCAAGGGGCAGCCGGAAGACTGGTGCCAAAAATTACATGTAGGCACCGACTCCACCCCCTCGCACCAAAAGCATGGGGTTTACCGGGTGGTACAGGAGTACGAGCGGGTCTTCAGCAAACACCCCCTAGATTTTGGGCAGGTGAAAGGGGTTAAACATCAAATCCCCACGGGTGATCATCATCCCATTAAAGAGAGATACCGCCCTGTACCCCCCGCACAGTATCAGTGTGCCAAGGAAATGTTACGGGAAATGAAGGAGGCTGGGGTTATCAGAGATAGTTGTAGCCCCTGGGCAGCTCCACTAGTGCTCGTAAAGAAAAAAGATGGTACAATGAGAATGTGTGTAGATTACAGGCAAATTAACCGCATTACACATAAAGATGCTTATCCACTGCCCAGAATAGAGGAGTCACTAACAGCCTTAAAGTCAGCTAACTATTTCTCCACCTTGGATCTCACCAGTGGGTATTGGCAGGTTCCCGTGGCAGAGGCGGACAAAGAGAAGACTGCATTCACGACACCAATGGGTCTCTGTGAGTTCAACTGTATGCCATTCGGGCTCTGCAACGCCCCAGGGACATTCCAAAGGTTGATGGAGTGCTGCTTGGGCCATCACAACTTTGAAACCGTGCTGTTGTACCTGGATGACGTAATAGTCTACTCCAAGACTTATGAGGACCACCTGAAGCACTTAGCAGAAGTGTTTGAATCCTTGTCGAAATATGGCCTGAAGATCAAGCCGTCCAAATGTCACCTCTTGAAGCCAAAGGTACAGTACCTGGGTCATGTGGTCAGCGCAGAAGGTGTCGCACCTGATCCGGAGAAAGTCACTGTAATCAAGGACTGGCCAAGACCCACCACAGTGAAGGAGGTGCGGCAGTTCCTTGGACTGGTGGGCTACTACCGAAGGTTCATTGATGGTTTCACCAAGATAGCAGCGCCCCTTCAAGATCTCCTGGTGGGCCAGCCAAAGCAGGCTAAGAAGCAGAGCCCTCCATTTGAATGGAGCAGCCAACTGGAAACATCCTTTGTCCGGCTGAAAGGGGCTCTCACGGGAGAAGAAATTCTGGCCTACCCTGACTACAGCCAACCGTTTGTACTGTATACAGACGCCAGCAACGTGGGACTGGGAGCAGTTCTGTCCCAGGTACAGGGAGGCAGAGAGAGGGTGATAGCGTACGCCAGTAGGAAGCTTCGGCCCACAGAAAGGAATCCAGAAAACTACAGTTCCTTCAAGCTGGAGTTCCTCGCTATTGTTTGGGCAGTGACTGAACGCTTCAAGCACTATCTGGCATCGGCCAAGTTCACCATCTTCACGGACAACAATCCGTTGACACACCTGGCAACAGCCAAGTTAGGTGCGATGGAACAGCGATGGATGGCCCGGCTGTCTAACTTTGACTTTACCATCAAGTATCGGGCTGGCAAGAAGAATAACAATGCTGATGCGCTGTCCAGAATGCCTCACTTGCCCGAGTCTGGAGAAGACATGGATGAACTCGAAGAGATAGAGTTACCGGCTTTCCATCACCAAGGTGTGTCCCAGTGTGAGCATGCTGTAGGAGTGAAGCGCTCAAGCCAGCACGGGGTCTCGGTCAACCCCTTACTCCACCATAATTGGGAAGAAACACAGAACGGTGACCCGGCCGTGCGATTGGTCAAAGAGAAGCTAGCGCAAGCTGAGACCCATCTTGGCCCAGACGCTCCAGAGGAAGCCCAGCAGCTGTGGAAGGAGAGGGGACGACTGTTCACCTACCAAGGCAAGCTCTGCAAGAGATATGTCAACTATCGAACAAATGAACTTGTCTGGCAGATAGTGGTTCCGCAGAGAGATGCTCCAATGGTCCTAGCAGCGTATCATGATAACGCAGGACACTTCGGGTGGAAGAAGTTGGAAGCCCTACTCCGTGATCGGTTCTATTGGGTGCACATGAGAAAGATGATCGAGAAGTGGTGCCGAGACTGTGGCCCGTGTAACCTGAGGCGGAAAGACGATGCCAGCCAAAGGTCTCCCCTACAGCCAATTGTCACAAAGCAGCCCCTGGAGTTGGTGGCCCTGGACCACGTGAAGTTAACACCAAGCCGGTCAGGCTATGTGTACGCCCTCACCATTGTGGACCATTACTCTCGTTTCCTGGTAGTAGTGCCTGTGAAGGACCAGACAGCCAGGACAGCAGCTAGAGCGTTCCAGGCATCCTTTTGTCGACCTCACGGCTATCCGGAAAGGGTACTGACTGATCAGGGTCCTGCATTCGAGGCTGAAGTGTTCCAAGAGTTCTGTAACATGTACGGTTGTAAGAAAATCCGAACCACACCGTACCACCCCCAAACCAATGGACTGTGCGAGAAAATGAACCATGTGGTTATTGATATGCTGAAGACCCTACCGCTGGAGGAAAGGAACCAATGGCCAGAAAAGTTGCCAGATCTGGTAGACCTGTACAACCACATCCCAGTGAATTCGACCAACTGCAGCCCCGCTTACCTGATGCGAGCCAGACCAGGCAAGTTGCCTGTAGACTTTGAGATGGGGACTGTGTCGCCTGAGGCGGTTCAAGAAATAGAGGATTGGGATACAGAACGGCAGCAGCGGTACCGTAAGGTCCAGGAGTGCGTAGAGAGGAGCCTGTCTCAAGCAAGAACGAGGCAAGAACAGCATTACAATCAAACAGCCCCAGCAACTCCCTTAGCACCTGGAGAACAAGTCCTCAAGAAGAAGCGGAAGACGCATAAATTGGATGATCAGTGGGAAAACGAGCCCTACACCATTATCCCCTCCAACTTTGACAATAGTAAGGTATGCCTCATAAGCAAAGATGAAGGCAAGACCTATCAAGCAATTTCCCGAGACCGCCTGAAAGCGTGCCCTGAACGGTGCAGAATCCAAAGAGAAATGGAAGGAGTACAAGGAAGTCCCCAAAGTCAAGAGAAAGGAGGGGAGATGATTCAAACCATCCTTGGAAAGTTCCCCAAAACTTGGACCCGAATAAACAATGCCATAGTGGTACCAGTTTTGACGTTTCCGCAGTTGGTCGAGCCAGAAACAGAAAAGGTTCCGGATCCACCTAAAGAATCGTCCGCTCCGGCACGAGATGACACGCCAGCAGTGGAGCAGGAGGATCAACCCCCTGTCAGTGGTGAACCTGTCATACCCTTGGCGACTCCTAGATCACAAAGGCAACCATCACGCTTACCTATGGGGGTTAGGCCCACCTGTAGTGCTGAGATAGAAGACGCACCACGTAGTCAGGGGCAAACACCAGAGCTACGTAGGTCCCAGCGCAGCACTCGGGGACAACCCCCTCTAAGGTATAGGGAGTCAACTGTATAAGGGAAAGAGTACTTATTAGGATGTAAATAGTTATGCAAAATGTCTGCCATGTTGTGTACAAAATGTTTTCTTTTTCTTTGATTGTGAAAATGGACAATTGGGCCACTGGACTATGGGTGGCCAACACCTAAATTGTTCATAGTTAGCACCAGTGTGCTCAACACCCCTGAAGAAAAACCCGTCCGGCGTGCATAGAGTGGGGTCATCAATGCTCTGACGCACGCCCAGAGCCTACGTTGGGGGTTTGAACGCGGCGGGTCCCCCATGGAGCAGTGTAATGGACACCCGGCAGGGAGCCACACTGGACTCTTATAGTAATGTTTAAGGTTGTAACGTTAAAGTAATTGCGCCTCCCATAATGGGATGAAATGTTCTAACATGTCATGTTTGTCTCTACAGTCCGGGAGTACTGAATTTAACTAAGGGGGAGTGTGGCGCCCCAGGACCTGGTCGCCACAACAGCATTGCCCTCCCAAAAGGGTTAATGCTGAGCCTGGAGGTAATTGGGAGATCTATTGGCCAGTAAGTTAACACTCAACACAGTTCTCCCTCCGGCCAGCAGGGGGAGCTCTGAACCTGGAACTTCAGGGAGCATTCCTTAAGTCTGGCTGGAAGGAGGAAGTGTTAGTTAGTTTGGAGACAGGAGTGAAAGAGTGCAGACGCAGAGTAGTGCTGCCTTGTAAACTGGAGCCTAGAGCTGGGATAGCTTGGCCCAGTGAAGCAAGGGGAGCAGAGAGGCACAGCAGAGACTCGGACATCGGAGTCTGTAGTTGCCAGGGCATAAAATCCATCCCTGGTAGCTGAATCCGGAGGGCAGGAGAGCTGTAAGCCCCCTGCCCCAGAAGCAATCTGAAGGTACAACTGCATCCCAAGGGCCTGGTGTGGGCTCCAGCAGAGAAGCACCAGAGAGGGCCTGCGCAGTCTACCGCACAGAAGAGGGGACGAACAACAAGTCCCAGCAGCAAGAGGGCAATTGCGAACCCAAAGTGCAGTGTCCTAAAACAGCAGAGAAAGATTAAGGAGTAGGCCTCATACTCAACTGGCCAAAGATCACCCCAGGCACTTCCAGGCCGGCCGGATCATCTATACCATCTGTGACGGTCTCCCTGGACTAAGTTTCTGCCGAGTAAAAGAGGAGAAGGTAAAGAGACTACTGTTTGTGCCTGTTTCTTTCATTGCTTGTCGGCCCTGCACCGTGTTAGTCACGCAGCACCATAGACTTCCACAAGCACCAACTGTGCCCCGGGCATTGCTCCACCTGTGGGGAGCAGTACTAACATTGCTGCCATAACATCATCCCGGTGGCCTCACACAGCAGCGGCGGCTTAATAGCCGCATACCACAGGTGGCGTCACGAACACAAACATTAAAGTCATCAGCCACATATTCAACTGACACCCACCAGGGCCACGGAGCCGGGCCCAGCCACCACTGACTACCACCGGACTAGTCCGGCCCGGCACCGGGTGTCCCATAGCCCTGGGGTGGGCGAGTCACATCCACACTGACACTGTAGTCACATTCTGTGCACACCCATGCCAACACTGCAGTCACATTGTGTGCACACCCACAATGACACTGCAGTCACACTGTGTGCGCACCCACACTGACACTGCAGTCACATTGTGCGTGCACCCACGCTGACAGTGAATACTGCTCTGCTCCTCCAGTGTCAGGACACGTGCAGAAATGCTAAGTCATTTTAGACAGCACTGACTTTCACCAAAGGATGTCTTCTGTCAGGTAAGATGAGGGACTGTCTTTAATATGCAAATAGGAGAGTGCAGCGCTGCACCAAGACATCGGCTGCACCAGGATGTCAGAACCGTCTGCATATAAAATATTAAGTTAAAACTGTATATTGCAGGATGACGTCCCCTGTATAAATGTGTCTGCAGATTAATTGCCATTTTGGGAATAAAATATTTCTTTAAAATGTCATCATTCTTAGCAACACATTGTCCTGCATCTTCCAAGACTTCCCTCTCATCTGGTCTTTTGCAGCACATAACGAAACGGTGCCCGCATAGGGAATCTGTTACCAAGTTTTGCTCCCCCATCTGAGAGCAGCATAATGTAGAGACAGAGACCCTGATTCCAGTGATGTGTCACTTACTGAGCTGTTTACTTTCATTTTCTCTGCTGCAGATCTAGCAGTTATACAGAGCTCATAAATATACTGGACTACCTGCAGCATGATAAGCTACTGCTGAATAAACTGTGATTTTATCAAAACTACACAACCAGCCCAGTAAGTGACACATCGCTGGAATCAGGATCTTTGCCCCTACATTATGCTGCTCTCAGGTTAGGTGGCAAAAACCTGGTGAGAGATTCTCTTTAAGACAAACTGTGTCAATGTAATGCTCCTCACGAAAGAGTAACCACCATAAGTAAGCCATAGGCTGTGCCCAAGAATAAATAATTGCCCATCACTGATTTCCTTGCACAAAAAATGACACTGCCCACACTGTCTCACTTATAGTATACGGCCTCCACATTATTCTCTCCCACCGTATAACATATTCCCACTACACTGTCCATACTGAAATATGACACCATGCTCCCCCACATAAAAACACTCCACTGTCCTCCCCACTATAAATTATACCCTCCACACCTTCCTCACTTATGAACTATGTCCTCCACTGTCCCCACTTCTCCATGCAGCCCCCACTTCACTGCCCCCGTCATGCTGTCCCCACTCTATAATGAGCCTTATGCTTCGCATTCTGCACACCGGGCCCTCCCAGGCTCCTAACTTAGCGCTCCCCATGCTGCCCCTTCTCCATATCAATCCCCTCCAAACCAAACCCCCCCATGCTGCCCCTTCTCCATATCAAGCCTCCTCCATACCAAGCCCCCCCATGCTGCCCCTTCTCCATATCAAGCCCCTCCAAACCAAGCCCCCCATGCTCCCCCTTCTCCGTATCAAGCCCCTCCAAACCAAGCCTCCCCATGCTGCCCCTTCCCTATATAAAACCCCCTCCATACTGATGCCCCCCATGCTACCCCTTCTCCATATCAAGCCCCCTCCATACCAAGCCCCCCCATGCTACCCCTTCTCCATATCAAGCCCCCTCCATACCAAGCCCCCCCATGCTGCCCCTTCTCCATATCAAGCCCCCTCCATACTGAGCTCTCCCATGCTACCCCTTCTCCATATTAAACTCCTCCCATGTTGCCCCTTCTCCATATCAAGCCCCCTCCAAACTGAGCCCCCCCATGCTACCCCTTCTCCATATCAAGCCCCCTCCATATCAAGACCCCCCATGCTGCCCTTCTCCATATCAAGCACCTTCCAAACTGAGCCCCCCCATGCTACCCCTTCTCCATATCAAGCTCCTTCCATATCAAGACCCCCCCATGCTGCCCTTCTCCATATCAAGCCCCCTCCATATCAAACCCCTCCCATGCTGCCCCTTCTCCATATCAAGCCCCCTCCCTACCGAGTCCCCCCATGCTGCCCCTTCTCCATATCAAGCCCCCTCCATACCGAGCACCCCCATGCTTCCCCTTCTCCATACCAAGCCCCCCCATGCTGCCCTTTCTCCATATCAAGCCCCTCCAAACCAAGCCCCCCATGCTGCCCCTTCTCCATATCAAGCCCCTCCATACCAAGCCCCCCCATGACACCTCTTCTCCATATTAAGCCCCCTCCATACCGAGCCACCCATGCTACCCCTTCTCCATATCAAGCCCCTCCATATCAAACCCCTCCATACCAAGCCCCCTCATGCTGCCCCTTCTCCATATAAATCCCCTCCAAACCAAGCCCCCCCATGCTGCCCCTTCTCCATATCAAGCCCCCTCCATACCAAGCCCCCCCATGCTACCCCTTCTCCATATCAAGCCCCCTCCATACCGAGCCCCCCCCATGCTACCCCTTTTCCATATCAAGCCCCCTCCATACTGAGCCCCACCATGCTGCCCCTTCTCCATATGAAGCCCCCTCCAAACCAAGCCCCTCCATGTTGCCCCTTCTCCATATTAAGCCCCCTCCAAACCAAGCCCCCCATGCTGCCCCTTCTCCGTATCAAGCCCCTCCAAACCAAGCCTCCCCATGCTGCCCCTTCCCTATATCAAGCCCCCTCCATACTGATGCCCCCCCTGCTACCCCTTCTCCATATCAAGCCTCTCCATACCTAGCCCCCCATGCTGCCCCTTCTCCATATCAAGCCCCCTCCATACTGAGCCCCCCCATGCTACCCCTTCTCCATATCAAACCCTTCCCATGCTGCCCCTTCTCCATATCAAGCCCCCTCCCTACCGAGCCTCCCCATGCTGCCCCTTCTCCATATCAAGCCCCCTGCATACCGAGCCCCCACATGCTGCTCCTTCTCCGTATCAAGCCCCTCCAAACCAAGCCCCCCCATGCTGCCCCTTTTCCATATCAAGCACCTCCAAATCAAGACCCCCCCCATGCTGCCCCTTCTAAATATCAAGCCCCCTCCATACCAAGCACCCACATGCTGCCCTTTCTCTGTATCAAGCCCCTCCAAACCAAGCCCCCCATGCTGCCCCTTCTCCATATCAAGCCCCTCCATACCAAGCCCCCAAATGCTACCCCTTCTCCATATTAGGCCCCCTCCATACCGAGCCCTCCCATGCTGCACCTTCTCCATATCAAGCCCCCTCCATACTGAGCCCCCCCATGCTACCCCTTCTCCATATCAAGCCCCCTCCATACCGAGCCTCCCCCCATGCTACCACTTCTCCATATCAACCCCCTCCATACTGAGCCCCCCATGCTACCCCTTCTCCATATCAAGCCCCTTCCATACCGAGCCCCCCCATGCTACCCCCTCTCCATATCAAGCCCCCTCCATACCAAGCCCCCCCATGCTATCCCTTTCTCCATATCAAGCCCCCTCCATACTGAGCCCCCCCATGCTACCCCTTCTCCATATCAAGCCCCCTCCATACCGAGCCCCCCCACCGGGTTATAAATGTGTCTGCAGATTAATTGCCATTTTGGGAATAAAATATTTCTTTAAAATGTCATCATTCTTAGCAACACATTGTCCTGCATCTTCCAAGACTTCCCTCTCATCTGGTCTTTTGCAGCACATAACGAAACGGTGCCCGCATAGGGAATCTGTTACCAAGTTTTGCTCCCCCATCTGAGAGCAGCATAATGTAGAGACAGAGACCCTGATTCCAGTGATGTGTCACTTACTGAGCTGTTTACTTTCATTTTCTCTGCTGCAGATCTAGCAGTTATACAGAGCTCATAAATATACTGGACTACCTGCAGCATGATAAGCTACTGCTGAATAAACTGTGATTTTATCAAAACTACACAACCAGCCCAGTAAGTGACACATCGCTGGAATCAGGATCTTTGCCCCTACATTATGCTGCTCTCAGGTTAGGTGGCAAAAACCTGGTGAGAGATTCTCTTTAAGACAAACTGTGTCAATGTAATGCTCCTCACGAAAGAGTAACCACCATAAGTAAGCCATAGGCTGTGCCCAAGAATAAATAATTGCCCATCACTGATTTCCTTGCACAAAAAATGACACTGCCCACACTGTCTCACTTATAGTATACGGCCTCCACATTATTCTCTCCCACCGTATAACATATTCCCACTACACTGTCCATACTGAAATATGACCCCATGCTCCCCCACATAAAAACACTCCACTGTCCTCCCCACTATAAATTATACCCTCCACACCTTCCTCACTTATGAACTATGTCCTCCACTGTCCCCACTTCTCCATGCAGCCCCCACTTCACTGCCCCCGTCATGCTGTCCCCACTCTATAATGAGCCTTATGCTTCGCATTCTGCATACCGGGCCCTCCCAGGCTCCTAACTTAGCGCTCCCCATGCTGCCCCTTCTCCATATCAATCCCCTCCAAACCAAACCCCCCCATGCTGCCCCTTCTCCATATCAAGCCTCCTCCATACCAAGCCCCCCCATGCTGCCCCTTCTCCATATCAAGCCCCTCCAAACCAAGCCCCCCATGCTCCCCCTTCTCCGTATCAAGCCCCTCCAAACCAAGCCTCCCCATGCTGCCCCTTCCCTATATAAAACCCCCTCCATACTGATGCCCCCCATGCTACCCCTTCTCCATATCAAGCCCCCTCCATACCAAGCCCCCCCATGCTACCCCTTCTCCATATCAAGCCCCCTCCATACCAAGCCCCCCCATGCTGCCCCTTCTCCATATCAAGCCCCCTCCATACTGAGCTCTCCCATGCTACCCCTTCTCCATATTAAACCCCTCCCATGTTGCCCCTTCTCCATATCAAGCCCCCTCCAAACTGAGCCCCCCCATGCTACCCCTTCTCCATATCAAGCCCCCTCCATATCAAGACCCCCCATGCTGCCCTTCTCCATATCAAGCACCTTCCAAACTGAGCCCCCCCATGCTACCCCTTCTCCATATCAAGCTCCTTCCATATCAAGACCCCCCCATGCTGCCCTTCTCCATATCAAGCCCCCTCCATATCAAACCCCTCCCATGCTGCCCCTTCTCCATATCAAGCCCCCTCCCTACCGAGTCCCCCCATGCTGCCCCTTCTCCATATCAAGCCCCCTCCATACCGAGCACCCCCATGCTTCCCCTTCTCCATACCAAGCCCCCCCATGCTGCCCTTTCTCCATATCAAGCCCCTCCAAACCAAGCCCCCCATGCTGCCCCTTCTCCATATCAAGCCCCTCCATACCAAGCCCCCCCATGACACCTCTTCTCCATATTAAGCCCCCTCCATACCGAGCCACCCATGCTACCCCTTCTCCATATCAAGCCCCTCCATATCAAACCCCTCCATACCAAGCCCCCTCATGCTGCCCCTTCTCCATATAAATCCCCTCCAAACCAAGCCCCCCCATGCTGCCCCTTCTCCATATCAAGCCCCCTCCATACCAAGCCCCCCCATGCTACCCCTTCTCCATATCAAGCCCCCTCCATACCGAGCCCCCCCATGCTACCCCTTTTCCATATCAAGCCCCCTCCATACTGAGCCCCACCATGCTGCCCCTTCTCCATATGAAGCCCCCTCCAAACCAAGCCCCTCCATGTTGCCCCTTCTCCATATTAAGCCCCCTCCAAACCAAGCCCCCCATGCTGCCCCTTCTCCGTATCAAGCCTCTCCAAACCAAGCCTCCCCATGCTGCCCCTTCCCTATATCAAGCCCCCTCCATACTGATGCCCCCCCTGCTACCCCTTCTCCATATCAAGGGGCTTCTCCATATCAAGCCCCTTCCATACCGAGCCCCCCCGTGCTACCCCCTCTCCATATCAAGCCCCCTCCATACCAAGCCCCCCCATGCTATCCCTTTCTCCATATCAAGCCCCCTCCATACTGAGCCCCCCCATGCTACCCCTTCTCCATATCAAGCCCCCTCCATACCGAGCCCCCCCACCGGGTTGCTTGTTCGGCGCGGTCTTCGGCGGTAAAGCGCTTACCTACTCCAGGCTGCATCTCCAATCCTCTGCGGCGGCTGCATCTCCTATTCTGTGCAGCGGTGGAGGGACTTTACATCCTCCTCTGCGCGGCTGCATGTCCCGTTTTCGGCGGCGGGAGCTCCCATCTTCTGCGTCGGCTCCATCATTTCCCGCCCTCCTCTGCGCGGCGCTGCCTCATGCTGCTTTGACCAATGCACAGTGAGCGAACGGCAGCACGTCGGGGCAGGGAGCTGACTGCAGCTTCTCTGACCCCGGGCGCTCATAGCTTCATTTATATTCGCGTGTCTTATAGACGTGAATATAAATGACAGCGGCGCCCCCCTCCCTCCTCCAAAAAGATACCGGATTTAAAAAAAAAAAAAAAATATTTTTTTGTTTGGTCTTGGCACCGCCCCCTGAAAGGCGCCGCCCCAGGCATGTGCCATCCAGTGCCCAGTGGTAAATACGACCCTGCCCCCAGGGGATAATGGTTCACACACCATGGAGCACTGCATCACAAGGTACTCCCAACAGCTTTTTTTTTAAAAAAAAAATTGGTAGGATAAGCAATAACATGCCAAGGAGCTAAAAAAAAAATTCTGATTTTTCAGGGGGCCATGTATTTCACACCGTGGAGCATAGCATCAATAAAGAACACAAATAGAGACTGCCTGACCAATTGTTCTAGACATTGTAGCCTAGACAGTGGTAGTGCCAGTGCATAATGTACAAAGGCTTGAAAAATATTGTCCTGAGTGATTGGGGAGAACAATTACATCGAAGCAGCATAACAAGTTAGATTACTCATGCGGTGTCATTAGATGATAAAAGACAAAATAGTCTTGAATGAGAAACAATGGAACTTATTTGAACTTAAGAAATACAAATTGTGAGGCTACACTTATTATTGGGTATTGTTAACAGGCGACCTGAGATACTCTGGGGCAATCCACTATGATTCATTTTGATCATCGTCAAACTGTCTGCACTTTCCGTGGATAGTCGTGTGCGACTATCCGTTATTATTGACCCCGCTGACCTGAAAACACGCTCAGGCAACACACTCGCAGCAGGGCAAGCTAGCACTTCCAAAGCGTATAAGACGAGGTCTCGCTAAGTGTTGAGCTTGGAAACCCAATAGATAAAGAGAACAGTAGACTCTGAATGCACGCTGATATGGTCACCTACATAGTTCCTCACCATCTTACTTAACTGTTCCCTCCTTGTCATAGTTCCCACAACCGTTATCTGATTTGCAGTTGACGGTTTGTGGAAAATGGACCAGTTTTGGCACATTAGTCTCCCGCCTGTGTTGCTCCTACTATGTGTAGCCCTCTCTTGTAATCCTGTTGCGTGAGATGACACGCTACCTCTGACGCCAACATGATCTGAGGGTAATCGTTTCATCAACTGCTCCACTACAGCCCTCTCGAATGTTTCCATAGTACAATCCTTATTTGCCTCCACAAGTAGCAAAACAAATTTGTCTTTGTAGCATGGGTCAAGGATGGTACATAACCAGTATTTGTTGTCTGCCAAAATATGGACTAGCCGACAGTCATGAGAAAGGCAGTGTGACATGAACTGTGCCATGTGTCCCAGACTCCGAACTGGAAACTTTTGTGTGTCACTAAGAATGCATTCTGCCTCCTCTCCTCCTCAGTCTCTCTCTCTTCCTCCTGCTCCTCTTCAGGCCATCCATGCTGGACAGACCTGAAACTTGGGTTGTCAATCCCTTGGTTACCAACTTCAACCATTCCTGTTCTCCATCATCCTTCTCATCCTCATGATGCTGAGCAAAGGTGGCCTTAGCTTGTTGGCCGAGGTTGTGCGGATTACTAGCAACCATTGTGAAGTCTGGATCCACAGACAACTCGGGTGCATGAACACTTTGGTCAGTCAGACTATCCAGAGAGCATTTCAATAAACAAATCAGTGGAATGGTAATGCTGATAAGAGCATCATCACTGCTCACAATGGTGGTACAGTAATCAAAATTCTCTAGGACCTGACAAATATCTGCAATCCATACCCACTCTGCAGTACTTATGTCTGGCAGCTTCGTCTGACGGGCATGTTCCAGCTGGAATTGGAATACTGCCCTCTGCTGCTCATGGATCCTGGCCAACATATGATAAGTTGAATTCCATCTCGTAGGGAGGTCACATATTAGTCTGTGACGAGGCAAGTGTAAGCGCTGCTGCAGCACTGCCAGGCCAGCAAAAGAGGGAGATGACTTGCGGAAATGGGCGTTAATACGTCATACCTTGGTAAATAGGTCTGGTATCCCAGGGTATTTCTTCAGAAAGTGCTGAACTACTAAATGTACAACGTGGGCCATACAAGGAACATGTACAAGCTTTCCAAGCTTTAAAGCCGCCACCAGTTTACGACCATTATCGCACACTACCATCCCTGCACGGAGGTCCAACGGCTCAAGCAACTCATCTGTCTGCTCAGTTATTGCTTTCAAAAGCTCAGGTGCCGTGTGCGATTTGTCACTGATACAGATGAGCTTCAGTAGAACGTGTTGCAGCTTAGCTGAGGCAGTGCTGCAGAGATCCCAGCTAAGGAATGATGTCAACGGTTGGACACCGGCGGATGTTGAGGAGGATGCACAGGAGCCAGATGAAGAGTAGGAGGAGGAGGGAGTTGTTGCTGTGTAGGAGGCTACTGAAACTGTGATTGAAGTGGGCCCCGCTATTCTGGGTGTGGGAACTATATGGGATGTTGCCGGCTCAGACTCTGTACCAGCTGCCACCAGGTTCACCCAGTGTGCCGTCAGTGAGATGTAGCGTCTCTGTCCACTTCCGCTTGTCTGTGGTTAAGTGGACCTTTCCTGTTATGGCATTGGTGAGAGCCCGTTTGATGTTTACACGTGATTGTGGAGTGCGGGGATGGCACAACGAGAAAAATAGTAGTGGCTAGGCACAGAGTACCGATGTTCTAACACTGCCAAAAGGTCACGGAAAGCCTCTGTTCCCACAAGCTGATATGGCAACATATCAAGGACTATCAATCATGCAATGTGTGCAGTTATGGTTTCTGCCCTTGGGTGCTTAACAGGGTATTTTCACTTCTTTTTGAAGGTCTGTGGTATGGACAACTGATCGGAACGCTGTGACACCAAAGCAGATGTGGTCGTTGATGATTGAGTTTGGCCAACATCAGGTTGCGAGAAGGAGGCATCCTCGCCACCTTCTTGCACACCAGTTTGGGAAGCAGGCAGCCTAGGGGAAGTGGCAGAGTTTTGAGTCTGGAAATCATGTTTTTCAACTAGAATTTTCAACCACCTAGTGGTGTGCTTGACTAACATATGGCTTCTCATGATGGAGGTGCCCAAGCTGGAAGTATTTCTGCCTCTGATAAGGACTCTGAGATGGCACAGGTGGTGCACGGACCCTTTGACTCTGAGATGGCACAGGTGGTGGTGTCATGTGCACAGTTGATTGACTTCTGGCAGTGGTCGAAACCCTATGTCTTACAGCTTTTTTGCAGACTATGGGCACATGCTCCCCTGCACTGCTGCTCTCGCAATCCATGCCACCCGTCCATGTTGGATCAGTCATCTCATCATCGACCTGGTCGCCTTCAAATTCCTGAAGATCAAAATCTTCGGGAATAAAGGTTTCAGGCTAACCTGAGGGCAACTGTGTCTCATCATCCTCCAACACTTCCACCTGATTGCCCAGCATGTCACAACCAACAACATGGCTTTCTTCTGGCTTTGGGTGCTAAAAGATCTGTGCATCACTGCACACCACGGCCTCACCTTCGTTGGTGGTGTTGTGCGGTGAGAGGCAAGAAAGGTCAAAGGGTCCCGTAAACAGTTCCTCAGAGTAACCTGCTTTGGTGTCATATGTTTCCTTAGAATACTGATGTTGTGAGGAAGGAGAACCAGGCTGAGGATTCGATTGGCCAGCCTTTGGGCTCAGGGACACCACTAGGAATTTCAGGGCCCCATACTAGCAAAACTATGGGTCCCCCTTGAGACTCCGCCCAGGCTCCACCCCGCAAACATTCTACAGTCTGCCATCTTGGAAAAACATTATATATATATATTGTGAGACAGGGGATATAGCTCAGCTGGGATCTTTGCTTTGGTCCAAGTGAGTGGCTATGGATTCACAGATGACAGCGGCAGACTGGCAGGTTCCACACAGATACGGCATCTGCATTTGTCTCTCAGTTTTACACATGCAAAACAAGGAAAATAAATATCTAAGGCCGTGTGGCCACTAACTAACAACAGAATGCTAACTACAAAATAAACCTATGTAACAAACAAAACAGTATTCTCTTACTGTGTCGGTTCCTCAGCACAGCAAGCGGAGGTATGGAGTCTCAGCACCAGCAGCCATGAGCCTGGACTGCTCTCCTCAGCCGTCTCTTTTTTCTGAATGCCTGATTATTGCAGCTGATCCAGTGAGGAATAGAGATGAGCGAACCGGTCGTGGTTCGGCTCGAGTTCGGTTCGCCGACCGAACCGAACTCGAACTGCATAGGAAACAATGGCAGGCATTCACAAACACATAAAAACACCTAGAAAACACCCTCAAAGGTGTCCCAAAGGTGACAAACAACTCACAACACAAACACATGGGAAAGTGACAAGGACATATACTCATGCGAAAACAAAAGAGCTGGACAAGGAAAAAGAGGAGGACACACAGATATATGAGTATATGCAAGGAAACGTCGATGCCATTATTGTGCAACTTGAGCCCTGCTCATTTTAGGCTTCCAATCTGGATAAATTGCCTGAGCTTGCCACGTACACCTTGGGGATCTTGTCGGGTCCTGCAGCCAGCGTTCTCTCAGAACCTGTCTTCAGTGTTGCTGGGGGTCTGCTGGCAGATAAGCACACGTGTCTGTCCACTGACAATGTGGACATGGCTCTCAGAAGACTTTTCTTCCCCTGGGTCATCCAGGGGAGGCGAAAGGCACACGTATTTTTGAGAGTCCTTCATGCAAAGCATCTGTTTCATTTTGAAAAGGGGGATCAAGTGATGCCAGTCAAGTGGGGTGTGTGTGGCAAAATTAGTGGAAACGAGGGAGACTGTGGTTGGAGTCCCCTCGCTTTTCAAAAATGAACCAAGATGAACAAGTCATGGCTCTCAGAGGACTTCTCTTCCCCTGGGTCATCCAGGGGAGGCGAAATGCACGCGTATTTTTGAGAGTGCTTCATGCAAAGCATCTGTTTCATTTTGAAAAGGGGGATCAAGTGATGCCAGTCAAGTGGGGTGTGTGTGTCCCAATTAGTGGAAACGAGGGAGACTGTGGTTGGAGTCCCCTCGCTTTTCAAAAAAGAACCAAGATGACCAAGTCATGGCTCTCAGAGGACTTTTCTTCCCCTGGGTCATCCAGGGGAGGCGAAAGGCACACGTATTTTTGAGAGTGCTTCATGCAAAGCATCTGTTTCATTTTGAAAAGGGGGATCAAGTGATGCCAGTCAAGTGGGGTGTGTGTGTCCCAATTAGTGGAAACGAGGGAGACTGTGGTTGGAGTCCCCTCGCTTTTCAAAAAAGAACGAAGATGAACAAGTCATGGCTCTCAGAGGACTTTTCTTCCCCTGGCTCAGCCAGGGGAGGCGAAAGGCACGCGTAGGATCTGAGATCTGAGGGACCGAGGGCTGGCTGTTGTGCTGAGATGCCATTGAGTACGGTGTCCCTGCAGAGTTGCACTTTTGGTCATATACAAAATGAGTTGAAAAAGGACAGATGCGGGTGAAAAGGGGAACAGGTGTGTTGGAAAGGGGAAAAAAGTTTTGGTCCGTGGGTTTGGTGGTTAAGCAAAAGTAACATTTGATGAAGAAACACCATCTGTTACGGTGGGACTGGCAGATTTGGATAAGGTGGTATATACTATGTTACCGCTATATAACGAAAATTAATAAGAAAAGAAAGAGAAAGGTATATATCCCCATCAGCAGTCAGTGTCCACCGTGCTCCCAGATGGAAAAGGAGAGGTTGGCAACTGGAAGGTTAGGTGGAGGATACAGAGCTGTGTGGCTATGAAACTAATAGTAGCCTGAACCGAGTTAGACGCCACTCGGATCTGGAGACTGGGAGCCCTGTTAGCGTCACAGGGTCCACACGCCCACCCAGCCTAGGAACTCCCTGTTAACATCACAGGGGCCATTGAGTACGCTGACCGTGTGCATTGGGGCCACACCTGTGGACAGCAGGCGCATCAGCAGCAGCAGGCCTGTTAATGCCACTGGGCTGCACAAGCAGGACTTGTAGGACAGGAGCTGGTCTTAACCGTTCTGCGTTACCAACTGTGGTGGCGGCCTGCATCGACGCCCTATCCCTGCCTACCTCTGGCCTAAAGCCGCAATGGGTTCAACACATGGAGGTGTGCTCTTTCGGAGCATAATAGAAGACTGCGCACCTCCTTGTTGGCTCCAGCCCGTTTTATATCCTGGGTCCGCCCCAAACCAGGGTGGACCACAATGCACCTCCTGGAGACAAAAGCAGAGTGACACGTCATGAGTGGCATAACTAGCGTCCTATTTGGAACCGCAACTTCAATAATGACCTCATGGCTGCCACGACACAAACACCTCACCAGTCATCGTCTGACCATCAATAATGAGGTGACAAGTCATAGAGGCGGGCCTCTGCAAGCCATTTGGGAGTGGCCTGGCCACATTGTCAGGACACCTGATGCCCTGTGGTCTATATGGGCCCCCCACATCAGGGGCAGGGCCAAAGAGTTCATTACCGAACCTAGTCTCTGATGCAGTAAGTGCCTGAGCATGCTCAGTAGCATGAAATACAGTCTCTGAAAAAAGACTATCAGCTTTAGCATGGTGTCTAGGCACAAAACAGGACTTAGACCCGGCACGGAATGCAAGTACCTGTGCAAAGAGGCTTTTCGCACTAAGTGTGGGAGCATGCGCTGTATCCTGAAATGAAGACTTAGCCTCAGGAATGGCACAGTCAGGCTGAGCATACTCACTAGGCGAAACACTGTAGTTAGCCTGCAGCTGGGGTAAATCGGCACACGCAAGCGCACTAGCTGCCTCTCCACACTTACACGTGGAGGAGAAATTGCTCTTCGGGTGTGGACTTGGAGATGCTGTCTATGAACAGAAGGAAAAGCTAAAGGAAGCCTCACTTTCTATCCCTCCGAATGATCAAATGCAGCAAGGAATTCCCTCAGTTTGCTATAAAATTAGCGTAGCAAAATGTGCATGAGGGTATCATGCAGAGGTGCTGCAAATAGATTTGCACCAGTGGGACACTAATGGAAGTCCAACAGTCACTTCTTGTATGCCACTAAATGGCAGTATTTTTTGCTATCATTATAGCTTATTAAAAACAGAGCAGGAGGGTGTCCTGCACAGGTGCTAGAAATAGCTTGGCATCAGTGGGACAATACAGAAGTCCAACATCCACGTTTAGGATGCCACTAAGTTCACTCAGTGTTTGCTAGTATAATGGCTTAGTAACAATGAGTTTGAGTGTGCAATGCAGGCAGACGTGCTGCAAATATTTTTGCACTAGTGGGACAATAATGAAGTCCAACAGCCACTTTTAGGATGCCACTAAATGGCAGCATGTTTTGCTATCATTATAACTTATTAAAAACAGAGCAGGAGGGTGTCATGCAGAGGTGCTGCATATAGATTTGCACCAGTGGGGCACTAATGGAGTACAACAGCCACTTCTTGTATGCCACTAAATGGCAGCATTTTTTGCTATCATTATAGCTTATTAAAAACAGAGCAGAAGGGTGTCCTGCACAGGTGCTTGAAATAGCTTGGCACCAGTGGGACAATAATGAAATACAACATCCAGTTCTATGATGCCACTAAATGGCAGTATTTTTTGCTATCATTATAGCTTATTAAAAACAGAGCAGGAGGGTGTCCTGCACAGGTGCTAGAAAAAGCTTGGCACCAGTGGGACAATAATGAAATACAACATCCAGTTGTATGATGCCACTAAATGGCAGTAGTTTTTGCTATCATTATAGCTTATTAAAAACAGAGCAGGAGGGTGTCCTGCACAGGTGCTAGAAATAGCTTGGCACCAGTGGGACAATAATGAAATACAACATCCAGTTCTATGATGCCACTAAATGGCAGTATTTTTTGCTATCATTATAGCTTATTAAAAACAGAGCAGGAGGGTGTCCTGCACAGGTGCTAGAAAAAGCTTGGCACCAGTGGGACAATAATGAAATACAACATCCAGTTGTATGATGCCACTAAATGGCAGTAGTTTTTGCTATCATTATAGCTTATTAAAAACAGAGCAGGAGTGTGTCCTGCACAGGTGCTAGAAATAGCTTGGCACCAGTGGGACAATAATGAAATACAACATCCAGTTCTATGATGCCACTAAATGGCAGTATTTTTTGCTATCATTATAGCTTATTAAAAACAGGGCAGGTGGGTGTCATGCAGAGGTGCTGCACATAGATTAGCACCAGTGGGGCACTAATGGAGTACAACAGCCACTTCTTGTATGCCACTAAGTTTACTCAATTTTTGGTATTATAATGTCTTAGTAAGTAACAATGAGTTGGAGTGTGCAATGCAGGCAGACGTGCTGCAAATTTCTTTGCACTAGTGGGACTATACAGAAGTCCAATAGCCACGTTTAGGATGCCACTAAGTTCACTCAGTGTTTGCTAGTATAATGGCTTAGTAACAATGAGTTGGAGTGTGCAATGCAGGCAGACGTGCTGCAAATATCTTTGCACTAGTGGGACTATACAGAAGTCCAATAGCCACGTTTAGGATACCACTAAGTTCACTCAGTGTTTGCTAGTATAATGGCTTAGTAACAATGAGTTGGAGTGTGCAATGCAGGCAGACGTGCTGCAAATATCTTTGCACTAGTGGGACTATACAGAAGTCCAATAGCCACGTTTAGGATGCCACTAAGTTCACTCAGTTTTTGCTAGTATAATGGCTTAGTAACAATGAGTTTTAGTGTGCAATGCAGGCAGACGTGCTGCAAATATCTTTGCACTACTGGGGCAATACAGCAGTCCAACAGCCACGTTTAGGATGCCACTAAGTTCACTCAGTGTTTGCTAGTATAATGGCTTAGTAATAATGAGTTGGAGTGTGCAATGCAGGCAGACGTGCTGCAAATATCTTTGCACTAGTGGGACTATACAGAAGTCCAATAGCCACGTTTAGGATGCCACTAAGTTCACTCAGTGTTTGCTAGTATAATGGCTTAGTAACAATGAGTTTTAGTGTGCAATGCAGGCAGACGTGCTGCAAATATCTTTGCACTACTGGGGCAATACAGCAGTCCAACAGCCACGTTTAGGATGCCACTAAGTTCACTCAGTGTTTGCTAGTATAATGGCTTAGTAACAATGAGTTTGAGTGTGCAAAGGGCAGGAGGGTACAGTGCCAGGGTTGTGGGTCTCTGGGTAGAGGAAAGGAAGCCTGCCTTTCTATCCTTCCTAATGGTGAAATGCAGCGAGGAAATCCCTGACCTTAGCTACACAGACGCTGTCATCTTGTGTAGCTGTTAAACTCTGTTTTCACGGACCTGTCACCTATGGCTCTGACCCTGCTGGTATGAGCCCTTAAAAGGACTGATAGAAAGTGCTATCCCTATGCTGTACAGCGCTGTGTATGGAGCGTACACAGCAGTATCGGCGATAGGAGCTGCGCCAGTGATGTCTGACACCAAGGACGCAGAAGGCAGATAATGGCGTGCAGGAGGAAAATGTCCGGTTTTATAATGCAGGGACATGTGACATGGACATCCTATCACACATGCCGTTGCTTCTCTGGCTAAAAGTCCACTTAGCTGTGTGTGTGTCTGGGATTGGCTGACATGCTGGCCCGCCCCACTACACGCGCGCGCTTAGGGAAGGAAGACAAGGAAAAAAAAAAAATGGCGATCGCCATTATCCATACAGCAGTGATCTGAATGCGCTGTTCCCGCACACTATACACTGAAATGTCATAATAATGTGAGTCACAGAGTGACTTACACTATTACAGCGGAAAGCCAGCTAGGAATTAGCTGTTTTTTTTGCTGCTAGAACCGTTCTCGAACGTATCTAGAACTATCGAGCTTTAGCAAAAAGCTCGAGTTCTAGTTCGATCTAGAACAGCCCCCAAAATCACTCGAGCCGCGAACTGGAGAACCACGAACCGCGAACCGCGCTCAACTCTAGTGAGGAATCAAAACCTGGATTGAATGTGGAGAAGGGAGCAACCAGTCCCACTGCCATTCCTACTGATTGCTCCAGGAAAAAACGAGCCCAAAATTACACTGAAATAAAACAGGCTTCAGTGACTAACTTATTGCTGAGCCAGATATAACTTTCCCAGCATTTCCCAGCCCATTTGCATGGGCTGACTGCTCCACAGTCAGTACATGGAGACATGAAATGAACCGAGGGGAAACATACCTGTTCTCTAGTACTTCTCCCCTCGGCATCTCACATACCCCCCCCTCTGTTCGAGCCTATGGGGTCGGACACAATGACTTACCAAGCAGTGCGTTCTAGACAACGCGTCTGTGGGCCCATACGCCTTGCCTGCTCTGTGCTCCACTGAAAATATAAAATTTTGTAACGCCAAGAACCAGCGTGTCACCCGTGCATTGCCCTCTTTTGCCTGGGACATCCATGTCAGGGGTGAATGTTCCGTCACTAGCCTAAATCGGCATCCTAGTAAATAATAGCGCAGGGTTTCCAGGGCCCACTTCACAGCTAAGGCTTTCTGCTCAACCACACTGTATTTTTTTTCTGCCTCCATACGTTTTCTGCTTAGATAGCCCACTGGAGTTCACCGTTCACTTCTTGTGAAATCACCGCGCCGAGGCCAACACCAGAGGCATCTGTTTGAACAATAAACTCCCATTTAAAGTTTGAAGTAACCAACACTGGTTGGTCACATAAAGCCTTTTTAAACCATTGAAAGGCATCCTCTGCTTCTGTGTTCCACTTTATTGAGACAGAGGTTGACCCCTTGGTAAGATCTGTGAGTGGGGCTGCGATGGTAGCAAAATGTTTGATGAACCGCCGGTAATAACCAACGATCCCCAAAAAGGCTCTGACCTGTTTTTTGGTGACCGGTTGTGGCCAATTCTGAATGGCGTTTTTAGCCTGAGGTTTTATATCTCCCCTACCGATGATGTAGCCCAGATAGCGAGCTTCTTCCAACCCCAATGTACACTTCTTGGGATTGGCAGTCACCCCGGCAGCCCTTAGAGAGTCCAAGACAGCTTGTACCTTTGGCAAATGAGTTTCCCAGTTATCACTTAAGATAATGATATCGTCCAAATATGCGGATGCATACTGGACATGGGGCTTTAGGACGATATCCATTAGTCGTTGGAAGGTGGCTGGGGCTCCATGCAACCCAAATGGCATATCTTGGTACTGGAACAGTCCCTGTGGCATAACAAAGGCAGTTTTCTCTTTGGCCGAGTCAGTGAGGGGAATCTGCCAATAACCTTTTGTTAAGTCAATAGTGGCTATGTATCTGGCTGAACCTAGTCACTCTATAAGTTCATCTACTCTTGGCATGGAGTAGGCATTGAATTTCGATACCTCATTTAACTTGCAAAAATCATTACAAAACCGGATAGTCCCATCGGGCTTTGGCACCAGCACGATAGGACTAGCCCACTCACTCCGGGACTCCTCAATCTCAATAACCCCAAGCGCCAGCATTTTATTTACTTCCCAGGCAATGGCTTGTCTCCGAGCCTCAGGAATTCGATATGGTTTTAACCGTACTCGTGTCTGAGGGTCGGTGACAATGTCATGTTTAATTAGGTGAGTACGGCCAGGTAGTTCTGAAAAAATATCTGCGTTTCTCTGTACGAACTCCTTGGTTTCTTGTATTTGGGTCTTGGATAGCGTGTCTGCAATACCCACCTCTGGTGGTACTATCTGGGGGTCACTTACCTCAGATATTGGTGCCACTCGAGGCCCACTATCAAGGGTAGTCTCCGCTACCAGACTCTCTCTGTCCCGCCAGGACTTAAGTAAGTTTATGTGGTAGATTTGTTGGGGTTTTCTCTTGTCTGGTTGGTGTATCTTATAATTCACTTCACCTATTCTTTCCAGTATGGAAATGGCCCCTGCCATTTTGCAAGAAATGTATTTTCTACAGTACGTACCAACACTAACACCCGATCCCCAGGTTGAAAAACTCGTGTTTTAGCCGCCCTGCTTTGGCGCGTTGTGCGCGCTCCAAACATTCTTTGACTATTGGCATAACTGCCGCAATTCTGTCCTGCATGAGTGTTATATGTTCAACTACACTGCGGTAAGGAGTCACCTCTTGCTCCCAAGCCTCCTTGGCAATATCCAACATCGCCCATAGACCAATTCAAAAGGTGAAAAGCCTGTGGAGGATTGGGGTACCTCTCGTATGGCGAACAAGAGATATGGCAGGAGAGCATCCCAATCCCTCCCGTCGTTATCCACCACCCTTTTCAACATCCCCTTTAGGGTTTTGTTAAAGCGCTCGACCAGACCGTCAGTCTGAGGGTGATACACTGAGGTACGCAGGTGGGAGATTTTTAGTAATTTACATAGTTCTTTGAGTATATGAGACATAAAGCTGGTCCCCTGATCCGTAAGTATCTCTTTCGGAATGCCTGTGCGAGAAAACATGTTCAAAAGCTCCTTTGAAATTGCTTTTGCATTTGCATTCCGTAAGGGTACAGTCTCCGGATAACGGGTGGCGTAATCCAGTACCACCAAAATGTACTGATGACCCCTGGCAGATTTAACTAATGGACCGACTATATCCATTGCTATCCTCTCAAAGGGCACCTCTATTATTGGCAAGGGTACCAGGGGGCTTCTAAAATGTGTCATAGGCGCAGTCAACTGGCATGTAGGACAGGACTGACAGTACTGAGTTACATCTCCCACCAGACCCGGCCACAAGAAATGTTGCAGAATACAGTCTTTTGTCTTTTCTCCAGCCAGGTGGCCCCCCAAGGGATGTTTATGTGCCAGGTCTAAAATCACTTGACGAAAGGATTTGGGTACCACTAGCTGTTTCACCACCACTCCTCGCATCTTGTCAATGTGGTACAGCATGCCCTGTTGCACTGCCACATGTGGAAACTCCTTTTGAGCCCCTGGGTACACTGGGTTTCCCTCAGAGACCTTCACATTTTCCCGTGCCCTTGTTAAAGTAGGATCTTGGTGTTGAGCGGTCCCGAAATTATCACGGGCCACTTCAAGACCTGGCATCTCTATAACATCCTCTAGCGTGTCCGCCTCACCTGCAAACACAGCCAGAGGAGAGTCTACAGATTCTGTAGCTACCCCTGTGGTGGGTCCCCCATCATCTTGCTCCAGTTGCTCAGGGGCAAGGGTATCGTTCACCAGTTTTTCTTCAACCGAGGTGTTCACGCCATTTTTAATGTTAAACAAGTCCCAGAATAAGGGTGGCTTTACATGCTGCGATATCCGGCCCGATATCGCCAGTGTCGCGGGCGGAGGAGGGGACGCTGCGCTCTCCCACTGCTCGGGTCCGGCTGCTGCTGCCGCTGCTCGGTGGTGGCTCGAGCGGTGGGCCGGATCCCGGGGACTCGAGCGGCGTTCCTCACCCGTGAGTGAAAAGGGTGGGGATTGATTGTGGGGATTGGATATTGTCCGTGACGCCACCCACGGTTGTGGTGAAGTTGTGACACCACCGCTGCTCTGGACGGGGATCCCGGGAGCGATGACAGGGAGCAGCCTGGATGTTAGTTCTCCCCTCCGTGGGTAGGGGGTTGGTTGTCCCGGGGCCCCGGTGATGGGGTAGGGATGAATGGCAGGCCGGTTACGGAGCCTGGTGAGGTGCAGGGTCGCGGGGGCAGCACTGTGCCACACGGCACTGTGGTACTCACTCAGCCAATGATGAGGACACAGTTCTCGGTAAAACACACGGCTGGATGGACGGGTCCCACAGACGGCTGCAGGAGTGTGGAGTGTGTTGGTGTTGCTCTGTGACGACCTGGCTTGTCCAGGGTGCCACACTAGCATGAGACCAGCCCCCATTGTTGTGCGCAATGGGCATATCACTGCCTGTCGCGCACAAAATCGCGCACCCCCGTCACACATACTTACCTGTCCTTCGACGTCGCTGTGACCGGCGAACCGCCTCCTTTCTAAGGGGGCGGCCCGTTTGGCGTCACAGTGACGTCACTAAGCGGCCGCCCAATGTAAGCAGAGGGGCGGAGATGAGCGGGACGTAAAATCCCGCCCACCTCCTTCCTTCCGCATTGTGGCCGGAGGCAGGTAAGGAGATGATCCTCGTTCCTGCGGCGTCACACGTAGCGATGTGTGCTGCCGCAGGGATGAGGATCAACTTCGCCCCAGCGACAGCAGCGATAACTGGCAGCGGACCCCCATGTCAACGAGGATCGATTTTGGACGTTTTTGCAACGATCCAAAATCGCTCCTAGGAGTCACACGCTACGACATCGCTACAGCAGCCGGATGTGCGTCACAAAATCCGTGACCCCAACGAGATTGCTGTAGTGAAATCGTAGCGTGTAAAGCCCGCTTAAGGGAAAGTGTCTCCCCAGGATTACACTATGCAACATAGTCTTTACGATCACCGCCTGATGTCTTTTGGCCCCCAAGGGCGTGGCAAGAGTTAACCAGGCTGTGGGGTAGTTTTTAGTATCGCCATGTATGCAACTAATGTCCACAGTTGAATCTTATTGCTCAAGGGTCCACCAAGCTAGCATGTACCAAGATTACTTGACTGCCAGAGTCTAAGATGGCATTCACACTATAGCCGTTGACCTCAATGCAACACACATGTTGTTCATTTCCCGTGAGGATCTCCGCAGCACAGACTGACTGTACATATAATGACAGACGCCGTAGTGTTACAGTCCATCGGCTCTGTAGTTAATGGGCAGTTAGCAGCTACGTGGCCGAGCCCACAACATTGCCAACACTGAATAGGGCCTTGCTTCCCAGTTGGGGACCTCAGTCTGGGCCTGTTGACTTGCTGAGAAATCACACCGCTAACATAGTCCTTTGTGGACCTGCTACCCCTAGGAGCAACATTCTTTTCTTTTGAAAAAGGAGTAGTTTTAGCAGGACTTTCAGGCGATTTCCTAGAACCCCAGCAAGGCGAAAGCGTCCCCTGGAGTAGGCTTTCAGAAGCGCTGTAACGCTCGACCATATTCACCAACTAGTCAGCGCTAGTTGGGTCACCCTGTCCGACCCACCTCTGGATCTTAGCCGGAAAGGATCGCAGGTACTTGTCTAGGACAACACGTTCCACCATCTGTGCGGGCTTCAAAGTTTCTGGTTGCAGCCATTTTTTCACCAGATGGATGAGGTCATGCATTTGTGAACGAGCTGGCTGATGTGCCACAAAAGTCCATAGATGTACCCTCTGTGCCCGTACATATGTGTTTACTCCCAGCCTTGCCAGGTTTTCGCCTTTTAGTTTAATATAGTCCATAGCATCAGCTCCACTTAGATCATAATTAGAGATGAGCCACCCCCTAGAGTTTGAGTTCGGTTTGTTTTGTAGAACGGTGCCCCGTTCGATGAACCGTTCGACGAACCTCTCGAATCCCATTGAAAACAATGGGAGGCAATCACAAACACCTAAAAACACCTGGAAAACACCCTCAAAGGTGTCCAAAAGGTGACAAACAATTCACAAGACAACACAAACACATGGGAAAGTGACAAGGACATATACTCATGCGAAAAAAAAACAGCTGGATGAGGAAAAAGAGGAGGAGACTCAGATATATGAGTATATGCAAGTGAACAACGATGCCATTACTGTGCAACTTGAGCCTTGCTCATTTTAGGCTTCCATTCTGGATAAATTGCCTGAGCTCGCCACGTACGCCTTGGGGATCTTGTCGTGTCTCGCAGCAAGTGTTCTCTCGGAACGTGTCTTCAGTGCTGCTGGGGGTGTGCTGACAGAAAAGCGTACGCATCTGTCCACTGACAATGTGGACAGACTAATGTTCACCAAGATGAGGAAGTCATGGATCACAGAGGACTTTTCTTCTCCTGTGTCAGTCAGGGGAGGTGAAACGCTTGTGTATTTTTGAGAGTGCTTCATGCAAAGCATCTTTGTAAGCTTGAAAATGGGGGTCAACTGATGCCAGTCAAGTGGGGTGTGTGTGGCCCAATTAGTGGAAACGAGAAGACTGTGGTTGGCGTCCCCTCGCTGTGTTTAAAAGAACCAAGAGGAACAAGTCATGCCTCACAGAGGACTTTTCTTCCCCTGGGTCAACCAGAGGAGGTGAAAGGCATGTGTATTTTTGAGAGTGCTTCATGCAAAGCATCTTTTTCATTTTGAAAATGGGGGTCAACTGATGCCAGTCAAGTGGAGTGTGTGTGGCCCAATTAGTGGAAACGAGGGAGACTGTGGTTGGAGTCCCCTCGCTGTGTTTAAAAGAACCAAGATGAACAAGTCATGCCTCACAGAGGACTTTTCTTCCCCTGGGTCATCCAGGGGAGGCAAAAGGCACATGTATTTTTGAGAGTGCTTCATGCAAAGCATCTTTTTCATTTTGAAAATGGGGGTCAACTGATGCCAGTCAAGTGGGGTGTGTGTGGCTCAATTAGTGGAAACGAGGGAGACTGTGGTTGGAGTCCCCTCGCTGTGTTTTACATGATTTTCGAAGGGCATGACATGCCTAAGAGGTTGAGTTTCAGCATCTGCAACTTGTTGGCAACAGAAAGGCTGCCTTTACACCCTTTTGAGACCGAGGATTTTCGATACCTTATGCCCATCGCAGTGCCCCAAGAGCCAATGCCCAGTCGCCACTCCTTCTCCAAGAAAGGCGTTCCAGTGCTACCACAGCAGGTCGCACACAACATCACCGCTTCCTTGAGAAACTCTGTGTGTGACAGGGTGCATTTCACCACAGATACTTGGACCAGTAAGCATGGCAGGGGAGTAACGTGTCGCTGACTGGGCACTGGGTAACTATGGTGAGAGATGGAGAAGGGTCTGCTGTACAAGTCTTGACGTCCCCACGAGTTGTGTGTCAATCCTTCCTCTGTATGTAGAAGTTCCTCCACTGCTTCTACCTCCTCAACCTCGTGTGGGTCCTCCACTTTGGCCCAAACCCTGTGTGGTCAGGCCACCCGCGTTGTTACTGCGGACAAGGAATCCCACACACCTCCTTACTATGCTGGCAGCAGAGCTCAACAGCATGAGGCGGTCGACTCTTTTCTTTGAAATGTCTGTGAATTGTGAGTCATACCGCTGAGGAGTTGTGGACGGTAAGCTCTGGAGAGTGAGACCGAATTTCATCAATGGTTGTCTCCACTCAACCAGCAGCCAGGGAAGGCCGGGTGCGACAATGATGCAAACCTGGGTGCGGCCCTTTGCCGTGACAATGTGACACACGTGCCTTGTGTGGCTCACGTGTTGAACATGGTTGTCCAGCAATTTTTAAAGCACTATCCTGGCCTACATGGCCTTCTGCAGAGAGCACGGTGTAACGCCTTTCTTGATCCACACACTCAGACGGGCTGTAAAGGATAGGCTAGAGGGAAGCCACTCCCCAGGCAGGACCCCCAGAACCCTGAAACCCTTTAACCCCTATACAGGGATTTGGAATTACACAGGGATTTGGAATTACACAGGGCCCAAGGTGATCAATACCTGTGGAAGGCTGCAGTTCCAGAGAATAGTAGTCAGGCAGGGTCAAAACATTAATTGAGGAAGAGGAACAGAATGGGACGGCCAGGACTTAATCAGAAAACAAGCAGAGGTGAAATGCGGATCGGCCAACGAGGTACATAAACAGCAGGCAGGAAAAGTAGTCAGGAAACAAGCACACAAAATCACAAAACAGAACTGGGGGTAACAGTAACCAGAGGTTCATAGCTATGTCTGGCAGTGGTCAGCAGACAGGATGGGCCTAAAAAAGGGTGTGGTGTCTTCCCATTGGTTGTAGCTGAATGATGGTACTTCATCTGTGAGACACCCACCACCTACATTCAGCTAGTGGTTCTGCATCTGTCAAGGTAACGCAGCCCAGTGGGTGAGCATAACCTGCGTCCACCTGCGCCGCTGGCATCGACTCCTCTCCCATCATCAGCACTATGCACGAAAGGGACACGTTGTCACCTGGCGACCGGAGTACAAATTGATGGAGCGTACTCCGGTAGTGACTTAACAGCCGTGTGCGGCAATGATGCAAACCTGGGTGCGGGCCTTCGTCAGGGCAATGTGACACACGTGCCTTGTATGGTTCACGTGTTGAATCTGATTCTCCAGCAATTTTTAAACCACCATCCCGGCCTACATGGCCTTGTGCAGCGGGCACGCTTGCTATGTGCTCACTTCCATCGTTCGCACCCAGTAGCTGTTCCACGCCTGAAATGCGATGTGCCGACACGCAGGAATTTGAATCTGCACATGTTGCAGCCTCTGTAGCAGCACCGCCGAGCCCTGCTGAAATACTTTATGACGTATACCCTGGGCTAACTTGATCCAGAGGTGGTGCAGATCACTCTGCTGGAGTGGTGTCATATCAAGGACCTATGCACCCTTCTACACAGTTTACAAATGTCGACGAAGATGTTTAGCACTGGCGATACCATTCTCAGCGTGACAATACCAGTCATCTACATGATGGAGCACACTGTAAGCATTATTTGTAGTCAGGTGTTGGGACAAGAGGAAGGGGAGGAAGTACAGGAGGAGTCATATGCGGAAGGGATAACAAGATCTCCAAGGTCCAGACGGTCAGCGGCACCTAGGCGGCAGTCATGGGACGGTGGGGGAGAGGGGTTAACAAGGGCGCATAGTATCAGCAAAACTGTTGAGGAAGGTGCAGGAGCCCATGAAGAAATGGAGGACGAACTGGCGATGGGCATGGAAGACTCAGCAGAAGAATGAGAGCTTGCTCACATTTCGGTTGTGCGAGGTTGGGGGGAGAGAGCAGAGGAAGGAGGCACGATTCTCACCTCTCCGCCACCAACACACCAAGGACTTGGTCCAGCTGGATGCACAAGACACATGAGCGCCTTCTTGCTGCACTACCTACAACATGACCCTCGATTTGTACGAATTCGAAGTAATGCTGACTACGGGGTTGCCACACTGTTAGATCCCCGGTACAAGACAAAATTTGGTGAAATAATTCCAGCCATAGAAAGGGACGCACGTATGCAGGAGTATCAGCAGAAGGTGGTACGCAATCTTAGATCTGCTGTTCCACTAAACACCTGTGCTGCACAGAGTGAATCTCAACGCTTTGTCATGGATAGGAGGAAATGGTCTTTTACTTGTCCACATCTGAGGGACCGAGGGCTGGCTGCTGTGCTAAGATGGCGTTGAGTACGGTGTCCCTGCAGAGTTGCACTTTTGGTCATATACCAAATGAGTTGAAAAAAGGGGAAAAAAGTTTGTGTCCGTGGGTTTGGTGGTTAAGCAACAGTAACATTTGCTGAAGAAACAACATCTGTTATGGTGGGACTGGCAGATTTGGATAAGGTGGTATATACTATGTTACCGCTATCTAAAAAAATTAAGAAGAAAAGAAAGAGAAAGGTATATATCCCCATCACCGTCGGTGTCCACCGTGCTCCCAGATGGAAAAGGAGAGGTTGGCAACTGGAAGGTTAGGTGGAGGATACAGAGCTGGGTGGCTCTGAAACTAATAGTAGCCTGAACCAAGTTAGACGACACTCGGATCTGGAGACTGGGAGCCCTGTTAGTGTCACAGGGTCCACACGCCCACCCAGCCCAGGAACTCCCTGTTAACACAGGGGCCATTGGGTACGCTGTCCGTGTGCGGTGGGGCCACACCTGTGGACAGCATGCGCATCAGCAGCAGCAGGCCTGTTAATGCCACTGGGCTGCACTAGCAGGACTTGTAGGACAGCAGCTGTTCTTAACCGTTCTGCGTTACCAACTGTGGTGGCGGCCTGCATCGACGCCCTATCCCTGCCTACCTCTGGCCTAAAGCCGCAATGGGTTCAACACATGGAGGTGTGCTCTTTCGGAGCATAATAGAAGACTGCGCACCTCCTTGTTGGCTCCAGCCCGTTTTATAACCTGAGTCCGCCCCAAACCAGGGTGGACCACAATGCACCTCCTGGAGACAAAAGCAGAGTGACACGTCATGAGTGGCATAACTAGCGTCCTATTTGGAACCGCAACTTCAATAATGACCTCATGGCTGCCACGACACAAACACCTCACCAGTCATCGTCTGACCATCAATAATGAGGTGACAAGTCATAGGAGCGGGCCTCTGCAAGCCATTTGGGAGTGGCCTGGCCACATTGTCAGGACACCTGATGCCCTGTGGTCTATATGGGCCCCCCACATCAGGGGCAGGGCCAAAGAGTTCATTACCGGACCTAGTCTCTGATGCAGTAAGTGCCTGAGCATGCTCAGTAGCATGAAATACAGTCTCTGAAAAAAGACTATCAGCTTTAGCATGGTGTCTAGGCACAAAACAGGACTTAGACCCGGCACGGAGTGCAAGTACCTGTGCAAAGAGGCTTTTCGCACTAAGTGTGGGAGCATGCGCTGTATCCCGAAATGAAGACTTAGCCTCAGGAATGGCAGAGTCAGGCTGAGCATACTCACTAGGCGAAACACTGTAGTTAGGCTGCAGCTGGGGTAAATCGGCACACGCATGCGCACTAGCTGCCTCTCCACACTTACACGTGGAGGAGAAATTGCTCTTCGGGTGTGGACTTGGAGATGCTGTCTATGAACAGAAGGAAAAGCTAAAGGAAGCCTCACTTTCTATCCCTCCGAATGATCAAATGCAGCAAGGAATTCCCTGAGTTTGCTATAAAATTATCGCAGCAAATTGTGCATGAGGGTGTCATGCAGAGGTGCTGCAAATAGATTTGCACCAGTGGGACACTAATGGAAGTCCAACAGTCACTTCTTGTATGCCACTAAATGGCAGTATTTTTTGCTATCATTATAGCTTATTAAAAACAGAGCACGAGGGTGTCCTGCACAGGTGCTAGAAATAGCTTGGCATCAGTGGGACAATACAGAAGTCCAACATCCACGTTTAGGATGCCACTAAGTTCACTCAGTGTTTGCTAGTATAATGGCTTAGTAACAATGAGTTTGAGTGTGCAATGCAGGCAGACGTGCTGCAAATATTTTTGCACTAGTGGGACAATAATGAAGTCCAACAGCCACTTTTAGGATGCCACTAAATGGCAGCATTTTTTGCTATCATTATAACTTATTAAAAACAGGGCAGGAGGGTGTCATGCAGAGGTGCTGCACATAGATTTGCACCAGTGGGGCACTAATGGAGTACAACAGACACTTTTTGTATGCCACTAAATGGCAGCATTTTTTGCTATCATTATAGCTTATTAAAAACAGAGCAGGAGGGTGTCCTGCACAGGTGCTAGAAATAGCTTGGCACCAGTGGGACAATAATGAAATACAACAGCCAGTTCTATGATGCCACTAAATGGCAGTATTTTTTGCTATCATTATAGCTTATTAAAAACAGAGCAGGAGGGTGTCCTGCACAGGTGCTAGAAATAGCTTGGCACCAGTGGGACAATAATGAAATACAACATCCAGTTCTATGATGCCACTAAATGGCAGTATTTTTTGCTATCATTATAGCTTATTAAAAACAGAGTAGGAGGGTGTCCTGCACAGGTGCTAGAAATAGCTTCACACACAGCTAAGGCACGGGAGTGCCAGCATCAACATAGCCTCTGAATCCATCAAAAAGGACAACTGGCTGACTATAACGCTGCTGGATTTGCGTAAATCAAATTGGGATTGAGTTAAACCAGAATCTCTGACATCCACACCTTATCCGGCTAGCAACCTGCCACACAGTACCCTGGCCTAAGGATTGTTTGACATCCTGTCACGCATATACGGATTGGTCTCACGCTCTTACAGAGCTGAGCATTACTCATGTACCGCAGAGTACCCCTATAGATAAATCCTAAAATATTGATGGGACCCCGTCGTTGTCTCAGGAATTTACCAGTCCATCCATCAATAGACAAATAACGTGTTCACACGACTTACTGTCTCTACCAGTACCGTTATCTTGTCCTCTTGCCCTTCTGGGAATCATTACTCAACCAGTCAGTCTGTCCGACCAGATGAAGGCCGAGACGATGGCCGAAACGTTGTCATAGGCGGACTTTCTGCAACTGTATCATCTTTTTTCAATAAAAATTCAAAGAGGCATTCACCCTTCTTTCATGTGTGATTTGCAATTGGGAAATAAACGGTGTGCCGGAGTTACTTCACCTCTACTACCTTTTATAACCAGGGTCCGCCCCAAACCAGGGTGGACCACAATGCAGCTCCTGGAGACAAAAGCAGAGTGACACGTCATGAGTGGCATAACTAGCATCCTATTCGGAACCGCCACTTCAATGATGACCTCATGGCTGCCACAACCCAAACACCTCACCAGTCATCGTCTGACCAACAATAATGAGGGGACAAGTCATAGGGGCGGGCCTCTGCAAGCCAGTTGGGAGTGGCCTGGCCACATCGTCAGGACACCTGTTGCCCTGTGGTCTATATGGGCCCCCCACATCAGGGGCTGGGCCAAAGAGTTCATTACCGGACCTAGCCTCTGATGCAGTAAGTGCCTGAGCATGCTCAGTAGCATGAAATACAGTCTCCGAAAAAAGACTATCCGCTTCACCATGCTGTCTAGGCACAACACAGGACTTAAGCAAGCATTGTTGACCTTAGGGAGATCAACATATCCACTGCGGAGACACCATCACGTGTTTCTCAACGCAGTGATTCTAGAACATTGCCCCCTGGGAAGTATGCAAATAAGAAAGCCGCGGAGACACCATCACGTGTTTCTCAACGCTGGCAGGAAAATAGCCAGGTCTTTCACCGGGAAGGAACAACCACGGGAAGGGCAGTCTCCAGTCAAGGAGACCACCTATACCAAACATGGTATCCATCCACAGACAGCCGTTTCGGGGTGTTTGCCCCTCATCAGTGTGGAGTAGGAATCTGGCTAGTGGGGCAATGCCTAGTAAAAGACTACTTAAGCAAGCATTGTTGACCTTAGGGAGATCAACATATCCACTGCGGAGACACCATCACGTGTTTCTCAACGCAGTGATTCTAGAGCATTGCCCCCTGGGAAGTATGCAAATAAGAAAGCCGCGGAGACACCATCACGTGTTTCTCAACGCTGGCAGGAAAATAGCCAGGTCTTTCACCGGGAAGGAACAACCACGGGAAGGGCAGTCTCCAGTCAAGGAGACCACCTATACTAAACATGGTATCCATCCACAGACAGCCGTTTCGGGGTGTTTGCCCCTCATCAGTGTGGAGTAGGAATCTGGATAGTGGGGGCAATGCCTAGTAAAAGACTACTTGAGCAAGCATTGTTGACCTTAGGGAGATCAACATATCCACTGCGGAGACACCATCACGTGTTTCTCAACGCAGTGATTCTAGAGCATTGCCCCCTGGGAAGTATGCAAATAAGAAAGCCGCGGAGACACCATCACGTGTTTCTCAATGCTGGCAGGAAAATAGCCAGGTCTTTCACCGGGAAGGAACAACCACGGGAAGGGCAGTCTCCAGTCAAGGAGACCACCTATACCAAACATGGTATCCATCCACAGACAGCCGTTTCGGGGTGTTTGCCCCTCATCAGTGTGGAGTAGGAATCTGGCTAGTGGGGGCAATGCCTAGTAAAAGACTACTTAAGCAAGCATTGTTGACCTTAGGGAGATCAACATATCCACTGCGGAGACACCATCACGTGTTTCTCAACGCAGTGATTCTAGAGCATTGCCCCCTGGGAAGTATGCAAATAAGAAAGCCGTGGAGACACCATCACGTGTTTCTCAACGCTGGCAGGAAAATAGCCAGGTCTTTCACCGGGAAGGAACAACCACGGGAAGGGCAGTCTCCAGTCAAGGAGACCACCTATACCAAACATGGTATCCATCCACAGACAGCCGTTTCGGGGTGTTTGCCCCTCATCAGTGTGGAGTAGGAATCTGGCTAGTGGGGACAATGCCTAGTAAAAGACTACTTAAGCAAGCATTGTTGACCTTAGGGAGATCAACATATCCACTGCGGAGACACCATCACGTGTTTCTCAACGCAGTGATTCTAGAGCATTGCCCCCTGGGAAGTATGCAAATAAGAAAGCCGCGGAGACACCATCACGTGTTTCTCAACGCTGGCAGGAAAATAGCCAGGTCTTTCACCGGGAAGGAACAACCACGGGAAGGGCAGTCTCCAGTCAAGGAGACCACCTATACTAAACATGGTATCCATCCACAGACAGCCGTTTCGGGGTGTTTGCCCCTCATCAGTGTGGAGTAGGAATCTGGATAGTGGGGGCAATGCCTAGTAAAAGACTACTTGAGCAAGCATTGTTGACCTTAGGGAGATCAACATATCCACTGCGGAGACACCATCACGTGTTTCTCAACGCAGTGATTCTAGAGCATTGCCCCCTGGGAAGTATGCAAATAAGAAAGCCGCGGAGACACCATCACGTGTTTCTCAATGCTGGCAGGAAAATAGCCAGGTCTTTCACCGGGAAGGAACAACCACGGGAAGGGCAGTCTCCAGTCAAGGAGACCACCTATACCAAACATGGTATCCATCCACAGACAGCCGTTTCGGGGTGTTTGCCCCTCATCAGTGTGGAGTAGGAATCTGGCTAGTGGGGGCAATGCCTAGTAAAAGACTACTTAAGCAAGCATTGTTGACCTTAGGGAGATCAACATATCCACTGCGGAGACACCATCACGTGTTTCTCAACGCAGTGATTCTAGAGCATTGCCCCCTGGGAAGTATGCAAATAAGAAAGTCGCGGAGACACCATCACGTGTTTCTCAACGCTGGCAGGAAAATAGCCAGGTCTTTCACCGGGAAGGAACAACCACGGGAAGGGCAGTCTCCAGTCAAGGAGACCACCTATACCAAACATGGTATCCATCCACAGACAGCCGTTTCGGGGGGTTTGCCCCTCATCAGTGTGGAGTAGGAATCTGGCTAGTGGGGGCAATGCCTAGTAAAAGACTACTTAAGCAAGCATTGTTGACCTTAGGGAGATCAACATATCCACTGCGGAGACACCATCACGTGTTTCTCAACGCAGTGATTCTAGAGCATTGCCCCCTGGGAAGTATGCAAATAAGAAAGCCGCGGAGACACCATCACGTGTTTCTCAACGCTGGCAGGAAAATAGCCAGGTCTTTCACCGGGAAGGAACAACCACGGGAAGGGCAGTCTCCAGTCAAGGAGACCACCTATACCAAACATGGTATCCATCCACAGACAGCCGTTTCGGGGTGTTTGCCCCTCATCAGTGTGGAGTAGGAATCTGGCTAGTGGGGGCAATGCCTAGTAAAGACAGGACAACACAGGACTTAGACCCGGCACGGAGTGCAAGTACCTGTGCAAAGCGGCTTTTTGCACTAAGTGTGGGAGCATGCGCTGTAGCCCGAAATGAAGACTTAGGGAGGCTTTGTACACTACGACATCGCAGGTGCGATGTCGGTGGGGTCAAATCGAAAGTGACGCACATCCGGCGTCACTTGCGATGTTGTAGTGTGTAAATCCTAGATGATACGATGAACGAGCGCAAAAGTGTCGTTATCGTATCATTGGTGCAGGCTCCGACATTTCCATAATGCCGGTGCAGCGACAGGTACGATGTTGTTCCTCGTTCCTGCGGCAGCACACATCGTTGTGTGTGAAGCCACAGGAGCGAGGAACATCTCCTTACCTGCCGCCGGCAGCTATGCGAAAGGAAGGATGTGGGCAGGATGTTTACATCCTGCTCATCTCCGCCCCTCCGTCGCTATTGGCTGCCTGCCGTGTGACGTCGCTATGACGCCGCACGACCCGCCCCATTAATAAGGAGGCAGGTCGCCGGCCAGAGCGACGGTCGCAGGGCAGGTGAGTGCATGTGAACCTGCTTTCACAAGATATTGTACCAGCGACGGGGGCAGGGACTATCGCGTGCGACATCGCAGCATCGGCTTGCGATGTTGCAACGTGCAAAGCCTGCCTTAGCCTCAGGAATGGCACAGTCAGGCTGAGCATACTCAGTAGGCAAAACACTGGAGTTATGCTGCGGCTGGGGTAAATCGGCACACGCATGCGCACTAGCCGCCTCTCCACACTTAGATGTGGAGGAGAAAGCAGCCAGCTGGACAACCCGAGGCACAACCCTAAATGGCAGCTGACGCCTGGGCGCAACTGGAACTGCAGCAGGTTGCTTGCGATTACGGTGGCACCGATTCGTAACAACAAATTACCAAAATAACAGGTGTACTTCTTCCCGTGGATAATCTGATTGTCGCGGGCGGGGAGGACGCCGTCGCTGCTGCTCTCTCGCTAACGCTCGGGTCCGGCGCTGCTGCGGCTGCTGCTCGGTGGCTCGAGCGGTGGGCCGGATCCGGGGACTCCTCACCCGTGAGTGAAAGGGGTGGTTGGTTTGGAAGATTTAGTCCGTGACGCCACCCACGGGTCGTGGTGAAGATAGGCACCACCGCTGCTGATGACGGGGATCCCGGGAGCGATGGTAGGGAGCAGCTGGGATGTTGTTTTCCCCCTCCGTGGGTAGGGGTCGGTGGTCCCGGAGCCCGGTGATGTTGCGGGGAGGCAGGGTTGGTGAGGTGCAGGTTTGCAGGGACAGCGCGGCGCGGTGGCGGATGGCACGGGTGTACTCACTCAGCAAGAAAGGTACAAAGTCCTCGGTAAACGGCTGGATGGACGGGTCCCGCAGCCGGCTGCAGTGCTTCTCCCCGAAAAGGTGATGGCGGCTGTCTTTCCCTGCACCTTGATGTTCTCTTTCTGACTACTATGGATTCCCAACGGTAGTCCGCTCCCCGATGTATAGGTACCGGAGGAGCCCGTTTGCCCGCAGACGCTGGCCCTTGGGTCTCTAGCCTTAAGCGGTAGCTGTATACTCTCACGGTGTGGGCTGTTGCCTTCAATGGGGACTTTTGCTGTTGTGAAACCCCTGGGGTTCCAGTCACATTCGGATCTGACTATTGTCGGCGGCTCCAAGCCTGGTCGGGGTCCGATGGCCCTGCCTGTGTGTGCTGGCTTCACTTCGCTCCCCGGTCGGTAGTGGCGGGCCGTCGCCCATCCCCGGTCCTACGGTCCCGCGTTGCTCCACCACTCCTGCAGACGGCCACCACAGTCTGCCAACCTTGCTGTTAGTGCCTGGGCCACAAACCTAGACACCCCAGTGCTCACTCCTCTCACTTCAAACTCCTACACTGTTCTGTCACTTTTCCCGCCTCTAGGTCTGTGAACTCCTCGGTGGGTGGAGCCAACTGCTTAGCTCCGCCCCACCTGGTGTGGACATCAGACACTGGAGGGAGGCAACAAGGGTTTTTGTTTGGCTGGTGTCCCTGTCTAATGGGGGTGGGGGTGTTTGTATGTTATCTGTGACGACCTGGCTAGGCCAGGGCGCCACATTCCCCCTTGGTGAAATGCAGACCGTCCGCGGGCTGCCCGTCCATCACTGGTTTTATTTTTCTTTTAAAACTGTAAAAGATATAAATAACATGTAAACATTTTCAAACATAAGAAATTCTTGTGAGGACACTTGAACGTTACACATATAAACATAAACATTTTTAATACTGACGGACGGACGGATGTCTTCCGCTCTCCCACCCAAGCAACCTAGCCCTGATGCTGCCCCTAAGAAGTGGCAGCACCCCTTGACCCCAGTCCAGGTTCAGGCTGCCCGAGCGGGAACGGGTACGGTTACTCGCACCAGGCTGTCATTTCAGGGGACCCCACGTCCTTGGGGGACCCCTGACCCCCGGAGTATGGCCACTGGTCCTGGTGGTGGCCGGGCCCCAGCCTGCTCTGCTGCGGGCCCTTCCTCCAATCTACCTCTCCGGAGGCGGCTCCAACGGAAAATCACCCCTCAACTTATTTACAAGCCCACTAGTTCGTGGGTGGCCTGCCAGTTCTCGGCCTTGTCCATGAGTAGTTTCTCATGCAGGTTGTAAAACACACAGGGTCCTTCCGGGGACAACTTGCCGGCAATGGCCGGAATAATCATGTAGACAATCAGGTAAATGTCACGGTTCATTAGAGTCATTCATTCACATATTTACACGCTTAATGTATAACACCCCTAAATGGTAGTTTCCCTGTACCTAAGCGGGGGTTGGCCTAGGTTGGGGCGTGTGGACCTTCTGGGCCCAATGCTGTCAGTGGAGGGCAAGGGGACAGAGGAGATAGTCAGCTCCTCTTCCCGCCTACTGTGTGGGGCCGGCGGAGACTCAGGGGGACTGGGTACAGGTGCAGCCCTGGGCACTGGTTCACTGGCGGGTACTTCAATCTCCTTTTCCTCCACGGGTTGTGGGAACATTATCACCAGAATAAGCACTGTGCCATTCTGTGTAGGCCAGTCCGCTGGGAAATCACCCATTACAGTGTGGATCACCTTTTTCTCCTTCTCCCCGGTTGGTCTGGGGGTTGGAACTTCAGCTGCTACCTTCAACGGCGATGGGCACCTCTTCAGGTGGTCCCTGGACACCGTGGCCGAAGTCTTGCCCTGGTCACGACTGATCTGGTAGGCCTTCTTATTCTCCCATTCAGTGGGTTGTATGACATACGGGGTCTTTTCCCACTGGTCATCGAGCTTATGGGTTCTTCTTTTTCGTTTCAGCACTACATCTCCAGGTTTAAAGGGGCCAGCTGGAGCCCACCTGTTGAAGTACTGTTCCTGCTGTTCCCGGCTCCGACACAGGTTCCTCTCTACGTACTCCTGGACCTGTTGGTACTGCGCTCTCCGCCGAGTGTCCCACCCAGCAGTCAAAGGGAGGGCTTCTGGAGCTTCCAAGCCCATTTCTAGGTCCACCGACAACCGGCCTGGCCGGGCTCGCATCAAATACGCTGGTGTATATTTGGTAGAGCTAGAAGGAATGTTATTGTACATATCAACCAGGTCAGGCAGCTTTTCTGGCCACAAGTTCCGCTCTTCTAGCGGTAACGTCTTGAGGAGACCCAGGACCAGATGGTTCATCTTTTCACACATGCCATTAGTCTGGGCGTGGTAAGGCGTGGTCCGAATCTTCTTGCAGCCGTACAACTGGCAGAATTCTTGGAACACCTCTGCTTCAAAAGCCGGGCCCCGGTCGGTAAGCACCCTCTCCGGGTACCCGTGCGGTCGGCAGAAATAGGCCTGGAATGCTCTAGCGGCGGTACGGCCGGTCAGGTCCTTGACTGGGACAACCACCATGAATCTTGAATAGTGGTCTACAATAGTTAGGGCGTAGGTGTACCCACTTTGGCTAGAGGTGAGCTTCACGTGGTCGAGGGCGACCAACTCCAGCGGCTGATGAGTGATGAATGGGCGTAGAGGGGCCTTCTGGCTGGCCTCGTCCCTTCTTCTCAGTGCACAGGGACCACACTCTCGGCACCAGGCCTCTACAGACTCTTGCATGCCACTCCAATAGAATCGCTCCCTCAGCAGCATCTCCAGCTGCTTCCACCCAAAGTGCCAGGCACCGTCATGGGAAGCCCGTAGAACTGTGGGCACACTAGCTCGGGGAACCACCAGCTGACGAACCTTCTCATGGGTCTTCGGGTTGATCAGTTCCCGATACAGTATCCCCTGGTCCAGATGCAGCCGGGCTCGTTCTTTCCACAGCCGTTGGGCCTCGGGCAGAGCAGCGGGGTCCAGTCCAGTGGAACCTTGTTCAATCATGGTCTTGACCACTTGGACGGTAGGCGCTTGGTCTTGGGCTTCTTGCCATCCCTGACTGGGTAGCGGGTCCAGGCTCGCCTGCTGCTGCTGAACATGCAACCTCTCGACTGGTGGCCGGTGAAATGCGGGCATCTCGATTTCTTCGAGATCATCGCCTTCCGACCCCTCATCCGATAGGTGGGGCATCCGGGATAGCGCATCCGCGTTGGTGTTCTTGCGGCCGGCTCGGTATTTGATCGTGAAGTCATAATTAGACAGCCTGGCCACCCACCGCTGTTCCAACGCGCCCAGCTTGGCCGTGTCCAAATGGGTTAACGGATTATTGTCTGTATAGGCGGTGAACTTAGCTGCTTCGAGGTAATGGCAGAATCGCTCAGTGATGGCCCACACCAGGGCTAGGAACTCAAGCTTGAAGGAGCTGTAGTTCTCAGGGTTCCTCTCCGTGGGCCGGAGTTTTCTGCTGGCGTAGGCGATCACCTTTTCCCTTGCGTTCTGGACCTGGGACAGGACGGCCCCCAAGCCTACATTACTGGCATCGGTGTAGAGGATGAATGGGAGATTATAGTCGGGGTATGCCAGGATCTCTTCCCCTGTCAAGGCCGTCTTCAGCTGGCAGAAAGACTCTTCGTGTTTCGCTTCCCATGCCACCAGAGGGCCTGCCACCCTTGGTCTGTCTCACGAGGAGGTCTTGTATGGGGGCGGCCATCTTCGTATACCCCTTAATGAAGCGACGATAGTAGCCCACCAGCCCCAGGAACTGCCTCACCTCTCTCACCGTGGTCGGTCTCGGCCAGTCCTGAATGGCAGTGATCTTCTCGGGATCTGGGTCGACGCCTTCCGCGCTCACCACGTGTCTGAGGTACTGTACCCTGGGTTTCAGTAGGTGGCACTTAGAGGGCTTCAACTTCATCCCATATTTGGCTAGGGACGCGAACACTTCAGCCAAGTGTTCCAGATGAGCCTCGTACGTCTGCGAGTACACGATCACATCGTCCAGGTACAAGAGGACCGTTTCGAAGTTGAGATGTGCCAGGCAGTACTCCATGAGCCGTTGGAAGGTTCCAGGGCCATTGCACAGCCCGAACGGCATGCTGTTGAACTCACAGAGTCCCATGGGAGTGGCGAATGCCGTCTTCTCACGGCCCTCTGGCGCAACCGCTACCTGCCAGTACTCGCTAGTAAGATCAAGGGTAGAGAAGAAGTTGGCAGTTCTCAGTGCAGCTAGCGACTCTTCGATATGGGGGAGAGGGTAGGTATCTTTATGAGTGATCTGGTTGATCTTCCGGTAATCCACACACATTCTCATGGTGCCGTCCTTCTTCTTGACCAGCACCAGTGGGGCTGCCCAGGGACTACAGCTATCCCGAATGACCCCTGCCTCCTTCATGTTCCTCAACATGTCTTTAGCGCATTGATAGTGTGCTGGCGGAATGGGCCTGTACCTCTCTTTGATAGGTGGGTGTAGGCCTGTAGGGATATGGTGTTGAATCCCCTTAATCCTCCCGAAATCTAATGGGTGCTTGCTGAAAACCTGCTCATACTCTTGCACTTACCTGTATACCCCCTCTTTGTGATGCGTGGGTGTGGTTTCAGTACCTACGTGTAGTTCCTGGCACCACCCCTTTAACTGTGCAGAGGGTGTATGGTTACTGACACGGGATGCCGAGGCAGAAGGGACAGCTTCGTGAATGGTGTGAGGGTCTAAGGCAACTTGGCGAGGGTAGCATAGCGGGGGAGCCTGACTTCCTCCTCTCCACAATTCAGCACTCTTACAGGTACTCTCCCCTTTTTGACATCAACCACCCCTCTGGCCGCCATCACCGTGGGCCAGTGTTCAGAAGGCCTGGGTTCCACCATCGCTGGGTAGTCGCGCCCCTGGGGGCCTACTGCTTCCCTGCACCAGATCATCATTTCACTTCGGGGTGGCACTACTAAGGGGGCCACATCCATCACCCTCACCCCACCAATCTCTCTGCCAGTCGAGCTCACTTGTTGCCGATACAGCAGGGCCTGGATCTCACGCTGCACAGCCCTCTGTCGGCCTCCTCCTGCAGTGGCGGCCAACTGCTGCAACAGACTCAGCACTTCACTCATACAATGTTCCATTACGTTGGTCCCCAAGACTACTTTCGGGGTGTGATCACTGGGTTCATTCATGACCACAATCATCCCTTGATTCTTTAACTCCGCACGTCCCACAGTCAGGGTCACTTGCTTATAGCCCACCTGGGTTAGCGGGAGTCCATTGGCTGCAATCAGGGTCAGACTATCATCAGAGGGGGCAAGTTCGTCAGTACCCTAGTACTGCTGGTACAGTGTGTATGGTATGGTTGTTACCTGTGATCCTGTGTCCAAGAGGGCCATGAGCGGGATACCGTTCACTGCCAGGGAGATGATGGGGCGAGCTCCGACGTACCGGTCTCGCCAATCAGGGGGGCCGTTGGTGTCTACTCCTGAGGATTGTCCCTTGGCCCCAGGGGTTGCTCGTTTAACGGGCACTGCCTAGAGTAGTGGCCAGGCTTGTTGCACCTGTAACAGATAGGAGGCCCATACCGTGAGTCATTGGTCCTTCTCCGCTGCATCCAGGGAACGTCCTCCGGGCTGTCAGCGAGCTGGATCCCTCCTGGGGTCTTGACTCTCGTCGGAAGCTGGAGTGCGGCGAGGATCTTGGCTAGGTCTCCATCCATGCGGCAGACCTGGGCGGCTAGTTCCTCCATCATCCCGATGGGTGCAGCAGGAGCTGGTAGAGCCGGAGGTGGAGGTGCCACCGTGATAGGAGCGGTCTCAGCCGGCCACGGGGCTGCCTCAGGAGCGTCTGGCGCTGGGGCCTGCAGGGCCTTGATGGCCCGCTCTTTCAGCACTGCAAAGTCCAGATTGGGGTGTTCTAAGGCCCACAGCCGCATCTGCTTGCGGTCTTCCATGGACCCCAGTCCCTGCAGGAATTGCTCCACTAGCATCTTATTACTGTCCACATCATTAATGGTGTCCACCCGCTTTAGTGAAGCTCCGGGCGCTGACATCTTTTTCACGTCCCCCTTTGGTACTCTTCAGCACTTCCGTTAGTTGGGGGCGGGGCTTCGCTTTCACGCCTTCCCTGCTCGGAGAAGATGCTCGAGCGGGAGATTTTCGCGCCAAGATGGCGGCGCTTCAAAATTTTCGGCCGGACACCGCCGATGGAGATCACAAGGCGCACTTCTACTGGTAAGTAGGTGGGTTCAATCCTGTTCGTGATGCCAAGTTGTCGCGGGCGGGGAGGATGCCGTCGCTGCTGCGCTCTCGCTAACACCTCGGGTCTGGCGCTGCTGCGTCTGCTGCTTGGTGGCTCGAGCGGTGGGCCGGATCCAGGGACTCGAGCGGCGCTCCTCACCCGTGAGTGAAAGGGGTGGTTGGTTTGGGGGATTTAGTCCGTGACACCACCCACAGGTGGTGGTGAAGATAGGCACCGCCGCTGTTGATGACGGGGATCCCGGGAGCGATGGTAGGGAGTAGCTGGGATGTTGTTTTCCCCCTCCGTGGGTAGGGGTCGGTGGTCACGGGGCCCGGTGATGTTGCGGGGAGGCAGGGTCAGTGAGGTGCAGGGTTGCAGGGACAGTGCGGCACGGTGCTGGATGGCACGGGTGTACTCACTCAGCAAGAAAGGTACAAAGTCCTCGGTAAACCAAACGACTCAATGGACGGGTCCCGCAGCCGGCTGCAGTGCTTCTCCCCGGACAGGTGATGGCGGCTGTCTTTCCCTGCATCTTGATGTTCTCTTTCTGACTACTATGGATTCCCAACGGTAGTCCGCTCCCCGGACTAGGTACCAGAGGAGGTATAGGTACCAGAGGAGCCCGTTTGCCTGCAGACGCTGGCCCTTGGGTCTCTAGCCTTAGGCGGAGGCTGTATACCCTCACGGTGTGGGCTGTTGCCTTCAATCGGGACTTTTGCTGTTGTGAAACCCCTGGGGTACCAGTCACATTCGGATCTGACTATTTTCGGCGGCTCCAAGCCTGGTCTGGGTCCGATGGCCCTGCCTATGTGTGCTGGCTTCACTTCGCTCCCCGGTCGGTACTGGCGGGCCGTCGCCCATCCCCGGTCCTACGATCCCGCGTTGCTCCACCACTCCTGCAGACGGCCACCACCACCTGCCAACCTTGCTGTTAGTGCCTGGGCCACAAACCCAGACACCCCAGTGCTCACTCCTCTCACTTCGAACTCCTACACTGTTCTGTCACTTTTCCCGCCTCCAGGCCTGTGAACTCCTCAGTGGGTGGAGCCAACCGCTTAGCTCCGCCCCACCTGGTGTGGACATCAGACACTGGAGGGAGGCAACAAGGGTTTTTGTTTGGCTGGTGTCCCTGTCTAATGGGGGTGGGGGTGTTTGTATGTTATCTGTGACGACCTGGCTTGGGCAGGGCGCCACATGATATGGTCCTTTTTTCACGGACACAACCATCGCTAACAAATGTAGATGAGGCACCAAAACAGCAGCTGCTTTAATGGATCTCAAGTGCTCCATAAAGTGGCCTCTCCTCCACCTCAAGTTCAATATCACAAATACTCAATTCCACTGTGATGTCAACCCAATCGCACTTGCTTCCTAACAGCTCTCAAGTTTCCACCAGCCCTGCTGAGTATGGGGTAACAGATATGGTTGAGTCTGCAGAGCTGTTCAGTTACACTATAGCCTGGGAATCAGAGGTCTGCTCCAAAGCTGCAGTGAGTACAGACAAAGAATTTATTATTATTTATTTATAGAGCACCATTGATTCCATGGTGCTGTACATGAGAAGGGGGTTACATACAGAATACATATACAAGTAACAATAGACATACTGGTACAGAGGGAAGAGGGCCCAGCCCTTGCAGGATTACATTGTAAAGTATTTTGGGGAGGAGACAGTAGGTGTGGTGTAGGTTGGGCGGCAACTACGCACGGTGGTGGTGTCATTGAAGGTTATAGTCATTTCTAAACAGATGATTTTTCAGGTTCCGTTTGAAGCTTGCGGGTGCAGCAGATAATCTGACGTGTTGAAGGAGCGAGTTCCAGGAGACGGGAAATGATCTGCACAGATGCCCAGAAGCTTTGTGAGTCGGATCCAGGCCCCGATGAAGAAGGTGCTGAGCATTATCCTAGTGGAGACAATGGGGAACATGATGAGGAGACTCAGATACCTGATTGTAACGACAACTTTGCTATTCGGTCAGGGCAGGAAGAGGTTGTCACGTAGGACTCAGGACAAGGGGAATAAAAACACACAGGGTGATGATGAGGTTGGAGACCCCACTTACTTTCAAACCAAAGTCAGCCAGTCGATGACGTCAGCAGAGGAGGTGGAGGAGAGTGTGCTGTTCCTGTATTCCTGTTAGTAAACCTGTTGGATCATCCTCGGCCTGTTGTCTCTCTTTGCTCTGATGTACACCCCATCACAGATGCTACTGACGACGAGTTTACGTTGTGTCTTCCTGGACAGAGACAAAGTACTGTAAGTACGTCAACAACTAAATCCTCGGCCACAACTCTGCCTCTGAGCATAAGTCATGTTGGCTATGCAGGTCGCATGGGCTGTAAGCCTTGCCTAGCCTGGGACTTTTTGGACATCGCAAAGGATCACCCAAGTCATGTAATCTGTAAGATTTGTCAACAATCTCTAAGTAGAAGGCAAAAACTCACAACTTTGAGTACTTCCTCCATGAAGTGTCCGATGGATATGAGTTGATAGCGTGGGGGTGTATTGCTCAGCTTTAGCCACTGTCAATGCAACATGCTTATTTGCCGTTCATTGCATGCATTGTTGCAGACTACACACAAGGGCTGCTGTTTTTTTTGATCTGCCTTTATCTGTTTGGTCACTATAGCAATAGCAAATTGGTCTTCGGGTGTGTACTTAGAGATGCTGTCTATGAACAGAAGGAAAAGCTAAAGGTGTGTGTTACATCAAGGAGCCACCGCGGAAACACTTTGTTCAATTGTGAGGGGAGTCGTGTTGGAGTTTGGTGAGGAGCACCGTAATGCCAGTGAGCAGCATCCTGTGCCACAGACCAACATTCTTCCGGTGCTGTCTATACTGTTTACCGTGAGAGGAGCGTAAAGTCTGTATTTCTGGCAACTGGACATCACAGTACCCGGGTACGGTAGGCTGTGCCCAGACAGTAATGCGTGCACGCAACACTTTGTTTTATTAGCAAAACACATATCTGTTCTGGGTAGGCCGACTATATAGACAATAAGACTTGCTGCCTCTGCACTGTCAAATTCTCACGTACAGTTTAAATCATAGAGGGACAGCGACACGTGTGCATTGACTGTTGCTTTTCAAGATTTCCATGACTGTGTTGCAGAGCTGTGTGGTTTGCATTCACACTGTTATCATCTGCCTTATCTCTGAGGCTTCAGCTAACAAGAGTATTCAGGGGGGGGGTAATGTGTTTTGTCTATGTTTAGGTAGATAACTTGGAAGCTCTTGTGATGCGCTACTGGTAAGTCGTGTTCACACACACACACACACACGCACACGCACACGCACACGCACACAAACACACAATTACTGCTGCTACGCAGAGGGATTAGCAGGTAGTAGGCAACTGAATAGATTGTTCTATTATTTCAATTTTATGCATGGTTCTTATTGTTTGTTTTGGGAAAGTTAAAGAATCATTTATCAACCCAACTGCCTAGAGTCCTTTTCCTGTTGCGTGGTTTTGCTGCATACTGGGGAGCCCACCCTGTACACGACTTAAAATGAAGCATAAGTCGCAATGGGAATTTCACTGTGCTACAATGCGGCCTAGCGGGGCTGTGCAACCACCGCCTGCCCCATCAAGTGCATCTGCATGCTCTTTATCCTCTGTGACTGTGGGGACAGCAGTCACACATGCTTTTTTACGCTGAACTTCCACCCCTTTACCCGTAAGCGGGAGTGTGATTGGCAGGTCGCCACTTGTTTTGGAAGTAGAAACAGATGGTATTGTTGAGCTGTCAGACATCGCGAGAACCACCATTGGATGAAGGCAACATTATATCCATGCCTGCACCTTCGTCATAGATTGGCTGGACTACCTGCAGTTAATAATTGCGTTCCAGAAATGGAAAGGAGTGTAGAATGCACATGTGTTGTACCTTGCTTGGCAGCAAAGGAACACTAACTTAGTATTCCAGACAATTTTAGGATGTCAGAAAAAGAGTCAGCTCTTTGGGCAAATTAAATAGCGTGGCAAAAGTGGGCTGGTGGGTACAGTGGCCGTGTTCTGTGGGTACCAGGACAGTAAAGGAAGCCTCACTTTCTATCCCTCCTAATGATGAAATGCAGCAAGGAATTCCCTGAGTTTCCTATAAAAATAGCGTAGCAAAATGTGCATGAGGGTAGAATGCGGTGGTGGGACTTGCTTGGCACAAGTGGGACACTAAATTAGTATAGCAGACACTTTGTTGATGCCACTAAGTTTCAGCACTTTTTGCTATAAAAATAGCGTAGCAAAATGTGCATGACGATAGAATGCAGAGGTGGTGGGACTTGCTTGGCACAAGTGGGACACTAATGGAATATAGCAGCCACTTTTTGGATGCCACTAACTTTCAGCACTGTTTGCTATTAAAATAGCGTAGCAAACATGAGCATGAGCAGGAGCAGGAGGGTAAAATGCAGAGGTGATGGAACTTGCTTGGCACCAGTGGGACACTAATGGAGTATAGGAGACACTTTGTGAATGCTACTAACTTTCAGCACTGTTTGCTATTAAAATAGCGTAGCAAACATGGGCAGGAGGGTAGAATGCAGAGGTGCTGGAACTTGCTTGGCACCAGTGGTACACTAATGGAGTATATCAGCCACTTTTTGGATGCCACTAAGTTTCAGCACTGTTTGCTATAAAAATAGCGTGGCAAAAGTGGGAAGGTGGGTACAGTGGCCGGGTTCTCTGGGTCAGTGGACAGAAAAAGAAGCCTCACTTTCTCTCCCTCCTAATGGTGAAATGCAGCAAGGAATTCCCTGAGCTTAGGTACACAGACGCTATCTAAAGCTGTATACGTTTCCAGGGACCTGCCTGTCAGCTATTGCTCTGAAACCCAGGAAATCAGCCCTGAAAAGGGCTGAAATAAACTTCTGTCCCTAATCTGTCCAGCGCTGTGTGTGTAGCGTACACAGCAGGAGTGGCGACAGGAGCTGCGTGAGCGGTGACTGTCACCTACACGCAGAAGGCAGATAATGGCGCCGTGAGGGAAAATGACCGTATTTATAATGCAAGGACATGTGACATTCACAGCCTATGACACATGCCCTTGCTTGTCTGGCAAAAAGTCCACTTAGCTGTGTGTGTGTCTGGGATTGGCTGACATGCTGGCCCGCCCCACTGCACGCGCGCTTAGGGAAAAAAAAAATGACGATAGCCATTATCCCAGCAGCACTGATCTAAACGCTTCCCCCCCGCACACTATACGCTGAAATTTGATAATAGTGTGAATCACAGAGTGACTCACACTATTACAATGAAAAGAAAGCTAGTAACTAGCTAGGCTTTTTGCTGATCGAACCGCTCTCGAACGTAACTCGAGCTGTCGAGCTTTTAGCAAAAAGCTTGCGTTCGAGTTCGATCTCGAGCACCCCCAATATCACTCGAACATGAAATTGGCGAACCTCGAACATCGCTCAACTCTAATAGTAATATGCCTTTTGCGAATCTCCGATCAGGAATCGAGCGGCCACTTCAGCCCATTTGTCCACCGGTAGGTGCTCACATTCTGCAATACGTTCAAACACTGCCAGATATGCTTCCACATCATCATCAGCTGTCATTTTAAGTAAAGTCTTTTGTACGGCTTTCTGCGCACTGGCAGAGCTTTGTGCACGGTCCTCCGCGTCTCGCGGCTGCCGAACCAAGGCCTCCTTTATTGCATTTAACTGCTCTTGTTGCATTTGGTGCTGCTGCTCCAGCGCCTTCTGGAGGTAAGTATTGGTCTGTTGTTGGTTAATGTTGGCCTGCACCAACTGTTTCAGCAGCTCCTCCATATTGCTGGTCTCTTGGCTCTTCAGCAGCACAGGAGCTTTCAGCCAGGACATTAACAAGAGACAATGCCCTTAGAACGGTTTATCTGCAGTCACAGTCCAATGGCCACTAATGCCCGCATTCGAGACACCATTTGTGAGACAGGGCATATAGCTCAGTTGGGATCTTTGCTTTGGTCCAAGCGAGTGGCTATGGATACACAGATGACAGCGGCAGACTGGCAGGTTCCACACAGATACGGCCACTGCCGTGTTTTGTTGTGTACACTTATCTCTCAGTGTTACACATGCAAAAACAGGAAAATAAATGTCTAAGGCCATCTGGCCACTAACTAACAACAGAATGCTAACTACAAAATAAACCTATGTAACAAATAAAACAGTATTCTCTTACTGTGTCGGTTCCTCAGCACAGGAAGCGGAGGTATGGAGTCTCAGCATCAGCAGCCATGAGCCTGTACCTCTCCTCAGCAGTATCTAGTTTCTGAATGCCTCCTGATTATTTCAGCTGATCCAGTGAGGAATCAAAACCTGGATTGAATGTGAAGAAGGGAGCAACCAGTCCCACTGCCATTCCTACTGATTGCTCCAGGAAAAACCGAGCCCAAAATTACACTGAAATAAACAGGCTTCAGTGACTAACTTATTGCTGAGCGAAATAGAACTTTCCCAGCATTTCCCAGCCCATTTGCATGGGCTGACTGCTCCACAGTCAGTACATGGAGACATATGAAATGAACCGAGGGGAAACATACCTGTTCTCTAGTACTTCTCCCCTCGGCATCTCACAATATATATATATATATATATATATATATATATATATATATATATATATATATACTGTATATATATATACTGTATATATATATATATAAAAAAATATATATATATATATATTTAATATATATTTTACTCACCCTCCCCAGCTCCCAAGTCGCGCGGCGTCCTCTCTGAGCCATAATGCATTTCAGCTGGATATGCGCCCTCGAACGCACATCTGTGGCGCCCTGGACAAGCCAGGTCGTCACAGGTACAACACCAACACACCCCACACTCCCGGTCAGGCACACCAAAGTCAGACAAAAACCCTTGTTGCCTCCCTCCAGGGGCTGTTGTCACACCAGGGGGTGGGCCAGGCGGTTGGTCCCGCCCACCGAGGAGTTCACAGTCCTGGAGGCGGGAAAAAGAGTTAGAGTTTCAGTTTGGAAGTGAAAGGGAGAGGAAGGAACGTGGTAGAGGAGCAGACTGAAGTTGGTCCGGGTGTGTGGTCCGGACGGATCAGCAAGGTTGGCAGACGGTGGTGACCGTCTGCAGGAGTGGCCTATTGGAGCTAGCCGTAAGGACCGTGGACGGGCGGTGGCCCAGCGGTACAGGACCGGTACACAAAGAGAAGCCAGCACCATCCGGCAGGGGCTTACGGACCCCGGCAAGGCTAGGAGTCGCCGTGAATTTGCCAAATCCGTTAGCAAAGTTGAACCTCCTGGGTTTCCCAGCAGCCAACTCCCGACAGAAGGCAACAGTCCAACCGAGAGAGGGAAACACAGTCACCGCCAAGGCTAAAGTTCCCAGGGCCAGAGCCTGCGGGCAAAAAGGGCTCCTTCAGTAACCTTCAAGCTGGGGAGCGGGTTACCGGTGGGAACCCATTGGAACCGTACACACTACACAGGTGCAGGGAAAGGCAGTCACCATCAACCTGCCGGGAGGAGAAACACCGCAGCCGTCTGTGGGACCCGTCCATCCAGCCGTTTGTTTTACCGGAGACTCTGTGTAGATCATTGGCTGAGTGAGTACCACCGTGCCGTGCGGCACAGCGCTGCCCCCACGACCCTGCACCTGGCCAGGCCCCGTAACCCACCTGCAATCCATCCCTACCCCCTCGCCGGGCCCCGGGACAGCCAATCCCCCTACCCACGGAGGGGAGGACTAACATCCAAGCTGCTCCCTGTCATCGCTCCCGGGATCCCCGTCCAGAGCAGCGGTGGTGTCAACAATCTCACCACAACCGTGGGTGGCGTCATGGACAATATCAAATCCCCACAATCAATTCCCCCTTTTCACTCACGGGCGAGGAATGCCGCTCGAGTCCCCGGGATCCGGCCCACCGCTCGAGCCACCACCGAGCAGCAGCAGCAGCCGGACCCGAGCAGTGGGAGAGCGCCGCGTCCCCTCCTCCACCCGCGACAACTTGGCATCATGAACAGGATCTTACCGCTCTGCCGTCTGGTAGAGGTGCGCCTTGTGACCGCCGGAGGTGTCCGGCCGAAAATTTGGAGAAGCCGCCATCTTGGGCGCGAAAAATTCCCGCTCGAGTGTCTCTTCGAGCAGTGGAGGCGCGAAGGCCAAAATCCCGCCCCAGTAGAGGAGGAGTCGAAAAGAGACTAAGGGGGACGAGATGGCGGCTGGTCGCATGTGAGCGCGGCTATAAAAGCAGGGACGCCAGGACCCTGCGGCCATCTTGTTGCTGGTTCCTGGAAGAGGCCGCCAGAGCCATGTTCATGCCGTCCCGCAGTACCGTAGCCCCCGCGCCTGGAACCGCGGCGTGGGTGAAGATCCGGACAGCTCAGCTCCAACAACGGCTGCAGGTCAAAATGCAGCTCCTCCTGGAGGAGTGGGAGGCCGACATGGCGGAGGTTATAGCAACCGTACGGAGACGCGAGGAGGAGGGAGTTTCGGAAGGGAGGGTGAGTGACCAACGCCCCGGTACCCCTAGTGGGTTGGTCATCGCGGCTGCGGGACCCAGTCTGAACCCGCTCACCCTGCTACCTCCCTCGCTACCTGTATTGACTGCCGTGACCCCGCCACTAGGCCCGCTACCACCGCAACCGGTAGCGATACCCCGCACGTCCGCCCAGGCGGATCGGCCAGCAGCCGGAGCCCGTGATCGACCAGAGCAGCTACCGTGGAAGGTGCCGAGGCCCGAACCGGGGGCATCTGTGGAGACTTCCCCCGAGCCGGAGCTGACAGACCGCTCCGTGCCGATGGCCCAGCGGAAGAGGACCCCTGTGCCCATCCCCCACACCTCGGCTGAGGTTGCGTCGGGTTGCCGCTGCAAAGCAGCACCCCAGGCCAAGTCACCGCGGGACCTTCCACCCAGATCGCCAGTGATGGGCAGTGTCCAGAAGGTCTCGCGGGGCCCGACCCGTGCACCGGAGCTCGCAGCAGCCCCGTATTGGGACAGGGAGCCGACACCGCTGGGCCCGGAGATCGCGGAAAGGGAGAGGAAGAAGGCAGAGTTGGTGGCCCGTACGATCCGGGAAAAAGAGAGCCTATGGCAAGCGACCTTCCGTGTCCGGGGCCCCCTGTATGAAGGGCAGGTGAGGTTTGATGTTCGCCGGGGCTATGGCTTTATCTATGAGCCAGGCCTGGAGGCCGAAGTCTTCATAGCCCGGCGGGATGTCAACGCCCACCTGCCGGAGGAGCACCCAGGCCGCAACCTGATGCCGGGAGACTTGGTGCAGTACACCCGGCACTGCGGGGAGAGGGGGTGGTTTGCGTTGGATGCAAAGCTGAGGGGCAGCCAAGAGGCCCGAGTGTGCACCGCGCCCCCTCCCCCGACCGATGCTGAAGAATCGGAATGATGGCAGCAGAGTCCCGTTGCAATTGTCCCCCGTTGGGACCACCTGTGTTGAAAGTACCGTTACAAGTTTTGAATGATAAGTGAAGGATTACCGGAGAAAGTTTACCTGATTTACTGCTGATTTGAACCGGTCGTTGCCGGCAACTGGTCCCCGTTGGGACCCCTTACAAACCAATGCGTAGAAACTGCTATGGACAAGCCCGAGAACTTGCAGGGCAACCACAAACTTAGTGGCATGTAAATAAAAATGTTGGTAATACCGTTACCGCCTCCAGAGAGGCTGATTTGGAGGATGGGCCTGGAGGGAAGTGATGGCCCAGGCCCGCCACTACCGCAACCGGTGGCGATCCTCTGGGGGTTTTAGGGGTTCCCCATGGACGTGGGTCCCCTGAAAAGGACAGAACCCGCTCGGGTAACGTGTGCTGGACTGGGGTCAAGGGGTGCTGCCTGTTTGCTTAGGGGCAGCATCAGGGCCAGGTTACTTGGGTGGGAGAGAGCGGAAGCCGTTACCGTTAGCAACGTTTAAGTAAATATGCCTCCCGATGTGGGAAGAAGTTAATATGCTTGTAAAATGTTTACCATTTATCTCTTTTTCAGTTGTGAAAATAAAAACGGTGATGGACGGGCAGCCCGCGGACGGTCTGCATTTTACTAAGGGGGAATGTGGCGCCCTGGACAAGCCAGGTCGTCACAGGTACAACACCAGCACACCCCACACTCCTGGTCAGGCACACCAAAGTCAGACAAAAACCATTGTTGCCTCCCTCCAGGGGCTGATGTCCACACCAGGGGGTGGGCCAGGCGGTTGGTCCCGCCCACTGAGGAGTTCACAGTCCTGGAGGCGGGAAAAAGAGTTAGAGTTTCAGTTTGGAAGTGAAACGGAGAGGAAGGAAAGTGGTAGAGGAGCAGACTGAAGTTGGTCCGGGTGTGTGGCCCGGACGGATCAGCAAGGTTGGCAGACGGTGGTGACCGTCTGCAGGAGTGGCCTATTGGAGCTAGCCGTAAGGACCGTGGACAGGCGGTGGCCCGGCGGTACAGGACCGGTACGCAAAGAGAAGCCAGCACCATCCGGCAGGGGCTTACGGACCCCGGCAAGGCTAGGAGTCGCCATGAATTTGCCAAATCCGTTAGCGAAGAGAACCTCCTGGGTTTCCCAGCAGCCAAGTCCCGACAGAAGGCAACAGTCCAACCAAGAGAGGGAAACACAGACACCGCCAAGGCTAAAGTTCCCAGGGTCAGAGCCTGCGGGCAAAAAGGGCTCCTTCAGCAACCTTCAAGCTGGGGAGCGGGTTACCGGTGGGAACCCATTGGAACCGTACACACTACACAGGGGCAGGGAAAGGCAGTCACCATCAACCTGCCGGGAGGAGAAACACCGCAGCCGTCTGTGGGACCCATCCATCCAGCCGTTTGTTTTACCGGAGACTCTGTGTAGATCATCATTGGCTGAGTGAGTACCACCGTGCCGTGCGGCACAGCGCTGCCCCCGCGACCCTGCACCTGGCCAGGCCCCGTAACCCACCTGCAATCCATCCCTACCCCCTCGCCGGGCCCCGGGACAACCAATCCCCCTACCCACGGAGGGGAGGACTAACATCCAAGCTGCTCCCTGTCATCGCTCCCGGGATCCCCGTCCAGAGCAGCGGTGGTGTCAACAATCTCACCACAACCGTGGGTGGCGTCACGGACAATATCAAATCCCCACAATCAATTCCCCCTTTTCACTCATGGGCGAGGAACGCCGCTCGAGTCCCCGGGATCTGGCCCACCGCTCGAGCCACCACCGAGCAGCAGCAGCAGCCGGACCCGAGCAGTGGGAGAGCGCCGCGTCCCCTCCTCCGCCCGCGACACATCCAGCTGAAGCAAAGCGGAGACGGGGGTCAGCGGGCCCCTCCAACACTCCCGGCGATCGTCCCGCACCTGTCTTCGGCTCACAGAGCGAATACCTGTCTCTGCCGGTTGCTGAGTCCTCGCCACCTCCATGGCTCTGCTTTCCTGCAGCAGTGTGATGACCTCATCACACTGCTGCAGGCTAAGCTCTGCTCTGCCCCTGCCTCCAGCACAGGAGCGGACACTGAAATCTGTGCAAGAAATTGTGCCTGGGCCTCCCTTTTTTATGGTGACAAAGCTGCAGATTTATATGTATATAAAACACATATATATATTACATAGTGACCTCTTTTGTTATGTACAGCACCATTCCTTACATATTGGATTCTCTTGTCATTTTTGTTATTTATAGAGCTCTGTCTTTATTTCATAGCTTACTTGTTAAATATAAAATGACATGACTGTTGATGGAACATGGTAAGCTTCTTTTCTGATGGACTGATCTTCTTGTCAGATGCTGTTCCATCAGTAGTCATTTTATATCTAACAAGAGAGATTTATATAAAAAAGAGAGAGAGCTGTGAATAACACAAATAACGAGAATATGCTATATAGGAGATGGTGCTATCTAGAGAAAAAGAGGACACTATATAATAAAGGACAGCACCATACATAACTAGCGAAGATGCTAATAAGGGACAGTGTTATACATAATAAAAGGAGAAACGATGTACTTAAGGACGGCGCTTTACATAGTGAGTACACTAAATAATGAAGTTGCATGCTGCATTCGTGTGCAGTGTCAGTGTGCTGCCTGACTTTTCTCTCGGACAGCGCACTGACCCATGGAGTTTGTCCTATTCCTCATAATCAGATCAGAACAGCACATGCTTCGAGTCTCGCAGATCTCATTCTCAGAGCTGTGATTTTCACAGATATGTGAATGCATCTATGAAACTCTAGGGGTTGGCGTGCTGTCTGATAAAAAATGTCTGGCAACACACGGAAATGTCACACAAATATGATAATATGGCCTAACGGATTTAACAAAGAACAGCAATACTCCAAGTCATACAGTACAAAATAAATGTTTTCAGAAAGTTACTTACCGCTGACGTCTCATCTGGTAAGTTATTTTCTGTTGTTTCTTCTCCATCTGGTCAGACCTTCATGTCGCCATCTTACAGCCACTACTCTTCTTGTCACATTGATCACCGCAGCCCTGAAAATAACAAGGTCACATATATTGTATACATACATTTACCCCACACTGTGCCCCTGAATATAAATATGTACCAGACTATACATTATACAAAGAGCCACACACCATTCAGAAAATAAGGTGATAAATAAGCCGCACTGTGCCCCCCATTAGCTCTAATCTGTCACCTAATAAATATAAACTAATCAGTCTCTGTGACTCTGTGTCCCCCAATTAATTCTAAGGCTATGTGCACACATTGCGATTTTGTAGTGGAAAATACGCAACGTTTTACAGTTGCAAGCAAAACGCATATTTTATGCAGTGTTCTTTCTGTCAACACATCAGCACTTCCAGCACAATTTTATGCTGCAAATACTGAAAGTGTGCACAAAGCCTTAAGGCGGCATTACACGGTACGATATATCGTGTGATATGTCGTCGGGGGTCATGGAATTCGTGACGCACATCCGGCATCGTTAGAGATGTCGTACCGTGTGACACCTCCGAACGACTATTAACGAGCAAAAATACTCACCTTATCGTTGCTCGTTGACACGTCGTTCATTTCTATAATGTCGTTCCTCCTTCTGCGCGCCGGTTGTTCGTTGTTCCCGTGGCAGCACACATCGCTACGTGTGACACCCCGGGAACGACGAACAACAACTTACCTGCGTCCCGCCGGCAATGAGGAAGGAAGGAGGTGGGCGGGATGTCACGTCCTGCTCTTCTCCGTCCCTTCGCTTCTATTGGGCGGCCTCTGTGTAACATCGCTGTTACGACGAACGTCCCTCCCCCTTCAGGAAGAGGATATTCGCCGCCCACAGCGACGTCGTTAGGGAGGTAAGTACGTGTGACGGGGGTTTAACGACTTTTTGCGACATGGGCAATGAATTGCCCGTGACGCACAAACGATGGGGGTGGGTGCGATCGCTCATGCGATCGCACGATAAATCGTTGCGTGTAACACCGCCTTTAGTCCCTGTCATGTGTCCTCCCCCCACAGTTTATCATATGTCCATAATAGCTTCACAATGAATTGTGGAGGGGACAAGACACAACCAGGTTATATAATGAATTTTAGTGTGGGTAGGAGATTATCAAGGCCATATAATAAATTTTGGAGCGGAAGCTATGAGGAACTTAGCATCCTCACCCACCATCCAACTCATTTTAAAGGAAACCTGCTGTCAGGTCCTCTATGCCCTCCAGCAGCATACACGTCTGTATGTTAAAATTTCCTGCATCACCAGCCCTGTGTAATGTTATTCACTAAAATGTTTAAAAAAAGAGGATTTATAAACTGAGCTGTTTCTATGCTAATTAGGTCTATGACTAGTTGCAGGGGCGTTGTTTCCTTAGACTAGTTGGTCATCTTTCCATGCTATCACACCCCTGTGGACATAATAACATGATCTCCACAAGCCGGCGTCATCGTCAGCCCCTGGAAACTTTGCGCATGCGCCGCTGTGTTCTCTCTCATTGAGCCTCATCTGAAGTTGGGTGTGTCGCGGGCGGAGGGGCCGCACTCGCCACGCTCGGATCCGGGGCTTCTGCTGCTGCTCGGTGGCTCGAGCAGTGGGCCGGACCCGGGGACTCGAGCAGTGCTCCTCGTCCACGAGTGAAAAGGGGGTGGTTTATATGGGGAGATTGTTCGTGACGCCACCCACAGGTCGTGGTGATTATGGCCACCACCGCTGCTGGTGATGGGGATCCCGGGAGCGATGGTAGGAAGCAGCTAGGATGTTGGTTCCCCCTCCATGGGTAGGGGGGTTGGTGATCCCGGGGCCCGGATGGTGATACGGGGAGGCAGGGTAGCTGGGGTGCAGGGTTGCTGAGGCAGCGCGGCGCGGTGCTGGATGGCACTGGTGTACTCACTCAGACATAGATGCACAGAGTCCCTGGTAAACCAAACGGCTGGATGGATGGGTCCCGCAGCTGGCTGCAGTGTTTGTGCTCTCCCCGGACAGGGTGATGATGGCTGTCTTTCCCTGCACCTTGTTAGAATGTTCTGACTCCTGTGGTTGCCCACCGGTAGTCCGCTCCCCGGCGTATAGGTACCGAAGGAGCCCGTTTTGCCCGCAGGCGCTGGCCCTTGGATCTCTAGCCTATGGCGGTGACTGTGTATCCTCACGGTGTGGACTGTTGCCTTCTGTCGGGTCTTGGTTGTTAGGAAACCCCTGGGGTTCCGGTCACTTTCGAATTTGACCGTTGTCGGCGGCTCCAAGCCTAGTTGGGGTCCGATGGCCCTGCCTTTGTGCTTAGCTTCACTCCGCTTCCCGGCTCAGTACCGGCGGGCCACCGCCCGACCCCGGTCCTACGGTTCAGCAGAGATCCACTAACTACTGCAGACGGCCACCACCGTCTGCCAACCTTGCTGTCAGTGCCTGGGCTCCGACCCAGACACTTGCAGTTTTTACTCCTCACACTTTCACCTCCAAAACGAATCTCACACTTTTCCCGTCTCCAGACCTGTGAACTCCTCGATGGGTGGGGCCAACCGCCTGGCTCCGCCCCACCTGGTGTGGACATCAGGCCCTGGAGGGAGGCAACAAGGGTTTTTGTGACTATCCAGGGGAGGGGGTGTGTGTGGTGTTATGTCTGTGACTACCTGGCTAGTCCAGAGCGTCACAGGTGTACACGTCCCGGCTTCAGAGTGGCGCACTGTACATGATCGGAGGAAGAGCTTCTGCACCTCTGACCATGCTCAGTGCGCCTCTCTGTAGCCGGGACGTGTGGGTGAGTGAGCACAGCGGTGCACATGCGCAAAAATTCCAGGAGCTAGCGGTGACGCCGACTTGTTGAAATCATGTTATTAAGCCCACAGAGGTGGGATAGTATGGAAAGATGGCCGACTAGTCTGGGGAAACAATGACCCCTGCAACTAGTCACAGACCTTATTAGCGCAGAAACAGCTGCTATCAAAGCTGGTGAGACAGGGAATTCTGAGATAGATATAGATTATATATATATATATATATATATATATACAGTCATATGAAAAAGTTTGGGCACCCCTATTAATGTTAACCTTTTTTCTTTATAACAATTTGGCTTTTGCAACAGCTATTTCAGTTTCATATATCTAATAACTGATGGACTCATATAATATTTCTGGATTGAAATGAGGTTTATTGTACTAACAGATAATGTGCAATCTGCATTTAAACTAAATTTGACAGGTGCATAAGTATAGGCACCTCAACATAAAAGTGACATTACTATTTTGTAGATCCTCCTTTAGCAAAAATCACAGCCTCTAGTCGCTTCCTGTAGCTTTTAATGAGTTCCTGGATCCTAGATGAAGGTATTTTTGACCATTCTTGTTTACAAAACAATTCCAGTTTAGTTAACCCCTCAAGAACGAAGCCAGATTTGTACTGAATGCCCAGGCCATTTTTTGTAATTTTGACCAGTGTCCCTTTATGAGGTTATAACTCTGGAACGTTTCAATGGATCCTGGCGAATCTGAAATTGTTTTTTTATGACATATTGAGCTTCATGTTAGAGGTAAATTTAGGATGATATTTTTTGCTTTTATTTGTGAAAAAATCTGAAATTTGACAAAAAAATTTAAAATTTTGCAATTTTCAAACTTTTAAGTTTTATGCCCATAAACCAGAGAGTTATGTCATACAAAATAGTTAATAAATAACATTTCCCACTTGCCTACTTTACATCAGCGCAATTTTTTAAACAACATTTTTTGGGGTTAGGAAGTTAGAAGGGTTGAAAGTTCATCAGCAATTTCCCATTTTTTCAAGAAAATTTACAAAACCATTTTTTTGGGGACCACATCACATTTGAAGTGACTTTGAGAGGCCTAGGTGACAGAAAATACCCAGAAGTGACACCATTCTAAAATCTGCACCCGTCAAGGTACTCAAAGTCACATCAAAGAAGTTTATTAACGCTTCAGGTGCCTCAAAGGAACTAAAGTAATGTGGAATGGAAAAAAATAAAAATTAACATTTTACCTAAAAATTTTGCTTTAGCACTAATTTTCTTACTTTTTCAAGAGGTAACACCAAAAATTGGACCTCACACTTTGTTACCCACGTTCTTATGAGCGCGCCGATACCCCACTTGTGGCGGGAAACCTCTGTACGGGTAAATGGTAGAGCTTGGAATGGAAGGAGCAATATTTGAATTCTAGAAAGGAAATTTGGCTGAAAAAGATTGCAGGCACCACGTCGTATTTGGAGGGCCCCTAAGGCACATAAACAGCAGAAATCCCCCACAAGTGACCCCATTTTTGAAACTAGGCCCCTCAAGGAATTTATCTAGATGTTTGGTGAGTACATTGAACCCCCAGGTGCTTCACAGAATTTTATAATGTTGATCCATGAAAATAAAAAAAATAACATTTTACCACAAAATTGTTACTTCAACCAGGTAGCTTTTTTTTTTTTACAAGAGTAAAAGGAAAAAAATCAGCATAAAATTTATTGTGCAATTTCTCCTGAGTATGCTGATACCTTATGTGTAGTGGAAATCAACTGTTTGGATGCACGACAGGGCTCGGAAGGGAAGGAGCGCCATTTGACTGCACAACTGGCTGGAATCATTAGCGGACGCTATGTCGCATTTGGAAAGCCCCTAAAGTGCCTAAACAGTGGATGTTCCCCACAAGTGACCCCATTCTGGAAACAAGACACCTCAAGGCTTTTATCTAGGTGTATAGTGAGCATTTTGAATCCACGAGGACTTCACAGAATTTTATAAGCTTAGGTCGCCATATTGAAAATGTTCATTTTTTTCACAAATGTTACTTTAGCATCAAATTTCTCACTTTTTCAAGAGGCAACAACAAAAATTGGACCCCACAGGTTGTTATCCAATTTCCTATGAGCGCAGGGATACCCCACATGTGACCAAAAACCTTTGTTTAGATAAATGGGAGGGCTTGGAATTGAAGGAGCACCATTTGAATTTTGGAAAAGTTGAAAAAAATTGCACGCACCATGTCACTTTAGCAGGGCCCTTTGGGTACGTATACAGCAGAAACCCCCCACAAGTGACCCAATTTTGGAAACTGGACCCCTCAAGGATTTTATTCAGGAGTATAGTAAGCATTTTGAATCCACAAGTACTTCACAAAAATGTTGCTGTAGCAACAAATTTCTCACTTTTAGGCTATGTGGCCATGATCCAGCGACACGGCGTCTAGTACACAGTGTCAGCCTTCCTGCAGAGATGTGAGTGTTGTCCACGGGAGAGCGCAGCTGCCCATGCCCATGATTTAGGTTCAGGCTGCTGTGGACTTTAGCTCTATTCTACCTGCAGAGAACACTCTTGTCTCCGCAACATAAATTGACATGCTGAGGCTCAGGAAGCCGTGCCGCAGGTCAGTGTATGCTGCGGAGAAAAGAAGCACAGTGGGCATGGGATTTCTAAAAATCCTTCCACTGTGCTTCTACTGCACAACGCAGCGCTATGGATGCAGAGAAAACACTCTGCGCCCAAAACGCTGAAAATCCTGATTATGGGCACACAACCTAAAATGCTACAATGGATGAATGGATAGATGTCAAACATATATAACATCCCACCCCCCTGCATATTCTAAGCTGGCGCCCTTTAGTGCCTTTCATGTGGCACTAAAGGATGCCTAGCCTTGTATTTAGGCCCCCCCCAAAAAAATAATTAAAATAAACAATGTGGGGTCCCCCCTATTTTTGATAGCCAGCTAGGGTAAAGCAGACAGCTGTAGCCTGCAAACCACAGCTGACAGCTCCCTCTTGGCTGGTGATCAATTTGGAGGGCCCCCAAGCTGTTTTTTTTTTTTAATTTATAAATAAATAATTAAAAAAAAACAAAACGTGGGGTCCCCCCAAATTAGATCGCCAGCCAAGGTGAAGCTGGCAGCTGAGGTCTGGTATTCTCAGGGTGGGAAGAGCCATAGTTATTGGACTCTTCCCAGCCTAAAAATAGCAAGCCGCCCCAGAAGTGGCGCATCTATTAGATGTGCCAGTCCTGGCGCTTCGCCCCAACTCATCCCGTTGCCCTGGTGCGGTGGCAAACGGGGTAATAAATGGGGTTGATACCAGATGTGTAATGTCACCTGGCATCAAGCCCAGCAGTTAGTTATGTCATGGCATCTATCTGATACCAGACATGACTAATTGACAGTAATAAAAGAAAAAATGACAAAAAAAAAATTATTTGAAAAAACACTCCCCAAAATATTCCCTTTTTCACCAATTTATTGAAAAGAAAAAAAAAAAATCGGGTCCACTGTAATCCATTTTGTAAGTCCCGCGATGATTCTGGACCTTCTAGAATATGGGGGGCACGCTTAGGGAACGTATCCCCCATTTTCTAGGAGCGCAGACCTTCCATTTGAGGAGAGTGGGTGCAAAGAATTTGCACCCACCCTCCCCGGGTCACAGCTGCAGTGTGCCGAGCAGCAGCAGCCAGCATCTCTGAACACAGGAAGCTGAGCTGTCAGCTGCTCTGCACGTGTTACCAGCGTCTGCTGTGAAGGAGGGGGGATCGCAGGGGATGAAGGCTGGAAAAGGTACGGGGGACACCGGGGGACACCGGGGGGATATAGGGGGTGACCTGGCAGGACCTGGGGAGCGTGTCATAGCACATGCGACAGAAACCAGAGGAAAAGGGTAAATGCGGCCTGCGCGCTGCTGTGTGCGCCGGTGTGCGCCCGGCCATCTTGGATTTTCGGGGGGGGGGGGGGTGGGGGACCAGAGGGGACCGGGTAGGAGATTTATCCCCCATCTGACATGTTTGTTTATGCCAGATGGGAGATAAATCATTTTTTACCGCGCTGTCATTTACTATAACGTGATCATCGGTATACGGTGTATACCCGTGATCACGTGACTGGGGACCAGAAAAACCGGCCCGAATTATGATCTCCAGGGTCTCAGCAACCCCCGGTAGCTGAAACCCCGGAGATTTTCTGATGCTGGGGGGGCGCTATTTTTCTTTTTCTGACCGCCGTTTATAAACGGCAGATCAGAATAAGTATCTAATTCTGCCGCCGTTTATCTCCGTAAGGCTGTCGTAATGGGGTTAAGTTTGATGGTCGCCGAGCATGGACAGCACGCTTCAAATCATCCCACAGATGTTCAATGATATTCAGGTCTGGGGACTGGGATGGCCATTCCAGAACATTGTAATTGTTCCTCTGCATGAATGCCTGAGTAAATTTGGAGCGGTGTTTTGGATTATTGTCTTGCTGAAATATCCATCCCCTGCGTAACTTCAACTTTGTCACTGATTCTTGCACATTATTGTCAAGCATCTGCTAATACTGAGTTGAATCCGTGCGACCCTCAACTTTAACAAGATTCCCGGTGCCAGCATTGGCCACACAGCCCCAAAGCATGATGGAACCTCCACCAAATTGTACTGAGGGTAGCAAGTGCTTTTCTTGGAATGCCGTGTTTTTTTGCCTCCATGCATAACGCCTTTTTGTATGACCAAACAAGTCAATCTTTGTTTCATCAGTCCACAGGACCTTCTTCCAAAATGTAACTGGCTTGTCCGAATGTGCTTTTACATACCTCAGGCGACTCTGTTTGTGGCGTGCTTGCAGAAACGGCTTCTTTCGCATCACTCTCTCATACAGCTTCTCCTTGTGCAACGTGCGCTGTATTGTTGACCGATGCACACTGACACCATCTGCAGCAAGATGATGCTGCAGGTCTTTGGAGGTGGTCTGTGGATTGTCCTTGACTGTTCTCACCATTCTTCTCTGCCTTTTTGATATTTTTCTTGGCCTGCCACTTCTGGGCTTAACAAGAACTGTACCTGTGTTCTTCCATTTCCTTACTATGTTCCTCACAGTGGAAACTGACAGTTTAAATCTCTGAGACAACTTTTTGTATCCTTCCCCTGAACAACTATGTTGAATAATCTTTGTTTTCAGATCATTTGAGAGTTGTTTTGAGGAGCCCATGATGCCACTCTTCATATGAGATTCAAATAGGAGAACAACTTGCAAGTGGCCACCTTAAATACCTTTTCTCATGATTGGATACACCTGCCTATGAAGTTCAAAGCTCAATGAGGTTACAAAACCAATTTAGTGCTTTAGTAAGTCAGTAAAAAATTAGTTAGGAGTGTTCAAATCAAGAAATTGATAAGGGTGCCCATACTTTTGCACCGGTCAAATTTTGTTTTAATGCGGATTGCACATTTTCTGTTAGTACAATAAACCTCATTTCAATCCAGAAATATTACTGAGTCCATCAGTTATTAGATATATGAAACTGAAATAGCTGTTGCAAAAACCCAAATTGTTATAAAGAAACAAGATTAACATTAATAGGGGTGCCCAAACTTTTTCATATGACTGTATATACTAGCTGTAGTACCCGGCGTTGCCCGGGATAGTATCTGTCTCTCTGTCTGTGTGTCGCTGTCTGTCTGTCTCTTTCCTTGTCTCTCTGTGTCTATGTCTCTGTCTGACTATTTCTATCTCTGTCTGTATTTGTATCAGTCTATCTGTCTCCATCTCTGTGTCTGTCTGTCTCTCTCTATCTCTGTGTCTGTCTCTTTCCCCGTCTGTCTCTTTTCCATCTGTCTTGGTCTGTCTCTTTCCAGGTCTGTCTCTTTCCAGGTCTGTCTCTTTTCAGGTCTCTTTCCAGGTCTGTCTCTTTCCCCATCTGTCTCTTTCCTCATCTGTCTCTTTCAATATCTCTTTCCCTGTCTGTCTCTTTCCAGGGCTATCTCTTTGCCCGTCTGTCTCTTTCCCCGTCTGTCTCTTTCCCCGTCTGTTACGGGGGGACCGGCAGATTAGGACCAGGGGGTATATATCCTAATCGCCAGTCGGGGCCCACCGTGCTCCAGATGACAATGGAGCTGCTGGCACCTGAGGGTTAGGCGGAGACTATAGAGCTGGATGGCTCTGAGATAACCCAGGAACACTGGGAACCAGTCACGTGTGTTGGGACACGTCAGACCGGACGACAACCCGATTAGCGTTTTGGTGCACCTAGCGCTACACCAACCACGTGTGCAGGAAACACGTCAGGCCGGGTGGTAACCAGGTAGCGTTGACCGGAAGACCGCCACGAAAGCGCCCTGTCGGCCACGTGTGTAGGACACGTCAGGCCGAGCGGTCCTCCGATTAGCGTTTCTGGCCACCTCTCGACTGGCCACGTGTGTGTAGGACACGTCAGGCCAGATGGGTACACCAGTAGCGTTGACCGGGAAGCTGAGGAAAATAAGGAACACCCTGTTAACTCCACAGGGGTCCTGGGGTACGCTGTCCGTGCGCGTAGGGGGCACAACCGGACAGGTGGCGCAGCAGGTGCGTTGTCCGTGTGCGTAGGGGGCACAATCGGACAGGTGGCGCAGCAGGTGCGTTGTCCGTGTGCGTAGGGGGCACAATCGGACAGGTGGCGCAGCAGGTGTGTTGTCCGTGTGCGTAGGGAGCACAATCGGACAGGAAGCACAGCAGCCGCAGCCCAGTTAACACCACTGGGCTGCTATAGCAAGACTGGAACGGCAGGAGGGAAACACGGCGTCTGACCCTGATGTGCTGAGCCACGAATCTTGGCGTGACAGGCACTGTTCGCCTAACCCTACCTACCGCTTCCCAACATAGGCTTATGCCGCAATGAGGCTCTAACATGGAGGTGTGCTCTGACTGAGCAAAAGTGAAGACTGCGCCCTCCATGTTGTCTCCATCCCCTTTTATAACCTGGGTCCGCCCCAAACCCAGGGTGGAACCACCAAGGTCCAATAGCAGAGTGCCATGTCATCAGTGACGTCACATGCGACCCATCCGGAACCGCCACATCATTGATGACCTCATGGCAGCCACGCCCCAAACACTTCACCAGTCATCGTCTGACGACCAATACTGAAATGCCAGATCATAGGGGCGGGCCTCTGCGAGCCAGTCCGGAGTTGCCACGTCATCAGGACACCTGACACCCTCTGCCCTATCAAGGCCTGCCACCTCACGGACATGCTCAGTGAGGTCCTTACCGGACCTAGCCTCTGGTGCACTAAGTGCCTGAGCATGCCCAGTAGCCTGAGCAACAGGCTCAGAAAGCAGACTATCAGTTTGAGCATGCTCAGTAGGCACATCCCAGAACTTAGACACAGCACGAAGTCCAAGTACCTGTGCAAAGAGGCTGTTAGGGTTAATTGTGGGAGCATGCTCAGTAGCCTGAACTGAGGACTTAGTCTCAGACATAACACAATCAGGCTGAGCATGCTCACTAGGCAAAACACCGGGCTTAAACTCTGGCTGGGGTAAATCAGCGTACGCATGCGCACTAGCCGCCTCTCCACACTTAGACGTGGTGGAAGGAACAGCCAACTGGACGACCCGAGGCATGACCAAGAACGGCAGCCGGCGCCTGGGCGCAACAGGAACCGCAGCAGGCTGCTTGCGGCTATGGCGGCGCCGGTTCGTAACAGTACCCCCTCTCTAGCGGCCCTCCCACTCGAATGGTCTATAGTCGCCACAGATACCACTGAGCGACGGGCGGAAGATGGAGACATGCAGTGGGAGCTACAAGACTCGCTCCACCGCGTAATCACCCCAGACGACCAGTCGATATGTGGGGAATGTTGCTTCAACCAAGGAATACCCAGCAGAATATCATCTGCACCCTTAGGGAGAACCAGAAATGAAATGGTCTCCCTATGCTCAGATGACATGGCAAGGGTAATGGGCACTGTCCACTGGTGAATTACCTTGGGCAACAAGGACCCATCCAATACACGGACTCTCACTGGCCTTGGCATTTGCACCAGTGGGATGGCATGCCGCCGGGCAAAAGAGGAGGAGATGAAACTATCCCCAGCACCTGTGTCCACACTTGCCCTTGTGGACCATGTTGACCCCTTAAAGTTAATGGACGCGGGAAACGTCACCCTAATGGATGACGCAGAGTCCAGTCTACCTTCAGCTATGGTCACCAATCGTGGTCACTTATCCTGACGCTTTGGGCAACGGTTGGCATAATGACCATACTGCCCACAAGCGAAACAGGAAATGCCCTTGCGACTCGAAGACCTAGCAACACCAACACTAGAGATGTCCATAGGGACAGAGATGTCCTCTAAGGGAGGTGCAGTAGGAGAGACCACTACAGTGGTTGAACGACCCTCTGATCTGCGCTCCAGCTGACGTTCGGAGGTCCGCAGGTCAATGCGGGTAGCCAGAGTCATGAGGCCCTCAAGGGTAGTTGGTACCTCACGCGACGCTAATGCGTCCTTCACGTGCGAGGCTAATCCCCTCCAGAACAGTGGAATGAGAGTCCTCTCTGACCACCCCAGTTCTGCAGCAAGTGTCCGTAAACTCACAGCATATTGACTTGAGGAGGTACGCCCCTGCTCCAAAGTCAGTAGCTGTAGGGCCGAGTCATGAGTGACCTGAGGCCCCAGGAACACTTGTCGCAAGGACTCCAAAAACTCCTTAGAGTCCTGTACTACGGGGTCATTCCTCTCCCACAATGGTGTAGCCCACTACAGTGCTCTATCGGAGAGCAAGGAGATGATAAACCCCACCTTCGACCTCTCTGTAGGAAACCGTGCAGCCAACAGCTCTAGATGGACTGAGCACTGGTTCACGAATCCCCTACATGCCTTGCTGTTCCCCGTAAACTTGTTGGGCAGCGAGAGGTGAGGGAGGGTTGGAGTAGGCTTGGTGACGGACACCATTGCAGCCGCTTGAGCCACCACATCATCCATATCAGCAGCAAGAGCAGACTTCTCCAGAGACCTCACTCTGGCATCAAGCTGCAGCATGAACTGATGTAGCTGCTCCATCTCCGCCATGCCAGCCAGACCCTGGCGCAGTCTTACTGTTACGGGGGGACCGGCAGATTAGGACCAGGGGGTATATATCCTAATCGCCAGTCGGGGCCCACCGTGCTCCAGATGACAATGGAGCTGCTGGCACCTGAGGGTTAGGCGGAGACTATAGAGCTGGATGGCTCTGAGATAACCCAGGAACTCTGGGAACCGGTCACGTGTGTTGGGACACATCAGACCGGACGACAACCTGATTAGCGTTTTGGTGCACCTAGCGCTACACCAACCACGTGTGCAGGAAACATGTCAGGCCGGGTGGTAACCAGGTAGCGTGGACCGGAAGACCGCCACGAAAGCGCCCTGTCGGCCACATGTGTAGGACACGTCAGGCCGAGCGGTCCTCCGATTAGCGTTTCTGGCCACCTCTCGACTGGCCACGTGTGTGTAGGACACGTCAGGCCAGATGGGTACACCAGTAGCGTTGACCGGGAAGCCGAGGAAAATAAGGAACACCCTGTTAACTCCACAGGGGTCCTGGGGTACGCTGTCCGTGCGCGTAGGGGGCACAACCGGACAGGTGGCGCAGCAGGTGCATTGTCCGTGTGCGTAGGGGGCACAATCGGACAGGTGGCGCAGCAGGTGCGTTGTCCGTGTGCGTAGGGGGCACAATCGGACAGGTGGCGCAGCAGGTGCATTGTCCGTGTGCGTAGGGAGCACAATCGGACAGGAAGCACAGCAACCGCAGCCCAGTTAACACCACTGGGCTGCTATAGCAAGACTGGAACGGCAGGAGGGAAGCACGGTGCCTGACCCTGATGTGCCGAGCCACGAATCTTGGCGTGACAGGCACCATTCGCCTAACCCTACCTACCGCTTCCCAACATAGGCTTATGCCGCAATGAGGCTCTAACATGGAGGTGTGCTCTGACTGAGCAAAAGTGAAGACTGCGCCCTCCATGTTGTCTCCATCCCCGTTTATAACCTGGGTCCGCCCGTCTGTCTCTTTGCCCGGCTGTCTCGTTAAAGGGCTGTATCTTTCCCTGTCTGTCTCTGTCTGTGTCTCTGTCTGTCTGTCTTTTTCTATCTCTCTCTATCCATCTCTCCACCGACATCATATAACCTCACGCATAAGCTTCAACTAACAGTTTATTTTGTTCCTATAGCAACCACTGACAGTTGCTATTAATAACCTATAGCTCCCACCTCCATTCAGCTTAATGGCGGCAGGATTTTAGAGACTAACTGTAAAGCACGGGGTTAAATTTTTCTGTCAAAACACTCCCAGGGTCACATGAGGCGTCTGTGCAAAATTTCGTGATTGTAAATGCGACGGTGCAGATTCCTTTAGCGGACATACACACATACACATACACACACACACACACACACACATACATACACAAATACACTCAGCTTTATATATTAGATATATATAATATATATATATATATATATATATATATATATATATATATACAGTGCCTACAAGTAGTATTCAACCCCCTGCAGATTTAGAAGGTTTACACATTCGGAATTAACTTGTCATTGTGACATTTGGACTGTAGATCAGCCTGGAAGTGTGAAATGCACTGCAGCAAATAAGAATGTTATTTCTTTTTTTATTTTTTTTTTAAATTGTGAAAAGTTTATTCAGAGGGTCATTTATTATTCAACCCCTCAAACCACAAGAATTCTGTTTGGTTCCCCTAAAGTATTAAGAAGTATTTCAGGCACAAAGAACAATGAGCTTCACATGTTTGGATTAATTATCTCTTTTTCCAGCCTTTTCTGACTAATTAAGACCCTCCCCAAACTTGTGAACAGCACTCATACTTGGTCAACATGGGAAAGACAAAGGAGCATTCCAAGGCCATCAGAGACAAGATCGTGGAGGGTCACAACGCTGGCAAGGGGTACAAAACCCTTTCCAAGGAGTTGGGCCTACCATATGCTGTTCTTAATGAAGTGCAGCTGAAACACCTCTCCTTGGCAAGACAAGTCAGGCTTCAATGTGCGCTGCTGCTACCCCCAAACATCTCATTCGCTCGAGTTACAAGTCTAAACATTGCTGATCTCCTGATCTTCACAAGTTTAGAAGGGGGGACAGAGGAAGAGAGTGACAAACATACCAGCGCACCATTTGACCACAATTGTCAAGAACTCATCCAACATGAGGCAAAGCCCCTGCACAATATTCAAGCAACACCGCTTACAAATCCAGACTTTGAACTTTTTGTGGATGGTAGCAGATATGCCGAGGACACAGGCAAGTTCCACACCGGATTTGCGGTAGTGACTTTACATGAAGTCTTAGCCAAACAACCGCTACCTCCATGCATATCTGCCCAAGAAGCAGAACTTCTCGCCTTCATCTGGGCAATTGAGTTTCTGGAAGAACGAACAGCGAACATCTACCGCTCACCATGCTCGGGTCCGGCGCTGCTGCTGCCGCTCGGTGGCTCGAGCGGTGGGCCGAATCCGGGGACTCGAGCGGCGCTCCTCGCCCGTGAGTGAAAGGGGGTAGTTTGGTTTGGGGATTTGGTCCGTGACGCCACCCACGGGTTGTGGTGAGGTTGGGCACCACCGCTGCTATTGACGGGGATCCTGGGAGCGATGGTAGGGAGCAGCTGGGATGTTGTTTCCCCCCTCCGTGGGTAGGGGTTGGTGGTCCCGGTGAGGTGACGGGAAGGCAGGGCTGGCAAGGTGCAGGGTCGCGGGGACTGCGCAGCGCGGTGCCGGAAGGCACGGTTGTACTCACTCAGCCACAAATGTACGCAAAATCTCTGGTAAACCAAACGGATGGACTAGCCAGGTTGTCACAGGTACTACAACACGGCACCCCCACCCTGAGACAGGCTCATCAGCCAGACACAAAATCCTTGTTGCCTCCCTCCAAGGGCTGATGTCCACACCAGGTGGGGTGGAGCCAGGCGGTTGGCCCCACCCACTGAGGAGTTCACAGTCCTGGAGGCGGGAAAAGGAAGTCAGTCGGTTAGGGAAGTACAGGAGAGAAGGAGTGAAGGAGTAGTGGAGGAGCAAACTGACAGTGTCCGGGTACGTGGCCCGGGCACTTAGAGCAAGGTTGGCAGACGGTGGTGGCCGTCTGCAGGAGAGGCAGATCAACGCGGAACCGTAGGACTGGGGACGGGCGGTGGCCCGCTGGTACCGAACCGGGGAGCGAAGTGAAGCCAGCACAAACCGGCAGGGCCTGCGGACCCCGACCAGGCTTGGAGTCACCGTTAATAAGGTCAAATCCGTCAGTGACCGGAACCCCAGGGGTTTCCTAACAGCCAAGACCCGATTGAAGGCAACCGTCCAACCACCAAAAGGAAATACAGCTAACGCCACGGCTAGAGTTCCAAGGGCCAGAGCCTGCGGGCAAAAGGGCTCCTCCGGCACATACCCACGCTGGGGAGCGGGTTACCGGTGGGAAGCCATCGGGACCGAACATCCACAAAAGGTGCAGGGAAAGGCAGCCACCACCAACCGTCCGGGAGAAGTCACAGCAGCCGGCTGCGGGACCCGTCCATCCAGCCGTTTGGTTTACCAGAGACTTTGCGTACATTTGTGGCTGAGTGAGTACAACTGTGCCTTCCGGCACCGCGCTGCGAAGTCCCCGCGACCCTGCACGTTGCCAGCCCTGCCTTCCCGCCACCTCACCGGGCCCCTGGACCACCAACCCCTACCCACGGAGGGGGGAAACAACAAAACAACATCCCAGCTGCTCCCTACCATCGCTCCCGGGATCCCCGTCAATAGTAGCGGTGGTGCCCCACCTCACCACAACCCGTGGGTGGCGTCACGGACCAAATCCCCAAACCAAACTACCCCCTTTCACTCACGGGCGAGGAGCGCCGCTCGAGTCCCCGGATCCGGCCCACCGCTCGAGCCACCGAGCAGCAGCAGTGCTGGACCCGAGCGTGGTGAGCGCAGCTCCCCGCCGCCCGCGACAAAGTCTTAGCCAAACAACCGCTACCTCCACGCATATCTGCCCAAGAAGCAGAACTTCTCGCCCTCATCTGGGCAATTTAGTTTCTGGAAGAACGAACAGCGAACATCTACACGGACTCAGCTTATGCACATGGCATTGTGCATGATTTTGGCGCTATCTGGCAAGCTAGATGATTTCTCAAAGCAACAGGAAATCCCATCAGGCATGGAGCCTCAGTGAAGAAACTAATGGAAGTAGCCTTGAAGCCAAAGCTGCTGGCATTCATAAAGGTTGCTGCCCACACCAAGGCCCAAACACCTGAGGCTAGGGGAAATCACTTGGCCGACCAAGCAGCAAAACAAGCAGCCTTACTCCCTTTGAAGGAGACGAAAACAATGTCAACGACGGAGGACAAGACGCAGAACCTCTCTGAGACACAAGAAAATGCCTCTGAGGAAGAAAAGGCCGGATGGTGGGCCAAGGGGGGCACAAAAAGTGGAGGGGATTTGGCGCCTAAACGGACTTTCCGTCCTGCCATGCAGTTGGTTCCCTACCATTTTCCAAATACTCCACTACCCTACGCACGGTAGCACAAATTCAATCATGAACCAGATGCAACCTCATTGGGTAGCCCCCGGCTTCAGACAATATGCCTCCCAGAGAATAAAAGCTTGTCACATCTGTCAACAGCATAATCCAGGCCAGCTAACAAAAACCCCGCAAAGACACATGCCAAAGACGTTTGCCCCATTTGAAAGAGTACAAATAGACTATATCCAGCTGCCAAAACATGGCATCTACGAGTTTTTACTTGTCTGTATAGATATTTTCTCAGGATGGCCAGAGGCCTATCCTGTCAGCTCAGCCACGGCCAAAATCACAGCAAAAAAATTGGCCTGTGAGAGGGTACCACGATTTGGACTCCCTGAAGTCATAGAGTCAGACCGAGGTACCCATTTCACTGGACACGTTTTCCAGAATACCTGTTCCCTGTTAGGCATTCAGTCAGCCTTACACACACACCTTACCACCCACAGTCATCAGGGAAAGTGGAAAGGTTAAATGGAACTCTAAAGCTCAAACTAGCCAAGGTAGTGGAGGAGACTGGTAGACCATGGACAGAATGTCTCCCCATAGCTCTTTACTCCATAAGGACCACCCCACAGAGAAAGCACAGGCTCTCACCCTTTGAAATACTCTTTGGTAGTGCACCCAGATTAGGATGCTACTTCCCGCAGGAGTTACACATGCAATGTGATAGCCTAAAGCCCGCTTTACACGCTGCAATTTTGCATACGATCTTGTATGCGATTTGCAACGCCCCCATCGTATGTGTGGCACGTTCAATTTGTTGAACGTGCCACACATACGAGTAACCCCCGTCACACGTACATACCCGTCCATACAACCTCGCTGTGGGCGGCGAACGTCCACTTCCTGGAGTGGGAGGGACGTTCGGCGTCACAGCGACGTCACACGGCAGCCAGCCAATAGAAGTGGAGGGGCGGAGCTGAGTGGGACATAAACATCCCGCCCACCTCCTTCCTTCCGCATTGTGGGCCGGGAGCCGCAGGACGCTGATAAGATCTGTTCATCGTTCCCGGGGTGTCACACACTGCAATGTGTGGTACCCCAGGTACGATGAACAATCTGACGTGCAATTCTAGACAAAGGTACGATGTGTATGCTATGAACGTTTTACCGTTCAATCGCAATCGCACGTACCTGTCACACACTGCAATGTACCTTACGATGCCGGATGTGCGTCACTTACGACGTGACCCCGTCGACACATTGTAAGATACATTGCAGCGTGTAAAGCGGGCTTAACATCTTATGTTGTCTCCCTGCAGCAGAGACTAACTGAAACCCACCAAAGGGTCTATTCTTCTCTACCTGATCCTGATGCCATTCCAGGAACCCACTCCCTAAAGCCTGCTGACCGGGTCTACCTAAAGAAGCACGTGAGAAAGACCCTCAAGCCACGATTTGAAGACCCTTTGACTGTCCAGCTGACCACACCGACTGCCGTCAAATTAGAGGGGAGATCGACATGGGTCCATGCCAGCCACTGCAAGAAGGCCTAATACTGCTGATAAGTATTTCTACAGTCATATGAAAAAGTTTGGGCACCCCTATTAATGTTAACCTCAACATAAAAGTGACATTAATATTTTAATAATAATAACTTTTTGTATCCTTCCCCTGACCAACTATGTTGAATAATCTTTGTTTTCAGATCATTTGAGAGTTGTTTTGAGGAGCTCACGATGCCACTCTTCATAGGAGATTCAAATAGGAGAACAACTTTCAAGTGGCCACCTTAAATACCTTTTCTCATGATTGAATACACCTGCCTATGAAGTTCAAAGCTCAATGGGGTTACAAAACCAATTTAGTGCTTTAGTAAGTCAGTAAAAAGTAGTTAGGAGTGTTCAAATCAAGAAATTGATAAGGGTGCCCATACTTTTGCACCGGTCAAATTTTGTTTAACTGCGGATTGCACATTTTCTGTTAGTACAATAAACCTCATTTCAATCCAGAAATATTACTCAGTCCATCAGTTATTAGATATATGAAACTGAAATAGCTGTTGCAAAAACCCAAATTGTTATAAAGAAAAAAGGTTAACATTAATCGGGGTGCCCAAACTTTTTCATATGACTGTATGTGTACTTCCTTTCTGGGGCCTTCTACACCACGGCAGAATTCATTTGAGACCCACCATGAAGAGTTAGCAGAAAAACTTGAGGTCACAGACTGTTGGATATGTACACACGCACCTGTGACAGCTTCTTCCATGCCTTACTTAGCTATACCAGTCCCAATTTTCGAGGTTCTCCAAGCAGTAAATAGTACCACTGCCATATAGAGACAATCATTGTAACCAACCAACATACTTTGGTACTGGATTACCTCACAGCTGCCCAAGGGGGGAAGTGCCAAATAATAGGCCCTTGCTGTTGTCACTACATAGACCCAAAGGGAACCTTAAAAGCGCAAGCCAGCTTAACTGAGATACAAAAGCTGAGAAAAAAACATGATGAAGAGGTACTCAGGAGCTCAGATGCTTGGTGGAGCAATACCTTCTCAATGTTTAACCCCGCAAACTGGTTTAAGGGAATAGCAGGATGGTTAATGGGGATACTGCAATCAGTATTCCAAGTGCTACTCTGTTTATTAGTTGCCTATGTAGTGTTTAAGTTGCTAATGGCTTTGTTTTCCCGCTGCTTGAGGAAATGCAGATATAATGATTTTTCAGCACCAATATGAAATCACTAATATGCTTTTTTTTTCTCTGCTCTTTCCTCTAGAAATCACCTTGGCGTATTATAATGTGACTCTTGTCGGGAGGTATGCAGGCAGTTTCTCGAGGATGGATGTGGACGACACGTCCCTGAGCAACCCGCGGCTTGGATAGTATCTGGTGGCTAGCCTGCTGTACAGCTTTTCGATGGGCCCCAGTCCATCACTCACGCCAAAAGGGGGGATTGTGAGGAAAGAGTTAACTTTTTCAATGGTTAGAAAAATCATAGAAATTAATTTTCCTTTGCAAAGAGCACGACCAGACTTGTTGACATAACAGACCCAAGGACAGAGTGATAAGACCTGCAGTCTGGTTTAAGACAATAAGAGTTGTGTTTTACGCTTACGCCAGGAACCGAAACTCATCTATGCTTTTACTGAGAAATGGAAACTTATGTTTATGACGAGAAACAAAACAAATACCTTTTTACACAGCACAGTTACGCCTCTATTAAGTTGATAAACCCTGTCTGTGTGAAAATAAATTAGTCTTCTTTGGAGCGCACAGCCCTTGCCTTCTGTGTGAATATCAGCGTCTGTCTGTATCTCATTGGGGCTGAGGGAAGTTGAGGGGGGGCCCCGAGACTCCCTCCGCATTTGGTCATCGCTGGCAACTGTTGTGACCTATTGGTCAACCTAACAAGAGGGAGGAGGACATGGCAGTTGTTGCAACAGAGCTAATGGCAGGGGCAGCTCTGCTCTGAGTCCTGCTCTGTGCTGTGTCCTCCATATCCTGCAGACCAGAGACTTCACTGGGCATGGCTGCTGTCCTGGGATGGGGCAGGGACGAGAAGGCCTCTCTGCTCCTGGAGACTTACTTCTGCATAGGTAAGTACATGTAATGGTGTGTATGCAGAATATAGTGTATATCAGTGTGTATATGGGTAGTATATAGTGTATATCAGTGTCTATGTGGGTAGTGCATGGTGTATATGTGTCTATATGGGTCATATATAGTTTCTATCAGTGTCTACTTGAGTAGTATATAGTGTATATCAGTGTCTATGTTGGCAGTATATGGTGTATACCATACCTCCAAACATTTAAAGAAGGGAAAGAGGGACAAAGTTTGCGGCAAATTTTTAGGCCATGCCAATGGGCACGCCTCTAACCACACCCAGTCAGCAATGACAATCAGTGTTTTAGAAACAATAATTAAAAAAATATACATAGATTTATTTCTAAGTAGTAAATTAAAATATAAATGCAAACTTGGCCGTGTTACTTTTAAACTAGAATATTTTAAACCACAAAATTCTGTTTTAAAGCAGATCTTTCCCCTAAATCTGCCCCATGTACAAAACTGCAGACTTCATGACAGATCCACTCTTTTAGATAAAATATCTGTAATAATACTGTGCTTTTTGTTAATGGGAGGAATTAGTGAATACGGGCGACTTATGCGGGCGTCACACGGTACAATCTATTGTGCAATCGCATGAGTGATCGTACCCGCCCCCATCGTTTGTGCGTCATGGGCAAATTGCTGCCCGTGGCGCACAAAGTCGTTAAACCCCCGTCACACGTACTTACCTGATGAGCGACCTCGCTGTGGGCGGCAAACATCCACTTCCTGAAGGGGGAGGGACGTTCTGCGTCACAGCGACGTCACACAGCGGCCGGCCAATAGAAGTGGAGGGGCGGAGATGAGCGGGACATAAACATCCCGCCCACCTCCTTCCTTCCGCATAGCCGGCGGGAGCCGCGGGATGCAGGTAAGCTGTGTTCATCGTTCCCGGGGTGTCACACGGAGCGATGTGTGCTGCCCCAGGTACGATGAACAACTGGCGCCATTAAAATTAAAAGATTTTTTTAAATTAAACAAGTACACGACTCACGATTTGTGTGCGAGTCAGAGTCGCTCGGAGGTGTCACACGAGATGACGTCGTGAATGATGCCGGATGTGCGTCACGAAAACCGTGACCCCGACGATGCATCGCAAGATAGATCGTCTCGTGTGACGCCCGCATTACTGTTCAGATTGTTCCAATTGTGGAGACACGGGGGTCAGTGGGTGTTCCCGTCCGCTGATCCGGCCGCCTTTAAAAAGACAGCAAGGCCCAGGGCTCATTCCAACTGAACGCCTGACATCCTTAATCCCTCCCTCTCCTCTTCAGCTGTGATCCGATCGCAGGATCAGATCACAGTGTAATGGCTCACGCTCACAGCACAGCAGGAGCCGAGGTTCATTAGCATATCACATCACATGTGATATGCCAGTGTGACCTCAGCTTGGTATGTGTGCAGTGCGGAAAAGAACGCACACTCTAGCAGACTGGACAAATGTAAATACTGTGTTTGTAAAAAAAAAATTCATCCAAAACGCATGCATTTTGGTTGTGTTTTCCTTGCGATTTGCATGCATTTTTGACAGTGCGTTCCCCCGTCAATTCAGCTCTGCTACATGCCCGCTGACAGCAGACAGAGTGGCGCGGTGAGAATGAACTCGGATGAACTTCACCCGACTTCATTGTCACCCTTCAGCTCTGTCTGTGTGCCATGTCCTGGTTAGCGGTCACCCGTGAAGGACTCAACACTGACCGCAAATCCCCTGAGTGACTGAAGTGAGCAGCGTGATCAGCGATGCCGTCACTCAGGTTACGGGTGGCCAGCTGGAGTCCTGCACCTGAGACAGCAACTCACCTGTGATATCATCGCTGATCACGCAGCTCACTTCAGTCACTCGGGCAACTTGCTGTCACAGTTGGAGGATCGAGCGGTGGCCGCGGGTAACCTGAGTGACATCATCGCTGATCGTGCGGCTCACTTCAGTTGCTGCGTGGAGCTGACAGAGAGCAATCGTGGTCTGTGGCCGCTCCAGTCAGCTTCATGTAGCAGAGCTGGATGCGTCACGGGACCTCATGTGGATTACGTCGGACCTGGAAGGGTATTTGGGGATTAATAAAGTGGTGAAAGAGGGTGTTTTTTTTGTCTTTTATTCCAAATAAAGGATTTTTTTGGGTGTATGTTTTTATTTTCTTTAACTTACAGGTTAATCATGGAAGGTATCTCAGCAAGACACCTGCCATGATTAACCTAGGACTTAGTGGCAGCTATGGGCTGCCATTAACTCCTTATTACCCCCATTGCCACCACACCAGTGCAATTCGGGATGAGCCGGGTAGAGTCCTGGGACTGTCGCGTCTAATGGATGCGTCAATTCCGGGCGGCAGCTGGCTGATATTGTTAGGCTGGGGGGCTCCCCATAACGTGGGGCTCCTCATCCGGAGAATACCAGCCTTCAGCCATGTGGCTTTACCCTGGCTGGTATCAAAATTGGGGGGGACCGCACGTCGTTTTTTTTTTAATTATTTAGACCCGCCCACCGGCAGCTGTGCTTGGTTGCAGTGAGACATCTGTCACTCAATGTGGGGGCGTGTCTGACTGCAACCAATCATAGGTGCCGGTGGGCGGGGAAAGCAGGGAATATGAGATGGAAGAATGAGCGGCCGGCATTTTCAAAAGAGGAAAAGCCGCCGGAGCAGTGTGACAGCCATGCAGTGCCACGCCCGTGATCGGTGAGTATGAGATTGGGGGAGAGACCGACCGATGGACAGAGACAGAGAGACAGAGACAGAGAGAGAGAGAGAGACTGACCGACGGACAGAGAAAGTGACAGACAGAGCGTCCAACTGACAGAGAAAGAGACCGACCGACAGACAGAGAGAGATTGACTTGACATCGACAGACAGAGAAAAAGTCTGACATCGACAGACAGAGAAAGAGACCGACATCGGCAGAGAGAGAGAGATTGACCAACATCGACAGAGAGAGACTGAAAAGACCTGCGTTTTGTTTGTCAAAAAAGCATGCGGAACGCAACAAAACTGCAGTCCAAGTGCATTTTGGTTGTGTTTTGACTCACATCATTGATTTCAATGGGCGGAGAACGCAGGTACAATGCACAAAAGAAGTGACATGCTGGGTTTTTTTCCGCAGCAATTTTTAGCATCCAAAATGCTGCGTTTATAAACGCAGCGTGCGCATTGAATTTTCAGACTTCTCATAGACTTTGCTGGGGAAGCAGAATGCATGCAATTTGGCACTGAAACGCTGCAGTTCAAAGCGCAGCGTTAACGCAGGAAAAACGCAACGTGCGCACATAGCCTTAAAGTCAGACTTTTGAATCCTCCCAGCACCAGGACTATGCGCTATGCCTGCTGAACATGGGACCATAATGGTGCGACTCTATCAGGACTCTACAGTCTGCAGGCAGATAGTGACCTCAAGCTTGGACAACCCCTTTAACCTCTCTATAGCCGGGCTATTTTCCATTTTTTCCTCCCTTTCTGCCAAGTACCATAACTTTTTTTTATTTTTCCATCAATATAGGCATATGAGGGCTTTGTGGGACGAGTTGTACTTTAGAATAACATTCATTGTGCCCCATATTGTACTGCAAAATGGGGAAAAATTCAAAGTGAGTTGAAATTGAAAAAAAAAGCGCAATTCCACAATGTTGTGTTTTTTTTTAATGTGCACTATATGGTAAAACTGAGCTAGCAGTATTATTCCCCACTTCAGTACAAGTATGCAGCTACCAAACCGACAGAAAAAAAGGAAATTTGTAGAGAAAAAGTTGCTTTTGGTGCTATTTTCTGTGACCCGTAACGGTTTCATTTTTAGGATCTGGGGCTCAGTGAGGGATTATTTTTTGTGCCCAGAGCTGAACTGGGAGTGCAGCCATGACCCAGCAGCTCTGCAAGGCTGGACGCAGCATGTCCTCTCCTGCAGGGCTACGAGTGCTCTCCATAGTATACCACAGCTGCCCGTGCCCATGATCAGGGTCCTGGATGCACCATGTCCCCTCCTGCAGGGCAGAGAGTGTTCTCTACAGGAGACCGCAGAGGTCCATGCCTATGATCCGGGTTCGGGCTGTTGTGGGACTTTTGCTCTGTTCTCTGCGCAGAGGACACTCGCATCTCTGCAGCATAAATTGACATCCTGCAGTTCAGAAAGCAGTGCCGCATTTGTCAAATTATGCTGCGGAGAAAAGATGCAGAGTCTGCATAGATTTCTATAAATCCATCCACTGTGCTCGTACTGTTCGATGCAGTGAAAACATGCTCCATCCAAAACGCTGTTAACCCTGAAGGTGTGCACGGGTCCTTAGAAGCATCAGGCCACTTCTTCTACCCCTCTATGTCACTAAGGGGTACTTTACGCGTTGCAACATCGCTTCCGAAATATCGTCGGGGTTGCGTCGTTAGTGACGCACATCCGGCGCCGGTAACAACAGTGCAACGTGTAAATCCTAGATGCGCTGATAAACGATCGCAAAAGCGTCGAAAATCGGTGATCTGTGTAACGTCGGTCATTTTCATAATGTCGGGTCGACCGCAGGTACGATGTTGTTTGTCGCTCCTGCGGTAGCACACATCGCTGTGTGTAAACCCGTAGGAGCGACAAACATCTCCTTACCTGCGTCCCGACAGCAATGCAGAAGGGAGAAGGTGGGCGGGATGTTATGTCCCGCTCATCTCCGCCCCTCGGCTTCTATTGGCCGGCCGATAAGTGACGTTGCGTCGCTACGGCAGCATTCACCACATATCGCATGTGCGACGGGGGCGGGTACTCCCCTTACACCCAGCAGCAGGGCCGGCCCCAGGTTTTTGTGGGCCCCGGGCGAAAGAGTCTCAGTGGGCCCCAGCCATACACAGACACGCACATACACAGATACGTACACATACAGGGATGTGTGTGTATATATATGTATATATATATATATATATATATATATATATATCTCTAATATAAAAGGCTGAATGTGTGTATGTATGTATGTATGTGTGTGTGTGTGTGTGTGTGTGTGTGTGTGTGTGTGTGTGTGTGTGTATGTGTGTATGTCCGGGATTGGCATCTGCACCGTCGCAGCTACAGCCACAAAATTTTGCACACTCACACTTCTGGACCCCGAGAGCGTCATAGGCTATGTTTTGAGGGGAAATTTTAACCCCGCGCTTTACAGTTATTCACCAAAAAATCTGCCTCCATTAAAGCGAATGGAGCTGGGAGCCACAGTGCAGCCAGAACTTCAGAAGAATGCGCAGCCACGCCCTTAAATGGAATGTTGGCGTGTCACAATGCAGCCAGGGAGAGAGACAGACACAGACAGGGAAAGAGGCAGACACAGACAGGGTAAGAAACAGACATAGGTAGGGTAAGAGACAGACACAAAGAGACAGACACAGACAAAGAGACAGACTGACAGGGAAAGAGACAGACAGGGAAAGAGAGGGAAAGAGAGAGAGACAGGTTAAGAGACAGACACAGACAGGTAAAGAGACAGACACAGACAAAGAGACAGAGACAGACACAGGGAAACAGACAGACAGGGAAAGAGAGGGAAAGAGACAGACAGGGTAAGAGACAGACAAAGACAGGTAAAGAGACAGACAAAGAGACAGACACGGAAAGAGACAGAGGGAAAGAGAGGGAAAGAGACAGACAGGGAAAGAGAGGGAAAGAGAGGGAAAGAGACAGACAGGGAAAGAGACAGACAGGGAAAGAGACAGACAGGGAAAGTGACAGAGATAGATAGACAGACAGGGAAAGAGATAGATAGACAGACAGGGAAAGAGATTGAGACAGACGGAGAAATAGACAGAGACAGTCAGAGACAGACAGGGAAAGAGACAGGCAGACAAAGAGATAGAGAGAGACAGATATATATATATATATATATATATATATATATATACATATACAGAGGGGGAGACAGACATTATAATTACATTTATACCTATTTGTTTTGTGGTTTTTGTGTGCAGAATACATTTTTGATAATACATTCTATTTTGTTAACAGCAGTTATTAACCCGGGCAAAGCCGGGTAGTACAGCTAGTATATATATATATATATATATATATATATATATAAACACACATATATATTTGAAGAGAAATTCACAAAATTCACATAAACAGACGTAAATCTATACACAGTCATACACACATCATACATATAGACACATTATAGGTATTAATATGGGGAAGCCGTCAGCAGCCTTAAGGCCGCTTTACACGCTGCGATATCATTACCGATATCGCTAGCATGCGTACCCGCCCCCATCGGTTGTGCGACAAGGGCAAATCGCTGCCTGTGGCGCACAACATCTATCAGACCCGTCACACTACTTACCTGCCTAGCGACGTCGCTGTGACCGGCGAACCGCCTCCTTTCTAAGGTGGCGGTTCGTTCGGCGTCACAGCGATGTCACTAAGCGGGCGCCCAATAGCAGAGGAGGGGCGGAGATGAGCGGGACGTAACATCCCACCCACCTCCTTCCTTCCTTATTGCCGGCGGCTGCGGGTAAGGTGAGGTTCCTCATTCCTGCGTTGTCACACATAGCGATGTGTGCTGCCGCAGGAACGACGAACTACATCGTACACGCAGCAGCAACGATAATTGGGAATAGGGGAGCATGTCACCGATTAGCGATTTTGCACGTTTTTGCGACGATTCAAAATCGCTCATAGGTGTCACACGCAACGACATCGCTAAAGCGGCCGGATGTGAATCACGAATTCTGTGACCCTAACGAGATCGCTTGAGCGATGTCGTAGCGTGTAAAGCGGCCTTTACTCATCTCCCCCGCTTGTCTTCGTCCAGCTCCTCTAGGGTATGTGGCTGTGCAGGCCGCACTGCGTTATGGTTAGGGGCAAAAACAGCACAGGAGGCATAGACAGCACTGGGTGGGGCATATATGTTACTGGGGTCACCAGGGGGTATACACATTACTGGGGGTGCATAGACATCACTGGGGGCATTTCTATTACTTGGGCGGCATACACATTACTGGGGTCAGTGGAGGGGCATACACATATTACTGGGGCCAGTGGGGGGGGGGCATACACATTACTGGGGTCCGTGGGGGGGGCATACACATTACTAGGGGCATAAACATTACTAGGGTCAGTGGGGGGCATACACATTACTAGGGGCGTAAACATTACTGGGGTTAGTGGGGGGCATACACATTACTGGGGTCAGTGGGGGCACACACATTACTGAGGTCAGTAAGTGGCATAGACATTACTGGGGTCAGTAGACGGCATACACATTACTGGGGCCTGTGGAGCCTACATACTGACAGTGGTCACCTTTGGGGCACACATTCTGGCCCTAGGGATGCTTAGCGCACAGGCTGGCAGCGCTGGAAGACGCTGAGGGCCCAAGCTGGCAGCACTGGAGGGTGCTGAGGGCATAAGCTGGCAGCACTGCGAAGTGGTGCTGAGGGCACAGGCTGGCAGCACTAAGGGGCAGGATTCTGAGGGCATAGGCTGGCAGCACTGGGGGGCACTGAGGGCACAGGCTGGCAGCATGGGGGGCACTGAGGGCACAGGCTGGCAGCACTGGGGGACTCTGAGGGCACAGGCTGGTGGGGCACTGAGGCTACAGGCTGGTGGGGCACTGAGGACACAGGCTGGTGGGGCACTGAGGACACAAGCTGGTGGGGCACTGAGTACACAGTCTGGCGGGGAACTGAGGGCACAGGCTGGAGGGGCACTGAGGGTACAGGCTGGTGAGGCACTGAAGGCACAGGCTGGCATGGTGCTGAGGGCACTGAGGGCACAGGCTGGCAACACTGGGGGGGCACTGAGGGCACAGGCTGGCAGGGTGCTGAGGGCACAGGCTGGCGTGGTGCTGAGGGCACTCAGGGAACAGGCTGGCGAGGCACTGAGGGCACAGGCTGGCAGCACTGGGGGGCACTAAGGGTACAGGCTGGCAGCACGGGAGGCATTGAGGGCACAGGCTGGCAGCACTGGGGGGGTACTGAGGGCACAGGCTGGCGGGGCGCTGAGAGTACAGGCTGGCGAGGTGCTGGGGAGTGCTGAGGGCACAGGCTGGCGGGGCACTGAGAGCACAGGCTGGCAGCACTGGGGGGCACTGAGAGCACAGGCTGGCAGCACTGGGGGGGCATTGAGGGCACAGGCTGTTGGGGCACTGAGGATACAGGCTGGCAGGGCACAGGCTGTTGGGGCACTGAGGTCACAGGCTGGCGGGGCACTTAGGGTACAGGCTGGCATGGTGCTGAGGGCACAGTCTGGTGTGGTGCTGAGGGCGCTCAGGGAACAGGCTGGCTAGGCACTGAGGGCACAGGCTGTCAGCACTGGGGGGCACTAAGGGCACAGGCTGGCAGCACAGGGGGTGCTGAGGGCACAGGCTGGCAACACTGGGGGGGCACTGAGGGCACAGGCTGGCAGGGTGCTGAGGGCACAGGCTGGCGTGGTGCTGAGGGCGCTCAGGGAACAGGCTGGTGAGGCACTGAGGGCACAGGCTGTCAGCACTGTGGGGCACTAAGGGCACAGGCTGGCAGCACGGGGGCACTGAGGGTACAGGCTGGCAGCACTGAGGGGGGTACTGAGGGCACAGGCTGGCCGGGTGCTGAGGGTACAGGCTGGCGTAGTGCTGGGGAGTGCTGAGGGCACAGGCTGGTGGGGCACTGAGAGCACAGGCTGGCAGCACTGGGGGCGCACTGAGAGCACAGGCTGGCAGCACTGGGGGGGCACTGAGGGCACAGGCTGGCGGGGCGCTAAGGGCACAGGCTGGCGTGGTGCTGGGGCCGCTGAGGGCACAGGATCGCAGCACTGGGGGGCACTGAGGGCACAGGATGGCAGCACTGGGGGGCACTGAGGGCTCCTCTGGCTGCTTTCTCTGAGTCCCCTGTGTGTCTGCTTTTTCTATTGCAGGCACAGGGGGGACCTGATAAGACACAAGTGCTGCTCCCCTGCTCTCTCCTCCTGTATGCACTCTGCTCTCTCCATGCTGCTGCTGCTGCTGGTGCACTTACCTCAGTTGCAGAACAAACTCTTTTGAAGCAGCCGCTGTGGAGATGAGCCGGTCACATGTGAGGATTCTGGGTAGAAGGGGCATGCAAAGGGGGCGTGGCCAGCATCAAGCGAGCAGCAGGAGGGGACAAGGAAGGCATCCCAGGAGTGTGTGTGTGTCCACATTGAGAGAGGGTGTGGACGACAGCAAATAGGCGTGGCCAGCAGCATAGATGCCATGGAAGGCATCCAGAGTTTGTGGCCAGCATCCGGAAGTGCGTGGTCGGCAGAGTGCGGGGGCGTGGCAGCTGCTTATCACTGCACTGCAGGATACATAGCTCCCGGGCGTGAGAACGTGACTGAGGTATAAAATCGGGACTGTCCCGCTATATCCGGGACAGTTGGGAGGTATGTGTATACTATAGAAATGTTCAAATTGTCTCTCCAGTAAAGGAGACAAACTCTAGCACAGCGCCACCTATTGGAAGTAGCGATCCTAAAAGTCACAAGTGGATTTTCAACAATCCTTTGCAATATGACTCAGGATATATAAGCCAGATCAGAATCCCAATTTGCAGACACGGTGTTTCGGGGTGCTTGCCCCTCGTCAGTGCAAAGTATGGGGGTGTCTGATCTGGCTCATGAGAAAGCTATGTGGGGACCACGGGGGAACACTATTCTCCTTAAGGAGACTTTGCAAGCCAGTCTGGCTGCCAGGTAAGGGGACTTATAGCTGCAATGCCCCTCTGGGAAATATTCAAATTGTCTCTCCAGTAAAGGAGACAAACTCTAGCACAGCGCCACCTATTGGAAGTAGCGATCCTAAAAGTCACAAGTGGATTTTCAACAATCCTTTGCAATATGACTCAGGATATATAAGCCAGATCAGAATCCCAATGGGCATATAATGTATATAATAGTTTGTATTGTATATGTGTGTACTGTATATGGTATAGAGTAAATGTAATATTATATATGTACAGTATACAGTGTGTGTTTCTCTGTAGGGGTATTTGAGTGCTTGTGGAAAAACTGTATCAGAAGAAAACACCATACAAGAGGCAGCAAAGGTAAGGTGAGTATAATTGTTTCATTTTTTTCCTGTGTGCAGCATGATGGGTATCATATGTACCAGGATGGGGACATATATACAAAGATGGGGGACAAATAATCAAGCATGGGATGGGAAAGCTGGGTGAAGAAGGCTCTTTCCCCCAGCACCCAGCCTTTCCATGCTCTGCTAAACATCTTTCCCTCAGCACTCAGTTTTTCCATGCTCTGATATCAAGGAAAAGCTGGGTGCCGAGGTAAAGATGTGTTGAACAGCATGAGGAAGCTGTGTGCTGAGGACAAGACGGTTATCAGAACATAGGAAAGCTGGGTACTGAGGTAAAGATGTAGAGCAGAGCAGGGGGAAAGTGCGTGCTGAGGACAAGTTGGATATCAGAACATAGGAAAGCTGTGTGCTGATAGAGGGATTTCAGATGGGAAAGCTAGGTGCTGGGGGAATGAGCCAAGTGTCAACATCAGTAAATTGTATCCCGAATGTCGGTGTAATTATCCCGTACCCCATGTGTCAGTGTACGGATGGGAGGCCCAAGTCCAAATTTTGCATCTGGGCCCATCGAACGCTAGTTACGCCACTGGTTATAGGTACTGTTACTTTTAAGTGCCTGACCTAAAAAAAAGTTGCTTGGGAAGTATGTAAAAACTGTTTATTGGCAATTTTAATTGCCTGCTCAAAATTCTGCAAACACAGCTTTAGGATGTCATGATTCCTCTGTGCAGAGCATCTTGCACACTGAGATGCTCTGCTGTGTTTTCCTGGGCTACTGAGCTGACAGGTGGATTGATTACTCAGGTGTTCCATCGTTCTGGTAATTGTTTGACTCCTCTCTGCCCGCTCTCTGTTCCTGTCGCGACTTCCTGGCTTTAGACCTTGACCATTACCTGACCATGTCTCAGTTTACTCCCTGACTCTATTACGTGCCTTCCTGGAATTCTGACACCTGGATTGTGACCTGACTACACCTCTGTGTACTCTCTGTATCCATATGTGTCCTCCTGTTACTAGAACCTGGCTTTCCTGACTACTCTTCTGATCAGGTGGCGAACCTGACTCAGGTAGTCCAGGATCTAGCCATGGAGAATCAGAAGTTATAATCTTGTCAGACTCAATTACAGGGGCAGTTTTCTAGTATTTTGGGTTTTTCTCAGAACCCCTCACTACCGACTGTAGTCATGACTCCAGGACTGGCTGACGTACAACTGAGCTTCCCCAAACTCGTGGTTGTGCTCCCCGATAACATTTAGGGGGATAAAGACCAGATCAGAATTTTCAGGGAGAGCTATAAATTGTTTTTTTACCTTATGACACCGATCGTCAGGGAATAAAGGGTGCTTTACACGCTGCGACATCGCTAACGATATATCGTCGGGGTCATGTCGTTAGTGATGCACATCCGGCGCCGTTAGCGACATCGCAGCGTGTGACACCAAGGAGCGACGATCAATGATCGCAAAAGCGTCAAAAATCGTTGATCGTTGACACGTTGCTCCTTTTCATAATATCGTTGCTGCTGCAGGTACGATGTTGTTCGTCGTTCCTGCGGCATCACACATCACTATGTGTGACACCGCAGGAATGACGAACATCTCCTTACCTGCGTCCACCGGCAATGAGGAAGGAAGGAAGTGAGCGGCATGTTCCGCCCCTCCTCTGCTATTGGGCGGCCGCTTAGTGATGCCGCAGTGACGTCGCTATGACGCCGAACGCACCTCCCCCTTGAAGGAGGGATTGTTTGGCGGTCACAGCGACGTCGCTATAATGTTCGCTACGGCAGCGATCACCAAATGTCACACGAACGACGGGGGCGGGTGCTATCGTGCACGCCATCGTTAGCTATCGCTAGCGATGTCGCAGCGTGTAAAGCACCCTTTAGTCTCAACGAGTGGGAATTGTTAGGTCCCTTTTAATGGTGGTCCTCAGATGTTGGCATTTTCTTTGTCTCCATTAGCCCCAGAACGGTCTTCTGTTGACACCTTTTTTGACGGTTTGGGGTTGATATATGATGAACTCGACAGAGTCCAGGTGGCAGAGGCAAAGATCATGAACCTGATACTGGGACGCCGCACCACTGAGCATTATAGTTCTAAGTTCAGACAATGGTCATCTGAAGTTCTGTGGAATGCCGCAGGCTTCAGGTGTCAGTTTCACACATGCCTTTCAGATACATTAAATTACACTCTGGCTCTACTCTCTCCCTCTGATTCATTGGCAGAGGCCATGACTCAGGCTATCTGAATGAATCGCAGGATTCAAGAGAGATGTGAAATTCAACAGGAGGTTCTCTTCAGTCCTCCCCGTTTTGGTCATCTACCTGAAGAAGAGCCTATGGAAGTTGGTGCAGCCAGCCCTAGAGACAAGGAATGGAGATGATGTCGCGATCTGTAACTTTGCTTTTATTGTGGTCACGCTGGACATTCCCAGAAGGACTACTTGGCACGTCCCCAGCAGAAAGCCATCAGGAAATGCCTAAGGCGGGCTTTGCACATTGCGACATCGCAAGCCGATGCTGCGATGTCGCACGCGATAGTCCCTGCCCCCGTCGCAGGTACGATATCTTGTGATAGCTGGCGTAGAGAAAATTATCGCTACGCCAGCTTCACATGCACTCACCTGCCCTGCGACCGTCGCTCTGGCCGGCAACCCGCCTCCTTCCTAAGGGGGCGGGTCGTGCAGCGTCATAGCGACGTCACACGGCAGGCGGCCAATAGCGGCGGAGGGGCGGAGATGAACAGGATGTAAACATCCCGCCCACCTCCTTCCTTCCGCATAGCCGCCGGCGGCAGGTAAGGAGATGTTCCTCGCTCTTGCGGCGTTATACACAGCGATGTGTGTAGCCGCAGGAGCGAGGAACTACATCGTACCTGTCACTGCAGCATAATTATGAAAAAGTCGGAGCCTGCAACGATGATACGATAACGATGCTTTTGCGCTCGTTAATCGTATCATCTAGCATTTACACACTACGATCTCGAAAGTGACGCCGTAAGTGCGTCACTTTCGATTTGACCCCACCGACATCGCATGTGCGATGTTGCAACGTGCAAAGCTGCCCTAAGCGGGCTTTGCCCACTACTACATCGCAGGTGCGATGTCGGTGGGGTCAAATTGAAAATGACGTACTTCCGGCATCACATGCGACATCGTAGTGTGTAAAGGCTCGATGATACGATTAACGAGCGCAAAAGCGTCATAATCGTATCATCGGTGCAGCGTCGGCGTAATCCATGATTACGCTGACGCGACGGTCCGATGTTGTTCCTCGTTCCTGCGGCAGCACACATCGCTGTGTGTGAAGCCGCAGGAGCGAGGAACATCTCCTACCGGCTTCACTGCGGCTTCCGTAGGATATGCGGAAGGAAGGAGTTGGGCGAGATGTTTACATCCCGCTCATCTCCGCCCCTCCGTTCCTATTGGCCGCCTGCCATGTGACGTCGCAGTGACGCCATACGTCCCGCCCCCTTAATAAGGAGGCGGGTCGCCGGCCAGAGCGACGGTCGCAGGACAGGTGATTCCATGTGAAGCTGCCGTAGCGATAATGTTCGCTACGGCAGTTATCACAAGGATATCGCAGCTGCGACAGGGGCGGGGACTATCGCGCTCGGCATCGCAGCGTCGTCCTGCGATGTCGCAGCGTGCAAAGTGCCCCTAAAGCCCGCTACACACGCTTCAATATATCTCACAATCTGTCGTTGGGGTCAAGTTGTAAGTGACGCACATCCGGCATCGTTTGTGAGGTATCTGCGTGTGACACCTACGTGCGATCAGGATTGAACGCAAAACCGTTGATCGCAAACACATCGTATCTTTCTCTAGAATTGAACGTTTTGTTGCACGAACCTAGTCAATTGTAACGTGTGACACCCCTCATACGATTTTGGTGTCTGATGCTATGTGCGCAGGTGTGCGCTCTGCACCGCAGCTGAAAAAAGGTCCGCTTCAGAGCGCAGCTGAAAAGCTGCGTTCTGAAGCGCCTCACAATGTCTGTCATTCACTAATCTCTGTCAGTCGGTCACTATCTCTGTCCCTCTCTCTCTGTCCATGTCAGTCTATCCCCCTCTCTCATATACTCACCGATCCCCGGCGCTGCACGGCATTCACACTGCTCCGGCGGCTTTTACTGTTTTGAAAAAGCCGGCCGCCCATTAAACAATCTCGTATTCCCTGCTTTCCCCGCCCACCGGCGCCTATGATTGGTTACAGTGAGACACGCCCCCACGCTGAGTGACAGGTGTCACACTGCACCCATTCACAGCAGCCGGTGGGCGTGTCTATACTGTGTAGTGAAAAAAATAATTAAATAATTAAAAAAAACGGCGTGCGGTCCCCCCCAATTTTAAAACCAGCCAGATAAAGCCATACGGCTGAAGGCTGGTATTCTCAGGATGGGGAGCTCCACGTTATGGGGACCCCCCAGCCTAACAATATCAGCCAACAGCCGCCCAGAATTGCCGCATACATTAGATGCGACAGTTCTGGGACTGTACCCGGCTCTTCCCGATTTACCCTGGTGCGTTGGCAAATCGGGGAAATAAGGAGTTATTAGCAGACCATAGCTGCCAATAAGTCCTAGATTAATCATGTCAGGCGTCTATGAGACACCTTCCATGATTAATCTGTAAATAAACAGTAAATAAACACACACACCCGAAAAAAATCCTTTATTAGAAATAAAAAACACAAACATATACCCTGGTTAACCACTTTAATCAGCCCCAAAAAGCCCTCCATGTCCGGCGTAATCCAGGATGCTCCAGCGTCGCTTCCAGCGCTGCTGCATGGAGGTGACCGGAGCTGCAGCAGACACAGCCGCTCCGGTCACCTCCATGCAGGTAATGAAGACAGCCGCGCGATCAGCTGCTGTCACTGAGGTTACCCGCTGTCACAGGATCCAGCGGTGGCCGCGGGTAACCTCAGTGACAGCTCAGCTGATCGCGCTACTCACCGCCGCTTTTATCACCTCCACGCAGCAACTGAGGTGAGTAGCGCGATCAGCTGAGCTGTCACTGAGGTTACCCGCGGCCACCGCTGGATCCAGTGACAGCGGGTAACCTCACTGACAGCTCAGCTGATCGCACGGCTGTCTTCATTAGCTGCGTGGAGGTGACCGGAGCGGCTGTGTCTGCTGCAGCTCCGGTCACCTCCATGCAGCAGCGCTGGAAGCGACGCTGGAGCATCCTGGATTACGCCGGACATGGAGGGCTTTTTGGGGCTGATTAAAGTGGTTAACCAGGGTATATGTTTGTGTTTTTTATTTCTAATAAAGGATTTTTCAGGTGTGTGTGTGTGTTTATTTACTGTTTATTTACAGATTAATCATGGAAGGTGTCTCATAGACGCCTGACATGATTAATCTAGGACTTATTGGCAGCTATGGGCTGCCATTAACTCCTTATTACCCCGATTTGCCAACGCACCAGGGTAAATCGGGAAGAGCCGGGTACAGTCCCAGAACTGTTGCATATAATGTATGCGGCAATTCTGGGCGGCTGTTGGCTGATATTGTTAGGCTGGGGGGCTCCCCATAACGTGGAGCTCCCCATCCTGAGAATACCAGCCTTCAGCCGTATGGCTTTATCTGGCTGGTTTTAAAATTGGGGGGGACCGCACGCCGTTTTTTTTAATTATTTAATTATTTATTTCACTACACAGTATAGACACGCCCACCGGCTGCTGTGATTGGGTGCAGTGTGACACCTGTCACTCAGCATGGGGGCGTGTCTCACTGCAACCAATCATAGGCGCCGGTGGGCGGGGAAAGCAGGGAATACGAGATTGTTTAATGGGCTTTTTCAAAACAGTAAAAGCCGCCGGAGCAGTGTGAATGCCGTGCAGCGCCGGAGATCGGGGATCGGGGATTGGTGAGTATGAGAGAGGGCTGCTAACTTCAGTTACTTAGGAGATTAGCGGTCACCGGTGAGCTCTTCACAGGTGACCTCTAATCAGGGCGCGACACACACAGAGCCGCAGCATGACAATGAAGTCGGGTGAAGTTCACCCGAGTTCATTCTGACACTGCGGCTCTGTCTGTGTCTGCTGTGATCTGCCATTCAGCTCTGCTGCATGGCTGTCTGTGTCTGCTGTCAGCGGCCATGTAGCAGAGCTGAATGGCAGATGACATAGTAAAAACGCATCCCTACACATTACACACGCTTGGCAAGTCAATAAATAAAAAAAAAAAAAAAGGTGCCCAATGCATACGTCACAGAACACATGATCTAAAGGATCGCACACAAAATTGATCAATTTAACATAGACTACTAACGCACGTGTGACAGCAAATGAACGACTTACGTGCAATCTCATAAGATCCCGTATGCAACCTGGGCGTGTCACATCGCAAATGCGATTGTACAACTAATTGCAACGTGTAAAGTGGGCTTTAGTCTGGGTGATTGTTGAAGAGGTCACCCAGACTTCCAGGTAACTTTTAACTCCTAAGATAAAGTCTTAGTGAATGTGGAATTATTTTTTGAGAACCAATCTATATCAACATTTGCTTTCATTGACTGTGGGCCTGAAGCTAATTTTGTGGATTCTGGACTGATTATGAAACTAGCTGTAGAGACAATTAAATTGGAAGGACCCATTCAGATTGTTGCCGTTGACAAAAAGGCGTTACTCCAGAACCTAGTTCAGTTTATAACGGTGAAATTCACACTTCAAATTGGATCTCTTCATACCGAGGCCATCTCCTGTTGTATGATGAATAATTTACTTGCGGTGTTGGTATTGGGAATCCCTTGGCTACATATGCATATTCCTGTCATTGATTGGTGTCAAAGGGATATTGTCAAGTGGGGTTCTTATTGTCATCAGAAATGTCTCAATTCTGTTCAGGTTTTCTCTGCTAGTTCGGAGGGTCTTCCGGAGTACCTGAAGGATTTCAGAGATGTTTTCTTGGAAAAAGAGGCAGAGATCTTACCACCCCTTCACCCTTAAGATTGTGCTATCAACCTTGTCCCTAATGCCAAATTACCTAAAGCTTGCCTGTATAATTTGTCTGGCCTGGAGTGGGCTGCCATGAAGGCATATGTAAGTGAAGGTTAACAGAAAGGGCATATTCGTCCTTTCTCCGCTGTAGCTGCTGGATTTTTCTTTGTCAAAAAGACAGATGGAGGACTCCGTCCCTGCCTCAATTTCCGTGAATTGAATAAAATTACAATTAAAAATACCTATCCGCTTCCACTTATCCCCAACCTATATAATCAGCTTACTGGGACCAAATGGTATTGTAAACTCGATCTTGGGGGGGGGGCTTATAATTTAAGACACATCCGGGTCTGTTTGAGAATCTTGTGATGCTTTTTGGACTGACCAATGCACGTGCTGTATTTCTTTTTTCCAATTTAAAGTTTTATTGAGTTTTAAAGAATACATTAAAGGAACATGGATCCATGTTATAACTGACACTGTGAAACCAAAGTCTATGCGACACAACACATTCGCAAATGTCATGACAGTATGTAAATGATAGGTATGATACATGGATAGTCGTTTTGAACCACAAAGAATAATAAGCCAAAGAGGAAAGGTGAAGAAGCAGTATGATCACAAAAAATAGCAAAGGAAGGATAAGTCAGGGCAAGAGGGGAGGAGATGGAGAGTAGAGCGCATCGGCCAGTTCTGATACTTTGTCCGATGGACCAAGACATGTTAGAAGGGTGGTGTATATTATCTGAAGTAAGTGGGGCCAAGGTGTCTATCTTATGGCCGGAGGTTAGATTAATTCAAGAAATTGTTTGCCAGAGAGGAATGATTCCCATTGAAACCATTTAGTGGCTGTCGCCACCGTCTGTCCACGCGACTGGGCCATCACCATTTCCATGCGGTGGATCACATTCACCTCCATTACCCACTCATCTATTGTAGGGGGGGCAGGGTCTTTCCAGCGCCGTGGGACCACTGTCTTGGCTGCCTGGAGAAGGTGGCCCAAGAGGGACTTTTTATAGGCCTTTTCCGAGACATTAAAAATGTATAGTAGGACTGCCTCTGGGCGGCTGGGGACTATGATCCCTATGACCCCCTGTATGGCTGCTAGTACTTTTTTCCAAAAGACCCCCAAGCCCGGGCAGTACCACCAGATGTGGGACATGGTGCCTCCCTGTGCTCCACAACGCCAACAGGTATCAGGCACCTCGGGACACCACGCATGAAGAGACGCTGGGACCCTGTACCACCTGGAGAGTATTTTATAGCTGGTTTCTTGCATTCTGGTGGCCACGACGGACTTGTGGGTCAGTCGGAAGCAACGTGCCCACTGGTTCCCAAGGAACGTCTGGTTGAGCTCTGCTTCCCACGCCGCACAAAAGCGAGGAAGGGACGCCTCTGCCGCGTTGGTTATGATCTCATATATTTTTGATATCGCATGACGTGTATTCAAGGACCCAGTGTTTTCAAATGGAGTTTGGGCTGGAAGACGCGCCATGACAATATTTTGTGAGATTATGAAGTGTTTGAGTTGTGCATATTCAAAATGAACCGCATCCTGAAATTATGATTTTCCACAATCTCCAGAAGCGGCAGAAGGGATCCCCCAGGAGCCACCTGGTTCAGTCTTTAGGGGCTCTGTTTCGTACTGCCCAGGAAGTTGTTGGGTGATGCCCCCGGTAGAAACTCTGAGTTATCGGTTAATGGCATAAGGGGTCCTCTCGGCTGAATCAGGCGATTGCGTAATGATGTAAAGTGTACAGTTTTCAATGTTTGTTTAGTGCTATAAGACATTTCGATCTTATGTTTGCTAAGGAGGGCCATGTCCACGGCAGGGTCGGCACTGACAAGGGGCATAGATCCTGCGCTAGGCAGACCCAAAGCTTAGACCTAGAGCTATGTAAGAGGTCCAGAACTCTGGCATGGGCGGCCGCCATGTAATAACGCCTGCAGTCAGGCAGCCCCACACCTCCTGCATTCCTGGTCCTAGTTAGAACGCTACTCCTGAGACGGGCGCGCTTCTTTGACCAAACAAATTGATCAAATAAGCGCTGTATCCTGGCCCAATAGGCTGCCGTAACGTAAACCGGGACCGTCTGTATCAAGTACAGCAATCTTGGCAGGGCCGTCATTCTGAGGGCGCCAATCCTGCCGAACCATGAAAGAGTACCTCTCTGCCACAAGGTCAGGTCTCCCTCAAGCTTTGACAGGAAGCTTTGATAGTTTAGTTGAAACAGTTTCGTCAAATCGGATGGGATATTGATGCCCAATACTGCCGTGGGGTGGCCATCTGAAAGGGAAGTTTGGTTTTATTGCATTTATTGTCATTTGTGGCAAAGTAATATTTAGAGCCTCTGATTTATCAAAATTAATTTTAAAGTTGGACCATTTACTAAAGTGGTTTAGTTCTAGCATTAGGGGTGGGAGTGATGTGAGGGGGTTACAGAGGTAAATAAGAAAATCGTCAGCAAAGGCGGCGCATTTGTGTTCCCGATTGGCGATCCTAATTCCCTGTATATCCGGGTTGGTCCTAATGGCCGACAACAAGTGCTCCATGACCAGGATATATAGCAGAGGTGACAAGGGACACCCCTGCCTGGTCCCGTTATGGATGGAGAAGGGCCTCGACAGAGTGCCATTAATTTTACGGTGTGCAGTCGGAGAATGATATAAGGCCATAATCCTGGACGAAAAAACTGGCCCCAGGCGCATATGGTCCAGTGTTTGTGAAAGCGACTGCCAGGAGACTCTGTCGAAGGCCTTCTCAGCGTCCAGAGATAGCAACATCAGAGAAAGTTTTTTTGTGTGTGCATGTTGGATCAGGTCCAAGGTCTTTATTGTATTGTCCCTCGCCTCCTACCCTGGGACAAATCCGACCTGGTCCAAATGTATCAGGTCAGGGAGTAAAGGGCCAAGTCTATTTGCTAAAAACCTGGCATAGAATTTTAAATCAACATTAAGGAGTGAAATCGGTCTAAAACTGTTACAGGCCATGGGGTCTTTTCCAGCCTTGCGGAGCAAGGAGATGTGGGCCGTAGTGGAATGGGGCAGGAAAGGGACAGAGTCAGAAATTGAGTTGAAGGAGAGAAGCATTAAGGGAGCCAATTGTTCAGAAAAGGATTTGTAGAATTTGGCCGGGTACCCGTCAGGTCCAGGACTCTTATTACCAGGTGAGTCGCTAATCACCGCCAACAATTCCTCCAATGAAAATGGGCTTTCCAAGTTTTCAATTATAGAGCTATTAAGACGTCGGAAAGGTGAGGGCATTAAAGGACCGCCTACTCTCAATTCCGGGGGTTCGACAGGTAGGTTATATAACTTGGAATAAAAGTCATGAAAGGTGTTTGAAATGTCAGGGGTAGCATAGAGCAATTCGTCGCGTGAGTTTTTGATGCACGGAATGAGGGTATGGGCTCTCCCTTCTCTCAACGCATTAGCCAACAGTCTTCTTGGCTTGTCCCCAAACTCATAAAACATCCCTTTCCCCACCTGTAGTAGGCGCTTGTAAGAGGAATCTAACAGTTTTTTAACCTCGATCCTAGCTTGCAGAAGAGCTTGTAAATTTGTGGCCGATAAGGATCGCTTATGGATGAGCTCCAGTTCAGAGACCCTATGGAGAGCGTTTACTATGTCTTGGGCCCTTTCTTTTTTAATTCGGGACCCATGCTTGATAAAAATACCTCGTAGGACACACTTCAGTGCTTCCCACTTGTAAGTGGGGACTGTGTCTTCCACCGAGTGGTCCTCCATGAACCTTGTGATAGAGGTCTGAACGTCGTAATGCAGAGCTCATCCAACAGCAACGACTCATTCAGCCGCCACGACCCTTAAGGGGCCGAGAGAGAGGGAATTGCACTCGTACAATAGACCGGCGCGTGGTCTGACCACAAAATGTTATCCATCCTAGAATGTTGGATCCATGGAAGAGCATTGTGTTGCAGTAGTATATAGTCTACATGACTGTATGAGTCTTCTGTATGGGAGTAGAAGCTATAGTCTCTGTCCGACGGATGTTTCAGTCTCCGTGTGTCGAACAGTTGAATACGCAATAAAGCTTTTTTGATGCGTTTAATGATAGTGTATGAAATGCTGGATTTCCCCCTGGGGTTGTCCAATGTGGGGTCCAGGGTGACATTGAGGTCGCCATACAGAATTGCCATGTCCTGTATCAGTGGGATCGCCTTGTTGACTAAGCGGGTAATAAAGCTGTCCTGCCTTTGGTTTGGGGCATAGGCATTGATTATTGGGAGAGTTTGGTCCCCCACTCTCAGAGAGAGGATGATATATCTGCCAAAACTATCAGTTGAGCATTTTAAGATTTGATGCGGGAGGGATTTATGGATGGCAATGGCCACTCCTTTAGAACGGGAATCTGGGTTGTCAGAGAATATCCATGTCTGGTAATACTTATTTTTTAATAATGGTGGCATGTCCTAGCTTGAAATGGGTCTTCTGGAAACACAATATTCCCACCTTCCGTTTGTGAAGGTGGTAAATTACCTGTGTCCATTTCTCCGGAACATTGAGGCCCTTGGCATTGAAAGAAGCGATGGTTAGGTCCGCCATCTGTAAGGGAATGAGACATTAGAGATATATGAAAGAGGGGATCGAACACGATCAGCCTGGCCGCGAAAGAGAAGAAGAGAGAAAGACTTGGGAAGGGTAGAGTGTATCAGAGAAAAAAACAACAAGATCAGCAGGTAAAAAGACCTTACACAATAATCTAAGTCCGAACAAACGTACATAGGGAACATATCCGCTTCAACTAAGCAAGACAGAGGATCCCAGCCTATTTGGGGGAAGAAGATGTCAGACATAACCGAGCACAGCTCAATCTATACTTAAAACATTAAAGATAACCATAAACACCAGCAAAGGTAACAAATGTTTACGCAATACGGGCAATAAGTAATGTGCGTAGCCTCCGGGATTTTCTATGTCGACTGCCGCAGGCGGACCCCTTTGCGACCCCTTTCTCGTCTCTGGGGTAGCCCCCTGCTGGATTCTGCAGGTGGGTTCGACTTGGGAACGTTCGTTTCCCACCCGGGGACCCACGGCTGAAGCAGGGTGGTGAGCCATGCTGAAATGGAGACTGAGGGTAGACCCAGGCTCGAGATGAAGGCCGGGAAGTCCTCTAGGGAACATAGGACCTACCATCGCGAGTCCTTCTGCACCGATAGGGAGAAGGGGAATCCCCATCGGAACGGTAGACCCTTCTCCTTTAATACATCCAGGAGAGGCTTAAGATTGGCGCGCTGGGCCAGGGTGGGCCTTGAGAGATCCGGCATTATGCGGATGGCGGAGCCATTGTATGATAAGGTCTGTTTCCTCCTAGCAGCTTGCAAGATGGCCTCTTTGACGGCAAAAAAGTGCACCCGGCACACAACATCCCTTGAGCGAGAGTTCGCTGGGTCAGGAGGACGTACAGCCCTGTGAGCTCTGTCAAGTTCAAGGGGGGTACCTGGTGGTCTCTTTAGCAAGTCATTAAAAAGTGAACGAGGACTGCTGGGATATCGGGGGCGGCAATGGACTCAGGAAGGCCCCTAACACGTAGATTGTTCTTTCTGTTTCTGTTCTCTAAATCATCTACGTGCTGTTGGAGGGCAAATAATTGCTTGGACTGGTTTTTTACTGTCTCTTGGATAGATTGCATAGAGACCTGAGAAGCTGATTGCCGCTCATCAAGGGCGTCTACCCTATGGGTAAGTATGGAAAGTTCAGACCGTAATTGGGTGAATTCTTGTTTACATTCCGCTACTACTTGGCTGGCCAGTGCAGCAATATCGTTCTTGGTGGGAATCGCTTGTAGCAATGACCGCAGGTCTGCCAAGGATGCCGGGCGGTCCTCGCCCATCGCGGCGGCTGTATGAGCTATGTTGGCGTATGCATGAAAACAGTCCTGTAGAGTTGGACCATATATCATATTTTGCGTGCCATGAGGGTTGTTTATGTCATCCCACGCCTGTGGCACTAAAGCAAGATGGAGTGAGGGAGACCCCAGCATCCTGGATCCCCCGTTCACGGGCATCAGTGTGCCCCTCTCTAGATCCCCATCAGGGCCCGATAGGTGCTCAGCCCAGGAGGATCCTCTGGACCAGCCCCCTGAGGGTGTGAGGGATACCTCTCTCTGATGGAGTCCCCACGATTCATCAGCATCCACCAGGGGCTCCTGAGGCCTCCCTCCTTCTCCAGCCCCCCCGAGGGCTGTGGGACCTCCATATAGAAGGTATGGCTGGGGTTAATACTGTTGCCCCCAGGCTGAGCCCTGTCTATCAGGACCCCCTGCTGTCCCTGCTTCTGGGTAATACCGCCAGGCAGTCCCTAAAGGTACCGTCACACTAACCGACGCTCCAGCGATCCCACCAGCAACCTGACCTGGCGGGGATCGCTGGAGCGTCGCTACATGGGTTGCTGGTGAGCTGTCACACAGGCAGATCTCACCAGCAACCAGTGACCAGCCCCCAGGCCGCAGCGACGCGTGGAAGCGATGCTGCGCTTGGTAACTAAGGTAAGTATCGGGTAACCAACCTGATATTTACCTTGGTTTCCAGCGCACACCGCTTAGCGCTGGCTCCCTGCACTCCTCGCCAGAGTACACATCAGGTTAATTACCCGATGTGTAGTCTGGCTATGTGTGCAGGGAGCAGGGAGCCAGCACTGACTGCGTGAGAATGGCGGATGCTGGTAACGAAGGTAAATATCGGGTAACCAAGGAAAGGGCTTCTTGGTTACCCGATAATTACATTGGTTACCAGCGTCCGCAGAAGCCGGCTCCCTGCTCACTGCACATTCAGTTGTTGCTCTCTCGCTGTCACACACAGCGATGTGTGCTTCACAGCGGGAGAGCAACAACTAAAAAATGGTCCAGGACATTCAGCAACAACCAGTGACCTCACAGCAGGGGCCAGGTTGTTGCTGGATGTCACACACAGCAACATCGCTAGCAACATCACTGTTACGTCACAAAAGTCGTGCCTCAGCAGCGATGTTGATAGCGATGTTGCTTAGTGTGACGTTGCCTTTAGGGTTGGTCATTATACCCTCCTCTCCCCCAGCCACAGCACCTGTGTTTGATGATGATGGAGGTGATGATGGAGGTTCCTGCCGGTCGGCTTCACTGCGCAGCAGCTGGTTCCTCAGCTCCCGCTGCTGTAGTGGTGAGTCATCGCCTGAGCCCAGGCCCACGTGTACCTCGCGTCTGCTGGTCCCCGCTACCCGTATTCCACCAGCGCCAGTCGCAGGTGAGTTATGCTGGCTCTCCGGTCCCAGCTGGGCTGCAGCGGAGCGCGCGGCCTGCAGGGCAGCAGCCGCGGGCACCCCTTTCTCCACCGCCGATCCACGCTCTCCAGATACGCGGCCGCCATCTTGCAGAGGCGCCGCTGGGCTCACCGCCGCTCCATTCACGGGGCTCCCGCTGCCTCTCACCGCTGTCGGGGGACTGGCTGGGAGACCCTCCACTCCACGGGGGTTCCCCGTTGCTTCTCCTCTCCTCTGGTTTTCTGTGGCTGTAGCAGCTTTGGGCACCAGGTCAGGGACGAGCTCAGGGTCTGCAGGCCTCAATTCCCGCCCTGGTAGCGAAACAGCTCCGAGCTCCCGGGAGCGGGTAAGATATGCTCCGATGTTGCTCTGGGATGTAGGTGGGCGCCCTGGGGTGCAGGGTTTGTTCTTTTTAGTGGAGGATTTGCCCATTTTGAAGTTAAAAACGGCTTTATCGGAGAATGTAGAGAGGAGCTCAGGAAAACAGTGTCCTCACTCAGCCATGTCCGGCTCCCCCCCCCCCCACCCACGTGCTGTATTTCAAAACTTCATGAACGATATTTTTTCTGATTGCATTGGAAGGTCTATTGTGGTTTATCTGGACGATATTTTAATTTTCTCAACTGATTTGGATTCTCATTATGGAAATATCAGTTCTGTGTTAGAAAGGTTAAGAGAAAATTCCTTGTTCGCTAAGTTAGAAAAATGCACATGTGCTGTTCAAGTAATCTCATTCCTAAGTTTTTGTCAGTCATTAGGTTTAAGATGGACCCTGGGAAGGTTCTAGCCATAATTGATTGGGTCCAACCTAGCAACCTTAAAGCATTGCAAAATTTTCTGGGGTTTGCCAATTACTACAGAAAATGTATTAAGTGGTTATCTCAGATCATCAAACCTCTGACTGATCTCACACATATGGGGCAAATCTGAGGGTTTGATTGTCTGAGGCTGTTGGATCCTTTCATAAGTCAAAAAGAGGTTTTATGTCCGCTCCAGTTCTTGTTCAGTCGGACCTCATGAGGTTGTTCATCGTTGAGCTGGATGCTTCTGAAGTTGGAGGAGGAGCTGTATTTTCTCAAGGCCCTACAACATTAACTAACTTGCGGCCATGTGCCTTTTTCTTGAAAAAATTCTCGCCTGCGGAGAGAAATTATGATGTTGGAAATCAAGAAAGCCATGGACCCCATAGGGGGGAGGGGCGACATGACCAGAGGGAAGGGAGGGAGTGAGGGGGTTAATAAAGTTGAAATAGGGCATTATGGGAGGATATAAGGGGATTGGTGGAAAAGGGTCCCTATAGGGGAGGGGGGGGGAAGTATATAAGTAATGAGGAGGGGTCTTACCTCCCCTTTTGACTCCGGACGGCGACAGATTCCCGCCCACCCTCCCTTTGTGGGTTGTGTATTCGTTTTTTTTTTTTTTTTAGCTATGTTCAAAAAAAAATAAATAAAAGGGGAAAAGTAATATATATATTAAAAAAAAAAAAAAAAATACTGTTGAAAGGGATGTATGTTTGTCGCAGCAGCGGGGGTAGGTCTGGGTCCAGAAGCGGTTGTAAGGGATTGGTAGCTGGACCGAGAGGCACTGTCTGGGTATGGTGTCTCCGGGTTCCGGTAAATTGCAGGCACGGGGTTCTGCAAAGTTTGGGGGTATTAATCCATTGGGTGATTAATACTTCATCTCTGGGTCGGAGTGTTGCGGCCAGGGATATTGGCGTAGGAATTGGTTTCTGGATCGGGCCTACATAAGGTTTTCATGTATTGTTTATTATGTGTTACCTATTATTGTGTGTTTGGGGTCGCCCATTGGACGGCGCCCCCTTGTGTTAGTATGTTAATAATAGGTAATAAAGGCTGCTGTGGCCAATTTGTTTAACCAAGTCGCATGCAGTCTGTGTGTTATTTATTAGGTTAAGTTGGGTATACTAACCATCACGACCGGAGAATCCTTCCTCAGTGGTCATGAGTTGCTTGCTGTAAAACTTGTGTTTGAGGAATGGAAGCATTTTTTAAAGTCTGCTGTTCATCAAATCACGGTTGTTACTGACCATAAAAATTTAGCTTATATTGAGTCAGCCAAACGGTTCACCCCTAGACAGGCCAAGTGGTCATTAATTTTCTCTAGATTTAATTTTTCCATCATGTTTAGGCCACGTTCTAAAAACTAGAGATGAGCGAGCCTCTAAAGGCTGGAGTTCGGTTCGGTTCGTCGAACGGAGGCCGCGTTCGAGTTCGGCTCGACGAACGGTTCAACGAACCTCTCGAACCCCATTGAAAACAATGGGAGGCAAACACAAACACAAAAACACATAGAAAACACTTTCAAAGGTGTCCAAAAGGTGACAAACAACTCCCAAGCGACACTTACGCCTTGGGGATCTTGTCGTGTCCCGCAGCCAGCGTTCTCTCGGAACATGTCTTCAGTGCTGCTGGGGGTGTGCTGACAGATAAGCGCACGCATCTGTCCACTGACAATGTGGACAGACTAACGTTCATCAAGATGAGGAAGTCATGGATCACAGAGGACTTTTCTACCCCTGTGTCATCCAGGGGAGGCGAAAGTCTGGTGTATTTCTGAGAGTGCTTCATGCAAAGCATCTTTTTAAGATTGCAACTGGGGGACAACTGATGCCAGTGAAGTGGTGTGTGTGTGGCCCAATTTTTGGAAACGAGGGAGACTATGGTTGGAGTCACCTTGCTTTTTTCAAAAAGAACCAAGATGAACAAGTCATGGATCACAGAGGACCTTTCTACCCCTGTGTCATCCAGGGGAGGCGAAAGGCTGGTGTGTTTTTGAGAGTGCTTCATGCAAAGCATCTTTTTAAGATTGCAACTGGGGGACAACTGATGCCAGTGAAGTGGTGTGTGTGTGGCCCAATTTTTGGAAACGAGGGAGACTGTGGTTGGAGTCCCCTTGCTGTGTTTTACATGCTTTTAGAAGGGCATGACATGGCTTTGAGGTTGACGTTCAGCATCTAGAAACTGTTGGCTACAGAAATGCTGCCTTTCCAACCTTTTGAACTGAGGATTATCAAGACCTTATGCCCATCGCAGTGCCCCAAGAGCCGATGCCCAGTCGACACTCCTTCTCCAAGAAAGGCGTGCCCGCTCTACACCAGCATGTCGCACACAACATCGCCGCTTCCTTGAGAAACTCTGTGTGTGACAGTGTGCATTTCACCACAGATACTTGGACCAGTAAGCATGGACAGGGGCGTTACATGTCGCTGACTGGGCACTGGGTAACTATGGTGAGAGATGGAGAAGGTCTGCTGTACAAGTCTTTCCGTCCCCACGAGTTGTGTGTCAATCCTTCCTCTGTATGTAGAAGTTCCTCCACTGCTTCTGCCTCCTCAACTTCGTCTAGGTCTTCAACCTCCGCTAAAAACCTGTATTGTAAGGCCACCGGTGTTGTAACTGTGCACAAGGAATCCCGCACACCTCCTTACTATGCTGGCAGCAGAGCTCAAGGGTATCAGGTGGTCAACTCTTTAATTCGAAATGTCTGATAAATGTGAGTCACACCGTTGAGGAGTTGTGGACGGTAAGCTCTGGAGAGTGAGACCGAGTTTCATCAATGGTTGTCTCCACTCAACCAGCAGCCAGGGAAGGCCGGGATGCGATAATGATGCAAACCTGGGTGCGGGCCTTCGCCGTGACAATGTGACACACGTGCCTTGTATGGATCACGTGTTGAACCTGGTTATACAGCAATTTTTAAACCACTATCCTTGTCTACATGGCCTTCTGCAGAGGGCACAGTGTAACGCCTGCCTGGATACACACACTCAGGCGAGCTGTAAAGGATAGGCTAGAGGTAAGCCACTCACCAAGCAGGACCTCCAGAACCCTGAAACCCTTTAACCCCTATACAGGGATTTGGAATTACACAGGGCCCAAGGTGATCAATACCTGTGGAAGGCTGCAGTACGAGAGAGTAGTAGTCAGGCAGGGTCAAACCATTTATTAGGAACATGAGCAGAATCGGACGGCCAGGACTTAATCAGAAAACAAGCAGAGGTCAAATGCAGATCGGGCAACGAGTTACATAAACAGCAGGCAGGAGACGTTGTTATGAAACAAGCCATAGTCAGCACAGAAAATCAAAAAGCAGAACTGGACGGAACAGGAACCAGAGGTTCAGAGCTATGTCTGGCAGTGGTCAGCAGACAGGATGGGCCTAAAAAAGGGTGTGGTGTCTTCCCATTGGTTGTAGCTGAATGATGGTACTTCATCTGTGAGACACCCACCACCTACATTCAGCCAGTGGTTCTGCATCTGTCAAGGTAACGCAGCCCAGTGGGTGAGCGGAAAATGCGGCCACCGGCACCACTGGCATCGACTCCTCTCCCATCATCAGCACTATCTACGAAAGGAACACGGTGTCACCTGGCGATCGGAGTACAAATTGATGGAGCAGACTCCGGTGGTGACTTAACAGCCGTGTGCGACAATGATGCAAACCTGGGTGCGGCACTTCGTCAGGGCTATGTGACACACGTGCCTTGTATGGCTCACGTGTTGAACCTGTTTGTCCAGCAATTTTTAAACCACCATCCCGGCCTACATGGCCCTCTGCAGCCGCCACGTTCGCTATGTGCTCACTTCCACGGTACACACCAAGCAGCTCAACAACTTGCATCGCTCCAGAAGTCTTTCAGTCTGGCGGTTCACCGCCTGAAATGCGATATGCCGACACGCTGGAATTTGAATCTTCACATGTTGCAGCATCTGTGGCAGCACCGGCGAGCCCTGCTGCAATACGTTATGACGTATAGCCTGGGATAAAGAGATCCAGAAGTGGGGCAGATCACGCTGCTGGAGTGGTCTCAGATCTATGCACCCTTCTTCGAAGGTTAAAAATGGCGACGAAGATGTTTAGCGCTGACGTTGCGATCATCAGCATGACAATTCCAGTCATCTACATGCTGGAGCACACTCTAAACAGCATTCATAGTCAGGTGGTGGGACAAGAGGAATGGGAGGAAGTACAGGAGGAGTCATATGCGCAAGGGATAATAACATCTACAAGGTCCAGACGGTCAGCAGCACCAAGGCGGCAGACATGGGACGGTGGGGGAGATGGATTAACAAGGGTGCATAGTATCAGCCTAACTGTTGAGGAAGGTGCAGGAGCCCAGTAAGAAATGGAGGACGAACTATCAATGGGCATGGAAGACTGAGCAGATGAGGGAGAGCTTGCTCACATTTTGTTTGTGCGAGGTTGGGGGGAGAGGGCAGAGGAAGGAGGCATGATTCTCACCTCTCTGCCACCAACACAGCAAGGACTTGGTCCTCCTTGATGCGCAAGACACATGAGTGCCTTCTTGCTGCACTACCTACAACATGACCCTCTGGTTGTCCGAATTCGAAGTAATGCTGACTAGTGGGTTGCCACACTGCTAAATCCCTGGTACAAGACAAAATGTGGCAAAATAAATCCAGCCATACAAAGGGACGCACGTATGCAGGAGTATCAGCAGAAGCAGGTACGCACTCTTAGCTCGGCTTTTCCAATAAACACCAGTACTGCAGAGAGTGAATCTCAACGCTTTGTCATGGCTAGGAGGAAATGGTCTCATACTTGTCCACATCTGAGGGACCGAGGGCTTGCTGCTGTGCTGAGACGGCGTTGACTATGGTGTCCCTGCAGAGTTTGAAATTAGTAAATACAGTGGTACCTCGCTTAACGAGTAACCCACATAACGAGATTTTCGCTATACAAGAAAAGCTTTCTGTAAATTTGTAACCCGCTTTACGAGAAAGCTTTGCTGTACGAGCGAAATTCTCACCTCACACACTTCCGGTTTCGTCCATCCACCGCGCTCTGACCCGCACTTGCAGTCCACACAAGCACACACATGTACGCACAAACACACAAACACACACGCATGCACGCACATACAGTATTATGCTCACCTTACCTTCCGTTCCACCGCCGGTCTCATGGATCTTGTAGTTCCCGGGTACATCGCGATGTCCTTGCGGCGAACTACAAGATCCAGGAGGCCGGCGGTGGAACGGAAGGTAAGGTGAGCATATAACATAGTGTACCTTACGTTTCATCGCCGGCCTCCTGGGTGCTGTAGTGCGCCGCTCCACTCCGTTCCACGCTGGGATTCTGCCTCCATAGCAACGAGGGAGGAACTTCCTATCACCGCTGCTGAATGGCAGAGCGCTGGCCAATCAGAGGCAAGCAGCTCTGCCTTGACGTCAGCGCTCTAGCAGGGAAGTTCCTGCCTCGTCGTTATGGAAACGCGATACACGGCCCGGCCCCGTACTGGTGAACAGCAAGTCCCAGGAGACCGGCGATGGAGCTTATTACGGAATGTAAGGTGAGCATGTAGTATGTGCGTGTGCATGCGTGCATGTGTGTTTGTGTGAGTTTGTGTGTGTTTGTACATGTTTGTGTGTGTTTGTGCATGTGTGGAATGACAGAATAGGGGACCAGGATGGGACATTTAACCCGTTGTGGAACGGATCGTCAGCACTGCAATGATTTCCTATGGGAAATCTTGCTTTGCTGAACGAGTACCTTGTTTAACAAGCACAGTCCCAGAACGGATTGTTCTCGTTAAGCAAGGTACCACTGTATACAAAATGAGTGGCAAAAGGCCATATGCTGGTGGAAAGGGGAACAGGTGTGTTGGAAAGTAGAAAAAAGTTTGTGTCCGTGGGTTTGGTGGTTAAGCAACAGTAACATCTGCTGAGAAACACCATCTGTTACGGGGGGACTTGACAGATTTGGATAAGGTGGTATATATCCCAATCGCCAGTCGGGGTCCACCATGCTCCCAGATGGAAAAGGAGATGCTGGCAACACGAAGGTTAGGCGGAGGATACAGAGCTGGGTGGCTCTGAAACTAATAGTAGCCTGAACCGAGTTAGACGACACTCGGATCTGGAGACTGGGAACCCTGTTAGCGTCACAGGGTCCACACACCCACCCAGCCTAGGAACTCCCTGTTAACAACACAGGGGCCATTGGGTATGCTGTCCGTGTGCGTAGGGGCCACACCTGTGGACAGCAGGCGCATCAGCAGCAGCCCAGTTAATGCCACTAGGCTGCACTAGCAGGACTGGTAGGACAGGAGCTGGTCTTAAACGTTCTGCGTTACCAACTGTGGTGGCGGCGTGCACTGACGCCCTATTCCTGCCTACCTCTGGCGTAAAGCCGCAATGTGTTCAACACATAGAGGTGTGCTCTTACTGAGCATAATAGAAGACTGCGCACCTCCTTGTTGGTTCCAGCCCCTTTTATAACCTGGGTCCGCCCCAACCCAGGGTGGACCACAATGCACCTCCTGGAGACAAAAGCAGAGGGACACGTCATCAGTGGCATAACCAGCGGCCTATTCGGAACCGCCACTTCAATGATGACCTCATGGCAGCCACGACCCAAACACCTCACCAGTCATTGTCTGACCAACAATAATGAGGAGACAAGTCATAGGGGCGGGCCTCTGCAAGCTAGTCCGGAGTGGCCTGGCCACATCATCAGGACACCTGATGCCCTGTGGCCTATCTGGGCTTGCCACGTCACGGACAGGGCCAAAGAGTTCATTACCGGACCTAGCCTCTGATGCAGTAAGTGCCTGAGCATGCTCAGTAGCCTGAACAACAGTCTCAGAAATAAGACTATCAGCTTCAGCATGCTCTCTAGGCACAACACAGGACTTAAGGCCACTTTACACGCTACGACATCGCTAGCAATTGCTAGAGATGTCGAGCACGAAAGCACCTGCCCCCATCGTACATGCGATATCCTGTGATCGCTGCCGTAGCGAACATTATTGCTACGACAGCGTCACACGCACATACCTGCTCTGCGACATCGCTGTGACCGGCGAACCGCCTCCTTTCTAAGGGGGCGGTTCTTTCAGCGTCACAGCAGCGTCACCGAACCGCCGCCCAATAGAAGCGGAGGGGCGGAGATGAGCGGGACGTAACATGCCGCCCACCTCCTTCCTTCCTCATTGCGGGCGGCAGCAGGAAAGGTGAGGTTCCTCGTTCCTGCAGTGTCACACATAGCGATGTGTGCTGCCGCAGGAGCGACGAACTACTTCGTACACCTAGCAGCAGCGATAATCGAGAATAGGGGGGCATGTCACCGATGAGTGATTTTGACCGTTTTTGCGACGATTCAAAATCGCTCATAGGTGTCACACGCAAAGACATAGCTAAAGCGACCACATGTGCGTCACAAATTCCGTGACCCCAACGAGATCGCTTGAGCGATGTCGCAGCGTGTAAAGCAGCCTTTAGACTCGACATGGAGTCCAAGTACTTGTGCAAAGAGGCTTTTTGCGCTAAGTGTGGGAGCATGCGCTGTAGCCGAACTGAGGACTTAGCCTCATGAATGGCACAGTCAGGCTGAGCATATTCACTAGGCGAAACACTGGACGTAGGCTGTAGTTGGGGTAAATCGGCACACGCATGCGCACTAGCCACCTCTCCACACTTTGACGTGGAGGAGAAACCAGCCAGCTGAACAACCCGAGGCACAGCCAAAAATGGCAGCTGATGCCTGGGCGCAACTGCAACCGCAGCAGGCTGCTTGCGTCTACGGCGGCACAGATTCGTAACACCAACTACCAGCCAAAATTACAGGTGTACTTCTTCCCGTGGATAATCTGATATGATCCCTTTTTTCACGGACACGACCATCGCTACCAAATGTAGATGAGGCACCATGAGGATCTCCATTGCTCCATCAAGTGGCCTCTCCTCCACCTCAACTTCAATATCCCAAATACTCCATTCCTCTGTGGTGTCAACCCAATCGCACTTGCTTCCTAACAGTTCTCAAGTTTCCACCAGCCCTGCTGAGTATGGGGTAACAGAGATGGTTGAGTCTGCAGAGCTGTTCAGTCACATTACAGCCTGGGAATCAGAGGTCTGCTCCAAAGCTGCAGTGAGTCCAAACAAGGAAATGATCTGCACTGATGCCCAGATGCTTTTTGAGTCGGATCCAGGCCCCGATGAAGAAGGTGCTGAGCATAATGTACACCTTCATTCCCAAACTGTAAATCCTTCTGGTGGAGACAATGAGGAACATGCTGAGGAGACTCGGATACCTGATTGGAACGACAACTTTACTATTCGGTCAGGGCAGGAAGAGGTTGTCTCGGAGGACTCAGGACGAGGGGAATGAAAACACACAGGGTGATGAGGTTGGAGACCCCACTTACTGTCAAACCAAAGTCACCCAGTCGATGAGGTCAGCAGAGGAGCTGGAGGAGGATGCGACTGACGACGAGGTTACGTTGCATCTTCCTGGTCAGAGACAAAGTACTGGAAGCACGTCAACAACTGAATCCTCCGCCTCAACTCTGCCTCTGAGCAGAAGTCGTGGTGGCTCTGCAGGTCTCATGGGCTCTAAGCCTTGCCCAGCCTGGGGCTTTATTGACATCGCAAAGGATTACCCAAGTAATGTAATCTGTAAGATTTGTCACCAATCTCTAAGTAGAGGCCAAAACCTCACTACTTTGAGTACTTCGTCCATGAAGTGTCATATGGATATCAATTGATAGCGTGAGGGTGTATTGATCAGCTTTATCCAATGTCAATCCAGCTTGCTTATTTGCCGTTCATTGCATGCATTGTTGCAGACTACACACAAGGGGCTGCTGTTTTTTGCATCTGCCTTTGTAGCAATAGCAAAACGGTCTTCGGCTGTGGACTTGAAGAGCGGAGGAGATTCCGTCTATGAACATAAGGAAAAGCTAAAGGTGTGCGTTACAGCAAGGAGCCACTGCGGGAACACTTAGGTCAATTGTGAGGGGAGTCGTGTTGGAGTTAAGTGAGGAGGACCGTAACGCCCGTGAGCAGCATCCTGTGCCAGAGACCAACATTCTACCGGTGCTGTCTATACTGTTTACCATGAGAGGAGCGTAAAGTCTGTTTTGATGGCAACTGGACACCACAGTACCCGGGTACGGTAGGGTGGGCCCATACAGTAATGCGTGCACGCAACACTTTGTTTTATTAAAACACATATCTGATCTGGTTAGGCCGACTATATAGACAATAAGACTTGCTGCCTCTGCACTGTAAAATTGTCTCTTACAGTTAAAATCATAGAGGGACAGCGACTCATGTTTGCATTGACTGTTGCTTTACAAGATTTCCAGGATTGTGTTGCTGAGCTGTGTGGTTTGCAATCACACTGTTATCATGTGCCTTATCTGTGAGGCTTCAGCTAACAAGGGTATTCAGGGGGGGTAAATGCTTTTGTCTATGTTTAGGTAGATGACTTGTAAGCTGTTGTGATGCGCCACTGGGAAGTCGTGTTCGCGCACACACACACACACACAATTACTCCTGCAACGCAGAGGGATTACAGGTAGTAGGCAACTGTTTACACAGTCCCTTGGTTAGTCCAAATTTGGTGAGCAGGATGTATAAATCGCCATTATGAGTGTCGCAGCATAGGGGTGTAGGCTTTTGGAATCGTGAATAGATTGTTCTATTCTTTCAGTTTTATGCATGCCTCTTATTGCTTGTTTTGGGAAAGTTAAACAATCATTTATCAACCCAACTGCCTAAAGTCCTTTTCCTGGAGCATGGTTTTGATGTATACTGGGGAGCCCACCCTGTACACGACTTTAAATGAAGCATAAGTCGCAATGGGAAGTTCACTGTGCTACAATGCGGCATAGCGGGCCTGTGCAACCACCGTCTGCCCCATCAAGTGCATCGGTCTGCTCTTCATCCTGTGTGACTGTTCGGACAGCAGTCACACATGCTTTTTCACGCTGACCTTCCAACCCTTTACCCGCAACAGGGAGTGTGATTGGCAGGTTGTCAGTTGTTTTGGAAGTGGAAACAGCTGGTCGTGTTGATCTCTGTCAGACATTGAGAGAACCACCTTTGGATGAAGGCAACATTATATCCACACCTAACAGATGTATGAAAAAATACAAAAACTTTATTGCGAGTACAGAAAAACACTGTTGCACACACTGGCAGTATAGAGCACACAAAGAGATAAAAACAGAACCTATAGAGCATAAGTCCTAAAACAAGTAAATGACATTAAGCCCATGCGAGGCAAATAAGCCCCAATGATAGATTGTGACACATATGCATACGTATCGCCTCTGGCGTGGTTACCCTACCCCACGCGTATCGCCACTAAGAGGAGTAGCTTCCTCAGGGGAGAAGAAAGGGGACAGACACAGTTCAATATGTGCCCTATTTAAGTTGAAAATTTAATTTAGTGATTGCTTACCAGTGTGTAAGTTACAGGGAGGCATAGCGTTGTGCAATCCAGTAGTTCTGATGGCGGCCGCCTTCTTGGCTGAATCACATGATTCAAGCCCTTGTCATTATGCTTACTGCGCATGCGCGAGAAACGCAGCACTTATAAACAGCAAAATAAGCATATCTTGGTTAAATAGGATCTTTATAACGGCGAATTAACAGTCTGAATAACAGCGGGCACATTATGCAGTATTAGAATATTGATTATGAGGAGATGAATCCCCATTGGTCGGTGACGGTTTAGGTCACATGTTTCAGGTCTTACATGTTGTTATCACTGCGCATGCGTGGAAAAAAAATACTGTAGAGATTGAAAAATAGAGATTTCTTATAAAGTAAGGACCTTTTAGTAGTAGACAAACAATCTGGATCACAATAATTATGATAAGGGACATTAGGATATTAATTATGAGGAAATAAATCCCCATTGGTATGTTGTTATCACTGCGCATTGCACAAAGGACATTGTACTATAGATATTAAAGAATAGAGGAGCAGGAGGCGCAATTGGTAACAGGTAACAGTGGGAGACTACAGGTTGTAAAACTCTCCAATTACCAACTTTCAGATGCTGAAACCACATTACTCTCCAAGGGTTTGTCTTTTGCCCCAATGAATAGACTGAATAAGTTTATTGTTACTAAAGACCTTTATCTATTCTGTAGGCAACTTATGTTCAAATATCTCTACAACCGACCAGACCTTATTAATACCGTACCCCCTGAGGATAGACAGGTCTTTGATGACCTTCTGTGTCTTCTGGAGGAGAATGAGAGAGATCAAGGTAAGAAAGTACCTTTTACAGGCCGACTTTTTTCCCAGGCCACTCCTCCTTTTACGCTTTGCCCTGCCATAAACATCTTTTTCAGCAGAGTATGTAGGGATATTGAGCATCTCAAATTGGATAATAATAAGGCCAATAATTTGACCCGAGAGGAAAGACAGACCCTGATGAAACTTAAAGACAACAAGGACTTCCTTATAAAAGAAGCGGATAAGGGGGGTAACATAGTTTTGTGGCCCACAGAAATGTATACCAGAGAGGCCAAACACCAATTGTCAAATAGAGACTGTTATGTGGCTTTGCCATCAGACCCAACAGCCATCTTCAAAAAGGGTTTAGACAGATTAATTTCTACAGCCCATAGCCAGGATATCATCTCCCTGAAAGAGAAAAACTTCTTGACAACAAGGCACCCTGTGACATCTACCTTCTACATGTTGCCCAAAATTCATAAGGGCCGACCTGAACCTCCTGGGAGACCTATAGTGTCAGGAATTGGCGGCCTCTTTGAAAGACCCTGTGTCTATTTGGATTTTTACTTGCAGCCATTGGCTCAGTCCCTACCATCATACACTAGAGATTCTACACATTTGGTTGAGCAATTGGCCAATCTGATGGTCCCACCTGACACCTTATTGGTTACCCTAGATGTAGAGTCACTCTATAATTCCATCAGTCATGACTTGGGTTCCCGTGACGTGTTGTTCTTCCTAGATTGCAAAACCACGGGTAATAGGAAACATGACTCCTTTATCCTAGATCTCATATTTATGGTACTGGACAGGAACTACTTTATCTTCGATAGAACGTATTACCGCCAGATGTCCGGTACCGCAATGGGAGCCTGTTGTTCGCCACCCTATGCTAATATCTTTTTAGGGTGGTGGGAGGAGACACGAGTTTACATCTCTGAAAGCTTCAAAACCCATGCAGTACGGTGGTTTAGGTATATTGACGATGTGGTCCTTCTCTGGTCTGGGTCTATGAAAGAATGTGAAGACTTCATCTCAGCTCTTAATGAGAACAACTTGAATATTAAGCTGACCTCAAACATCTCTTCCACGGAAGTAGAATTCCTGGACCTTAAAATATATCGAGAGAACAACACGATTCATACCACCCTGTACCGTAAACCAACGGCTAGCAATAGCCTGCTGCACTATAGGAGCTTTCACCCCATGCATGTTAAAAACGCAATCCCTAAAGGGCAATTTATGAGGGTAAAAAGAAACTGCAGCGTTGGTATTGATTTTGATCTACATGCCTCTGACTTGTCTAACAGGTTTCAGAAGAGAGGATATCCCAAGAATGTTGTCTCTGGGGCTCTACAACAATGCAAAACCCTTACACGAGAGACTCTTTTACGGTCAAAAAGACGACAGAAGAACACAACAATGAGTATGATTACTCCTTTTAATAATCAGTGGCAAGATATCCACAAATTGCTCCAAGATAACTGGGATATTTTGCACAGTGATAGGAAACTGTCCCAGTTTCTGGATGCCAGACCGAAACTGGTGGCAAGAAGGGCACCAAACCTGGGAGTTTTTCTATCAAGGAGTCACTTTAGAAGACCTGTATGGAGCTTGGGAACAGGTGTCAAATTAAAAGGTACCTTTCCCTGTGGGGCCTGCACAGTTTGTCCTTTCATGGTGGCCAATGACCACATTCTTCTATCGATTTTTCCTAGGCGCATAGCCAGTCGTGCATACTACAACTAGCGATCCAGAAATGTAATCTACGTTCTTATTTGCGAGTGTCCTAAGCTATACGTGGGTCAAACTACACAGGAAGTGAGAAGAAGGATCCAGCAGCACCTTTCCAACATCAACACTGCTGAGACTGACCTAAAGAAAGGTAAAACACTGACTTTAGTGACCTCACACTTCCTCACCCACCATGGGGGACGGCCCCCTAATTTAAAAATCTTGATCGTGGACTCAGTTAACCAGAATATCAGGGGAGGGGACTGTGTAAGAGAGCTGCTACAGAAAGAGTCCAAATGGAATAACCTTAAAAGCTTGGCTCCACACGGTCTGAATGAAGAGCTCCTGTATACAGGGTTCTACAACATTATGTAAATCCGGGGTGTTGTTACCTTAACAATCTCACTCCCTTTTTTCTAGCAACTCCATCTGGAGAGAACCTAAGAGAGAGAAAGAGAAATGAAGAAATCATTATCTTGGACTTCGAGGACCATCTGAGAAGGAAAATCTCCTAAGGCGGATCACCATTACAGCTACGGATTGGATCCATAAGAAAAACAACTATATAATAGCCAGCAACCCGATTTATGCCATGAAATGACAGAATGAGTTATAGATATGATGTCCCAATCCCCATAATATGGACTGAAGGAGAAATACTGATGGAATTGGAAAGGTATCTATTCTAGATCGCCTTATTGTCTGGGAGTAGGATACCTCCCCTTGTCCTGGAGTCTGATATTCTTTTTATTTGTAATAATATCCTCTATTTTATTCCATCTGTACAGTTTGCTCCCCATCACGGTCATACCCTTCTCCTCTATGCATCTCCCTGGCTAGCTGAGGTCAGTCTTACTGGGGGAGACATATGATGAGTTTTTTTATTTTTTCAAGTAGGATCTTCCCTTCTTGCTTTAGTGTGGTACCTTCGAACAAGGGGGCAGATCTATATCATTGGCACTAAGATGTTATTTTATGAACGCCTGTAAATCAGCCCTGAAAACAGCTGAAATAACCAGTAGTCCCTAATCCCTAAAGCGCTGTGTAGATTGCACTGCATCTCTATAGCGCACACAGCAGCAGCAGCGGGAGCGGTGACTGTCACCCACCCGCAGCAGACAGATAATGGTGGGGACGGGGAAAATGGCTGGGTCTTATAAGGCAAGGACTTTTGACATGCACAGCCTATGACACATGCCCTTTCTTGTCTGGCAAAAATCCACTTTGCAGAGTGTGTCTCTGTGATTTGCTGACAGCCTGGCTCGTCCCACTGTACGCGCGGTTAGGGAGAAAAAAAAAAATGGCGATCGGCATTCTCTCAGCACTCAGCAGGAGCACTGATCTAAACCCCGTCCCCCCCACACACTATACGCTGAATTTTGATAATAGCGTGATTCACAGTGACTCACACTATTACAGTGAAAAGCCAGCTACTAACTAACTCGAACAGTCGAGCTTTTAGCAAATAGGGTGTTCTGTAAGAAATTGGATATTGATTTGTCATTTTCCTTGGCTTATCACCCTGAAACCAACGGGCAGAATGAGAGGAGAAATCAGTCCTTGGAACAAATTTGAAGGTGTTTTGTTGCGGCTCAACAGAAGGACTGGTGCTCGTTCTTTTTTTTAAAAAAATTCTTTATTTAACAGTTTAGAATATAACATAGATGGGTAGGGAACCATCATGACACTTTCTTACAAATTATGACAATGTGGATTCAGAAAAAACTTTAAGTATATTAACAACTTATAACACTGTCAGGTGGTTTTGGTGCTCGTTCTTACCTCTTGCAGAGTTGGCCTTCAACAGTCGGGCCAATCAGTTTACTGGAACCTCACCATTCTTCTGTATTTATCGTTTTCATCCCCTTTTCGAAAATTTTCTAGGATACGTTCTGGGTGTCCTGGAGTAGAGGTAGCCGTACATAAACTTGGGGATGTCTGGAGAGAGGTACAAAAAAATATTGGGATGGCCCAATTTCTCCAGGAATAAAAGGCTGATAGGAAATGTTCTTCGGTTCTCGTCTTTAAGGTGGGAGAAAAAGTGTGGTTGTCCTCTAAGAATTTTAAGCTCAAGATACCCTCAACAAAGTTGGGTCCTAAATTTATTGGGCCATATGTGACCTTGGAGGTGGTCAATCCAGTTGCCTTTAGACTGAGACTCCCTCAGTCTTTTCGTATCCGAAATGTTTTTCACAAGTCCGTGTTAAAAAGTTTGTCCCCTCTGCTTTGTCTCTCTCATCGCTGCCTCCTCCTGTTTCCATTGACAGAGGTTTGGAGTATGAGGTGCAGAGGATCATTGACTATCCTAGGGTCCGGAATTTCCTTCAATACTTGGTTCATTGGAAGGGATAAGGATCCGAAGAGAGATTCTGGGTTCTGGCTCATTTGGTGAGAGCCAGTCTATTGGTCAGGGCCATTCACCTGTAGCTTCCTGAGAAACCTGGGGGTCCAGTGACCCCCCCCCCTTGAAGAGGGGGTACTGTCACGATTCCTCTGTGCAGAGCATCTTGCACGCTAGAAGATGCTTGGCTGTGTTTTTCTGAACTACTAAGCTGGCAGTGTCACAATTCCTCTGTGCAGAGCATCTTGCACACTAGGAGATGCTCTGCTGTTTTCATTGGCTACTGAACTGGTAGGTTGACTGATTGCTCAGGTGTTCCATGTTTATGGTAATTGATCTGCTTCTTTACTGAGCTTGCTCCCACAGAACCTTGCCTGTCGGACATTCTGGGTCTGTTGTTGTGCTGTTCGCCTGTATCTCTGCTAGTGTTCTGATCTTTGTTTAGTGACACCGGACTGTTGTTTGACTCCTTTCTGCCCGTTCCTTGTTCCTGTTGTGACCTTGTGGGTTTAGACCTCAGACCATTACCTGACAATGTCTCAGTTTACGCCCTGAATTTATTACGTGCCTTCCTGCAATTCTGACCCCAGGATTGTGACCTCACTATGCTCCTGTGTGCTCCCTGTATCCAGATGTATCCTCCTGTTACCAGACCCGGCTTTCCTGACTACTCTTCTGTTTGTACAATCCATTAGTACTAGTACTGCATTGCATAGGCATTGTTACTTATTAGTGCCTGGCCTAAAAAGGTTGCTAGTCAAGTACCGTATTTTTCGGATTATAAGATGAACTTTTCCTCCCAAAACTTTGGGAGGAAAATGAGGGGTGTGATTTAAAATCCGAATATAGCTTACCGGGGGATTGTGCAGAAGGGTCAAAGGAGGCAGGGAGATGCTCCGAGCAATGCACTGTGCTGCCAGCAATGCTGGTCTGTGCGATGCTGTTCTGTTCATCGGGCAGCGCCGCTCTGTTCTGTTTGGAGCCACTCCGTTCTGCTCTGTGCACGGCTGCTCCATCCTGCTCGGCGGCTCTGTGCACGGCTGCTCTGTCCTGCTCGGCTTCTCTGTGCACGGCTGCTTCATTCTGCTTGGCTCCTCCGTTCTGCTCGGCGCTTGGCTGCTCCATCACCAGCCCCGCACAGAGCAGAGCGTCGTCGTCGGCCCCGCACAGAGCAGAGCAACAGCGGCCCTGCACAGAGCAGAGCAACACCGACCCCGCACAGAGCAGAGCAACACTGGTCCCGCATAGAGCAGAGCACCACCGGCCCTACACAGAGCAGAGCGGCGTCGCCGGCCCCGCACAAAGCAGCACCCTCAGTGAGTATCTGGGCCCCTCTATACTACTTGCAGTACTCCAGTACTGGCCCTGCCTCTTGTGACCCCCGCTCTTCTGAAGGCCCCCCTCCCTAGTAAGACACCACCAGATTATAAACGGACCCCATATTTTTTTTTTTACCTTTTTTTCCCTCCAAATTTGGGGTGCGTCTTATAAAACGAAAAATAGGGTATCTAAAAAGTGATTCTTGGCAATTTTAATTGCCTGCTCAAAATTTTGCCAACACAGATATAGATATTGTTATTTGTTAGTGCCTGGCCTAAAAACTTCCTAGGGAAGTATCTAAAAAGTGTTTCTTGGCAACTTTAATTGCCTGCTTAAAATTCCGCAGTGAAATACATATACAGGTATCGTTGGTGGTGCCTGCTTAAAATTTGCTATTGAACAATCTAAAAAGTTCTTCTTGGCACTTTTCTGTGTCTGCTCCAAATAATGCAGTGAACCACATTATGTAGGCAGTAGTACTTTTTAGTGCCTTCATAATATTGCCAACTCAGGCAGGAAATAAATAATTTAACTTTTGTGTCAGGTGTCTGACAGGTGTGGGCGTAAGTTTGCAAAACATCTGTTTAAAAGGGGAAGGGTACATTAACCATGAGTAGTAAATCACGATGAGGTTGTCGGGTAAGGAGCAATAGCCGGGGTATTGAAGGTGTGCATGTGGGATTGTTTGTTAGTCAAAGGTCTAGTGAGGAAATGTCAGCTCATCCTATCCCAAGAGAAATTAGGACAACTTCAGTTACTGGACAGCCTACTCCATTAGATTTCTTTGGCAGCCGCACATCGCTTCAACTTCGAAAAGAGGCTGATAAACAGCAGATGCTAGAGTGGGTGGCAAGCTACATCTAGTGGCCTCTCCTCAACATCACACACAGTTCATTCCCCAGAGGTGCCACCACAATTACACTTGTTTGCGCCCGCGTCACAAATCTCAAACCGGTAAACTGACTGTGGGGAGCCACACATGGGCGAGTCTGCAGAGCTGTTCACACATTCTATCTCATGGGGATCACAGGTCCACTCCAAAAATTCCCTGAATGAAGAGGAGGAAAGCATCTGCATCGATGTCCAAAACCTTTGTGGGTTAGATTCTGGCCCGGATGAAGTAGAGTCCCAATAGGATCCCGACCCTTGTAAACTGATAACCCCCGGGGGTGGAGGTGATGATCATGAAACTCAGATACCTGAGGCACACGCAAACTGTGCTGTGATGTTAGGTCAGTAAGGATGAGCAGGACAACATAGAGCATGAGAATGAAGTTGTAGATCCCACTTTGTATGAACCCAGAGGCACGCAGCTGAGTAGCTCAGCAGATTACGAGGAGGAGGAGGAAGGCGAGGATGTTTTGGTGGCAATTTCCACACAAACCCATAGTGATGCAATCATGAGAAGCACTAGATCTTCAGCCACAACTCTGTCTGTGGCCATCAGCGGTTGCGTGTCTGCAGTTTACAGGAAGGCTTGCCTACCATGGGCCTTTTTTTTAGACTGCAAAAGATGACCCAACTTCCGTTATTTGCCAACATTGTAAGCAACGACTAAGTAGAGGCAAAAATTCAAATAATTTCACTGCTACAAGCATGAACAGGCACATGCACAACCAACATGCATTACTGTGGGAATCTCACTGCGTTAAAATGTAGACTAATGGGTTTACCCAACCACGGCCACCAAATCAGCTTTCTCTGCTGCTTTTTCCTCCTCCAGAGTCACACTCAAAACTATTCTAACACAGGTCTCCGACCGCAGAACCTTCTCTTGTTTACTTGTTTACCAAAAACAGTGGGCGTGAGTGAGGGCCCCTCAGGTGTTACAGAAATGACCATGCTTGGTGTTTTTGATATATGTGAGACACTGAGCACACCACACGTTTCTTAATCCAGCATTCCATCTCCCACTACACCTCCCTCCCATTTCACCGCTTGGTTGTGTACACCTTGCCCCACCCTCTCTCAACACAACAACCAGCCCTCGGTCCCACAGTTTTGGTCACTTAAAAGACCATTACCTCTCAAACATGGAAAGCAAAGTGCTTGAACTTTACCATATCAAAACTTTTGGCTACGGAAATGTTGCCTTTCCGCCTGGTGGATTCAGACATTTTCCGAAACGTTTTTTTTTTAAACTGGAGGAAAAAGGAGCCAAAATGCAAAAAATTCTAAAAAATTGACAACTTTTATTAAACATATAACCAATAAGAACAATGGATCCACAAGTTAAAAGCAATAATACCACCAGTGCATTTACTAAAGAGTAGCACAAAATCAAATGTCTGCACAAATATAAATAGGTATACTAACTTCAAATATCCATAATTGAAATCAATGTGTGTCGATCTGATAGTGACTAGAATGTTATTTCAAATAGAGTTATTCAGCAGCTGTAACCTGCAGAAGTCCATAGCAACTATAAATATTGGTGGTGTAAATGAACAGAACAAAGGGGAAGGGGGAGGGGGAATATTAGGAGAGAGGGAAAAAGGAAGGTAATAAAATATAATAAATATAAATGCTCCTGGCAAGATATTAAATCCTAAAGTGCAATTGCAATCATAAATAAACCAACAGGAGGCATTGTACTTAAATACAGTATATTAAACCGGCCTCAGAGCATGGGATACATTACATCCAATTCACAGCAAACATTAGAAGATTTACAAAAATTCACAGTCCCAAAATGGCTAGTGATACTTACAACTGACAGTGGTGGCACCAGTCGGAGGTGGAAGCCCTGATGAATGTTTCACACGGAGATGTTTAGCTTTATCAAGGGGAAGGAAGTCAAGGACCTGGTGGTCGAGAGGAACTTCAATAGTGGTGAATGTATATCACATGACAAGCCGGTCACATAACCACCAGTAGCTACCGAACTCCATCCCCAAAACAGTGGACAGCGAGATCCACCCTCAGCAGTCAATGTGACTGGAGCACGTGCGGGGGTGAATGGAAACCATGACACCCGTGCATGTTTCACTAGACTGCACTCAAGACACCGAGGACGGTGACACCAGGAACTCGAGAATGCAGCGCATGTGTACAGTGGTCTGAAGTAATATTGCATACTGTATATGAGCTTAAATGCATATATGGGGGCAGTGTTGTAGCCACTAAATGAAAGGGACCCCACAAACCCAAAGCTCCATAATACCAAAAATAGGCAAATTTAAACCTAATCCACAGCAGGAATAAAGAATATATAACCTCATAAATATACAATAAGAGTCAAACATATGGGACATATAAAAAGAGTAGACATCGTTCTGGTGCTGGTCAAGTAGTTCAATTGAACCACTGGCAGACATAAGGAATACTGAGTGATTTTCTTAGTGGTGAATTCTCCAGTACAGGTGGAACCTCATATGTTAATTCGGTCTTTTTCATATATGCATTCAGTATGTATGTATGTATATATATATATATATATATATATACTAGAAGGTGGCCCGATTCTAATGCATCGGGTATTCTAGAATTTACGTATTGTGTAGTTAATGTATGATTTCTGTTATATATATATATATATATATATATATATATATATATATATAGATGTTGTTGTGTGTAGTTACCAAGTGTTTGTGTAGGGCGCTGTAAATGTTCTGGGTGTTGTCTGGGTGGGGGTGTGTGAGAGCGGTATTGTATGGGTGTTGCGTTGTGTGTGTTGCGTTGTTTGTGGAGCGCTGTGTGTCTGCAGCGTTCTGTGTGTGTGGTGCTGTGTGTGTTGCACGGTTTGTGTGGGTGTGGAGTGCGTGTGTGTGTTTTGGGGGGAGGTATGTTTTTTGCAGTGTGTGTGTTGCGCGGTATGTGCGTATATTTATGTATGCCGCGGTGTTTGTGTGTTGGGTGTTGTGTGTGTGCGGTGTTGTCTGTGTGTGTGTGGGTGTCTGTGTAGGGCGGTGTTTGTTGTTCCCAGTGTGTGTGTGGTGTGTTGTGCGGTGCGCGTGTGGCGGTGTGTGTGTGTTTTGGGAGGAGGTGTGCACCCCCATCGTGCTCCATCCCCCATGCTGCGCACCCCCCATCGTGCTCCATCCCCCATGCTGCGCACCCCTCATCGTGCTCCATCCCCCATGCTACGCACCCCTCATCGTGCTCCATCCCCCATGCTGTGCACCTCCCATCGTGTTCCATCCCCCATGCTGCGCACCCCCCATCATGCTCCATCCCCCATGCTGCGCACCCCCCATCGTGCTTCATCCCCCATGCTGCACACCTTCTATCGTGCTCCATCCCCCATGCTGCGCACCCCCTATTGTACTCCATCCCCCATGCTGCGCACCCCCCATCGTGCTCCATCCCCCATGCTGCGCACCCCCCATCGTGCTCCATCCCCCATGCTGCACACCCCCCATCGTGCTCCATCCTCCATGCTGCACATCCTCCATTGTGCTCAATCCTCCATGCTGCACACCCCCCATTGTGCTCCATCCCCCATGCTGCGCACCCCTCATCGTGCTCCATCCCCCATGCTGCGCACCCCTCATCGTGCTCCATCCCCCATGCTACGCACCTCCCATCGTGTTCCATCCCCCATGCTGCGCACCCCCCATCGTGCTTCATCCCCCATGCTGCGCACCCCCCATCGTGCTTCATCACCCATGCTGCGCACCCCCATCATGCTCCATCCCCCATGCTGCGCACCCCCTATCGTACTCCAACCCCCATGCTGCGCACCCCCTATTGTGCTCCATCCCCCATGCTGCGCACCCCCTATTGTGCTCCATCCCCCATGCTGTGCATCCCCCATCGTGCTCCATCCTCTATGCTGCGCACCCCCCATCGTGCTCCATCCCCCATGCTGCACACCCCCCATCGTGCTCCATCCCCCATGCTGCGCACCCTCCATCGTGCTCCATCCCCCATGCTGCACACCCCCCATCGTGCTCCATCCTCCATGCTGCACACCCCCCATTGTGCTCCATCCTCGATGCTGCGCACCCCCCATCGTGCTCCATCCCCCATGCTGCACACCCCATCGTGCTCCATCCCCCATGCTGCGCACCCCCCATCGTGCTCCATCCCCCATGCTGCGCACCCCCCATCGTGCTCCATCCCCCATGCTGCGCACCCCCCATCGTGCTCCATCCCCCATGCTGCGCACCCCCCATCGTGCTCCATCCCCCATGCTGCGCACCCCCCATCGTGCTCCATCCCCCATGCTGCACAACCCCCATCGTGCTCCATCCTCCATGCTGCACACCCCCCATTGTGCTCCATCCTCCATGCTGCGCACCCCCCATCATGCTCCATCCCAGATGCTGGGGCCGCCAGGGGCGGGTCCGAGCGTGGCAACGTGTGCCGGGGGCGGGGCTGAGCGGGCGAGGCGTCAGCATATGCCGGCTCCCTGCACATGTGTATCGGGAGCCGGTGTACGCTGGTAACCATGATACACATCGGGTAACTAAGGGAAGCACTTCCTATAGTTACACGATATGTATCATGGTTACCAGCGTACACCGGCTCGGTCACGATCCCAGCGGGGCCGAGCGTGCCGTGTGGCGGGGGCGAGCGGGTTAGGCGTCAGCGTATGACGGCTCCCTGCACATGTGTACTGGGAGCCAGTGTACGCTGGAGCGGGGCTGAGCGGGCGAGGCGTCAGCATATGCCGACTCCCTGCACATGTGTACCCGGGAGCCGGTGTACGCTGGAGCGGGGCTGAGCGGGCGAGGCATCAGCATATGCCGGCTCCCTGCATATGTGTACCAGGAGCCGGTGTACGCTGGAGCGGGGCAGAGCGGGCGAGGCATCAGCATATGCCGGCTCACTGCACATGTATACTGGGAGCCAGTGTACGCTGGGGCGGGCGATGCGTGTGGAGGGTCGGGGCGAGCGGCTAATCCATGTGGGGGGCGGGGCCAGACCGAAGCGAGCGGCCAATCCGTGGGGGGGCAGTGCCAGGCCGAGCCCAGCAGCCAATCCGACAGTTGTCACTCTAACGACACTGTCACGGTGACACAATTTTGGAGCAAGACAGACAGACAGACAGAATAAGGCAATTATACAGTATATATAGATCTTATATATATATATATATATATATATATATATATATATACATATATATATATATATATTACAATAGCTAAATCTGAAAAGATAACAATATAACAGTTAATATCATACATAATATACCACTAAAAAAAGCTAGTTAAGAAGGGGCAGAGGGGGAAAAGTCAAAAGAGAGGGAGAAAGCAAATAAAAGATGAACAATCAAAGAAAACAGACAAAAAGCTAAGAGCCTCATTCAGACCCCTGGGGACTAAAGTGTCAAGAGTCACTAACCACTTCATCTCACATTGAGCGAGATGCTTTCTCAAATTTCCACCCCTGATACCCACATGAATGGCATCAATCCCCCAAATCATTAGGGATCTGGGGTCACATCCGGGATGGGACTTAAAGTGATGCGGAAGTGTCTTTAATAGAGAAATGTCATCCACCGTCGTTGCTGCGCCAATGTCCCGCACATGCTCCCTGACCCTAACTCAGAGCTCACGGGACGTGAGCCCCACGTAAGTCAGAGGGCATGCGCATGTTGCAAAATAGATGACTTAGCTTGTACCAGATGTGATATGATGCCGGCTTGAAAATGTTCTACGTCCGTCAGATGAATCAATTAAAGTGCAATGGAGGATATTGGCACAAGCAAGGCGGTGTCCGCAGATGGGACTCCTAGACCTGAAAGGTTTGGAGGGAGTGTGGATGTAGTGGATCTTGACCAGAAGATCCTTTAAATTAGCGTATCTTCTTGCAGTCATGAGTGGAGTGTCAAACAAGAGACCAGTTAAAATGGGGTCTGTTTTCAAAATAGAGCAATGCCTCTTGAAAATATCCCTCATGCTTTCCCACTCATGATTATATGTTCTGACAAAGCTGACATTGGGGTCATGCCCATTAGTCTTGCCTATATATAGTAGACGTTGGTGGCTGGGAATATGCTTGGCCCGTAAATAGCCTTTTTTAATGGACCGATTACTATATTCACGCTTCTTAAACCGCTCTCCCAATATTTGAATGAGACTAACGTTCAAAATGTTCCTCAGAAGAGCAGATTCCTTTCAAACTGAGGAACTGCCCAGTCAGGATGGCGCGTATGGTAGAAGGTGTATGACCAGAAGTGACATGTAAGTAGCAATTTGTAGTTGTGGTTTTCCGATATACATCTGTTTGAATCAATCGATTAGAATCTTTCTGATTTTTGATATCAAGGAAATCAAACTCTCCAGCACAAAATTTATGGGTAAGTTTGATATTGAATATGTTCTGATTCAAATCCGACATGAATGACCTGAGCTGCTCCAACGTGCCCCGCCACAAGAAAAGAATGTCATCTATATAGCGTATCCAGCACTGCACATGGGCGCTACCCAAAACGCCGTCGCTGCCAAAAATTGTCCTTTACCAGAACTTAGGAAAAGATTGGCATACGACGACGCACAGGCTGCGCCCATCACAGTGCCACTCTTCTGATGGTAGTAGTTATCTTTAAAGATGAAAAAATTATGGGTCAGGGCAGAGCAGCTCTACAATCAAGTCATTCAAATTGCCATACCGACCGGTGGTCCCCAGAAAAAAGCGAACCGCTTGAATACCGTCATCATGCCTAATGCACTTATATAAGGTCCCTTAATATTAGCTGTGACCAAGAGTGCATTGTCATTCACAAAAATGCCGTCAATCCTATTGAGGATATCCGTCGTGTTTTACATAGGACAGTAGCGGCTCTACTAATGACTTAAGGTGTTAGTCAATAAATTTACAAATAGGATTGCATAATCTGTTACTACAGGGGTGGGGAACCTCCGGCCCATGATGACATTTTATGCGCCCCCTGCGCACATCCCAGGCACCGCAATGAGTCAGGCGGCAGTTGCGGTTTTGCTGGCTGCCAGCCCTTTAAATCACTGTGTGGGGCGCATACAATTAGTTTCTCAGCACACTGGCCTGGCCTGTGCCAACTTGCTGAGAACGTACTTTGTGGGCGTGATAAGCTCGAGATGTGCTGTACTCCCGTCCCACAGAAGAAGAGGGGCAGCGGGTTTACCGGCTTCCCTGCTGTACATGCCTTCCGGTGCAGTGTGAGTCCTGTCTCGCGGTGCAGTGTCTTCTGCCTCGCGGTGCAGTGTGACTTCTGCCTCACGGTGCATTGTGACTTCTGCCACGCGATGCAGTGTGTTTTCCACCTCGCGGTGCAGTGTGTCTTCTGCCTCGCTGTGCAGTGTGACTTCTGCCTCGCGGTGCAGTGACTTCCACCTCCCTGTGCAGTGTGACTTCCGCCTCGCGGTGCAGTGTGACTTCCGCCTCGCGGTGCAGTGACTTCCACCTCGCTGTGCAGTGTGACTTCCGCCTCACGGTGCACAGTGTCTTCTGCCTCGCGGTGCAGTGTGACTTCTGGCTCACAGTGCTTTGTGACTTCCGCCACGCAATGCAGTGTGTCTTTCGCCTAGCGGTGCAGTGTGTCTTCCGCCTCGCGGTGCAGTGTGACTTCTGCCTCATGGTGCAGTGTGACTTCTGCCTCGTGGTGCAGTGTGTCTTCTGCCTCACGGTGCAGTTTGTCTTCTGCCTCGCAGTTCAGTGTGTCTTCTTCCTTGCGGTGCAGTGTGTCTTCTGCCTCACGGTGCAGTGTGACTTCTGCCTCGCAGTGCAGTGTGACTTCTGCCTCGTGATGCAGTGTGACGTCTGCCTCGTGGTGCAGTGTGAGTCCTGCCTCGCATTCCACCATCCCGGGTTAATGTGCCACCCTCCAGTGCTGTCTGCCACCCCCCTAGTGTTGTGTGCGACCCCCCAGTGCTGCCCATGCCCCCTTGATGATATCTGTGCTCCCTCAGTACTGTTCATGTCCCCCAGTCCTGATCGTGCCCCTCTAGTGCTGGTTGTGCCACCGCCAGTGCTGTCTATGCCCCCTTGGTGATGTCTGTGCTATGTGCCACTCCTACCCTGTGCTATCCGTGCCCTCTTGGCAATGTCTTTTCTCCCTCAGTCCTGTCCACATCCCCCAGTCATGTCCGTGCCACTGCCAGTGTTGTCCGCCCCCCTGTGCTGTTCGTGCCTGCTTGGTGATGTCTTTGTTCCCTCAGTTCTGTCCATGTCCCCCAGTCCTGTTAGTGCCACCGCCAGTGCTGTTTGTGCCACTGACAGTGCTGTCCATACCTGACAGTACTGTCTGTGTCCCTTCAGTGATGTATGAGCCCCTGCCCCTCCTGTGATGTATATGCCCCCAGCCCCCCCTGGGATGTATATATGCTCCCAGACCCTCCTGTGCTTTATATATGTCCCCAGCTCATCCTGTGCTGTATGTATGTCCCCAGCTCGTCCAGTGCTTTATATATGTCCCCAGCTTGTCCTGTGCTGTATACTGTATATGTCCCCAGCTCCTCCTGTGCTGTATATATGTTTCCAGCTCTTCCTGTGCTGTATATATGTCCCCAGATCTTCCTGTGCTCTTTATATGTCCCCACCTCCTCCTGAGCTGTATATTTGTCCCCAGCTCCTCTTGTGCTGTATATATGCCCCACCTCCTCCTGAGCTGTATAAATGTTCCCAGCTCCTCCTGTGCTGTATATATGTCCCCAGCATCTTCTGTGATGTATATATACCCCCAGCATCTCCGGTGATGTATATATGCCACCAACATCTCCTGTAATTTATGCACCCCAGTGTCTCTTGTGATGTGTATGCCCCAGCATCATCAGTGATGTCTATGCCCCAGCCTCTAAAGTGATGTCTATGTCCCAAGCCCCTCCTGTGATGTATATATGCCCCAGGCACCTCCTGTGATGTAGTTACCTCCAGCGTCTCCTATGTGATGTATTTGATTTACCAATCTGTTGACTGCGCTCCAGACCGAGACAAACCTGGAAAAGCAGTTGTGAGAAGCAGCATGATCAATATCGCCGAATATCACAGCTGCACCAAAGAGAAGCAGCTACAGCCGCCACAGTAAGGGTGAGTTTATTAATTATTTGACCAAATATATTAGGGTAGTTTTCAACCTGATAATATTTGCGGCCCCTGAAGGTTGGTAGAAAAGTCCAAATGGCAGAAATAAGGTTCCCCACCCCTGCATTAATATCTGACACGATCGGACGCCCTGGTGTATTGACGGCATTTTTGTGGATTTTTGGGAGAAGGTAGAAGGTGGGTATACGAGGGTATTTAACTAACTGGTACTGTATTTATTCCAGCCTCAAGAGCACTATTAAGGATTGTTTGCAATTGACAGGAGTATGTTGGAAGAGGACAGCATGTAAGTTTCACATATGTGTCTTTATCTCGCAACTTCTTAAGGGCTTCTCTTTCATATAAATTTGTTGGCCAGATCACAATGTTTCCCCCCTGCCTTAATGACCACATCATTCAAGACCTGCAATTCACCCAAGGCATCTGTTTGAGTCTTGGTGAGATTGTCATACCTACTTCTCCTATTAGCGTGATTTAAGCAGTTTATTACCAGCCTAGTAAATTAAAAGGGCTGGGCAGACGGACAAAGGGGGAAACCTTGATGATCTGTGCAACATCGATTGAGGAAATATACCTGTCAGGCTGGGAGATTGCTCATCCAAAAGTCCCTGTAATGCATGTAGTGCTTCTCTTTCTATATCACTCTCCAGACCGGAAACCACATTCTAAGGCGGGCTTTGCACACTACGACATCGCAGGTGTGATGTCGGTGGGGTCAAATTGAAAATGACGTACTTCCAGCATCGCATGCGACATCGTAGTGTGTAAAGGCTCGATGATACGATTAACGAGCGCAAGAGCGTCGTAATCGTATCATCGGTGCAGTGTCGGCGTAATCCATAATTATGCTGACGCGACGGTCCGATGTTGTTCCTCGCTCCTGCAGCAGCACACATCGCTGTGTGTGAAGTCGCAGGAGCGAGGAACATCTCCTACCGGCGTCACCGCGGCTTCCGTAGAACATGCAGAAGGAAGGAGGTGGGCGGGATGTTTACATCCCACTCATCTCTGCCCCTCCGCTCCGATTGGCCGCCTGCCGTGTGACGTCGCAGTGACGCCGCACGACCCGCCCCCTTAATAAGGAGGCGGGTCGCCGGCCAGAGCGACGGTCGCAGGGTAGGTGAGTGCATGTGAAGCTGGCGTAGCGATAATTTTATTAATTATCGCTACTCTAGCTTTCACAAGATATTGTACCTGCGATGGGGGCGGGGACTATCGCGTGCGACATTGCAGCATCGGCTTGCGATGTTGCAACGTGCAAGGCCCGCCTTAGTGTAGAGGTTTTTCAGAATTAGTTTTCTGGCAAAGATATAACTACCTTTTATGGCTGAAACGTTTCCAAAACCCGATGGCCGTCGCAGTCTCCCAGTACCAGTTGTCCAGTCGACATTACTTCTCTAATAAAGCTGTGCTACCCCATCATGTTGCAGCCAAGATTATCTTTTCCTTGAAAAACTCTGTGTCTACATGGATGCCTGTCACCACTGACACCTGGACGAGCAAGCATGGCCAGGAGTGTTACATCTCGCTGACTGGACACTGGATTACTCTGGTGGCTGTGGGGGCAGGCGGGGAAGAAGCTACTTCAAAAGTCTTGAAATCCCCAATTCTTGCAGGACAAACTTCTGGATCTACCGCATCCTCTTCTGTTTTCTTCCCCTTCTCTAGGGCCTCCACCTGCTCCCCTAACCTGTCCCTTAATGTAACACAAACTTCAAGAGTACATAGAGAATCCCCCCCACCTTTGTACAGCTCAGCCAGGGCTCAATGCAATCAGACAGAGCTAAAATTAATCTGCATCAGAGAATGCAGTCACACAGCTGCATAATTTTGGACTGCTATCCAGGCCGAGTTTGATCAATGGCTGTTTCCACTGAACCTGGAGCCACGGAAGGCCAGGGGTGACAATGGCCCTACACCTAGGCGACATCCCACATGTGCCCTGCATGGCTCACATCCTGAACATGGTTGTACAGAAATTTCTAGCACACTATCCCGACCTGGATGCGTAGCTAGAGAAGGCATAGCCAGTGTTTGCTCATCTCAGCCGTTCGCACCTCATGGCTAATCTATTTGCAATGCTACAAAGGACTTTTGACCTATCGGTTAAACAGTTGATATGGTATGTGCCGACATGGTGGAATTTTACTCTGCACATGTTGGAGTGACTGTGGCAAGAGCAGCAATCCCTGGTGCACTATGCCATGATGCATAACTTTGGACAACGCAGTACGGATGTGGGGCAAATCACGATTGCGGAGTGGGCACAGATGAGGGACCTCTGCACCCTCCTGCAGAGTTTCGAAATGGCAACAAAGATGGTTAGCACTCCCTATGCCATCATCAGCATCACTATTCTGCTTATCTACATGTTGGAGCACACTTTGAATAGTCTGTGGGAGGAGGTGGGGATCACAGAGGAAAAGGAGGAAGCAGAGGAGTATGAGAAAGGGATACCATTTCCTGTAATGTCCTGACAATTGTCGCACAGACGGGTGTCAGGGGATGGTAGAGTCCATCGATCAAGAAGGGCTCATGGTAACAAACAAAGTGGTAGTTAAGGTGCAGGAGCCGAGGAACAAACGGAGGAGGAAGAGGTGATGGGCGCAGAAAACTCTGGAGATGAAGACGATATTGATCCCATCTCTTTTGTCTGTGGTATGTGGGAGGAGACGGAGGATGCAAACTTGAGCGTTACCCCGCCATCAACACAACATGGACTTGGACCACATGGAAGCGTCCAACACATGAGCATCTTCTTGCTTCACTATTTGCAACATGATGTCCATATCGTTAGTATTAGAAATAGTGCTGACTACTGGGTTGCCACTCCATTAGATCAATGGTACAAGAGTCAATTTAGCGAGATGCTTCCACCCCTGGAAAGGGACGCACGAATAATGGAGTATCAAAACAAGCTTGTAGACCATTTAAAGAGTAGTTTTCCACAAGACAGCAGGGAGGCACACAGCGTGCATCGTAATTCTAGAATTCAGACCACAGGAACGTCGCATTGTCAATGCAGAAACATTAGTAGCAACAGCAGCAGTTTAATTGCCAGAAGCAATTTCTGTGATTCGTGGCACACATTTTTTACACCATTGCATGCACCAGCAGAACAGAGTAAAAGTCTGACACATAGAGAATGACTGGAGAGGATAGTGCAGAAGTATCTAGAGCTCAACATCCATGCCATAAGGGGGGGATTGGACCCTTTTGTATTTTGGTCTTCAAAAATGGAAGAGTGGCCTGAGCTTACCAGTCACGCCTTGGAAGTTTTGGCCTGCCCGGCAGCCAGCATTCTCTCAGAACGTGTCTTCAACCTTGCTAGCAGTTTTGTTGAAAGATAAGTGCATCCGGCTGTCCCCTGAAAATGTAGACCGCCTGGCTTTCGTAAAGATGAACAAGTCGTGGCCGTCCCAGACTGTGCAGACTAGGCAATGGTGTAGTGACAGGCTTCTGTGAGCAAGAGACCTACGCCTGTCTGTCATGTATCTCATGATTTTTAAAATATAAATGCCAAGCCATATCCAGTGTGTTGCATGGACCATACCCACCGACTGTTTTAAGACCCTATGGCTAGGGGGGGGATTGATGCTACTGTACTACTGTCTGTCTGAAAGGTATTTAAATGTCAAGACTCCAAGATGGGTCTCCGTCTTGTGAGGAGTGCCAGTCTTCTGGTACCAAGAGGCCTATGCCTGTCTGTTATCTTGCTGTCTCTAGTGAAGGTAGAAATATTGGTTCAGGCCTTGTCAAAGGGCCGGTCCCAAGCATCCAGGTTGCTTTGTTGGACTATTTATAGTGTGTGTAAATTGTTGCCACTTTTCCTGTTGCCTGACCTACATTTTTTTAAATATGTAGACTCCAAGTAGGGTCTCCAAGTTGTCTTTTGTTTGAAGTGCCTGTGTTCTGTGAGCAAGACACCTTCTTCTGTCTGTCATCTTGCTGTCTCTGGTGAAGGTAGAAATGCTGATTCAGGCCTTGTTCCTGTGCCAGTTAAACACTGCCAGGTTGCTTTGTTGGGCTATTTGTAGTATGTGCCAATTGTTGCCACTTTTCCTGTTGCCTGAGCTTAATTTTTGGAAATGTCTAGACTCCAAGTAGGGTCTTCAATTTGGCTTTGGTCTCTACTGCCAGTCTTCTGGGAGCAAGAGGTCTATGCTTGTCTGTCATGCATCTTCATATTTTTCACTTTTAAATTCCAAGCCACATCCTGTGGGTTGTATGGACCATACCTCCCTGCCCTATGGGGATGGGGGCAATCGATTCTACTGTACTGCTGTCTGCCTAAAAGGTTTTTAAACATTTCTGTTGAGTTTTAAAATTTAAATGCCAGGCAACATCCTGTGTGTAAGTCAATGCAATTTGGCAGTGCTTCAAGTAATATGCATCAGTGAAACAGCTACAGAGTTGCTGATCACTATCCACGCTGAATTTGATAAATGGCTGTCTCCACTGAACATGGAGGCAGGGAAGGCCATGTACGATTACATTCAAACCTAATAGCGGCACTACACCTGGGCGACATCCCATATGCACTGCATAGATCAACCTGCTTGTACAGAAATTTCTGGAGCGCTATTATGTCCTGGATGCGCTGCTGCAGATGGCACAGTTGCTGTGTGCTTACTTTTTAAAATTGAAATGTTGGGCCACAACCTGTGTGTTGTAGGGACCGTACTTCCCTGTTCTTTTAAGGTTCTATGGGGGAAATGAATGCTACTGTACTGCTGTCTGCCTGAAAGGTTGTTGAATGTTGAGACTCCAACATGGGTCTCAAACTTGTGTCTTGTGGGTAGTGACAGTCTTCCGGGAGCAAGAGGCCAATATTGGTCACTAAAGCATGTCTTCATTTTTAAAATTGAAATGCCAACCCACAGCCTGTGTATTGCATAGACCATACCTCCCTGCTCTTTTAAGGCCTTATGAGGAGGGAAGCAATTTATGCTACTGTAATGCTGTCTGCCTGAAAGGTTTTTGAATGTCGAGACTCCGACATGGGTCTCAAAGTTGTGTCCTAAGCATCCTGGTTGCTTTGTTGGACTGTTTGTAATCTGTGCCAATTGATGCAACTTTTCCTGTTGCCTTACCTTAATTTTTGGAAATGTGGAGACTCAAAGATGGGTCTCCAAATTGTCTTTTGTCTGTAGCGCCAGGGTTCTGGGAGCAAGAGGACTGTCCCTGTCTGTCATCTTACTTTCTCTGGTGAAGGTAGAAATGTTGGTTCAAGCCTTGTTATAGGGCTGGATGATTCTTGAGGAACCTGACTACTGGACCTCTAGACTAGATAAGTAATAACTATGATATATGTGGCATTATTGGTGCTTAATTTTACTCTCCTGGTCCTCCACTAATTAATAATTGTTTTCACCTTATTTCTGTTTGATGCACTTTTTTATAGTGTAGGGTGATCTAGGGATTATTAGGGTTTACCATGAGTAAATGGGGGCACTACAACTGTAGGGTGTCATACCCTCCGTTGCTAGGTAGGGATACTCAGGGCTCATCAGGGTGAGTTTATTCCCTACCTATGCATTTTTTATAGTATTATTGCCATTAATATTATTATTAGTGTTATGTTCCCTCACTACCTTACCCTCACTATTATACGGTTTTGTGTCGTTCTTCTGACCTTTTAAGTTTATTATTAAAGTTTAAATTTTAATGGCGTTTTCCTTTTTTGGTCTATATATCGGTTTCAAACATACAGGTTGCTTTGGTAGACTATTTGTAGTCTGTGCCAATTGTTTCCACATTTCCTGTTGCCTGACCTTAATTTTTGGAAATGTGGAGACTTCAAGTAGGGTATATAAATTGTCTTTTATCTGTAGTGCCAGGGTTCTGGGAGCAAGAGGCCTAAGTCTGTCTGTCATCTTGTTGTCTCTGGTGAAGGTAGAAATATTCATTCAGGCATTGTTACTGGGCTGGTCCCAAGCATCCAACTGCACACTGATGGCTTGCATAGAGCGCTGAACAGTGCTCTATGCAAGCCATCAGTGTGCAGTTTTATCATCCAGCAATCGCCCTCTCCATTTTTTGGAAGTGTGTGTGTGTGATTTGCTCCTCCTTTACCTGTGATGCCTCCATTAGTGGGGGCTTAGCTGCATCCTGCTAGAGTACTAGTTTTGGAATGGGCAATGTACAACTGCAGCCCATCTTTGTTGTAAGTAATGCTTAATTTTTGGAGGATATTTATTCCTCTTTTTGTTGCTATTTTTATATTTAGTGTAGGGACCTACAAGCATGAGGTTCCCGTGACGAAAGTAGTAGGCTTCCGTATTCTGGCCATAATACCAACTAAAACCTCATATTTTTTTGTATGGGATGCAGCTAGGCCCCTTTCTGTTAGGCCTTGCATGTTAGCGTTCCTGTCCCTGTATGGTGCATAGATGGAGTACGGCTTGTCTGCCCGCCAGATCTAATAGTATGGGTTTCACCTAATAGGCTGCGGGCTTGTGACTGTGCTTCTGCATGTGTGAACAACGCTCTATGCAAGCCATCAATGTGCAGTTTTATCATCCAGCAATCGCCCCCTCTATTTTTTGGAAGTGTGTGTGTGATTTGCTCCTCTTGCATCTGTGATGCCTCCACTAGTGGGGGCTTAGCTGCATTCTGCTAGAGTACTAGTTTTTGTCCTGGGCGATGTACAACTGCAGCCCATCTTTGCTGTAAGTAATGCTTAATTTTTGGAGGATATTTATTCCTTTTTGTTGCTAGTTTTAAATAACACTAGCCAACACAAAAAAAACATCAGCAAAGGTAATATGTCTGTTTTATGGAGTTTGATGTGCTGATTCCAAAAATATTCTTAGTTTTTCTCTATCACATAAAGTTTCTGAGATAGAAGTATTTTTGTTATTACGTTAATTCTGCATTTTCAATCTATGCTGGGCCCCTCATGTGATATGCTCAGGTTGTTCAAATTGTCTTCGTGACTGGTTGTATATGAGAAAAGTGGCTATGCCATTTGCTGTCCTCATAATTTGGAGAGAACCCAAAAATCATAGTGATGACTGCTACTTTTGGTTTTTTTTCAAACTGAAGGGCTTTTCTACAAAGAGCAAACATAAGATTAATTACCCTGAACTTGAATCTGTGATTAGGCCAGTTCCACATCATGGTACCTTGCCAGTTCCTGTGCCACCGTTGTCTGGATTGGACGAAAATGAAATAGAATATGAAGACTATGGAGCTGCAGCTACTGGCGAAGACATGGATATCTCAAGCCAAGAGAAGTATGTACCTGATGGAGCAGCTGAGCAGCCAGAACGCTTTACTCAACATGAATTACATGATCTCATCAGAGACCTTTCATTGTCAAAAGATAAAGCTGAACTTCTCGCATCTAGGTTGAAACAGAAGAATCTTCTTCATGATGATGACAAACTGTGTTATTACCGAAACAGAAGAAACACTTTAACACAATTTTTCACAGTTGATGGACCAATGGTGTACTGTAACAATGTGAGTGGCCTCTTTGAAGAACTGAATCAAGAGTATTTAGTTGCAGATTGTCGATTGTTTTTTGACTCATCCCAGAGAAGTTTGAAGGCAGTGTTGCTTCACAATGGAAATATGAAACCATCAATCCCTATTGCTCACTCATGTCATCTAAAGGAAAGTTATGAAAATCTGTCAGTTTTTTTGGATGCTATACAATATAAGCATCACCAATGGAATATCTGTGAAAATTCGAAAGTGATTGGTCTGCTAATGGAAATACAAGGAGTTCTCACAAAATATTGTTGCTTCTTGTGTTTATGGAACAGTAGAAATACAGTACAGAATTATGTTCATCATGATTGGGGACAGAGAAACATCTATGCTCCAGGTAGAGACAATGTTCAGCATAATCCTTTAGTTGCTCCAACAAAAATCTTTCTTCCTCCACTACAGATAAAGTTCGGATTGATTAAACACTTTGTGAAAGCCATGGAAAAGACAAATTCACAAGGGTTCCAGTACATTTCACAGAAGTTCTCTGGCATTTCACCAGCAAAACTGAAGGCAGGGGTATTTGTTGATCCTCCGATCAGAGAGCTTATGAGAGATGATGTGTTTGAAGGAACACTAAATGATATGGAATTGAGATCTTGGAAAAGCTTCAAGTGGGTCTATGTAAACCTTTTAGGAAAAAAACCCTCCAGAATATGTTGAAGGTGTTGAGGAACTGCTAAATGCAAACCAGTGTCTTTTATGTTGCACGTCTCTGAACATGCACTTTTTGCATTCACATTTAGATTTCTTCCCTCAAAATCTTAGAAATGTAAGCAATGAACAATGTGAGTGGTTTCACCAGGACATTAGGCTATGTGCCCACGCTGCGGAAAATGCGCAGATTTTGCCGCGGATTTCTCACGGAAAAGCCGCGGATTTCCCGAAAATCTGCAGCACAGCTACTCCCCAGCCATTTCTATGGCATTTTGGAAATGCTGTGTCCACGCTGCAGATTTTTCCGCAGCGGAAATCGTGCGGATTTTCGTCCGGAAAAATCTGCAACATGTCAATTATTGTTGCGGATTTTCATCCGGATTTTGGCTTTAAAATTGGGGAAAAAAAAAATCATCACCAAAATCCGCATCAAATCCACGGTAAATCCACGGTAAATCCTTTGAAAAGGTGCGGATTTTGCGGGAAAGCTGCGGATTTTGATGCAGAAAAATCCGCAGCTACATTCTCCCGTGGACACATAGCCTTAAAGTAATAGAACACCGCTACCAGGGTTTTTGGAATGACTCAAGGATGGCAGATTACTGTTGGATGTTATACGAGGGGCTGCTGATAAGTTTGGATTTAACCAGAAAGAAACGAGATAGGATGATGAAACTTTTCATGTATTCAACATACTCTCCACTGATGTCAACACACTTCTTACATCGATATTCCAAGTTCTGTAAGCCTAGCAAAAACAAGGATTTGGGTTGTGCCTCAAACCAGGCATCCATAGCAGCCATACAGTGCTGGCCAAAAGTATTGGCACTCATGCAATTATATCAGATAATACTCAGTTTCTTCTTGAAAATGATTGCAATCACAAATTCTTTGGTATAATTATCTTCATTTAATTTGTCTTCAATGAAAAAAAAAGAAAAAAAATTGTCAAAGCCAATAATATAATTCCACACCAAACATAAAAAAGGGGGTGGACAAAAATATTGGCACTGTTTGAAAAATCATGTGATGCTTCTCTAATTTGTGTAATTAACAGCACCTGTAACTTACCTGTGGCACCTAACAGGTGTTGGCAATAACTAAATCACACTTGCAGCCAGTTGACATGGATTAAAGTTGACTCAACCTCTGTCCTGTGTCCTTGTGTGTACCACATTGAGCATGGAGAAAAGAAAAAAGACCAAAGAACTGTCTGAGGACTTGAGAATCCAAATTGTGAGGAAGCATGAGCAATCTCAAGGCTACAAGTCCATCTCCAAAGACCTGAAAGTTCCTGTATCTACGGTGCGCAGTGTCATCAAGAAGTTTTAAGCCCAAGGCACTGTGGCTAACCTCCCTATATGTGGAAGGAAAAGAAAAATTGACAAGAGATTTCAACGCAAGATTGTGCGGATGGTGGATAAAGAACCTCAACTAACATCCAAACAATGTCCAGCTGCCCTGCAGTCCGAGGGTACAACAGTGTCAACCTGTACTATCCGTCGGCGTCTGAATGAAAAGGAACTGTATGGTAGGATACCCAGGAAGACCCCACTTCTTACCCCAAGACATGAAAAAGCCAGGCTGGAGTTTGCCAAAACTTACCTGAGAAAGCCTAAAACGTTTTGGAAGAATGTACTCTGGTCAGATGAGACAAAAGTAGAGCTTTTTGGGAAAAGCCATCAACATAGAGTTTACAGGAAAAAAAAAAGAGGCATTCAAAGAAAAGAACACGGTCCCTACAGTCAAACATGGTGGAGGTTCCCTGATGTTTTGGGGTTGCTTTGCTGCCTCTGGCACTGGACTGCTTGACCGTGTGCATTAGAAGTTCAGGATAGAAAACGGGTTTCATGCCGCGCTATAAACCACGAGCTGGTGTTATTAAAAAATAGATATTCTTTTATTGAAACATTCCTACGCGTTTCAGAGGCATGTGCGCCTCCTTCTTCAGGGAAAAGATATCATACAGATACAGGAAAAACAAAGGTTTATATAGAAGTGTCCAGGAGAAACCACGCTCCTGGGGATGACCTCATCACTAGAGTTGAGCGCGGTTCGAGGTTCTCCAGTTCGCGGTTCGAGTGATTTTGGGGGGTGTTCTAGATCGAACTAGAACTCGAGCTTTTTGCTAAAGTTCGATAGTTCTAGTTACGTTCCAGAACGGTTCTAGCAGCAAAAAGCAGGGCTTTTTACAGCTACAGTGTGCAGGAGCCATTGCTGGCAGCCTGCCAGAAGCTGGTAACCAAGATAAACATCGGGTATCCAAGCAAAGCACTTTGGTTAGTAACCCGATATTTATCCTAGTTACGTGCAGGAAGCCCACACTTCCCCGCTCAGCTCACTCCGCCCCCTCCTGCACGCGGCATGTACACACACACACACACACACACACTCACACTCACCTGTCCCCAGCCAAGCAGTCCACGACACTGACGTCCTCAGCGCCACATGACCCCGCTAGGCTCCACCCACGTCGCACTCCGCCGCCAGCACACATGGCTCCGCCCACCTGGAACTCTGCACACATGGTCCCGCTAGGCTCCGCCCACCTGTCACTCTGCACACATGGTCCCGCTAGGCTCCGCCCACCTGGCACTCTGCACACATGGCCTCGCTAGGCTCCTCCCACCTGGCACTCTGCACACATTACCCCGCTATGCTCCGCCCACCTGGCACTCTGCACACATGGTCCCGCTAGGCTCCGCCCACCTGTCACTCTGCACACATGGTCCCACTAGGCTCCGCCCACCTGGCACTCTGCACACATTGCCCCGCTAGGCTCCGCCCACCTGGCACTCTGCACACATTACCCCCTAGGTTCCGCCCACCTGGCACTCTGCACACATGGTCCCGCTAGGCTCCACCCACCTGGCACTCTGCACACATTGTCCCGCTAGGCTCCACCCACCTGACACTGCACACATTACCCCGCTAGGCTCCGCCCACCTATCACTCTGCACACATGGTCCCGCTAGGCTCCGCCCACCTGGCACTCTGCACACATTGCCCCGCTAGGCTCCGCCCACCTGGCACTCTGCACACATCGTCCCTCTCGGCTTACCTGCGGTGATGAAGTCCCGACCTCAGCGCTGTCACTGTCCTCCATGGCCGCCGCTTGTCACATCACCTTTTCTCGCTTCCGACCCAAGACTGACTAGCGGTGACGTCACGGGCCGCTCGCGATACTTGGCTGTGTTGAAGTGTGATTGAAGTCAGTGTGCAGGAGATCAGCGCAGGTAATGTACCTAGATGACAACAGCACTTGTCATGCCCTGCAGTGACCTGGGCTGACCCATTGATGTTAGCTCAGGTCACTGCACTGCTCTCCCAGCCAATGGGGAACATCCTGCTCTTCATTGGCTGGGACAGTGTGGATCGTCATGGGAACCCCTTGGATTACAGCAGACCTGGATTTGTTTTTCTTTCTAATAAATTGGTTAAAGAGGGAATGTATCGGGGAGTGTTTTTTAAAATAAAAATGTGTTTGTCGTCTATTTTTTTTTTATTGCTGACTGGGTTGGTGATGTCGGGTATCTGATAGACGCCTGACCTCACCAACCCCAGGGCTTGGTGCCAGGTGACATTACACATCTGGTATTAACCCCATATATTACCCCGTTTGCCACCGCACCAGGGCACGGGATGAGCTGGGGCGAAGCACCAGGATTGGCGCATCTAATGGATGTGCCACTTCTGGGGCGGCTGCGGCCTGCTATTTTTAGGCTGGGGAGAGTCCAATAACCATGGACCTCCCTAGTCTGAGAATATCAGACCCCAGCTGTCTGCTTTACCTTGGCTGGTGATCCAATTTTGGGGGGACCCTACGTGTTTTTTTTTTTTTTTAATTATTTATTTAATTTAAAATAACAGCGTGGGGTGCCTCAGTTTTGGATTACCAGCCAAGGTGAAGCTGCCAGCTGTGGTCTGCAGGCTGCAGCCGTCTGCTTTACCCTAGCTGGCTACAAAAATAGGGGGAACCCTACGTCATTTTTTTTTTTCATTTTTTGGGCTAAATACAAAGCTAAGCACCCCTTAGTACCACATGAAAGGCACCAAAGGGTGCAAAATTACAAAATGTAGGAGAGTGGGACATTATGTGTCCTTCTGCCATTATAATGACAGAAAAGACTGATATGAAGTGTACAAGCACAAGAAAATCACCAGAGCGCTCTACGCTGTGAAAAGCAGTAGAAAATGGCACTGGAGTGAACATGTGACCGTCTCATGTAGGTTGAAGCTATGGATCCTGGGTAAATTTATGTATTTTCCCTCCTTCAGTTTTTTTGCAGTGCGCAAAAAAAACCAGAAGGCACACGGATGACAAACAGATGACATACGGACCGTCTACGGAACGGAAATGGATGCCACACGGATGCACCCGTGAAAAAAATGGACCGTTTTTTGCAGACCGCAAAAATGGATCGGTCGTGTTAATGTAGCCTTATTCTGATCTACCGTTTATAAACAGCAGGCAGAAATAAGTGAATAGCGCCCCCCAGCGTCAGAAAATCTCCGGGGTTTCAGGGCTAGCTGAGACCCTGGAGATCATGATTCAGGATGTTTTTTCCGGTCCCCGCTCACGTGATCACCGGTATACACCGTACACCGATCATCACGTTACTGTAAATGACAGTGTCGGTAAAAAATTATTTATCTCCCATCTGGCATAAACAAACATGATAAATCTACCCGGTCCCCTCCGGTCCCCCGGTGTCGCCAAAGTGCCCCCCCTGATGCCTTCCCAGAAATCCAAGATGGCCGCGCGCACAGCAGCTCGCCGGCCGCATTCACCCTACTCTTCTGATTTCTGTCGCATGTGCCATGACACATGCGACAGAAAACTCCTCCCCAGGCCCTGCCAGGTCACCCCCTATAACCACACCGGTGTTCCCCGGTGTCCCACGGTACCTGTGCAGCGTTGATCCCCCGCGGCCCTCTCCTTCACAATAGACGCTGCCGCATGCACAGAGCGGCTGTCAGCTCAAGTTCCTGTGTTCAGACACAGTGAGTGGTGGTTATGCATCTGTAAGCTAAATGGGCGGCACGGTGGCTCAGTGGTTAGCACTGCAGTCTTGCAGCGCTGAGGTCCTGGGTTCAATTCCCACCAAGTGACACCATCTGCAAGGAGTTTGTATGTTCTCCCCGTGTTTGCATGGGTTTCCTCTGGGTACTCTGGTTTCCTCCCACACTCCAAAGACAGACAGTGCAATGGAATTAATAACGCTATATAAATAAATAAATTATTATTATTATTACTGCAATGCCCTGCTCATGAGGTAAGGAACATAATTGATCAGGAGAGCTATATACTACATTTCCAAATGGAGGGATTTGCTTTTATAGTTTCCCTGCTGAACGACTACCAAACATGAGAGTCCGTTATACGCCACAAGAAAACACATCTAAATAGCGAGCTCTGTTGTTAAGTATTCATTCAGCTGGATAACTGGACTTAAAGGGGTATTCCATCTCCAAGATCATATCCCCAATATATAGTAGGTGGAATAGCAATAATATCAGCAAATACCAATATTTGGAAATGTAGAATAGTTCTCCTGATTAGGCATGCCCTTACCTCATGAGCAGGGCATTGCAGCTTTGGTAGCAACCATTACGACATGGACTCCGCTGCTGTGGACCCGGGGAGAGTGAGTGCAGATTCATTGCACCCACACTCCTCACATGAAGGGTCTGCACTCCTAGAAAATGGGGGATACGTTCCCTGAGTGTCTCCCCCCATATTCTAGACGGTCCAGAGTCGTCGTGGGACCCCCTTATTTTTTTTCTTACAATAAATTGGTGAAAGAGGGAATGTTTTGGGGACTGTTTTTTCAAATAAAGTTCTTTTGTCGATTTTTTTTGTTAGTACTGACAGTTTATGATGTTGGGTATCTAATAGACGCCATGACATCATAAACTGCTGGGCTTGATCTCAGGTGACTTTACAGCTAGTATCGACCCGATTTATTACCCCGTTTGCCACTGCAACAGGGCACGGGATGAGATGGGGTGAAGCGCCAGGATTGGCGCATCTAGTGGATGCGCCACGTCTGGGGTGCCTGCGGCCTGCTATTTTTAGGCTGTGAAGGCCCAATAACTATGGACCTTCCCACCCTGAGAATACCAGACCACAGCTGTCCACTTTACCTTGGCTGGTGATCCAATTTGGGGGGTACCCTACTTTTTTGGTGTAATTATTAATATTTATAAAATAATTATAAAAAAAGAGCCTGGGAGGACCTCCACATTGGATTCCCAACCACGGTAAAGCTGCCAGCTGTGGTTTTCAGGCTACAGCCGTCTGCTTTACCCTAGCTGGCTATCAAAAATGGGGGGACCCAACGTCATTTTTTTTTTAACTATTTTTTAAATAGAAAAAATTAATGGGCTTCCCTGTATTTTGATTGCCAACCAAGGTAACGGCAGGCAGATGTGGGTGGCAACCCATAGCTGTCTGCTTTATCTGCGCTGAGAATCAAAAATACCACGGAGCGCTACGTCATTTTTTTAAAGATTTATTTTTACAGCACTGTCATGTCAGGCAATCAAAATACAGCGAAGCCCATTTTGTTTTTAGTTATTTAAATAAATAATTAAAAAAAATATTTATGGGCTCCCGCTGCATTTTTTGTATTGCTAGCTAAGGGTAATCCAAGCAGCTACTGGCTGCTAACCCCCACTGCTTGGTGTTACCTTCACTGGCAATGGAAAATCCAGGGAAGCATTTTTTATTTTTTTTGCCAAAAAACGTGAGCTTCGCCATATTTTTGTATGCTAGCCAGGTATAGCAGGCAGGTGCTGGAAAAGTTGGATACAGCGCCAGAAGATGGCGCTTCTATGAAAGTGCCATTTTCTGAGGCGGCTGCAGACTGCATTTCGCAGCAGTGGGGCCCAGAAAGCTCAGGACAACCTGTGCTGCGGATTCCAATCCCCAGCTGCCTAGTTGTACCTGGCTGGACACAAAAATGGGGCGAAGCCTACGTCATTTGTTTTCTAATTATTTCATGAAATTCATGAAATAATAAAAAAAAGGGCTTCCCTTTATTTTTGGTTCCCAGCCGGGTACAAATAGGCAACTGGGGGTTGGGGGCAGCCATACCTACCTGCTGTACCTGGCTAGCATACAAAAATATGGCGAAGCCCACATAATTTTTTCAGGGGGCAAAAAACTCCTGCGTACAGTCCTGGATGGAGTATGCTGAGCCTTGTAGTTCTGCAGCTGCTGTCTGTCTGTATGGAGAAGAACAGACAGCAGCTGCAGAACTACAAGGCTCAGCATACTCCATCCAGGACTGTATGCAGAAGTTTTTTGCCCACCAAAAAAATGACGTGGGCTTCGCCATATTTTTGTATATATTTATACATATATAAAATATACATATTTTTTGCCTCCAACACGCAGTTGCCTATTTGTACCCGGCTGGGAACCAAAAATATAGGGAAGCCCGTTTTTTTTTAATTATTTCACTTATTTCATGAAATAATTAAAAAACAAATGACGTGGGCTTCGCCCCATTTTTGTGTCCAGCCAGGTACAACTAGGCAGCTGGGGATTTGAATCCGCAGCACAGGTTAGCCCGAGGTTTCTGGGAGCCTCTGCTGCGAATTGCAGTCCGCAGCCGCCCTAGAAAATGGCGCTTTCATAGAAGCGCGATCATCTGGCGCTGTATCCAACTCTTCCAACAGCCCTGAAGCCGGGTGGCTTGCTGGGTAATAATGAGTTAATACTAGCTTTGTTTTACTAGCTAGTATTAAGCCAGAGATTCTTAATGTCAGGCACGTTTGACCCGGCCATTAAGAATCTCCAATAAAGGGTTAAAAAAAAAACACCACACAGAGAAAAAATACTTTAATAGAAATAAATACACAGACACATTAGAGACTCCATCTTTATTACCCCCTGTCAGCCCTCCACGATCCATGGTCTTCTGTCTTTCTCGTTCAACAAATGCAGCTCTGCTCCCTCACTGCTGCATGGGGGAAGACGCTGCGTGAAGGCTGCACGGGAAGCAGCGTACAGCCTTCACTCCGTGAGTGATCAGTGCTGCTGGCTGTTAGCAGTAACAGCGGTAACGCTGACAGACGCGTTACCATAGCAACGGTGCTCCGATCATGTGATTCCCGGAGCCGCGGTTAGCGGTGACGTCACCGCTAACTGCGTTGCTATGGCAACGGTGATCTCCGTTAATGATCGGCTGTGTCAGCCGGTCCCTAACAGAACGGGGAGTCGACCGTGTGCTAGAGCATGTCGCCGGTACACGGCGATACACAAATGTGCACCGTGTACCGGAGAGTGCAATGACAGGACCTAGGACAGGACATGATGTCAAAGCCATGTGACCAGTCTGTAGCCAATGAGATAATAGCCACGTGACTGGTCACATGGCTATTTTGACGACGTCATGGAAGGACCTGTCAGTGCTGGTTATCGGGAGGACACAGCGATCATCGGAAGGAATAGTGACAGGAGACAGAGTGCAGGACGCATCGCGGGCACCGGTAAGTGTTATGGCAATGTTTATTAACTGTATGTGTACATTTATAATGCGTTTTTATGTGTTTGTGATTGCCTCCCATTATTTCTTATTGGTTCGAGTTCGGTTCGTCGAACGTTCGCCGAACTGAACTCGAATGAGTCCTCCGTTCGACGAACCAAACTCGAGCCGAACCACGGCCGGTTCGCTCATCTCTACTCATCACCCCATGACACAAGGAGTAGAGCTACGTCATGATAGAAAAAAACAACGACTGCATGATGTTACACATTAACTGAAATGGTTTTTCTTCAATCAAATTAAAATGGAAAGTATAACTTTAGTAAAATGAATTTAACCAGAAAATAATGTGTCTTTTTCAAAAAAACAAAAAAAGGGGGGGAAAAAAAAAAAGAGAAGAAAACAAACAAAAATAGGGGAATGGTCAGGCTTGAACCTGAGGAGTAAATGTCAAGGAACCAATGGGAGAGAGATTCTCTAACCACTATTCTGTTCTTAGAAAGATACTGTGGAGTAGTGTCTACGGGAGATCTAGAGGACTTAATCAAATATATGAACAATACATTTATATACAGTTAGGTCCAGAAATATTTGGACAGTGACACAAGTTTTGTTATTTTAGCTGTTTACAAAAACATGTTCAGAAATACAACTATATATATAATATGGGCTGAAAGTGCACACTCCCAGCTGCAATATGAGAGTTTTCACATCCAAATCGGAGAAAGGGTTTAGGAATCATAGCTCTGTAATGCATAGCCTCCTCTTTTTCAAGGGACCAAAAGTAATTGGACAAGGGACTCTAAGGGCTGCAATTAACTCTGAAGGCGTCTCCCTCATTAACCTGTAATCAATGAAGTAGTTAAAAGGTCTGGGGTTGATTACAGGTGTGTGGTTTTGCATTTGGAAGCTGTTGCTGTGACCAGACAACATGCGGTCTAAGGAACTCTCAATTGAGATGAAGCAGAACATCCTGAGGCTGAAAAAAAAGAAAAAATCCATCAGAGAGATAGCAGACATGCTTGGAGTAGCAAAATCAACAGTCGGGTACATTCTGAGAAAAAAGGAATTGACGGGTGAGCTTGGGAACTCAAAAAGGCCTGGGCGTCCACGGATGACAACAGTGGTGGATGATCACCGCATACTTTCTTTGGTGAAGAAGAACCCGTTCACAACATCAACTGAAGTCCAGAACACTCTCAGTGAAGTAGGTGTATCTGTCTCTAAGTCAACAGTAAAGAGAAGACTCCATGAAAGTAAATACAAAGGGTTCACATCTAGATGCAAACCATTCATCAATTCCAAAAATAGAAAGACCAGAGTTAAATTTGCTGAAAAACACCTCATGAAGCCAGCTCAGTTCTGGAAAAGTATTCTATGGACAGATGAGACAAAGATCAACCTGTACCAGAATGATGGGAAGAAAAAAGTTTGGAGAAGAAAGGGAACGGCACATGATCCAAGGCACACCACATCCTCTGTAAAACATGGTGGAGGCAACGTGATGGCATGGGCATGCATGGCTTTCAATGGCACTGGGTCACTTGTGTTTATTGATGACATAACAGCAGACAAGAGTAGCCAGATGAATTCTGAAGTGTACCGGGATATACTTTCAGCCCAGATTCAGCCAAATGCCGCAAAGTTGATCGGACGGCGCTTCATAGTACAGATAGACAATGACCCCAAGCATACAGCCAAAGCTACCCAGGAGTTCATGAGTGCAAAAAAGTGGAACATTCTGCAATGGCCAAGTCAATCACCAGATCTTAACCCAATTGAGCATGCATTTCACTTGCTCAAATCCAGACTTAAGACGGAAAGACCCACAAACAAGCAAGACCTGAAGGCTGCAGCTGTAAAGGCCTGGCAAAGCATTAAGAAGGAGGAAACCCAGCGTTTGGTGATGTCCATGGGTTCCAGACTTAAGGCAGTGATTGCTTCCAAAGGATTTACAACAAAATATTGAATATACAAATATTTTGTTTGGGTTTGGTTTATTTGTCCAATTACTTTTGACCTCCTAAAATGTGGAGTGTTTGTAAAGAAATGTGTACAATTCCTACAATTTCTATCAGATATTTTTGTTCAAACCTTCAAATTAAATGTTGCAATCTGCACTTGAATTCTGTTGTAGAGGTTTCATTTCAAATCCAATGTGGTGGTATGCAAAGCCCAACTCGCGAAAATTGTGTCACTGTCCAAATATTTCTGGACCTAACTGTATATATATGTGTGTGTTTCTTTGTTTTCTTCTACATTGTGTGTGTGATTTAATTGAATCTAGGGTGCTGGGACTCCCGCTTTTTTCGGGAAACAACAGTGTAAAGAAGTGGAAAAAAATGTGTAGAAGGGTGAAAAAAAAAAGGGGGCCGGTATTTCCCTGAAAGACAGTGTAGATATTACCACGGAGCAAGAGAGAATAGGATAGATGATCAGGGCGCATGCGTGGAGAACAGGTCTCCCCGTAGTGGAAAGGTAATATGAGTTCAGACCGTGGGAAAAATGTGAAAGGATGCATGCGCAGTGCAGTGAGAGTGAGCGATTTCCTTTGATGAAAGGTAATGTGAGTTCAGACCGTGGGAAAAAAAGTACAGTGCGTGCGAATACCAACAATAGGATGGAAGCCCTTAGTAGAAAAGAGACTTATTGGATACATAGAATCAACACCCTAAAACCGTTTGGACTAAATGAAATCACGGATCTTTTTTATTAAATTTCCTCTTACAGTATCACCGTCAAATACCTGCCATTTTTGTATAGGTATACTCATTTGCTGTTCAGGTTTTTGAAGGGTCATTTAATCATTAGTAATATTCTTATTTTTGAGAGAACCCTTTTTCTGTCTCTCTTCTAGTTCTTCCATAATTTTTATAAATTTATAATTAAAAAAAAGGTAAAATTCCTATACCTGTTAATTCCATATACCTATATATTTTTATGCCCCCCCCCTTTTTATATATATATTTCATGTTTTAATAATAATAATAATAATAATAATAATAATAATAATAATAATAATAATAATAATAATTATAGTATTTTTTTTATTAATATTAATATTGATATTTATTAATATTTTTATAATTAATTCTATACATGCAACCTGCTTTTATGCTATTCATGTAATGGATGTATTTTTAAACTTGCTCCAGCGCGTTTTTATTCTATATTTTTCATTCTATATTTTTGTTTTTAATCTGTCCTATTTGAAACAAACACATAAACTTTATCTCTGCTGTTCACAATATTCTCCTTCACGTATGATCATCTCCTTACACTAATCTTACACACAGGCCCATATGCTTGAGATTTTTCACAATTTTCTACTCAACCTATAAAATATACTATAATAATAATCCTTTTCTGTCATTTTTTTTCCCCTCCCCTCCTTCAATAACGAGCCATAGAAATAATTTTTTCATTATATTCTCCCCCACGCACGGACTGCTCAATATAGAGCAATCTGCATCAGTTCATCCAACCTCAAAATATAAAGTTCTAATCAAGATTTGTCTTTACATGATTAATGGGCTCTTTTTCATATCTTCCCCCTGTATACAGCGGCACATCTGATCACTCTCTCTCATTCTCACCCAGCGCACGCGCTGTACTGTTTTTCCCACGGTCTGAACTCACATTACCTTTCATCATAGGAAATACGCTCACTCTCTCTGCACTGCGCATGTGTCCTTTCACATTTTTCCCACGATCTGAACTCATATTACCTTTCCACTACGGGGAGACCTGTTCCCCACGCATGCGCCCTGATCATCTATCCTATTCTCTCTTGCTCCGTGGTAATATCTACACTGTCTTTCAGGGAAATACCGGCCCCCTTTTTTTTTTCACCCTCTTACACATTTTTTTTCCACTTCTTTACACTGTTGTTTCCCGAAAAAAGCGGGAGTCCCAGCTCCCTAGATTCAATTAAATCACACAAACAATGAAAAAGAAAACAAAGAAACACACATATATATATATATATAAATTTATTGTTCATATATTTGATTAAGTCCTCTAGATCTCCCGCAGACACTGCTCCACAGTATCTTTCTAAGAACAGAATAGTGGTTAGAGAATCTCTCTCCCATTGTTTCCTTGACACTTACTCCTCGGGTTCAAGCCTGACCATTCCCCTATTTTTGTTTTTTTTCCTTCTCTTTATTTCCCCCCCCCCCCCCTTTTTTTGTTTTTTTTTGAAAAAGACACTAATTCTTTTCTGGTTAAATTCATTTTACTAAAGGTATACCTTCCATTTTAATTTGATTGAAGAAAAACCATTTCAGTTAATGTGTAACATCATGCAGTCGTTGTTTTTTTCTATCATGACGTAGCTCTACTCCTCGTGGCTATGAGTCATGTGGTGATGAGGTCATCCCCAGGAGCCTGGCTTCTCCTGGATACTTCTATATAAACCTTTGTTTTTCCTGTATCTGTATGATATATTTTCCCTGAAGAAGGAGGCACACATGCCTCTGAAACGCGTAGGGATGTTTCAATAAAAGAATATCTATTTTTTAATAACACCAGCTTGTGGTTTATAGCGCGGCATGAAACCCATTTTCTATCCTGAACTTCTATAGCACCGTTTTTCCTCAACAGGGCCGCTGCTGAACCATTCCAGCACTCACATATGTCTGCACAGGGGTTGTGACTGGCACAACCCGATCAGGTGAGTGTATTCATTCTTTTACTTTCCTAAACTCATAAACCGGGTAAGACTCTATTTTGCGCCTTTCTTTCCCTACCTACAGTTTTGACCATGTGCATGGCATTATGAAGTCTGAAGACTACCAACAAATTTTGCAGCATAATGTAGGGCCCAGTGTGAGAAAGCTGGGTCTCCCTCAGAGGTCATGGGTCGCAGTTATTTTGGCTAAAGGTTGTGCAACAAAGTATTAGGCTAAGGGTGCCAATACTTTTGTCTGGCCCATTTTTGGAGTTTTGTGTGAAATGATCAATGATTTGATTTTTGTTTCATTCTCTTTTGTGTTTTTTCACTGCAAGCAAAATAAATGAAGATAATAATACCAAAGAATTTGTGATTGCAATTATTTTCAAGAAGAAACTGAGTATTATCTGACAGAATTGTAGGGGTGCCAATACTTTTGGCCAGCACTGTAGCATCAAAAATGGTGTGAAATGTGGTACCCTTGAGGTGTTTCTTCAGGTTTGGAAAGAGATGATCATCGGAGAGAGCTAGATCTGGTAAATAAGGTGGGTGGTCATCTATTTGTAAACCCAGCTCTGCCAGTTTTGCTATGGTCGCATGTGCAGTGTGAGGGGAGGCATTGTCTTGCAGAAACAAGATTGTATTGGACAGCTTGCCGTGCTTTTTGGCCTCCAAAACGGCCTTCAATTGGGCCCAATGTTCAATGTAATACCTTGCATTGATGGTGAAACTCTTTGGAATGTAGTCAACTAGCAGCATACCCTCCTTATCCCAGAACACAGGCGCCTTAGTGGCTGATTTTTGCACCCTGAACACTGTTGCCATATGCAATAAACACAAAATCTTGAAAACATATATTAGACACGTAAGACTTCCATGTGATGTAACATTCGTTACCATAGGAACAAAAAAAGATCACAAAGCCAAAGACTTATCAGCAGACCCTCGCATAGGGACAACCCTAAAAAATCATATCAATGACAGTCTAATGTCAAGCGTTTCTAATTTCTGCTGATATTTTGGTTTCTATTTTGCAAGGTGAAGCATTTTTTTCTGAAATGTAGATTACTGTTTTCTTAATGTCACCAGTATATTTCCTATACCTTATAATAATGATGCTGCTCCATGGAAACTATACGTGCTACAGAAAAACTATACATTTTTTAAACCAGGACAAAAAGATGATTCAGAAAAGTACAAAGTAACCTGCAATGATGACAAAAAAATATTTTTTTGTAGACCTGTTTAATAAAAGTAGCTGTCATTCACCTTCTCAGGGTCCAGCACTACCTATCTAGCTCTTCTCTGGTCTTTCTTTACTTTCTTCAGGGTTCATATTATGACTACAGTGCACATCAGGGCACATTAACACTGCCGTCAATCACTGAGCTCAGTGATGGAGAAACAAGGTATTGGTAGTTTGGACTGCTCATCACTCCTCTTTAGGGCTACTGAAAATGATCAATAAGCAAGTGAAAAAGAGGCTCAGAAATAGCCGTTCTCTTTTTAATATATACCTTGTTCTTGTTTAGGTACAGTCATATGAAAAGTTTGGGCACCCCTATTAATCTTAACCTTTTTTTTTATAACAATTTGGGTTTTTGCAACAGCTATTTCAGTTTCATATATCTAATAACTGATGGACTGAGTAATATTTCTGGATTGAAATGAGGTTTATTGTAATAACAGAAAATGTGCAATCCGCATTTAAACAAAATTTGAACGGTGCAAAAGTATGGGCACCTCAACATAAAAGTGACATTAATATTTTGCAAAAATAACAGCCTCTAGTCACTTCCTGTAGCTTTTAATGAGTTCCTGGATCCTGGATGAAGGTATATTTGACCATTCCTGCTTACAAAGCAATTCCAATTCAGTTAAGTTTGATGGTCGCCGAGCATGGACAGCACGCTTCAAATCATCCCACAGATTTTCAATGATATTCAGGTCTGGGGACTGGGATGGTCATTCCAGAACATTGTAATTGTTCCTCTGCATGAATGCCTGAGTAGATTTGGAGCGGTGTTTTGGATCATTGTCTTGCTGAAATATCCATCCCCTGCATAACTTCAACTTCGTCACTGATTCTTGTACATTATTGTCAAGAATCTGCTGATACTGAGTTGAATCCATGCAACCCTCAACTTTAACAAGATTCCTGGTGTCGGCATTGGCCACACAGCCCCAAAGCATGATGGAACCTCCACCAAATTTTACTGTGGGTAGCAAGTGCTTTTCTTGGAATGCCGTGTTTTTTTGCCTCCATGCATAACGCCTTTTTGTATGACCAAACAACTCAATCTTTCTTTCATCAGTCCACAGGACCTTCTTCCAAAATGTAACTGGCATGTCCAAATGTGCTTTTGCATACCTCAGGCGACTCTGTTTGTGGCGTGCTTGCAGAAATGTCTTCTTTCGCATCACTCTCCCATACAGCTTCTCCTTGTGCAACGTGCGCTGTATTGTTGACCGATACACATTGACACCATCTGCAGCAAGATTATGCTGCAGGTCTTTGGAGGTGGTCTGTGGATTGTCCTTGACTGTTCTCACCATTCTTCTTCTCTACCTTTCTGATATTTTTCTTGGCCTGCCACTTCTGGGCTTAACAAGAACTGTACCTTCCATTTCCTTACTATGTTCCTCACAGTGGAAACTGACAGTTTAATTCTCTGAGACAACTTTTTGTATCCTTCCCCTGAACAACTATGTTGAATAATCTTTGTTTTCAGATCATTTGAGAGTTGTTTTGAGGAGCCCATGATGCCACTCTTCATAGGAGAGTCAAATAGGAGAACAACTTGCAAGTGGCTACCTTAAATACCTTTTCTCATGATTAGATACACCTGCCTATTACGGAGTGTTCAAATCAAGAAATTGATAAGGGTGTCCATACTTTTGCACCGGTCAAATTTTGTTTAAATGTGGATTGCACATTTTCTGTTAGTACATTAAACCTCATTTCAATCCAGAAATATTACTCAGTCCATCATTTATTAGATATATGAAACTGAAATAGCTGTTTCAAAAACACAAATTGTTATAAATAAAAAAGGTTAACATTAATAGGGGTGCCCAAACTTTTTCATATGACTGTATCATTCTATAATATGCTATTGAGCAATTTTATCATAAGTATAATTAAATCACATTTCCTGCTTTTTTCATGAGTAAACATGAATCAAGTGTTTACTTTAACTGGAACCTACCACAGGTCCTGTGTTAACTTTTACTGTCTGTGACCTTAGTATTTAGAAATTTATCAGAATATGATGATAACAATTCTGAACTAGAAATCAAGATCTCTTTGTGTTAAGAGTATAAAAGAAAGATTTTATACATGGTCTAAAGATACCCTATTTATATGTTGCAAATTTTGTCCATGGCTTCAATTTAGTTAGGACTAGAGTTGAGCGCGGTTCGTGGTTCGTGGTTCTCCAGTTCGCGGTTCGAGTGATTTTGGGGGCTGTTCTAGATCGAACTAGAACTCGAGCTTTTTGCTAAAGCTCGATAGTTCTAGTTACGTTCGAGAACGGTTCTAGCAGCAAAAAGCCAAGCTAATTACTAGCTGGCTTTCCGCTGTAATAGTGTAAGTCACACTATTATGAAATTTCAGCATATAGTGTGCGGGAACAGCGCATTCAGATCACTGCTACTGGGATAATGGCGATCGCCATTTTTTTTTTCCTTGTCTTCCTTCCCTAAGCGCGCGCGTGTAGTGGGGCGGGCCAGCATGTCAGCCAATCCCAGACACACACACACACACACAGCTAAGTGGACTTTAAACCAGAGAAGCAACGGCATGTGTGATAGGCTGTCCATGTCACATGTCCCTGCATTATAAAAACGGGTATCTGCCCGTCCGGACGCCATTATCTGCCTTCTGCGTCTGGGTGTCAGTCACCGCTGGCGTAGCTCCTGTCTCTGATACTGCTGTGTACACTCTACACACAGCGCTATACAGAATAGGGATAGAAGTTTCTATTAGCCCTTGTAAGGGCTAATAACAGCAGGCTCAGAGCCATAGGTGACAGTCAGGTCCGTGGAAACAGATTTTAACAGCTACAAAAGATAACAGCGTCTGTGTAGCTAAGGTCAGGGACTTCCTCGCTGCATTTCCCCATTAGTAGGGATAGAAAGTGAGGCTTCCTTTCCTGTAAACTGACCACAACCCTGGCACTGTACCCTCCTGCCATTTGCACACTCAAGCTCATTGTTACTAAGCCATTATACTAGCAGACACTGAGGAAACTTAGTGGCATCCTAAAAGTGGCTGTTGGACTTCCATTAGTGTCCCACTAGTGCAAATCTATTTGCAGCACCTCTGCATTTCACACTCAAACTCATTGTTACTAAGCCATTCTAATAGCAGACTATGCTGCCAGTTTAAGGGCCGTAGTTGCATTGTCAGGGATAGTTATTGTTGTTTATTCTGCTGTTAATAAAGATAGACCACCGCTGCAATCTACACCACCTTTCAATTTTAATTACCACATTTTAAGTGCACAATCTTGTCGCAATCAAAATGAGTGGCAAAATGACAGATGCTGGTGGAAAGGGGAAGAGGCGTGTTGGAAAAGGAAAAAAAAGGTTTGTCCGTGGGGAAGGTGGCAAAGCTCCATTAACATCTGCTGAAGATAGACCATCTTCCAGCAAAAGTAAGATGTCTACTACTTACTGTCGACAATCCGATGTGCTCCCTTTTTTACGGACACGAACAACTGGAACAAAGGTAGATGATGGCCAAAAAAAGAAAATGCTTGAATGAATCTCAAGTGGTCCAACAAGTGCCCTCTCCGCCACCTCAACTACCGCATCCAAAAAACACCAGTCTTCTGAGTTGCCGTCCCAATTACACTTGCTTTCTCCCAGCTCTGAAGTCTCCATCTGCCCTGAACAGTATGGTGGAACTGAGATGGCTGAGTCTGCAGAGCTGTTCAGTCACACTATAGCCTGGAAATCAGAGGTCTTCTCCCAAGCTACAGTGAGTACAGACCAGGAAATGGTCTGCAGTGATGCCCAGAACCTTTGTGACTCTGATTCAGGCCGTGAGGACCAAGTTTCTGAGCATAATGTTGACCCTTATTCACAAACTGTAACACCTGTTGTTATAGACAATGAGGAACATACTGATGATGATGAGACGCAGATACCAGATTGGGATGACAACTTAAATATTCGGTCAGGGCAAGAAGAGGCTCGGTCTGAGGGTGAGGGGAGTGCAAACACAACAATTGATGAGGAAGTTCTAGATCCCACCTACTGTCAACCCACAGTCAGGCACTCGATGAGGTCAACAGAGGCGGTGGAGGAGGATGCAACTGATGACGAAGTTACCTTGCGCCTTCCTGGACAGAGTTGGAGTACTGGTAGCACGTCTACAACTGCATCCTCAGCCACCACTGTGCCTCTGAGCACTAGTCTGGGTAGATCAGCAGGTCGCATGCCCTCTAAGCCTTGCCTGGCCTGGTCCTTTTTTGACATAGCAAAAGATCGCTAATCGCAAATTATGTGATCTGCAAAATTTCTCGTGATTCTGTTAGTAGAGGGCAAAACCTCAGTAGTTTGACAACTTCTTCCATGAATCGTCACATGAATAAATATCATATGTCCCAGTGGGAAGCTCACCGTGCTGCAATGCGGCCTAGCAGAGCGAACCATCTACCGCCTGCCCCTTCCAGTGCATCCACGCGCTCTTCATCTTCTAGGACTGTGGGGACAGCTGTCACACCTGGTTTTCCACGCACAACTTCCACCACTGTAACCGCAACAGGCAGTTTGCTTGGTAGGTCGTCAGTTGGTTTGGAAGGGGAAACAAGTGCATGTGTACACACTCTCTCAGACATCGATAGCACCAACGTTGGATGAAGGCAACATCATGTCTACGCCTGCAATTTCCTTACAAACCTGCATTTTTCCAGGGACACCCTACTCAACACCGTCTACACATAGCAGCCAGATCTCTGTCCCTCAGATGTGGACAAATAAAAGGCCATTTCCTGCGACCCATGACAAAGCTAAGAGGTTGACTTTATCCCTCTGTAAGCTCTTGGCTACCGAAATGCTGCCTTTCCGCCTGGTGGACACACAGGATTTTTGAGACCTTATGTCTGTCGCTGTGCCCCAGTACCAAATGCCCAGTCGCCACTACTTCTCTAAGAAAGGTGTGCCTGCGCTACACCAGCATGTCGCACACAACATCACCGCTTCCTTGAGAAACTCTGTGTGTGAACGGGTGCATTTCACCACCGATACTTGGACCAGTAAGCATGGACAGGGACGTTACATGTCGCTGACAGTGCACTGGGTAACTATGGTGATAGATGGTGAAGGGTCTGCTGCACAAGTCTTGCCGTCCCCACGACTTGTTTGTCAATCCTCTGTCTGTCCAAGTTCCGCCACTGCTTCTGCCTCCTCCACCTCGTCTGAGTCCTCGACCTTCGCCCCAAGCCTGCCTGGTCAAGCCACCAGCGTTCTAACTGTGCAGAAGGAATCACGCACCCCTCATTACTATGCTGGCAGCAGAGCGCAACGGCATCAGGCAGTCTTTAGCTTGAACTGTCTTGGAAATAAGAGTCACACAGTGGCTGAGTTGTGGGCAGCTCTAGAGACTGAGTTTGGTAAATGGTTGTCTCCACTCAACCTGCAGTCTGGTAAGGCCGTGTGCGACAATGCTGCAAACCTCGGTGCGGCCCTTCTCCTGGGCAAAGTGACACACGTGCCTTGTATGGCTCACGTGTTGAACCTTGTTGTCGCGCAATTTTTAACACACTCTCTCGGCCTAGATGGCCTTCTGAACAGGGTATGAAAACTGTCTGCTCACTTCCGCCGTTCAACCACCGCTGCTGAGCGACTTGCATCTCTCCAGAAGTCTTTCGGCCTGCCGGTTCATCGCCTGAAATGCGATGTGCCGACACGCTGGAATTCGACTCTCCACATGTTACATCGACTGTGGCAGCACCGTTGAGCCCTGGTGCAATACGTCATGACGTATAGCCTGGGCCAACGAGATGCAGAGGTGGGGAAAATCACCCTGATGGAGTGGTCTCAGATCAAGGACCTATGCACCCTTCTGCACAGTTTCGACATGGCGACAAATATGTTTAGCGCTGACAATGCCATTATCAGCATGACAATTCCAGTCATTTACATGCTGGAGCACACGCTAAACACTATTCGGTGTCAGGGGGTGGGACAACAGGAAGGGGAGGAACTACAGGAGGATTCATATGCGCAAGAGACAACAACATCACCAAGGTCCAGACGTTCATCATCACCAACGCGGCAGGCATGGGACCATGGGGGACAGGGATCAACAAGGGCGCATGGTAGCAGGCGAAATGTTGAGGAAGGTGCAGGAGAACATGAAGAAATGGAGGACGAACTGTCCATGGACATGGAAGACTCAGCGGATGAGGGAGACCTTGGTCAAATTTCAGTTGAAAGAGGTTGGGGGGAGATGTCAGAGGAAGAAAGAACAGTTAGCACCTCTATGCCACAAACACACCGTGGACTTGGTCCGCATGGCTGCGCAAGACACATGAGTGCCTTCTTGCTGCACTACCTCCAACATGACCCTTGTATTTTCAAAATTAGAAGTGATGATGACTACTGGCTTGCCACACTATTAGATCCCCGGTACAAGTCCAAATTTTATGACATAATTCCAGCCATAGAAAGGGACACACATATGCAGGAGTATCAGCAAAAGCTGTTACTCGATCTTAGCTCGGCTTTCCCACTAAACATCCCTGGTGCAGGGAGTAAATCTCCCAGTTGTAACTTGACAAACATGGGACGGTCTCGTCATCTTCAACAGTCTACCCGTACCAGCAGCATCGTATCTGGTGCTGGTAACAGCAATTTTATGGAATCTTTTCATAATTTTTTTAGACCCTCCTTTGCAAGGCCACCAGAGACAACAAGTCTGACACATAGTCAACGGCTGGAGAGGATGATACAGGAGTATCTCCAAATGAACATCGATGCCATGACTTTGCAAATGGAGCCTTGCTCATTTTGGGCTTCAAATCTTGAAAAATGGCCAGAGCTCTCCACTTACGCCTTGGAGATCTTGTCGTGTCCAGCTGCCAGCGTTGTCTCTGAAAATGTCTTCAGTGCTGCTGGGTGTATGCTGACAGATAAGCACACGCGTGTGTCCAGTGAAAATGTGGACGGACTAACGTTCATCAAAATGAACAAGTCATGGATCCACAAGGAATTTTCTACCCCTGTGTCATCCTGGGGAGAGTAAATGCTTGTGGATTTTTAATGTTCTTGATGCAAATCTAGCTGTGAAGTGTACAACTGGGGCACAAGTGCTGCCAGTGAAGGGGTGAGTGTCTGTGTGGCCCAATTTTTGGAAAAAAGGGAGACTCCGCTTGGAGTAACCCTTGCTTGCTGTGTTTTTTAAAAGGAGCCAAGATCAACAAGTCATGGTTCAGCAAAGACTTTGCTACCTACCCCGGGGTCATCCTGGGGACGGTTAAGTATGGCGTATTTTTTAATGTGCTTGATGCAAATCTAGCTGTGAAGTGTACAACTGGGGCACAAGTGCTGCCACTGTGCCACTGAAGGGGTGGGTGTGTGTGGGGCCCAATTATTGGAAAAAAGGGAGACTCCGCTTGGAGTAACCCTTGCTTGCTGTGTTTTTTAAAAGGAGCCAAGATGAACAAGTCATGGTTCAGCAAAGACTTTGCTACCTACCCCGGGTTCATCCTGGGAACGGTTAAGTATGGCGTATTTTTTAATGTGCTTGATGCAAATCTACCTGTGAAGTGTACAACTGGGGCACAAGTGCTGCCACTGAAGGGGTGGGTGTGTGTGTGGCCCAATTTTTGGAAAAAAGGGAGACTCCGCTTGGAGTAAAACTTGCTTGCTGTGTTTTTTAAAAGGAGCCACGATGAACAAGTCATGGTTCAGCAAAGACTTTGCTACCTACCCCGGTGTCATTCTGGGGACGGTTAAGTATGGTGTATTTTTGAATGTGCTTGATGCAAATCTACCTGTGAAGTGTACAACTGGGGCACAAGTGCTGCCACTGAAGAGGTGGGTGTGTGTGTGGCCCAATTTTTGGAAAAAAGGGAGACTCCGCTTGGAGTAAAACTTGCTTGCTGTGTTTTTTAAAAGGAGCCACGATGAACAAGTCATGGTTCAGCAAAGACTTTGCTACCTACCCCGGTGTCATTCTGGGGACGGTTAAGTATGGTGTATTTTTGAATGTGCTTGATGCAAATCTAGCTGTGAAGTGTACAACTGGGGCACAAGTGCTGCCACTGAATGGGTGGGTGTGTGTGGGGCCCAATTTTTGGAAAAAAAGGGAGACTCCGCTTGGAGTAACACTTGCTTGCTGTGTTTTTTAAAAGGAGCCAAGATGAACAAGTCATGGTTCAGCAAAGACTTTGCTACCTACCCCGGTGTCATCCTGGGGACGGTTAAGGATGGCGTATTTTTGAATGTGCTTGATGCAAATCTACCTGTGAAGTGTACAACTGGGGCACAAGTGCTGCCACTGAAGGGGTGGGTGTGTGTGGCCCAATTTTTGGAAAAAAGGGAGACTCCGCTTGGAGTAACCTTGCGGTGTTTACATGATTGTAGAAGGGCATGCCATGCCTATATCTGTGTCTCATCCTCTTTTCCTTGTAACGCTGTTTTGTTTTCGCATGAGAATTTGTTCTTGTCACTTTCCCATGTGTTTGTGTTGTGTTGTGAGTTGTTTGTCACCTTTTGGCCACATGTGAGGGTGTTTTCTAGGTGTTTTTATGTGTTTGTGATTGCCTCCCATTGTTTCCTATGCGGTTCGAGTGGTTCGGCGAACCGAACTCGAACGAACTCGAGTCGAACCACTGTCGGTTCGCTCATCTCTAGTTAGGACCTTGCAAAAGTGGAAATTATAGATTTACTTGATTCCTTATTCCTTCCTTTCTATATAAGTAATAAATGGCTTTTATATTTTTATTTTTTATTGCCATGTATATAGATAGAGCATAGGTAATAATGTTAGGTTCCATTGATAAAAAGATATGTTTATAAGTAAATTAGAGGAAATCATTATGACAACGTCATACTGGAAGATAACTGGTTATTTTATGTTACACAAGACGTATTAAAACCTAAATGCCCATGGTTTAAAGTTACTACTTGATTTGTCTCTGCTGCTACTCGACATTTTATAAGTGTATGCAATTTTCTGTAATGAACTTTAAGAAGTTAAGTTATGCTTTATATTATGCAATCATCAAATAATATCAGCTACACAGCGCTCTGTACCTCATCCTTTTGCCCTTAGCATGACTTGTTCTAACTACTCCTTAAGTGCCCTATGTAATCCAGTTTTACTCATATTTAATCAAGCAAAGGAAATGTGTAATTAGAATCAGCTGCAGAATCAGTCTCTCCTACTTCTTCTTGTGACCTTCGGCCCCTGTCCGTGGCATATCTCCCTTGAGAATACTATTGCACTGTACCATATGAAGTGATAGAGGTAAACACTTTGAACCCTTTCCCTAATTCTCCATGAATACTTTATAAAGCAGAGCTCTGATCAGCACATAGCAAGGTCTTTTTACTTAATTTACCATTATAGTGCTGTTCGTGAACTATTGCCCCGTTTGCAAATAAATTAAATATCTAGAAACATCTGGAAAAACTTGCTTTTTGTTAGGAATAGAGTCATACAAAACAAATATCATTTGGAAAAGGGAATTTTTCCCTTTTTATTTATCTTTTCAGCCCGGGTTCATATAAAGATCTCTTTATTTCCATTGCTTTTTTAATCAAGCCAAAGGCAGAACCAGTTGTGACTTGACAGGCAAATATTTAATGATAAATACAACTTGAAAGGTTTTTTCTTTTCTTTTTCTACTACACAGTAAGAAGTATCAAGTATGCAGTTGTCGCGGGCGGGGAGGGAGCCGTCGCTGCTGCGCTCTCGCTGGCGCTCGGGTCCGGCGCTGCTGCAGCTTGCTGCTCGCTGCTCGGTGGCTCGAGCGGTGGGCCGGATCCGGGGACTCGAGCAGCGCTCCTCGCCCGTGAGTGAAAGGGGATAGTTTTTGGAGTTGGGGAAGTCGGTTTGTGACGCCGCCCACAGTTTGTGGTGAGGTTGGGACACCACCGCTGCTCTAGACGGGGATCCCGGGAGCGATGACAGGGAGCAGCCGAGATGTTTCTCTCCCCTCCGTGGGTAGGGGGTTTTGGGTGGTCCCAGGGCCCGGTGAGGTGACTGGAATGTGGATGGCAGGGTTTGGTGAGGTGCAGGGTCGCGGGGGCAGCGCGGTGCCCGACGGCACGGTGGTACTCACTCAGCCAGTAACATACACGGAGTCTCTGGTGAAACAAACGGCTGGATGGATGGGTCCCGCAGCCAGCTGCAGTTGTCACACCCAGTAGGTTGGCGGTGACTGCCTTTCCCTGCACCTGTAGTGTGTTTTCGGCCCCGATGGCTTCCCACCGGTAACCCGCTCCCCAGCTTTGATAGGCGCTGGAGGAGCTCCTTTTACCCGCAGGCTCTGGCCCTGGGAATTGTAGCCTTGGCGGTGACTGTATTTCTCTTCACGGTTTGGACGGTTGCCTTCAATCGGGTCTTTGCTGCTGGGAAACCCCGGAGGTTCCCGTCGCTAACGGATTTGACCAGTTTAACGGCGTTTTAACAGCCTGGTCGGGGTCCGTAGGCCCTGCCGAATGGTGCTGGCTTCTCTTCGCTCCCCGGTTCGGTACCGGTGGGCCACCGCCTGTCCCCGGTCCTACGGTTCCACGTTTATCGGCCTCTCCTGCAGACGGCCACCACCGTCTGCCAACCTTGCTGTATGTGCCCGGGCCACGTACCCGGACACGGTCAGACTGCTCCTCACTTGCCACTTTACTCCTGCTCCTTCACTCTCCCTAACTCCACTCCTCACTTCTCTCTCACTTCTCACTACTCTGACTTCCTTTCCCGCCTCCAGGACTGTGAACTCCTCAGTGGGTGGGGCCAACTGCCTGGCTCCACCCCACCTGTTGTGGACATCAGCCCCTGGAGGGAGGCAACAAGGATTTGTGTGTGACTGGTGAGCCTAACCGGGGTGTGGGGTGTGTTGTTGCCGTACCTGTGACGACCTGGCTTGTCCAGGGCGCCACACAGAAAAGAGACAAAGGTAACAATCTGGTGAGAGAGGTCTTTGGTATTGAAAATGGACTTCGCCTGCACTACATAATTCAGCACATTACTGATACCTACTCTGAGAAAAGTTTAGGAGTTTGCAAAATATTGACCAAAAATAATATAATAGCTCATTACAAGTTTTAAAATCCAGGTAGTATGGAAAAGCCCTCTGTGTAGTGCCTAAATATCACCCGAGACAGGACATCTTTGGAAAGAAAAAGTGTAGGAGCATACCTCCCTCCTTTCCCCCCTCTCCTCCTGGACCCCCTCCTTTTTCCCTCCCTCCTTCTCCACTCGCCTTCCTCCTCCAGCAGGAACCTTTGTGTGTTGCAGCTGGTGAGGGGGGAGGTTTACTCTATCTTTTCAGTATACAGACTCCTTTTTACCAGCAACACTTCTCCTGTCCTCATTACCCTACTGATCTATTTTTATCTTATTTTTGTGAGTAGAAAAGGGTGGCGGAAACCAGCAGCATCTTTCTTCTCTTTAGCTTTTTACATTTATTTTTATTTTTAAAACATCATAATAATGTGTGATGTTTTATTGGATGAATTTACAGCTACAATGCATAGAAAATTGCATCTGTTTTCAGTGCAACTAAAATACATGATGAGTCAACTCTAGTAAATTACTACCTGGGCCGCTGCTGGCGAACAGTATGACACTTTTCTTCATGTAGTAGGGTTTCTTCACTGAAAAATTAGTTTGTATTAAACATGCTGCATGGAAAGTATAAAGCTCCTCGCGAAGAATGTGCTTGACAGCTTAAGAGAAGAAAGTTGTTCACTATTGAGCATTCAGATTTGACCCTTCTGCGTTATATGTTAGCCAATTATGTCTCTTTATTGGCACAAAGTATGTACACCCTATAAGTTTGGTATACCTTGGGGTACGATATTTTTTTTATTTTTGCTCCTGTCTTACGCCGGCCACATCTGTTTCAGCACAGCAAGCCAAGGTAAGACAAGCTCTCCCTGCTGTACTTGGTATCACTGCTGTAGAAAGTATCTCAGAGGATACAGAATGCTTTAATCTTAGTTGTCAGCTCCTTGTCACAGCGTGAAATGGTTATTACTTGGGTAATTCTTATCCATCAATTACATATACTGTAATGCTTTTCACTTGATCCTTCTTTTTTAGGCTGTAATCAAGATAAATCCTTATTTCTATTCTCGACCTTATAATTAACTTCGCCATTATAACATCCTTTAGAGCTTATCCCAAATGTTATATCTACTTAGATCTCAAGGATAACAACATATTTTAGAAGGTAATGTGTAAAGTTTAATGCAAATTTCCACACAAATATCAGACATGTGAGATCATTTCATATTCCTTAATGATACCTTAATTGGTGGAGGAAGGTTGTACTAGATGGACTTAGGTATTTTTTAAACCTATGTAACTATGTATATTATAGCATTTGAGTATTTGTTATTATGCATTTTTTCCCTAATTGGTTCATAAGACTTGATTAATTAGCAATAACTGGTTTATTGTCATTTACATATCTTTAAGCATCCTGTCCTTTCATTATGAAGCATAATCTTGTCACTAATAATAGAAACCCCAAACAGCAGCAAACTCTATTGTCCGGAATAAAGTACTTATCAATTTAACGTTATGCAAGCTGATTGTTGTCACACATAAACCTATAATCTATGCGTTAAGGCCAATTCTCCACCTTTGTATGTTGTGATCCAAAGCCCGGTAACATAAGCATCAAGTTATCCTGCTTGTTCATTATTGAGCTTGTGCACTGATTTTCTGTTCCATCTTTGTTCTGACCTTTGAATTAGTTGCCTTTGAGGGCTGAGCTAGCCTATGATGTGTTTTCTTGCTGCTGTTATGAGACCTCTTGTTATTTTTTTACATTTTTTAGCTATGACTGTGGATGTTTGGTAGGCTGGGAGACTCTCAGCCCACCAAGTTTTCAGGGCTAGAGGCTAGCAGGCTGGGTTGGCGGGGGCTAAGGAATAAGATCTCAGTTTGTATAAAAGTCTTTGATACGTCACTTAATTAAAAACAGCAAATAGGGAAATGACCATGTTCAAAGTTGAGACATTCTTGGAAGACATGCTAATTGCTAATATATAGCTGATATTATTCTGGCAGTGATAATAAGATATATTGTATTTTATGATATTTAGCTATTTTTGTTATTGTTTACATTTTTATCTTTTAGAACTTGTTACTTGCATAGTGCCAACATATTTCTCTAGTGCTATCATCACTTACAATGAGTCCTTGTCTTCAATAGTGAAGGGGGGCACAAGACAGAATTTGTACATTAGGGATAATTTCATAGAACATGAATTACCCAATTACCTACTACCCTTTTTGCCGCATAGTCCAGTAATGATGCTTATCTGGCTATTGTAGGCGCTTTTACTGATGTACAGAGGTTACCCTAGACTCTTTGTCAGGTCTGTGGTTACATCTAAATCTTTGTCAACAGTCACATCAGTCCCTGTCTTTAACCCCTTCAGCCCCGGGGCACTTTCCGTTTTTGCATTTTTGTTTTTTGCTCCCCTTCTTCCGAGAGCCGTAACTTTTTTATTTTTCCGTCAATCTTGCCATATGAGGGCTTGTTTTTTGCGGGACAAGTTGTACTTTTAAATGAAACCATAGGTTTTACCATATGGTGTACTGGAAAGCAGCAAAAAAAGTCCAAGTGTGGAAAAATTGCAAAAAAAGTATGATGGCACAATAGTTTTTGGGATGTTTTATTCACGGTGTTCACTATATGGTAAAACTGATGTGTAGGTGTGATGCCTGAGGTCGGTGCGAGTTTGTAGACACCAAACATGTATAGATTTACTTGTATCTAAGGGGTTAACAAAAATTCACAAGTTTGTCCAATAAAAGTGGTGCACGTTTTGCGCCATTTTCCGAAACATGTAGCGTTCTTATTTTTTGGGATCTATGGCTCAGTGATGGCTTATTTTTTGCGTCTCGAGCTGATGTTTCTAATGGTAGCATTTTTGCGCAGATGCTACGTTTTGATCGCCTGTTATTGCATTTTGCGTAAAACTTGCGGCGACCAAAAAACGTAATTTTGGCGTTTGGAATTTTTTTGCCACTACGCCGTTTACCAATCAGATTAATTGATTTTATATTTTGATAGATCGGGCATTTCGGAACGCGGCAATACCAAATATGTGTATATTTATTTATTTTTTAACCCTTTAATTTTCAATGGGGGGAAAGGGGGGTGATTTGAACTTTTAGGTTTTTTGTTTTTTTTTTTAATTTTTTAAAACTTTTTTTTTACTTTTTTTATTTTATTTTACTAGTCCCCCTAGGGGGCTATAGCGATCAGCAATCCGATTGCTGATCGTTATCTGCTGATCACAGCTATACCGCTGTAAACAGCAGAAATAGTCACTATCTTTTTTCCTCTGCTCCGTGCCGAGGAAGAATGAAAGTGAAACTTCGTAGCAGCAGGCGTCATCACATGACCCTGTGCTACGATGGAAACCACCGAACGTCACGTGATCACTCACGTGACGTCCGGAGGGGGCAGCGGTAAGTAAAAAACATGGCCGCGCGCATATAAGTCTCGCTGCCAGACTTTGGCAGTGAGATCTAAGGGGTTAATGTTCCGGGTGGAATGCGATTCCACTCGGAACATGTAGGCACACATGTCAGCTGTTGAAAACAGCAGGGGGCGGGGCTTACCGGGACACGATCCATGACGGAAAGATCCGTCCATGGTCATGAAGGGGTTAAAAAGGAGGGAGGTTCGCAATCAAATTAATTTTTGCATCTCAGATATACACATACACTAGGGCCAATTTCATAGGAACTATTTACCAATCAGTAAGTGAGAACACACAAACTCCATACATATGCTGCCTTTGGCTGGCTTTTAAACCTTATTGCTGCTAAACAACAGGGCTCACCACAGAGTTTTAGGTATCATGCACATGGCTGATAGGTCTATATAACTTCTAAATTGTACAGAGCTATAAAACAGTAACCATAAAATCCTTAAGTGGCTCTATGGAACCTTCACATGCTTCTCATTTTATTTGAAGGCTTAGGCTAGGTTCGCACACTGCGTCTTTTTGATGCTGCGTTTTTGGCCGCTAAAAACGCACAAAAACGCACCTGCGTCGAAAAAACGCGGCAAAAACGCACGCGTTTTGCCGCGATTTGGTGCTTTTTTTTGCTGCGTTTTGCTGCGTTTTTGCTCACTGCGTCCTTATGCGTTTTTTATCAGTGAACAAAAAAAAAGGTCTGATGTCATTTCCTTCTTCAATGTGTTCTTCATTCTCCACTAGTGTATGCAGAAGAGCAGATAGCTGCAGAACTACAAGGCTCAGCATACTCCATCCAATAGTGTATGCAGGAGAGCAGACAGCAGCTGCAGAACTACAAGGCTCAGCATGCTCCATCCAGGACTGTATGCTTGAGGGAGAGTCAGGGGGAGCAGACCTACAAGGCTCAGCATCCTCCATCCAATAGTGTATGCAGGAGAGCAGACAGCAGCTGCAGAACTACAAGGCTCAGCATCCTTCTTCCAGGACTGTATGCAAGATTTCTTTGCCCTCCCAAACAAAAAAAATGACGTGGGCTTCGCCATATTTTTGTATGCTAGCCGGGTACAGCAGGCAGGTACGGGCTGCCCCCAACCCCCAGCTGCCTATTTGTACCTGGCTGGGAACCAAAAATATAGGGAAGCCCTTTTTTTTAAATTATTTCATGAATTTCATGAAATAATTTTAAAAAAAAATGACGTGAGCTTCGCCCAATTTGTGAGTCCAGCCGGGTACAACTAGGCAGCTGGGGATTGGAATCCACAGTGCAGGGTGCCCATGCTTTCTGGGCACCCCCGCTGTGAATTGCAGTCCCGCAGCCACCACAGAAAATGGCGCTTTCATAGAAGCGCCATCTTCTGGCGCTGTATCCAACTCTTCCAGCTGCCCTGATGCCGGGTGGCTCACTGGGTAATAATGGGGTTAGGGCTAGCTGTATAGCTGGCCCTAAGCCCGAAATTCATGGTGTCACGCCAATATTAGACATGGCCACCATGAATTTCTAGTAAAGATAAAAAAAACACAACACAAAGAAAAATATTTTTATTAGAAATAAAACACAACACAATTAGTGACTCCATCTTTATTGAAACAAAGAACCCCCCCTCCGCAGTAATCCTGGGTCAGGGTCCCGCGCCGTCCAATCCGGATCTAATATCATCTGATCGGTTTGCTGGAAGGCAAAGCGATCAGATGATGTGTCAGGATCAAGTGCCTGAATCCCATCACACATCAGCTGATTGTATAAAAGCCGATTATACAATCAGCAGATGCATCGGTGCAAAAAAAAAAAAAAAAATAATACTCACTTATGTGCTGATTACCGGCAGCTCCTGCAGCGATGGGGCGGGAGTCTGATCCTGTGCGATCGCTGCAGCAGCTGCCGGTAATCAGGGATGAAGTCTCCTGACGCATCCGCTGATACCGGCCGGGCGCCCGCGTCACCGCGATACTTACAATCACCTGATGCGTCAGGTGACTGCATCAGGTGATCCATCGCCAGGTCCTGCATCCATCGGATGTTTCCTGGCCATCTGCACACAGCCGGAGCGGGGGTGGCGATACCGTGAGAGGAGATGGGAGCGGGCATGGCACCGGGAGTCTGTAGACAGGTGAGTATAACTTTTTTTTTTTTTCTACTGTTAACTTTTGTTTTCGCAGCCGCTTCCACCTCCTGCCTGTACATGGCGCCGCACGGCAGCATACATGCACAGGACGGGAGGTGGAAGCGGCGGTGACGGTAACGGGAGGATTCACGCTTCTGTATATACTGACAGAAGGAATCCTCTTCCTGTACACGTCACTTTACTACCCACCTCCTGCGTTTATAGCTGCGTTTTTGGTCTTAGAAACGCACCAAAACGCACCAAAACGCAGCTATTTGCGTTTCTCATTGCGTCTTTCAACATCCCATTGAACTCAATGGATGAAAAGCGCAGTGAAAAACGCGGGAATAATTGACATGCTGCGTTTTTGTGGCACCACAAAAACGCAGCTGAAAAAAACCAGATGTGTGTGGACAGCAAAAATGAAAACTCATAGACTTTGCTGGGGAAGCAAAGTCCTGCAGTTTTGAGGCCAAAAACGCACCCGAAAAACGCGCAAAAACGCCGCGAAAAACGCACTGTGCGCACATAGCCTTATAGTAATTTACAAAGCTACTCTTCCCAAAAAGCAATGCTGCTAAGAAAGAAATGGCCAATATATAGCCTGTTGAAGAACTTTATTATGGCTCACAGAACACATAAAAATACTACAGTACATGGGACCAACAACACACATGTAAAATATTCAGTAGAATTAAGAAAAAAATGTGAAATAAATACATTTTTTAATGATGTGAAAAAATTGCACATAAAAATATTTTCCACTAATAACACAAGTCTTATGTTAAACAAAACATGCACAAAATTTGATTTGCCGTAACGACGTGAACTATAAATCTGTCACATATTTATTACATATAGCAAACACTGTAAAAGATGATAAAAAAACCAAACATTGGGGGGTTTCATCATACTTACAAAATAGATTGTATGTAAAACAAAAGGGTATAACTGAAAACGTCATTTCATCAGCATAAAAGACAAACCATCCATTGGCAGGAAAAAAAGTTGTGGCTATTAGAATAGGGAAAGAAAAATAGTTTTTAGTGTGTGAAAGTGGAAAAACGTAAAAAAGTTATATAAATGTTGTATTACTGTAATCTCATTGACCCAAAATAAAGCTGTCCTTTCACTTATACCACATGGTGAGTGGTTTAAAAAGAGAATAAAAAGCAAAAGTAATTTTTGTACTTCTATATACAGCACATGGATGGTTCACAAATGCCACCTGTTTGCTGTAAATATTTTTAACAAACCCATAAATTTGTATTGCCCCTTGTCATCTATTCTGCTGTAAAAAAAATGGACATGCCTCTGTGTGTTTTGTACTGACACATGGTCCGTGTAAAACCATGGGCATGTGAATAGCATCATAGATTATAATGAGTATATGCTGTATCCGTGAAAAAATGGATAGAACACTTGTGTGCCATCCAGATGTGTGAATGAGGCCTTCAGCTAAATTTATTTAAAGGTATGTTCACATGGCGTCTTTAAGATGTGAAGTTTTTCCTTGGTGATGCAACTTCAGGAAAAAGTGGTCTTTTGCCTGAAACGGCTTCACTGGTGGTTGTGTGGTTATTTTTACTGGGTCTTTTTTCCCCTCTAATTTTAATTAACACCACGGTGTTTGGTGAACAGTAAATTCAACTTTACTGACCAATATCAGGATGCTGTCAAGGCAAATAAAATTATGGCATGCATTAAAAGAGGCATAGATGCTCATGATAAGGATATACTTTTGCACCTATAAAAGTTAATACTACCGTACAGAATACTACGCACAATTTTGAGCTGCTGTATATAAGAAGGACACAGGTGAGTGTGAGTGTGTTCAGAGAAGAGCAACCAAGGTTATTAAGGGAATGAGTGGCACCTGTTTGCAGCCATCAATCACCCTAGATTCTCATCGCAGCTTTAGTCCACAATTTCTTTAAAAAAGTGCCAGATTGGGGAACACACAACCCTTGGCCTGGGAACTTGCCGTGTGTGTGCTATCGGTAACAGTATAATGCCTATTACCTCTGGCCACCCCACTGCCTCTTCTGGCCTGTTGCAGTACTGCAAATCCCTCTCCCTCTTCACTGCTGTCCTCACTCTGTATGCCACCTTCCCAAGTGTTCAGCATGGATGGGCTGAAGAGGAGAGGGAGGATACAGAGATGGAGAGTCGTTCTCCTGGTGTGGACAGGAAAGTCTTGCTTTTTGGGAGTCTGGCACACATGGCTGACTTTATGCCCTGCTGGCTTTGCTTTGACTCTTGTGTTATATTATATTATATGTCATTTTGGCCAACAACGATTACTGGTTCTTCACTCTTCTCGACCAAAGCTACAAGGAAAAATTTCCATCTCTCCTTTCTGCAGCGGTACAGGCCAATAAAATGTTGCAATACTATAAGGCCTAGTAGAACAATTACTACAAAAATTTCCATGTGACAATGCTGGCAGCAGAGTTCATATTTCCTTTGGCAACCAAGGAGAAGAGATGAAGGAGACACACACCAGGTCTATCAGAAGCAGGAGAACACTATCAAAGGTCTTGGACAGTTTCATTACACCCTTTCATTGCCCATGCCTGGATGCGTGGGATAATCTGGAGGGAAAAGTTTTGGAACATGGTGAAGGAGACCCTAGCCAACTATAGCAGCATCTTCCATGATTCCTCTGTGCCGTACAACTATTTGGTATCCAAGCTGGACACATTGCATTAACTGTTCCTGTACACCTTGGAGGTGCTGTCCTGCCTTGCCACTAGGGTCTTGTCAGAGCGGGTTTTAGTGCCGATGGGAGCATAATAACTGACAGGCTGATTCTTATCAAAGTGAATAAGGCCTGGATTGACCCAGACTTCTCAACCCTACCGGATGACAGCAGCAGGGCCTAAAGCCAATTTAAATGTTCCTTTTGTTTCTGGTGTATTCCCATGAACCCCTTCCCACCCAAAAAGGGGTATACAGTTCATGATTTCTTATTTTTCTTGTCCTCCCCACCACCTTAATAACAAAGTCATCATGCAGCCCTTGCTGTTAATTTTTCCAAGGTGTATATGATGCCTTCCTTCATAATGTTTTCAGGATGTGCTGTCCTCTACAATTCTCTGACATTTAGAGATTTATACCCCCCAGGGGTAAATATATTTCAGACCTTGTGCTTAGTGCATAGGTTTTTCCAGTCTAGGAATCCCACTCCTTCAAAATGTAAAAAATTGTTTTTTGAGGATCGCCTCGACATTTAAAAAATCTTGAAGGCCGAGAATAGAAAACGCATTTCAGGAGTATTAAGATTTCAATAGGCAATGCAAAAAAGAAATAAATCTAGAAAAGTAAGCTTCTGAAACACAAATATCCATGCAGCATTAAAATAAATCCCCAAAAATTGTATAAATACATCAATACCAAAAAGAAAACAATTGATGGTATCGGCCCATTAAAAGATGATAATAACAAGATAATTATAGAGGACATTTAACAACACTTTTCATCTATTCCAAGAATCATTTAACAAGGCAAAAATTAAAGTTCACTACCTGATATAACTAGTTTAACACAAGACGAAGTCTGAGCAAATTAAATATTGACAAATCCCATGGGCCATATAGCATTCATTCATGAATATTGAGGGAATTGAGCTCAGTAATTGACAGACCGCTGTATCTCATCTTCTTAGACTCTCTTGTAACAGGGTTGGTGCCTCAGGATTGGAGAATGGCTGACCTGGTTCCGATTTTTAAGAAAGCTAAGAAGGTGGATCCATGCAACTACTATTCAGTAAGCCTCACATCAGTAGTGTGCAAAGTTTTTGAGGGTGTTATAAGAAACAACCTGCATAAATATATTGCAGAGACTAATATACTGACAGCCAGTATGGATTCCTGAACAATAAGTTGTGTCTAACCAACATTTAATTTAATTGTATGAATGTATACCTTACCATCATATAAAAATAAACACCAGACAATAGACAGTGATTGAAAAATATCAAAAGGATAAAAATCAAATTTGAATATCAAGATTTTCTATATATGCAATAGCGTTATCATTTACAATATAGAAATCATTCTTGTCACCTTGGTAGGATCTCAGGGGGCACTCCTCAACAATGTGCTGGATAGTTTGACGATCTGCTCCACAGTCACAGGTCGGAGAGTCATATTTTCCCCACTTATACATAAAATCTGCACAGACGCCAAAGTTTGTTCTGATACGATTTAGAGTAGCCCATGTTTTCCTTGGTAGATTGAAGCCTGATGGAGGGTTTTGTAAATTAGGGAACATTTGGGGATCACCGTCTACTACATTGACCCAAAGTTCTCGCCATTTTTCCTCTAAATTGAAGTCTTGTTCATGCAAGGTGATTGCAGTTCGGATGGGTGTATTGTAACATCTCTGATAATTTGGTGTATTGGAAGTTTTTCATTATTCACTACTTTAGTGTATTCTTTAAGTAGGAGCGTTTGTCTTCTTAGATTTGCGGGTGCGATATGACTCAGCACAGTTAACCAGTGAACAGGTGTAGGTCTAATAGCACCAGATATTATACGCAAAGAGTTGTTCAGCTGAGTGTCAATTAAGTTTACATGACAGCTATTTAACCATGCTGGAGCACAGTATTCTGCAGCAGAGTACACCAGGGCAAGAGTAGATGTTCTCAAAACAGATGTTGCCGAGCCCCAGGAAGATCCACAAAGTTTCTGAATAATATTATTACGTGCTTTCAGTTTCTGCGCCAATTTATCCAGATGGGATTTAAAAGTTAGACTTCTATCAAGGGTTACACCTAAGTACTTAGGATTGAAATTGTGTTTAACAGATTGGCCTTCAAATTGTACTTTAAGTTCAGTCTTAGCACTTGCATTGTGTAAATGAAAGCAACAAACTTCCGTTTTTGATGGGTTAGGTTTTAATCTTCATTGTCGGAATTACTTTCCCATTACACTAAGATCTTTTGTAAGAACATCCTCTGCTTCTTCCATTGTTTTGCTTACCATAGCAAGTGCCCAGTCATCGGCATATCCAAATTTCCGTGACACTGTTTTAGGAATATCAGCTAGGTACAGGGCAAACAGGAGAGGTGCCAGCACTGATCCCTGGGCCAGTCCGTTGATTAAAGATTTCTTACAACTGGTTGAATCGCCCATAATAAGATGAAAAGTTCGATTTGCAATCATATTGTTCAAGAGGTATCATAGTATCATCATAGTATCATAGTTTTAAGGTTGAAGGGAGACTCTAAGTCCATCTAGTTCAACCCGTAGCCTAACATGTTGATCCAGAGGAAGGCAAAAAACCCCAATGTGGCAAACAAGTTCCAATGGGGAAAAAATTTCCTTCCTGACTCCACATCCGGCAATCAGACTAGTTCCCTGGATCAATACCCTGTCATAAAATCTAATATACATAACTGGTTATATTAGATTTTTCAAGAAAGGCATCCAGGCTCTGCTTAAATGTTAGTAGTGAATCACTCATTACAACATCATGCGGCAGAGAATTCCATAGTCTCACTGCTCGTACAGTAAAGAATCCTCGTCTGTGATTATGATTAAACCTTCTTTCCTCAAGACGTAGCGGATGCCCCCGTGTTCCAGTCGCAGGCCTAGGTGTAAATAGATCTTTGGAAAGGTCTCTGTACTGTCCCCTCATATATTTATACATTGTGATTAGATCTCCCCTAAGCCTTCGTTTTTCCAGACTAAATAACCCCAAGTTTAATAACCTGTCTTCGTATTGCAGCACCCCCATTCCTCTAATAATCTTGGTCGCTCTTCTTTGCACCCTCTCCAGTTCAGCTATGTCCTTCTTATATATCGGTGACCAGAATTGTACACAGTATTCTATGTGCGGTCGCACTAGTGACTTGTACAGAGGTAGAACTATATTTTTTTCATGAACACTTATACCTCTTTTAATACATCCCATTATTTTATTAGCCCTGGCAGCAGCTGCCTGACACTGTCCACTAAAGTGAAGTTTACCATCCACCCATACACCCAAGTCTTTTTCTGTGTCTGTTTTACCCAGTGTTCTACAATTAAGTACATAATCATAAATGTTATTTCCTCTACCCAAGTGCATGACCTTACATTTATCTACATTAAACTTCAATTGCCACTTCTCAGCCCAATCCTCCAATTTACATACATCATTTTCTTACATGGAATCACCTTCAAAAATTTATATAAAAGTCCTTCCCTCCATACAGTATCATATGCGGCAGAGAGATCGATAAGCGCCTGAAACTTTCTTGTTCTTCTGGAATTCAGCTTCAATGAGAGTTGTCAAAGCTAAGACTTGGTCACTACAGTTTCAGCAGGTCTGAAGCCGGCTTGCTCTATAGGTATTGAGTCGAAAATCTTTAAACTGATCTTGTTATATATTAAGCGTTCTAAGAGCTTATATAAGCAACTCAACAAGGCAATGGGTCTATAGCTTGATGGATTATCTTCAGGCTTCCCAAGTTTTAACAATGCAATTATTTTGGCATGTTTTAATTTACTAGGGACTTGAGCATTCTCCATAATATCTGAGAAGAACTTTGCCATCCTTTTTTTCGCATAAGGTCCACAGTTTTTGAGAAATTCAGGATGGATCCCATCAGAGCCGGGAGCTTTGTTAATTTTAGTTTCAGCAAGGGCAATTTCAATGTCACAGGTTGTAAAAGCACGTGAGTATTCTTCAGATGGCGCCACTGATGATTTTAGTAGCTTAAACTTATTTTTAACTTCTATGGTGTGAGCTTGGTCTTATGGGCTTCTTGAGATGTTCACAATGTGTGCTGCAATTTGATTTGGAGTTATAGAATTCGTTTTCTGCTTAACTTTACGATTTCCTTCTAGTTTTCTTAAAAGAGACCATGCTTTTCTACTGGACTTTTTAAAGTCCAAATTCTCAACTGTTTCCATCCATTTAATAATATGTGCTGCATTCAGTTTGTTCAACAATTCCTCACCAATTTCACCATCTTCACTCTCAAGAAATTGTCTGTACAATTGTTCACATTCATCAGAGGATCCTGGGATATATTCTTTGCGAAAGCCACGTGGTATTGATTTCTTTGCAGCTGTAATAACTGCTTTACAAAACCGTTCATAGTTTTTACTGATTGGAGGTATCCAGCCGATACACTTATCAAGGTGATCTGCAAACTTCTTCCAGTTGGCTTTGGCAAGGTTCCATCGAGGACGCGGATACAATGTTACAAGAGGAATAGATACTCCAATGGTGATGATGACAGGGCGATGCTGGCTACGAGGGAAATGTTTGACAACACATCGAGATGTAGACAAAGGTTGATTGTTTCTATTACGTGACACAAAACATAAGTCAGGATTGTATCCTCTCTGCCAGGCTGCTGACTGGAAAGTTGGAAAGTCCTTTGCATCAAAAACGAGGAATATATAATGCACTTCAGACCAGTTTACCAGATACTCGCCATTGTCATCATTGCTAGCATATTGCCAAAGCTCGTGGGGGCTATTAAAATCTCCTATGTATACAGTAGGGTGTGGGTGAACATGAATGACTTCTGTGGGCCATTGTACTGCAGGAGGCTTGTAAATATTAACAATTGTGATATCGCCAACTTTGCTCACAACTAGAGATGAGCGAACCGGTCGCGGTTCGGCTCGAGGTCGGTTCGCCGAACGGGGGTCCCGTTCGAGTTCGGTTCGTCGAACGTTATAGGCTATAATGGGAGGCAATCACAAACACATAAAAATGCATTATAAATGTACACAAACAGTTAATAAACATTGCCATAACACTTACCGGTCCTCGCGATCCCTTCTGCACTCTGTCTCCTGCCGCTATTCCATCCGATGATCGCTGAATCCTCCCGGTGACGGCACTGCCAGCAGAGATGCAGGACCTATCGTGACGTCAAAATAGCCATGTGACCAGTCACGTGGCTATTATCTCATTGGCTACAGACTGGTCACATGACTATGACGCGTCATGTAGGACCTGCGAGTGCATCTCTCCGGTACACGGTGCACATATGTGTATCGCCGTGTACCGGCGACATGCTCTAGCACACGGTCGACTCCCCGTTCCGTTAGGGACTGGCTGACACAGCCGGTCATTAACGGAGATCACCGTTGCCATAGCAACGCAGTTAGCGGTGACGTCACCGCTAACCGCGGCTCCGAGAGCACCGTTGCTATGGTAACGCGTCTGTCACCGTTACCGCTGTTACCGCTGACAGCCAGCACTGATCACTCACGGAGTGAAGGCTGCACGCTGCTTCCCGATTCTAGTGAAGATTGTAGTGAGGATGAGGTTCCCCAGCCCCAAGTGATGGGCTGGTGAACCTCATCCTCACTATAATCGTCACTACTACTACACTAGTGAGGATTGTAGTGAAGATGAGGTTCCCCATCCCCAAGTGATGGGCTGGTGCACCTCATCCTCACTACAATCGTCACTACTACTACACTAGAAAGAAAGAAGACAGAAGAGCAGGATCGTGGAGGGCTGACAGGGGGTAATAAAGATGGAGTCTCTAATGTGTCTGTGTATTTATTTCTATTAAAGTATTTTTTCTCTGTGTGGTGTTTTTTTTTTAACCCTTTATTGGAGATTCTTAATGGCCGGGTCAAACGTGCCTGACATTAAGAATCTCTGGCTTAATACTGGCTAGTAAAACAAAGCCAGTATTAACTCATGATTACCCAACAAGCCACCCGGCTCCAGGGCTGTTGGAAGAGTTGGATACAGCGCCAGATGATGGCGCTTCTATGAGAGCGCCATTTTCTGGGACGGCTGCGGACTGAAATCCGCAGCAGAGGCGCCCAGAAACCTCGGGCTAACCTGTGCTGCGGATTCCAATCCCCAGCTGCCTAGTTGTACCTGGCTGGACACAAAAATGGGGCGAAGCCCACGTCATTTGTTTTTTAATTATTTCATGAAATAAGTGAAATAATTAAAAAAAAACGGGCTTCCCTATATTTTTGGTTCCCAGCCGGGTACAAATAGGCAACTGGGGGTTGGAGGCAGCCCTTGGCTGCCTGCTGTACCTGGCTAGCATACAAAAATATGGCGAAGCCCACGTCATTTTTTTGGTGGGCAAAAAAATTCTGCATACAGTCCTGGATGGAGTATGCTGAGCCTTGTAATTCTGCAGCTGCTGTCTGCTCTTCTCCATACAGACAGACAGCAGCTGCAGAACTACAAGGCTCAGCATACTCCATCCAGGACTGTATGCAGAAGTTTTTTGCCCCCTGAAAAACTTATGTGGGCTTCGCCATATTTTTGTATGCTAGCCAGGTACAGCAGGCAGGTACGGCTGCCCCCAACCCCCAGTTGCCTATTTGTACCCGGCTGGGAACCAAAAATAAAGGGAAGCCCTTTTTTTATTATTTCATGAATTTCATGAAATAATTAGAAAACAAATGACGTAGGCTTCGCCCCATTTTTGTGTCCAGCCAGGTACAACTAGGCAGCTGGGGATTGGAATCCGCAGCACAGGTTGGCCTGAGCTTTCTGGGCCCCACTGCTGCGAATTGCAGTCTGCAGCCGCCTCAGAAAATGGCATTTTCATAGAAGCGCCATCTTCTGGCGCTGTATCCAACTCTTCCAGCACCTGCCTGCTATACCTGACTAGCATACAAAAATATGGAGAAGCTCACGTCCTTTTTTTGTAGTTTTTTGGCAAAAAAAATAAAAAATGCTTCCCTGGATTTTCCATTGCCAGTGAAGGTAACACCAAGCAGTGGGGGTTAGCAGCCAGTAGCTGCTTGGATTACCCTTAGCTAGCAATACAAAAAATGCAGCGGGAGCCCATATATATTTTTTTTAATTATTTATTTAAATAACTAAAAACAAAATGGGCTTCCCTGTATTTTGATTGCTGGACATCACAGTGCTGTAAAAATAAATCTTTAAAAAAATGATGTAGCGCTCCGCGGTATTTTTGATTCTCAGCGCAGATAAAGCAGACAGCTATGGGTTGCCACCCCCATCTGCCTGCCGTTACCTTGGTTGGCAATCAAAATACAGGGAAGCCCATTAATTTTTTCTATTTAAAAAATAGTTAAAAAAAAAAATGACGCTGTAGCCTGAAAACCACAGCTGGCAGCTTTACCGTGGTTGGGGATCCAATGTGGAGGTCCCCTCAGGCTCTTTTTTTATAATTATTTTATAAATATTAATAATTACACAATAAAAGTAGGGTCCCCCCCAAATTGGATCACCAGCCAAGGTAAAGCGGACACCTGTGGTCTGGTATTCTCAGGGTGGGAAGGTCCATAGTTATTGGGCCTTCACAGCCTAAAAATAGCAGGCCGCAGGCACCCCAGACGTGGCGCATCCACTAGATGCGCCAATCCTGGCGCTTCACCCCAGCTCATCCCGTGCCCTGGTGCAGTGGCAAACAGGGTAATAAATCGGGTTGATACTAGCTGTAAAGTAACCTGAGATCAAGCCCAGCAGTTTGTGATGTCATGGCGTCTATTAGATACCCAACATCATAAACTGTCAGTACTAACAAAAAAAAATCGACAAAAGAAATTTATTTGAAAAAACAGTCCCCAAAACATTTCCTCTTTCACCAATTTATTGTAAGAAAAAAAATAAAGGGGTCCCACGACGACTCTGGACCGTCTAGAATATGGGGGGGGGGACACTCAGGGAACGTATCCCCCATTTTCTAGGAGTTCGGACCCTTCATGTGAGGAGTGTGGGTGCAATGAATCTGCACTCACTCTTCTCGGGTCCACAGCAGCAGAGTCCATGTCGTAATGGTTGCTACCAAAGCTGCAATGCCCTGCTCATGAGGTAAGGGCATGCCTAATCAGGAGAACTACTGTAGAGGAAGCTCTGCTCACTGATATATAGGTGCTCAGAGGTAATAATAGATAAAATTAGTGAGTAACCTCGGCACTCTAAATCTCCCAGACTAAGTCAGTAAGTCACAACGGATAGTAATGCAAAATCACTCTTTATTGGTCCGTATTAAGAAAAAAAAATTTTTCATAAGCATATATGTTTTTGTCCAAAACAAGGTACAAATGACGTTTCGGCCTGAGCCTTCGTCAGATTGGACTTATCTGCATGTAATCATGAAAAATGACAATAATCAGTATCACATAAGAGTGAGAGAACAATAACATAAACTCGAACAATGTAGAGGTACAATTGGGATGCAGCAAAAAAATTGCAACACAGCAAGAAATGAAACACATGATACAAATGTCATAATACAGTACAAGGACAATATAGTAATGACAAATATGGGGTCAGAGTAGGCTTAGACAGCTCTGGTACGAAAGAGATGTCAATCATAAAGTAACATGTGCAGTAGGTGTAGAGCTACACTATGCATGGCAGAGCTAATGGGTAGACCGACCATAGAAAAAGAACGGAGAAAAAGTGGAGAAAAAGTGGAGAAAAAATGGAGAAAAAGTGGAGAAAAAGTGGAGAAAAAGTGGAGAAAAAGTGGAGAAAAAGTGGAGAAAAAAATGGAGAAAAAGTGGAGAAAAAGTGGAGAAAAAAATGGAGAAAAAGTGGAGAAAAAGTGGAGAAAAAGTGGAGAAAAAGTGGAGAAAAAAATGGAGAAAAAGTGGAGAAAAAGTGGAGAAAAAGTGGAGAAAAAGTGGAGAAAAAATGGAGAAAAAATGGAGAAAAAGTGGAGAAAAAGTGGAGAAAAAGTGGAGAAAAAGTGGAGAAAAAGTGAAGAAAAAGTGGAGGAAAAGTGGAGAAAAAGTGGAGAAAAAATGGAGAAAAAGTGGAGAAAAAGTGGAAAATAAGTGGAGAAAAAGTGGAGAAAAAGTGGAGAAAAAAATGGAGAAAAAGTGGAGAAAAAGTGGAGAAAAAGTGGAGAAAAAGTGGAGAAAAAGTGAAGAAAAAGTGGAGGAAAAGTGGAGAAAAAGTGGAGAAAAAATGGAGAAAAAAATGGAGAAAAAGTGGAGAAAAAGTGGAGAAAAAGTGGAGAATAAGTGGAGAAAAAGTGGAGAAAAAGTGGAGAAAAAGTGGAGAAAAAGTGGAGAAAAAGTGGAGAAAAAAATGGAGAAAAAGTGGAGAAAAAGTGGAGAAAAAGTGGAGAAAAAATGGAGAAAAAAATGGAGAAAAAGTGGAGAAAAAGTGGAGAAAAAGTGGAGAAAAAGTGGAGAATAAGTGGAGAAAAATGGAAAATAAGTGGAGAAAAAAATGGAGAAAAAGTGGAGAAAAAGTGGAGAAAAAGTGGAGAAAAAATGGAGAAAAAAATGGAGAAAAAGTGGAGAAAAAGTGGAGAAAAAGTGGAGAATAAGTGGAGAAAAAGTGGAGAAAAAGTGGAGAAAAAGTGGAGAAAAAGTGGAGAAAAAAATGGAGAAAAAGTGGAGAAAAAGTGGAGAAAAAGTGGAGAAAAAAATGGAGAGAAAGTGGAGAAAAAGTGGAGAAAAAGTGGAGAAAAAGTGGAGAAAAAATGGAGAAAAAAATGGAGAAAAAGTGGAGAAAAAATGTAGAAAAAGTGGAGAAAAAGTGGAGAAAAAATGGAGAAAAAAATGGAGAAAAAGTGGAGAAAAAATGTAGAAAAAGTGGAGAAAAAATGGAGAAAAAGTGGAGAAAAAGTGGAGCACCCTTTGGTGCCTTTCATGTGGCACTAAGGGGTGCTTAGCTTTGTATTTAGCCAAAAAAATGAAAAAAAAAAATGACGTAGGGTTCCCCCTAGTTTTGTAGCCAGCTAGGGTAAAGCAGACGGCTGCAGCCTGCAGACCACAGCTGGCAACCTCACCCACCTTGGCTGGTAATCCAAAACTGAGGGCACCCCACGCTGTTATTTTAAATTAAATAAATAATTAAAAAAAAAAACACGTAGGGGTCCCCCAAAATTGGATCACCAGCCAAGGGGCCTGATATTCTCAGACTAGGGAGGTCCATGGTTATTGGACTCTCCCCAGCCTAAAAATAGCAGGCCGCAGCCGCCCCAGAAGTGGCGCATCCATTAGATGCGCCAATCCTGGTGCTTCGCCCCAGCTCATCCCGCGCCCTGGGGCGGTGGCAAACGGGGTAATATATGGGGTTAATACCAGATGTGTAATGTCACCTGGCATCAAGCCCTGGGGTTGGTGAGGTCAGGCGTCTATCAGATACCCGACATCACCAACCCAGTCAGTAATAAAAAAAAAATAGACGACAAACACATTTTTATTTGAAAAAACACTCCCCAAAACATTCCCTTTTTAACCAATTTATTAGAATGAAAAACAAATCCAGGTCTGGTGTAATCCAAGGGGTTGCCATGACGATCCACACTGTCCCAGTCAATGAAGAGCAGGATGTTCCCCATTGGCTGGGAGAGCAATGCAGTGACCTGAGCTAACATCAATGGGTCAGCCCAGGTCACTGCAGGGCATGACAAGTGCTGCTGTCAGCGAGGTACATTACCTGCGCTGATCTCCAGCACACTGACAGCCCCTGTCACTGAGTTCAATGACCGGCGCCTTCACACCAAGTATCGCGAGAGGCCCGTGACGTCACCGCTAGTCAGTCTCGGGTCGGAAGCGAGAGGTGAGGTGACAAGCGGCGGCCATGGAGGACAGTGACAGCGCTGAGGTCAGGATGGCGGGACTTCATCACCGCAGGTAAGCCGAGCGGGACCATGTGTGTGTGTGTGTGTGTGTGTGTGTGTATGTGTGTGTATGTGTGTGTGTGTATGTGTACATGCCGCGGGCAGGAGGGGGCGGAGCGAGCTGAGCGGGGAAGTGTGGGCTTCCTGCACGTAACTAGGATAAACATCGGGTTACTAACCAAAGTGCTTTGGTTGGATACCCGATGTTTATCTTGGTTACCAGCTTCTGGCAAGCTGCCAGCGATGGCTCCTGCACACTGTAGCTGTAAAAAGCCCTGCTTTTTGCTGCTAGAACCGTTCTCGAACGTATCTAGAACTATCGAGCTTTTGCAAAAAGCTCGAGTTCTAGTTCGATCTCGAACAGCCCCCAAAATCACTCGAGCCTAGAACTGGAGAACCTCGAACCGCGCTCAACTCTACTCACAACTTCATGGATGTCATTTTCAACAGATGTAGATACAAGCATTGCGTTTTCAATGTTACTTTTCACATATGTGGCTACACCGTAATGAGAGTCATATGTAGCACCAATTAGATCAAAGCCATAGATGGAGCCACGAACTAGGAGTTGATCTTCATTTTCAACATGCATTTCCTGAAGAACAAGTACATCTATTTTGTTATCAGTGAGGAACTTGTGGAGGAAAACACATTTTAGGCTGCTGATACCTTCAATATTAATATGGCAGATATTCACCATGGGTCCAAGATCTTTCATTTGAGGAGTGACATTTGTGACAATATCATTATATTTTTTAGGCATTGTCAAAGTTGTTCCTTTGTTCCTCTGTTCATTATCAGGTATGATGTAAGATATACTGACCAGGAAATCTAGATATAATTTGATTGTTTGGTCATCAAGATTGTTAGTCCTTTAGCATTACCCAGGGTGCACCACGTGGAGGCGGACTAACATTGCACCCCGAATAACCAACATATTGCGTTTCCATGAAGAGGTAAGTGCTAATCTGGATATTCTTAATGCAGCTGATGTGATTTATCTGGACTTTGTAAAGGCATCTGATACTATACCACATATTGGCCTTATACTGAAGCTCCAGAAGCAAGGACTAGGGCAAACTATATGCAGATGGGTAAGGAATTGTCGAAAAGACAACAAGCAAAGGGTCGTCGTGAACAGATGGAGAACGAGACAGACGGGGAAAGAGACAGACGGGGAAAGATACAGACCTGGAATGAGACAGACCTGGAATGAGACAGATGGGGAAGGAGACAGACGGGTAAAGAGACAGACTGGTAAAGAGGCAGACGGGTAAAGAGACAGACGGGTAAAGAGACAGACGGGGAAAGAGACAGACGGGGAAAGAGACAGACGGGGAAAGAGACAGACGGGGAAAGAGACTAACAGACAGAGAGAGACAGACAGACACAGACAGACACAGAGATAGAGAGAGTCACAGACACAGAGATAGAGAGAGACAGACAGAGAATGATACAGACAGACAGAGACAGACACACAGACACGCACAGACAGACAGACAGACACTGGAAGAGAGACAGAGAGACAGTCACTATCCCGGGCAATGCTTGGGTACTACAGCTAGTACTACTAGATTAAACACAAAATAAAAACATATGGAGTACTAGATCAATCTATCAATGATTCGATGACAATATAAACAGTTCAAAGATAAACCTAAATGGAAAAGAGATGTGAATATTTCATATTCTATAGAAAAATGGTCTCAAGTAGTGATGGGCGGACACGGACTGCAAAAGTCCAGATATGTGTGGGTTCAAAAGAATCTGAGCACCAACCCTGGGGCCAGAGTTTTCTGGGAACTCCGAGTAATGATCTTGATCCAGGAACCCTGGTAATAAAAAAAATCAAAGAAAATAAGAAAAAAAAGCAAGTGCTTCATACTTAATCTGTGTGGTTGTACATTGCTTCCAAGGCTGCACACTCTACTTCCGGGGCCGATGATTGTATTCGTGCATATGCACTACTTCGGGCGCCCACTGGCAGTTCCCGTAACTTTGATTGGTTATTGTCAGACAGGGCCTACACCCTGTTTGACAGTGTTTCTGACTTATTTCAATCACACAAGCTGTCTTAGTCTATATTTGTGTAAAAATAAATAAAAAAATTATCATAGGTTCTCCCCATAATATGATACCCAGCCATGACAAAGCTTACGGCTAAAGGCTGCAGCCCCCAGACATGTGCATTATCATGGCTATGTATCAACATAAGAAGAAACGTATGTGGATTTTCTTTTAATTATTTAAATAAATCATTTTAAAAAACGGCGTGCTTTCCCCTCAATTCCGAAACCCAGCCATGATAAAGCCGACAGCTGGAAGCAGGTTTTCTCAGACTGAGGAGGCCCATGTAATTGGGTTTCCCCTAGCCTAAAAATAGCAGCCCAGGATTGTCGTATTAATTAGATGCGACAATCCCAGAATTTTACCCAGCTCATCCTGATTGCCCTGGTTCAATGGCACTCGGAGTACTAAGGGATTAATTACAGCACACTGCTGCCACTAAGCCCTAGATTAACAGTGGAAGGAGTTTATGAAACCCCCCCTCCCCATTAGTAATTTGTAAGTGAAAAGAAATAAACACAAACACTGAAATAATCCTTTAATTGAAATAAAATACACATAAACACCTTTTTCAACCTTTTATTAACCCCCAAAACATCCAGCGCAGCATGATCCAGTGACCCTGAACAGTGGTAATGTTACTGATGTCACCAATCATCAGTGCCATTGGGTCATCAGGTCCCTCCGTGTCATGCTGTGCTGTGCCTGAGACCAGGCACCTCTGATGAGTGATAACATTACTGATGTCACCCCTCTTCAGAAGCTGCTGGGTCTCGCATAGTGCAGCCAGACCGAAATTGCCTGTAAGCAAAGTCTATGAAGTGTGGGAATGATGCTTCATAGAATTTGTAAGACTGGGGTCTCACTTGCGTATCGCTTCTGATGCGAGAGCAATGGATGCAATATGCTAATAACACTTGACTCAGGCTCTGCTGCGAACATGAGCTGAGCGTCCTGCGACTGTTACCAGCTCTTGCAATTGGGTCACAGTTGCGTAGAAGGAAGGGTTAATCTCCCCATCTCCTCCATTGTCAGCCTGTGCATATATCGCACTGCACTTGAATGACATCTGAGTGCAGTTCAATGGTTTTCTCGCACCCATAGACTTTTATGGGTGCGAGTGACACAGCTCTCGCAGACATTCATAGCATGCTGCGATTTTTTTCCTCAGTCTGTTTAGGAGTGAGGAGAAACTTGCAGATCTGAGCTGTAGCATTGTCTTAAATGGGTCAGAGTGCAATGCAAGATTTTCTCACATTGCACTCGTACGAGACATATGCAAGTGTGACTGGCCTTATTTGAATGTGCTCTGGCCAACATCAGATCAGCTGAGAAAACATCTTTAGGGAGGTTGAAAAGCTTTCAAAACAGCACAAATACATTTTACAGTGCAGCCCACACTGTTTTGGCAAAGCCATTAGCTTCCTAGACTAGTAACATAAAAAATATAGAGGTAGGTGAGAGACAGTTGTAGGGTGGGTGATACCATATCCCTGCCAGTACAGACAAGATACAACTTGGACACCCATCTTAGAGTCTTGAGATTTAAAAACCTTTCAGGCAGAAAGAAGGACAGTGGCATCAAATCTCCTTCCCCCATTTCACCATACTGTGTTTGCACAGTAAGGAGATATGGTCCAAGCAAAGCACAGAACGTGGCCTGGCATTTTCATTTTAAAAATCAAGAGATGCATGAGTGACAGCCATAGGCCTCTTGCTCCCAGAACCCTGGCATTACACACAAAACACAACTTGGAGACCCATCTTGGAGTCTTGAGATTTAAAAACCTTTCAGGCAAACAGCAGGACAGTGGCATCAATTTCCCCACCACACAATTTCCCCATAGTGTGTTTGCACAGGGAGTTATGGTACATGCAACACACAGGATGTGGCCTGGCATTTACATTTTTTTTAAATAAAGAGTGAGATGACAAGCAGCATTAGGCCTCTTGCTCCCACACCTCTGCCTGTACAGACAAGACATAACTTGGAGACCCATCTTGGAGTCTTTATCCAAGATGGGTCTCCAAGTTATGTCTTGCAAGCAGACAGCAGGACAATGGCATCAATTGTCCCCCCCATTTCCCCATAGTGTCTTTGCACAGCAGGGAGGTATGGTTCATACAACACACAGGTAGTTTACTAGCAAATTTACAGCAGGTAGTACTAACTAGCAATACCTAGAAATGTGGTTGAATGCACAATTTTGAGCAGGTAATGAACAATGGCAAAACATATTTAGCTAGTTTATTAGCATATTTACAGCAGGGAGTACGAATTAATACCTTGAAATGTGGTTAACTGCATAATTTTCAGGAGGCCATGAAAAGTGCCAAGACCTTTTTAGCTTATTCACTAGTAAATTTACAGCAGGCACTACTAACTAACAATACCTAGAAATGTGGATGACTGCGCAATTTTGAGCAGGCAATGAAAACTGCCAACATTTTTTTGCTAGTTCACTAGCAAATTTACAGCAGGCAATACTAGCTCATAATACCTAGAAATGTAATTGACAGGGTAATTTTCAGCACACAAGTTAAACTGCCAAGACCTTCTTAACTAATTTACTAGTACATTTATGGCAGCCAGTACTAACTAACAATACCTAAAAATGTGGTTGACTGCGTAATTTTGAGCAGGCAATGAAAACTGTCAAGACCTTTTTAGCTAGTTCACTAGCAAATTTACAGCAAGCAGTACTAGCTAACAATACCTAGAAATGTGGTTGACTGCGTAATTTTGAGCAGGTAATGAAAACTGCCAAGACCTGTTTAGGTAGTTTACTAGCAAATTTACAGCAGGTAGTACTAACTAACAATACCTAGAAATATGGTTGACTACGCACTTTTGAGCAGGTATTGAAAAGTGCTAAAATTTATTTAGAAAATTTACCAGCAAATTTACAGCAGGGAGTACTAACTAACAATACCTAGAAATTTGGTTTATTGGCTAATTTGGAGTAGACTGAAATAAGTAGCAATTCCTATTTAGATCATTCACTGGCAACTCTAGCAGACACTGACAAGTAACAATCCCTATATCTATCATTAAATGTCGATTTGTGACACACAGCTTTCCCTACACTGCACGTCCTTATTCTACACTATTACTCTCCTATCTATCTCAGCTACATATCATTAAACCCCTAGCAAAGCTAACTGTCTAGCAGCACTGGCAGCAACACCTTCCCTAATATTTAACATTCACAAAATGGCGCAGACGCTGCATGTCCACATTTTATATGAAGACGGACATGTGACTTAGGTAGCCAATGACACAAGCCCTTGTGTCTGAACCTTGTGGTTGTTTGATGTGCTGTGATTGGCTGCAGGAACATCTGAAAATAAAGTTAGAACAAAAATGGCTTCTCCCGAGTCCCTACCCGCTCTACTCATTAAACACATGCCCCAATTCATCATACAACACCACAATCCAATCCAAAAGCATAGCATGTTATTAGAAAATTATATTTTTAAAATGCGATCAGTGATTGAACAAAACCGAAGATTGCCGACATTAGGGGAAAGGGCTCAGGTTACCGACCCCTAGCCGAAGAGGCTAATGCTCATATTGAATTTGAAATTAACGAATAGGCAAATAGACAAATATTCGTGTTCTGATTATTCGAGATGAATAATTTCTAATTTTAGTGTATTCGTACCAAATGACGAAGCCAATGCAAGTCAATGGGAAAGTCAAATGATTTTTTGGAGGATCTTGGAAGTATCTCTGGAAGGGCGGTAAAAATGCTACAACGTATGGAAAAGTGTTGAAACTGAAAGGAAACAGCATGAGGAAGATGCTTGGATGCATTTCTGACTAACATTTGGTCTCTGGGAATAATGTTATTAGAGTTTTACACTACTTTTATGGAGTGACACTAAAAGCTCCAAAACTAAATATAAATTGCATTTTACAGGCAAAAAATGGCCAGAAACATTCTTTACTGTATAATGAGTTGTGTATATGGCAAAATAAAAAAGAGAAACAAAGTTCCTCTCCTTTAGCCTATGTTCACATGTAAAAACTAGGAGGAAAAGGGGAGTTCAATGTGCAAACATTATTTATTAAGCAGAAAGAAAGGGGGAGAGGTTTTGGAATACACACATGTAAAAAGATTAAAAAAACATACAAAAGGAGGGACTCCGGTACAAAGCATAATTTTGTAGATAATTATGATGTTATATAAGTAGGGGTATAATCATATACAAAAATCACAGACTGAGAACGGGCAAAACTGATTGTACATTAAAGTGGCAAGTGCATACAATGTATGGAGATATACATCTCCAACATAAACATTGGACAAACATATCCTAATCAGTTGTCTGTTTCAAAGTGCCAAGTGCGCAAAGCAGCCAAAGAGAGAGTCATTGCTGTTAATAACAAAATTATATACCAACCATAAAGTGCAAGTGCCAATAAATAGAAGCCCAAAGACCGGATCCCTAAGTAGGAACTTCACCCCAGCCCACCGACATGTCTTTCGCTGGGAGTCAGAGTATGTCCCGTTTGTAGCTTCATCAAAGAGGGAAAAAAGGAGAATGTGCGCTCTCCTCAGTAAGCGTCTGTTTTAAACTGACCGCCCCATATTACTTCCGCCTGCATCATCTCCTATAGTGATGCATGTTCAGTCACATAGCGCAATGCCGTGGGCAGTGAGGCCGTCAGACAGACACGACGCATGCGCAGGAGCAGAAACGCGTCATCCGGCTCCCGCGCATGCACCGCCACCATAAAGTGATATGGGGCGGTTATTTTAAAACGGATGCTTACTGAGGAGAGCGCACATTTTCCTTTTTTCCCTCCTTGATGGACACATATTGATGGGCCCCGGTTCAAAGTTTGGACCTGCCCCCCCCCCCCCCTACGTACACCGACACTTGGGGTACGGAATAATGACGCTGATACTTGGCTCTTACCCACAGCACCCAGGTTTCCCATGATCTTAAATCCCTCTATCAGCACCCAGCTTTCCTATGTTCTGATATCCATCTTGTCCTCGGCACCCAGCTTCCCCATGCTCTGCTATACATCTTTCCCTCAGCACCCAGCTTTCCCATATCAGAGCATGGGAAAACTGGCTACTTAGAGATGTATAGCAGAGCATGCGAAAGCTGTTTGCTGAAGGAAAGAGCCTTTTTCCATCAGCACAAAACATTCTCATCCCATGCTTGTATCTTTGTCCCCATCGTATATAGTTCTGCAAATATTAAAATGGCCCTCACATAGAATTCCATATAGTATAAAATGTCCCATATAACCCTTCATATATTAGAATGCACCACCATAGTCCTCCATGTATTATAATGCATTTCCCATAGTTCTCCATCTATGATAATTCACCCCATAGTACTCCATATATTATACTGCACTACATAGTTCTCCATATATTATAATGCACCCCCCTAGTCCTCTATGTATCAAGTAGCCCTCTTCGCCCTCCAATTATTGTAATGAATTTCCCATAGTTCTCCATGTATTATAATTCACCCCATAGTTCTCCATATATTATAATTCACCCCATAGTTCTCCATATATGATAATGCAACCCATAGTACTCCATATATTATACTGCACCACAGTCCTCTATGTTTTATAATGCACCCCCATAGTCCTATATGTATTATAATACAGCCCCATAAACCTATATATTGTATTATGTAGCACCATACTCCTCCATGTATAATGCACCCCTATAGTCCATGTATGAGGTGTCCTTCATGTTGTATAATGCATCCCCATAGACCTCCATGTGTAATGCAGCCTCATAGACCTCCATGTATAATGCCCCCAATAGTCCATGTATAAGGTGTCCTTCATGTTTATTATGCAGCCCCATATACCTCCATGTATAATGCAGCCCCATAGACCTCCATGTATAATGCTCCACTTTAGTCCATGTATAAGGTGTTCTTCATGTTTATTATGCAGCCCCATAGGCCTCCATGTATAATGAAGCCCCCTAGACCTCCATATATAATGCAGCCCCCAGACCTCCATGTATAATGTAGTAACACAGCACCCCCAGGCCTCCATGTATAATGCAGCCCTCCCAAACCTCCATGTATAATGCAGCCCCCCCAGTCCTCCATGTATGATGCAGCACCCCCAAGCCTCCATGTATAATGCAACCCCCTAGGCCTTCATGTATAATGCAGCCCCCCAGGCCTCCATGAATAACCAGGCCTCCTTGTATAATGCAGCCCCCTAGGCCTCCATGTACAGTATAATCATGCCTCCATGTATAATGCAGCCATCCCCCAGGCCTCCATGTTTAATGCATCCATCACGCCCAGGCATCCATGTATAATGCAGCCAGCCCCCCAGGCCTCCATGTATTATGCAGCCAGCCCCCCAGGCCTCCATGTATAATGCTGCCAGCCCCCCAGGCCTCCATTTATCATGCAGCCCCCCAGGTGTCCATGTATCATGCAGCACCCCCAGCATCCCCTCCCCTCCCTCTTTCATACATTTGGGAGGGCCCTCACTCATGACTCATTTTGTGCTGTAGCTTTTTAATATTCTAGATTCTGTACTACATAATCTGTACTACATGCCACTAATGAGTTTCAAAGATTTTTTTCATAATGCATACACTGTTCTTTAGAATAATCAATTAAACTAGTTTTTGTGTCAGAAGCTTTGTTTTTCAGCATCACGTCTTGAGGGATACACTTACGACTTTTAGACTTCAACCGGTATCAGAAAAATGTAGCTCAGAAGCGACAGATTCATTTAGCATCTGTAAACAATAAATACAGTGCAAAGTCACCACGGCATCATTCCTCTCTGTGTGTTGTATCCAGGGCCTGTTTATTACACACGAGTTCAACTAGTGTCAGTCAAATGGAGTTCAGAAGCCACAGATCCATTTATGGTCTGTAAAATGAATCTTTAACACGTGCTGTGCATTTGATGTTGACACAGCTTCCTCCAGGATAGAAGCCTGAAGTGTCAGCACTAAGTGTGCACTCAACAATATTATGTAAGTGATGGGAACTAGTTCAGAGCTCAGGTGAAGGACTGAGTGCAAAAGTGTGCCAATGCTGCTGTTCCACTATGTATAAGGGTGGCCCCCAAAATTACACCTGGGGTCAACATCTTCGATATTCATAACCAGAGATATTTACAGATTTTCAAATGAAAAAACGTGTCCCTCGCAGGGTATTGTACAGTCAACAAATCAGAGGATATCTCCCATGGAGACAAGTGATCTGTGGAGCATATTATGCAAGTGACGGGAACTGGGACAGAGCTCAGGTGAAGAACCGAGTAGGCCTTAGTGTGCCAGTACTGGTTTTCCACTATGTGTATGGGCAGTTAAAATGCTTACCCCTGGGGGACTTTGATATAGACTGGAAGAAACGTTGAAGAGGGCCTTATAATATATTGTGTTACCCATATGTAGCGCCCCTGAAGTCATCAGGGAGCTACAAGGTACTGCATCTCCACCAGGATGCAGGGCCTACCTCCCCAGGAACCCGGTAGACCAGTGTCAGTAACAACACGAACATTCCAGTTAATCCTTGTTTTTTCCCCAAATTCCCCCATAGAATGGTACCAGGCTAGGATTGGACCAATGGATGACCGCCTAGAGGTGGAGCCAATCCAGTCCAGTAGACGACCAGGTGGGAGGGGCAGACAGTGGACAGTCAGACAGTAGTCGGCAGGAGTCGGTGACAGAGAGAGGAAGCAAGCAGATGCACTGACAGGAGTGAAACAGTGACCTGAGGGCCCCAGGTTTTTTGCTGGTGGAGTACGATGGAGTACTCCCGGAACCACAGTACCGACGGGGTATAGAATCCTAGGTCAGTCAAACGCTTCAAGCAGACCTGATAAAATTTGCACAGTGAGGGAAACATCAAGGAACTCACTGACCTTGAAGTTCGGGACACAGTAGCAACGGGAGAACCAGGGAACAGGACCAGAGACTCCGACCCTACAGGGTTCACGCTACCGTCATACGGACTGCCATTAAGAGACTACCAGGAGGGGACCCCCAGCTACTCCAAACCACGGGGACCCACCAACCAAAGAGAGGTGCAGGGGAAAGAAGCCACCAGATCACTAAACCGGCACTGGAACTATGGGGACCTGCAGTGAACACCAGTCTTCCTCGGGTGACCAGTTTACATCTTGCCGTGAGTAAAGGAACCAGTTACACTGCAACCCCTTGTGTGGCCTGTCTTCTTCAACACCCATCTACATCACTTATAATCTGGGGGCCTGGCCCTGCTTGCGGAGGGCCTAACATCCACCAGCCCCAGTAGTGAAAACTTTGCAGCGACGGCTCCATCCACATAGCCGCAAAGCGCAAGTGGCATCACATGATAAACTCTTATTTAATTCCCTTGTAAATATACCCCTTTTTCAAAAAGCACCCAGGGCACGGAATCGGGTAACGGCCACCAAGTGACATTCCCCAGTTATACACTGCCCAGGACCAAGTACCCCATAATCCTGGGCGACACACATACAGTTAGGTCCAGAAATATTTGGACAGTGACACAATTTTCGCGAGTTGGGCTCTGCATGCCACCACATTGGATTTGAAATGAAACCTCTACAACAGAATTCAAGTGCAGATTGTAACGTTTAATTTGACGGTTTGAACAAAAATATCTGATAGAAATTGTAGGAATTGTACACATTTCTTCACATTTGAGCAAGTGAAATGCATGCTCAATTGGGTTAAGATCTGGTGATTGACTTGGCCATTGCAGAATGTTCCACTTTTGTGCACTCATGAACTCCTGGGTAGCTTTGGCTGTATTCTTAGGGTCATTGTCCATCTGTACTATGAAGCGCCGTCCGATCAACTTTGCGGCATTTGGCTGAATCTGGGCTGAAAGTATATCCCGGTACACTTCAGAATTCATCTGGCTACTCTTGTCTGCTGTTATGTCATCAATAAACACAAGTGACCCAGTGCCATTGAAAGCCATGCATGCCCATGCCATCACGTTGCCTCCACCATGTTTTACAGAGGATGTGGTGTGCCTTGGATCATGTGCCATTCCCTTTCTTCTCCAAACTTTTTTCTTCCCATCATTCTGGTACAGGTTGATCTTTGTCTCATCTGTCCATAGAATACTTTTCCAGAACTGAGCTGGCTTCATGAGGTGTTTTTCAGCAAATTTAACTCTGGCCTGTCTATTTTTGGAATTGATGAATGGTTTGCATCTAGATGTGAACCCTTTGTATTTACTTTCATGGAGTCTTCTCTTTACTGTTGACTTAGAGACAGATACACCTACTTCACTGAGAGTGTTCTGGACTTCAGTTGATGTTGTGAACGGGTTCTTCTTCACCAAAGAAAGTATGCGGCGATCATCCACCACTGTTGTCATCCGTGGACGCCCAGGCCTTTTTGAGTTCCCAAGCTCACCAGTCAATTCCTTTTTTCTCAGAATGTACCCGACTGTTGATTTTGCTACTCCAAGCATGTCTGCTATCTCTCTGATGGATTTATTCTTTTTTTTCAGCCTCAGGATGTTCTGCTTCACCCAATTGAGAGTTCCTTAGACCGCATGTTGTCTGGTCACAGCAACAGCTTCCAAATGCAAAACAACACCTGTAATCAACCCCAGACCTTTTAACTACTTCATTGATTACAGGTTAACGAGGGAGACGCCTTCAGAGTTAAATGCAGCCCTTAGAGTCCCTTGTCCAATTACTTTTGGTCCCTTTAAAAAGAGGAGGCTATGCATTACAGAGCTATGATTCCTAAACCCTTTCTCCGATTTGGATGTGAAAACTTTCATATTGCAGCTGGGAGTGTGCACTTTCAGCCCATATTATATATATATAATTGTATTTCTGAACATGTTTTTGTAAACAGCTAAAATAACAAAACTTGTGTCACTGTCCAAATATTTCTGGACCTAACTGTACCTCACAACTTTTGAAGAACAGAAAGAGGGACAAAGTATGCAGAGCGTGCAGCGCGTCACAACAAATTTTGGCCATGTCCCTAAACGCACCACAAACCACACCCATTTGCAGTGAGGGATGTTCAGCTAGTAATACAGACTCTTTATTCATGCATAGCAGCCAGAGCTTTCTCATATTTATATGAGCTACACTATATGACATGTTGCTTTTTTGTGTCTGTCAGGCTGTCTTCACAAGTTGCAGAAATCCGGTGTTTTTTGTTTTTTGACGCTGTCTGCACCAACTTATACAATAACAATCTTCTCTGATTATTGCATCTTTGCTTCATTTTTTATGCCTTTTCTCCATTACTTCATTCGGTTTTGGGTGCAGATGTGAAGTCGCGTTTTTAATTGGTTTTATAATACAGAAAAGCTCTGATTCTGCGCTTATAAAAGTAACAAGTTTTTTCCATGCATTTTTTAATCTCCACATAGAAACTTCTAGAGAATAAAAAAGCATCAAAAAAGCAAAGTTCATAGGCGTCTTTTCATGAAATAACATCCACTTTATTTGGACAGTTAAACACAGCAGAATTCATGTGCAAAAAAGGCATCAGAAAAACCCGTCATTTACGCTACATGTGAACACGGACTAAATTTCCAAGTAGAGTAGATGTGACGTCATGAAATCTCCGCTCTCAGTGCGTCTAGACACACTGCTGAACTGTGCAGTTTTCTCATTCGGCTTCTTTGTGGAGCCTGAATAAAAATACAAGCGAAAGAAAGTGCCATTACATTTTTAAACGCAGAACCAAAGCTTTTCTGTAGTATTAAAATGCATTGAAAACCCAGATTCACATCTGCAAAAAACATGTATGAAATGTCAGGGAAAATGCATAAAAAACACAGCAAACACAATAATCAGAGAGGATTGTTTTTCGTTGTGTGCTGCAGACACCTGCAGACAAAACGCAGCATTTATGATATGTATGACCACGGCTTCAGCGATACATTTTGATTACATTTTGTATGGGTTTTAATAGAGAAAAATAATAAATTGCGCCATTTTTTTTCATTGCCCCATTTACCGATCCTGATAAATAATCTGATCACTGTGTTGTTTGGGTTGTTACAATTACAGGGACATCAAATATGTGTGTGTTATTTGCTGATTTGTGATGTTTATTATTTTTTAAAGAAGTGCAATAAAAATTACATTAATCTATTTTTTTTTAATTATTTTTAGTAATTTTATTAGAAGAAACATTTTTTCCTCTCCTTCAAGAATACAGTACACAGAGATGCTGCTCTGTACTATGCAGTGTTCTGTGTGAAGCTACATTGCAGGTTCATCTATGTAAAATCCTTCCTATGACAACATCAAAGCTGGTGGCTGAACAGCTAGGACAGCTAGGAGCTGCTGTGATGTGTTTGAAAGTTGCTTGGGTGGTGACAAATGAAGTTGTACTTTTGTAATTTTTTTTTCTCATTTTTTTATACCGTGTTTTTCCAAAAATAAGCCCTCCCCCAAAAATAAGCCCTAGCAGGGATTTTCAGCATTTTCGGAGCAAGGCTTAAATATAAGCCCTACCCTGAAAATAAGCCCTAGTCGTGAATCAATAATGAAGTGTTCGTGCAGCTAAAAAGGTTACAGATACTGCAGGACACTTCATTATAGACAGCGGCACCCCACAATCACTCATCCGACACTGAGCGTCAGGACCTGTAGCTATCGCACACCCGAACACATCAGATCTCACACACACACACACACACACAACTCTCACACACACACAAACATCGGATCGCACACACAATCAGATCGCACATATAATCAGATTGCACACACAAACATCGGATCACACTCAAACATCAAATCACACACACAAACATCGGATCGCACACATACTCACCATGTGACGCCCTGGGCAAGCCAGGGGTCACAGGTCATTACACCACCACACCCTACATCCCAGTTAGGCACATCGAAGCTAACCAGAAATCCTTGTTGCCTTCCTCCAGGGGCTGATGTTCACACCAGGGGGTGGGCCAGGTGGTTGGCTCCGCCCACTGAGGAGGACACAGCTCTGGAGGAGGGAGAAACCAGGCAGTTGAGCCCAGGCAGGGCTTGTGTGAGGAGCCCAGCTAGGGACAGAAAGGAGTAAACAGCTAAGTGAAAGTGAAGTAGTAAAGGAGGAGTGAAGGAAGGTGAAAAGTGACAGAAAAGAAAGCCTGAAGTGGTCCAGCTGTGTGCAGGACAGGGTCAGCAAGGTCAGCAACGGCGGTGACTGTCTGGAGGGGGACCGTTTGGAAGTTCCTGGAAAGACCGCGGACGGGTAGTGGCCCGGCGGTCTGGAGCAGTGGACCAAAGGACAGTCAGCACCAGGGCAGGGGCCTCTCGGACCCCGGCAAGGCTAGGAATCGTCATAATTTGCCAAATCCGTCAGTGAAGGGGACGTAGATCCCCCAACAACCAAGTCCCGATAGAAGGCAACAGTCCAACCATTGTAGGAGAAACACCGCCACCGCCAAGGCACCAGTTTCTCAGGGCCAGCGCCTGCGGGCAAAGAGTAGAGCTCCTCCGGTCCAGCTTGAAGCCGGGGAGCGGGTTACCGGTGGGGACCCATCGCGACCAACATAGAAACAAAGGTGCAAGGAAAAGGGACATCACCGTCACCTACTGGGAGAGCAAGTGCAGCCGTCCGTGGGAACCGTCTTTCCAGCCGTGTGGTTTACCGTAAAACTGTGTCAACGTCTCAGGCTGAGTGAGTACCACAGTGCCGCAAGGCACAGCGCTGCCCCCGCGTCCCTGCGCCCACCAGGCCCTGCATCTCCCATCTCATCACCGGGCCCCGGGATCACCAACCCCTACCCACGGAGGGGCAACACAACACCTGGCTGCTCCGCATCACCATCCCCGGGATCCCCATATCGAGCAGCGGTGGTGAAATCACCACAACCGTGGGTGGCGTCACGGACAATAAACAATCCCCACACCCAACAAACCCCTTTCACTCACGGGCGAGGAGTGCCGCTCGAGAACCCCCGGGATCCGGCCTACAGCTCGAGCCACTACTGAGCAGCGGCCGCCGGACCCGAGCAGAAGGGGGTGAGCGTAGTGTGCTGACACCCTCCTCCCCGCCCGCGACAACTTGGCGTCACGTACAGGATCTTACCGCTCTGCCGTTTGGTAGAGGTGCACCTTGTTACCGCCGGAGGTATCCGGCTGAAAAATTTCAGAAGTCGCCATCTTTGGCGCGAAAAGTTCCCGCTCGAGCGTCTTCTCGAGTAGCAGAGGCGCGAAGGCCAAAACCCCGCCCCGAGAGAGGAGTGGCCGAAAAGAGCTAAGGGGGACGGAAACAAGATGTCTGCGCCCGACGGAGCCGCTGGAGGAGCGGTGGTCGCAGCCGCAGTGGCACCCGCGGATGGGAATGGGCCTGCCCAGGTCCCAGCCGTACTGGCGGGAGGTGCCGCGGCCCCCGCGCTCGCCCAGGTCATGCCGTTCTCCTTGCCCTATGCGCCCGGAGCTGCCTGGCTACCGCAGTATGACGGGAAACCGGATGCCTTACAGGCCTTCCGGAAGAAGCTTAACCCGTTGCTAGAGCTGTACCCCCTGACCGATAAGCAACGTGCAGCAATAGTGCTAGGCCAGTTAACCGGTGCAGCTGAGCAGGAGGCGGAGACCTGGGCCGAGGGGGACCGGCTCTCTGTAGCCACCATCTTTGAGAAGCTACAGACTGCCTTCGAGACCCGGACTGAAGCTGAGCTGAGGATGCAGTTTTACCAGTGCCGGCAACGGGCTGGGGATAGCATTCGGGACTATGCTTTACGTCTGCAGACCGCCCTCCGCACGCTGAAGCGGGTGAATCTTATTAATGAGGCGGATAGCAACAAGATGTTAATAGAGCAATTTGCGCAGGGGATGAGGTCCCCTGAGGATCGTAAACAACTCAGGCTGTGGGCCCTGGAACACCCTGATGTGGACTTTGCTGTGTTAAAGGAGCGGGCCATTAAAGCACTACAGCCTCCAGCTGCAGAAGTTCTGGAGCCCGCCCCATGGCCCGTCGAGACGGCCCCCGTTGTGGCGGCCTCTGCCATACCAACTTCTCCAAAACCTACAGCACCAAGCAGCACAGTGGAAGAACTGGCAGCCCAGGTCCGTCGCATGGACGGAGACCTCGCCAAGATCCTTGCTGCACTACAACCTCTGACCAGATCTCAGCCTCCAGCACAGATACCGCTTGCTGACAGCCCCGAGGATGTCCCCTGGATGCAGCGGAGAAGTGCTAACAACCCGCGGAGCAGACCTCCAATCTGCTACAAGTGCCGTAAGCCGGGTCATTACTTCCGACAGTGCCCGTTAAACGAGCAACCCCTGGGGTCCCGGGCCAATCCTCAGGAGTAGAACATCGTGGCCCCCCGGACTGGCGGGACCGATATATCGGGGCCCGCCCCATCATCCCCGTGGCTGTGGACGGTATACCGGTGATGGCTCTCTTGAACACTGGATCACAGGTAACCACCATACCGTACACATTGTACCAGCGGTATTGGGCAATAGACGAGCTGGCACCCCCAGATAATAGTATAACGCTAATTGCCGCTAATGGACTTCCATTGACCCAGGTGGGATATAAACAAGTGGCTATGACAGTGGGGCAAGCTGAACTGCAGCACCAGGGTATGATTGTGATCATGAATGAACCCAGTGATCATAACCCGAAGATAGTGCTGGGAACTAACGTGATGGAGCACTGCATGGCTGATGTGTTGACCCTATTGCAACAGCTAGCCGCCACCGCGGCAGGGAGCCGGCAGAGAGCTGTGCAGCGTGAGATCCGAGCTCTGATGTACCGCCAGCATGTAAGCTCAACAGGAGGGGAGATTGGTGGAGTGAGAGTGATGGATGTTGCCCCATTGACTGTGCCCCCTAGGAGTGAGATGATGATTTGGTGTAGGGCAGCAGTAGGGCTCCAGGGGCGTGACTACCCTGCTATGATGGAGCCCATGCCCTCCGAGCACTGGCCCACTGTAATGGCCGCCAGAGGGGTGGTGGATGTAAAGAAGGGGAGGGTGCCTGTGAGGGTGTTGAACTGTGGGGAGGAAGAAGTCAGGCTTCCCCGGTATGCCACTATTGCCAAGCTGCTCACCCTAGATCCCCACACCATCCACGAAGCCAGTCCCTCAGTCTCCTCACCTAACACCAGCACTCCCCCGCCTCAAGGGGTGGTAAAGGAGTGGCACCAACAGCTACACGTGGGTACTGATGATACTCCTACACATCACAAAGCAGGGGTGTACAGGGTGGTGCAGGAGTATGAACAGGTGTTCAGTAAACATCCACTAGACTTCGGGCAGATCAAGGGGGTCCAACATCACATTCCCACCGGTGAACACCCCCTTATCAAAGAGAGGTACAGACCTATTCCCCCTGCACATTACCAGTGTGCCAAAGACATGTTGAGGAACATGAAGGAGGCAGGGGTTATTCGGGACAGCTGTAGTCCCTGGGCCGCCCCGTTGGTACTGGTTAAGAAGAAGGATGGTACCATGCGGATGTGCGTGGACTACCGGAAGATTAATCAGATATCCCATAAAGATGCCTACCCACTGCCTCGTATTGAAGAGTCTTTGGCCGCACTGAGAACTGCAAATTACTTCTCTACCCTTGACCTCACCAGCGGATATTGGCAAGTGGCAGTAGCACCGGAGGACCGGGAGAAAACCGCCTTCACCACTCCGATGGGGCTCTGTGAATTCAATAGTATGCCGTTCGGGCTGTGCAACACACCAGGAACCTTCCAACGGCTGATGGAGTGCTGTCTGGGACACTTAAACTTCGAGACCGTCCTATTGTATTTGGATGATGTGATTGTTTATTCCCAGACGTATGAAGCCCATCTGGAGCACCTGGCCGAGGTGTTCGCGTCCCTTGCCAAATATGATGATGAAATTGAAGCCTTCTAAGTGTCACCTGCTGAAACCCAGGGTGCAATACCTGGGGCACGTGGTAAGTGCAGAGGATGTCGCCCCCGACCCTGATAAGATCACTGCCATCCAAAGCTGGCCGAGACCAACCACAGTGAGGGAGGTGAGGCAGTTTCTGGGTCTGGTGGGGTACTACCGGCGCTTTATCAAAGGGTACACGAAGATGGCTGCTCCCATGCAAGATCTCCTCGTGGGACAGACCAAAGGTGGTAGACCCCTAGGGACCCCACTGGTGTGGGAGGAAAAGCATGAAGAATCCTTCTGCCAGCTGAAGGCGGCCTTGACTGGGGAAGAGGTCTTAGCATATCCTGACTATGGCTGCCCATTCATCCTTTATACGGACGCCAGCAATGTGGGACTGGGAGCAGTCCTGTCCCAGGTCCAGGATGGGAAGGAGAAAGTGATAGCTTATGCTAGCCTGAAGCTTAGGCCAACTGAAAGGAACCCTGAGAACTACAGCTCCTTCAAGCTAGAGCTCCTGGCATTGGTATGGGCGATCACCGAGCGGTTCCGCCACTACTTGGCTGCCGCAAAATTCACCGCTTTTACGGACAACAATCCGTTGACCCACCTGGACACAGCTAAGCTGGGCGCATTGGAGCAGCGGTGGGTGGCCCGGCTAGCCAACTACGACTTCACCATCAAGTACCGAGCTGGTCGTGTCAACATTAACGCTGATGCACTCTCCCGAATGCCCCATTTGTCAGAAGAAGGGGGCGAGGATGATGACCTCGAGGAGATTGAGCTGCCTGCATTTCACCAGCCACCAACTGAGAAGGTACAAATACACCAACAACGGGTGGATCTGGACCCCCGGCCCAGTCAGGAATGGCAGGAAGCTCAAAACCAGGCGCCGGCTGTCCGCCTCGTCAAGACCCTGGTGGAACAAGGTGCTGTAGGAATAGACCCTGCCGCTCCAGCTGAAGCTCAGCGCTTGTGGAAGGAACGGAAACGGCTTATTCTACATCAAGGGAAGCTGTACCACGAGCTGATCAACCCGAAGACCCATGAGAAAATTTGCCAGTTGGTTATTCCCCAAGCTGACGTGGCTACTGTTCTGCGGGCATACCATGATGGTGCCGGACACTTCGGGTGGAAGAAGCTGGAGATGCTGTTGAGAGAGCGGTTCTACTGGAGTGGGATGCGGGAGTCGGTAGAAGCCTGGTGCCGAGAGTGTGGGCCGTGCACGCTGAGAAGGAAGGATGAGACCAGCCAGAGGGCGCCCTTGCACCCAATCATCATACATCAACCGCTGGAGCTGGTCGCCCTAGACCATGTCAAGCTCACCCCCAGCAGAAGCGGGTACGCCTACGCGTTGACCATCGTAGACCACTATTCAAGATTCATGGTGGTTGTCCCCGTTAAGGACCTAACTGGACGAACTGCCGCTCGAGCGTTCCAAGCCTATTTCTGCCGCCCACATGGGTATCCAGAAAAGGTGCTTACTGACCAAGGCCCGGCTTTTGAAGCGGAGGTGTTCCACGAGTTCTGCCAGTTGTACGGCTGTAAGAAGATCCGGACCACCCCTTACCATGCCCAGACCAACGGCATGTGTGAGAAGATGAATCACTTGGTCCTGGGACTCCTCAAGACGTTACCGCTGGAAGTGCGGAACCTGTGGCCGGAGAAGCTACCCGACTTGGTCGATATGTACAACAATATCCCGTCCAGCTCGACAAAGTGCACCCCAGCATACCTGATGAGGGCTCATCCCGGCCGCCTGCCGGTGGACCTGGAAATAGGGTTGGAGCCCCCAGAAGCACTCCCTTCGACAGCTGAATGGGAAACTCGGCGGAGAGCACAATACCGGCAGATTCAGGAGTATGTGGAGAAGAATCTAAGTCGAAGTCGAGAACAGCAGGAGCAGCGATTCAACCAGAAAGCGTCTGCGAGTCCTTTCCAGCCAGGAGATGTGGTGTTAAAACGGAAGAGGAAGACCCACAAGCTGGATGATCAATGGGAACCGATCCCATACGTCATACAACCCACAGAGTGGGAAGATGGGAAGGCCTACCAAATCAGTCGTGACCAAGGGGGCACTTTGGCCACCGTCTCCCGGGACCATCTGAAAAGGTGCCCACCAGCATTGAGGGCAACGGCGGACGTACCAGTTCCTCCACCAGCGGAGAAGGCAAAAGAGGTGATCCACACTGTGATGGGTGACTTCCCAGCAGACTGGCCTACACAGAACGGCGCGGTGATTCTTCCAGTGATACTGTTCCCACAACCCGTGGATGAAGAAGTGGTGGAAGTGGTCGACCGTGAGCCAGAACCATTGCCAGTGCCCAGGGATGAACCTGTACTCAGCTCCCCTATGCCTCCGCCTGCCCCACACGATAGAAGGGAGGAGGAACCGGTTGTTCCCTCTGCCCCACTGCCTAGCCCCACTGACACCGGGCCCCGAAGGTCCACCCGTCCCAACCTAGGTAGACCCCCACTTAGGTACAGGGAGACTGTCCTTTAAAGAGGGGGGGGGGGTCAGGAAGTTGTGTGAATTCTTGTTTAAAAGTTTCAAAAGTTGCAGAGAATGATGAAAAATGATGATACCGAGTACTTTACCTGATTGTCTGTTTGATTTGCAACCGGCCGGAGCCGGCACCGTTGTCCCCGTGGGGACCGTTTAAAAAGTTTTGCATGGGAACTATCCATGGACAAGCCCGTGAACTTGCAGGGCAACCACAAACGTTAAGTGGCTTGTAAATATGTTGTTTGCCGTTACCGTTTCCGCAATGCCGCCTCCGGAGAGGCAGGTTGGAGGGAGGGCCCTCAGCAGAGCAGGCTGGGGCCCAGCCACCAAAGGAACCGGTGGCTACCCTCTAGAGGGGAAGGACAGATCCCGCTCGGGTACCGTGTGCTGGACTGTGGGTCAAGGGGTGCTGCCTGGGCTTTAGGGGCAGCATCAGGGCCAGGTTGCTTGGGTGGGAGAGAGCGGAAACCGTAACCGTAAACCGTTATGCAACGTTTAAGAAATGTGCCTCCCGTTGTGGGAAGAATTATTAAAAATGTATATATGTTACCGTTTACAATGTTATATTTTACAGAAAAATAAATCCGGTGTTGGACGGGCAGCCCGCGGACGGTCTGCATTTTGCTAAGGGGGAATGTGACGCCCTGGGCAAGCCAGGGGTCACAGGTCATTACACCACCACACCCTACATCCCAGTTAGGCACATCGAAGCTAACCAGAAATCCTTGTTGCCTTCCTCCAGGGGCTGATGTTCACACCAGGGGGTGGGCCAGGCGGTTGGCTCCGCCCACCGAGGAGGACACAGCTCTGGAGGAGGGAGAAACCAGGCAGTTGAGCCCAGGCAGGGCTTGTGTGAGGAGCCCAGCTAGGGACAGAAAGGAGTAAACAGCTAAGTGAAAGTGAAGTAGTAAAGGAGGAGTGAAGGAAGGTGAAAAGTGACAGAAAAGAAAGCCTGAAGTGGTCCAGCTGTGTGCAGGACAGGGTCAGCAAGGTCAGCAACGGCGGTGACTGTCTGGAGGGGGACCGTTTGGAAGTTCCTGGAAAGACCGCGGACGGGTAGTGGCCCGGCGGTCTGGAGCAGTGGACCAAAGGACAGTCAGCACCAGGGCAGGGGCCTCTCGGACCCCGGCAAGGCTAGGAGTCGCCATAATTTGCCAAATCCGTCAGTGAAGGGGACGTAGATCCCCCAACAACCAAGTCCCGATAGAAGGCAACAGTCCAAACATTGTAGGAGAAACACTGCCACCGCCAAGGCACCAGTTTCTCAGTGCCAGCGCCTGCGGGCAAAGAGTAGAGCTCCTCCGGTCCAGCTTGAAGCCGGGGAGCGGGTTACCGGTGGGGACCCATCGCGACCAACATAGAAACAAAGGTGCAAGGAAAAGGGACATCACCGTCACCTACTGGGAGAGCAAGTGCAGCCGTCCGTGGGAACCGTCTTTCCAGCCGTGTGGTTTACCGTAAAACTGTGTCAACGTCTCAGGCTGAGTGAGTACCACAGTGCCGCAAGGCACAGCGCTGCCCCCGCGTCCCTGCGCCCACCAGGCCCTGCATCTCCCATCTCATCACCGGGCCCCGGGATCACCAACCCCTACCCACGGAGGGGCAACACAACACCTGGCTGCTCCGCATCACCATCCCCGGGATCCCCATATCGAGCAGCGGTGGTGAAATCACCACAACCGTGGGTGGCGTCACGGACAATAAACAATCCCCACACCCAACAAACCCCTTTCACTCACGGGCGAGGAGTGCCGCTCGAGAACCCCCAGGATCCGGCCTACAGCTCGAGCCACCACTGAGCAGCGGCCGCCGGACCTGAGCAGAAGGGGGTGAGCGTAGTGTGCTGACACCCTCCTCCCCGCCCGCGACAACCACATGCAGCGACACCGATCTCTTCTCGCCAGCAGAATCCTGAGAGGCTGTGCAGTGGAGCACAACGAACAGGACCTGCGGCGGGACACGTGACTTGCTTTCATTATTCCCTGCGGCCCGAAGCGCTGGATGTGATGTGTACGCACACAATCGTCTGTGTGTGCGATCAGCTGTGTATGCGTGCGATTGGCTGTGTGTCTGTGATCTGCTGTGTGTGTCTGCGATCGGCTGTGTGTGTGTCTGCGATCGGCTGTGTATTTCTTCGATCGGCTGTGTATGTCTGCATTCGGCTGTGTGTATCTGTGATCGGCTGTGTGTGCCTGCGATCGGCTGTGTGTGTCTGCGATCGGCTGTGGGTGTCTGCCATCGGCTGTGGGTGTCTGCCATCGGCTGTGGGTGTCTGCCATCGGCTGTGGGTGTCTGCGATCGGCTGTGTGTGCCTGCGATCGGCTGTGTGTCTGCGATCTGCTGTGTGTGTCTGCGATCTGCTGTGTGTGTCTGCCATCTGCTGTGTGTGTCAGTATGTCAGCTAGCAGCTGGAGAAGATGGCGTGCAGCACCGACCGGAGATCACAGGGAGGACCTGGGAGCCACGCAGACGTCCGGGTCTGGTGAGTATGAGTCTCCTGGGAAGTGGTGGGTCTGCTTTTTTTGGGGCTAAACTTACCCCCCAACCGTGTTTCTCCAAGAATAAGACCTCCTCCAAAAATAAGCCCTAGTGCTTTTTGGGGGAGCAAAAAAAATATAAGACAGTGTCTTATTTTTGGAAAAACACGGTAGTAGTTTTATGGGAACAAAAGAATCTGATGTCTTACTTCAGCTACATGGAGATGCAGTCTATAGCTATCTATATCTCTATGTAGCTGCATATTCTGCTTCTGGCTTCTCTGTCTGCAATATAAGACTATGTGCCCACGTTGCATGTTTGCATGCAGTTATGCTGCGTTCTGCACTGCAGCATAACTGCATGCGTCCTGCGTCCCTAGCACAATCTATGAAGATTGTGCATATTCCATGCGCACGTTGCATTTTAGAACACAGCGATTTGCATGCTGCCAAATCGCTGCGTTCTAAAAAGCAACATGTCACTTCTTTTGTGCGCTTTGGATGCAGGTCCCTATCTGTCTATGGTGGGGGCTACATCCAGAGCGCATGAAATCGGCTTTTTCACTGCATTCATTACACAGTGTTTCTGCAGCGATTTGAAGCGCACATGTGCTGTTCAAATTGCTGCAGAAATTTCTGCAGGGACAGGATGCAACGTGGGCACATAGCCTAAGTCAATATTGCCAAATCCTCCTATGCTTCTCAGTACATGAAGTGGCTCAATGGTAGAGCTGCTGCTTATGGACAAAGCAGAAAAACACCAAGAAAGTAAATATTCCAGCTCACCAATCTGTAGATCTAGATGTCCATTTGGGCCAGTGCACGGTGTCTGTGGTTGGCTTCCACAGGTGTAGCAATCATTGAAGGAAGGGGTAGAAAACAAATCCAGCACTGATGTCCATAAAAAAATATTCTTCTTTATTTCAAATTCAGCATAAAAATTAGAATGGATCGGGGGTGTGGCCTGCATGCTGAAGGCAATGGCTGCTTAAGAATGAAGCTCTGTGCTGTGGCTGTACAAACTGGCTCAAAACTGCTTCAAATCGCTGAGAACTCTCCTCTGAGACCCACAACACACATCCGTTTTTTTTTGTACGTGTGCGGTACGTATTTGCACGTACCGGAGACACGGAGACCCATGTTATTCAATGGTAGATGGCACACACACGTAAAATCACACGGAACGTGTGTCCGTGTGGTAAGTACGTGTGTGCGCTTTTCTACATGGACGACATGTCCGTTTTTGGCCGGCAGCACGCAGGCACTTTAGTATGTCCGTGTTCAGCACGTATCGTCCATGTCCGTTTTTAATCAGAAAATCTGAAACACTTGTTTCCAATCTATCAGGTCATTTGAAAGCAAACAACACCAGGATCTCATGATGAATGATTAAAATCGTTAATTGGGTAAAAATGCGGGCCTTTAAAAACGGACAGCACACGGACAGCACACGTACGTATTTTATGTCAATACGGACATTCCACACGCACACACGGCTCACATACGCCATCACACGGATGCCATTCGTAAGGGAGAAACAGCCCTAAAAAACGGAACACGGACCCGAAAAACGGACCGTAAGACACGTACTTTTTTTGCGGAAGTGTGTTTTAGGCCTGAAACAGTGAGTAATCCCCCCTGCACAGTATGCCAAAGGGTAGACCCCGGAAATCTGGCCCCCCGGCCAAGCTTACTGACTTTTATCCCAGGGATAGGGGATCCCCCTCTGCTCAGAAGATGTCTGCTGCTGCAGTGTCTCCCTTACACCACGAAGAGACAGGGGGAGGAAGCAGTGTCACAGGCACTCCTCTCACAGACGAAAGGCTGAAAGCCCTGCTCAGTTCTCTGAGGTCATCACTGCAGGAGGATTTCAGGGATCTTAAGAACATGATTAAAGAAGTTAAAGAGGAAATCATATCACTGGGGGACCGCACAGACCATGTGGAGTCTAAAATGGCCGAACTTGCTCAGTCAGACAATGATTTGATTGATGCTGACACAGAGTTAGAGGAGGAGGTGGGAATACTGGAAAACAAGCTTGAGGATCTGGAAGATAGATCCAGAAGGAACAATCTAAAAATTAGGGGCATTCCTGTGTCAGTAGCTGATAAAGAGCTGCCAGATTTCTTTCACAAGTTTCTCCAACTACTGCTCCCAGAACACACAGAAAGAGATCTCATAGTGGATAGAATTTATAGAATCCCTAAACCTAAAGGTATCGACCCCACTCTGCCCAGGTACACGCTGGCACGACTGCATTTTTATAAAACAAAGGAAGCAGTGCTCCAGATACTGAGGGATAACTCTATCCTCCCAGATGAATTTAATAATTTAAAGGTGTTCCCGGACCTGTCTGCTGCAACTCTGGTAAAAAAGAGAATTTTCCAAGTTCTCCAGAATCCTGAGGGAGCATAACATACACTATAAATGGGGATTCCCGGTGAAATATTGATTATCTTCAGGGATTCTAAAACACATGTATGCCAGTCCCCTCCTCAACTGAGCAAACTACTTGAGTCCTGGGGATTACCCCTTACAATGCACTCAGACTCGCGCCGGGAACAGTGGGATGCTCAGAAGAAAAAGATCAATCCTGAGTGGGAACCAGCTTGAGGGAGTCTCGCCAGCCGCAGGCGTGTGTAGCTCTCGCGTGACCTGTGATGTCACTTAAGCCCTCTGTTGTTCTCGCCTATGGTGAGCAAGTACTTCCCAGCTGTCCGGTAAGGATGAAGCTGAAGTATTCAAGTTCTTTTTTTTTTGTTGATTTTTCCCTCCACCCTTGCACCGTCCCTAACTGGTCCTCCTTGCCTGCCTCTGCCTGCCCTATGCCTCTCAGTCGGCCTGCCTGGAAACATCGTCCTTTCTGGGATCCGCCATGAGTATTAACTCATTCCCGACCCTTGACACACCATATGCGTCATTAAACCTTGTGCCTTCCCGACCTTTGGCGCACCGTATGCGTCATGGGTTTCCGTTCCTGCAGCGCTGGTGACCGGGTTCACTGAAATGTCACCAGCGCTGCAGGTACATGAGGACTTGTAGTTGAGCCCAGGGGGGGTGGTTTTGCCCCCCGTGGCTACGATCGCTCTGATTGGCTGTTGAAAGTGTCACTTTCACTTTCACATTCAATCAGAACGATTGTAATATTTCATCAATCAAACTTGGTGAAAAATTACAATCCAGCCATGGCTGATGATGCAATATCATCAGCCATTGGCTGGAGCAGAATGACCTCTGTGTCACCTCCCCCCGATCTGATTGGAGCTAGCGTCCATGTGACGCTATCCCTCCAATCAGATGTGGAGGGGCGGTGTGATCAGTGGGTGCCCTCCTCTTTCAGCCTCATCCTGTCCGTGGAAGGCGAAGAGCGAGGTCCCCTGCTGCTGCTGCTGCCACCGCCGCGATCTCCCGCCGCCAATCATCACGCTGCCATCCGGTATAGTATTTGTTCCCTCTGCCATCCGATCCCACACCCACCCCGATCTCCGCTCCCCCCGTCGTCCGATTCCACCCCCCTGTCGTCCAATTCCAGCCCCCCACCCCGACCTCAGCTCCCTCCCCCCTGCCCTGTGATCACTCATTGCCCTGCTTCTGCTAGCGTCCTGAGTGCGGTGAGGGCCCCTGCTGCTGCCAGCGAGCACTCCCAATGCACCACTGATCAGATCACCCCCCCGGCCCTGTAATCTCGCCCCTGTGCCCCAGTGATCTCGCCCCTGTGCCCCAGTGATCTCACCCCTGTGCCCCAGTGATCTCACCCCTGTGCCCCAGTGATCTAACCCCTGTGCCCCAGTGATCTCACCCCTGTGCCCCAGTGATCTCCCCCCTGTGCCCCAGTGATCACCCACCTGTGCCCCAGTGATCTCACCCCTGTGCCCCAGTGATCTCCCCCCTGTGCCCCAGTGATCTCCCCCCTGTGCCCCAGTGATCTCCCCCCTGTGCCCCAGTGATCTCCCCCCTGTGCCCCAGTGATCCCCCTGTGCCCCAGTGATCTCCCACCCTGTGCCCCAGTGATCTCCCCCCTGTGCCCCAGTGATCACCCCCCTGTGCCCCAGTGATCTCCCCCCTGTGCCCCAGTGATCACCCCCCTGTGCCCCAGTCATCTCAGCCCTGTGCCCCAGTGATCTCACCCCTGTGCCCCAGTGATCTCCCCCCTGTGCCCCAGTGATCTTCCCCCTGTGCCCCAGTGATCACCCCCCTGTGCCCCAGTGATCACCCCCCTGTGCCCCAGTGATCTCACCCCTGTGCCCCAGTGATCTCACCCCTGTGCCCCAGTGATCTCACCCCTGTGCCCCAGTGATCTCACCCCTGTGCCCCAGTGATCTCACCCCTGTGCCCCAGTGATCACCCCCCTCCCACAGTGATTGCCTGACTGCCCTCCATGCGCGAGACTGCCCTCTGTGAGCCTGACTGCCCGCGGCCTGTCCTCCATGCGCCTGACTGCCCGTGGCCTGCCCTCCGTGCGCCTGACTGCCCGCGGCCTACCCTCCGTGCGCCTGACTGCCCGCGGCCTGCCGTAGAAAGTTTCACTAAACACTCTCACATACACACTAATAAAGTTTAGTTTGTTTTTTTTTTTACACACACACACACACACACACACACACACACACGCAAAATGTCCCGCTCATCCCGGTCACAAAGGGCGTACTCAGCTGAGGAGGCATATGCTTCCGAAACTGATAGTGAGGGAGAGGACCCCACTTTTCTCTATTCCTCCCACTCTTCCTCCTCCAGTGACATAGACTCGCCGCCACGAAGACGTCGCAGGACAAGAGATTGTCCGGAGGCCGTGGGAGAAGAGCCGGAGGCCGTGGGAGAACCACAGCCAAGTGTGAGTACCCCCCAACCTAGTGCTAGTCATGCCCAACCTAGCACTAGTGCCCCCATCTGGACCCCTGTCCCTGAAAATTTTGCTCCACGGATTCCTGATTTCAGTTCCCCAATCAGGAATCCAGCTCGAGACTGCCAACCTCAGAGAAATACACTTTTTCAAAGTCTATTTCTCTGAGTCAATTGTCAGTCTTATGGTGGAGCAAACTAACCTGTATGCCCAGCAATTTTTGTCCGAAAACCCAAGTTCATCATATTCTACTTGGAGTCCCATTGACTCAGTAGAAATGATGAAATTTTGGGGACTGGTCCTTCACATGGGGATTGTGAAGAAACCAGAAATTCGCCAATACTGGAGTACTGATATTTTATATCAAACTCCAATATTTGGCATGGTCATGACCCGCAAACGGTTTGAGGCCATTCATAGGTTTCTTCATTTTAGGGACAATGCGGACAGCCTTCCCCGCGATGATGCGAATTTTGATAGACTGTTCAAAATTCGACCGGTCATCGAGCACTTCAGCAACAAGTTTGCTGAAGTGTACATTCCCAAAAGGGAAATTTGTGTGGATGAATCCCTCATCCACTTCAAAGGGAGGCTTCATTTCCGTCAGTACCTGCCAAGTAAAAGGGCCAGGTACGGGATAAAACTCTATAAGCTGTGTGAGAGTACCTCAGGGTACACACAGCTTTAGAGTTTACCAAGGGAAGGATAGCAGGATCCAGCCCCCAGAATGCCCACCTACTCTGGGGGTGAGTGGGAAAATAGTGTGGGATTTGATCCACCCACTGCTTTATAAAGGTTACCATCTGTACGTTGATAACTTTTACACAAGCATCCCACTCTTTCAATCCCTCTCTGCCAGAACTACCGCCGCTTGCGGTACTGTGCGCAGAAACCAGAGGGGTCTCCCTTTGTCGCTAGTTGAGCAGCCTCTCCCTAAGGGTGAAAGCCGAGCCCAATGTAGCGGAAACATGGTTGTGGTCAAGTTCAAAGACAAAAGGGACATTTTCATGGTCCCGGCACCACGGCCACCACCGTTAGAGGTTCCTCAGCACAGGTCTACAAACCGGACTGTGCCCTGGGGTACAACAAGCACATGGGGGAGTTGATCTTTCTGATCAAGTCCTCCAGCCCTATGGTGCCATGCGGAAGGCGAAGGTGTGGTACAAGAAGCTGGCCGTCCATATTGTACAGATGGCACTGTATAACGCATACGTGCTCTCACGATGTGCAGGCCAGATGATGATACAGGAGGCGGTGATAAAGGCCATCATGTTTGGAGATGAGGAAGGAGCAGGCCCCAGCACCTCAAGAACTCAAGTTTCCCGTATGGTACCAGGGCAACATTTTCCCGGTGAGGGAATATCAAGAAAAAGGTGCCAGGTCTATAAAAAGGGGATAAGAAAGGAGACTCGTTTCCAATATGAAACGTGTCCTGAAAAACCTGGACTGTGTTTGAATGAATGCTTCAGAATTCATCACACGTCCTTGGACATTCCCCTACAGAACTCACCCACACCAGCCTGACATACACAACACCACACACACACACCAACCTGATGTACACTAAACCACACACACCAACCTGACGTACACTACAGCACATCAACGTGACGTACACTACACCACACCAACCTGACGTACACTACACCACACCAACCTGACGTACACTACACCACACCAACCTGACGTACACTACACCACACCAAACTGACCTACACTACACCACACACCAAACTGACCTACACTACACCAACCTAACATACACTATGTCAGGTTGGTGTGTGTGTTGTAGTGTACATCAGGTTGTGTGTGGTATATACTACACCACACATCAACCTGACGTACACTACACTATACCGCACACTAACCTGACGTACAATAAATCACACACCAACCTGATGTAGTGTATGTCAGGTTGGTGTGTGTAGTGTAGTATACATCAGGTTGGTGCGTGGGGTGTTTACTGCACCAGACACCTCAACCTGACGTAGACTACACCACTCACCAACTTAACATACACTACGTCAGGATGGTGTGTAGCGTATGTCAGGATGGTGTGTGTGGTGTACACTACACCACACACACCAACCTGACGTACACTACACCACACACACACACCAACCTGACGTAGTGTATGTTAGGTTGGTGTGTGCAGTGTAGTATACATCAGGTTGGTGTGTGTGGTGTTTACTACACCAGACACATCAACCTGAGGTAGACTATACCACACACCATCCTGACATATTGTATGTTAGGTTGGTGTGTGGTGTAGTCTACCTCAGGTTGATGTGTCTGGTGTAGTAAACACCACACACACCAACCTGATGTATAATACACTACACACACCAACCTAACATACACCACACACCATCCTGACATAGTGTATGTCAGGATGGTGTGTGTGGTGTACACTATACCACACACACCAACCTGACATACACTACACCACACCAACCTGACGTATACTACACTACACACACACACCAACCTGACATACACTACATACTCTCCTTACGCGACATGGTGTCCGCTAACAATTGGAGCTAATTTTCCATTCAAATTGTTAGCGGACACCATGTTGCGTATGGAGAGCCCCTGTGTGCCTAAACATTGGTGCTCTCCCACAAGTGACCCATTATGGAAACTAGACTTCCCAAGGAACTTATCTAGATGTAAAGTGAGCACTTTGAACCACTTTTTTTTCACAAATATTTTCTTTTAGCCTCAATTTTTTCTATTTCACATGGGCAACAGGATAAAATGGATCCTAAAATGTGTTGGGCAATTTCTCCTGAGTACACAGATACCTCATATGTGGCCATAAATTACTGTTTGGGTGCACAGCAGGGCTCGAAAGGGAAGGAGCACCATTTGAGTTTTTCAATGGAAAATTAGCTCCAAAAGTCAAAAAGCGCTCTTTGCCTTCCGAGCCCTGCTGTGCGCCCAAACATTTAATTTCCACCACATATGAGGTATCTGTGTAAGAAATTGCACAAAAAATGTTATGGTGTAATTTTATCTGATACCCTTGTGAAAAAAAAGCTACCTGGCTGAAGTAACAATTTTGTGGTAAAAAAGAAATAAAATTATTTTCACGGCTCAACGTTATAAACGTCTGTGAAGCGCCCAGGGGTTCAAAGGGCTCAATAAACATCTGGATAAATTCCATGAGGGGTCTAGTTTCCAAAATGGGGTCACCTGTGGGGGAGCTCCATTGCTTAGGCACCTCAGGGGGTCTCCAAACGCAACATGGCATCCACTAACGATTCCAGACAATTTTGCATTTGAAAAGTCAAAAAGCGCTTCTTGCCTTCCGAGCCCTGCTGTGCGCCCAAACATTTGATTTCCACCACATATGAGGTATCTGTGTACTCAGGAGAAATTGCATAATAAAGTTTATGGTGTATTTTTTCCTGATACCCTTGTGAAAATGCTAAATTTTATAGCTACAGTAACATTTTTGTGTAAAAATTAAAATTTTTCATTTTCTCCTTCCACATTGTTTTGGTTCCTGTGAAGCATGTAAAGGGTTTATAAACTTCTTGGATGTGGTTTGAAGCAGAGTCAGGGGTGCAGTTTTTAGAATGGGGTCACTTTTGTGTATTTTCTGTCGCATAGGCTTTTAAAAGTCACTCTAAATGTGATGTGGTCCCTAAAAAAAATTTTTGGGTAAATTTTGTTGGAAAAATGAAAAATTGCTGATGAACTTTGAACCCTTCTAACTTCCTAACGAAAAAAAAATTGTTTCGAAAATTGCGCTGATGTAAAGTAGACATGTGGGAAATGTAATTTATTAACTAATTTTTGTGACTTATCTCTCAGATTTATGGGCATAAAATTTAAAATTTTGAAAATTGCGCAATTTTCAAAATTTCCGTTAAATTTCCGAAATTTTAAAAAATAAACGCAAAAAGTATCCGCTTAAATTTACCACTTTCATAAAATACAATATGTCACGAAAAAACAATCTCAGAATCGCCAGGATCCGTTTAAGCGTTCCAGAGTTATAACCTCATAAAGGGACACTGGTCAGAATTGCGCAAAATGGCGAGGTCAGTAAGGTCAAAATAGGCTGGGGGCTGAAGGGGTTAAGTTTCTGTCTCTCAATGTGAAGGGTCTCAATTCTCCTGCAAAAAGATCCATGCTGTGGAGAGAAGTTATAGCATCCAAATGTGATATAGCATGTATTCAAGAAACTCACCTTCTTACTGATGACAATAAAAGGCTACTACATCCAAGATTTACACATATGTTCTTTGCAAATGACTCTAAAAAAAAAAGGAGGAGTGGCTATCCTGATTAAAAACTCTGTGGCTTTCAAAATAATTGATGTAACCTATGGTGCAGACGGGAGATATATTATTCTAAAGTGCCTCCTGAATGGGCTTTTGTATATCTTGGCATCGATTTATGCTCCAAACTCATCTCAACTAACTTTTACCCGGAAATTTTTCCAGATGTTTAGGAGCACCGCACAGGGGTCAGAGATAATCTGCGGGGACTTTAACACTCCAGTTCTTTGATCTATGGACTGCTCGACGAGGTCCGCTAAGTCAGGAAAGGAACTGAAACAGTTGGTCGCGGAGTTTCATCTACATGACATATGGAGATACCTTCATGCATCGGAAAGGGACTATACTTTCTTTTCCCCAAGGCATCGGTCGTACAGCAGGATCGACTTCTTCCTGACGGATAGTAAGACTGTTCACAAGTGTACGGGTGCTGAAGTGGGTCTGATAACATGGTCGGATCACGCTCCGATAACTTTGGTTGTACAGGACTCTACTAGTGGATTTATGGTGCCTCAGTGGAGACTTAATACTAGTTTACTGAACCAAAAGAACATTCAGGAGGAGGTTGTGGCAGGCCTGTTGGAATACTTTGGGCATAATGACAATGGGGAGGTCTCTGACGAGACCTTATGGGCTGCACACAAATCAGTTATTAGAAGGCAGTTTTTAAAAACTGCTTCATTCTTGAAAAAGCAAAGAGAAGCAGAAATTAAAGAAATTATAGCCCATATTCAACACTTAGAAACTATTAACAAGGCCTCCCCGTCGTCTACACTGTCCAGGAAAATTCTTACTTGCAGGTTTCAACTGCGATCCCTCCTGTTGTATAAATATGAACATAATCTTAAAAAGAGTAAATCAACTTTTTATGCGAAGGAGCCAGCACCTTACTAGCTAGAAGAACAAAAAAACGGGAAATTAAATCTAAATTTGAATTTTTGAAGGGCAACGACGGATCACTTATAAGGCACCCTAATGGGATAGCAGACGCCTTTGCTATGCTGCCCTGTACAATTTAACGGATGACCCGCAAACCCCTCAGCCAACACCGGAAAAAATTCAGGAGTTTTTGGACGATCTGGAATTGCCTCGGGTCTCAGACCGGCAATTAGAATCTTTAAATCTTCCCTTTACTATTCAGGAAATTTTGGACACCATTAGAGCTTCTAAACGAAACTCAGCCCCAGGCCCAGATGGGCTTCCCTTTGAATATTATCAGCAATTTGCCTCTATTCTAGCCCCTTTTTTACTAAAGACCTTTAATTTATGACAAACGACCGGGACTATTTCCTCAGAGAAACTAGAAGCAGTGATCACTACACTACCCAAACCGGAAAAACGGCGGATACACCTGGGAATTTCAGACCAATTTCATTGCTCAACTGTGATTTAAAAATGTACTCAAAAATGGTAGCCACCAGACTCCATAAAATAATCCCCTCCTTGGTAGCCCCAGATCAGGTGGGTTTTGTGGCGGGCAGGCAATCTGTCACGCTCACCGTGTCCCAGCACCACTCCTTACCCACTGATCCAGTCCACGTGTCCACCAGTCATGGCTGCCGCTCCCGCTCTTGCTCCCCTGTCCTGTTCCTGGTCTTATGAGTCTGACTCTGAGTCTTAGCCACATAGTTCTGTATAGGACCGGGCCGCGCCCACTCTCCTGGTCTTATAGGCCCAGCACACCTGCAGCAGGAAATGACATGAGGCTGTGCTGGGTATATAAGACTGGTCTTTCCATTTGGGCGGGGCCTGATCAACGTGTCTTGTAGCATAGTCTTATGAGCTAGGTGCTCAGGTCCCCTGGTGCCGTGTCCTGCTGACTTCTTGTCCTTGCTCCCTGGTACCTGTGCCTGTTTACTTTACTGTCCTAAAGAACTCTGTGACCCTGGTGACCTGCTTATACTTGTCCCTGCCACGCCAGTGCTCCGGCTGCCGTGTACCCTGCACTCCGGTGGGGTGCATGGTCCAGTGGATCCACTTCCTGGGCCTACCAGTCTTCCCGGCCCTGACAGTTTGATCAGGCCATGGATCCCGCTGGAGCACAAACATCAGAGCTGGCTGAGCTGCGCCAGGAGCTGGCACAACAGCGTGAAACCCTGAACCGGATGCTGACATTTCTGACGTCTGTGGACCACCAGTTGTACACGTTACAGACCGCTGCCTCGTCTCCGTCGACGCAGCAGACAGCGTCTAAGTCCGAACCAGTTTCCTCCACGGCCTCGCAACTTCGCCTCGCTGCTCCGCCTCGCTATGCAGGGGATCCCAAGTCCTGCCGCGGTTTCCTGAACCAGTGCTCCCTGCACTTCCAGTTGCTCCCGCACTTGTTTGCCTCAGACCAGGCTAAGGTGGCGTTCCTGATGTCACACCTGGAAGGTGAGGCCCTGGCCTGGATTAACCCCCTGTGGGAAAATGAGGACCCGATAATCACCGACATCCAGGAGTTCCTGCGAGCCTTCAGTGGCACCTTCGACGAACCCGGACGAACTACCGCAGTGACCTCTACGCTCCTCCGGCTATGCCAAGGGACCCAAACAGTTGGCCAGTATGCCATACAGTTCCGCACGCTCGCTTCGGAGCTGGGCTGGAACAATGAGGCCTTAACGGCGGCCTTTTGGGAGGGTCTCTCTGGACGCATTAAAGACGAACTCGCCGGCCGTGATGTTCCCCGCACCTTGGACGCTTTGATTTCCCTGGCCACTCGGATTGACCTCCGTTTTCAGGAGCGTGCCCAGGAGGTAGTCCGGGAGAAGCGACCACCTCGCCACATCTTGCCCCCACAGAGGTCTACCGCTCCCTTGTCCCTGCCTTTCTGTGACTTATCGGCAGAACCCATGCAAGTGGACCGTCTGACCCAAGCCAAGCAACGCCGTGCAGAACGGCTCGCCCGGGGCCTGTGCTTCTATTGCGGAGACGGTTCACATATGCTCCGTTCTTGCCCGGAGAAACCAGGTAGACCCCAGGTCCAAGGGATGGTGGGAACCGCCACACTTGCCACCGAAATCCCTTTGGTTCCAGTTAAACAGACTGTCAGGGTGACGACAGGGGGGACCCGGTTTTCAGCTGAGGCCCACATCGATTCCGGGGCAGCAGGCAACTTTATTCACCAGGCAACGGTAGACAAATACCAGGTCCCTGTCACCCCGCTGAAGAAGCCTCTCTGGTTCGCCTCAGTGGACGGCAAACCGCTCTACAAACCTGTCCGGTTTACCACCAAGCCCGTGAACCTCCAGGTTGGCACTTCGCATACGGAGACAATCGCCTTCTATGTCATCCCGAGGATGGCTCCTGAGCTCCTGCTGGGTCTGCCCTGGCTTCAAATCCATGACCCTGCCATTAGTTGGGTCTCTGGCGCTATTACCCGCTGGGGACCCTTGTGTCATGACCACTGCCTACAGCCTGTTCCTCGGTCCCTGTCACCTGAACCGTTGGAACCACCGACCCCTGAAGAAGAGACGACGCTATCCAGTGTCGTTCCATCGTCCCCAGTCTCTGAGACCTTGATTCCACCATCTTCTGGAGATGAGACTTTGATTCCACCGCCTTCTGGAGTTGGAACTTTGACTCCACCGGCTGCCCAGGATGAGACATTGTCTGATACCCGGTCCGAGACACCCGATCCGGTCGTCCATGATTCCCGTCCTGCTTCTGCCCGTCCGCCTTCTCTTTCTGTTGCCACTGCCAAGGGTTCTTCGGCTAAGCGTGGTGGGGTCCAGAAGGTGGCACGGGGTCAGCAGTCCTTCCGTTCCTTTGCACTGGGTTATGGTCCGGAGACTCTGCCCGGGGTGCCCCGGGGGTACTTTGCACGGAGGGGGGGCATAACGGGGGGGTACTGTCACGCTCCCCGTGTCCCAGCACCACTCCTTACCCACTGATCCAGTCCACGTGTCCACCAGTCATGGCTACCGCTCCCGTTCTTGCTCCCCTGAGTCCTGTTCCTGGTCTTATGAGTCTGACTCTGAGTCTTAGCCACATGGTTCTGTATAGGACCGGGCCGCGCCCATTCTCCTGGTCTTATAGGCCCAACACACCTGCAGCAGGAAATGACATGAGGCTGTGCTGGGTATATAAGACTGGTCTTTCCATATGGGCGGGGCCTGATCAACGTGTCTTGTAGCATAGTCTTATGAGCTAGGTGCTCAGGTCCCCTGGTGCCGTGTCCTGCTGACTTCTTGTCCTTGCTCCCTGGTACCTGTGCCTGTTTACTTTACTGTCCTAAAGAACTCTGTTACCCTGGTGACCTGCTTATACTTGTCCCTGCCACGCCAGTGCTCCAGCTGCCGTGTACCCTGCCCTCCGGTGGGGTGCATGGTCCAGTGGATCCACCTCCTGGGCCTACCAGTCTTCCCGGCCCTGACACAATCCAAAGATGGCACCAGTCGGATGCTGGATTTAATTGGGGTGATGGAGCAGTCGGGTGTCCCTGGTGTATTCTTGTCACTCAACGCCGAAAAGGCCTTTGATAGGGTGCACTGGGGATATCTGGAAAGAGTGCTCACGAAATTTGGTTTTGAAGGAAGAATTAAGTCATCTGTTTTGGCCTTGTACTCTCACCCAAATGCTTCAATTCTACCCTCGGGTTTTCGCTCATTAAAATTTTCTATAACCAATGGCACCCGCCAGGGGTGCCTGCTGTCCCCTATTGTTTTTGCTCTGGTGGTGGAACCTCTGGCAGAGGCGATTAGGGTGAACCCGAACATAACTGGTATAAGGGTAGGGGAGCATAAACATAAATTTCGTCTATATGCAGATGATCTAATAATATCATGTACTAACCTTGAATATTCCTTTCCAGCAGTGATGTCCACCCTGTCGACCTTTTCTGAGGTGTCTTATTACAAATTGAATGCCACTAAGTCCGTAGTAATAATAATAATAATAATAATAATAATAATAATTTTATTCATTTATATAGCGCTATTAATTCCACAGTACTTTACATACATTGGTAATACTGTCCCCATTGGGGCTCACAATCTAGAGTATGTCTGTATGTCTTTTGAGTGTGGGAGGAAACCCACGTAAACACAGGGAGAACATACAAACTCCTTGCAGATGGTGTCCTTGGTGGGATTTGAACCCAGGATCCCGCTGCATGACTGCAGTGCTAACAACTGAGCCACCGTGCCGCTCATGTACTACCATTTAATGTACCCGCAAGGTCCAGAAGGATTTTGGAGGCAGCCTTTCCTTTCCAGTGGTGTGAAGACAGTATCCCTTATCTAGGTATCCGTTTGACACCAACCCATTCCCTCATCAGATCTAATCTCGATCACCTACTCAAAAACTTGGGTCAGGATCTAGGCAGGTATGAGAAGTTGTCGCTATCTTGGATGGCGACAATTCAATCCTTTAAGATGACGTTCCTTCCTAAACTGCTGTATATGTTTAGGTGTCCCCCTCTTAAAATTCCATATAGATATTTGATAAAACTGCAGTCGATGACCAATAAGTTTATTTGGGGTAATAAAAGAGCTAGAGTTGCTAGTAAGATTATGCATCTGCCATATGGAATGGGAGGTCTGGGTACGTCTAATGTGATGGCTTATTATAAAGCTTCTCTTATAGAATTACTCAAAGAATGGTGGAACACGGAGAGCCCCCATAGGTGGGTTCAACTTGAGCACTCTCTGACAGACCAGGGTTCGACGAGGAAACTGATGGAGGTGGAATATCTAAAACGTTCTAGGTCTACCCTGTGTCTCCCTACTATGACAGCATCGATAGCCATATGGCGCAGTGAGATGATCCCTAAGATCCAGGTCCCGCAGTCAGAAATTTCGCTCAGAGCATTAGAATCCCACATTCCATATACAAATTTGAGTAGATGGGAGGCAGCGGGTTTTGGAGTTTTGGCTGACTTTTACGATTGTGCAGAGATTAGGCCCTTCAACGATATACTTCGGGAGCACCCCTCCCTAAAGGGGTGTTTTTATCAACACCTGCAGATTCGCCATTTTCTAAGCACAAAATTCCCCCTGGGATCAAACCCGACCTTACCCACTGTTAAGGCGCTATTGTTTAAAAAACTATTGAGGCAAGCGGGAATCTCTTTAACCTACAAATGGTTGAACAACCCCTCTGACAAGCAAAAGCTCCCATACATGACTAAATGGGAAAAAGATTTAGACATTAACACCTCCCCCTCAGCGTGGCATACTGCGACACAGTGGTTGCAAAAATCCTCAAAATGCATTAACCATTTGGAACAGCTAAAAAAGGTGCATCTACGTTGGTACCTTACGCAGGCAAAATTGGTGCATTACATTCCCAACTACTCACCGCTCTGTTGGAAGGGCTGCCTCCAGAGGGGATCACTGGGACACTGTTGGTGGCACTGTCCGAGGGTCCAATCTTTTTGGATAGCAGTTTTCAGACTCATTAGCGAAATGACAAATGTGCACACCAACCCCAACCCAGGGCTGGCAGTTCTGAATTTGGGCATAGACTCGTACCCGCAGAATTTTAGGGGACTGATTGTGCAAATTCTAATAGCTGCCAGACAGTGTCTAAACCATTCGTGGAAGGCCACTGAAGCTCCCTCTGGAGCAGAGTTTTACAGTAGGATCGACCAACAATGCCAATATGAATACTGCCTTGCCCACTCCCTAAAACAAAAAACTAGAATTCTTACAATATGGGAACCCTGGCTGTCATCCAGCCATGCAACACCTATTACACAACTATTCCCCGGGCAAAGAGCACCTAGTTGAGATACAGCTGATGGAATTATAGCCCTAGCTCGGCTAGCCAGGGGGCTAAAGCATTGAGACCCTGACTGAGGCAGCAGTTTATGAGAGAAATCTAGGAGGAGTTGATGGCCCCGGCTGGTGGACTGGGGTTGGTAATGCAGGCAGGCATCTAACCCTCTACCCTTACTAACCCCCCCACTTCCTCCAACCCTACCTTCTTCCCCTCCCCCTTTGTTCTTGTTCCCCCTTACTTGAATGAAGTCCCCATCTTTCCTCCCCTCTCCTCCCTCCCCATGTTGTTGTGTGGTTAAAGTGTAAGGCAGAGGAATTGTAACTGGATTGTCTTGGAGTATACTAATGTATGGAGCCCTCATGTGCGGGCAGTTGACAAATGTTATCTTAATTTACCATGTATGATTTTGTATCTGCTGTGTTTTCAATAAAAACTAATTGGATTAAAAAAAAAATTAGAATGGATCAATCCTTCCAAAAGTCCTGATTACGCCTTACGCGTTTCAGAGAAAAAACTCCTTAATCATAGGCAAATGTAGAGAAATAAAATATGCAGTGGCTTAAATAGATCCCATGACCAGCCGGAACTACATAAAAAAGTGCCATAGGTTACATATCCATACTTCAGTGAACAGGTTAAAAAAACACACATTTCATGCGGACATTAGATTATACAAAAAATTATATACATTTAAATACATGTCAATATAGATTAATAGATATAAGACAAATCGGACCGATAATTCAGGCCATTAGGATAACGTGCCTTTAGTTTGAGTATCCAAAAGGCTTCCCTGGCCAAAACAAGGCTATGCCAGTCCCCTCCTCTGTAAGGCCTATTAACTCTTTCAACACCTTGTACTTTTAATGAACTTAAATTCCCCTGATGTATATCTCTAAAGTGTTTGGTGAGTCCTGAAGTAGTACGTCCCACCAGAGATTCTGCAGATGCAGAGGAGACATGTTCACTGATACGTTTTTTCAAAGTACGAATAGTGTACCCAATGTAATATTTACAGCAAGTATCACAACTAGCCATATATATTACATGTGTCATGTTGCAATTTATAAAGGTTTTAATTTTATATGTTTTATCATCGGTGCATCGGTGTCCGTAATATGGTCACCTTTTTGATAAATTTACACATATTACATTTTTGTTGTCCACATTTAAAAGTCCCTTTATAATTCAACCAGGTAGCGCTATTCTGCTACCGTCCATGTATTGCACTAGGGGAAACCACATCTCCAATACTCCTCCCTCTACGGGCCACGAACCTAATTCCTCCCTGTAGAATCTTATTTAATTTGTCATCCTGACATAGGATAGGGGTATACTTTCGTATTACTTTACATATTCTAGTGAAATCCCCCGAGAAGGGGGTAGAAAAAGTTATGGGATTCTTAATCACTAGGTCACTTCTGCGACTTTGTTCCAATAAGGTATCCTGAGATTTACTAGAGACTATCTCCCGGGCTTTCAAAATTGATTCATGTTTATATCCCCTATTTAAGAGTCTCTGATAGATGTAGTTGCTCTCATGTTGGAAAGCGTCGTTGTCAGATGCTGATCTCCTTGCCCGAATCATCTCACCCATTGGTAAATTCCGGGTGACATGAGTCGGATGACAGCTATCTGCCCGCAAGAGAGTATTCCCACTTAAAGGCTTCCTAAATAATTTAGTATGAATCCTGCCGTCCTTTGCATCGCCCCTCAACCACAAATCCAAGAATGATGTTTAATCTTGACAATTATTCATTGTAAAACTCAGATTCAATTCATTGTGGTTTATATATTCCAGAAAATCCTTAATCTCCAACTCAGTATTCTGGTCCGAGGCACCTGGACGACACTCCCATATAATGAGAATGTCGTCCAGGTGCAGCACCCTGGGATATGCTACCCCAGTGATCTGAGAGAGAGGGGAGCCAGCACGATCTGAAAATGGCATGCATCATATAAAAGGTGCAAATTCACAGATTTATTCCAACTGTACTGTAATATAAATGAGATTTTTAGCAAATAATTGATCAATTCTTTGAGCCACCCCTGCCAACGTCACGGCAAATCTCAATAGGGGGGTCCTACTCTATATTATGTATTTCATGTGCCATGCGGCCTCCTAGATAAAGTTAAAAGCAGAACTATAATGGAACACACATACCTGTAACCTGTATATATAGCCGCTTCTATGTTGCAAAAGAGGCAATTGTGGATAGAGGCCAGCCCAGGTCCCAGCATGTGGAGCAAGCTCTACACATACCAGGACTATATCAGAACTGACCCTCCCAGTGCCAGACAGCAACCATTGATAAAGGCGGACCAGATCCAAGTATGGTGCTTAATTAGCAATGCCTGTGGAAAGGGTGAGGCAACTGAATGTGTACAGCTACCAACAGGAGGAATATATTGCAAACCAAGATCAGGCGTGCATGGCATGGTGGTGACCAGCCACCAGACATTTGCACCATAACTACAACCAAACAGAGAGAGAGGGGAGCCAGCACGATCTGAAAATGGCATGCGTCATATAAAAGGTGCAAATTCACAGATTTATTCCAACTGTACTGTAATATAAATGAGATTTTTAGCAAATAATTGATCAATTCTTTGAGCCACCCCTGCCAACGTCACGGCAAATCTAAATAGGGGGGTCCTACTCTATATTCTGTATTTCATGTGCCATGCGGCCTCCTAGATAAAGTTAAAAGCAGAACTATAATGGAGCACACATACCTGTAACCTGTATATATAACCGCTTCTATGTTGCAAAAGAGGCAATTGTGGATAGAGGCCAGCCCAGGTCCCAGCATGTGGAGCAAGCTCTACACATACCAGGACTATATCAGAACTGAACCTCCCAGTGCCAGACAGCAACCATTGATAAAGGCGGACCAGATCCAAGTATGGTGCTTAATTAGCAATGCCTGTGGAAAGGGTGAGGCAACTGAATGTGTACAGCTACCAACAGGAGGAATATATTGCAAACCAAGATCAGGCGTGCATAGCATGGTGGTGACCAGCCACCAGACATTTGTAGCATAACTACAACCAAACAGAGAGAGAGGGGAGCCAGCACGATCTGAAAATGGCATGCATCATATAAAAGGTGCAAATTCACAGATTTATTCCAACTGTACTGTAATATAAATGAGATTTTTAGCAAATAATTGATCAATTGTTTGAGCCACCCCTGCCAACGTCACGGCAAATCTCAATAGGGGGGTCCTACTCTATATTCTGTATTTCATGTGCCATGCGGCCTCCTAGAGGCAGGGGTGGCTCAAAAAATTGATCAATTATTTGCTAAAAATCTCATTTTTTTATTATAGTACAGTTGGAATAAATCTGTGAATTTTCACTTTTTATATGTTGCATGCCAATTTCAGATCGTGCTGGCTCCTTTTTCTCTGTTATGACTGTAGTTATGCTATGATTTCTGGTGATTGACCATCACCATACCATGCACGCCTGATTTTGGTTTGCAATGTATTCCTCCTGTTGGTAGCTGTACACATTCAGTTACCTCACCCCTTTCCACAGGCAATGCTAATTAAGCACCATTCTTGGATCTGGTCCGCCTTTATCAATGGTTGCTGTCTGGCACTGGGAGGATCAGTTCTGATATAGTCCTGGTATGTGTAGAGCTTGCTACACATGCTGGGACCTGGGCTGGTCTCTATCCACAATTGCCTTTTTTGCAACATGGAAGCGGCTATATACAGGTTACAGGTATGTGTGCTCCATTATGGTTCTGCTTTTAACTTTATCTAGGAGGCCGCATGGCACATGAAATACAGAATATAGAGTAGGACCCCCCTATTGAGATTTGCCGTGACGTTGGCAGGGGTGGCTCAAAAAATTGATCAATTATTTGCTAAAAATCTAATTTTTTTTATTATAGTACAGTTGGAATAAATCTGTGAATTTTCACTTTTTATATGATGCATGCCAATTTCAGATCGTGCTGGCTCCTTTTTCTCCACCCCAGTGATCTGCATGATCCTAAGGCTTTCTGGATCACCCTATGCTGACAACCCACACCTCACACACAGGTAGGGGCACATTCCCTGAGACCTGGGCGCAGCATGTAGAGGGTTAACAGTGGTCAGATGTGAGAACCAATCCCTTAGCTGTTAGCCTGGGAAAGGGGTGTGGCTTGTGGGAAGCAACAGGTGTTGCTAGGCAGAGTTAGGAGAGAGGAAAAACGACAGTTGAAGGAGCGACAGTTGAAAGGAGCCAGAGAGTGAGGGGTGTGAGGATTGTGAGGAGACCCCCAAAAAATGACTAGGAGGTAGTAGCCTGAGGGTAGATAGATCCCAGGCACTACGCACGAGGGGCTACTGGACCCCAGAGTAGACAACAGCTCCAAGCGGTCTGCTGATCCAGCCGTGTGTGGTGACTTCCAGGGTACCACACCACCCATAGGCTCAGGGACACAGCCACATATATAGGACCCGGGAGAGGGCACAGAGAAGTAGCCTACCCCACAAGGGACCGCGAGGCCTGTCATACTGGGCCTGGAAAACAAAAGGAGTCGAGCGCCGCAGGTCACCAACAGCTTCAGGCAAGGGGACCATCAGCTCTGCATGTGCACGGAGGGCTCAACTGGGACTCACGTCAGCACCGGGACAAAGGAAAGTCGGTTGACCAGCCGTGCCAAATTGCACTTGCAACATCAAGTGAGTAAATATCAGTTAATCTGCAAGAACTGTGTCGTGTCTATTACTGGTGAACCACAAGGCGCAGCACACCTACATGGGACTTAAGCCCCTACTGGGGGAGGGTGCGAACACACTTGCTGCTATACCATCTGTCCCTAAAACCACAGCAGCGGCGGGACATCTTATTACCACAACCCGCCAGTGGCGTCACAAGTGACATACAAAATAACCCTGTTACCGAGCGCCCCCAGGTAACGGAACCGGGCACGGCCACCTGTGACGGCGATCCCCATTATCCACCACCCGGAACCGAGTATCCCAAGGGCCTGGGTTGTGGCAGCGCTCTACACAGGTATCTACCATACCAAGACAATGATCCAAGAAAGGGATTACTCCCCGTATGTATCGAGCCCTCCTCCCACCAGGCCATATAAATATTGGCCAGGCTGGGGAGAAGCTCGCGCCCATCGGGCATCCACAGACCTGGAGAAAAAAAGAATGTTCAAATTTAAAAAAAAATGTATTCTTCAGTAAGAATTCCACCGCCCGCATAATGAACTGCTTGGTCTCTGATGGGTATAATCTGTATTTATCTAAGAAAAAAGATAGTGCCACAAGAGACAAATCCAGGGGTATTGATGGATACAGTGATGACACATCGCATGTTATCCACTTTGATCTATCATTCCAATTAATTTGATTTAGATTCCCCAAAAGAGACTTAGTATCTTTAATTAATCCTACAATCCTTGCTACAATCGGCTGGAGATGATAATCTATCCAATTTGATAGTTTTTCCCCCAGAGACCCAATCCCCGCTACTATCGGGCGCATTGGTGGGGGAAAAACTCCTTTGTGGGTCTTTGGTAAAGCATGTAAAATAGGACAAATTGGATCCTCTACCAGAATATAGTCTCTCAATTTGGCATCAAGTACACCCATCTCAAAACCCTGTATTATCAAATCATCAAATTTCTTTTTAATAGATATAGTAGGGTCAGATTGTAATTTCCTGAATGTCTGAACATCCGATAACATCTTATTAATCTCCCTAGTATATAATTCAGTATCCAGAATAACAACCAGGCCACCCTTGTCTGATGGCCTGATTGTTATCCCAGAAATAGATCGCAATTCAGACAAAGCTTTCCTCTCACTCCTGGACAAATTATCCTGTAAGACAAAATCCTGCTCAAAAATCTGTGTAATCTCTCGCTCTAACACCTGCTGTAAATCATCCATCACAGGAACACAGGAGTTCACAGGGTAAAAGTTCGGGTTTGAAGTAAGCACATTAACTTCCAAATTACGAAAATCTTCTTCCCCAACCGTAAATCCAGGAGCAATCTTAGTATTATCTGATCATTTAACTCCAAGTCCAGCAGTATATGATCAGTTGCATGGTCATCTGTTTCCCTGGGCAGTGGTTCCCCACTATTGTCATCATTAAAGAAATGTCTTTTGACTGTCAGCAAGCGAATAAATCTGTTGATATCCTTGATTGTCTGGAATAATTCCCCTCTAGATGTAGGGACAAATTTTAATCCTTTAATAAGAAGGCCAATCTGCGCTTCAGTGAGCAAAAAAGGAGAGAGATTGACCACTGAGCCAGGCACATGATTTATCTGTTGTATTTCCTTCCCTTCCTCCGATTGCTTTGTCGAGTTGGGTATCTGTGTGGGTCTATGATGTTTCCTCCCTGCCCTACGCCTCCTCCGTTTTTTTGGGGGTTAGGGGTAGACATCAAGGAATTTGTAGTTGTATTAAAATCGGAAGATGAAGAGGGGTTCATATTAGATGGTAAATCATTCTCAGATGAAGAGAAACTAACCCTCCTATTCATATCCTCCCGTTCCATACCATTCTTTTTGAGTATGGATCTAGGTTTAGAATTTCGTCTCCATTTATACACCATATCTGTGCTGTAGTCTATACAATCGCTATCAAATTTAGAGTTTTTCAAATCAACAATAGACTCTTCCAATTTGTCTATATTGGACTGAATATGTTGATTTAGTTTAATATATTCCTCCTCTGAGATTGTATCTTTCAAAAGTTGTTGATTTTTGGAAATGGATTCATCCAAATCCTTAATGATCTTATTTTCCTCTCGAATAATCAACTGCATCAATTTAAACGAGCATTCTGTCAGCACAGTATTCCAATCCGTCTGAAAATCCTCATTATAAATATTTATAGGTGGTTTTCTAATTCTAAGTCCTCTAGGAATCATCAGACAATCAATATATTTTACAGGGAAATTGCATCCCACCAGACCTGTAATTTTTTGTTTTAAGTTTATCCAACACATGAAATAATCCATCTGCCTCTGTAGACAGAGTTTTATCCAGCTTACTTCTGCTGAAAATACTAGCCACTTTGTTCATACGGCTTTCATTTTCCAAGGGCATATTCATGGAATGATTGTCCATCATTAACATCAATAAGACAAAACCCAAAGTCCCAATAATATCTTGTAAAAGGAGCACGGAAAAGCCAAAAAACTGAGTAGAAAAACACCAAGAAAGTAAATATTCCAGCTCACCAATCTGTAGATCTAGATGTCCATTTGGTCCAGTGCATCCCTGATTTGATGTACTTTTTTCCTTGTGTCCTGAGGAAGGGAGCAGAGACTCCAGAAACGCGTCGACCTAAAGATGAAATAAAGGAACATTAACTCTCTATGGTTAGAGTGGTCACTGGCGCGGCCGTGCAAGCCCTACTTCACCATTCTCTGTTACTAAATTATTTAGGAAGCCGATAAGTGGGAATACTCTCTTGCGGGCAGATAGCTGTCATCCGACTCATGTCACCCGGAATTTACCAATGGGTGAGATGATTCGGGCGAGGAGATCAGCATCTGACAACGACGCTTTCCAACATGAGAGCAATTACATCTATCAGAGACTCCTAGATAGGGAGTATAAACATGAATCAATTTTGAAAGCCCGGGAGATAGTCTCTAGTAAATCTCAGGATACCTTATTGGAACAAAGTCGCAGAAGTGACCTAGTGATTAAGAATCCCATAAGTTTTACTACCCCCTTTTCGGTGGATTTCACTAGAATATGTAAAGTAATACGAAAGTATAGCCCTATCCTATGTCAGGATGACAAATTAAATAAGATTCTACAGGGAGGAATTAGGTTCGTGGCCCGTAGAGGGAGGAGTATTGGAGATGTGGTTTCCCCTAGTGCAATACATGGACGGCAGGAGAATAGCGTTACCTGGTTGAATTATAAAGGGACTTTTAAATGTGGACAACAAAAATGTAATATGTGTGAATTTATCAAAAAAGGTGACCATATTACGGACACTGATGGTAAAACATATACAATTAAAACCTTTATAAATTGCAACACGACACATATAATATATATGGCTAGTTGTGATACTTGCTGTAAATATTACATTGGGTACACTATTCGTACTTTGAAGAAACGTATCAGTGAACATGTCTCCTCTGCATCTGCAGAATCTCTGGTGGGACGTACTACTTCAGGACTCGCCAAACACTTTAGAGATATGCATCAGGGGAATGTACGTTCATTAAAAGTACAAGGTATTGAAAGAGTTAATAGGCCTTACAGAGGAGGGGACTGGCATTACCTCGTTTTGGCCAGGGAAGCCTTTTGGATACTCAAACTAAAGGCACGTTATCCTAATGGCCTGAATTATCGGTTCGATTTGTCTTATATCTATTTAATCTATATTGACATGTATTTAGATGTATGTAATTTTTTGTATAATCTAATGTCCGCATGAAATGTGTGTTTTTTTAACCTGTTCACTGAAGTATGGATATGTAACCTATGGCACTTTTTTATGTAGTTCCGGCTGGTCATGGGATCTATTTAAGCCACTGCATATTTTATTTCTCTACATTTGCCTATGATTAAGGAGTTTTTTCTCTGAAACGCGTAAGCGTAATCAGGGCTTTTGGAAGGACTGATCCATTCTAATTTTTATGATGAATTTGAAATAAAGAAGAATAATTTTTTATGGACATCAGTGCTGGATTTGTTTTCTACCCCTTCCTCCCTTCATTTATGGACAAAGCGCTCACAATGAGCCCTGTCCTGGGAAATCAGAGCAGATGAAAATTTAATTTATTCACTGCTATTCTTGAGTTAATTTATTCACTGAATTGAGGTGGGGAGCTGGGAGAAAAGATGTGACCAGCAGGACTGCAGGAGTGAGCCCTCAATAAGGGACAGTCCCGCTGAATCCGGGATGGTTGGCAAGAATGATGTTATCATTGGTAAGGAGTGGCACTCCTGGAGTCAATGTGCAAGGGTGGAAATTCTTTTTACCCATCGGTAGTACATACATATATTATTCATGAGCATCAAGACATGGTGAAGAAAGAGAAGGATCTGAGAAAAAAACAAAAAACATATACCCTTGTTTGGATTAGAAGGGATGCACATTATTACAACTTACAAACCTAAATATTTTGGGTGACTTTAGTTTTGCTTGGTGTCCTCTAAGTGGGGTCAAAACGTCTGGGGAAATCCAGGCCTTTTTCTATTCTATAAGAGTCAGCCTACCTGCATTTTCCTGTTATGGCGACTATGCCTATCTGTCTTCATTTCCCTGGTGGCTCTAGAAACCCACTCAGATAAGTTGATAGTTTCAGGGCAGGCCAGCACCTCCAAGATGTACAAGGAAAGTTTGTGCCACATGTCCAGCTTAGGCAAGAAATAGTGATATGGCACTGAAGAATCAGGGAGGACGCTGGTATGGTCGCCTAGGTACTCCTTCTCAATCTTTGCCAACTTCTCCCTCCTTGTCAGAGTAACCCGCACAGCTTTGCCTTGGTATTGGGATTAGAGATGAGCAATGTTCGAGGTTCGCCAATTTCATGTTCGAGTGATTTTGGGGGGTGTTCGAGTCGTTCGACGAACTCGAACGATTTGCTAAAAGTTCGGCAGTTCGGCAGCTGGTGATCCAATTTTGGGGGGACCCCCACGTGTTTTTTTTTAAAAATTATTTATTTAATTTAAAATAACAGCGTGGGGTGCCCTCAGTTTTGGATTACCAGCCAAGGTGAAGCTGCCAGCTGTGGTCTGCAGGCTGCAGCCGTCTGCTTTACCCTAGCTGGCTATCAAAAATAGGGGGAACCCCACGTCATTTTTTTTTTTTTAAATGTATTTATTTTTTTTGGCTGAATACAAGGCTAAGCATCCCTTAGTGCAACATGAAAGACACCAAAGGGTGCAAAATTACAAAATGCAGGAGATGGGACATTATATGTTTTTCTGCCATTATAATGACAGAAAAGACTGATATGAAGTGTACAGGCAGAAGAAGATCACCAAAGCGCTCTACGCTGTCAAAGCAGTAGAAAATGGCACTGGAGTGAACATGTGACCGCCTCATGTAGGTTGAAGCTATGCATCCTGGGTAAGCTTATGTATTTTCCCTCCTTCAGTTTTTTTGCGGTATGCAAAAAAACGGAAAGCACACGGATGACAAACGGATGACATACGGACCGTATACGGAACGGAACAGAACCGGATGCCACACAGATGCATCCGTGAAAAAAACGGACCGTTTTTTGCGGACCGCAAAAACGGATCGGTTGTGTGAATGTAGCCTTATTCTGATCTGCCGTTTATAAACAGCAGGCAGAAATAAGTGAATAGTGCCCTCAGCGTCAGAAAATCTCCGGGGTTTCAGGGGGTAGCTGAGACCCTGGAGATCATAATTCAGGCTGTTTTTTCCGGTCCCCGCTCACGTGATCACCGGTATACACCGTATACCGATGATCACGTTTCAGTAAATGACAGCGCCGATAAAAAATTATTTATCTCCCATCTGGCATGAACAAACATGTCAGTTGGGAGATAAATCTCCTCCCCGGTCCCCTCTGGTCGCTCTGTGTCGCCAAAGTGCCCCCCCACCCCCTCCTGGAAATCCAAGATGGCCGCGCGCACAGCAGCGCGCCGGCCGCATTCACCCTACTCCTCTGATTTCTGTCGCATGTGCCATGACACATGCAACAGAAAATTCCTCCCCAGGCCCTGCCAGGTCACCCCCTATAACCCCACCGGTGTCCCACGGTACCTGTGCAGCGTTGATCCCCCGCGGCCCCCTCCTTCACAATAGACGCTGCCGCATGCACAGAGCGGCTGTCAGCTCAGCTTCCTGTGTTCAGACACAGTGAGTGGTGGTAACCATGCATCTGTAAGCTACTGCAATGCCCTGCTCATGAGGTAAGGAACATAGTTGATCAGGAGAGCTATACTACATTTCCAAATGGAGGTATTTGATTTTATAGTTGCCCTGCTGAACGACTACCAAACATGACAGTCCGTTATACGCCACAAGAAAACATATCTAAATACCGAGCTCTGTTGTTTAGTATTCATTCAGCTGGATAACTGGACTTAAAAAGGTATTCCATCTCCAAGATCCTATCCCCAATATATAGCAGGTGTAATAGTATTAATATTAGGACTAGAGATGAGCGAACCGGTCCCGGTTCGGCTCGAGGCGGTTCGCCGAACGGGGGGTCTGGCTCGAGTTCGGCTCGTCGAACGTTCGACGAACCGAACTCGAGCCCATAGGAAACAATGGCAGGCAATCACAAACACAGTAAAACACCTAGAAAACACCCTCAAAGGTGTCCAAAAGGTGACAAACAACTCACAACACAACACAAACACATGGGAAAGTGACAAGGACATGTACTCATGCGAAAACAAAACAGCTGGACAAGGAAAAAGAGGAGGACACACAGATATAGGCATGGCACGCCCTTCTAAAGTCATGTAAAACACCGCAAGGTGACTCCAAGCGGAGTCTCCCTTTTTTCCAAAAATTGGGCCCCACACACCCACCCCTTCAGTGGCAGCAGTTGTGCCCCAGTTGTACACTTCACAGCTAGATTTGCATCAAGCACATTCAAAAATACGCCATTCTTATCCGTCCCCAGGATGACACCGGGGTAGGTAGCAAAGTCTTTCCTGATCCCAGCTCTGTTCATCTTGGCTTCTTTTAAAAACACAGCAAGCAAGGGTTACTCCAAGCGGAGTCTCCCTTTTTTCCAAAAATTGGGCCACACAGACACCCACCCCATCAGTGGCAGCACTTGGGCCCTAGTTGCAAACAGGATGTTTTGATTTGCATCAAGCACATTCAAAAATACGCTATTCTTAGCCGTCCCCAGGATGACACTGGGGTAGGTAGCAAAGTCTTTGCTGACCCATGACTTGTTCATCTTGGCTTCTTTTAAAAACAATGTAAGCAAGGGTTACTCCAAGCGGAGTCTCCCCTTTTTTCCAAAAATTGGGCCCCACACACACCCACCCATTCAGTGGCAGCAGTTGTGCCCCAGTTGTACACTTCACAGCTAGATTTGCATCAAGCACATTCAAAAATACGCCATTCTTATCCGTCCCCAGGATGACACCGGGGTAGGTAGCAAAGTCTTTCCTGATCCCAGCTCTGTTCATCTTGGCTTCTTTTAAAAACACAGCAAGCAAGGGTTACTCCAAGCGGAGTCTCCCTTTTTTCCAAAAATTGGGCCACACAGACACCCACCCCATCAGTGGCAGCACTTCGGCCCTAGTTGCAAACAGGATGTTTTGATTTGCATCAAGCACATTCAAAAATACGCTATTCTTATCCGTCCCCAGGATGACACCGGGGTAGGTAGCAAAGTCTTTCCTGATCCCAGCTCTGTTCATCTTGGCTTCTTTTAAAAACACAGCAAGCAAGGGTTACTCCAAGCGGAGTCTCCCTTTTTTCCAAAAATTGGGCCACACAGACACCCACCCCATCAGTGGCAGCACTTGGGCCCTAGTTGCAAACAGGATGTTTTGATTTGCATCAAGCACATTCAAAAATACGCTATTCTTATCCGTCCCCAGGATGACACCGGGGTAGGTAGCAAAGTCTTTCCTGATCCCAGCTCTGTTCATCTTGGCTTCTTTTAAAAACACAGCAAGCAAGGGTTACTCCAAGCGGAGTCTCCCTTTTTTCCAAAAATTGGGCCACACAGACACCCACCACATCAGTGGCAGCACTTGGGCCCTAGTTGCAAACAGGATGTTTTGATTTGCATCAAGCACATTCAAAAATACGCTATTCTTAGCCGTCCCCAGGATGACACCGGGGTAGGTAGCAAAGTCTTTCCTGATCCCAGCTCTGTTCATCTTGGCTTCTTTTAAAAACACAGCAAGCAAGGGTTACTCCAAGCGGAGTCTCCCTTTTTTCCAAAAATTGGGCCACACAGACACCCACCACATCAGTGGCAGCACTTGGGCCCTAGTTGCAAACAGGATGTTTTGATTTGCATCAAGCACATTCAAAAATACGCTATTCTTATCCGTCCCCAGGATGACACCGGGGTAGGTAGCAAAGTCTTTCCTGATCCCAGCTCTGTTCATCTTGGCTTCTTTTAAAAACACAGCAAGCAAGGGTTACTCCAAGCGGAGTCTCCCTTTTTTCCAAAAATTGGGCCACACAGACACCCACCCCATCAGTGGCAGCACTTGGGCCCTAGTTGCAAACAGGATGTTTTGATTTGCATCAAGCACATTCAAAAATACGCTATTCTTAGCCGTCCCCAGGATGACACTGGGGTAGGTAGCAAAGTCTTTGCTGACCCATGACTTGTTCATCTTGGCTTCTTTTAAAAACAATGTAAGCAAGGGTTACTCCAAGCGGAGTCTCCCCTTTTTTCCAAAAATTGGGCCCCACACACACCCACCCATTCAGTGGCAGCAGTTGTGCCCCAGTTGTACACTTCACAGCTAGATTTGCATCAAGCACATTCAAAAATACGCCATTCTTATCCGTCCCCAGGATGACACCGGGGTAGGTAGCAAAGTCTTTCCTGATCCCAGCTCTGTTCATCTTGGCTTCTTTTAAAAACACAGCAAGCAAGGGTTACTCCAAGCGGAGTCTCCCTTTTTTCCAAAAATTGGGCCACACAGACACCCACCCCATCAGTGGCAGCACTTCGGCCCTAGTTGCAAACAGGATGTTTTGATTTGCATCAAGCACATTCAAAAATACGCTATTCTTATCCGTCCCCAGGATGACACCGGGGTAGGTAGCAAAGTCTTTCCTGATCCCAGCTCTGTTCATCTTGGCTTCTTTTAAAAACACAGCAAGCAAGGGTTACTCCAAGCGGAGTCTCCCTTTTTTCCAAAAATTGGGCCACACAGACACCCACCCCATCAGTGGCAGCACTTGGGCCCTAGTTGCAAACAGGATGTTTTGATTTGCATCAAGCACATTCAAAAATACGCTATTCTTAGCCGTCCCCAGGATGACACTGGGGTAGGTAGCAAAGTCTTTGCTGACCCATGACTTGTTCATCTTGGCTTCTTTTAAAAACAATGTAAGCAAGGGTTACTCCAAGCGGAGTCTCCCCTTTTTTCCAAAAATTGGGCCCCACACACACCCACCCATTCAGTGGCAGCAGTTGTGCCCCAGTTGTACACTTCACAGCTAGATTTGCATCAAGCACATTCAAAAATACGCCATTCTTATCCGTCCCCAGGATGACACCGGGGTAGGTAGCAAAGTCTTTCCTGATCCCAGCTCTGTTCATCTTGGCTTCTTTTAAAAACACAGCAAGCAAGGGTTACTCCAAGCGGAGTCTCCCTTTTTTCCAAAAATTGGGCCACACAGACACCCACCCCATCAGTGGCAGCACTTGGGCCCTAGTTGCAAACAGGATGTTTTGATTTGCATCAAGCACATTCAAAAATACGCTATTCTTATCCGTCCCCAGGATGACACCGGGGTAGGTAGCAAAGTCTTTCCTGATCCCAGCTCTGTTCATCTTGGCTTCTTTTAAAAACACAGCAAGCAAGGGTTACTCCAAGCGGAGTCTCCCTTTTTTCCAAAAATTGGGCCACACAGACACCCACCACATCAGTGGCAGCACTTGGGCCCTAGTTGCAAACAGGATGTTTTGATTTGCATCAAGCACATTCCAAATCCACAAGCATTTACTCTCCCCAGGATGACACAGGGGTAGTAAATTCCTTCTGGATCCATGACTTGTTCATTTTGATGAACGTCAGTCTGTCCACATTGTCACTGGACAGACGCGTGCGCTTATCTGTCAGCACACACCCAGCAGCACTGAATACACGTTCAGAGACAACGCTGGCAGCTGGACACGACAAAATCTCCAAGGCGTAACTGGAGAGCTCTGGCCATTTTTCTATGTTTGAAGCCCAAAAGGAGCAAGGCTCCAGTTGCACAGTCATGGCATCGATGTTCATTTGGAGATACTCCTGTATCATCCTCTCCAGCCGTTGAGTATGTGTCAGACTTGTTGTCTCTGGTGGCCTTGCAAAAGAGGGTCTAAAAAAATTATGAAAAGATTCCATAAAATTGCTGTTACCGGCACCAGAAAAGGTCCTACTGGTACGGGTAGACTGTTGAAGATGACGAGACCGTCCCATGTTTGTCAAGTTACAACTGGGAGATTCACTCCCTGCACCTGCACGGTTGTTTGGTGGAAAAGCCGAGCTAAGATCTAGTAACAGCTTCTGCTGATACTCCTGCATACGTGCGTCCCTTTCTATGGCTGGAATTATGTCACAAAATTTGGACTTGTACCGGGGATCTAATAGTGTGGCAATCCAGTAGTCATCATCACTTCTAATTTTGACAATACGACTGTCATGTTGGAGGTAGTGCAACAAAAAGGCACTCATGTGTCTTGCGCAGCCATGCGGACCAAGTCCATGCTGTGTTTGTGGCATAGAGGTGCTACCCGTTCTTTCTTCCTCTGACATCTGACCCCAACCTCTTTCAACTGAAATTTGACCAAGGTCTCCCTCATCCGCTGAGTCTTCCATGTCCATGGACAGTTCGTCCTCCATTTCTTCATGTTCTCCTGCACCTTGCTCAACATTTCGCCTGCTACTATGCGCCCTTGTCGATCCCTGTCCCCCATGGTCCCATGCCTGCTGCGTTGGTGATGATGAACGTCTGGACCTTCGTGATGTTGTTGTCCCTTGCGCATATGAATCCTCCTGTAGTTCCTCCCCTTCATGTTGTCCCACCCCCTGACTCCGAATAGTGTTTAGCGTGTGCTCCAGCATGTAAATGACTGGAATCGTCATGCTGATAATGGCATTGTCAGAGCTAAACATATTCGTCGCCATGTCGAAACTGTGCAGAAGGGTGCATAGGTCCTTGATCTGAGACCACTCCATCAGGGTGATCTGCCCCACCTCTGCATCTCGTTGGCCCAGGCTATACGTCATGACGTATTGCACCAGGGCTCTGCGGTGCTGCCACAGTCGCTGTAACATGTGGAGAGTTGAATTCCAGCGTGTCGCCACATCGCATTTCAGGCGATGAACCGGCAGGCCGAAAGACTTCTGGAGCGATGCAAGTCGCTCTGCTGCGGCGCTTGAACGGCGGAAGTGAGCTGACAGTTTTCGTGCCCTGTTCAGAAGGCCATCTAGGCCGGGATAGTGTGTTAAAAATTGCTGCACGACAAGGTTCAACACGTGAGCCATACAAGGTACGTGTGTCACCTTGCCCAGGCGAAGTGCCGCACCCAGGTTTGCAGCATTGTCGCACACGGCCTTACCAGGCTGCAGTTTGAGTGGAGACAACCATTTATTAAACTCGGACCGCAAAGCTGACCACAACTCCTCAGCTGTGTGACTCTTATTACCAAGACATGTCAAGCTAAAGACCGCCTGATGCCGTTGCGCTCTGCTGCCAGCATAGTAATGAGGGGTGCGTGATTCCTTCTGCGCAGTGAGAACGCTGGTGGCCTGACCAGGCAGGCTTGGGGCGGAGGTGGAGGACCCAGATGAGGTGGAGGATGCAGAAGCAGTGGCGGAACTTGGACAGACAGAGGATTGACACACAAGTCGTGGGGACGGCAAGACTTGTGCAGCAGACCCTTCACCATCTATCACCATAGTTACCCAGTGCCCAGTCAGCGACATGTAACGTCCCTGTCCATGCTTACTGGTCCAAGTATCGGTGGTGAAATGCACCCGTTCACACACAGAGTTTCTCAAGGAAGCGGTGATGTTGTGTGCGACATGCTGGTGTAGCGCGGGCACACCTTTCTTAGAGAAGTAGTGGCGACTAGGCATCTGGTACTGGGGCACAGCGACAGACATAAGGTCTCTAAAATCCTGTGTGTCCACTAGGCGGAAAGGCAGCATTTCGGTAGCCAACAGCTTACAGAGGGATAGAGTCAACCTCTTAGCTTTGTCATGGGTCGGAGGAAGTGGCCTTTTATTTGACCACATCTGAGGGACAGAGATCTGGCTGCTGTGTGTAGACGGTGTTGAGTAGGGTGTCCCTGGAAAAATGCAGGTTTGTGAGGAAAGTGCAGGCGGAGACATGATGTTGCCTTCATCCAACGTTGGTGCTATCGATGTCTGAGAGAGCTGTACACACTCACTTGTTTCCCCTTCCAAACCAACTGACGACCTTACAAGCAAACTGCCTGTTGCGGTTACAGTGGTGGAAGTTTTGCGTGGAAAAACAGGTGTGGCAGCTGTCCCCACAGTCCTAGAAGATGAAGAGCGCGCGGATGCAGTGGAAGGGGCGGGCGGTGGATGGTTCGCTCCACTAGGCCGCATTGCAGCACGGTGAGCTTCCCACCGGGACTTATGATATTTAGTCATGTGACGATTCATGGAAGAAGTTGTCAAACTGCTGAGGTTTTGACCTCTACTAACAGAATCATGACAAATGTTACATATCACATGAGTTGGGCGATCTTTTTCGATGTGAAAAAAGGACCAGGCTAGGCAAGGCTTAGAGGCCATGCGACCTGTTGATCCACCACGAATAATGCTCATAGGCAGAGTGGTGGCTGAGGATGCAGTTGTAGACGTGCTACCAGTGCTCCGACTCTGTCCAGGAAGGCGCAAGGTAACTTCGTCGTCGGTTGCATCCTCCTCCACCGCCTCTGTTGACCTCCTCGAGTGCCTGACTGGGGGTTGACAGTAGGTGGGATCTAGAACGTCATCATCAATTGTTGTGTTTGCACTCCCCTCCCCCTCAGACCGAGCCTCTTCTTGCCCTGAACGAATATTTAAGTTGTCATCCCAATCGGGTATCTGCGTCTCATCTTCATCAGTATGTTCCTCATTGTCTATAACCACAGGTGTTACAGTTTGTGACAAAGGGTCAACATTATGCTCAGAAACTTGGTCCTCACGGCCTGAATCTGAGTCACAAAGGTTCTGGGCATCACTGCAGACCATTTCCTGTTCTGTACTCACTGTAGCTTGGGAGCAGACCTCTGATTCCCAGGCTATAGTGTGACTGAACAGCTCTGCAGACTCAGCCATCTCAGTTCCACCATACTGTGCAGGGCTGATGGAGACTTCAGAGCTGGGAGAAAGCAAGTTTGATTGGGATGACAACTCAGAGGACTGGTGTTTTTTGGATGCGGTACTTGAAGTGGCAGAGAGGGCACTTGTTGGACCACTTGAGATCCATTCAAGCATTTTCCTTTTTTGCCCATCATCTACCTTTGTTCCTGTTGTTCGTGTCCGTAACAAAGGGAGCACATCGGATTGTCCACGGTAAGTAGTAGACATCTTACTTTTGCTGGTAGATGGTCTATCTTCAGCAGATGATAATGGAGCTTTGCCACCTTCCCCACGGACAAAACCTTTTTTGCCTTTTACACCACGCCTCTTCCCCTTTCCACCAGCATCTGTCATTTTGCCACTCATGTTGATTGCGACAAGATTGTGGACTGAAAATGTGGTAGTAAAAATTGAGAGGTGGTGAAGATTGCAGTGGTGGTCTAGCTTTATTAACAGCAGAATAATAAAGAATAAATATCCCTGACAATGCAACTTAGTTATAATTAGTTGGAGTGTGCAACGCAGGCAGACGTGCTGCAAATGTCTTTGCACTAGTGGGACTATAGCAAAGTCCAATAGCCACGTATAGGATGCCACTAGGTACACTGAGTGTTTGCTAGTATAATGGCTTGGTTAGAATGAGTTGTAGTGTGCAACGCAGGCAGACGCGCTCTGCAAATGTCTTTGCACTAGTGGGACTATAGCAAAGTCCAATAGCCACGTATAGGATGCCACTAGGTACACTGAGTGTTTGCTAGTATAATGGCTTAGTTAAAATGAGTTTGAGTGTGCAATGCCGGCAGACGCGCTATGCAAATGTCTTTGCACTAGTGGGACTATAGCAAAGTCCAATAGCCACGTATAGGATGCCACTAGGTACACTGAGTGTTTGCTAGTATAATGGCTTGGTTAGAATGAGTTGTAGTGTGCAACGCAGGCAGACGCGCTCTGCAAATGTCTTTGCACTAGTGGGACTATAGCAAAGTCCAATAGCCACGTATAGGATGCCACTAGGTACACTGAGTGTTTGCTAGTATAATGGCTTGGTTAGAATGAGTTGTAGTGTGCAACGCAGGCAGACGCGCTCTGCAAATGTCTTTGCACTAGTGGGACTATAGCAAAGTCCAATAGCCACGTATAGGATGCCACTAGGTACACTGAGTGTTTGCTAGTATAATGGCTTGGTTAGAATGAGTTGTAGTGTGCAACGCAGGCAGACGCGCTCTGCAAATGTCTTTGCACTAGTGGGACTATAGCAAAGTCCAATAGCCACGTATAGGATGCCACTAGGTACACTGAGTGTTTGCTAGTATAATGGCTTGGTTAGAATGAGTTGTAGTGTGCAACGCAGGCAGACGCGCTCTGCAAATGTCTTTGCACTAGTGGGACTATAGCAAAGTCCAATAGCCACGTATAGGATGCCACTAGGTACACTGAGTGTTTGCTAGTATAATGGCTTGGTTAGAATGAGTTGTAGTGTGCAACGCAGGCAGACGCGCTCTGCAAATGTCTTTGCACTAGTGGGACTATAGCAAAGTCCAATAGCCACATATAGGATGCCACTAGGTACACTGAGTGTTTGCTAGTATAATGGCTTGGTTAGAATGAGTTGTAGTGTGCAACGCAGGCAGACGCGCTCTGCAAATGTCTTTGCACTAGTGGGACTATAGCAAAGTCCAATAGCCACGTATAGGATGCCACTAGGTACACTGAGTGTTTGCTAGTATAATGGCTTGGTTAGAATGAGTTGTAGTGTGCAACGCAGGCAGACGCGCTCTGCAAATGTCTTTGCACTAGTGGGACTATAGCAAAGTCCAATAGCCACGTATAGGATGCCACTAGGTACACTGAGTGTTTGCTAGTATAATGGCTTGGTTAGAATGAGTTGTAGTGTGCAACGCAGGCAGACGCGCTCTGCAAATGTCTTTGCACTAGTGGGACTATAGCAAAGTCCAATAGCCACGTATAGGATGCCACTAGGTACACTGAGTGTTTGCTAGTATAATGGCTTGGTTAGAATGAGTTGTAGTGTGCAACGCAGGCAGACGCGCTCTGCAAATGTCTTTGCACTAGTGGGACTATAGCAAAGTCCAATAGCCACGTATAGGATGCCACTAGGTACACTGAGTGTTTGCTAGTATAATGGCTTGGTTAGAATGAGTTGTAGTGTGCAATGCAGGCAGACGCGCTCTGCTAATGTCTTTGCACTAGTGGGACTATAGCAAAGTCCAATAGCCACGTATAGGATGCCACTAGGTACACTGAGTGTTTGCTAGTATAATGGCTTAGTTAAAATGAGTTTGAGTGTGCAATGCCGGCAGACGCGCTATGCAAATGTCTTTGCACTAGTGGGACTATAGCAAAGTCCAATAGCCACGTATAGGATGCCACTAGGTACACTGAGTGTTTGCTAGTATAATGGCTTGGTTAGAATGAGTTGTAGTGTGCAACGCAGGCAGACGCGCTCTGCAAATGTCTTTGCACTAGTGGGACTATAGCAAAGTCCAATAGCCACGTATAGGATGCCACTAGGTACACTGAGTGTTTGCTAGTATAATGGCTTGGTTAGAATGAGTTGTAGTGTGCAACGCGGGCAGACGCGCTCTGCAAATGTCTTTGCACTAGTGGGACTATAGCAAAGTCCAATAGCCACGTATAGGATGCCACTAGGTACACTGAGTGTTTGCTAGTATAATGGCTTAGTTAAAATGAGTTTGAGTGTGCAATGCCGGCAAACGCGCTATGCAAATGTCTTTGCACTAGTGGGACTATAGCAAAGTCCAATAGCCACGTATAGGATGCCACTAGGTACACTGAGTGTTTGCTAGTATAATGGCTTGGTTAGAATGAGTTGTAGTGTGCAACGCAGGCAGACGCGCTCTGCAAATGTCTTTGCACTAGTGGGACTATAGCAAAGTCCAATAGCCACGTATAGGATGCCACTAGGTACACTGAGTGTTTGCTAGTATAATGGCTTGGTTAGAATGAGTTGTAGTGTGCAACGCAGGCAGACGCGCTCTGCAAATGTCTTTGCACTAGTGGGACTATAGCAAAGTCCAATAGCCACGTATAGGATGCCACTAGGTACACTGAGTGTTTGCTAGTATAATGGCTTGGTTAGAATGAGTTGTAGTGTGCAACGCAGGCAGACGCGCTCTGCAAATGTCTTTGCACTAGTGGGACTATAGCAAAGTCCAATAGCCACGTATAGGATGCCACTAGGTACACTGAGTGTTTGCTAGTATAATGGCTTGGTTAGAATGAGTTGTAGTGTGCAACGCAGGCAGACGCGCTCTGCAAATGTCTTTGCACTAGTGGGACTATAGCAAAGTCCAATAGCCACGTATAGGATGCCACTAGGTACACTGAGTGTTTGCTAGTATAATGGCTTGGTTAGAATGAGTTGTAGTGTGCAACGCAGGCAGACGCGCTCTGCAAATGTCTTTGCACTAGTGGGACTATAGCAAAGTCCAATAGCCACGTATAGGATGCCACTAGGTACACTGAGTGTTTGCTAGTATAATGGCTTGGTTAGAATGAGTTGTAGTGTGCAACGCAGGCAGACGCGCTCTGCAAATGTCTTTGCACTAGTGGGACTATAGCAAAGTCCAATAGCCACGTATAGGATGCCACTAGGTACACTGAGTGTTTGCTAGTATAATGGCTTGGTTAGAATGAGTTGTAGTGTGCAACGCAGGCAGACGCGCTCTGCAAATGTCTTTGCACTAGTGGGACTATAGCAAAGTCCAATAGCCACGTATAGGATGCCACTAGGTACACTGAGTGTTTGCTAGTATAATGGCTTGGTTAGAATGAGTTGTAGTGTGCAACGCAGGCAGACGCGCTCTGCAAATGTCTTTGCACTAGTGGGACTATAGCAAAGTCCAATAGCCACGTATAGGATGCCACTAGGTACACTGAGTGTTTGCTAGTATAATGGCTTGGTTAGAATGAGTTGTAGTGTGCAACGCAGGCAGACGCGCTCTGCAAATGTCTTTGCACTAGTGGGACTATAGCAAAGTCCAATAGCCACGTATAGGATGCCACTAGGTACACTGAGTGTTTGCTAGTATAATGGCTTGGTTAGAATGAGTTGTAGTGTGCAATGCAGGCAGACGCGCTCTGCTAATGTCTTTGCACTAGTGGGACTATAGCAAAGTCCAATAGCCACGTATAGGATGCCACTAGGTACACTGAGTGTTTGCTAGTATAATGGCTTAGTTAAAATGAGTTTGAGTGTGCAATGCCGGCAGACGCGCTATGCAAATGTCTTTGCACTAGTGGGACTATAGCAAAGTCCAATAGCCACGTATAGGATGCCACTAGGTACACTGAGTGTTTGCTAGTATAATGGCTTGGTTAGAATGAGTTGTAGTGTGCAACGCAGGCAGACGCGCTCTGCAAATGTCTTTGCACTAGTGGGACTATAGCAAAGTCCAATAGCCACGTATAGGATGCCACTAGGTACACTGAGTGTTTGCTAGTATAATGGCTTGGTTAGAATGAGTTGTAGTGTGCAACGCAGGCAGACGCGCTCTGCAAATGTCTTTGCACTAGTGGGACTATAGCAAAGTCCAATAGCCACGTATAGGATGCCACTAGGTACACTGAGTGTTTGCTAGTATAATGGCTTGGTTAGAATGAGTTGTAGTGTGCAACGCAGGCAGACGCGCTCTGCAAATGTCTTTGCACTAGTGGGACTATAGCAAAGTCCAATAGCCACGTATAGGATGCCACTAGGTACACTGAGTGTTTGCTAGTATAATGGCTTGGTTAGAATGAGTTGTAGTGTGCAACGCAGGCAGACGCGCTCTGCAAATGTCTTTGCACTAGTGGGACTATAGCAAAGTCCAATAGCCACGTATAGGATGCCACTAGGTACACTGAGTGTTTGCTAGTATAATGGCTTGGTTAGAATGAGTTGTAGTGTGCAACGCAGGCAGACGCGCTCTGCAAATGTCTTTGCACTAGTGGGACTATAGCAAAGTCCAATAGCCACGTATAGGATGCCACTAGGTACACTGAGTGTTTGCTAGTATAATGGCTTGGTTAGAATGAGTTGTAGTGTGCAACGCAGGCAGACGCGCTCTGCAAATGTCTTTGCACTAGTGGGACTATAGCAAAGTCCAATAGCCACGTATAGGATGCCACTAGGTACACTGAGTGTTTGCTAGTATAATGGCTTGGTTAGAATGAGTTGTAGTGTGCAACGCAGGCAGACGCGCTCTGCAAATGTCTTTGCACTAGTGGGACTATAGCAAAGTCCAATAGCCACGTATAGGATGCCACTAGGTACACTGAGTGTTTGCTAGTATAATGGCTTGGTTTTAATGAGTTGGAGTGTGCAATGCAGGCAGACGCGCTCTGCAAATGTCTTTGCACTAGTGGGACTATAGCAAAGTCCAATAGCCACGTATAGGATGCCACTAGGTACACTGAGTGTTTGCTAGTATAATGGCTTGTTTAGAATGAGTTGTAGTGTGCAATGCAGGCAGACGCGCTCTGCAAATGTCTTTGCACTAGTGGGACTATAGCAAAGTCCAATAGCCACGTATAGGATGCCACTAGGTACACTGAGTGTTTGCTAGTATAATGGCTTAGTTATCAGTTGGAGTGTGCAGAGGACAAGAGGGTACAGTGGCAGGATTGTGGTGCTCTGGGTAGAGGAATGGAAGCCTGCCTTTCTATTCCCTCCTAATGGTGAAATGCAGGTAGGAAATCCCTGACCTGGGCTACACAGACGCTGTTGCTGTTTGCAGGACCTGTCACCTATGGCTCTCTGACCCTGCCGGTACGAGCCCTTAAAAGGACTGCTATAAAGTGCTCTCCCTAAGCTGTCTAACGCTGTGTATGCAGCGCATACAGCTGTATCGGCTATAGGACTCAGGAAGACGGAGCTGCGACAGTGATGTCTGACACCAAAGACGCAGAAGGCAGATAATGGCGTCCGTGAAGAAAATGTCCGGTTTTATAATGCAGGGACATGTGACATGCAGATCCTATCACACATGCCGTTGCTTCTCTGGCTCAAAGTCCACTTAGCTGTGTGTGTGTCTGGGATTGGCTGACATGCTGGCCCGCCCCACAAGACGCGCGCACTTAGGGAAGGAAGACAAGAAAAAAAAAAAAAAAAAATGGCGATCGCCATTATAGAAACAGCAGTGATCTGAAGGCGCTGTTCACGCACACTATACACTGAAATGTGATAATAGTTTGATTCACAGAGTGACTTACACTATTACAGCAGAAACCAAGCTATGATTTAGCTGTTTTTTGGCTGCTAGAACCGTTCTCGAACGTTTCTAGAACTACCGAGCTTTTGCAAAAAGCTCGAGTTCTAGTTCGATCTAGAACATGCCCCAAAATCACTCGAGCCGCGAACTGGAGAACCACGAACCACGAACCGCGCTCAACTCTAATTAGGACATACCTTTATTAGCAAATTTAGTATAGTTCTCCTGATTAGGCATGCCCTTACCTCATGAGCAGGGCATTGCAGCTTTGGTAGCAACAGTTACGACCAAGAACAACCCACTGTCTCTATGAATGGTGGTAATGATAACCATGCATCTGAAAGCAACTGCATTGTCCTGCTCATGAGGTAAGGAACAAAGTTAATCAGGAGAGCTACACTACATTTCCAAATGCAGGTATTTGCTATTTCTGTTGCCCTGCTGATCGAATACCAAACATGAGAGTCCGTCGCCGCAAAATAACATGTCTAAATAGCGAGCTCTGTTGTTTAGTATTCATTCAGCAGGATAACTGGACTTAAAGGGGTATTCCATCTCTAAGATTCTATCCCCAATATATAGTAGGTGGAATAGTAATAATATCAGCAAATACCAATATTTGGAAAGGTAGAATAGTTCTCCTGATTAGGCATGCCCTAACCTCATGAGCAGGGCATTGCAGCTTTGGTAGCAACAGTTACGACATGGACTCTGCTGCTGTGGACCCACGGAGAGTGGGTGCAGATTCATTGCACCCACACTCCTCATATGGAGGGTCTGCACTCCTAGAAAATGGGGGATACATTCCCTGAGCGTGTCCCCTCACATTCTAGATGGTCCAGAGTCATCGTGGGACCCCTTATTTTTCTTTCCTTACAATAAATTGGTGAAAGAGGGAATGTTTTGGGGAGTGTTTTTTCAAATAATTTTTTTTTGTCTATTTTTTTGTTAGTACTGACAGTTTGTGATGTTGGGTATCAGATAGACACCATGACATCACAACTGCTGGGCTTGATGTCAGGTGACCTTACAGCTAGTATCAACCCTATTTATTACCCCGTTTGCCACCGCACCAGGGCATGGGATGAGCTGGGGTGAAGGGCCAGGATTGGCGCATCTAGTGGATGCGCCACTTCTGGGGCGCCTGCGGCCTGCTATTTTTAGGCTGTGAAGGGCCAATAACTATGGACCATCCCACCCTGAGAATACCAGGCCACAGCCGTCAGCTTTACCTTGGTTGGTGATCCAATTTGGTGGGAGCCTACTTTTTTTTTGTAATCATTATTATTTATAAAATAATTATAAAAAAGAGCCTGGGGTGACCTCCACATTGGATCACCAACCACGGTAAAGCTACCAGCTGTGGTTTTCAGGCTACAGCCGTCTGCTTTACCCTAGCTGGCTATCAAAAATGGGGGGACCCCACGTCATTTTTTTAAACTATTTTTTTAAATAAAAAAAATGAATGGGCTTCCCTGTATTTTGATTGCCAGCCAAGGTAACGGCAGGCAGATGGGGGTGGCAACCCGTAGCTGTCTGCTTTATCTGTGCTGAGAATCAAAAACACCGCGGAGTGCTACGTCATGTTTTTTAATGAATTATTTTTACAGTACTGTGATGTCAAACAAACAAAATACAGGAAGCCCATTTTTTTTTTTAGTTATTTAAATAAATAATTAAAAAAAAAAATATGGGCTCCAGCTGCATTTTTTGTATTGCTAGCTAAGGGTAATCCAAACAGCTACTGACTGCTAACCCCCACTGCTTGGTGTTACCTTCACTGGCAATGGAAAATCCAGGGAAGCATTTTTTATTTTCTTTGCCAAAAACCTAAGAAAAAAAAAAATGACGTGAGCTTTGCCATATTTTTGTATGCTAGCCAGGTACAGCAGGCAGGTACGGGCTACCCCCAACCCCCAGCTACCTATTTGTACCCGGCTGGGAACTAAAAATATAGGGAAGCCCTTTTTTTAATTATTTCAGGAATTTCATGAAATAATTAAAAAAAAAAAAACGACATGGGCTTCGCCCCATTTTTGTGTTCAGCCAGGTACAACTAGGCAGCTGGGGATTGGAATCCGCAGCACAGGTTAGCCCGAGGTTTCTGGACCCTCTGCTGTGAATTGCAGTCCGCATCCACCCCAGAAAATGGCGCTTTCATAGAAGCGCCATCATCTGGCGCTGTATCCAACTCTTCCAGCAGCCCTGAAGCCGGGTGGCTTGCTGGGTAATAATGAGTTAATACTAGCTTTGTTTTACTAGCTAGTATTAAGCCAGAGATTCTTAATGTCAGGCAAGTTTGACCCGGCCATTAAGAATCTCCAATAAAGGGTTAAAAAAAAGACACCACACAGAGAAAAAATACTTTAATAGAAATAAATACACAGACACATTAGAGACTCCATGTGTAATACTCCCTCTCATCCCTCCACGATCATAGTCTTCTGTCTTCTTTCTCCTTCAACCCTTGCAGCTCTGCTACATCAGACAGCACTGCATGGGAGGAAGACGCTGCTGCTCCCGTGCAGTCTAATCACTCAGTGAGTGAGCAGAGGCTGCGGGCTGTGAGCGGTGACGTCACTGCTGACAGGTGGGTTACCATAGCAATGGTGCTCCGATCACGTGATTCCTGGTGCCGCTATTCACTGGCTGTGGCATCTAGTCCTTGCATGTGGGATGACTCTGTAAGGAGCGCCCACATGCAGGAACGGGGAAGCCGACCAGGTGTCAGAGCATCTCGCCGGTACACGGAGATGCACAAATGAGCACCGCGTACCGGAGAGATGCACTGGACAGGACCTAGCATGACGTCTAGCCATGTGACCAGTCTGTAGCCAATGAGATAATAGACACGTGACTGTTCACATGGCTATTTTGACGTCACGGAAGGTCCTATCATCAGTGCTGGTTACCGGGAGGACGCACCGATTATCGGAAGGAAAAGCGGCGGGAGACAGAGTGCAGGACGAGTCGCTGGGACCTGTAAGTGTAATGGCAATGTTTATTAACTGTATGTGTACATGTCTAATGTGTTTTTATGTGTTTGTGTTTGCTTCCCATTGTTTTCAATGGGGTTCGAATGGTTCGTCGAACGGTTTGTCGAACGTTCGTCGAACGGAGCCTCCGTTCAACGAACCGAACTGAACTGGAACGCTAGGGGGGTGGCTCATCTCTAATTGGGATGGTTTGAGAAAAATGTCAAAGGTCTTGTACATTGTGCCCCTACTTGTGTTGCCCCGGCTCTGAATGTCCCTCCTCTGTAATCCTTGGCTAACCGAAGATGCGGGTGCTCTGGCGCCAGCGTTTTCTGTGGGGAACTTTTGGTGAAATTAGTCAACAATGACTTTCTGGTATTGTTGATTTTATTAACCATTTCTGACACTGGAAGGACAGCTCCAAATTTCTCTTTGTACCGTGGGTCAAGAAAGGTGCACACAAACAGTAATTGGTCGTGACTAAAATGCATATCACACAAGGGTCTTGGGAAAGGCAATAGGGTATGAAGCCTGCCATGTGTGCCAAACTACTAAGAGGCAACCTATCAGTATTCCAACCATCATCTCCTTCTGCTGCTCTTCCTCTTCATACCATCCACACTGAACAAACAAGAAACTTGTTTTTGTAATCTCCTCTGTAGTGCAGACAAGCAACTCCTTTTCATCCTCCTCCTCCTGATTATTACCTAATTTGGGCTCAGTAAATTGGATGAAACTTGGCTGGGTAGTGACACCCAGTGTAAGTTCTTGCTCCATTGCCACCTGGTTGGCATGCAAAGCTTCCTCTTTTATAGTGAGCAACAAGCATTTGTGTAGACACAGGAGTTCCTTAAGTGAGCTTTACAAGCTACAATATCGTTAATGAATTATCGTCGGGGTCACGGTGTTTGTGACGCACATCCGGCGTCATTAACGATATCGCAGTGTGTGACACTTATGAGGGACCTTAAATGATCGCAAAAGCGGTCAAAATCGTTTGCCGCGGAGAGGTCATCCTGAAACAAAAAATTCTTTTTAGGGGGGCGGAGCCGGACATGGCCGAGTGAGGACGCTGTTTGCTGGAGCTCCTCTAAGTAATCCCCTATAGAGCCGGTTTATTATCTATAATGGGCAAATCTGCACCAAAAAAGAATAAGCCCAATACCTCAGGGCAACCCCCTGCATCCCAGGGCACAATGGGGGCTTACCTCACCCGTTCTCAGGAGCCTGGGACCCTACCACAGCCAGGAAGATAACTGCGGCCTGCAGGCCCTGAAGGGAGCACCATCCCGGTGCCCGAGGGGGCAACAAGTCTGGAGACCCAAGGAAGATGTGAGGCAGCAGGGACCCCCCGCGATCCAGGAGGACCCTCCAAAGGACCCACGGCGGCGGCGGGAGCTGACGGATCCCCCGCAATGGAGGAAGCGGTACCACCAGCGGCGCCATTCCAAGATGGCGGCCGCGATCCAGAGAGGCTGACAGGCGGACCAGGGCTGGAGGGCAGGCCGGCCGCGACTGCAGCTCTGCCCGCCTCGCCCTCCGCTGTGTCTCTGATGGAGCTGGGGAGCCCTGCTAACTTACCTGCGGCCGGCACCAGTGGAGCTGGGGGAAGTGCGGCGTGCGGGCGCGGGGCGCACATGTGCTTGGGCTCAGGAGATGACTCACCGCTGCGGGCCCGAGCACTAAAGAAGCAGGCACTGCACGGAGAGGCTGCACTACAGGCACCAGCGCCCCTGTCTACACCCACAAGCACAGCGATCAAAGGTGAGGAGGGAGCGGCAGCTAACCCGGATGGTCTGCTGGACTACAAGACCCAGGTACAGGGCCCACAGGAAGACCTGGGGAGCGGGGCCCAAGCCAGAGGGGAGGGGGGGGCAGCACCATCAGCCATTTATCAGGGGCCACATGATCCCCAGGTGGAGCTGGAAATAGAGGAGGACCCCCTGAATTTTGGGTGGCTGCCAATGAGTCCTGGGGGATACCTCAGAGGGAAGTACCCCCTCCCTCCCCAGATCGGTGGTCCACTGGATCCTCCTGGGCTGAGAGCCCGACAGCTGCAGGCGGGGACTTGGAAAGGGGCTCATTGATCTCCATGAATGGGGGACCCAGGGCACTGGGGTCACCCCCAATTCGTCATGTATCTGTGCCACAAGTATGGGACGACATAAAAAGCCCCCAAAGCACACAGACGCTAATATATAGTCCAGCCTTACAGGACTCTTTCTATGCATACCCCACTATGTCTCACGCTACCGCCTCGATGGGCGAGGATCGTCTGGCATCCCTGGCAGACCTGTGGTCACTGTTACAAGAGATCCCCACCAAGAACGACATTGCAGCATTGGCTAATCAAGTGGTGGCGGAGTGTAAATAAGAATTTATCCAACTGCGGCAGGATCTCTTCTCACTTACTCACAGGGTTGACACCCTGGCAGAGCAGCAATCAGATTCCCAGGTGTCCATTCAATCTATCCAAGAGACTATAGAAAACCAATCCAAGCAACTATTTGCCCTTCAACAACATGTAGATGATTTAGAAAACAGAAACATACGGAACAATCTACGTGTTAGAGGTCTCCCGAAATCTATTGCTGCTCCTGATATTCCTGCTGCTCTCCGTTCCATTTTTAATAATTTGCTAAAGAGCCCACCTGGAGCTACCCTTGAACTTGATAGAGCCCATAGGGCTCTACGCCCTCCGGATCCAGATGACTCCCGCCCGAGAGATATCGTATGCAGAGTGCATTTTTTCGCTGTAAAAGAGGCCATTCTACAAGCAGCCAGGAGGAAACAGAACATGTCATATAATAGCTTTACCATTCGTATAATGCCAGATCTCTCACGGCACACTCTGGCCCAACGTGCGACTCTTAAGCCCCTTCTTAATGTCCTAAAAGAGAGGGGTCTACCGTTCCGGTGGGGATTTCCATTTTCCCTATCGGTACAGAAGGACTCCCGATGGATGGTCCTACGTTCCCCAGAGGACCTCCCGGCTTTTACTGAGAGTCCGAATCTGCCTACAATCTCTATTGCAGCCTGGCCGACTACTCTACTCCAGCCCTGGGTACCCAGGGGACGGCCTACCTCTTCTAGACCAACTCCACCTTCTGAGTCCAGCAGGGGGTTACCTCCAAGAGGAGAACGGGGCCGCAGGGCGGGCCGTCCGCGGTAACCGATATAGAGGAAATTAATAGCTGAATACGCTTGTATGACTTATACCTTTTACAGTATTTTGAGTTACTTGGCTTTCACACGTTGCCTTCCAGTCTATTCATAGCCCGTATTACATAAGCATTTGTCACTTTTACCGGTGTCTATGGTTATCCTTAATGTTTTTTAGTTTATACAGAGCTCTGCTCGGTTATGTCTGACATCCTTTTTCCCCAAATAGGTTGGGATCCCCTGTCCTGCCTAGATGAGGCGGACATGTTCCTAGGAACGTTTGTTCGGATTTAGTCTGTTGTGCTAGGCTTTTTTTGCTTGTTGTTCTTCTTGTTTTCTTATCTCTCTCCTTTTTTTTCCTGCTACATTCTACCTTCCTCAAGTTTTCTCTTCTTTCTATCTTCGGCGGCCGGGCTGATCGTGTTCGATCCCTTCTCTTATACATCTCTATTGTCCTATTCTTTTATAGATGGCGGATCTAACCATCGCTTCTTTCAACGCCAGGGGCCTCAATGTTCCGGAGAACAGGTCACAGATACTGTACCATCTTCATAAAAGGAAGGTGAGAATAGCGTGTCTCCAGGAGACACACTCTAAACAAGGACATGCCCCTATTCTTAAAAATAAATATTACCAGACATGGGTGTCCTCGGATAACCCTGACTCCCGCTCTAAAGGGGTGGCGATAGCCATCCATAAATCCCTCCCACATCAAATCCTAAAGTGCACGACAGATAGTCTTGGAAGATATATTATTCTCTTGCTGAGGGTGGGGACCCATATCTTCACAATAATTAACGCATACGCCCCAAATCAAAAACAGGACAGCTTTATTTCCCGTTTGATCGACGCCGCGATCCCCCTGATACAGGGTACGGTGACTTTATGTGGTGACCTTAATGTCACCCTGGACCCTACTTTAGACAACTCCAAGGGGAAATCTAGCATTGCATACACTACCATTAAACGTATTAAAAAAGCTTTACTGCGCATTCAATTGTTCGACACCTGGAGAATACAACACCCGTCGGACAGAGACTATAGTTTCTATTCCCACACTCAGGATTCCTATAGTCGTCTTGATTACAGACTAATACAACATAGCGCGCTCCCTTGGATCCAACATACGGGAATGGATAACATACTATGGTCAGATCATGTGCCGGTGTATTGCACGATTGAGATCCCCTCTCTTTCGGCTCCTAGAGGGTCGTGGCGACTGAATGAGTCGTTGCTACTGGATGAGCTTTGTGTTTCTGATATCCAGACCTCTATTGCAATGTTCATGGAGGATCACTCAGTAGATAACACAGCTCCCACCTACGAGGTATTTTTATTAAGCACGGGTCCCGAATCAAGAAAGAAAAGGCCCAAGACATAGTAAAAGCTCTCCATAGGGTTTCTGAACTGGAGCTCATCCACAAGCGAGCCTTATCGGCCACAAATTTACAAGCCCTCTTACGAGCTAGGTTCGAGGTTAAAAAACTGCTTGATTCCTCATATCAGCGTCTAATACAGGTGGGAGCGTCTAAACAAAGGGGAGGTTTTATGAGTTTAGGGATAAACCCGGCAGACTGCTGGAAAATGCGCTGAGGGAGGAGAGAGCCCATACCCTCATTCCCTGCATCAAGAACCCACGCGACGAATTACTTTATGCCATCCCGGACATCTCAAACACCTTTCACGACTATTATTCCAAGTTGTATAATTTACCTGTCGAGTCCCCAAGGTCGAATGATGGGTGTCCTTCGATGCCCTCACCTTTTAGATGTCTCGACAGCTCTGTAATTAATAACCTGGAAAGCCAATTTCTACTGGAGGATTTATTGGCAGTGATCCGCGACACTCCTGGCAATAAGAGTCTTGGCCCCGATGGGTTCCCCGCCAAATTTTATAAATCCTTTTCAGAACAATTAGCGCCTCTAATGCTCCTTCCCTTTAATTCAATTTCGGAATCTGTCCCCTTTCCGCCCCATTCCACCACGGCTCATATCTCACTACTCCGTAAGGTCGGAAAAGACCCCACGGCGTGTAGCAGTTTTAGACCGATATCGCTTCTTAATGTAGATTTAAAAATGTATGCCAAGCGTTTGGCAAATAGACTTGGCCCTTTGCTCTCCGACTTGATCCACTTCGATCAGGTCGGGTTTGTCCCAGGTAGAGAGGCAAGGGACAACACCATAAAAACTCTGGATTTAATCCAACACGCACAAACTAAAAAACTCCCCTTGATGTTGCTGTCTTTGGATGCTGTGAAGGCTTTCGACAGAGTCTCCTGGCAGTCGCTCTCTCAGACCCTGGACCATATAGGCCTGGGACCGGTTTTCTCGTCTAAAATTATGGCTTTATATCATTCCCCGACTGCTCACCTTAAGATTAATGGCACTCTGTCGAGATCCTTCTCCATCCATAACGGGACCCGGCAGGGATGCCCCTTGTCACCGTTACTGTATGTCTTAGTTATGGAACACTTGTTGTCGGCCATCTGGGCTAACCCAGACATACAGGGAATCAGGATCGCCAATCGGGAGCATAAGTACGCTGCCTTCGCCGACGATCTCCTTGTGTATCTGTGTAATCCCATCACATCCCTCCCGTCCTTAATGATGGAGCTAAACCGTTTTAGCAAGTGGTCCAATTTTAAAATTAATTTCGATAAATCAGAGGCCCTAAATATCTCTTTACCCCCAGCAACTGTGAATGTTATAAAACCAAACTTCCCCTTCAGGTGGCCACCCCACGGTAGTATTGCATATTTGGGCATCAAGATCCCTTCTGACCTGTCCAGGCTCTTTCAATTAAACTACCAAAGCTTCCTGTCATGGCTCGAGGGGGATTTGGCTATGTGGCATAGGGGCACTCTTTCATGGTTTGGCAGGATCAGCGCACTCAGGATGACGGCTCTGCCGAGATTTTTGTATTTGATACAGACGGTTCCGGTCTATGTTCCAGCAACCTATTGGGCCAAGATGCAGCGCATATTCGGTCGATTTGTTTGGTCTGGAAGGCGTGCCCGTATAGGGAGTAGCGTCTTAAATAGGACTAAGGGTGCGGGAGGAGTGGGACTGCCTGACTGTAGAAGGTACTACCTGGCAGCCGCTCACGCCAGGGTTCTGGACCTTTTGCATAATTCTAGTTCTAAGCTTTGGGTTTGCCTGGCACAAGATACGTGCCCCTTATCATTACCGACCCTGCCTTGGACCTGGCCGCCCCTCACCAAACATAAGATTGAGATGTCATATAGCACTAAACAAACATTGAAAACGGTTCACTCTGTGTCATCGTGCAATCTCATGATCCAACATAGAGGGCCCCTTATGCCACTGACTGATAACCCGGAGTTTTTACCAGGAGCGTCATCCAACAATTTTCTGGGAAGCAAATTGAATCCTTTGAGACTAAATCGGGTGGCCCCGGGGGGGTCCCTCCTCCCACTACGGGAGATGGTAGAGAGCCGTAATTTCAAACTACGATTCCATTTTGAATATGCCCAACTCAAACACTTCTTGACCTCACAAGACACTGTCGTGACCCACCCCCCGCCTCAAACTCCCTTTGAAAACCTTTGCACTGGGTCCTCTGATACGCGCCACGCAATATCAAGGGTGTACAAGATTATGACGAGTGCAGTAGAGGTGTCGCCTCCTCGCTTCTGTAAAGCATGGGAGTCAGAGCTTAATCAAACGATTCCCGGGAATCAATGGGAGCGTTGTTTCCGCCTGACCCACAGTTCCATGGTTGCCACTAGGATGCAAGAAACCTGCTATAAAATACTTTCCAGGTGGTACAGGGTCCCGGCGTCCCTTCATGCATGGTGCCCCGGAATTCCTGACACTTGCTGGCGATGTGGAGCCCAAGGAGGCACCATGTCTCACATCTGGTGGCACTGCCCGAGCCTGTCAGTCTTTTGGAACAAAGTACTGGCAGCCATACAGGGGGCCACAGGGATCGTAGTCCCCAGTCGCCCGGAGGCAGTTTTACTGTATATCTTTAACGTATCGGAAAGGGTTTTTAAGAAATCTATCTTGGGCCACCTTCCTCAGGCCGCCAAGACAGTGATCCCTCGGCGCTGGAAAGATCCTAACCCTCCGACGTTAGAGGAGTGGGTAACTGAGGTAAATGTGGTTCACCGCATGGAAATGGTGATGGCCCAGTCACGAGGGCAGATGGTGGACACAGTCACTAAATGGTTCCAGTGGGAATCTTTCCTATCTAGTAAAAAATTTCTTGAACTAATTTGAACTGGAGCTGGTAATATATAAGGAAATATACGACATAGTAGGAATAACTGAGACATGGTTAGATGACAGTTATGACTGGGTGGCTAACCTGCAAGGATATGAATTGTTTAGTGGGGATCGTAAAAAAAGGAAAGGGGGTGGAGTCTGTCTATATATAAAGTCCAGTTTAAAGCCCAGACTAAGAGAAGATATCTAAGAGGGATATGAAGAGGTGGAGTCTCTATGAGTGGAGATACAAGGAGGGAAAACTAATAAAATCCTCATAGGGGTTTGTTATAAGCCACCAAATATAACAGAAACCACTGAAAATGTATTATTGAAACAAATAGACAAAGCAGCAAATCACAATGAGGTGATTATTATGGGGGACTTCAACTACCCTGATATAGACTGGGAAACTGAAACCTGCGTATCTCAGAAAGGAAACCGGCTTCTGTCAGTAACTAAGGATAATTATCTGTCCCAACTTGTGCCGGGCCCAACTAGAGGGGCAGCCCTTCTGAACTTAATTTTAAGCAACAGGTCAGATAGAATAACAGACGTACGAGTGGATGGGCACCTGGGGAATAGTGACCACAATATAATACAATTCCACTTGTCCTTCAGTAAGGTGCCTTGGAGGGGGGTTACAAAAATGCTGAATTTCAGGAAAGCAAAGTTTGATCAGCTTAGAGAAGACCTTCGCCAAATTGATTGGGACAATGTCCTCAAAAATGGGAGCACGGAAAATAAGTGGGAAATTTTTAAATCGGTATTAAACACCCACTGCGAGCGAGCCATACCATACGGAAATAAAAGGCCTAGGAACAGGAGAAAACCAATGTGGCTAAATGAGAATGTAAAAGGGGCAATGAATAATAAGAAAAAGGCATTTACAAAGCTAAAACAAGAAGGCAGCGAAGAAGCATTAAAAAGATATAGAGAAAAAAATAAAATGTGTAAAAAACAAATACATTTAGCAAAAGTAGAAACTGAGAGACTCATTGCTAAGGAATGCAAAACAAATCCCAAACTATTCTTTAATTATATAAACAGAAAAAAAGATTAAAATTGATGGTGTTGGCCCTTTAAAGAACAATGAGGGTAAAATCATAGAAAGCGATGTGGGAAAAGCAAATGTTTTAAATACTTTTTTCTCAACTGTGTTCACACAGGAAAAGCATATGCCACGGGAAATGCAAAGTGATAATGTAAACACTTCATTAACTATGACCTGCCTAACCCAGGAAGAAGTGCAGAACCGACTTAGTAACATTAAAGTTGACAAATCACCAGGCCCTGATAGCATTCACCCTCGGGTATTAAGGGAGTTAAGGAATGTGATAGACAGGCCACTATTCCTTATATTTAAAGACTCAATAGAAACTGGGTCTGTTCCACTGGCGGCTAGCAAATGTGGTACCAATATTCAAAAAAGGGTGTAAAAGGGAACCTGGAAACTATAGCTTAACCCTTTCACGACCGGCCGATTTTTCGCTTTCCGTTTTTTTTTTCGCCATTCTTTTTCTGAGAGACGTAACTTTTTTATTTTTCAGTCAATATGGTCATGTGAGGGCTCATTTTTTGCGGAACGAGCTGTACTTTTAAATGAAACCATCAGTTTTACCATATTGTGTACTAGAAAATGGCAAAAAAATTCCAAATGCTGAAAAATTGCAAAAAAAAGTGCGATAGCACTATGGTTTTTGAGATATTTTATTCACTGTGTTCACTATATGGTAAAACTGATGTGTGGGTGTGATGCCTCAGGTCAGTGCGAGTTCGTAGACACCAAACATGTATAGGTTTACTTTTATATAAGGGGTTAAAAAAAAATCGGAAGTTTGTCCGAAAAAAGTGGCGCACATTTTACGCCATATTCCGTGACCCGTAGCGTTCTCATTTTTCGGGATCTTAGGCTCAATGACGGCTTATTTTTTGCGTCTCGAGCTGACGTTTTTAACGGTACCATTTTTGCGCAGATGCTACGTTTTGATCGCCTCTTATTGCATTTTGCGCAAAAGTTGTGGCGACAAAAAAACGTCGTTTTGGCGTTTGGAATTTTTTTGCCGCTACGCCGTTTACTGATCAGATTAATTGATTTTATATTTTGATAGATCGGGCGTTTCTGAACGCGGCGATACCAAATGTGTGTATATTTTTTATTTTTTTAACCCTTTAATTTTCAATGGGGCGAATGGGGGGTGATTTGAACTTTTAGGTTTTTTTGTTTTTTTTTAATTTTTTAAAACTTATTTTTTTACTTTTTTTTTTTATTTTACTAGTCCCCCTAGGGGGCTATTGCGATCAGCATTCCGATCGCTCTGCAGTATCTGCTGATCACAGCTGGAAGGCTGTAAACAGCAGATACGCTGTCTTTCTCTTTTGCTGTGCCCCGGGCACAGCGAAAGTGAAACCAATTCATGTGTAGTACAGGAGTCATCACATGACCCTGTGCTACCATGACAACTATCGGGAGTCACGTGATCGCGTCACGTGACTTCCGGTTTCGGCGGTAAGTAAAACTTTACCGCGATTGCGCTTATAATGGCGCTGTCATGTATTGACAGCGCCATTATAAGGGGTTAATCGGCACGAGCAGATAACGATTCTGCTCGTGCCTAGCAGGCACACATCTCAGCTGTGAAAATCAGCTGAGATGTGTGCCGATCGCGGCATGCTGCCGCCGGAGGACCGCGGGCAGTAAGATTATGTCATTTAGGACGTAATTTTACGGCCCGTGGTCGTTAAGGGGTTAACATCTGTTGTGGGTAAAATGTTTGAAGGGTTTTTAAGGGATACTATTATGGAATGTCTCAATGTTAATAATTGTTTAACTCCATATCAACATGGATTTATGAAGGATCGCTCCTGTCAAACTAACCTGATCAGCTTCTATGAGGATGTATGCTCTCACATGGACCGAGGAGATTCATTGGATGTCATTTATCTCGACTTCGGTAAAGCATTTGACACTGTCCCACATAAAAGACTGCGAAGTAAAATGAGAAAGCTTGGGCTCGGGGAAAATGTGTGTAGATGGGTAGGTAGCTGGCTTAGTGGTAGAAAACAAAGAGTGGTTATTAATGGCGCATACTCAGATTGGGCCAGAGTTACTAGTGGGGTGCCACAGGGGTCTGTATTGGGCCCCCTACTATTTAATATATTTATTAATAATCTGGTGGATGGTTTACAGAGTAAAATATCAGTATTTGCAGATGATACAAAACTATGTAAGGTAGTTAACACAAAGGAGGACAGTTTGCAACTACAGATGGATTTGCGTAAATTGGAGAATTGGGCTGAAAAATGGCAAATGAGGTTTAACACAGATAAGTGTAAGGTTATGCACATGGGAAGGAGAAACAGATGCTACGATTACCTACTAAATGGGAAACTGCTGGGGAAATCAGACATGGAAAAAGACTTAGGCATCTTAGTCAATAAGAAGCTAAATTGGAGTGCCCAGTGTCAGGCAGCAGCCACCAAAGCAAATAGGGTGATGGGATGCATTAGAAGAGGTCTGGGGGCACGAGATGAAAACATCATTCTCCCTCTGTACAAATCCCTCTTCAGACCACACTTGGAGTATTGTGTGCAAGTGTGGGCGCCGGTGCTCAAGAAAGACATTACTGAACTTGAAAGGGTTCAGAGGCGGGCTACTAAAATAATAAATGGAGTGGGTACATTACAATACACGGAAAGGTTATCAAAATTAGGTCTATTTACTCTAGAAAAGAGAAGACTTAGGGGAGACCTAATAAATATGTACAAATATATCAGAGGGCCATATAGAGATCTCTCCCATGATCTGTTTGTACCAAGGACTATGACAAGAACAAGGGGGCATTCTCTTCGATTGGAAGAAAGAAAATTCCTACATCAGCATAGAAGAAGGTTCTTCACGGTAAGAGCAGTGAGGCTCTGGAACTCTCTTCCTGAGGAAGTGGTGATGGCCAACTCACTGAATAAATTTAAGAGAGGAATGGATGCTTTTCTTGATAGCAAAAGTATAGAAGGTTATAAATAGCATAATCTTACAGGTAGATAGAAGAGCGACCAAGATTATTAGAGGAATGGGTGGGCTGCAATACCAAGACAGGTTATTAAACTTGGGGTTATTTAGTTTGGAAAAACAAAGGCTTAGGGGGGATCTAATCACAGTGTATAAACATATGAGGGGACAGTACAGAGACCTTTCCAAAGATCTCTTTACATCTAGGCCTGCCACTGGAACACGGGAGCATCCGCTACGTCTTAAGGAAAAAAGGTTTAATCATAATCACAGACGAGGATTCTTTACTGTACGAGCAGTGAGACTATGGAACTCTCTGCCGCATGATGTTGTAATGAGTGATTTACTACTAACATTTAAGCAGAGCCTGGATGCCTTTCTTGAAAAATATAATATTACCAGTATGTATATTAGATTTTATGACAGGGTGTTGATCCAGGGAACTAGTCTGATTGCCGTATGTGGAGTCAGGAAGGAATTTTTTTCCCCATTTGGAGCTGTTTGACACATTGGTTTTTTTTGCCTTCCTCTGGATCAACATGTTAGGCTACGGGTTGAACTAGATGGACTTAGGGGTACTTTGCACACAGAGATAAATCTGTGGCAGATCTGTGGTTGCAGTGAAATTGTGGACAATCAGTGCCAGGTTTGTGGCTGTGTACAAATGGAATAATATGTCCACAATTTCACTGCAACCACAGATCTGCCAAAGATTTATCTGTGTGTGCAAAGTAGCCCTTAGAGTCTCCCTTCAACCTTAAAAACTATGAAACTAATCTCCGGAATGGGGGCACTCTGGCTTTTTCTCTTTCAGACAGCTTATGCCACTCTTTCGACAAATCTTAGCTCAACAGACATTGTATCAGTCCCGGTCGCTTCATTCAGCTCTCATTCTGCTTTCTATCTCTCCTCTCCTTCTTTTGAATTACCCCTCCTTCTCTGGATGCTATGACTTTCACTTGCCTTAACCTCTTCTTCTTGTTTTATCATTATCTAAGGTTTTAAATGATTATCTATGTACCATTTCTTCCATCCATAGAATATTACGAAGCCTGAGAAGGCTTGGTGTCGCATTGACTTTTGAGTCGCATCATTTGTTGCAGCATGGATGTGTGTTCTAATATTGTATTCCTTTGAAAAATCAATAAAATCTTAAATTGTAAAAAAAAACAAACGTTTTCTGCTTATTAGCGATGTTGTTCGTCGCTTCTGTGGCAGCACACATCGCTGTGTGTGACACTGCAGGAGCAACAAATATCTCCTTACCTGCCTCCACCGGCAATGAGGAAGGAAGGAGGTGGGCGGGATGTTACGGCCGCACATCTCCGCTTCTATTGGACGCCTGCCGTGTGACGCCGCTGTGACGCCGCACGAACCGCCCCCTTAGAAAGGAGGCTGTTCGCCGTCCAGAGCGACGTCGCAGAGCAGGTATGTGTGTGTGACGCTGCTGTAGCGATAATGTTCGCTATGGCAGCGATCACCACATATCGGCCGTACGACGGGGGCGGGTGCTATCGCGCTCAACATCGCCAGCAAATGCTAGCGATGTCGCAGCGTGTAAAGCCCGCTTAAGTCTGATTGGGGCGTTATCACTGCTCATCATCTTAGTGGAGTCCTCAAAGTTTTGGAGAACCCCACATATGACAGACATACATGCACACTCCGCAGTTGTAATGTGCAGAGGCTGCTTGGAATTCCAATGGGCATGTTGGAGCTGGTAATCAATTACTGCACTCTGCTGCTCATTAAGCTTTGCCAACATGTATAATGTTGAGTTACAGTGTTTGGGTAGGTCACAAATGTGATGCCCTGGCACCGCCAGGTGGTCACACAAAGAATAGGCCCCCGCATAACACCATCCCTCACCAGGTTACATCATGCCAACAAAAACCCTAGTCACCCCCCCAAAGAAGAAAAGGCACACCAGTAGGTGGGACCAGGCGGATGGAGAACGCCCACCTAGGGGTCTGAAGAACCCGGGAAAAGAGTCAGTCTAAGTCTAAAGGGTACTTTACATGCTGCGATATCGGTATTGATATCTCTAGCGAGCGTACCTGCCCCCGTCGGTTGTGCGACACGGGCAAATCGCTGCCCGTGGCGCACAACATTGCTTACACCCGTCACACGGACTTACCTTCCCTGCGACAGCCGTCCAATAGAAGCGGAGGGGAGGAGATGAGCGGGCGGAAAATCCTGCCCACCTCCTTCCTTCCTTCTTTTCCGGTGGACACAGGTAGGAGATGTTCGTCGTTCCTGCGATGTCACACGTAGCGATGTGTGGTGCCGCAGGAACGACGAACAACATCGTACCTGCAGCAGCAACGATATTATGAAAAGGAGCGACGTGTCAACGATCAACAATTTTTGACGTTTTTGCAATCATTGATCGTCACTCCTTGGTGACACACGCTGCGATGTCGTTAATGGCGTCGAATGTGCGTCACTAACAACGTGACCCCAAAGATATATCGTTAACGATGCCGCAGCGTGTAAAGCACCCTTAAGTCTAAGTCTAGGTCTGAAGTGGAGTGGAGAGAATTGGGAGCTCAAAGTGAGAGCTCAGAGAGTGCAGGGTCAGACAGAAAGGAAAGGCGTCGGGGTAGGAGCCCCGGCACACTGGTTAGGTGAAAGATGGTGGTCCATGTCTGTCAGGAGACGGGAAGACGGCAGTCGGAGATCCTAGGTGGACCAGGACAGGGTGGGAGCCTGCCGGAACCGACCCGGAAATCGTGCACAGAGGGGGTACTTGGACCCTGAAGCCAGGACCAGAACCAATGGCCTAGCTAATTAACCAATTGAGGGCAGGATTAGAGGTCCTGTCCCAACCAAAGTCCCAAAAGCAGACAACAGCCCACAGTGGGTGATAGGGCATCCGCCAGGGCCTGGTAGATCCCAAGGGCTAGTGTCAGCGGGCAAGGCTCCCAACAAAAGTACCGGGAGCGGACTCCCGTGTTCCATACCGGGAAGTCCACAAACACCAAAACAGTGCAGAGGAAAGTGACACAGACCATCACCCCGGGTGAGGAACCAGAATACACCCGGCCGCGGCGGCCAGCCACCGACACCTTGGTTTACCAATTGGACTTGTGTGATTAATTGACTGTGAGTACACCAATATCCCCTGGTCTGACCGGGCGCGCCGGCCCCTGCAATTACCCTCCTCAGCACAGAGACACTGGGCTCTGGGGCATCCATCCCTACCCACAGAGGGGTTAATATCCAGCTGCCATCCCATCGCCCCCGGGTACCCGATAACAGCAGTGGTGGTGCCACATCTCACCACAGACCGTGGGTGGTGTCACAGAGTGATTACGGGAAATCCCGTACAACTACGTCCCCTTTTATTCGAAGTGTCCGCGCGACCCCGGTCCGGAAGATCCCTTGAGCCACCCTGTGGATCCAGATCGGAGCAGCCCGACTGCTGGCACAGGGGCGGCACACCTCAAAACCTGGCATCACGAACGGGATTGTAACCCTTCCACCTACCTGGTGGAAGTGCGCCTTGTTCTGGACTGACAGCGGTGCTCCGCTGCAAAAATTTGAAAAGCCGCCGTTTTGCCGCCATTTTTGGGCGCGAAAAAACAACAACCCAGTGTTTTCTTCCCTGAGAAAGAGCGCGAAAGAGGAAGCTTCGCCCCCTGGGAACACGACTGGAAGGAAGTGCCTCCGGAGTCTCAAAACAAAACTAGAAAGCCGCGCTAGAGGACTGCTCCCGAAAAACCAAGGGGGAGAAGCGGGAAGATGTCGGCGGAGGGGCGGCACCCGCGAACGTGGCGGATGACTGAGAAGTGGCGCACGAGCGGTGGAGCCTGCAGCCCCCGCAGTGACTCCCGGGGCCCCAGCCAGCAGTGACCATCCCACCGCAGTGATGATGTCAGCTCCGGCAGTCCGCCCGGCCGCGACAGAGGTGGCATCCGGCCCCGAAGACTCTAGGGCCATGGGGTCGGAATCGGAGGGGACGGATGAGAGTAACTCCGGTACTAGCACCCCAGCAGCTGAGTATATTCCGCAAAAGTGGTGGAAACGGATACCAGATGGCGTTATCATCCCGGACCTACCACGTGTTAGAGGTATACGATATGGAGGCGGAGTCCACCTCCGAGGATGAGGCCCCTTCTGCCATTGGGAGTGTGATAGTACCAGTCTGCCGGCACTGCGGTCTGCACGGGCACTTTGCCAGTGCGTGCCCTGGAGGTGTCCGGCCTTAAGAAGACCGGAACCCGTAAGTCTAACCGCAACAAGTTAAAAGTTGACTGTTTAGAACCCGACCATCCTTGTTGAACGTCCTCATGTTCCCGGAGGAGGCTATCTGCACCTCAGGTGGAGGGTGGCAGGGCAGTTGAAGAAGTTAACTGATTAGAGCTCCATTCTTGTTGAACATCTTCCCCCCCTGCTTGTTGAAAGTGAAGATGCCATCAGGGGTTGGAGCCCCTGGTGGAGGATGGAGCCGGACCCTTAGGAGCAGCTGTACCCGCACCGCCAGCAGCAGGAAGAAGGGGTCTTTGGACAGTGTTGCATCGGAAGTGAAGGTGGCACTGGGATCTGCGCTGCTAGGGCGGTGGTATTGTGGGAAAGCTGCAGAAGGAGGCTGCCCCGGCAGCGGTATTAGAACATTCTATACCTTATCCACCTTCTTGTTCAGGACCTACGCAGCCTCTGGAGAGGCTGATTGGAGATAGGGCCTGCAGTGCAGTAGGCCGAGGCCCAGTCACCAGTGCAACTGGTGACTACTCTCCAGGCCAGGGGTCCCCGGACCATGAGACCCTTGACAAGGACTGCCGGGTAAGGAATTTTTTACCCGGCCAGTGTGGGCATCACCTGGACCCGTTCCTAGACTTTTTAAAAGGGGTGTGCACCAGTTTTAGCGGTGGCACCAGGGAACAGGTTGTTTTGGGTGGCGGGCGCAATGAGAAGGTGGTCCGGTCCGTTCCGTTCCGGTTTTTGCAACGTTTAAGAATTGTGCTTCCCGTAAAGGGAAGAAATGTTTAAATGTTATTATACTTGTTATCCCTTTTGCATTGCACAGTTGCTGAAAAATAAACGTTGGTGGTCGGACAGCCCGCGGACGGTCTGTATTAAACCAAGAGGGAATGTGACGCCCTGGCACCGTCAGGTGGTCACACATAGAATAGGCCCCCGCATAACACCATCCCTCACCAGGTTACATCATGCCAACAAAAACCCTAGTCACCCCCCCAGGGAAGAAAAGGCACACCATTGGGCGGGACCAGGCGGATGGAGAACGCCCACCTAGGGGTCTGGAGAACCCAGGGAGGGAAAAGAGTCAGTCTAAGTCTAGGTCTGAAGTGGAGTGGAGAGAATTGGGAGCTCAAAGTGAGAGCTCAGAGAGTGCAGGGTCAGACAGAAAGGAAAGGCGTCGGGGTAGGAGCCCCGGCATACTGGCTAGGTGGCAGACGATGGTCCTTGTCTGTCAGGAGACGGGAAGATGGCAGCCAGAGATCCGAAGGTGGACTGGGACAGGGTAGGAGCCCGCCGGTACCGACACCGGAGAACCGACCCGGAAACCATGCACAGAGGGGGTACTTAGACACTGAAGCCAGAACCGTAACCAACGGCCTAGCTAATTAACCAAATAAGGGCAGGATTAGAGGTCCTGTCCCGACCAAAATCCCAAAAGCAGACAACAGCCCACCACGGGGGATAGGGCATCCGCCAGGGCTCGGTAGATCCCAAGGGCCAGCGTCAGCGGGCAAGGCTCCCAACAAAAGTACCGGGATCGGACTCCCGTGTTCCATACCGGGAAGTCCACAAACACCAAAACAGTGCAGATGAAAGTGACACAGACCATCACCCCGGGTGAGGGACCAGAATACACCCGGCCGTGTCGGTTGGCCACCGACACCTTAGTTTACCGATTGGACTTGTGTTATTCATTGACTGTGAGTACACCAATATCCCCTGGTCTGACCGGGCGCGCCGGCCCATGCAATCACCATCTTCAGCGCAGAGACACTGGGCCCCGGGGCATCCATCCCTACCCACGGAGGGGTTAATATCCAGCTGCCATCCCATCGCCCCCGGGTACCCCATAACAGCAGCGGTGGTGCCACATCTCACCACAGACCGTGGGTGGCATCACAGAGTGATTATGGTAAATCCCATACAAATATGTCCCCTTTTATTTGAAGTGTCCGCGCGACCCCCGGGTCCGGAAGATCCCTCGAGCCACCCTGCGGATCCGGATCCGAGCAGCCCGGCTGCTGGCACGGGGGCGGCACAACAAATCATTCGGTCATGTGGCAATTGAAAGCGTTCCTTCTGCACTGGCAGACTGCTGACACCCCACCACCAAACCAACCTCCCATGCCCGAACAAAACACACACTTGTAGTAAACCAAATAAAACTTTATTGGAGAGATAGCCAAGTGTAAATATAGAGTAAACTCTCATCTTTTGTTGGGTTGAGGTCAGTCATAGCTTAACATTAATTGGTGCAATTATCCAACCGGATATACCATTTCAAAACGAGGCGTAATGCCAGGCCAGAATCCCGGCGCAATCAGCCTTCGCTTGATATCCATGTTTCAAACTACTGGCTGCCACGGAGGGGCAGAAGTCTCTAGACTGAGCTCTGACCTCCACCCATGAAAAGGAGTGCCTGCTCAATACCGTCCTGACGGCCTGATAAAAAAAATATTGAGGTCTATGTCAGACAAATGGACGCCATCCAGCAACATAAGGCTGGAATTGTCCCCTTCAAGCTGCCTGTGCCTGATGACTCCCCCCCCTTAAAACGGACAAAAGGAGACATCCTCGCATTCAGGGTACATCGTTACCACTCGACCGCCGCCGCATCTCGAGCCCCCTTGCCATGCAACACGGGAAATTACCTCCGACTATATGAGAACAAGCTCTGGAAAGAAACCGTGGAATTTATCCACGTCCAACCTCATGGTGGTCAGAAGTTCTGCAAGCCGGCAGGAACAAAGGTCATTTTCTACCGGAGACTAAGTAGCTTGAGCGATGCCAACCACCTCCAGAAGAACCTGTGGCCACATCAGGCCTCTGATGCCTCTCCAATGAACATCGAGACCGCGAAAACTGACATTCCTTCCACCCGGACGATGAGCTGCTCTCTGACCAGCCCAAAAAAATCTAAGAATGGCCTAACAGCCACACCACCAACCTCGCACCACCTATGAAAAGAAACAGAATTAGTAAAGTAATAACATAGCCCGCAAAGCAAGAAGAACGCCATCTACCGATGCGTTGAACCTCAGAGTTGGACAAACCAGCCCTCGCAGCCGCGGTAGCAGCACCTATTCTAAAAGAATGTGTACCAAGCTCGGAAGGGGTTAAGCAGAACGACCGAAGGCATTTACGAAAAAGGGACAAGAACTGGAACTTTGTCAGTGTTGAACCATCGTCGTGGGATAGAAAGGACACACCAGAGTGGCGCACTGCCAAATAGTCATTAACCAAAACAATAGGGGAAACAGGGCCATGAATAGAGAATAAGGGGATCCGTTTTGGACTTACGTATGTGAATACGCAAACCATCATTGCAAAATGTAACAACACTGTGACGAAGGCCACTGGGACGGTGCTTTGATGAGGACAGCAGTTCACCAATCCGCAAAGCTCCAAAAAAGGCCAATCCAAAGGAAACCGCAAAAAGAGCGGATTCAAAAGGAGATGAACAAAAATTATGCGCAGACTCAATGAGGCGAGCCAACAATGTAAAAGAAATAGGGTGTCTATGCTCTCGGCGGGGGGGTCAACTGACACCAATCACGAACGGCCTGACGGATAATGAAAGATTTAGTGACATCGGACCAGCCACGAAGCTTGAAATGGAAGGCAAGGCCAGTTAAGCGACTTCGGGCCACGGACCCAGAGAAGCCAGCACCACGTAAATGGAGCAAACATTGAACTGTAACTGCCAAATGGGCAGATTCAAAACTATCAATAGGGCAATGCCCAACAAAAGTCAGCCATTCCGACCATGCCTTACCATAAGCTTGCCACGTCGTAGGAGCCACAGAAGCTCTCACCAAGGGGATCAAATGTTGAGAAACAGGTTCCACATACTGACAGGGCAGGGCAACCCTTCCAGCCGAGCGCGGGGGCAAAGTTCTCGAAACTTCTGTAAATCAAAACAAGAAAGCGCATTAGCAATGGAATTACGAAAACCGGGAACATGACGGGCGCGAAACCAGATGTTAAATTCCAAACATCTAAGCACTAACGATCTGAGTAACTTAATCACCGGGGGGTGGATGAAGAAGACAAATAATTAATGACATGAACCATTGTACTGAGACATAAACTCAGTCCAAACAATCAGCAACGGGGCAGTGATCCGAATTCGGTGATGGGGAAGCCTGACACCCCTAGTGGAAAGGGCCAAACGACGGGAAAAAAATACGTCCCATAGGTATGACGCGACATGCAAAAATCAAAAGGCCCAGCAAAGATTGCATCTGCCGTAAAGTGACGCTACGTACGGATCCAAAACCCCTAAGCAATGAGAGCAAGGTTGAAACTTTCTCAGATGGAAGGCGAAAAATCATGGCTTCAGAATCAATTTCAATCCCCAAGAAGGACCAACAGGGCTGACCGTTTTATCCTTTGACAAAGGGACGCCAAACTTGGCCATGAGACGGCAAAAATCCTTCAACAAAAATTGGCAGTGTATAGAATCACATGGTCCGACAAAAAGAAAATCATCCAAGTAATGAATGATGGAATGGGAGCCAGATTCCCATTTCACAACCCATTCCAAAAAGGAACTGAAAAGTTCAAAATAAAAGCAGGAAATAGAATAGCCCATAGGCAAGCACATGTCGTAATAATAGGAACAATCGACAAACCATCCCAGCAAATGATGACAGTCAGGGTGAACTGGGAGAAGACGAAAAGCCGACTCAATGTCAGATTTCGCCATTAACGCCCCCTTGCCAGCCTGGCGAACTAACACAACAGCCCTATCAAAAGACACGTAAGTTACTGAGGCATCCGCCTCAGATATGCCGTCGTTCACAGATGAGCCCTTGGGGTAGGACAGATGCTGAATCAGGTGAAACTTGCCCGGTTCTTTCTTGGGAACAACCCCCAATAGGGACACCCTCAAGTTGAAAAAGGGGGGTGAACAAAATGGGCCCCGAATCCTGACTTTTGACAATTCGCTGTCCAACTTCTGGAGCAACGCATGGTGAAATTCAGTAGCCGACTTAAGGTTTGGGGCAAACGAGGGTTCCCTACTAAAAATAAAAGGGATGAAAAAAACAAAAAGCCAAAGCACAGCTGGGCCGCCGCCTCTTTATTGGTGTACCGGTATGCTGGATGGTTTGGCTGGTAATTTTGAGGATGGACGGGGGAACTTGGCTGCTGCATGGGGTCCACCGCAAGCAGAACACTCATGCTTGAATTTACAGAGGCCAAAGAAATGGCAGTGGCCTTCATTGAATGATCAGAACGTGCCGGGTCTACGAACGGCCACTGAGCCAGAGCCTGCAGAGATGCTAGGGGCCATTGAATGAAAGGGGTTATAAGCCTTCTGGGCCAACATTAAATGCAGCCATGTGTCCATGGCTTTCACTCCCCAACCCAAAAATCTTCGTCGTAACGCCACCAGGCTGATCCCCCGTGCAACTTGTGAGAATTGTATATTGTGACGAGATAAATAAACATCTCGGAACAGCGCTCTGGGTGCTTCTGTCCCATGACACATCCCATAACAAAAAATGCTTGCAGACAGTTGTTAATGGACCTAGCTACCTTGGGCCTCCTCTCAAAAGGACGATCAGCTGATTGCCGCTCTTTATCAATTGTATGTTGATCGGTTGAAACTAAAGACCATATATCAACATAGTCATTTGCCCATATTTTTTGGACGGTCTCCTCGTTCAAATGGGATCCTAATGGGGGAAAGCCACAAAAGAAAGCGTCCCTGTGAATATCGGCTTGAGGCGGAGAAGGCAGACTGTTTTGGAGGTTGGCCGGTAAAGGAAGGGTTAACTAGTATTTTTCCCCCCGCCTCAGGCTGTAAATTAGCTAAGAGTATTTTAAGAGCTGCTGACATACCCGCAACATCCTTCCCACGCCCCCGAGTATTGGTACTCACCAGCATCTGGAATGGGAGCGACAGAAGGCTCCTGTAGAGGATTATGGAATTCCACGGGCTGCAGACTTGCTGGAGGAGGAACCGACTCCCTCTGTAGGGGTTGGTAACGTCAGCGATGATGTCCATGAGGCACGACTGATGCGTCAGAGGAATTTGGTGTGGTGGAAGGAGAGCGCCACCTAGATGAACAAGAACAGTGGCTCCTCCGAGAGTATCTGGAACGATGGGAGGAATGGCGGCTACGTCTGCCATGTGATCCAGCAGAGCGCACGTATCGATCAGGGGTATGAGGGGGTGACGCTGAGGAGAGCGAGGCGGAGCAGTTACCGCGCCCACGGCGGCAGCGACCGTGGGCCGGGGATCCAGCACACGGCTGTTGTGGAACAGCGATAACAGGAGCTTGAAAAGTTGGGGCAGAAAAACCTTGAGCAAGTGGGCCCTGTGCAGGTGGTGGAGGGGCGGACACTGCAGGGTGCGCACCTGCAATAACCTGCATCATTGGTGGCAAAACCAGCAGCTGTGATTGTGCAAGAGGGGCCGGAGGGCTTATAACTTCCCTAGCACATAAGGATAAATTAGGTTGGGGAGGCTGGGGGGGAGGGGGTAGTGGCAACACTGCATCTGCAGCCTCCTCTATGGACGAGGAGCTGCAGCTATGGTGTCCTCCCATGATTGGTGGTGCCTGAGTAAATGGTGGTCCAGGGAGGCAGGGGGTAACAGTTACCAACCGCAGGTCCGCGATATCGGAGGGACAGGAACAGCATGCGGCAGCCGCGGTCAGGAGCTGAGAGGAAGTGGGCGGGGCTAGTTGTGAGGCGCGCCCACAAGTGTGCACGCCCCGTAAAATTATTTGTGCAGGACTCAAGCGCTCCGGTGGACGGGCACGCCTTGCAGACTGCCTGCCACCGGGAATCACTGCCTGAGCCTCAGGAGGGATGGGACGCAGTGCAGCCAAGATAGCGGTAAGCCAGGCGTCCCCTTCCCTCCCGATCCTGTCCCTAATGGTAGCAGCCAAGGAATCAGCCATCTTTCACCAGACACTGCTGTGTCCAGGTGGCCAGCAGCACAGCAGCTTCCAGGTCTCATGGATGAGGAGAGACCAAATCCGGAAATAAAGGGGATTATAAAGGGGAACCAGGAGGAGGGAAAAACAGTGGGATTGGACAAACAACAAAAGTGGGAGGCATGGTTTGGGCATGGGAGAGAGGAATTTAACCCCTTACAAACCGGGCCCAGCAGTCAGGGTGCATCCAGTTCAGCCCCACTGATATGCCCATACAGACCAGCAACAGTGGTTAGTGAGTTTCTGAAATGGGCTCAGGCGTGGCATGCCTTGACAAGTCTGGGTATGATTTCAGTATCCACTGTAAGTTAAGCATGTGGGCCAGGCATGGAACATAATCTAGCTTGCTAAGCTTCAGCTCATCCACAAGGTTATGCACATTGTTGCACAATACCAGGCCTGTTTCTAGGTTCAGCAGTGAGAGCCACAGATCTGTCTAGTCTTTTAGAGCTTTCAAGAGATCTGCTGTCTTGTGTCGTTTATCACCTATGAGATGAGTCGAGGCAGTGCTCCCAGTGTGGGACCCAGGGAAGGTAATTCAGCCAAGGATGAGGAGCAGAAAGAGAAGGAGAGTGTACAGGAACTGGCATACAAAGAGAGGGAAACCCTGATGGAACTTGGGCCCGCTATTCTATGCATCGGAAGCAAGTGTGGTGTCCCAGAGTATGATTTTGTTCAACCTCCACAAGGTTCACCCAGTGTGATGTCAGGGAAATGTAGCATCGCTGTCCCCAAACATTTCTCCACATTTGTCAGTAGTTAAGTGGACCTTGGTCAGACCATGGGGAATGGGACAAGTGATTATAAAAGGCTGGGATGGCACACTGGGAGAAGAAGTGGTGGCTGTGGACCAAGTAATGGGGGACAGCCGTCGCGAAGAGGCAGTGGAAAGACGACTCAGTCTCCACAAGCCTAAACGGCAACTGTTATGATCTGGTAACCGTGGACGATCATAAAAATTCCATTAATTGAGAGAAAACAAAACCACAAGAGTAGTTGGAAACTGAGCTGACCGCAATCCCTTATCTATCAGACAACACTAGAAGTAGCAGTGGGATGTTCCTAACACACCTAGACACCTTGTCACTGCCTGACAAACTTGCTACACCTCAAAGATAGAAATGAGGAATCCTAACTTGCCTCGGACTAGACCCTAAAGAAATAGCAAGCTCCCAACATGCAACAACGATGATGTAAGAAAACACAATACACAGATAGAAAATATAGATTAGCAAACGTGAGGCCCGACTTACTAGATACGACAGGACAGGACAGATAACTGATTGTGGCCAGCAAAAAACCCTTACAAAATACCAAACTCCCGATAATAAAAAATACTGAGACCACACGGTCTCTCCCCCACTATATTAGGTACTCTTGTGCCAGACACTTTAGGCAGAACTGCAGATATAATGGAAAGGAACAAAATTACAGAACAAATAATATTCAAGTGCAAATAATCTAAACATGAACAGGGAGCAAGCTCCCTTTCTTGCTAGAGGAACTGCCCTGCTCACAGAAGCAGAAAGACAGCTTCTCACATACAAGAAACCAAATACAGAACCAAATGGAATACGCAGAAACAACCTTAAGTGCAATTTCAGCAATTAAACACAGAAACTAGCAAACTTATCTGAAGTAGATTCAGGCACAGAAGAAACAGGAGAAACTGAAGGGAAAACTCCCAGACATCTTCAGAAGCGGGCAGCAAGCAGGTCCCTTGCTTCCCATACACAGCAGGTTTCAACCACACATAGAGGTAACATTTGGTTAGGTACCCATGCACACAAGCAGGTTTTAATCGCATATAGAGGTAACATTTGGTTTGGGACCCCATAAATAAGAGATTACCGTGAAGTTGGTTATGGGGCAGTAATGAATTGATCAATACATTAGCTACATATCTCTTTTTTCAAATAATCCTCAGCAGTTATGCAATGTCACATTTAAAAAAGAAATTCAATTTTTCATACAGTTAGGTCCAGAAATATTTGGACAGTGACACAAGTTTTGTTATTTTAGCTGTTTACAAAAACATGTTCAGAAATACAATTATATATATAATATGGGCTGAAAGTGCACACTCCCAGCTGCAATATGAGAGTTTTCACATCCAAATCGGAGAAAGGGTTTAGGAATCATAGCTCTGTAATGCATAGCCTCCTCTTTTTAAAGGGACCAAAAGTAATTGGACAAGGGACTCTAAGGGCTGCAATTAACTCTGAAGGCATCTCCCTCGTTAACCTGTAATCAATGAAGTAGTTAAAAGGTCTGGGGTTGATTACAGGTGTGTGGTTTTGCATTTGGAAGCTGTTGCTGTGACCAGACAACATGCGGTCTAAGGAACTCTCAATTGAGGTGAAGCAGAACATCCTGAGGATGAAAAAAAAGAAAAAATCCATCAGAGAGATAGCAGACATGCTTGGAGTAGCAAAATCAACAGTCGGGTACATTCTGAGAAAAAAGGAATTGACTGGTGAGCTTGGGAACTCAAAAAGGCCTGGGCGTCCACGGATGACAACAGTGGTGGATGATCGCCGCATACTTTCTTTGGTGAAGAAGAACCCGTTCACAACATCAACTGAAGTCCAGAACACTCTCAGTTAAGTAGGTGTATCTGTCTCTAAGTCAACAGTAAAGAGAAGACTCCATGAAAGTAAATACAAAGGGTTCACATCTAGATGCAAACCATTCATCAATTCCAAAAATAGACAGGTCAGAGTTAAATTTGCTGAAAAACACCTCATGAAGCCAGCTCAGTTCTGGAAAAGTATTCTATGGACAGATGAGACAAAGATCAACCTGTACCAGAATGATGGGAAGAAAAAAGTTTGGAGAAGAAAGGGAACGGCACATGATCCAAGGCACACCACATCCTCTGTAAAACATGGTGGAGGCAACGTGATGGCATGGGCATGCATGGCTTTCAATGGCACTGGGTCATTGTGTTTATTGATGACATAACAGCAGACAAGAGTAGCCGGATGAATTCTGAAGTGTACCGGGATATACTTTCAGCCCAGATTCAGCCAAATGTCGCAAAGTTGATCGGACGGCGCTTCATAGTACAGATGGACAATGACCCCAAGCATACAGCCAAAGCTACCCAGGAGTTCATGAGTGCAAAAAAGTGGAACATTCTGCAATGGCCAAGTCAATCACCAGATCTTAACCCAATTGAGCATGCATTTCACTTGCTCAAATCTAGACTTAAGACGGAAAGACCCACAAACAAGCAAGACCTGAAGGCTGCGGCTGTAAAGGCCTGGCAAAGCATTAAGAAGGAGGAAACCCAGCGTTTGGTGATGTCCATGGGTTCCAGACTTAAGGCAGTGATTGCCTCCAAAGGATTCGCAACAAAATATTGAAAATAAAAATATTTTGTTTGGGTTTGGTTTATTTGTCCAATTACTTTTGACCTCCTAAAATGTGGAGTGTTTGTAAAGAAATGTGTACAATTCCTACAATTTCTATCAGATATTTTTGTTCAAACCTTCAAATTAAACGTTACAATCTGCACTTGAATTCTGTTGTAGAGGTTTCATTTCAAATCCAATGTGGTGGCATGCAGAGCCCAACTCACGAAAATTGTGTCACTGTCCAAATATTTCTGGACCTAACTGTATGGCTAGTTGTATTTTTAATTCCTTATGTATCATAAAGAAGTTATGCTTGTTCATATTTCTCTGAATTTGGTGTGCAGCTTTCACTTCATATAGATTGTGATGTCAAGTTGAGCTGGCTGGGGGTGAATTGTTTGAGCCTTTGTGAAACATTAGGAACTGGAGAGATGGAGCATACTGAAGGAATTTGTCTGGAGTTACTCTGTAATGCAAATTAAACGTATGAGAAGTAATGTGCCTGCTATCATTTTTATATAGTTTCTATAAGCCTTCTGTTCGGTAAAGACTTTTTGTTTTTAATGAAGTTGGGGTTTTCTTCCATGAAGTTGTTAACATCTGGTCCTCGAGGTCAACGGCATCATGCTGCCTACAAGTGCATATCGCCCCACTGGCAAAAGTGTACGCACTTAGCCAGGACCACATCTTTCATGTAGTATACCAGGACATCCGGAGTCAATCCCTTGCCCATGACTACCGTCCCGCTTTGCATTACAGAAGGTTTCAACTTAATCAGTATAATAGTGCTCTTATGGCCATCCCTTTACTTTACATTTCTAAATCATGCTGTCATACTCTCTTAGTCTTCAGCAATGCGGCACTGCCATGTGATTATTTTATGATCAGTGTTATATGCCTGGTAGTTTTATGGATAATTCTTTGGCTCTATGGGTTCTTTGAATTTATTATTGAGCAGCTTCTATCTGTCTTTACGTATGTATACATTTGTGCTTAAAAGTTTAGATACCCCGGCAGATTTTTTTGTTTCTTGGGCTTCTTTCAGAGAAAATGAATGATAACACAATCTTTTTTTCCACTCATCGTTAGTGGTTGGGTAAAGCCACTTTTTGTCAAACTACTGTGTTTTCTCCTTTTAAATCATAATGACAACCAAAAACATCTAAATGGCCCTGATCAAAAGTTCACATACCCCAGTTTTTAATACCGTGTATTGCCCCCTCTAACAGCAATGACAACTTGAATGCTTTTGTGGTAGTTGTGGATGAGGCTCTTTATTTTCTCAGATGGTAAAGCTGCCCATTATTCTTGGCAAAAAGCCTCCAGTTCCTGTAAATTCCTATACTTTCTTGCATGAACTGCGCACTTGAGTTTTCCCCAGAGTGGCTCAATGACAATGATATCAAGGTCAGGAGACTGAGATGGCCAGTGCAGAGCCTTTACTTTGTTCTGCTGTAGCCAATTACAGGTCGACTTGACCTTGTGTTTTGCATTGTCGTCATTTTGGAACATCCAAGTACATCCCATGCGCAGCTTCCGGGCTGATGAGTACAAATTTGACTCCAGTATTTGCTGATAATGTGCTGCATACATCTTTTCTTCAACTTTGACCCATTTCCTGTGCCTTTGTAGCTCACACATCCCCACATCATCAGCGATCCAACTCCATGCTTTACAGTAGGAATGGTGTTCCTTTTATCATAGGCCTTGAGGACACCTCTCCAAATGTAACATTTATGGTTGTCGCCAAAAAGTTCGATTTTGGGATCATCACTCCAAATTACCTTGTTCCAGAAGTTTGGAGGATTTATCTCTGTGCTGTTTGGCATATTGTAGGCGAGATGCTTTGTGGCACTTGCGCAGTAATTGTTTTTTTCTGGCTACTCGACCATTCAGCCCATTTTTCTTCAAGTGCCTCCTTATTGTGCATTTTGAAACAACCACACTGCTAGTTTTCAGTGAGTCCTGTATTTCAGCTGATGTTATTTGTGGGTTCTTCTTTGCATCCCATATAATTTTCTTGGCTGTTGTAGCCGAAATTTTTGTTAGTCTATCTGATTGTGGTTTGGTTGTTACAAAGCCCCTGATTTTCCATTTGTTAATCACAGTTTGAACACTGCTGACTGGCATTATCAATTTCTTGGATATCTTTTTGTATCCCTCTTCTGTTTTATACAGTTTGACTATCTTTTCCCATAGATCCATTGACTATTTTTTTGCTTTCTCCATGACTCACAATCCAGAAACATCAGTTGGCTGGATCAAAGATATGAGTCTGTCTGGTTCCCAGAAACTCACTCAGCTTTATTCACATACACTGATTCTAAGCAAAAAGATCACAGGTGAGGATATTTCCTTTATTAGTCATTCAAACCCAATTGTGTCAACTTCTGTGCATGTTATCAGGGCAAAATCACCAGGGTATGTGAACTTTTGATCATGGTCATTTGGATGTTTTTGGTTGTCATTATGATTTAAAAAGATAAAACACAGTAGTTTGACAATAAATGGCTTCACCCAACCACTAACTATGAGTGGAAAAAAAAATGTTGTGTTATCATTCATATTCTCTGAAAAAAGGCCAAGAAAGCAAAACATCTGCCAGGGTATGTAAACTTTTGAGCACAATTGTAGGTATTGCAATATGGTATGCTGTGTGCTGTGCACACTTGAGTTTAGAACTTTTTAAGGGTGTCAATGGCATCACTACACTAATTCTCAGTACTCAGAAAATAGAGTATTCACCTTAAAACAATGGATGATTCTGGAGCAGTAGCCTGGGATGAGGAATTCACCTTAAAATTGTTGCTGTGTTCGTAACTTTCTGACAAGTTCCTATTAATCCTCCTATAGATGTTGATGAATGTGTGGAAGGAACAGACAACTGCCACATAGATGCAATCTGCCAAAACACCCAGCGCTCATACAAGTGCATTTGTAAATCTGGATACACAGGAGATGGAAAGCACTGCAAAGGTAATACAGAATTCCCATGCAACTTTGGAGAAAATCTTACTGTACTAGTTTGTTATATAATGCTTTTCTTTATTCAGATGTAGATGAATGTGAACGGGATGATAATGCAGGATGCGTACACGAGTGTGTTAATATCCCTGGAAATTACAGGTGTACATGTTATGATGGATTTCGTTTGGCACACGATGGACACAACTGTCTAGGTAATGTATAAATTACTAATTTATGCATCCAACAGTCATACTGTAGTCAACCTGTCACATGGTAGCTAAAAGACATGTCAATACTCTAGCACAGTGGTATCTAAGGGTGCCCATATACTGTACAGTATATAACAAAAGTGAGTACACATTGTCACTTTTTGGATTTTTTTTAATTATATCTTTTAATGGGAAAACACTGAAGATATGGTGCTTTGATAGATAGTGTATAGCTTGTATAACACTGTAAATTTGGTGTGTTCTCTAAGTAACTAAAAACACAGCCATTAATGTCTAAACCGCTGGCAACAAGAGTACATGGCCAAATTGTGCACAATTATACATTTTCCCTCCCCGGTATCATGTGACTCATTAGTGTTACAAGGTCTCAGGTGTGAATGAGGAGCATGTGTGTTAAATTTGGTGTTATCTCTCACACACTCTCTCATGCTGGTCACTGGAAGTTCCACATGGCAACTCATGGCAAAGAATTTTCAGATGATATGAAAAATGAATTGTTGCTCTACAAATGACCTAGGCTGTAAGAAGATTTCCAACACCCTGAAACTGAGCTGCAGCATGGTGGCTAAGACAATACAGTGGTTTGAAAAGACAGGTTCCACTCAGAACAAGCCTTGTCATGGTTGACCAAAGAAGTTGAGTGCACGTGCTCAACATCATATCCAGAGGCTGTCTTTTCAAATAGACTTATGAGTGCTGGCCGCTTTGCTGCAGATTTTAAAGGGGTGGATGTCAGCCTATCAGAGCTCAGACCATACACCATGCACTGGATCAAATTGGTCTACATGGCTGACATCCAAAATGGAAGTCTCTTCTAAAGATGATGGACAAGAAAGCCAGCAAACAGTTTGCTGAAGACAAACAGACTAAGGACATGGATCACTGGAACCATGAACTGTGGTCTGATGAGACAAAAATAAACTTATTTGGTTTAGATGGTGTCAAGTGTGTGTGGCAGAAACCAGGTGAAAAATACAAAGACAACTGTGTCTTGCCTATATTCAAGCACAGTGGTGGGAGTGTTATGGTTTGGGGCTGAATGAGTGCTGCCGGCTTTGGGGATCTATAATTCATTAAGGGAACCATGAATTCCAACATGTACTGAGAGATACTGAAACAGAGCATGATCCTTTTGTCATGCAAGGTATAGGAAGTACCATGTGTATGGCGACAGGAAATCCCTGTGTCTAGGGAAGGGGAAGATGGTGACCCCTGACCAAACCTTCCACGTGCCCCTGGATCCCCTGACAACCCTAAATAGTTCCGCACCTATGTGCTGAGCAGAATACCTGGCACTGGCTGACCCTGCACTGGTTCCTAGGTAGGGAACGGATGGGATGAGTTCTTAATCAACTCCACTAAGCTCTAACAAACACACACAGGAGAAAGTATATGAACAACTTATCTCAAGTATGACTTTGCGAGAGGTACAGCAACAAACAACCATGTTTCTTCAGATGAATACAAGCTGGTTGCTTCCTTCCAAGGCATGTATAGGAATATATCTTTATCACCAGCAAAAGCCAAGGGGAAATATAAGCATTTAAGGACACAAGGGGAAGTGATGATTAACAGCTGAAAGGTGAGGATATCTGCAGGGTCCTAAAAGAAAAGGGATTAATTCCAAGCAGAGAAGACACATAGGATACCATTTACACCAAAGCAGGAAAAATAGCATGTCAGTGAGCAAGTTGTGTAGCCATACGTTACAGCCGGACACCACAGGACTTGCAACCGCGATACACCTGTGACAACCCATCTTCGTATTCTGGGCCACAGGGCAGTATTCCAGCAGGATAATGGCCCAAAACTCACCTCCAAGATAACCACTGCCTTACTAAAGAAAATTAATTAGACCAATGAAAAATATAGTACCCAATTCTATAGATACGAATCATGTATACTGGAGTCCCCAAGGCAAAAATTTATAGAACATATGGACTTTCCAGAAAATGAAATAAAAAAAAGTATGTAAAAAAATAATTGTCTAATTGCTAAACAAACTGATGGTACATGACTGATGGACTAGTGAATTGCGCTCCTGGTAACCTAATAAATAAGACACCACACACTGCGTGACATGGATTAAAATTTTGGCCACAGCAGCCCTTTATTTTTTATAAGAAAAAACATCAACAAGAAAAAACAAGATTATCGGCCCAGAGATGTGGTTGTTATAAATCCCAGCCCCATATCCCCCTCCGCCGTGTACACCTAGCTCAAGGGGGAATCTGGGTATACCCCTTGATCATTTTTCTTGTGTCCGCTGAGCTCCTCCCCAGGGACCCATCTATTCCACTGTCCACTGAGCTCCTCCCCAGGGACCCATATTCCACTGTCCGCTGAGCTCTGGCCCAGGGACCCCATTAAAAACATAATTCTCCAACCAACAAAGAGGGGGTTTAAACAACCACATCCCGCCGCCAAATGCTGCTGTAACATACAATATTAAAATGTTAATACAATATTAATATGTTGATATGACATTGTCAATTTGGATACATTACTGATAACAATTGATACAATACTAATAATGTTGATAAAATACCGATGATGTTGAATACCAAAACATTGTTAGAATATTGACAGTGTTGCAAAGTCCTGATATTGATACATTTCCCCTTATTATAGGGAGGGTGGGTGGGACAACTGCTGGTTCAGTCTTTGAGTCCAGGACAAAGGAATGACACCTTAACATGGGACCTATTTCTTATATGGCCCCTGCCCCCCGTCTCTCCTCCTGCTCGCTGACCCCCCACCACATTCCTTAGGTAAAAACCCCATCCCTTACTCCTTAACCCTTTCCTGGATCTATCACTGCCTCAGTCATGTACGTTACGGCTATCTGCCTTCACTCTGCTTGACTGATGGACTAGTGAATTGCGCTCCTGGTAACCTAATAAATAAGACACCACACACTGCGTGACATGGATTAAAATTTTGGCCACAGCAGCCCTTTATTTTTTATAAGAAAAAACATCAACAAGAAAAAACAAGATTATCGGCCCAGAGATGTGGTTGTTATAAATCCCAGCCCCATATCCCCCTCCGCCGTGTACACCTAGCTCAAGGGGGAATCTGGGTATACCCCTTGATCATTTTCCTTGTGTCCGCTGAGCTCCTCCCCAGGGACCCATCTATTCCACTGTCCACTGAGCTCCTCCCCAGGGACCCATATTCCACTGTCCGCTGAGCTCTGGCCCAGGGACCCCATTAAAAACATAATTCTCCAACCAACAAAGAGGGGGTTTAAACAACCACATCCCGCCAAGACTCGCTCTTGTGACACCTTACAAGAGTGAGTTCCTCCACAACTTAATGGCTCGTTCTACTCCTTCTTGTATTCCCAACATCCATATATCAATGCCAATGTCATTAAGATGTACCTTATCATCTCTCCAAAATTGTTCCTTTGTATTTTCAAGCATCTGGTGACGTATGGCCACCCCTCCGTTTTCCAACACAAATTTTGTTATTTTTTTATTAACCTTTATCCTTGTATTATTGATGCGAGCCACTGATCGCGCTGTTCTCCACATTTGTCTAGCTACTATATCCGACCAGACCACCACTGTTTCTGGGTAAGACCTCCATAAATTCAACATATCAAGCTTTATGTTCCTAACTAAATGTCTTGATGTTCTTATTGCTAAATCATTACCACCTAAATGGATAAGTAAGACGTCCGGGGGGCGGTAGAACTCCACATGATACTGGATTTCTTTTAACAGCTGATGCCACTGCATTCCCCTCTTTCCTATCCATGTCACCCGTGCCAAGGAACTGGGCAATCCCAACTGTTTACCATTAGGCCTGACTGCTGCACGTAAGGCCCCCCAAAAAACAAATGAATGTCCCATGATCCAAACCAGGCATTGCTGTTCAGCTAAAACAAAAAACAAAAAACACAATTATCACACAATTGTCTAAATGAAGACACAACTACTATAAGATTACCAAAATGTACACATATATATATATATACATGTACGCCATTTATAATAAATGTAATCTAATGTAACTCTTAAATCTGCTCGATTCCCATCTCCCGATTTTTTTAACTATGTCAGGCTCTAAGCCCCATCTAGCAGCTTCTGTGGCTGCTCCTATCCTAAATGAGTGTGAAGTGAATGCATTTGGAGACTCTCCCAATATTGTCAGGCATTTTTTAAGAACTGCTGTGAATTGAAATTGTGACAATGACTTACAATCCTCATGAATTAGTAATGAACCTTGGATATTTGGCCTTCTTAAGACATAGTTTCTAAAACAGATGACCGGGCAGGCCCTGGAACCGCTTAAAGGAATCAATGTGATCCATTTTCCTCTACCCTGTTGATCAGTTTTTGACTTTGCCAGAAAACATTCCAATCTGTCTGTGTACTGATGCATGTCCTCAGCTTGTAGACCCCCACTTCTGGTGGAGCTACTCGACACTAACTCGCTGATTCTAAATGCTCCAAAAAAGGCCAGTGTGAATGCACAATTAAAGAGTAACACTTCAAACGGACTGCTACAGACTCGGACTAGTACACTCAGTATCTGCTGTAATAACTGGAAAGAAATCTGACGCCGTTTATCTCTGGTCTTCTTACAACTTTTCCTGTAACCCTTTAGGGCCTGCTTAACTAAAAAATGCTTTGTGTAATCAGTGAAGTCGTGCAACTTAAACCAAAAAGCTAATCCAGACATTTTACTATCAATACTGGACAATGAAGTACCATCCATAAAGGCCCTGCTAATGTAAAATAACAACAAGGAAACATTATCATGTAACCTGGCATCATGTCCCACTAGAGCACACAAGTCTTCCCATTCCCTCCATGCTGACTGGTACCTCTGCCATGTGCTTACACCCACAGACCGTTCTATCAGAGCGTATGCGGTGTCACTGGCAGTGACCACAGAAAATCCGGACACTTCTTGCCTTGTACCTCTGCCATCGGGGCTAACGAACGGAATCTGTCCCACTGAAAACGAGACAGAGCATCAGCCACAGAATTGCAAACACCGGGGACATGCACAGCTGTAATCTGACAATTTGACTTTAAACAGCGCAGCACTAGATGACGCAGCAACGTAACAACAGGCAGGGAAGAAGCTGATTGTTTGTTGATGACTTCTACAACTCCCAAGTTATCACAATGAAATCTCACTTTTCGGTTTTGGAAAATATTGCACCAAATTTCACAAGCAACCACTATGGGGAACAATTCAAGGAGTACTAAGTTTCGTGTTAACCCATTGTTTCTCCAACTCTCTGGCCACCTATCTGCACACCACTGTCCAGAACAATATGCACCAAAACCAGTTGACCCCGCTGCATCAGTGTGGATGTCTAGATCAAAATTTGAAACCGGTGGTCTGATCCACAATGACCTCCCATTAAACTCCATTAAGAACTGTTCCCATACCGCCAGATCGTCCTTTAATGTTCTAGCCAGCCGCACAAAGTGATGTGGAAAGGTTATGCCTGAGGTAGCTGCAGCTAGGCGCCTACAAAAAACTCTACCCATTGGAATAATGCGACACGCAAAGTTCATTTTTCCTAACAGCGATTGTAGATCCTTTAATCTGATCTTACGGTGAGATCTAGCTTCTCTGACTGCCTCCAGCAGATCACTGACCTTGTCATCCGGTAATCTGCACTCCATGGCCTCACTGTCAATCAAAATTCCTAAAAACTTGATAAGTGTAGACGGGCCTTCTGTTTTATCTGATGCTAACGGTACTCCAAAACACTTAAAAACCGACTGAATCGCTGCCAATAATGAAGCACAAACAAATGACTTTGGTGGACCAATACATAGGAAATCATCTAGATAATGCAGGACAGAACGCACGCCGGCTTCCTTCTTTACTACCCACTCCAAAAATGTGCTAAATGATTCAAACAAGGAGCATGAGATGGAGCAGCCCATCGGTAAACACAAGTCTACATAAAACATTCCCTGCCACTGACAACCCAAGAGATGGAAGCTTTCTGGATGGACTGGTAAGAGTCTAAAGGCAGCTTCAATGTCTGTTTTTACCATTAAAGCTCCTCTGCCGTACTTCTGAACCCATGCAATCGCTGTATCAAATGAAGTATACGAGACTGTGCAAAGTTCCTGATTGATTCCATCATTAACTGAGCTTCCATGAGGGAAGGACAGATGATGGATCAGCCTAAAATTATTGGGTTCCTTCTTTGGGACCACTCCCAATGGAGAGACCCTTAAGTTTTCTATTGGCATTTTGGGGAATGGGCCTGCCATGCGGCCCAGGTCAATTTCTTTGTTTAGTTTTGTGGAGACAATGTGAGAATATGTATAAGCTGAAGCAAGGTTACGAGAACAGGTTAATGGGCCTGAAGTAGATGGGATCTTAAAACCTTCTGAGAAACCCTCCCCCAGCAATTGTGCTGCTTTTCTATCTGGGTACCTGCTTAGATAGCCCACCATCTCCCCGAGTCTAATTGGGGTTTCCCCCTTTTTGGTTAATCTCTGCTGTTGGGGTTTTATTTCGTTTAAAGCATTTTGATAGGCTATGGTTTCCACTACAGAAGGTGCATTCATGTTTGTACCTGCATGTGTTTCCGAATCTGCACTGGCTATCATTGAACTGCCAGCAGCAACCTTTTCTGTTTGCTGCCGACAATCCGATTGCTGATGATCTGCCGACATAGCCCTGAAACGGCTGATTAACCCCACGTGGCGCTGTCATGAGACGCATCCATAAACCAATATCTTTGTGATCCCAACGAATCCCTTGGCGACCAGCCTTTCGTTGGCGAAACTGCTCATCATAGCGCAGCCATGCTAAACCTCCATACACACGGTGCGCCTCCCCGATAGAATTCATGTAACAAAATAAGGCAGAGCAATGTTCAGGAGTTTTTTGGCCTATTACACTTGCTAATATGGCAAAAGCCTGGAACCAATTGCTAAATGTTTGGGGGATGAGACAATACCGTCTTTCTTTTTCTTGTTCCTCTCTTTTCCTCTCATCAAACCTTACTCTATCCAAGTTATATTTTTCTAAGGGCAATAATGAAAATATTTCCACATATTCGTCGGCCCAAATCTTCTCCCTAACCTCCTGTTTCAAATGAATTCCTAGAGGACCCTCAAAACATACATATAATTCTCCTTTTGCTGCATCAGATAATGTAACCCCTTGTGAAATTACTGCGTCCTCCTGTGTCTCTGGATCAGCACACGACTGACTTACCACCTCCGATGTCCGGCGACCATTCCCGCACCATGCAGCAATAGGAGAAGAAGTTATGGGTAAGCTAGACTGACTCAAAGCCTCCTTAACCCCTGACACTAATTGCTGTACTACTGAATTAAGATCCCATCCTACATTGCCGGGAACTGTACCCCCAACTGCGCCCACTGGACTCATTACAGGTGTTGTTACACTAGATATAGGACAAGAAAAATTGTTCTCACCAATACCTGGCTGCGTCCTAGGTTGACCAGCCGTCCGTGACGTATTAGTTATAGTCTCTACAGCCCCTCCATTATTGAAGTGCTGCGTGCTGCTGCCCTCTAGTGGGGAGTCGCTATCTGTGTCATAGTCATTGTCTGGAATCTCTTCTGAGTCTTGTAGCTGTAGATTTATTGCCTGACTCACATCCTGAGCCGGCCGATGAAGTCTTTGTCTGGTTAAAGTACTTTTGCGCAGTTGTCTTTTTGGATTCCTACCACTCCTCGTGTAATGAGAACCCGTATCCGGAAATGTTGTGTGTCCTAAGCCCATCCCCCCGTGTTGGTTCAGTTCCTGGGGTGAGGCCGTATGATGTCCTCTAGAATGATGCAAAGTTTGTTGAGGAAGTTCTAAGGATTCATGGTGGGCTGTCGTCACGTCAGTTGTAGCTTGTGTGGCTGCTTCTCTGGCTGGCACATCAGTAGAGCTGGACTTTCTCCTTGCACTTTTTGGTGTCTCTCTGGTTAGATGGTCGGGCTCTTTTCTCTGTCCCTTGTTTTTCTTGTACTGTAGTTTCCTTCCTGGTTTGTAAGAAGGATCAGAGGCCGTGCTGCGCTTTGCTCTTTTCCTAGAAGTAACAGAAGGACTTATGATCCTATTGTGAGTCCTATTGGCCATTTCAGAAGTTAGTCTCTCAGGAGGTCTTAATCTTCTTAGAGTTTGATGTTCAGAAAGTTCAGAAGGGACAGATGCTGTATCCCGGGCACTCTTCAGCAATTCGTCTAGCTGGGCCTGAATCCATTCGGGCCTACACGTCAAAGCCGCAGCCTGAACGCTCCTCAGCAAGGCATCCATACTGCTGGTTCAGTCTTTGAGTCCAGGACAAAGGAATGACACCTTAACATGGGACCTATTTCTTATATGGCCCCTGCCCCCCGTCTCTCCTCCTGCTCGCTGACCCCCCACCACATTCCTTAGGTAAAAACCCCATCCCTTACTCCTTAACCCTTTCCTGGATCTATCACTGCCTCAGTCATGTACGTTACGGCTATCTGCCTTCACTCTGCTTTTATTGGAATGGCCATGCCACTATTGAACATCTGTCGGGTAACCTTAGATGGAAGGTGGAGGAGCACAAGGTCCCTAACTCAGTAATGTCATCGTGGAGGAGTGGAAGAGGATGCCAGTGACTCCTGTGTAGCTCTAGTGAACTCCATGCCCAGGAGACTTAAGGTAGTATTTGCATATAATGGTGCCTACTCAATATATTGACACTTTGGCACAGTTTGGCCATTTTCACTTAAGCTGGGATCACACATAGCGACAACGACGTCGCTGTTACGTCACCATTTTCTGTGACGCAACAGTGACCTTGTAAGTCGCTGTCATGATCGCTGCTTAGCTGTCAAACACAGCAGACGCAGCAGCGATCATAATGACACGCGTCGCTGAGGAAGCGATGCTGCGCTTGGTAACTAAGGTAAACATCGGGTAACCAACCAAAGTGCTTCTCTGGTTACCCGATATTTAAGTTGGTTACAAGTGCACACCGCTTAGCGCTGACTCCCTGCACTCATATAAAAATATAGAAATGTGGCACTCCTTATATGCTGGTGCTTGAATAGAGTCCCACCCCATATCAAAAAATATCAAGGAATCCAGCACTCAAAGCATGAAATGAAATTATTTTTTATTCTTATAATTTTTGTCAAGAACGCAATAGTTGTGTTAATTTTTATAAATTTTCGGTCTTCCGACCTTCATCAGATAACACTATAACAGAAGAAATACAGAAAAATCTTTAAGTAGATACAGACATATGTATAATGACATAATACAATCATGGTTAGAGTTGAGCGCGGTTCGTGGTTCGTGGTTCTCCAGTTCGCGGCTCGAGTGATTTTGGGGCATGTTCTAGATCGAACTAGAACTCGAGCTTTTTGCAAAAGCTCGGTAGTTCTAGAAACGTTCGAGAACGGTTCTAGCAGCCAAAAAACAGCTAAATCATAGCTTGGTTTCTGCTGTAATAGTGTAAGTCACTCTGTGAATCAAACTATTATCACATTTCAGTGTATAGTGTGCGTGAACAGCGCCTTCAGATCACTGCTGTTTCTATAATGGCGATCGCCATTTTTTTTTTTTTTTTTTCTTGTCTTCCTTCCCTAAGCGCGCGCGTCTTGTGGGGCGGGCCAGCATGTCAGCCAATCCCAGACACACACACAGCTAAGTGGACTTTGAGCCAGAGAAGCAACGGCATGTGTGATAGGATCTGCATGTCACATGTCCCTGCATTATAAAACCGGACATTTTCTTCACGGACGCCATTATCTGCCTTCTGCGTCTTTGGTGTCAGACATCACTGTCGCAGCTCCGTCTTCCTGAGTCCTATAGCCGATACAGCTGTATGCGCTGCATACACAGCGTTAGACAGCTTAGGGAGAGCACTTTATAGCAGTCCTTTTAAGGGCTCCAACCGGCAGGGTCAGAGAGCCATAGGTGACAGGTCCTGCAAACAGCAACAGCGTCTGTGTAGCCCAGGTCAGGGATTTCCTACCTGCATTTCACCATTAGGAGGGAATAGAAAGGCAGGCTTCCATTCCTCTACCCAGAGCACCACAATCCTGCCACTGTACCCTCTTGTCCTCTGCACACTCCAACTGATAACTAAGCCATTATACTAGCAAACACTCAGTGTACCTAGTGGCATCCTATACGTGGCTATTGGACTTTGCTATAGTCCCACTAGTGCAAAGACATTTGCAGAGCGCGTCTGCCTGCATTGCACACTACAACTCATTCTAACCAAGCCATTATACTAGCAAACACTCAGTGTACCTAGTGGCATCCTATACGTGGCTATTGGACTTTGCTATAGTCCCACTAGTGCAAAGACATTTGCAGAGCGCGTCTGCCTGCATTGCACACTACAACTCATTCTAACCAAGCCATTATACTAGCAAACACTCAGTGTACCTAGTGGCATCCTATACGTGGCTATTGGACTTTGCTATAGTCCCACTAGTGCAAAGACATTTGCAGAGCGCGTCTGCCTGCATTGCACACTCCAACTCATTAAAACCAAGCCATTATACTAGCAAACACTCAGTGTACCTAGTGGCATCCTATACGTGGCTATTGGACTTTGCTATAGTCCCACTAGTGCAAAGACATTTGCATAGCGCGTCTGCCGGCATTGCACACTCAAACTCATTTTAACTAAGCCATTATACTAGCAAACACTCAGTGTACCTAGTGGCATCCTATACGTGGCTATTGGACTTTGCTATAGTCCCACTAGTGCAAAGACATTAGCAGAGCACATCTGCCTGCATTGCACACTACAACTCATTCTAACCAAGCCATTATACTAGCAAACACTCAGTGTACCTAGTGGCATCCTATACGTGGCTATTGGACTTTGCTATAGTCCCACTAGTGCAAAGACATTTGCATAGCGCGTCTGCCTGCATTGCACACTCAAACTCATTTTAACTAAGCCATTATACTAGCAAACACTCAGTGTACCTAGTGGCATCCTATACGTGGCTATTGGACTTTGCTATAGTCCCACTAGTGCAAAGACATTAGCAGAGCACATCTGCCTGCATTGCACACTACAACTCATTCTAACCAAGCCATTATACTAGCAAACACTCAGTGTACCTAGTGGCATCCTATACGTGGCTATTGGACTTTGCTATAGTCCCACTAGTGCAAAGACATTTGCAGAGCGCGTCTGCCTGCATTGCACACTCCAACTCATTAAAACCAAGCCATTATACTAGCAAACACTCAGTGTACCTAGTGGCATCCTATACGTGGCTATTGGACTTTGCTATAGTCCCACTAGTGCAAAGACATTTGCATAGCGCGTCTGCCTGCATTGCACACTCAAACTCATTTTAACTAAGCCATTATACTAGCAAACACTCAGTGTACCTAGTGGCATCCTATACGTGGCTATTGGACTTTGCTATAGTCCCACTAGTGCAAAGATATTAGCAGAGCACATCTGCCTGCATTGCACACTCCAACTTTTTTAAACTAAGCAATTTTACTAGCAAACACTCAGTGTACCTAGTGGCATCCTAAACGTGGCTATTGGACTTTGCTATAGTCCCACTAGTGCAAAGACATTTGCAGAGCACGTCTGCCTGCATTGCACACTACAACTCATTGTTACTAAGCCATTATACTAGCAAACACTCAGTGTACCTAGTTGTATCCTAAACGTGGCTATTGTACTTTTGTCTATTCACAGTATTGGAACGATATTTGCAGCACGTCTGCCTGCATTGCACACTCTAACTTTTTTAAACTCAGCCATTTATAGTAGCAAACACTCAGTGTACCTAGTTGTATCCTAAACGTGGCTATTGTACTTTTGTCTATTCACAGTATTGGAACGATATTTGCAGCACGTCTGCCTGCATTGCACACTCTAACTTTTTTAAACTCAGCCATTATACTAGCAAACACTCAGTGTACCTAGTTGTATCCTAAACGTGGCTATTGTACTTTTGTCAATTCACAGTATTGGAACGTTATTTGCAGCACGTCTGCCTGCATTGCACACTCAAACTTTTTTAAACTCAGCCATTTATAGTAGCAAACACTCAGTGTACCTAGTTGTATCCTAAACGTGGCTATTGTACTTTTGTCTATTCACAGTATTGGAACGTTATTTGCAGCACGTCTGCCTGCATTGCACACTCTAACTTTTTTAAACTCAGCCATTATACTAGCAAACACTCAGTGTACCTAGTTGTATCCTAAACGTGGCTATTTTACTTTTGTCTATTCACAGTATTGGAACGATATTTGCAGCACGTCTGCCTGCATTGCACACTCTAACTTTTTTAAACTCAGCCATTATACTAGCAAACACTCACTGTACCTAGTTGTATCCTAAACGTGGCTATTGTACTTTTGTCAATTCACAGTATTGGAACGTTATTTGCAGCACGTCTGCCTGCATTGCACACTCAAACTTTTTTAAACTCAGCCATTATACTAGCAAACACTCACTGTACCTAGTTGTATCCTAAACGTGGCTATTGTACTTTTGTCAATTCACAGTATTGGAACGTTATTTGCAGCACGTCTGCCTGCATTGCACACTCAAACTTTTTTAAACTCAGCCATTATACTAGCAAACACTCACTGTACCTAGTTGTATCCTAAACGTGGCTATTGTACTTTTGTCAATTCACAGTATTGGAACGTTATTTGCAGCACGTCTGCCTGCATTGCACACTCAAACTTTTTTAAACTCAGCCATTTATAGTAGCAAACACTCAGTGTACCTAGTTGTATCCTAAACGTGGCTATTGTACTTTTGTCTATTCACAGTATTGGAACGTTATTTGCAGCACGTCTGCCTGCATTGCACACTCTAACTTTTTTAAACTCAGCCATTATACTAGCAAACACTCAGTGTACCTAGTTGTATCCTAAACGTGGCTATTTTACTTTTGTCTATTCACAGTATTGGAACGATATTTGCAGCACGTCTGCCTGCATTGCACACTCTAACTTTTTTAAACTCAGCCATTATACTAGCAAACACTCACTGTACCTAGTTGTATCCTAAACGTGGCTATTGTACTTTTGTCAATTCACAGTATTGGAACGTTATTTGCAGCACGTCTGCCTGCATTGCACACTCAAACTTTTTTAAACTCAGCCATTTATAGTAGCAAACACTCAGTGTACCTAGTTGTATCCTAAACGTGGCTATTGTACTTTTGTCAATTCACAGTATTGGAACGTTATTTGCAGCACGTCTGCCTGCATTGCACACTCAAACTTTTTTAAACTCAGCCATTTATAGTAGCAAACACTCAGTGTACCTAGTTGTATCCTAAACGTGGCTATTGTACTTTTGTCTATTCACAGTATTGGAACGTTATTTGCAGCACGTCTGCCTGCATTGCACACTCTAACTTTTTTAAACTCAGCCATTATACTAGCAAACACTCACTGTACCTAGTTGTATCCTAAACGTGGCTATTGTACTTTTGTCAATTCACAGTATTGGAACGTTATTTGCAGCACGTCTGCCTGCATTGCACACTCAAACTTTTTTAAACTCAGCCATTATACTAGCAAACACTCACTGTACCTAGTTGTATCCTAAACGTGGCTATTGTACTTTTGTCAATTCACAGTATTGGAACGTTATTTGCAGCACGTCTGCCTGCATTGCACACTCAAACTTTTTTAAACTCAGCCATTATACTAGCAAACACTCACTGTACCTAGTTGTATCCTAAACGTGGCTATTGTACTTTTGTCAATTCACAGTATTGGAACGTTATTTGCAGCACGTCTGCCTGCATTGCACACTCAAACTTTTTTAAACTCAGCCATTATACTAGCAAACACTCACTGTACCTAGTTGTATCCTAAACGTGGCTATTGTACTTTTGTCAATTCACAGTATTGGAACGTTATTTGCAGCACGTCTGCCTGCATTGCACACTCAAACTTTTTTAAACTCAGCCATTTATAGTAGCAAACACTCAGTGTACCTAGTTGTATCCTAAACGTGGCTATTGTACTTTTGTCTATTCACAGTATTGGAACGTTATTTGCAGCACGTCTGCCTGCATTGCACACTCAAACTTTTTTAAACTCAGCCATTATACTAGCAAACACTCACTGTACCTAGTTGTATCCTAAACGTGGCTATTGTACTTTTGTCAATTCACAGTATTGGAACGATATTTGCAGGACATCTGCCTGCATTGCACACTCAAACTTTTTTAAACTCAGCCATTATACTAGCAAACACTCACTGTACCTAGTTGTATCCTAAACGTGGCTATTGTACTTTTGTCTATTCACACTACTGCAAATCTATGTGCAGCACCTCTGCATGACAACCTCGTGCTCTGTTTTTAATAAGCTATAATGATAGCACAAAATACTGCCATTTTGTGGCATCATAGAACTGGCTGTTGTATTCCATTAGTGCCCCACTGGTGACAAGCTATTTCTAGCACCTCTACATCACACCCTCATGCACATTTAGCTACGCTAATGTTATAGCAAACTCATGGAATTCATTGCTGCATTTCATAATTCGGAGGGATAGAAAGTCAGGCTTCCTTTAGCTTTTCCTTCTGTTCATAGACAGCATCTCCAAGACAAATTTCCCCTCCACGTCTAAGTGTGGAGAGGCAGCTAGTGCGCATGCGTGTGCCGATGTACCCCAGCTGCAGCATAATTACAGTGTTTCGCCTAGTGAGTATGCTCAGCCTGACTGTGCCATTCCTGACGCTAAGTCTTCATTTCGGGATACAGCGCATGCTCCCACACTAAGTGTGAAAAGCCTCTTTGCACAGGTGCTTGCATTCTGTGCCGGGTCTAAGTCCTGTTTTGTGCCTAGACACCATGCTAAAGCTGATAGTCTTTTTTCAGAGACTGTATTTCATGCTACTGAGCATGCTCAGGCACTTCCTGCATCAGAGACTAGGTCCGGTAATGAACTCTTTGGCCCTGGCCCTGATGTGGGGGTCCCATATAGACCACAGGGCATCAGGTGTCCTCCCAAATGGCTTGCAGAGGCCCACACCTATGACTTGTCACCGCATTATTGATGGTCAGACGATGACTGGTGAGGTGTTTGGGTCATGGCAGCCATGAGGTCATCATTGAAGTTGCGTTTCCAAATAGGACGCTAGTTATGCCACTCATGACGTGTCACTCTGCTTTTGTCTCCAGGAGGTGCATTGTGGTTCACCCTGGTTTGGGGCGGACCCAGGTTATAAAAGGGGCTGGAGCCAACAAGGAGGTGCGCAGTCTTCTATTATGCTCCGAAAGAGCACACCTCCATGTGTTGAACCCATTGCGGCTTTAGGCCAGAGGTAGGCAGGGATAGGGTGGTGGATGCAGGCCACCACCACAGTTGGTAACGCAGAACGGTTAAGACCAGCTCCTGTCCTAACAGTCCTGCTTGTGCAGCCCAGTGGCATTAACAGGCCTGCTGCTGCTGATGCGCCTGCTGTCCACAGGTGTGGCCCCTACGCACACGGTCAGCGTACTCAATGGCCCCTGTGTTGTTAACAGGGAGTTCCTGGGCTGGGTGGGCATGTGGACCCTGTGACGCTAACAGGGCTCACAGTCTCCAGATCCGAATGGCGTCTAACTCGGTTCAGGCTACTATTAGTTTCATAGCCACACAGCTCTGTATCCTCCACCAAACCTTCAAGTTGCCAACCTCTCCTTTTCCAACTGGGAGCACGGTGGACACTGACTGCTGAAGGTGATATATACCTTTCTCTTTCTTTTCTTATTAATTTTTGTTATATAGCGGTCACAGATTATATACCACTTTATCCAAATCTGCCAGTCCCACTGTAACAGATGTTGTTTCTTCAGCAAATGTTACAGTTGTTTAACCACCAAATCCACGGACCAAAATTTTTTTCCCCTTTCCAACACACCTGTTCCCCTTTCCAACAGCATCTGTCCTTTTTCAACTCATTTTGGGATATGACCAAAAGTGCAACTGTGCAGGGACACCGTACTCAACGCCATCTCAGCACAGCAGCCATCCCTCGGTCCCTCCGATGTGGACAAGTAAAAGACCATTTCCTCCTATCCATGACAAAGTGTTGAGATTCACTCTGTGCAGCACTGGTGTTTAGTGGAAAAGTAGATCTAAGATTGCGTACCACATTCTGCAGATACTCCTGTATACGTGCGTCTATTTCTATGGCAGGAATTAGTTCGCCAAATTTTGTCTTGTACCGGGGATCTAACAGTGTGGCAACCCAGTATTCAGGATTACTTCAAATTCATACAATCCGAGGGTCATGTAGGTAGTGCAGCAAGAAGGCGCTCATGTGTCTTGTGCATCCAGGAGGACCAAGTCCTTGGTGTGTTGGTGGCAGAGAGGTGAGAATCGTGCATCCTTCCTCTGCCCTCTACCCACAACCTCGCACAACCGAAATGTGAGCAAGCTCTCACTCATCTGCTGAGTCTTCCATGCCCATCGCCAGTTCGTCCTCCATTTCTTCATGGGCTCCTGCACTTTCATCAACACTTTTTGCTGATACTATGCGCCCTTGTTAATCCCTCTCCCTCACCATGACTGCCGCATAGGTGCCGCTGACCATCTGGACCTCGTAGATCTTGTTATCCCTTCCGCATATGACTCCTCCTGTACTTCCTCCCCTTCCTCTTGTCCCAACACCTGACTCCGAATAATAATTACAGTGTGCTCCATCATGTAGATGACCAGAATTGTCACGCTGAGAATGACATTGCCAGTGCTAAACATCTTCGTCGACATTTCAAAACTGTGTAGCAGGGTGCATAGGTCCTTGATCTGACACCACTCCAGCAGCGTGATCTGCACCACCTCTGGATCAACTTATCCCAGGCTATATGTCTTACCGTATTTCAGCAGGGCTCTGCGGTGCTGCCACACACGCTGCAACATGTGCAGATTCCAATTCCTGCGTGTCGGAACATCGCATTTCCGGCGTTTAACTGCCAGACCCTAAGACTTCCGGAGTGATGAAAGTTGTTGAGCTGCTGTGTGCGCACGATGGAAGTGAGCACATAGCGAGCGTGCCCGCTGCACAAGGCCATGTAGGCCGTGATGGTGTTTTAAAAATTGCTGGAGAATTCGGATCAACACGTGAGCCATAAAAGGCACGTGTGTCACATTGCCCTGAGGATGGCCCGCAGCCAGGTTTGCATCATTGCCGCACACGGCTGTTAAGTCACCAACGGAGTCCGCTCCGTCAATTTGTACTCCGGTCGCCAGGTGACAACGTGTTCCTTTCATGAATAGTGCTGATGATGGGAGAGTAGTCGATGCCAGCGGCGCAGGTGGACGCAGGTTATGCTCACCCACTGGGCTGCATTACCTTGACAGATGCAGAATCTCTGGCTGAATGTAGCTGGTGGGTATCTCACAGATGAAATACCATCATTCAGCTACAACCAATGGGAAGACACCACACCCTTTTTTATGCCCATCCTGTCTGCAGACCACTGCCAGACATAGCTATGAACCTCTGGTTAATTTTACCCCCAGTTCAGTTTTATGATTTTGTGTGCTTGTTACCTGACTACTTTTCCTGCTTGCTGTTTATGTACCTTGTTGGCCGATACGCATTTCACCTCTGCTTGTTTTCTGATTAAGTCCTGGCCGTCCCATTCTGTTCCTGTTCCTCAATTAATGTTTTGACCCTGCCTGACTACTATTCTCTGTAATAGCGGTGTGACTCACATTTCCCATACATTTCAAAGTAAAACTTTGACCGCCTGATGGCATTGAGCTCTGCTGCCAGCATAGTAAGGAGGTGTGTGGTAGTCCTTGTGCGCAGTTGCAAGGAAGGGTGGCCTGACCACACAGGGTTTGCGCAAAGGTAGAGGACCCACACGAGGTTGAAGAGGCAGAAGCAGTGTATTAACTTCTACATACAGAACAAGGATTGAAACAACTCGTGGGGACGGCAAGACTTGTACAGCAGACCCTTCTCCATCTCTCACCATAGTTTGCCAGTGCCCTGTCAGTGACATGTAATGACCCTGTCTATGCTTACTGGTCCAAGTATCTGTGTTGAAATGCACCCTGTCGCACACAGATTTTCTCAAGGAAGTGGTGATGTTGTGTGCGACATGCCGGTGTAGCGCGGGCATGCTTTTCTTGGAGAAGCAGTGGTGATTGGGCATCTGGTACTGGGGCACAGCGACAGACATAAGGTCTGTAAAATCCTGTGTGTCCACTACGCGTAAAGGCAGCATTTCGGTAGCCAACAGCTTACAGAGGGATAGAGTCAACCACTTAGCTTTGTCATGGGTCGCAGTAAGTGGCCTTTTATTTGACCACATCTGAGGGACAGAGATCTGGCTGCTGTCTGTAGACGGTGTTGAGTAGGGTGTCCCTGGAAAAATGCAGGTTTGTGAGAAAAGTGCAGGCGGAGACATGATGTTGGCTTCATCTTGCCTTCAGATCTGTTCATCTTGTATCATTTTTAAAAAACACAGCAAGCAAGGGTTACTCCAAGCGGAGTCTCCCTTTTTTTCCAAAAATTGGGCCCCACACAGACACCTTATCAGTGGCAGCACTTGTGCCCTAGTTGCAAACAGGATGTTTTGATTTGCATCAAGCACATTCCAAATCCACAAGCATTTACTCTCCCCAGGATGACACAGGGGTAGTAAATTCCTTCTGGATCCATGACTTGTTCATTTTGATGAATGTCAGTCTGTCCACATTGTCACTGGACAGACGCGTGCGCTTATCTGTCAGCACACACCCAGCAGCACTGAAGACACGTTCAGAGACAACGCTGGCAGCTGGACACGACAAAATCTTCGAGGCGTAACTGGAGAGCTCTTGACATTTTTCTAGATTTGAAGCACAAAAGGAGCAAGGCTCCATTTGCAAAGTCATTGCATCGATGTTCATTTGGAGATACTCCTGTATCATCCTCTCCATCCGTTGACTATGTGTCAGACTTGTTGTCTCTGGTGGCCTTGCAAAGGAGGGTCTAAAAAAATTATGAAAAGATTCCATAAAATTGCTGTTACCAGCACCAGATACGGTCCTACTGGTACGGGTAGACTGTTGAAGATGACGAGGCCGTCCCATGTTTGTCAAGTTACAACTGGGAGAATCACTCCCTTCACCTGCACGGTTGTTTGGTGGAAAAGCCGAGCTAAGATCGAGTAACAGCTTCTGCTGATACTCCTGCATACGTGCGTCCCTTTCTATGGGTGGAATTATGTCACAAAATTTGGACTTGTCCCGGGGATCTAATAGTGTGGCAAGCCAGTAGTCATCATCACTTCTAATTTTGACAATACGAGGGTCATGTTGGAGGTAGTGCAACAAGAAGGCACTCATGTGTCTTGCGCAGCCATGCGCACCAAGTCCACGCTGTGTTTGTGGCATAGAGGTGCTAACCGTTCTTTCTTCCTCTGTCATCTCCCCCCAACCTCTTTCAACTGAAATTTGACCAAGGTCCCCCTCATCTGCTGAGTCTTCCATGTCCATGGACAGTTCGTCCTCCATATCTTCATGTCCTCCTGCACCTTCCTCAACATCTCACCTGCTACCATGCGCCCTTGTTGATCCCTGTCCCCCATGGTCCCATGCCTGCCGCGTTGGTGATGATGAACGTCTGGACCTTGGTGATGTTGTTGTGTCTTGCGCATATGAATCCTCCTGTAGTTCCTCCCCTTCCTGTTGTCCCACCCCCTGACTACGAATAGTGTTTAGCGTGTGCTCCAGCATGTAAATGACTGTAATCGTCATGCTGATAATGGCATTGTCAGCGCTAAACATATTCGTCGCCATGTCGAAACTGTGCAGAAGGGTGCATAGGTCCTTGATCTGAGATCACTCCATCAGGGTGATCTGCCCCACTTCTGCATCTCGTTGGCCCAGGCTATACATCATGACGTATTGCACCAGGGCTCGCCGGTGCTGCCACAGTCGCTGTAACATGTGGAGAGTTGAATTCCAGCGTGTCGCCACATCGCATTTCAGGCGATGAACCGGCAGGCCGAAAGACTTCTGGAGCGATGCAAGTCGCTCAGGTGCGGCTGTTGAACGGCGGAAGTGAGCACTGCAGACAGTTTCCGTGCCCTGGTCAGAAGGCCATCTAGGCCGGGATAGTGTGTTAAAAATTGCTGGACAACAAGGTTAAACACGTGAGCCATACAAGGCACGTGTGTCACCTTGCCCAGGCGAAGGGCCGCACCCAGGTTTGCAGCATTGTCGCACACGGCCTTACCAGGCTGCAGGTTGAGTGGAGACAACCATTTATCAAAATCAGTCTCCAGAGCTGCCCACAACTCAGTCGCTGTGTGACTCCTATTTCAAAGACATGTCAAGCTAAAGACCGCCTGATGCCGTTGCGCTCTGCTACCAGCATAGTAATGAGGGGTGCGTGATTCCTTCTGCGCAGTGAGAACGCTGGTGGCCTGACCAGGCAGGCTTGGGGCGGAGGTGGAGGACCCAGATGAGGTGGAGGATGCAGAAGCAGTGGCGGAACTTGGACAGACAGAGGATTGACACACAAGTCGTGGGGACGGCAAGACTTGTGCAGCAGACCCTTCACCATCTATCACCATAGTTACCCAGTGGCCAGTCAGCGACATGTAACGTCCCTGTCCATGCTTACTGGTCCAAGTATCGGTGGTGAAATGCACCCGTTCACACACAGAGTTTCTCAAGGAAGCGGTGATGTTGTGTGCGACATGCTGGTGTAGCGCGGGCACACCTTTCTTAGAGAAGTAGTGGCGACTAGGCATCTGGTACTGGGGCACAGCGACAGACATAAGGTCTCTAAAATCCTGTGTGTCCACTAGGCGGAAAGGCAGCATTTCTGTAGTCAACAGCTTACAGAGGGATAGAGTCAACCTCTTCGCTTTGTCATGGGTCGCAGGAAGTGGCCTTTTATTTGACCACATCTGAGGCACAGAGATCTGGCTGCTGTGTGTAGACGGTGTTGAGTCGGGTGTCCCTGGAAAAATGCAGCTTTGTGAGGAAAGTGCAGGCGGAGACATGATGTTGCCTTCATCCAAAGTTGGTGCTATCGATGTCTGAGAGAGCTGTACACACTCACTTGTTTCCCCTTCCAAACCAACTGACGACCTACCAAGCAAACTGCCTGTTGCGGTTACAGTGGTGGAAGTTGTGGGTGGAAAAACAGGTGTGACAGCTGTCCCCACAGTCCTAGAAGATGACGAGCGCGCGGATGCACTGGAAGGGGCAGGCGGTGGATGGTTCGCTCCGCTAGGCCGCATTGCAGCACGGTGAGCTTCCCATCGGGCCATATGATATTTATTCATGTGACGATTCATGGAAGAAGTTGTCAAACTGCTGAGGTTTTGACCTCTACTAAGAGAACCATGACAAATTTTACAGATCACATAATTTGGGCGATCTTTTTCTATGTCAAAAAAGGACCTGGCTAGGCAAGGCTTAGAGGCCATGCGACCTGTTGATCCACCCCGAATAATGCTCAGAGGCAGAGTGGTGGCTGAGGATGCAGTTGTAGACGTGCTACCAGTGCTCCGACTGTGTCCAGGAAGGCGCCAGGTTACTTCGACGTCGGTTGCATCCTCCTCCACCGCCTCTGTTGACCTCCTCGAGTGTCTGACTGTGGGTTGACAGTAGGTGTGATCTAGAACTTAATCATCAATTGTTGTGTTTGCACTCCCCTACCCCTCAGACCGAGTTTCTTCTTGCCCTGACCGAATATTTAAGTTGTCATCCCAATCGGGTATCTGCGTCTCATCTTCATCAGTATGTTCCTCATTGCCTATAACCACAGTTGTTGGAAAGGCAGCATTTTGGTAGCCAACAGTTTGCATATGATGAAAGTCAACCTCCAAGCCATTTCATGCCCTTCTAAAAGCATGTAAAACACAGCGAGGGGACTCCAACCACAGTCTCCCTCGTTGCCACTAACTGGGCCACACACACCCCACTTGACTGGCATCGGTTGAGCCCCCTTTTGAAAAAGAAAAAGATGCTTTGCATGAAGCACTCTCAAAAATACGCGTGCCTTTCCCGTCCCCTGGCTGACCCAGGGGAAGAAAAGTCCTCTGAGAGCCATGACTTGTTCATCTTGGTTCTTTTAGAGACACAGCGAGGGGACTCCAACCACAGTCTCCCTCGTTGCCACTAACTGGGCCACACACACCCCACTTGACTGGCATCGGTTGAGCCCCCTTTTGAAAAAGAAAAAGATGCTTTGCATGAAGCACTCTCAAAAATACGCGTGCCTTTCCCGTCCCCTGGCTGACCCAGGGGAAGAAAAGTCCTCTGAGAGCCATGACTTGTTCATCTTGGTTCTTTTAGAGACACAGCGAGGGGACTCCAACCACAGTCTCCCTCGTTGCCACTAACTGGGCCACACACACCCCACTTGACTGGCATCGGTTGACCCCCCCTTTTGACAAAGAAAAAGATGCTTTTCATGAAGCACTCTCAAAAATACGCGTGCCTTTCCCGTCCCCTGGCTGACCCAGGGGAAGAAAAGTCCTCTGAGAGCCATGACTTGTTCATCTTGGTTCTTTTAGAGACACAGCGAGGGGACTCCAACCACAGTCTCCCTCGTTGCCACTAACTGGGCCACACACACCCCACTTGACTGGCATCGGTTGACCCCCCCTTTTGACAAAGAAAAAGATGCTTTGCATGAAGCACTCTCAAAAATACGCGTGCCTTTCCCGTCCCCTGGCTGACCCAGGGGAAGAAAAGTCCTCTGAGAGCCATGACTTGTTCATCTTGGTTCTTTTAGAGACACAGCGAGGGGACTCCAACCACAGTCTCCCTCGTTGCCACTAACTGGGCCACACACACCCCACTTGACTGGCATCGGTTGAGCCCCCTTTTGAAAAAGAAAAAGATGCTTTGCATGAAGCACTCTCAAAAATACGCGTGCCTTTCCCGTCCCCTGGCTGACCCAGGGGAAGAAAAGTCCTCTGAGAGCCATGACTTGTTCATCTTGGTTCTTTTAGAGACACAGCGAGGGGACTCCAACCACAGTCTCCCTCGTTGCCACTAACTGGGCCACACACACCCCACTTGACTGGCATCGGTTGAGCCCCCCTTTTGACAAAGAAAAAGATGCTTTGCATGAAGCACTCTCAAAAATACGCGTGCCTTTCCCGTCCCCTGGCTGACCCAGGGGAAGAAAAGTCCTCTGAGAGCCATGACTTGTTCATCTTGGTTCTTTTAGAGACACAGCGAGGGGACTCCAACCACAGTCTCCCTCGTTGCCACTAACTGGGCCACACACACCCCACTTGACTGGCATCGGTTGACCCCCCCTTTTGACAAAGAAAAAGATGCTTTTCATGAAGCACTCTCAAAAATACGCGTGCCTTTCCCGTCCCCTGGCTGACCCAGGGGAAGAAAAGTCCTCTGAGAGCCATGACTTGTTCATCTTGGTTCTTTTAGAGACACAGCGAGGGGACTCCAACCACAGTCTCCCTCGTTGCCACTAACTGGGCCACACACACCCCACTTGACTGGCATCGGTTGACCCCCCCTTTTGACAAAGAAAAAGATGCTTTGCATGAAGCACTCTCAAAAATACGCGTGCCTTTCCCGTCCCCTGGCTGACCCAGGGGAAGAAAAGTCCTCTGAGAGCCATGACTTGTTCATCTTGGTTCTTTTAGAGACACAGCGAGGGGACTCCAACCACAGTCTCCCTCGTTGCCACTAACTGGGCCACACACACCCCACTTGACTGGCATCGGTTGACCCCCCCTTTTGACAAAGAAAAAGATGCTTTGCATGAAGCACTCTCAAAAATACGCGTGCCTTTCCCGTCCCCTGGCTGACCCAGGGGAAGAAAAGTCCTCTGAGAGCCATGACTTGTTCATCTTGGTTCTTTTAGAGACACAGCGAGGGGACTCCAACCACAGTCTCCCTCGTTGCCACTAACTGGGCCACACACACCCCACTTGACTGGCATCGGTTGAGCCCCCTTTTGAAAAAGAAAAAGATGCTTTGCATGAAGCACTCTCAAAAATACGCGTGCCTTTCCCGTCCCCTGGCTGACCCAGGGGAAGAAAAGTCCTCTGAGAGCCATGACTTGTTCATCTTGGTTCTTTTAGAGACACAGCGAGGGGACTCCAACCACAGTCTCCCTCGTTGCCACTAACTGGGCCACACACACCCCACTTGACTGGCATCGGTTGAGCCCCCCTTTTGACAAAGAAAAAGATGCTTTGCATGAAGCACTCTCAAAAATACGCGTGCCTTTCGCCTCCCCTGGCTGACCCAGGGGAAGAAAAGTCCTCTGAGAGCCAGGTCCACATTGTCAGTGGACAGACACGTGTGCTTATCTGCCAGCAGACCCCCAGCAGCACTGAAGACAGGTTCCGAGAGAACGCTGGCTGCAGGACACGACAAGATCCTCAAGGCGTACGTGGCGAGCTCAGGCAATTTATCCAGATTGGAAGCCTAAAATGAGCAGGGCTCAAGTTGCACAATAATGGAATCGATGTTTCTTTGCATATACTCATATATCTGTGTGTCTCCCTCTTTTTCCTTGTCCAGCTGTTTTGTTTTCACATGAGTATATGTCCTTGTCACTTTCCCATGTGTTTGTGTTATGTTGTGAGTTGTTTGTCACCTTTTGGACACCTTTCAGGGTGTTTTCTAGGTGTTTTACTGTGTTTGTGATTGCCTGCCATTGTTTCCTATGGGCTCGAGTTCGGTTCGTCGAACGTTCGACGAGCCGAACTCGAGCCAGACCCCCCGTTCGGCGAACCGCCTCGAGCCGAACCGGGACCGGTTCGCTCATCTCTAATCATGGTATCAAAGAAAGGCAGAAAATGTCCATCAATTAGCAATGAAACAATGACCATAAAAATGACATACAAAATGTCAAAAAAACACAGAAAAAGGGAAAAAAAGGACAAAATAAATGATTGTCAGTTGACCACTTCACTAACAGATACAATGTCCTCCTAAGAATAAGGGGAGGAAATATAAGATATAAATAGATACTGAGAAAACAGAAAAAAGGAACCAAATACTGTGCCATGCTGAATCACCAAAAAATTGCATGGTAAGAGAACATATAATAAACTGATTCTCCAATAAAACTGATATACAATGCTGTGCAATAACACTCACCAAACAAAGGCTCTTAGTACAACGTGTGCAAATGCCTGGAAAAAAGGGAAAGCTGCCCGTCCGGGTCTGCAAGGTGTGTGCTCTGACAGCCCAGTGATCAGGTTTAAATAGACCGCTTAATTAGCCCATTACTCATAGGGGAACGTCACTTCCGGTCCGCGAGTCGGAAGTGACGATCCTGATTGGTAACATGTAAAGTCGGTTGGTTGCCAAACGTGCGCATGCGCAAACTGCCTAAACCGCTGATCCTCAAGAAATTAAGTCCTATCAGCTGGACGGGGATGGCAAATAAACAAACGGGCTGAATCGCATACAAACACATGCCCTGGACTATTCTATAACAAACAGCAACTTAATTAAGTAATTGCTATGACATAAAGATCAAAACATCACTGTCCATTACCATAATGGAAAGTGATGTACCAACTTATTTGAGTGAAGATACATTTAGTCAAATATGGAGAGTAACGCTACTACTCAATATAGAAATGAATCAAAAGATGTATAAGGGAAATATAGAAGTATATACCACAGAAAAAAATGAAATACAGAATAATAAAAAATGAGTAACAAAAAGAGGACTCAGGGAATGGTGCATATGATTAGAGTCAAAGAATGATTATGTTAATAATACGGATGAAAGTTACTAGCATCAGATTTTAAACCTTAGACCAAAAGGGGGGGAAAGTGGGAGGTGGAGGGAGGGGGGGAGGAGGGAAGAGGGGGGAAAGGAGGGAAGGGGGAGTGGGAAAGGGAGAAGGGAGTGGGGAGGAGGGGCGGGGGGGGGGAATCTCGATTAAGGTTCTTGGGCTCCAGAGTTTGAAGAGTAAAAATCCAATATGCTTCCCTTTGTTTTAGGGTTTTAACTCTATCACCTCCTCTTCTATGTTGTAAGACCTGTTCCAAAACTTGGAAACGTAATTGACTGACACTATGTCCCTATTTGTGAAAATGGTATGGGAGTAGTAACATTAATCTTTCACACCGAATGGTAGATTTATGTTGTGATATACGTTCTTTAACAGCCTGAGTTGTCTCACCTACATATAGTAGGCCACAGGGGCATTTAATAACGTACACCACAAAAGATGTTTCACAAGTAAAGAAACCTCTAATGGGGTAAGCCCGACCGCTATAGGGAGGCAAAACCTTTTCACCTTTTAAAACATTACTACACTGTGGACAACTTAAACATGGGAATGTACCTCGTCTCTGAGTAAGTAAGTGGGTTTGGATGGGTCCAGTCGAACTGGTGCCCATATCAGCCCTCACTAATTTGTTACTAAGATTAGACGGACGTCTAAAACAAGGAAGAAAAGGTGATTTAAATTCTTCTACCTCCGGGTACCCTTTATGTAAGATGTTCCAATGGCTTCTGATAAACATATGAATTTTATAGGAAAAAGGATCGTAAGTATGTACAAAGGCTAGACGTTTATTTTTAGTCTTATGAGCTGAAGATTCAGTACTGATACTAGCTGTCACACTGTACTCTAAGATGTACAATAGCAGTACAGCGCAGTAATGTGGGACTGAGAGGATTCCTGAAACTATCTGAGAAGGTAGTTAGCTGGTAAACCACTAGGGGGCATAAAAGTGGAGGAAACATATGAGCAGGGAATTCCCTAGCAGAGGTAATACTAGTCAAGCCCACCAGATGGCAGTAGAATCGTCAGAAAGCCATGTCACAACATGAGGTCTTGTAAGTACACAAGGGCAAAGTCTAAACGTAGTCAGAGGGAAGCAAATAGTCAGTAGCTGGGAAATCAGAGCCTAGAAGCGAGGGGGAGTGGGAAGACAAGACAGAATAAAGGTAAACAGATAAGGAACGAACAGGGAGACAGCGGGAGAGACACTGATGGAAACAGACAACAGAGGAGGTTAACAGGTCATGTGAACACGGAGGTCAGGAGGGGGCAGGGCAGACAACAGGTCACTCAAGAGCAGAACACAGCAGAGCCAGAAGTATCACTGGTGAAGTCCAAGAGAAACAGTGCCCTAATAAAGCAGCCTGACCTCCAGAACGAGGCAGAAAGGATTAACCCCTAACGTGACTTGCATCAGAAGTGAAACTAAAAAAAAGGCTCAGCTCCAGCTGAGCCAGGAGTCAATCATGACACTAGCACTATTCAAAACCTCCTTCGGATACCCCCTAGCCAGAAACTTAGTTCTCATTTCCTGTAATCTGATATTTTTGGTCTCCTGTTGATTGACAATCCTATGTATCCTAAGAAATTGAGACTTGGGTATGGAATTTCTCATGGCTTTGGGATGGCAACTGTCATATGAGAGTAAGTTGTTCCTGTCAGTAGACTTTGTATACAGATCGGTTTGTAAGTGCCCATCATCCAATTTCGTGATTGTAACATCTAGGAAATTAATATGATGTAAATCATGATGTATAACACATTGGAGTTCAGGCCAAATACTGTTAATATGATCATGAAATTCCATAACGGAGTCCAACGGGCCCCCCCATATGCAAAAAACGTCGTCGATAAATCTCTTCGAACAAATACAATGCTCTTGGGATCCCTTATGTGACTATATGAATCTATCTTCAAAATGAGACATATATGTATTTGCATATGGGGGCGCCACATTAGACCCCATTGCGGTCCCCTGTCTTTGTCTTTAATGATCTTTTCAAGTAGAATGGCCAAAGGGGAGAGGATAGAATCTGTGCCAGCCACTATCGGTCTACCAGGGGGCTTTACCAATGTCTTATGGATTTTGGGGAGCACATAAAAAACAGGGATAATAGGATTCTGTTTTTGTAAAAAATCAAATGTATTCTGATCAATAACTCCCTTTTGTAGATACTAGCTGGAAACCGATCTAATCCTCCCCCGTATCCTACTGGTTGGATTACGTGACAATATCCCATAAACATTAGTGTCCCCCAACTGTCTCTGTATTTCTTGTACGTACATTGATCTGTCCATAACAACCAGGGCTCCGCCCTTATCGGCTTGTTTTATGATAATTTCCTTGTCCTCCATAAGAGATGTCAAAGCTACTTTATCATTATTGGAGAAGTTGGAAGGACAATATAATGATTTATTAGATAGATCTTTGCAGAATGAGGCAATATCATTCTCTAGTAAACCTATGAATGTCTCTACCGGAGGGTTATTCTTGGGAGGCATGACCGTGCTCTTGGTTTTAAGGCCCAAATCTTTGATACTGATAGGAGTGATAGGAATGGGCTGTATCAACGGTCTCAAACCTGTAACAGGTGTTGAAGAAAAATGTGCCTTAATACGGAGATTTCGATAAAATCTTAATAAGTCCATTTGTAACTGAAAGGTGTTAAATTTATAGGATGGACAATATGATAAACCTTTCTGAAGAAGATTAATTTGATCTGGTAACAAATTCTTAGAGGAAATGTTAACTACAATAGTGTCCGTCGTACCTGGGATCTGGTTACTATCGTGGATATTGTTGAGTCGGTGGCACTTTCCCCCCCGCCTTGGTTTCCTCTTTGGCCTCTGCGATTTCTTTGACCTAAAAAAAGAGGTTTTGGTCATCTGGTATAAGAAAATTCCGATTCTGAAGCCGAGTTATCACTAGAGGAATATTGAAACCGTCTTGGAAACACTCGGGAGGATGTGTTGCGCCACCGATAGACTGTTATTTTTATAATCTTCGGTATCCCTTAGGAACTTCTCCCTTTTAATTTTCTGACTCTCAATTCTATGATTTTGTAAATCCCGTGTGATTTGATGTTTAATTTTCGCCAAATCTTCAGCCGAGGAGGTGGAGCTCAATTGTTGTTCAATCACATTAATCTCTTCACGTTTGGAGATAATAGCTTGATTTAAGTAATCCAAAGTTACAGTCATTAAATCGAAAGAACATTTATTGAGAATCTGTTCAAAATGATTACAAAAATCTTGATTGTCAGTGAAGATGGTCGGTCTTACACCAACCCGTAATCCTCTTGGAATTCTTTGAACATGTACATATTCAGCAATAGTGGCACAGTGGAATTCCAAGTTTTGCAATTTTCTAGATTCCTTTTGATAGTCCCGGGTTCTAAGTTCTTGGGCCGGGATGTGCAAAAAATCACTCTGTAATGTGATGCGGCTCACAATCTCTGCCGTTTCATCAGCAGTGTAAGAGAAAGCTTCACTTGTCATATTCTTAGAAAAAATAAGGGTGCTCACACTAATGGTGCAACTATATAAAAATATAGAAATGTGGCACTCCTTATACGCTGGTGCTTGGATAGGGTCCCACCCCTTATCAAAAAACATCAAAGAATCCAGCACTCAAAGCATGAAATGAAATTATTTTTTATTCTTTTAATTTTTGTCAAGAACACAATTGTTGTGTTAATTTTTAAATATTTTCGGTCTTCCGACCTTCATCAGATAACACTATAACAGAAGAAATACAGAAAAAAACTTTAAGTAGATACAGACATAATGTATAATGTATAATGACATAATCCAATCATGGTATCAAAGAAAGGCTGAAAAATTCCATCAATTTGCAATGAAACATTGACCATAAAAATGACATACAAGATGTCAAAAAAACATAGAAAAAGGGAAAAAAAAAGGACAAAATAAGCCCCCTTTCCCCCTCCCTTCTCCCTTTCCCACTCCCCCCTTCCCTCCTTTCCCCCCTTCCCACCCCCCTTTTGGTCTAAGGTTTAAAATCTGATGCTAATAACGTTCATCCGTATTATTAACATAATCATTCTTTGACTCTAATCATATGCACCATTCCCTGAGTCCTCTTTTTGTTACTCATTTTTTATTATTCTGTATTTCATTTTTTTCTGTGGTATATACTTCTATATTTCCCTTATACATCTTTTGATTCATTTCTATATTGAGTAGTAGCGTTACTCTCCATATTTGACTAAATGTATCTTCACTCAAATAAGTTGGTACATCACTTTCCATTATGGTAATGGACAGTGATGTTTTGATCTTTATGTCATAGTAATTACTTAATTAAGACGCTGTTTGTCATAGCATAGTCCAGGGCATGTGTTTGTATGCGATTCAGCCCGTTTGTTTATTTGCCATCCCCGTCCAGCTGATAGGACTTAATTTCTTGAGGATCAGCGGTTTAGGCAGTTTGCACATGCGCACGTTTGCCAACCAACCGACTTTACATGTTGCCAATCAGGATCGTCACTTCCGACTCGCGGACCGGAAGTGACGTTCCCCTATGAGTAATGGGCTAATTAAGCGGTCTATTTAAACCTGATCACTGGGCTGTCAGAGCACACACCTTGCAGACCCGGACGGGCAGCTTTCCCTTTTTTCCAGGCATTTGCACACGTTGTACTAAGAGCCTTTGTTTGGTGAGTGTTATTGCACAGCATTGTATATCAGTTTTATTGGAGAATCAGTTTATTATATGTTCTCTTACCATGCAATTTTTTGTTGATTCAGCATGGCACAGTATTTGGTTCCTTTTTTCTGTTTTCTCAGTATCTATTTATATCTTATATTTCCTCCCCTTATTCTTAGGAGGACATTGTATCTGTTAGTGAAGTGGCTCAACTGACAGATCATTTATTTTGTCCTTTTTTGCACTTTTTCTATGTTTTTTTTACATTTTGTATGTCATTTTTATGGTCATTGTTTCATTGCTAATTGATGGAATTTTTCTGCCTTTCTTTGATACCATGATTGTATTATGTCATTATACATATGTCTGTATCTACTTAAAGTTTTTTTCTGTATTTCTTCTGTTATTGTGTTATCTGATGAAGGTCGGAAGACCGAAAATTTATAAAAATTAACACAACAATTGCGTTCTTGACAAAAATAATTTCATTTCATGCTTTGAGTGCTGGATTCTTTGATATTTTTCCCTGTACTCATAGCCACAGTACACATCGGGTTAATAAGCAAACCCTTGTTTATTTACCCGATGTGTACTTTGGCTATGTACAGGGAGCAGGGAGCCGGCAGCACAGGCAGCGTGAGAGCGGCGGACGCTGTAACTAAAGTAAATATCGGGTAACCAAGGAAAGGGCTTCTTGGTTACCCGATGTTTACCGTGGTTACAGCTTACCGCAGGCTGCCAGACGCCGGCTCCCTGCTCCCTGCTCGCTTCAGTTCGTCGCTCTCTCGCTGTCACACACAGCGATATGTGCTTCACAGCGGGAGAGCAACAAGCAAAAAATGAAGCAGGACATTCAGCAACGACTGGCGGCCTCACAGCAGGGGCCGGGTCGTTGCTGGACGTCACAAACAGCGACGGGAAGTCGCTGCTACGTCACAGAAAATGGTGACGTAACAGCGACATCGCTGTCGTTGTCGCTATGTGTGACACCACCTTTGGAGGTGAACTCATTTTTATTGCCCACAGTTTAGACATTAATGGCTGTCTGTTGAGTTATTTAGAGGACACCTTATTTATGCTGTTTTACAAGCTGTTTACTGACTACTTTACATTGTAGCAAAGTAGCAAAGTGTCATATCGTTAGTGTTGTCCCATGAAAAGATAGAATAAAAAATTTACAAAAATGTGGGGGTGTACTCCCTTTTGTGATATACTGTACATGAGATCATGTAGTCAACAGCAATGTCAAACTCTACTATTAAAATCAATGACCATTCAATAATAATTTTTACCACATTTCCCCAGTTACCAGAACACTACACATAGCACCGTATAATTATTCAGAATGTTAATATTATTTCACATTTTTTTGGGCCATTTTAATGGAAATTAATGACCGGACTTATTAAAACTGGCATGGCCTTCTTAGGAATTTGACACATCTTTCAGCTGCTGTGCATCATTGTAAGAAATACATTCCAGTCAGCTGCTTTTGTGGCATAAATTATCATGACTATGTTGTCTACAGTTGGCCATGCCCCCTCCCTGTTAAGTTTCACCCACTGTTCATATAGTTGTTGGAGCTAGCAGCAGCACTGGCATAAAAACACCAAGAGTTGCAAGATTTTGCGACATTTCAAACCATTTTGCACCAGAATTCTAGGAATATACTAGACCTTTTAATGAACAAGTTGCCTTTTATAAGGGAGCAGGAATGCTTGCAACAATGTTACCTTGTGATGGAAAATCCATGATTCCATAAATACTTGGTATATAGCTATGCTAAATGGATTTTGTCATTAAGAATATTTTTAACAATGTAAATGTTTTTGTCATATGGAAAGCTGTTTAACTTTAATGCAAGCAAAAGCAATTACTGACATAAGCATAAAATGCTATTTACTGTCATAACATTAATTATTACCATTACATCCATTTATTTTGAAATTATATGTCAGTAGCTTTGCTGTTTTGGATTCTTACTGCTGAAGTTAGAAACAGTTGTGCCATTATAGCATGTCACGCTAATCCTTCAGTTGGGATATTTAGCAGAAAAAAAACACACTTTCATTTCTTTTCTTACCATCATTAATTTTGTTTCAATCTTCCCTCCTACAAATAAACAGCAACATTCAATGAAAGATTTGTGGATTGCCCTGAATATTTTAGTGATACAGATCTTGTTAACCTTTTTATTGCTTTATTGCATTAACATTGAGGTTTTTCAGATGGTATTTTCCTGTTTCACATTATAAGGTTAGTTTTGCTTTGTATTGTTATCCAAGTCTTAAAACTACCTTTCTTTTCACAAAGCCCACTAATCTAATTTTATTGACTGGAATAGAGGAAGCCAAGAGCTGGTCAGGGAGTGAACTCATGTGGTCTGCTTTTGAGGGGGACCTCTAGGGAAATGAAACCTGTATTTTTATTCTGCCTGTATTTTTACTTTTACAGAGAAGAGAAACTGTTATAAGTTTGCTAGTAGGCTGCAGTTGACAGAAACATTACCACATTTATATTAAATAGGTTGTCCACTACTTGGACCACTCCTTCTCATTCCCCATATGCGCACCCATAACAATAAAACCCAAATTCTTACCCCCACTACTGGCATGATTCCACCGATGTTGGAACTTGCGTTGTCGGGGCTCATTTGACATTGTTATGACATGCAAGCCCAGAGTCTAATTATTTTTTTAAATGATTAAAATGAAACAGCGAGTGATTCTCTTTATTTTTTTGCTAACCAGCCAATGTAAAGCTGACAGCTGAGGATTGCAGCCCCCAGTTATTATTATTATTATTTATTATTATAGCGCCATTTATTCCATGGCGCTTTGTCTGTTTTACCTCCAAAATAGAACCAAACGTAATTTTTTTTTTCTAAAACGTAAATATTGTGATACCCTATTAACATATGAAAATAAATCAGTGCCAGGGATACATGTAGCACTCCTGAAGCCATCAGGAGCTACAAGGTACTGCATCCTGTCAAAGATGCAGGGCCTACCGCCAGGGACCCAGAAGACCAGTGCCGGTAACACCAAAACACATGTATAATCCTTATTTTTCCCTTCCCCAAGGACTGGTGACAGACTAGGGTTGGACCCAATGGATGGTCACCATGGGGTGGAGCCGATCCAGTCCACTAGACAACCAGGGAGGAGGGGGCCAAACAGTCAGTAAGTGGAAGTGAAAGGAGACGGACGTAACAGTGACCTGTCAGGCGCAGGCATGTGGTTGCTGAAGGAGTACGGTGGAGTACTCTCGGAACCATAGCAACAACAGGGTACAGAGCCCTAGGTCAGACAAATGCTCCAGGCAGACCTGGTAAAATTTGTACGGTGAGGGGACTAGCCAGGACCTCACCGATTGTAAAGTCTGGGGCACCAGCAGTGACTGGAGAACCAGGTACCAGAACAGAGCACCAACCCTACAGGGTTCAAACTGCCCGCCGTATGGATTAAAGACTGAAAGACTACTAGGAAAGGACCCCCAGACGCTTCAAGCCATGGGGACCCACCAACCAGAGACAGGTGCAGGGGAAAGAAGCCACCAGGTTACCACACCGGCACTGGGACTAAGGGGTCCAGTTTTGAGGACCAGCCTTCTTCAGGTTGCCAGCCATAACAACGTTGTGAGTAAAGAAACCAGTTACACTGCAACCCCTTGTGTGGCCTACCTTCTTTCCATGGCTAACTCCATCACCTACCACCTGGGGCCCGGACCAACTTGTGGAGGGCCCAACATCCAGGCTGCCATTAACATCAGCCCCAGCGGTGAGCGACTGTGCAGCAGTGGCTCCATCTACCTAGCTGCAACCTGCAAGTGGCATCACGACAAAAACTTTATTATCATTCCCCTGTACATAGCCCCTCTCAAGCAACCCCCAGAGTAAGGGAACCGGGCAACGGCCACCCAGTTAACTGTCCCCATAAATATAAGGCCCGGGACCGAGTATCCCACAGCCCTGGGGCGAGTCATACACAAATGAAAGAAGGACTAGAGAAAAATAATTGTCAAATACAAAATACAGTTTTATTGCTACAAAAGGTGAAACAAGTGCACAGTGGTGGCAAAGAATGAGTGGAACACACTTTGCACAGATAAATACAAAGTACCTCCTGATGAAGCCATTCGGTGAAACGCGCTTCGAGGTCTTGCCCTGTGCCTGGTCTGCCTCATCCTTTTCCTGCTGACTTTATTATGACTCAAGGTATTGTGTTATTTATTTTATTCTGGTTGCCAATGGAGGAAGCACTTTAGGGTGATTAAGATATTTTGTGTAACAGCTATAGCACCCTCTCTTCTGCAGCCACTATTGTCTGTATATTTATACCTTTACAGCAGATTATACTGCCATCTTGAGGCCATCTTTGGTACTTTGTGTTTATCTGGGCAAAGTGTGTTCCACTCTTTCTTTGCTACCACTGTGCACTTATTTCACCTTTTGTATCAATAAAACTGTATTTTGTATTTGACAATTATTTTTCTCTGGTCCTTCTTTGGTTTGTGTATCCCTGGCACTGATTTATATTCATACTGTATGTTAATAGGGTATCACAATAGTTAGGTTTTATGTTCCACATTGGACCATTCCTCTTAAGAAATTTCATTTCTTTGTAGGTTTAGATCATCTTTTTTTGTCTTTATTGTCCACAGCAGCATTTCGCATTCACTAAAGCTTGTTGATTGGCTGTAGCATTTCAACAAACTTTATTAACATACAAACAGTACCCGAACTCGGACACAGACTTTTTTTTAAAAGTCTGTGTTTGCGTTCGGACCTGGACACCCAGTGTCCAATGTAAACCCTGAATTTTACTATACAGGTTCACTTATCCCTAGAGATCACAGCTTTATTAACAGAAAAACTGTCATTTTACTCACAAAATATGATTTATTTTTAAATGTAAGGTTAATTTTTCCTTTTTTATTTGCTGCTGATAGTGTTTATACTTAATATGATTTTAATATAATCTTTTCATTTAGATTTGGATGAATGTATGGAAGGCAATGGAGGTTGTCAGCAGATATGTGTCAACATGATGGGGAGCTATGAATGCCGTTGCCGAGAAGGGTTTTTCCTAAGTGACAACCAACACACGTGTATCCAGCGCCCTGAAGGTGTGTTTTATGACACAAAACATAAATGATATAAACTTTACCAGCAAAAATTATATATCTAGCTTTAGCGGTAGATGTAAATATTGTTTCAATTTTCTGCAATAAAACAATAGTAGAAATAAAGGTAACAAATCTTATTATATCTTATTGCAGAAAAATGACTCTTTCACCACATAGCAATCTCTTCTCCTCCTTCTACCTGCCTCCCAACAGAGCACTATCGAATTATGGTAAAATTCATCTTCAATAGAGTAGAGATGAAGACAGATTAATAACTTATTGGGAAATAGAGTGTTGCAACCCAGTAGTCAGCATTACTTCGAATTCTGACAATCCGAGGGTCATGTTGTAGGTAGTGCAGCAAGAAGGCGCTCATGTGTCTTGCACATCCAGGAGGACCAAGTCCTTGCTGTGTTGGTGGCAGCGAGGTGAGAATCATGCTTCCTTCCTCTGCCCTCTCCCCCCAACCTCGCACAACAGAAATGGGATCAAGGCCTCCCTCATCTGCTGAGTCTTCCATGCCCATGGCCAGTTCGTCCTCAATTTCTTCCTGGGCTCCTGCACCTTCCTCAACAGTTTGGCTGCTACCATGCGCCCTTGTTAATCCCTCTCCTCGACAGTCCCATGCCTCCCGCCTTGGTGCTGCTGACCGTCTGGACCTTGTAGATCTTGGTATCCCTTCCGCATATGAATCCTCCTGTACTTCCTCCCCTTCCTCTTGTCCCACTACCTTACTCCGAATACTGTTTAGCGTGTGCTCCAGCATGTAAATGACTGGAATTGTCATGCGGATAATGGCATTGTCAGCGCTAAACATCTTCGTCGCCATGTCGACACTGTGCAGAAGGGTGCATAGGTCCTTGATCTGAGACCACTCCAGCAGCGTGATTTGCCCTACCTCTGGATCTCGTTGGCCCAAGCTATACGTCATAACATATTGCACCAGGGCTCTGCGGTGCTGCCACAGTCGCTGCAATATGTGGAGAGTCGAATTCCAGTGTGTCGGCACATCGCATTTCAGCCGGTGAACCGGCAGGCCGAAAGACTTCTGGAGTGATCCAAAAGCAGTTGAGGAACTTCTACATACAAAGGATTGACGCACAACTTGTGGGGATGGCAAGACTTGTACAGCAGACCCTTCTCCATCTCTCACCATGGTTACCCAGTGCCCAGTCATCGACATGTAACGCCCCTGTCCATGCTTACTGGGCCAAGTATCTGTGGTGAAATGCACCCTGTCACACACAGAGTTTCTCAAGGAAGCGGTGATGTTGTGTGTGACATGCTGGTGTAGCACAGGCACACCTTTCTTGGAGAAGTAGTGGTGACTGGGCATCTGATACTGGGGCACTGCGACGGACATAAGGTCTCGAAAATCCTGTGTGTACACCAGGCAGAAAGGCAGCATTTCGGTAGCCAACAGCTTGCAGATACTGAAAGTCAACCTCTTAGCTTTGTCATGGCTAGGAGGAAATAGTCTTTTACTTGCCCACATCTGAGGGACCGAGGGCTGGCTGCTGTGCTGAGAGGGCGTTGAGTAGGGTGTCCCTGGAGAACTGCTGGTCTGTGAGGAAAGTGCAGGCACAGACATAATGTTGCCTTCATCCAAAGGTGGTGCTCTCGATGTCTGAGAGAGCTCAACACCAGCAGCTGTTTCCACTTCCAAAACAACTGACGACCTGCCAATCACACTGCCTGTTACGGGTAAAGAGGTGGAAGTTCTGCGTCCAAAAGCATGTTTGACTGCTGTTCCCACAGTCACAGAGGATGAAGAGCGCGCGGATGCATTTGATGGGGCAGACAGTGGTTGGCCCACCCCGCTAGGCCGCATTGTAGCACAGTGAGCTTCCCACTGCGACTTATGCTTCATATCCATGTGACGGTTCATGGACGAAGTACTCAAACTAGTGAGTTTTTGGCCTCTACTTAGACATTGGTGACAAATCTTACAGATGGCATGAATTGGGTGATTCTTTGCGATGTCAAAAAAGGACCAGGCTAGGCAAGGCTTAGAGCCCATGCGACCTGCAGAGCCACCCCGACTTGTGCTCAGAGGCAGAGTTGTGGCTGAGGATACAGTTGTTGATGTTCTTCCAGTACTCCATCTCTGCCCAGGAAGGCACAACCTTACCTGCTGGTCACTAGCATCCTCCTCCACCTCCTCTGCTGACCTCATCGACTGACTGACTCTGGGTTGACAGTAAGTAGGATCTAAAACCTCATCATCACCCTGTGTGTTTGCACTCCTCTCATCCTCAGAGCCAACCTCTTCCTGCCCTGAACGAATACTTAAGTTGTCATTCCAATCACGTATCTGAGTCTCATCATCATCAGCATGTTCCTCATTGTCTCCATCAAGAGGAGTTACAGTTTGGAAATGAGGGTCTACATTTTGCTCAGAACCTTCTTCATCTGGGCCTGAATCTGACTCACAAAGCTTCTGGGCATCAGTGCAGATAATTTCTTCCTTGTCTGGACTCACTGCAGCTTTGGAACAGACCTCTGATTCCCAGGCTATTGTGTGACTGAACAGCTCTGCAGACTCAACCATCTCTGTTACCCCATACTCTGAAGGGTGGGTGGAGACTTGTGAGCTGGTAGAAAGCAAGTGCGATTGGGGTGACAACTCAGAGGACTGGAGTCTTTGGAGTGTTGAAGTTGAGGTGGAGGAGAGGCCACTTGATGGAGCACTTGACATCCATTCAAGCATCTGCTGTGTTTGTGCCTCATCTACTTTTGGTAGCAATGGTCGTTTCCGTAACAAAGGGATCATATCAGATTGTCCACTGAAAGTAGTAGACATCTTACTTTGGCTGGAAGATGGTCTTTTTTCAGGAGATGTTACTGTTGCTTTACCACCTACCCCACGGACACAAACTTTTTTTTCCATTTTCCAACACGCCTGTTCCCTTTTCCACCAGCATCTGGCCTTTTGCCACTCATTTTGTTTGTGAACAAATTGGACACTGTTTGCTGCAGTTAAAATTTGTCTAGCAGAAATAGAGATGCGGTGTAGCTTTCTTGACAGCAGTGGTAGGTCACTGACTATCACAGACGCTGATACTATGTCCCAAAGAATTGCCTGCACTTTTTGCAGTTAACAATTGTGTAGCAGAAATGGAGAGGTGGTGTAGCTTTCTTGACAGCAGTGGTAGATCACTGACCATCACAGACACTGATACTATGCCCCAAAGAATTGCCTGCACTTTTTGTAGTTAAAAATAGTGTAGCAGAAATGGAGAGGTGGTGTAGCTTTATTGACAGCAGTGGTAAGTCACTGACTATCATAAACACTGATACTATGCTCCAAAGAATTGTCTGGACTACCTTCAGTTAAACATTGTGTAGCAGAAATGGAGAGGTGGTGTAATTTTCTTGACAGCAGTGGTAGGTTACTGACTATCACAGACACTGATACTATGCCCAAAAGAATTGCCTGGACTACTTTCAGTTAAAAATTGTGTAGCAGAAATGGAGAGGTGGTGTAGCTTTCTTGACAGCAGTGGTAGGTCACTGAGTATCACAGACACTGATACTATGCCCCAAAGACTTGCCTGCACTTTTTGCAGTTAAAAATTGTGTAGCAGAAATGGAGAGGTGGTGTAATTTTCTTGACAGCAGTGGTAGGTCACTGACTTTCACAGACACTGATACTACACCCCAAAGAATTGCCTGCACTTTTTGCAGTTAAAAATTGTGCAGCAGAAATGGAAAGGTGGTGTAGCTTTCTTGACAGCAGTGGTAGGTCACTGACTATCACAGACACTGATACTATGCCCCAAAGAATTGCCTGCACTTTTTGCAGTTAAAAATTGTGTAGCAGAAATGGAGAGGTGGTGTAGCTTTCTTGACAGCAGCGGTACATCACTGACTATCACGGACACTGATGCTATGCCCCAAAGATTTGCCTAAGCTGATTTAGACAGACACTGTGAAAATCACTTGCACAGCGCTGGCACAGACCTACCTAGCAAAAATAGCTATGAGCTGCTCTAATCTAGCCCTGAAAAGGGCTGAAATTACAAGTAGTCCCTAATCCCTAAACCGATGTCTCGATTGCACTGTATAAGTGTATAGCGCCCACAGCGGGAGTGGGAGCGGTGACTGACACACAACCGCAGCACTGAGATAATGGCAGCGATGGGGAAAATGGCCGGGTCTTTTAGGGCAAGGACATGTGACATGCACAGCCAATGAAACATGCCCTTGCTTGTCTGGCAAAAATCCACTTTGCTGTGTGTGTGTGTGTGTCTGTGATTGGCTGACAGTCTTGGCCTGCCCCACTGGACGCGCGGTTAGGAAAATAAAATCTGCGATCGACATTCTTTCAGCACTCAGCAGCACTGATCTAAACCCCGTCCCTCCTGCACACTACACCGCGAATTTTGGTAATATCATTATTAACAGTGATGAACAGTATTACAGTGAAAAGGCAGCTAGTAACTAGCTACGCTTTTGGTGATTGAACCGTTATCGAACGGTAACTCGAACGGTCGAATGTTAAGCAAATCGTTCGAGTTCGTCGAATGACTCGTACATGGCCCAAAACAACTCGAATTTGAAATTGGCGAACTGTTCGATTTGAACATCGCTCATCTCTAATCGCAAAGTGTCACCTTTGTGAGAGTCACAGGGTGTAGGATTCAGCATCCTGGTTCGGTCCATACTGTTTACTGTATCAAATGCTTAGTTAGAGGAATAATGTAGAAACTGCTGATAATCAGAGCAGTTCCTTTTCAGCCGAATGAATTGACTTTTAGGGATCCGTTTTTTATGTGTATTGGGATGTGCACTCTTCCATCTGAACTAGAGATGAGCCACCCCCCTACTAGTGTTCGAGTTCGATTCGGTTTGTCGAACGGCGGGTGTGATTGTCGAACACCTTCGAACCCAATTGAAAACAATGACAGGCAAACACAAACACATACAAACATATAGAAAACACCTTCTAAGGTGTCAAAAAGGTAACAAACAACTCAGAAGACACCACAAACACATGGAAAAGTGACAAGTACATATACTCATGCTGAAAGAAAAGAGCTAGACGAGTAAAAGGAGGAGAAGACATAAATATAGGCATTTCATGCCCTTCTAAAATCATGTAAAACAGAGCAAGGGAACTCCAACAAGAGTCTCCATTTTTTAAAAACATTTGGCCACAGACACCACTTAAGTGGCATCAATTGTCCCACAGTTGCAAACTTAACATGTTGATTTGCATGAAGCACAATCAAAAATCCACAAGCCTTTACTCTCCCCAAGATGACAAAGGGGTAGAAAAGTCCTTGCGGATCCATGACTTGTTCATCTTGATGAACGTTACTCTGTCCACATTGTCACTGGACAGAGATGTGCGCTTACCTGTCAGCACACACCCAGCAGCACTGAAGAAATTTTCTGAGAGAACGCTGGCTGCGGGACACGACAAGGTCTCCAAGGCGTAAAAGGTCTAAAAAATTCATAAAACGATTCCATAAAATTGCTGTTACCACCAGATACGGTGTTGCTGATATGGTTTGAGTGATGATGACTCGACAGTCCCATGGTTGGCAAGTTAGAACTGTAAGATTCACTCTGTGCAGCACTGGTGTTTATTGTAAAAGCCAATCTCATATTGTGTAACAGCTTCTGCTGATAATCCTGCATATGTGCGTCCCTTTCTATGGCAGGAATTATTTTGCCAAATTTTGACTTGTACCGGGGATCTAAGAGTATGGCAACCCAGTAGTCAGCATTACTTCTAATTCTGACAATTCGAGGGTCATGTTGTAATTAGTGCAGCAAGAAGGTGCTCATGTGTCTTGTGCATCCAGGAGGACCAAGTCCTTGCTGTGTTGGTGGTGGTGAGGTGAGAATCATGCTTCCTTCCTCTGCCCTCGCCCCCCAACCTCGCACAACAGAAATGTGATCAAGGTCTCCCTCATCTGCTGAGTATTCCATGCCCATGGCCAGTTCGTCCTCCATTTCTTCCTGGGCTCCTGCACCTTCCTCAACAGTTTGGCTGCTATCATGCGCCCTTGTTAATCCCTCTCCCCCACTGTTCCATGCCTGCCGCCTTGGTGCTGCTGACCGTCTGGACCTTGTAGATCTTGGTATCCCTTCCGCATATGAATCATCCTGTACTTCCTCCCCTTCCTCTTGTCCCACCACATGACTCCGAATACTGTTTAGAGTTTGCTCCAGCATGTAAATGACTGGAATTGTCATGCTGATAATGGCATTGTCAGCGCTTAACATCTTCGTCGCCATGTCAAAACTGTGCAGAGTGGGGGCATAGGTCCTTGACCTGAGACCACTCCAGCAGCATGATCATCCCCACCTCTGGATCTCGTTGGCCCAGGCTATACGTCATAACGTATTGCACCAGGGCTCGGCAGTGCTGCCACAGTCGCTGCAACATGTGGAGGGTCGAATTCCAGCGTGTCGGCACATCGCATTTAGGCCGGTGAACCGGCAGGCCAAAAGACTTCTGGAGCGATGCAGAAGCAGTTGAGGAACTTCTACATACAAAGGATTGACGCACAACTCGTGGGGACTGCAAGACTTGTACAGCAAACCCTTCTCCATCTCTCACCATAGTTACCCAGTGCTCAGTTAGCGACATGTAATGCCCCTGTCCATGCTTACTGGTCCAAGTATCTGTGGTGAAATGCACCCTGTCACACACAGAGTTTCTCAAGGAAGCGGTGATGTCGTGTGTGACATGCTGATGTAGCACAGGCACACCTTTCTTGGAGAAGTAGTGGCGAGTGGGCATCTGATACTGGGGCACTGCGACGGACATAAGGTCTCGAAAATCCTGTGTGTCCACCAGGCGGAAAGGCAGCATTTCTGCTTGCAGATGTTGAAAGTCAACCTCTTAGCTTTGTCATGGCTAGGAGGAAATGGTCTTTTACTTGCCCACATCTGAGGAACGAGGGCTGGCTTCTCTGCTGAGACGGCATTGAGTAGGGTGTCCCTGGCAAACTGCTAGTCTGTGAGGAAAGTGCAGGCGGAGACATAATGTTACCTTCATCCAAAGGTGGTGCTCTCGATGTCTGAGAGAGCTCAACACTAGAGATGAGCCACCCTCTAGAGGCTCGAGTTTGGTTCGGTTCGTCGAACGGAGGCCGCGTTCAAGTTCGGCAAGCCGTTCAATGAACCTCTCGAACCCCATTGAAACCAATGGGAGGCAATCACAAACACATGAAAACACATAGAAAACACATTAAAAGGCGTCCAAAAGGTGACATACAACTCCCAAGAAAACACAAACACATGGGAAAGTAACAAGGACAAATACTCCTGCGAAAACAAAACAAATGGACGAGGAAAAAGAGGACGAGGCACAGATATAGGCATGGCATGCCCTTCTAAAATCCTGTAAAACATAGCAAACGGACTCCAAGCAGAGTCTCCCTTTCTTCCAAAAATTGGGCCCCACAGACACCACTTAAGTGGCAGCACTTATGCCCCAGTTGCAAACTGGACAGGTTGATTTGCATCAAGCACATTCAAAAATAGGCCAGCCTTAACTGTCCCCAGGATGATACCGGGGTAGGTAGCAAAGTCTTTGCTGAACCATGACTTGTTCATCTTGGCTCATTTTTAAAAACACCGCAAGGGGATTCCAAGCAGAGTCTCCCTTTTTTCCAAAAATTGGGCCCCACATACACCACTTCAATGGCAGCACTTGTGCCCCAGTTGCAAACTGGACAGGTTGATTTGCATCAAGCACATTCAAAAATACGCCAGCCTTAACTGTCCCCAGGATGACACCGGGGTAGGAAGAAAAGTCTTTGCTGAACCATGACTTGTTCATCTTGGCTCATTTTTAAAAACACCGCATGGGGACTCCAAGCAAAGTCTCCCTTTTTGCCAAAAATTGGACCCCACAGACCACTTCAGTGGCAGCACTTGTGCCCCAGTTGCAAACTGGACAAGTTGATTTACATCAAGCACATTCAAAAAAATGCCAGCCTTAACTGTCCCCAGGATAACACTGGGGTAGGTAGCAAAGTCTTTGCTGAACCATAACTTGTTCATCTTGGCTCATTTATAAAAACATCGCAAGGGGACTCCAAGCAGAGTCTCCCTTTTTTCCAAAAATTGGGCCCCACAGACACCACTTCAGTGGCAGCACTTGTGCCCCAGTTGCAAATTGGACAGGTTGATTTGCATCAAGCACATTCAAAAAAACGCCAGCCTTAACTGTCCCCAGGATGACACCGGGGTAGGTAGCAAAGTCTTTGCTGAACGATAACTTGTTCATCTTGGCTCATTTTTAAAAAAAACACAAAATGACTCCAAGCAGAGTCTCCCTTTTTTCCAAAAATTGGGCCCCACAGACACAAATTCAGTGACAGCACTTGTGCCCCAGTTGCAAACTGGACAGGTTGATTTGCATCAAGCACATTCAAAAATATGCCAGCCTTAACTGTCCCCAGGACGACACCGGGGTAGGTAGCAAAGTCTTTGCTGAACCATAACTTGTTCATCTTGGCTCATTTATAAAAATATCGCAAGGGGACTCCAAGCAGAGTCTCCCTTTTTTCCAAAAATTGGGCCACACAGACACCACTTCATTGCCAGCACTTGTGCCCCAGTTGCAAACTGGACAGGTTGATTTGCATCAAGCACATTCAAAAATACGCCAGCCTTAACTGTCCCCAGGATAACAGCGGGGTAGGTAGCAAAGTCTTAGTTGAACCATGACTTGTTCATATTGGCTCATTTTTAAAAACACCGCAAGGGGAATCCAAGCAAAGTCTCCCTTTTTTCCAAAAATTGGGCCCCACAGACAGTACTTCAGTGGCAGCACTTGGGCCCCAGTTGCAAACTAGACAGGTTGAATTGCATCAATCACATTCAAAAATACGTCAGCCCTAACTGTCCCCAGGATTACACCGGGTTAGGTAGCAAAGTCTTTGCTGAACCATGACTTCTTCATCTTGGCTCATTTTTAAAAACACCGCAACGGGACTCCAAGCAGAGTCTCCCTTTTTTCCAAAAATTGGGCCCCACAGACACCACATCAGTGGCAGCACTTGGGCCCAGTTGCAAACTGGACAGGTTGATTTGCATCAAGCACATTCAAAAATACACCAGCCTTAACTGTCCCCAGGATGACACCGGGTAGTTAGCAATCTTTGCTGAACCATGACTTGTTCATCTTGGCTCATTTTTAAAAACACCGCAAGGGGACTCCAAGCAGAGTCTCTCTTTTTTCCAAAAATTGGGCCCCACAGACACCACTTTATTGGCAGCACTTGTGCCCCAGTTGCAAACTGGACAGGTTGGTTTGCATCAAGCACATTCAAAAATATGCCAGCCTTACCTGTCCCCAGGATGACACCGGGGTAGGTAGCAAAGTCTTTGCTGAACGATAACTTGTTCATCTTGGCTCATTTTTAAAAAAAACGCAAGGTAAATCCAAGCAGAGTCTCCCTTTTTTCCAAAAATTGGGCCCCACAGACACCACTTCAGTGGCAGCACTTGTGCCCCAGTTGCAAACTGGACAGGTTGGTTTGCATCAAGCACATTCAAAAATATGCCAGCCTTACCTGTCCCCAGGATGACACCGGGGTAGGTAGCAAAGTCTTTGCTGAACGATAACTTGTTCATCTTGGCTCATTTTTAAAAACACTGCAAGGTGACTCCAAGCAGAGTCTCCCTTTTTTCCAAAAATTGGGCCCCACAGACACCACTTCAGTGGCAGCACTTATGCCCCAGTTGCAAACTGGACAGGTTGATTTACATCAAGCACATTCAAAAATACACCAGCCTTAACTGTCCCCAGGACGACACCAGGGTAGGTAGCAAAGTCTTTGCTGAACCATAACTTGTTCATCTTGGCTCATTTATAAAAATATCGCAAGGGGACTCCAAGCAGAGTCTCCCTTTTTTCCAAAAATTGGGCCTCACAGACACCACTTCATTGCCAGCACTTGTGCCCCAGTTGCAAACTGGACAGGTTGATTTGCATCAAGCACATTCAAAAACACGCCAGCCTTAACTGTCCCCAGGATAACACCGGGGTAGGTAGCAAAGTCTTAGTTGAACCATGACTTGTTCATATTGGCTCATTTTTAAAAAGAGTGCAAGGGGAATCCAAGCAGAGTCTCCCTTTTTTCCAAAAATTGGGCCCCACAGACACCACTTCAGTGGCAGCACTTGGATCCCAGTTGCAAACTGGACAGGTTGACTTCCATCAAGCACATTAAAAAATATGCCAGCCTTAACTGTCCCCAGGATGACACCGGGGTAGGTAGCAAAGTCTTTGCGGAACCATGACTTGTTCATATTGGCTCATTTTTAAAAACACCGCAAGGAGACTCCAAGCAGAGTCTCCCTTTTTTCCAAAAATTGGGCCCCACAGACACAACTTCAGTGACAGCACTTGTGCCCCAGTTGCAAACTGGACAGGTTGATTTGCATCAAGCACATTCAAAAATACGCCAGCCTTAACTGTCCCCAGGATGACACCGGGTAGTTAGCAATCTTTGCTGAACCATGACTTGTTCATCTTGGCTCATTTTTAAAAACACCGCAAGGGGACTCCAAGCAGAGTCTCTCTTTTTTCCAAAAATTGGGCCCCACAGACACCACTTTATTGGCAGCACTTGTGCCCCAGTTGCAAACTGGACAAGTTGGTTTGCATCAAGCACATTCAAAAATATGCCAGCCTTACCTGTCCCCAGGATGACACCGGGGTAGGTAGCAAAGTCTTTGCTGAACGATAACTTGTTCATCTTGGCTCATTTTTAAAAAAAAAAACGTAAGGTAAATCCAAGCAGAGTCTCCCTTTTTTCCAAAAATTGGGCCCCACAGACACCACTTCAGTGGCAGCACTTGTGCCCCAGTTGCAAACTGGACAGGTTGGTTTGCATCAAGCACATTCAAAAATATGCCAGCCTTACCTGTCCCCAGGATGACACCGGGGTAGGTAGCAAAGTCTTTGCTGAACGATAACTTGTTCATCTTGGCTCATTTTTAAAAAGAGTGCAAGGGGAATCCAAGCAGAGTCTCCCTTTTTTCCAAAAATTGGGCCCCACAGACACCACTTCAGTGGCAGCACTTGGATCCCAGTTGCAAACTGGACAGGTTGACTTCCATCAAGCACATTAAAAAATACGCCAGCCTTAACTGTCCCCAGGATGACACCGGGGTAGGTAGCAAAGTCTTTGCGGAACCATGACTTGTTCAAATTGGCTCATTTTTAAAAAAAACACAAAATGACTCCAAGCAGAGTCTCCCTTTTTTCCAAAAATTGGGCCCCACAGACACCACTTCAGTGGCAGCACTTGTGCCCCAGTTGCAAACTGGACAGGTTGATTTACATCAAGCACATTCAAAAATACACCAGCCTTAACTGTCCCCAGGACGACACCGGGGTAGGTAGCAAAGTCTTTGCTGAACCATAACTTGTTCATCTTGGCTCATTTATAAAAATATCGCAAGGGGACTCCAAGCAGAGTCTCCCTTTTTTCCAAAAATTGGGCCACACAGACACCACTTCATTGCCAGCACTTGTGCCCCAGTTGCAAACTAGACAGGTTGAATTGCATCAATCACATTCAAAAATACGTCAGCCCTAACTGTCCCCAGGATTACACCGGGTTAGGTAGCAAAGTCTTTGCTGAACCATGACTTCTTCATCTTGGCTCATTTTTAAAAACACCGCAACGGGACTCCAAGCAGAGTCTCCCTTTTTTCCAAAAATTGGGCCCCACAGACACCACATCAGTAGCAGCACTTGGGCCCAGTTGCAAACTGGACAGGTTGATTTGCATCAAGCACATTCAAAAATACGCCAGCCTTAACTGTCCCCAGGATGACACCGGGTAGTTAGCAATCTTTGCTGAACCATGACTTGTTCATCTTGGCTCATTTTTAAAAACACCGCAAGGGGACTCCAAGCAGAGTCTCTCTTTTTTCCAAAAATTGGGCCCCACAGACACCACTTTATTGGCAGCACTTGTGCCCCAGTTGCAAACTGGACAGGTTGGTTTGCATCAAGCACATTCAAAAATATGCCAGCCTTACCTGTCCCCAGGATGACACCGGGGTAGGTAGCAAAGTCTTTGCTGAACGATAACTTGTTCATCTTGGCTCATTTTTAAAAAAACCGCAAGGTAAATCCAAGCAGAGTCTCCCTTTTTTCCAAAAATTGGGCCCCACAAACACAACTTCAGTGGCAGCACTTGTGCCCCAGTTGCAAACTGGACAGGTTGATTTGCATCAAGCACATTCAAAAATATGCCAGCCTTAACTTTCCCCAGGATGACACCGGGGTAGGTAGCAAAGTCTTTGCTGAACGATAACTTGTTCATCTTGGCTCATTTTTAAAAACACTGCAAGGTGACTCCAAGCAGAGTCTCCCTTTTTTCCAAAAATTGGGCCCCACAGACACCACTTCAGTGGCAGCACTTGTGCCACAGTTGCAAACTGGACAGGTTGATTTACATCAAGCACATTCAAAAAATACACCAGCCTTAACTGTCCCCAGGACGACACCAGGGTAGGTAGCAAAGTCTTTGCTGAACCATAACTTGTTCATCTTGGCTCATTTATAAAAATATCGCAAGGGGACTCCAAGCAGAGTCTCCCTTTTTTCCAAAAATTGGGCCTCACAGACACCACTTCATTGCCAGCACTTGTGCCCCAGTTGCAAACTGGACAGGTTGACTTCCATCAAGCACATTAAAAAATACGCCAGCCTTAACTGTCCCCAGTATGACACCGGGGTAGGTAGCAAAGTCTTTGCGGAACCATGACTTGTTCATATTGGCTCATTTTTAAAAACACCGCAAGGAGACTCCAAGCAGAGTCTCCCTTTTTTCCAAAAATTGGGCCCCACAGACACCACTTCATTGGCAACACTTGTGCCCCAGTTGCAAACTGGACAGGTTGGTTTGCATCAAGCACATTCAAAAATATGCCAGCCTTAACTGTCCCCAGGATGACACCGGGGTAGGTAGCAAAGTCTTTGCTGAACCATGACTTGTTCATCTTGGCTCATTTTTAAAAACACCGCAACTGGACTCCAAGCAGAGTCTCTCTTTTTTCCAAAAATTGGGCCCCACAGACACCACGTCATTGGCAGCACTTGTGCCCCAGTTGCAAACTGGACAGGTTGATTTGCATCAAGCACATTCAAAAATATGCCAGCCTTAACTGTCCCCAGGATGACACCGGGGTAGGTAGCAAAGTCTTTGCTGAACCATGACTTGTTCATCTTGGCTCATTTTTAAAAACACCGCAAGGGGACTCCAAGCAATGTCTCCCTTTTTTCAAAAAATTGGGCCCCACAGACAGAACTTCAGTGGCAGCACTTGGGCCCCAGTTGCAAACTGGCAGGTTGATTTGCATCAAGCACATTCAAAAATACGCCAGGCTTAACTGTCCCCATGATGACACGGGGGTAGGTAGCAAAGTCTTTGTTGAACCATCACTTGTTCATCTTGGCTCATTTTTAAAAACACCGCAAGGGGTCTCCAAGCAGAGTCTCCCATTTTTCCAAAAATTGGGCCCCACTGACACCACTTCAGTGGCAGCACTTGAGCCCCAGTTGCAAACTGGCAGGTTGATTTGCATCAAGCACATTCAAAAATACGCCAGCCTTAACTGTCCCCAGGATGACACCGGGGTAGGTAGCAAAGTCTTTGTTGAACCATGACTTGTTCATCTTGGCTCATTTTTAAAAACTCCGCAAGGGGAATGCAAGCAAAGTCTCCCTTTTTTCAAAAATTGGGCCCCACAGACACTACTTCACTGGCAGCACTTGGGCCCCAGTTGCAAACTGGACAGGTTGAATTGCATAAAGCACATTCAAAAATACGTCAGCCTTAAATGTCCCCAGGATGACACCGGGTTAGGTAGCAAAGTCTTTGCTGAACCATGACTTCTTTATCTTGGCTCATTTTTAAAAACACCGCAAGGGGATTCCAAGCAGAGTCTCCCTTTTTTCCAAAAATTGGGCCCCACAGACACCACTTCAGTGGCAGCACTTGGGCCCAAGTTGCAAACTGGACAGGTTAATTTGCATCAATCACATTCAAAAATACGCCAGCCTTAACTGTCCCCAGGATGACACCGGGGTAGGTAGCAAAGTCTTTGCTGAACCATGACTTGTTCATCTTGGCTCATTTTTAAAAACACCGCAACTGTACTCCAAGCAGAGTCTCTCTTTTTTCCAAAAAATTGGGCCCCACAGACACCACTTCATTGGCAGCACTTGTGCCCCAGTTGCAAACTGGACAGGTTGATTTGCATCAAACACATTCAAAAAAACGCCAGCCTTAACTGTCCCCAGGATGACACCGGGGTAGGTAGCAAAATCTTTGCTGAACCATGACTTGTTCATCTTGGCTCATTTTTAAAAACACTGCAAGGGCGCTCCAAGCAAAGTCTCCCTTTTTTCCAAAAATTGGGCCCCACAGACAGTACTTCAGTGGCAGCACTTGGGCCCCAGTTGAAAACTAGACAGGTTGAATTGCATCAATCACATTGAAAAATATGTTAGCCTTAACTGTCCCCAGGATTACACCGGGTTAGGTAGCAAAGTTTTTGCTGAACCATGACTTCTTCATCTTGGCTCATTTTTAAAAACACCGCAACGGGACTCCAAGCAGAGTCTCCCTTTTTTCCAAAAATTGGGCACCACAGACACTACTTCAGTGGCAGCACTTGTGCCCAAGTTGCAAACTGGACAGGTTGGTTTGCATCAAGCACATTCAAAAATATGCCAGCCTTAACTGTCCCCAGGATGACACCGGGGTAGGTAGCAAAGTCTTTGCTGAACCATGACTTGTTCATCTTGGCTCATTTTTAAAAACACCGCAAGGGGACTCCAAGCAATGTCTCCCTTTTTTCAAAAAATTGGGCCCCACAGACAGAACTTCAGTGGCAGCACTTGGGCCCCAGTTGCAAACTGGCAGGTTGATTTGCATCAAGCACATTAAAAAATACGCCAGGCTTAACTGTCCCCATGATGACACGGGGGTAGGTAGCAAAGTCTTTGTTGAACCATCACTTGTTCATCTTGGCTCATTTTTAAAAACACCGCAAGGGGTCTCCAAGCAGAGTCTCCCATTTTTCCAAAAATTGGGCCCCACAGACACCACTTCAGTGGCAGCACTTGAGCCCCAGTTGCAAACTGGCAGGTTGATTTGCATCAAGCACATTCAAAAATACGCCAGCCTTAACTGTCCCCAGGATGACACCGGGGTAGGTAGCAAAGTCTTTGTTGAACCATGACTTGTTCATCTTGGCTCATTTTTAAAAACACCGCAAGGGGAATGCAAGCAAAGTCTCCCTTTTTTCAAAAATTGGGCCCCACAGACACTACTTCACTGGCAGCACTTGGGCCCCAGTTGCAAACTGGACAGGTTGAATTGCATCAAGCACATTCAAAAATACGTCAGCCTTAAATGTCTCCATGATGACACCGGGTTAGGTAGCAAAGTCTTTGCTGAACCATGACTTCTTTATCTTGGCTCATTTTTAAAAACACCGCAAGGGGATTCCAAGCAGAGTCTCCCTTTTTTCCAAAAATTGGGCCCCACAGACAGTACTTCAGTGGCAGCACTTGGGCCCCAGTTGAAAACTAGACAGGTTGAATTGCATCAATCACATTCAAAAATATGTTAGCCTTAACTGTCCCCAGTGGCAGCACTTGGGCCCAAGTTGCAAACTGGACAGGTTAATTTGCATCAAGCACATTCAAATATACGCCAGCCTTAGCTGTCCCCAGGATTTTACCGGGGTAGTTAGCAAAGTCTTTGCTGAACCATGACTTGTTCATCTTGGCTCATTTTTAAAAACACCGCAAGGAAACTCCAAGCAGAGTCTCCCTTTTTTCGAAAAATTAAGCCCCACAGACATCACTTTAGTGGCAGCATTTGGGCCTCAGTTGCAAACTGGACAGGTTGATTTGCATCAAGCACATTCAAAAATACGTCAGCCTTAACTGTCCCCAGGATGACACCGGGGTAGGTAGCAAAGTCTTTCCTGAGCCATGACTTGTTCATCTTGGCTCATTTTTAAAAACACTGCAAGGGGACTCCAAGCAGAGTCTCACTTTTTTCCAAAAATTGGGCCACACAGGCACCACTTCAGTGGCAGCACTTGTGCCCCAGTTGCAAACTGGACAGGTTGATTTGCATCAAGCACATTCAAAAATATGCCAGCCTTAACTGTCCCCAGGATGACACCGGGGTAGGTGGCAAAGTCTTTGCTGAACCATGACTTGTTCATCTTGGCTCATTTTTAAAAACACCGCAAGGGGACTCTAAGCAGAGTCTCCCTTTTTTCCAAAAATTGGGCCCCGCAGACACCACTTCAGAGGCAGGACTTGTGCCCCAGTTGCAAATTGGACAGGTTGATTTGCATCAAGCACATTCAAAAATACGCAAGCCTTAACTGTCCCCAGTATGACACCGGGGTAGTTAGCAAAGTCTTTGCTGAACCATGACTTGTTCATCTTGGCTCATTTTTAAAAACACTGCAAAGGGACTCCAAGCAGAGTCTCCCATTTTTCCAAAAATTGGGGCCCACAGACATCACTTCAGTGGCAGCACTTGGGCCCCAGTTGCAAACTGGACAGGTTGATTTGCATCAAGCACATTCAAAAATACGCAAGCGTTAACTGTCTCCAGGATGACACCGGGTAGTTAGCAAAGTCTTTGCTGAACCATGACTTGTTCATCTTGGCTCATTTTTAAAAACACCGCAAGGGGAATCTAAGCAAAGTCTCCCTTTTTTCCAAAAATTGGGCCCCACAGACAGTACTTCAGTGGCAGCATTTGGGCCCCAGTTGCAAACTGGACAGGTTGATTTGCATCAAGCACATTCAAAAATACGCAAGCGTTAACTGTCTCCAGGATGACACCGGGTAGTTAGCAAAGTCTTTGCTGAACCATGACTTGTTCATCTTGGCTCATTTTTAAAAACACCGCAAGGGGAATCTAAGCAAAGTCTCCCTTTTTTCCAAAAATTGGGCCCCACAGACAGTACTTCAGTGGCAGCACTTGGGCTCCAGTTGCAAACTGTACAGGTTGATTTGCATCAAGCACATTCAAAAATACGCAAGCGTTAACTGTCTCCAGGATGACACCGGGTAGTTAGCAAAGTCTTTGCTGAACCAGGACTTTTTCATCTTGGCTCATTTTTAAAAACACCGCAACGGGACTCCAAGCAGAGTCTCCCTATTTTCCAAAAATTGGGCACCACAGACACCACATCAGTGGCAGCACTTGGGCCCCAGTTGCAAACTGGACAGGTTTATTTGCATCAAGCACATTCAAAAATACGCCCGCAATAACTGTCCCCAGGATGACACCGGGGTAGGTAGCAAAGTCTTTGCTGAACCATGACTTGTTCATCTTGGCTCATTTTTAAAAACACCGCAAGGGCGCTCCAAGCAGAGTCTCCCTTTTTTCCAAAAATAGGGCCCCACAGACACCACTTCAGTGGCAGCACTTGGGCCCCAGTTGCAAACTGGACAGGTTGATTTGCATCAAGCACATTCAAAAATACGCCAGCCTTAACTGTCCCTAGGATGACACCGGGGTAGGTAGCAAAGTCTTTGCTGAACCATGACTTGTTCATCTTGGCTCATTTTTAAAAACACCGCAACTGGACTCCAAGCAGAGTCTCTCTTTTTTCCAAAAATTGGGCCCCACAGACACCACGTCATTGGCAGCACTTGTGCCCCAGTTGCAAACTGGACAGGTTGATTTGCATCAAGCACATTCAAAAATATGCCAGCCTTAACTGTCCCCAGGATGACACCGGGGTAGGTAGCAAAGTCTTTGCTGAACCATGACTTGTTCATTTTGGCTCATTTTTAAAAACACCGCAAGGGGACTCCAAGCAATGTCTCCCTTTTTTCAAAAAATTGGGCCCCACAGACAGAACTTCAGTGGCAGCACTTGGGCCCCAGTTGCAAACTGGCAGGTTGATTTGCATCAAGCACATTCAAAAATACGCCAGGCTTAACTGTCCCCATGATGACACGGGGGTAGGTAGCAAAGTCTTTGTTGAACCATCACTTGTTCATCTTGGCTCATTTTTAAAAACACCGCAAGGGGTCTCCAAGCAGAGTCTCCCATTTTTCCAAAAATTGGGCCCCACAGACACCACTTCAGTGGCAGCACTTGAGCCCCAGTTGCAAACTGGCAGGTTGATTTGCATCAAGCACATTCAAAAATACGCCAGCCTTAACTGTCCCCAGGATGACACCGGGGTAGGTAGCAAAGTCTTTGTTGAACCATGACTTGTTCATCTTGGCTCATTTTTAAAAACACCGCAAGGGGAATGCAAGCAAAGTCTCCCTTTTTTCAAAAATTGGGCCCCACAGACACTACTTCACTGGCAGCACTTGGGCCCCAGTTGCAAACTGGACAGGTTGAATTGCATCAAGCACATTCAAAAATACGTCAGCCTTAAATGTCTCCAGGATGACACCGGGTTAGGTAGCAAAGTCTTTGCTGAACCATGACTTCTTTATCTTGGCTCATTTTTAAAAACACCGCAAGGGGATTCCAAGCAGAGTCTCCCTTTTTTCCAAAAATTGGGCCCCACAGACACCACTTCAGTGGCAGCACTTGGGCCCAAGTTGCAAACTGGACAGGTTAATTTGCATCAAGCACATTCAAATATACGCCAGCCTTAGCTGTCCCCAGGATTTTACCGGGGTAGTTAGCAAAGTCTTTGCTGAACCATGACTTGTTCATCTTGGCTCATTTTTAAAAACACCGCAAGGGGAATCTAAGCAAAGTCTCCCTTTTTTCCAAAAATTGGGCCCCACAGACAGTACTTCAGTGGCAGCACTTGGGCCCCAGTTGCAAACTGGACAGGTTGATTTGCATCAAGCACATTCAAAAATACGCAAGCGTTAACTGTCTCCAGGATGACACCGGGTAGTTAGCAAAGTCTTTGCTGAACCATGACTTGTTCATCTTGGCTCATTTTTAAAAACACTGCAAAGGGACTCCAAGCAGAGTCTCCCTTTTTTCCAAAAATTGGGGCCCATAGACATCACTTCAGTGGCAGCACTTGGGCCCCAGTTGCAAACTGGACAGGTTGATTTGCATCAAGCACATTAAAAAATACGCAAGCGTTAACTGTCTCCAGGATGACACCGGGTAGTTAGCAAAGTCTTTGCTGAACCATGACTTGTTCATCTTGGCTCATTTTTAAAAACACCGCAAGGGGAATCTAAGCAATGTCTCCCTTTTTTCCAAAAATTGGGCCCCACAGACAGTACTTCAGTGGCAGCACTTGGGCCCCAGTTGCAAACTGGACAGGTTGATTTGCATCAAGCACATTCAAAAATACGCAAGCGTTAACTGTCTCCAGGATGACACCGGGTAGTTAGCAAAGTCTTTGCTGAACCAGGACTTTTTCATCTTGGCTCATTTTTACAAACACCGCAACGGGACTCCAAGCAGAGTCTCCCTATTTTCCAAAAATTGGGCACCACAGACACCACATCAGTGGCAGCACTTGGGCCCCAGTTGCAAACTGGACAGGTTTATTTGCATCAAGCACATTCAAAAATACGCCCGCAATAACTGTCCCCAGGATGACACCGGGGTAGGTAGGAAAGTCTTTGCTGAACCATGACTTGTTCATCTTGGCTCATTTTTAAAAACACCGCAAGGGCGCTCCAAGCAGAGTCTCCCTTTTTTCCAAAAATAGGGCCCCACAGACACCACTTCAGTGGCAGCACTTGGGCCCCAGTTGCAAACTGGACAGGTTGATTTGCATCAAGCACATTCAAAAATACGCCAGCCTTAACTGTCCCCAGGATGACACCGGGGTAGGTAGCAAAGTCTTTGCTGAACCATGACTTGTTCATCTTGGCTCATTTTTAAAAACACCGCAACTGGACTCCAAGCAGAGTCTCTCTTTTTTCCAAAAATTGGGCCCCACAGACACCACGTCATTGGCAGCACTTGTGCCCCAGTTGCAAACTGGACAGGTTGATTTGCATCAAGCACATTCAAAAATATGCCAACCTTAACTGTCCCCAGGATGACACCGGGGTAGGTAGCAAAGTCTTTGCTGAACCATGACTTGTTCATCTTGGCTCATTTTTAAAAACACCGCAAGGGGACTCCAAGCAATGTCTCCCTTTTTTCAAAAAATTGGGCCCCACAGACAGAACTTCAGTGGCAGCACTTGGGCCCCAGTTGCAAACTGGCAGGTTGATTTGCATCAAGCACATTCAAAAATACGCCAGGCTTAACTGTCCCCATGATGACACGGGGGTAGGTAGCAAAGTCTTTGTTGAACCATCACTTGTTCATCTTGGCTCATTTTTAAAAACACCGCAAGGGGTCTCCAAGCAGAGTCTCCCATTTTTCCAAAAATTGGGCCCCACAGACACCACTTCAGTGGCAGCACTTGAGCCCCAGTTGCAAACTGGCAGGTTGATTTGCATCAAGCACATTCAAAAATACGTCAGCCTTAACTGTCCCCAGGATGACACCGGGGTAGGTAGCAAAGTCTTTGTTGAACCATGACTTGTTCATCTTGGCTCATTTTTAAAAACACCGCAAGGGGAATGCAAGCAAAGTCTCCCTTTTTTCAAAAATTGGGCCCCACAGACACTACTTCACTGGCAGCACTTGGGCCCCAGTTGCAAACTGGACAGGTTGAATTGCATCAAGCACATTCAAAAATACGTCAGCCTTAAATGTCTCCAGGATGACACCGGGTTAGGTAGCAAAGTCTTTGCTGAACCATGACTTCTTTATCTTGGCTCATTTTTAAAAACACCGCAAGGGGATTCCAAGCAGAGTCTCCCTTTTTTCCAAAAATTGGGCCCCACAGACACCACTTCAGTGGCAGCACTTGGGCCCAAGTTGCAAACTGGACAGGTTAATTTGCATCAAGCACATTCAAATATACGCCAGCCTTAGCTGTCCCCAGGATTTTACCGGGGTAGTTAGCAAAGTCTTTGCTGAACCATGACTTGTTCATCTTGGCTCATTTTTAAAAACACCGCAAGGGGAATCTAAGCAAAGTCTCCCTTTTTTCCAAAAATTGGGCCCCACAGACAGTACTTCAGTGGCAGCACTTGGGCCCCAGTTGCAAACTGGACAGGTTGATTTGCATCAAGCACATTCAAAAATACGCAAGCGTTAACTGTCTCCAGGATGACACCGGGTAGTTAGCAAAGTCTTTGCTGAACCATGACTTGTTCATCTTGGCTCATTTTTAAAAACACTGCAAAGGGACTCCAAGCAGAGTCTCCCTTTTTTCCAAAAATTGGGCCCCACAGACATCACTTCAGTGGCAGCACTTGGGCCCCAGTTGCAAACTGGACAGGTTGATTTGCATCAAGCACATTCAAAAATACGCAAGCGTTAACTGTCTCCAGGATGACACCGGGTAGTTAGCAAAGTCTTTGCTGAACCATGACTTGTTCATCTTGGCTCATTTTTAAAAACACCGCAAGGGGAATCTAAGCAAAGTCTCCCTTTTTTCCAAAAATTGGGCCCCACAGACAGTACTTCAGTGGCAGCACTTGGGCCCAAGTTGCAAACTGGACAGGTTAATTTGCATCAAGCACATTCAAATATACGCCAGCCTTAGCTGTCCCAAGGATTTTACCGGGGTAGTTAGCAAAGTCTTTGCTGAACCATGACTTGTTCATCTTGGCTCATTTTTAAAAACACCGCAAGGAAACTCCAAGCAGAGTCTCCCTTTTTTCGAAAAATTGGGCCCCACAGACATCACTTTAGTGGCAGCATTTGGGCCTCAGTTGCAAACTGGACAGGTTGATTTGCATCAAGCACATTCAAAAATACGCAAGCGTTAACTGTCTCCAGGATGACACCGGGTAGTTAGCAAAGTCTTTGCTGAACCATGACTTGTTCATCTTGGCTCATTTTTAAAAACACCGCAAGGGGAATCTAAGCAAAGTCTCCCTTTTTTCCAAAAATTGGGCCCCACAGACAGTACTTCAGTGGCAGCACTTGGGCCCCAGTTGCAAACTGGACAGGTTGATTTGCATCAAGCACATTCAAAAATACGCAAGCGTTAACTGTCTCCAGGATGACACCGGGTAGTTAGCAAAGTCTTTGCTGAACCATGACTTGTTCATCTTGGCTCATTTTTAAAAACACCGCAAGGGCGCTCCAAGCAGAGTCTCCCTTTTTTCCAAAAATAGGGCCCCACAGACACCACTTCAGTGGCAGCACTTGGGCCCCAGTTGCAAACTGGACAGGTTGATTTGCATCAAGCACATTCAAAAATACGCCAGCCTTAACTGTCCCCAGGATGACACCGGGGTAGGTAGCAAAGTCTTTGCTGAACCATGACTTGTTCATCTTGGCTCATTTTTAAAAACACCGCAACTGGACTCCAAGCAGAGTCTCTCTTTTTTCCAAAAATTGGGCCCCACAGACACCACGTCATTGGCAGCACTTGTGCCCCAGTTGCAAACTGGACAGGTTGATTTGCATCAAGCACATTCAAAAATATGCCAACCTTAACTGTCCCCAGGATGACACCGGGGTAGGTAGCAAAGTCTTTGCTGAACCATGACTTGTTCATCTTGGCTCATTTTTAAAAACACCGCAAGGGGACTCCAAGCAATGTCTCCCTTTTTTCAAAAAATTGGGCCCCACAGACAGAACTTCAGTGGCAGCACTTGGGCCCCAGTTGCAAACTGGCAGGTTGATTTGCATCAAGCACATTCAAAAATACGCCAGGCTTAACTGTCCCCATGATGACACGGGGGTAGGTAGCAAAGTCTTTGTTGAACCATCACTTGTTCATCTTGGCTCATTTTTAAAAACACCGCAAGGGGTCTCCAAGCAGAGTCTCCCATTTTTCCAAAAATTGGGCCCCACAGACACCACTTCAGTGGCAGCACTTGAGCCCCAGTTGCAAACTGGCAGGTTGATTTGCATCAAGCACATTCAAAAATACGTCAGCCTTAACTGTCCCCAGGATGACACCGGGGTAGGTAGCAAAGTCTTTGTTGAACCATGACTTGTTCATCTTGGCTCATTTTTAAAAACACCGCAAGGGGAATGCAAGCAAAGTCTCCCTTTTTTCAAAAATTGGGCCCCACAGACACTACTTCACTGGCAGCACTTGGGCCCCAGTTGCAAACTGGACAGGTTGAATTGCATCAAGCACATTCAAAAATACGTCAGCCTTAAATGTCTCCAGGATGACACCGGGTTAGGTAGCAAAGTCTTTGCTGAACGATGACTTCTTTATCTTGGCTCATTTTTAAAAACACCGCAAGGGGATTCCAAGCAGAGTCTCCCTTTTTTCCAAAAATTGGGCCCCACAGACACCACTTCAGTGGCAGCACTTGGGCCCAAGTTGCAAACTGGACAGGTTAATTTGCATCAAGCACATTCAAATATACGCCAGCCTTAGCTGTCCCCAGGATTTTACCGGGGTAGTTAGCAAAGTCTTTGCTGAACCATGACTTGTTCATCTTGGCTCATTTTTAAAAACACCGCAAGGGGAATCTAAGCAAAGTCTCCCTTTTTTCCAAAAATTGGGCCCCACAGACAGTACTTCAGTGGCAGCACTTGGGCCCCAGTTGCAAACTGGACAGGTTGATTTGCATCAAGCACATTCAAAAATACGCAAGCGTTAACTGTCTCCAGGATGACACCGGGTAGTTAGCAAAGTCTTTGCTGAACCATGACTTGTTCATCTTGGCTCATTTTTAAAAACACTGCAAAGGGACTCCAAGCAGAGTCTCCCTTTTTTCCAAAAATTGGGGCCCACAGACATCACTTCAGTGGCAGCACTTGGGCCCCAGTTGCAAACTGGACAGGTTGATTTGCATCAAGCACATTCAAAAATACGCAAGCGTTAACTGTCTCCAGGATGACACCGGGTAGTTAGCAAAGTCTTTGCTGAACCATGACTTGTTCATCTTGGCTCATTTTTAAAAACACCGCAAGGGGAATCTAAGCAAAGTCTCCCTTTTTTCCAAAAATTGGGCCCCACAGACAGTACTTCAGTGGCAGCACTTGGGCCCCAGTTGCAAACTGGACAGGTTGATTTGCATCAAGCACATTCAAAAATACGCAAGCGTTAACTGTCTCCAGGATGACACCGGGTAGTTAGCAAAGTCTTTGCTGAACCATGACTTGTTCATCTTGGCTCATTTTTAAAAACACCGCAAGGGGAATCTAAGCAAAGTCTCCCTTTTTTCCAAAAATTGGGCCCCACAGACAGTACTTCAGTGGCAGCACTTGGGCCCCAGTTGCAAACTGTACATGTTGATTTGCATCAAGCACATTCAAAAATACGCAAGCGTTAACTGTCTCCAGGATGACACCGGGTAGTTAGCAAAGTCTTTGCTGAACCAGGACTTTTTCATCTTGGCTCATTTTTAAAAACACCGCAACGGGACTCCAAGCAGAGTCTCCCTATTTTCCAAAAATTGGGCACCACAGACACCACATCAGTGGCAGCACTTGGGCCCCAGTTGCAAACTGGACAGGTTTATTTGCATCATGCACATTCAAAAATACGCCCGCAATAACTGTCCCCAGGATGACACCGGGGTAGGTAGCAAAGTCTTTGCTGAACCATGACTTGTTCATCTTGGCTCATTTTTAAAAACACCGCAAGGGCGCTCCAAGCAGAGTCTCCCTTTTTTCCAAAAATAGGGCCCCACAGACACCACTTCAGTGGCAGCACTTGGGCCCCAGTTGCAAACTGGACAGGTTGATTTGCATCAAGCACATTCAAAAATATGCCAACCTTAACTGTCCCCAGGATGACACCGGGGTAGGTAGCAAAGTCTTTGCTGAACCATGACTTGTTCATCTTGGCTCATTTTTAAAAACACCGCAAGGGGACTCCAAGCAATGTCTCCCTTTTTTCAAAAAATTGGGCCCCACAGACAGAACTTCAGTGGCAGCACTTGGGCCCCAGTTGCAAACTGGCAGGTTGATTTGCATCAAGCACATTCAAAAATACGCCAGGCTTAACTGTCCCCATGATGACACGGGGGTAGGTAGCAAAGTCTTTGTTGAACCATCACTTGTTCATCTTGGCTCATTTTTAAAAACACCGCAAGGGGTCTCCAAGCAGAGTCTCCCATTTTTCCAAAAATTGGGCCCCACAGACACCACTTCAGTGGCAGCACTTGAGCCCCAGTTGCAAACTAGCAGGTTGATTTGCATCAAGCACATTCAAAAATACGTCAGCCTTAACTGTCCCCAGGATGACACCGGGGTAGGTAGCAAAGTCTTTCTTGAACCATGACTTGTTCATCTTGGCTCATTTTTAAAAACACCGCAAGGGGAATGCAAGCAAAGTCTCCCTTTTTTCAAAAATTGGGCCCCACAGACACTACTTCACTGGCAGCACTTGGGCCCCAGTTGCAAACTGGACAGGTTGAATTGCATCAAGCACATTCAAAAATACGTCAGCCTTAAATGTCTCCAGGATGACACCGGGTTAGGTAGCAAAGTCTTTGCTGAACCATGACTTCTTTATCTTGGCTCATTTTTAAAAACACCGCAAGGGGATTCCAAGCAATGTCTCCCTTTTTTCAAAAAATTGGGCCCCACAGACAGAACTTCAGTGGCAGCACTTGGGCCCCAGTTGCAAACTGGCAGGTTGATTTGCATCAAGCACATTCAAAAATACGCCAGGCTTAACTGTCCCCATGATGACACGGGGGTAGGTAGCAAAGTCTTTGTTGAACCATCACTTGTTCATCTTGGCTCATTTTTAAAAACACCGCAAGGGGTCTCCAAGCAGAGTCTCCCATTTTTCCAAAAATTGGGCCCCACAGACACCACTTCAGTGGCAGCACTTGAGCCCCAGTTGCAAACTGGCAGGTTGATTTGCATCAAGCACATTCAAAAATACGTCAGCCTTAACTGTCCCCAGGATGACACCGGGGTAGGTAGCAAAGTCTTTGTTGAACCATGACTTGTTCATCTTGGCTCATTTTTAAAAACACCGCAAGGGGAATCTAAGCAAAGTCTCCCTTTTTTCCAAAAATTGGGCCCCACAGACAGTACTTCAGTGGCAGCACTTGGGCCCCAGTTGCAAACTGGACAGGTTGAATTGCATCAAGCACATTCAAAAATACGTCAGCCTTAAATGTCTCCAGGATGACACCGGGTTAGGTAGCAAAGTCTTTGCTGAACCATGACTTCTTTATCTTGGCTCATTTTTAAAAACACCGCAAGGGGATTCCAAGCAGAGTCTCCTTTTTTTCCAAAAATTGGGCCCCACAGACACCACTTCAGTGGCAGCACTTGGGCCCAAGTTGCAAACTGGACAGGTTAATTTGCATCAAGCACATTCAAATATACGCCAGCCTTAGCTGTCCCCAGGATTTTACCGGGGTAGTTAGCAAAGTCTTTGCTGAACCATGACTTGTTCATCTTGGCTCATTTTTAAAAACACCGCAAGGGGAATCTAAGCAAAGTCTCCCTTTTTTCCAAAAATTGGGCCCCACAGACAGTACTTCAGTGGCAGCACTTGGGCCCCAGTTGCAAACTGGACAGGTTGATTTGCATCAAGCACATTCAAAAATACGCAAGCGTTAACTGTCTCCAGGATGACACCGGGTAGTTAGCAAAGTCTTTGCTGAACCATGACTTGTTCATCTTGGCTCATTTTTAAAAACACTGCAAAGGGACTCCAAGCAGAGTCTCCCTTTTTTCCAAAAATTGGGGCCCACAGACATCACTTCAGTGGCAGCACTTGGGCCCCAGTTGCAAACTGGACAGGTTGATTTGCATCAAGCACATTCAAAAATACGCAAGCGTTAACTGTCTCCAGGATGACACCGGGTAGTTAGCAAAGTCTTTGCTGAACCATGACTTGTTCATCTTGGCTCATTTTTAAAAACACCGCAAGGGGAATCTAAGCAAAGTCTCCCTTTTTTCCAAAAATTGGGCCCCACAGACAGTACTTCAGTGGCAGCACTTGGGCCCCAGTTGCAAACTGTACAGGTTGATTTGCATCAAGCACATTCAAAAATACGCAAGCGTTAACTGTCTCCAGGATGACACCGGGTAGTTAGCAAAGTCTTTGCTGAACCAGGACTTTTTCATCTTGGCTCATTTTTAAAAACACCGCAACGGGACTCCAAGCAGAGTCTCCCTATTTTCCAAAAATTGGGCACCACAGACACCACATCAGTGGCAGCACTTGGGCCACAGTTGCAAACTGGACAGGTTTATTTGCATCAAGCACATTCAAAAATACGCCCGCAATAACTGTCCCCAGGATGACACCGGGGTAGGTAGCAAAGTCTTTGCTGAACCATGACTTGTTCATCTTGGCTCATTTTTAAAAACACCGAAACTGGACTCCAAGCAGAGTCTCTCTTTTTTCCAAAAATTGGGCCCCACAGACACCACGTCATTGGCAGCACTTGTGCCCCAGTTGCAAACTGGACAGGTTGATTTGCATCAAGCACATTCAAAAATATGCCAACCTTAACTGTCCCCAGGATGACACCGGGGTAGGTAGCAAAGTCTTTGCTGAACCATGACTTGTTCATCTTGGCTCATTTTTAAAAACACCGCAAGGGGACTCCAAGCAATGTCTCCCTTTTTTCAAAAAATTGGGCCCCACAGACAGAACTTCAGTGGCAGCACTTGGGCCCCAGTTGCAAACTGGCAGGTTGATTTGCATCAAGCACATTCAAAAATACGCCAGGCTTAACTGTCCCCATGATGACACGGGGGTAGGTAGCAAAGTCTTTGTTGAACCATCACTTGTTCATCTTGGCTCATTTTTAAAAACACCGCAAGAGGTCTCCAAGCAGAGTCTCCCATTTTTCCAAAAATTGGGCCCCACAGACACCACTTCAGTGGCAGCACTTGAGCCCCAGTTGCAAACTGGCAGGTTGATTTGCATCAAGCACATTCAAAAATACGTCAGCCTTAACTGTCCCCAGGATGACACCGGGGTAGGTAGCAAAGTCTTTGTTGAACCATGACTTGTTCATCTTGGATCATTTTTAAAAACACCGCAAGGGGAATGCAAGCAAAGTCTCCCTTTTTTCAAAAATTGGGCCCCACAGACACTACTTCACTGGCAGCACTTGGGCCCCAGTTGCAAACTGGACAGGTTGAATTGCATCAAGCACATTCAAAAATACGTCAGCCTTAAATGTCTCCAGGACGACACCGGGTTAGGTAGCAAAGTCTTTGCTGAACCATGACTTCTTTATCTTGGCTCATTTTTAAAAACACCGCAAGGGGATTCCAAGCAGAGTCTCCCTTTTTTCCAAAAATTGGGCCCCACAGACACCACTTCAGTGGCAGCACTTGGGCCCAAGTTGCAAACTGGACAGGTTAATTTGCATCAAGCACATTCAAATATACGCCAGCCTTAGCTGTCCCCAGGATTTTACCGGGGTAGTTAGCAAAGTCTTTGCTGAACCATGACTTGTTCATCTTGGCTCATTTTTAAAAACTCCGCAAGGAAACTCCAAGCAGAGTCTCCCTTTTTTCGAAAAATTGGGCCCCACAGATATCAGTTTAGTGGCAGCATTTGGGCCTCAGTTGCAAACTGGACAGGTTGATTTGCATCAAGCACATTCAAAAATACGTCAGCCTTAACTGTCCCCAGGATGACACCGGGGTAGGTAGCAAAGTCTTTCCTGAGCCATGACTTGTTCATCTTGGCTCATTTTTAAAAACACTGCAAGGGGACTCCAAGCAGAGTCTCACTTTTTTCCAAAAATTGGGCCCCACAGACACCACTTCAGTGGCAGCACTTGTGCCCCAGTTGCAAACTGGACAGGTTGATTTGCATCAAGCACATTCAAAAATATGCCAGCCTTAACTGTCCCCAGGATGACACCGGGGTAGGTAGCAAAGTCTTTGCTGAACCATGACTTGTTCATCTTGGCTCATTTTTAAAAACACCGCAAGGGGACTCCAAGCAGAGTCTCCCTTTTTTCCAAAAATTGGGCCCCACAGACATCACTTCAGTGGCAGCATTTGGGGCCCAGTTGCAAACTGGACAGGTTGATTTGCACCAAGCACATTCAAAAATATGCCAGCCTTAAATGTCCCCAGGATGACACCGGGGTAGGTAGCAATGTCTTTCCTGAAAAATGACTTGTTCATCTTGGCTCATTTTTAAAAACACTGCAAGGGGACACCAAGCAGTGTCTCACTTTTTTTTAAAAATTGGGCCCCACAGACACCACTTCAGTGGCAGCACTTGTGCCCCAGTTGCAAACTGGACAGGTTGATTTGCATCAAGCACATTCAAAAATATGCCATACTTAACTGTCCCCAGGATGACACCGGGGTAGGTAGCAAAGTCTTTGCTGAACCATGACTTGTTCATCTTGGCTTATTTTTAAAAACACCGCAAGGAGACTCCAAGCAGAGTCTCCCTTTTTTCCAAAAATTGGGCCACACAGGCACCACTTCAGTGGCAGCACTTGTGCCCCAGTTGCAAACTGGACAGGTTGATTTGCATCAAGCACATTCAAAAATATGCCAGCCTTAACTGTCCCCAGGATGACACCGGGGTAGGTGGCAAAGTCTTTGCTGAACCATGACTTGTTCATCTTGGCTCATTTTTAAAAACACCGCAAGGGGACTCTAAGCAGAGTCTCCCTTTTTTTCAAAAATTGGGCCCCGCAGACACCACTTCAGAGGCAGGACTTGTGCCCCAGTTGCAAATTGGACAGGTTGATTTGCATCAAGCACATTCAAAAATACGCAAGCCTTAACTTTCCCCAGTGTGACACCGGGGTAGTTAGCAAAGTCTTTGCTGAACCATGACTTGTTCATCTTGGCTCATTTTTAAAAACACTGCAAAGGGACTCCAAGCAGAGTCTCCCTTTTTTCCAAAAACTGGGGCCCACAGACATCACTTCAGTGGCAGCACTTGGGCCCCAGTTGCAAACTGGACAGGTTGATTTGCATCAAGCACATTCAAAAATACGCAAGCGTTAACTGTCTCCAGGATGACACCGGGTAGTTAGCAAAGTCTTTGCTGAACCATGACTTGTTCATCTTGGCTCATTTTTAAAAACACCGCAAGGGGAATCTAAGCAAAGTCTCCCTTTTTTCCAAAAATTGGGCCCCACAGACAGTACTTCAGTGGCAGCACTTGGGCCCCAGTTGCAAACTGTACAGGTTGATTTGCATCAAGCACATTCAAAAATACGCAAGCGTTAACTGTCTCCAGGATGACACCGGGTAGTTGGCAAAGTCTTTGCTGAACCAGGACTTTTTCATCTTGGCTCATTTTTAAAAACACCGCAACGGGACTCCAAGCAGAGTCTCCCTATTTTCCAAAAATTGGGCACCACAGACACCACATCAGTGGCAGCACTTGGGCCCCAGTTGCAAACTGGACAGGTTTATTTGCATCAAGCACATTCAAAAATACGCCCGCAATAACTGTCCCCAGGATGACACCGGGGTAGGTAGCAAAGTCTTTCCTGAACCATGACTTGTTCATCTTGGCTCATTTTTAAAAACACCGCAAGGGCGCTCCAAGCAGAGTCTCCCTTTTTTCCAAAAATAGGGCCCCACAGACACCACTTCAGTGGCAGCACTTGGGCCCCAGTTGCAAACTGGACAGGTTGATTTGCATCAAGCACATTCAAAAATACGCCAGCCTTAACTGTCCCCAGGATGACACCGGGGTAGGTAGCAAAGTCTTTGCTGAACCATGACTTGTTCATCTTGGCTCATTTTTAAAAACACCGCAAGGGGAATTCAAGCAAAGTCTCCCTTTTTTCCAAAAATTGGGCCCCACAGACAGTCCTTCAGTGGCAGCACTTGGGCCCCAGTTGAAAACTAGACAGGTTGAATTGCATCAATCACATTCAAAAATACGTCAGCCTTAACTGTCCCCAGGATGACACCGGGGTAGGTAGCAAAGTCTTTGCTGAACCATGACTTGTTCATCTTGGCTCATTTTTAAATACACCGCAACTGCACTCCAAGCAGAGTCTCTCTTTTTTCCAAAAATTGGGCCCCACAGACCCCACTTCATTGGCAGCACTTGGGCCCCAGTTGCAAACTGGACAGGTTGATTTGCATCAAGCACATTCAAAAATACGCAAGCTTTAACTGTCTCCAGGATGACACCAGGTAGTTAGCAAAGTCTTTGCTGAACCATGACTTGCTCATCTTGGCTCATTTTTAAAAACACCGCAAGGGGAATCTAAGCAAAGTCTCCCTTTTTTCCAAAAATTGGGCCCCACAGACAGTACTTCAGTGGCAGCACTTGGGCCCCAGTTGCAAACTAGACAGGTTGAATTACATCAATCACATTCAAAAATACGTCAGCCTTACCTGTCCCCAGGATTACACCGGGTTAGGTAGCAAAGTCTTTGCTGAACCATGACTTTTTCATCTTGGCTCATTTTTAAAAACACCGCAACGGGACTCCAAGCAGAGTCTCCCTATTTTCCAAAAATTGGGCCCCACAGGAACCACTTCAGTGGCAGCACTTGGGCCCCAGTTGCAAACTGGACAGGTTGATTTGCATCAAGCACATTCAAAAATACGCCAGCCTTAACTGTCCCCAGGATGACACCGGGGTAGGTAGCAAAGTCTTTGCTGAACCATGACTTGTTCATCTTGGCTCATTTTTAAAAACACCGCAAGGGGACTCCAAGCAGAGTCTCTCTTTTTTCCAAAAATTGGGCCCCACAGACATCACTTCATTGGCAGCACTTGTGCCCCAGTTGCAAACTGGACAGGTTGATTTGCATCAAGCACATTCAAAAATACGCCAGCCTTAACTGTCCCCAGGATGACACCGGGGTAGGTAGCAAAGTCTTTGCTGAACCATGACTTGTTCATCTTGGCTCATTTTTAAAAACACCGCAAGGGGACTCCAAGCAGAGTCTCTCTTTTTTCCAAAAATTGGGCCCCACAGACATCACTTCATTGGCAGCACTTGTGCCCCAGTTGCAAACTGGACAGGTTGATTTGCATCAAGCACGTTCAAAAATATGCCAGCCTTAACTGTCCCCAGGATGACACCGGGGTAGGTAGCAAAGTGTTTGCTGAACCATGACTTGTTCATCTTGGCTCATTTTTAAAAACACCGCAAGGGGACTCCAAGCAGAGTCTCTCTTTTTTCCAAAAATTGGGCCCCACAGACATCACTTCATTGGCAGCACTTGTGCCCCAGTTGCAAACTGGACAGGTTGATTTGCATCAAGCACATTCAAAAATGCGCCAGCCTTAACTGTCCCCAGGATGACACCGGGGTAGGTAGCAAAGTCTTTGCTGAACCATGACTTGTTCATCTTGGATCATTTTTACAAACACCGCAAGGGGAATCCAAACAAAGTCTACCTTTTTTCCAAAAATTGGGCCCCACAGACAGTACTTCAGTGGCAGCACTTGGGCCCCAGTTGAAAACTAGACAGGTTGAATTGCATCAATCACATTCAAAAATACGCCAGCCTTAACTGTCCCCAGGATGACACCGGGGTAGGTAGCAAAGTTTTTGCTGAACCATGACTTCTTCATCTTGGCTCATTTTTAAAAACACCGCAACGGGACTCCAAGCAGAGTCTCCCTTTTTTCCAAAAATTGGGCACCACAGACACTACTTCAGTGGCAGCACTTGTGCCCCAGTTGCAAACTGGACAGGTTGGTTTGCATCAAGCACATTCAAAAATATGCCAGCCTTAACTGTCCCCAGGATGACACCGGGGTAGGTTGCAAAGTCTTTGCTGAACCATGACTTGTTCATCTTGGCTCATTTTTAAAAACACCGCAACTGGACTCCAAGCAGAGTCTCTCTTTTTTCCAAAAATTGGGCCCCACAGACACCACGTCATTGGCAGCACTTGTGCCCCAGTTGCAAACTGGACAGGTTGATTTGCATCAAGCACATTCAAAAATATGCCAGCCTTAACTGTCCGCAGGATGACACTGGGGTAGGTAGCAAAGTCTTTGCTGAACCATGACTTGTTCATCTTGTCTCATTTTTAAAAACACCGCAAGGGGACTCCAAGCAATGTCTCCCTTTTTTCAAAAAATTGGGCCCCACAGACAGAACTTCAGTGGCAGCACTTGGGCCCCAGTTGCAAACTGGCAGGTTGATTTGCATCAAGCACATTCAAAAATACGCCAGGCTTAACTGTCCCCATGATGACACGGGGGTAGGTAGCAAAGTCTTTGTTGAACCATCACTTGTTCATCTTGGCTCATTTTTAAAAACACCGCAAGGGGTCTCCAAGCAGAGTCTCCCATTTTTCCAAAAATTGGGCCCCACAGACACCACTTCAGTGGCAGCACTTGAGCCCCAGTTGCAAACTGGCAGGTTGATTTGCATCAAGCACATTCAAAAATACGCCAGCCTTAACTGTCCCCAGGATGACACCGGGGTAGGTAGCAAAGTCTTTGTTGAACCATGACTTGTTCATCTTGGCTCATTTTTAAAAACACCGCAAGGGGAATGCAAGCAAAGTCTCCCTTTTTTCAAAAATTGGGCCCCACAGACACTACTTCACTGGCAGCACTTGGGCCCCAGTTGCAAACTGGACAGGTTGAATTGCATCAAGCACATTCAAAAATACGTCAGCCTTAAATGTCCCCAGGATGACACCGGGTAAGGTAGCAAAGTCTTTGCTGAACCATGACTTCTTTATCTTGGCTCATTTTTAAAAACACCGCAAGGGGATTCCAAGCAGAGTCTCCCTTTTTTCCAAAAATTGGGCCCCACAGACACCACTTCAGTGGCAGCACTTGGGCCCAAGTTGCAAACTGGACAGGTTAATTTGCATCAATCACATTCAAAAATACTCCAGCCTTAACTGTCCCCAGGATGACACCGGGGTAGGTAGCAAAGTCTTTGCTGAACCATGACTTGTTCATCTTGGCTCATTTTTAAAAACACCGCAACTGTACTCCAAGCAGAGTCTCTCTTTTTTCCAAAAAATTGGGCCCCACAGACACCACTTCATTGGCAGCACTTGTGCCCCAGTTGCAAACTGGACAGGTTGATTTGCATCAAACACATTCAAAAAAACGCCAGCCTTAACTGTCCCCAGGATGACACCGGGGTAGGTAGCAAAATCTTTGCTGAACCATGACTTGTTCATCTTGGCTCATTTTTAAAAACACCGCAAGGGCGCTCCAAGCAAAGTCTCCCTTTTTTCCAAAAATTGGGCCCCACAGACAGTACTTCAGTGGCAGCACTTGGGCCCCAGTTGAAAACTAGACAGGTTGAATTGCATCAATCACATTCAAAAATATGTTAGCCTTAACTGTCCCCAGGATTACACCGCGTTAGGTAGCAAAGTTTTTGCTGAACCATGACTTCTTCATCTTGGCTCATTTTTAAAAACACCGCAACGGGACTCCAAGCAGAGTCTCTCTTTTTTCCAAAAATTGGGCCCCACAGACACCACGTCATTGGCAGCACTTGTGCCCCAGTTGCAAACTGGACAGGTTGATTTGCATCAAGCACATTCAAAAATATGCCAGCCTTAACTGTCCCCAGGATGACACCGGGGTAGGTAGCAAAGTCTTTGCTGAACCATGACTTGTTCATCTTGGCTCATTTTTAAAAACACCGCAAGTGGACTCCAAGCAATGTCTCCCTTTTTTCAAAAAATTGGGCCCCACAGACAGAACTTCAGTGGCAGCACTTGGGCCCCAGTTGCAAACTGGCAGGTTAATTTGCATGAAGCACATTCAAAAATACGCCAGGCTTAACTGTCCCCATGATGACACGGGGGTAGGTAGCAAAGTCTTTGTTGAACCATCACTTGTTCATCTTGGCTCATTTTTAAAAACACCGCAAGGGGTCTCCAAGCAGAGTCTCCCATTTTTCCAAAAATTGGGCCCCACAGACACCACTTCAGTGGCAGCACTTGAGCCCCAGTTGCAAACTGGCAGGTTGATTTGCATCAAGCACATTCAAAAATACGCCAGCCTTAACTGTCCCCAGGATGACACCGGGGTAGGTAGCAAAGTCTTTGTTGAACCATGACTTGTTCATCTTGGCTCATTTTTAAAAACACCGCAAGGGGAATGCAAGCAAAGTCTCCCTTTTTTCAAAAATTGGGCCCCACAGACACTACTTCACTGGCAGCACTTGGGCCTCAGTTGCAAACTGGACAGGTTGAATTGCATCAAGCACATTCAAAAATACGTCAGCCTTAAATGTCCCCAGGATGACACCGGGTTAGGTAGCAAAGTCTTTGCTGAACCATGACTTCTTTATCTTGGCTCATTTTTAAAAACACCGCAAGGGGATTCCAAGCAGAGTCTCCCTTTTTTCCAAAAATTGGGCCCCACAGACACCACTTCAGTGGCAGCACTTGGGCCCAAGTTGCAAACTGGACAGGTTAATTTGCATCAAGCACATTCAAATATACGCCAGCCTTAGCTGTCCCCAGGATTTTACCGGGGTAGTTAGCAAAGTCTTTGCTGAACCATGACTTGTTCATCTTGGCTCATTTTTAAAAACACCGCAAGGAAACTCCAAGCAGAGTCTCCCTTTTTTCGAAAAATTGGGCCCCACAGACATCACTTTAGTGGCAGCATTTGGGCCTCAGTTGCAAACTGGACAGGTTGATTTGCATCAAGCACATTCAAAAATACGTCAGCCTTAACTGTCCCCAGGATGACACCGGGTAGTTAGCAAAGTCTTTGCTGAACCATGACTTGTTCATCTTGGCTCATTTTTAAAAACACCGCAAGGGGAATCTAAGCAAAGTCTCCCTTTTTTCCAAAAATTGGGCCCCACAGACAGTACTTCAGTGGCAGCACTTGGGCCCCAGTTGCAAACTGTACAGGTTGATTTGCATCAAGCACATTCAAAAATACGCAAGCGTTAACTGTCTCCAGGATGACACCGGGTAGTTAGCAAAGTCTTTGCTGAACCAGGACTTTTTCATCTTGGCTCATTTTTAAAAACACCGCAACGGGACTCCAAGCAGAGTCTCCCTATTTTCCAAAAATTGGGCACCACAGACACCACATTAGTGGCAGCACTTGGGCCCCAGTTGCAAACTGGACAGGTTTATTTGCATCAAGCACATTCAAAAATACGCCCGCAATAACTGTCCCCAGGATGACACCGGGGTAGGTAGCAAAGTCTTTGCTGAACCATGACTTGTTCATCTTGGCTCATTTTTAAAAACACCGCAAGGGCGCTCCAAGCAGAGTCTCACTTTTTTCCAAAAATAGGGCCCCACAGACACCACTTCAGTGGCAGCACTTGGGCCCCAGTTGCAAACTGGACAGGTTGATTTGCATCAAGCACATTCAAAAATACGCCAGCCTTAACTGTCCCCAGGATGACACCGGGGTAGGTAGCAAAGTCTTTGCTGAACCATGACTTGTTCATCTTGGCTCATTTTTAAAAACACCGCAAGGGGAATTCAAGCAAAGTCTCCCTTTTTTCCAAAAATTGGGCCCCACAGACAGTCCTTCAGTGGCAGCACTTGGGCCCCAGTTGAAAACTAGACAGGTTGAATTGCATCAATCACATTCAAAAATACGTCAGCCTTAACTGTCCCCAGCATGACACCGGGGTAGGTAGCAAAGTCTTTGCTGAACCATGACTTGTTCATCTTGGCTCATTTTTAAATACACCGCAACTGCACTCCAAGCAGAGTCTCTCTTTTTTCCAAAAATTGGGCCCCACAGACACCACTTCATTGGCAGCACTTGGGCCCCAGTTGCAAACTGGACAGGTTGATTTGCATCAAGCACATTCAAAAATACGCAAGCGTTAACTGTCTCCAGGATGACACCAGGTAGTTAGCAAAGTCTTTGCTGAACCATGACTTGTTCATCTTGGCTCATTTTTAAAAACACCGCAAGGGGAATCTAAGCAAAGTCTCCCTTTTTTCCAAAAATTGGGCCCCACAGACAGTACTTCAGTGGCAGCACTTGGGCCCCAGTTGCAAACTAGACAGGTTGAATTGCATCAATCACATTCAAAAATACGTCAGCCTTACCTGTCCCCAGGATTACACCGGGTTAGGTAGCAAAGTCTTTGCTGAACCATGACTTTTTCATCTTGGCTCATTTTTAAAAACACCGCAACGGGACTCCAAGCAGAGTCTCCCTATTTTCCAAAAATTGGGCCCCACAGGCACCACTTCAGTGGCAGCACTTGGGCCCCAGTTGCAAACTGGACAGGTTGATTTGCATCAAGCACATTCAAAAATACGCCAGCCTTAAATGTCCCCAGGATGACACCGGGGTAGGTAGCAAAGTCTTTGCTGAACCATGACTTGTTCATCTTGGCTCATTTTTAAAAACACCGCAAGGGGAATCCAAGCAAAGTCTCCCTTTTTTCCAAAAATTGGGCCCCACAGACAGTCCTTCAGTGGCAGCACTTGGGCCCCAGATGAAAACTAGACAGGTTGAATTGCATCAATCACATTCAAAAATACGTCAGCTTTAACTGCCCCAGGATGACACCGGGGTAGGTAGCAAAGTCTTTGCTGAACCATGACTTGTTCATCTTGGCTTATTTTTAAAAACACCGCAAGGAGACTCCAAGCAGAGTCTCCCTTTTTTCCAAAAATTGGGCCACACAGGCACCACTTCAGTGGCAGCACTTGTGCCCCAGTTGCAAACTGGACAGGTTGATTTGCATCAAGCACATTCAAAAATATGCCAGCCTTAACTGTCCCCAGGATGACACCGGGGTAGGTGGCAAAGTCTTTGCTGAACCATGACTTGTTCATCTTGGCTCATTTTTAAAAACACCGCAAGGGGACTCTAAGCAGAGTCTCCCTTTTTTCCAAAAATTGGGCCCCGCAGACACCACTTCAGAGGCAGGACTTGTGCCCCAGTTGCAAATTGGACAGGTTGATTTGCATCAAGCACATTCAAAAATACGCAAGCCTTAACTGTCCCCAGTATGACACCGGGGTAGTTAGCAAAGTCTTTGCTGAACCATGACTTGTTCATCTTGGCTCATTTTTAAAAACACTGCAAAGGGACTCCAAGCAGAGTCTCCCTTTTTTCCAAAAATTGGGGCCCACAGACATCACTTCAGTGGCAGCACTTGGGCCCCAGTTGCAAACTGGACAGGTTGATTTGCATCAAGCACATTCAAAAATACGCCCGCAATAACTGTCCCCAGGATGACACCGGGGTAGGTAGCAAAGTCTTTGCTGAAGCATGACTTGTTCATCTTGGCTCATTTTTAAAAACACCGCAAGGGCGCTCCAAGCAGAGTCTCCCTTTTTTCCAAAAATAGGGCCCCACAGACACCACTTCAGTGGCAGCACTTGGGCCCCAGTTGCAAACTGGACAGGTTGATTTGCATCAAGCACATTCAAAAATACGCCAGCCTTAACTGTCCCCAGGATGACACCGGGGTAGGTAGCAAAGTCTTTGCTGAACCATGACTTGTTCATCTTGGCTCATTTTTAAAAACACCGCAAGGGGAATCCAAGCAAGGTCTCCCTTTTTTTCCAAAAATTGGGCCCCACAGACAGTCCTTCAGTGGCAGCACTTGGGCCCCAGATGAAAACTAGACAGGTTGAATTGCATCAATCACATTCAAAAATACGTCAGCTTTAACTGCCCCAGGATGACACCGGGGTAGGTAGCAAAGTCTTTGCTGAACCATGACTTGTTCATCTTGGCTCATTTTTAAATACACCGCAACTGGACTCCAAGCAGAGTCTCTCTTTTTTCCAAAAATTGGGCCCCACAGACACCACTTCATTGGCAGCACTTGTGCCCCAGTTGCAAACTGGACAGGTTGATTTGCATTAAGCACATTCAAAAATATGCCAGCCTTAACTGTCCCCAGGATGACACCAAGGTAGGTAGCAAAGTCTTTGCTGAACCATGACTTGTTCATCTTAGCTCATTTTTAAAAACACCGCAAGGGGACTCCAAGAGCAGAGTCTCCCTTTTTTCCAAAAATTGGGCCCCACAGACAGAACTTCAGTGGCAGCACTTGGGCCCCACTTGCAAACTGGACAGGTTGATTTGCATCAAGCACATTCAAAAATACGCCAGCCTTAACTGTCCCCAGGATGACCCCGGGGTAGGTAGCAAAGTCTTTGCTGAACCATGACTTTTTCATCTTGGCTCATTTTTAAAAACACCGCAACGGGACTCCAAGCAGAGTCTCCCTATTTTCCAAAAATTGGGCCCCACAGGCACCACTTCAGTGGCAGCACTTGGGCCCCAGTTGCAAACTGGACAGGTTGATTTGCATCAAGCACATTCAAAAATACGCCAGCCTTAAATGTCCCCAGGATGACACCGGGGTAGGTAGCAAAGTCTTTGCTGAACCATGACTTGTTCATCTTGGCTCATTTTTAAAAACACCGCAAGGGGAATCCAAGTAAAGTCTCCCTTTTTTCCAAAAATTGGGCCCCACAGACAGTCCTTCAGTGGCAGCACTTGGGCCCCAGATGAAAACTAGACAGGTTGAATTGCATCAATCACATTCAAAAATACGTCAGCTTTAACTGCCCCAGGATGACACCGGGGTAGGTAGCAAAGTCTTTGCTGAACCATGACTTGTTCATCTTGGCTCATTTTTAAATACACCGCAACTGGACTCCAAGCAGAGTCTCTCTTTTTTCCAAAAATTGGGCCCCACAGACACCACTTCACTGGCAGCACTTGTGCCCCAGTTGCAAACTGGACAGGTTGATTTGCATTAAGCACATTCAAAAATATGCCAGCCTTAACTGTCCCCAGGATGACACCAAGGTAGGTAGCAAAGTCTTTGCTGAACCATGACTTGTTCATCTGAGCTCATTTTTAAAAACACCGCAAGGGGACTCCAAGAGCAGAGTCTCCCTTTTTTCCAAAAATTGGGCCCCACAGACAGAACTTCAGTGGCAGCACTTGGGCCCCACTTGCAAACTGGACAGGTTGATTTGCATCAAGCACATTCAAAAATACGCCAGCCTTAACTGTCCCCAGGATGACCCCGGGGTAGGTAGCAAAGTCTTTGCTGAACCATGACTTGTTCATCTTGGCTCATTTTTAAAAACACCGCAAGGAGAATCCAAGCAAAGTCTCCCTTTTTTCCAAAAATTGGGCCCCACAGACACTACTTCAGTGGCAGCACTTGGGGCCCAGTTGCAAACTGGACAGGTTGAAATGCATCAAGCACATTCAAAAATACGTCAGCCTTAACTGTCCCCAGGATGACACCGGGTTAGGTAGCAAAGTCTTTGCTGAACCATGATTTCTTCATCTTGGCTCATTTTTAAAAACACCGCAAGGGGACTCCAAGCAGAGTCTCCCTTTTTTCCAAAAATTGGGCCCCACAGACAGAAGTTCAGTGGCAGCACTTGGGCCCCAGTTGCAAACTGGCAGGTTGATTTACATCAAGCACATTCAAAAATACGCCAGCCTTAACTGTCCCCAGGATGACACCGGGGTAGGTAGCAAAGTCTTTGCTGAACCATGACTTGTTCATCTTAGCTCATTTTTAAAAACACCGCAAGGGGAATCCAAGCAAAGTCTCCCTTTTTTCCAAAATTGGGCCCCACAGACACAACTTCAGTGGCAGCACTTGGGCCCCAGTTGCAAACTGGACAGGTTGAATTGCATCAAGCACATTCAAAAATACGTCAGCCTTAACTGTCCCCAGGATGACACCGGGTTAGGTAGCAAAGTCTTTGCTGAACCATGATTTCTTCTACTTGGCTCATTTTTAAAAACACCGCAAGGGGACTCCAAGCAGAGTCTCCCTTTTTTCCAAAAATTGGGCCCCACAGACAGAACTTCAGTGGCAGAACTTGGGCCCCAGTTGCAAACTGGACAGGTTGATTTGCATCAAGCACATTCAAAAATACGCCAGCCTTAACTGTCCCCAGGATGACACCGGGGTAGGTAGCAAAGTCTTTGCTGAACCATGACTTGTTCATCTTGGCTCATTTTTAAAAACACCGCAAGGGGAATCCATGCAAAGTCTCCCTTTTTTCCAAAAATTGGGCCCCACAGACACTACCTCAGTGGCAGCACTTGGGCCCCAGTTGCAAACTGGACAGGTTGAATTGCATCAAGCACATTCAAAAATACGTCAGCCTTAACTGTCCCCAGGATGACACCGGGTTAGGTAGCAAAGTCTTTGCTGAACCATGATTTCTTCATCTTGGCTCATTTTTAAAAACACTGCAAGGGGACTTCAAGCAGAGTCTCCCTTTTTTCCAAAAATTGGGCCCCACAGACAGAACTTCAGTGTCAGCACTTGGGCCCCAGTTGCAAACTGGCAGGTTGATTTACATCAAGCACAATCAAAAATACGCCAGCCTTAACTGTTCCCAGGATGACACCGGGGTAGGTAGCAAAGTTTTTGCTGAACCATGACTTGTTCATCTTGGCTCATTTTTAAAAACACCGCAAGGGGAATCCAAACATAGTCTCCCTTTTTTCCAAAAATTGGGCCCCACAGACAGTCCTTCAGTGGCAGCATTTGGGCCCCAGTTGAAAACTAGACAGGTTGAATTGCATCAATCACATTCAAAAATACGTCAGCCTTAACTGTCCCCAGGATGACACCGGGGTAGGTAGCAAAGTCTTTGCTGAACCATGACTTGTTCATCTTGACTCATTTTTAAAAACACCGCAACTGGACTCCAAGCAGAGTCTCTCTTTTTTCCAAAAATTGGGCCCCACAGACACCACTTCATTGGCAGCACTTGTGCCCCAGTTGCAAACTGGACAGGTTGATTTGCATCAAGCACATTCAAAAATATGCCAGCCTTAACTGTCCCCAGGATGACACCGGGGTAGGTAGCAAAGTCTTTGCTGAACCATGACTTGTTCATCTTGACTCATTTTTAAAAACACCGCAACTGGACTCCAAGCAGAGTCTCTCTTTTTTCCAAAAATTGGGCCCCACAGACATCACTTCAGTGGCAGCACTTTGGCCCCAGTTGCAAACTGGACAGGTTGAATTGCATCAAGCACATTAAAAAATGCCCAAGCCTTAACTGTCCCCAGGATGACACCGGGGTAGGTAGCAAAGTCTTTGCTGAACCATGACTTGTTCATCTTGGCTCATTTTTAAAAACACCGCAAAGGGACTCCAAGCAAAGTCTCCCTTTTTTCAAAAAATTGGGCCCCACAGACAGATCTTCAGTGGCAGCACTTGGGCCCCAGTTGCAAACTGGCAGGTTGATTTGCATCAAGCACATTCAAAAATACACCAGGCTTAACTGTCCCCAGGATGACACCGGGGTAGGTAGCAAAGTCTTTGTTGAACCATCACTTGTTCATATTGGCTCATTTTTAAAAAACACCGCAAGGGGGCTCCAAGCAGAATGTCCCTTTTTTCCAAAAATTGGGCCCCACAGACACCACTTCAGTGGCAGCACTTTGGCCAGAGTTGCAAACTGGACAGGTTGATTTGCATCAAGCACATTCAAAAATACGCCAGCCTTAACTGTCCCCAGGATGACACCGGGTTAGGTAGCAAAGTCTTTGCTGAACCATGATTTCTTCTACTTGGCTCATTTTTAAAAACACCGCAAGGGGACTCCAAACAGAGTCTCCCTTTTTTCCAAAATTTGGGCCCCACAGACAGAACTTCAGTGGCAGCACTTGGGCCCCAGTTGCAAACTGGCAGGTTGATTTGCATCAAGCACATTCAAAAATACGCCGGCCTTAACTGTCCCCAGGATGACACCGGGGTAGGTAGCAAAGTCTTTGTTGAACCATGGCTTGTTCATCTTGGCTCATTTTTAAAAACACCGCAAGGGGAATCCAAGCAAAGTCTCCCTTTTTTCCAAAAATTGGGCCCCACAGACACTACTTCAGTGGCAGCACTTGTGCCCCAGTTGCAAACTGGACAGGTTGATTTGCATCAAGCACATTTAAAAATATGCCAGCCTTAACTGTCCCCAGGATGACACCGGGTTAGGTAGCAAAGTCTTTGCTGAACCATGATTTCTTCTACTTGGCTCATTTTTAAAAACACCGCAAGGGGACTCCAAGCAGAGTCTCCCTTTTTTCCAAAAATTGGGCCCCACAGACAGAACTTCAGTGGCAGAACTTGGGCCCCAGTTGCAAACTGGACAGGTTGATTTGCATCAAGCACATTCAAAAATACGCCAGCCTTAACTGTCCCCAGGATGACACCGGGGTAGGTAGCAAAGTCTTTGCTGAACCATGACTTGTTCATCTTGGCTCATTTTTAAAAACACCGCAAGGGGGCTCCAAGTAGAGTCTCCCTTTTTTCCCAAAATAGGGCCCCACAGACACCACTTCAGTGGCAGCACTTGGGCCCCAGTTGCAAACTGGACAGGTTGATTTGCATCAAGCACATTCAAAAATACGCCAGCCTTACCTGTCCCCAGGATGACACCGGGGTAGGTAGCAAAGTTTTTGCTGAACCATGACTTGTTCATCTTGGCTCATTTTTAAAAACACCGCAAGGGGAATCCAAACAAAGTCTCCCTTTTTTCCAAAAATTGGGCCCCACAGACAGTCCTTCAGTGGCAGCATTTGGGCCCCAGTTGAAAACTAGACAGGTTGAATTGCATCAATCACATTCAAAAATACGTCAGCCTTAACTGTCCCCAGGATGACACCGGGGTAGGTAGCAAAGTCTTTGCTGAACCATGACTTGTTCATCTTGACTCATTTTTAAAAACACCGCAACTGGACTCCAAGCAGAGTCTCTCTTTTTTCCAAAAATTGGGCCCCACAGACACCACTTCATTGGCAGAACTTGGGCCCCAGTTGCAAACTGGACAGGTTGATTTGCATCAAGCACATTCAAAAATATGCCAGCCTTAACTGTCCCCAGGATGACACCGGGGTAGGTAGCAAAGTCTTTGCTGAACCATGACTTGTTCATCTTAGCTCATTTTTAAAAACACCGCAAGGGGACTCCAAGAGCAGAGTCTCCCTTTTTTCCAAAAATTGGGCCCCACAGACAGATCTTCAGTGGCAGCACTTGGGCCCCAGTTGCAAACTGGCAGGTTGATTTGCATCAAGCACATTCAAAAATACACCAGGCTTAACTGTCCCCAGGATGACACCGGGGTAGGTAGCAAAGTCTTTGTTGAACCATCACTTGTTCATATTGGCTCATTTTTAAAAAACACCGCAAGGGGGCTCCAAGCAGAGTCTCCCTTTTTTCCAAAAATTGGGCCCCACAGACACCACTTCAGTGGCAGCACTTTGGCCAGAGTTGCAAACTGGACAGGTTGATTTGCATCAAGCACATTCAAAAATATGCCAGCCTTAACTGTCCCCAGGATGACACCGGGGTAGGTAGCAAAGTCTTTGCTGAACCATGACTTGTTCATCTTGGCTCATTTTTAAAAACACCGCAAGGGGAATCCAAGCAAAGTCTCTCTTTTTTCCAAAAATTGGGCCCCACAGACACTACCTCAGTGGCAGCACTTGGGCCCCAGTTGCAAACTGGACAGGTTGAATTGCATCAAGCACATTCAAAAATACGTCAGCCTTAACTGTCCCCAGGATGACACCGGGTTAGGTAGCAAAGTCTTTGCTGAACCATGATTTCTTCATCTTGGCTCATTTTTAAAAACACTGCAAGGGGACTTCAAGCAGAGTCTCCCTTTTTTCCAAAAATTGGGCCCCACAGACAGAACTTCAGTGTCAGCACTTGGGCCCCAGTTGCAAACTGGCAGGTTGATTTACATCAAGCACAATCAAAAATACGCCAGCCTTAACTGTTCCCAGGATGACACCGGGGTAGGTAGCAAAGTTTTTGCTGAACCATGACTTGTTCATCTTGGCTCATTTTTAAAAACACCGCAAGGGGAATCCAAACATAGTCTCCCTTTTTTCCAAAAATTGGGCCCCACAGACAGTCCTTCAGTGGCAGCATTTGGGCCCCAGTTGAAAACTAGACAGGTTGAATTGCATCAATCACATTCAAAAATACGTCAGCCTTAACTGTCCCCAGGATGACACCGGGGTAGGTAGCAAAGTCTTTGCTGAACCATGACTTGTTCATCTTGACTCATTTTTAAAAACACCGCAACTGGACTCCAAGCAGAGTCTCTCTTTTTTCCAAAAATTGGGCCCCACAGACACCACTTCATTGGCAGCACTTGTGCCCCAGTTGCAAACTGGACAGGTTGATTTGCATCAAGCACATTCAAAAATATGCCAGCCTTAACTGTCCCCAGGATGACACCGGGGTAGGTAGCAAAGTCTTTGCTGAACCATGACTTGTTCATCTTGACTCATTTTTAAAAACACCGCAACTGGACTCCAAGCAGAGTCTCTCTTTTTTCCAAAAATTGGGCCCCACAGACATCACTTCAGTGGCAGCACTTTGGCCCCAGTTGCAAACTGGACAGGTTGAATTGCATCAAGCACATTAAAAAATGCCCAAGCCTTAACTGTCCCCAGGATGACACCGGGGTAGGTAGCAAAGTCTTTGCTGAACCATGACTTGTTCATCTTGGCTCATTTTTAAAAACACCGCAAAGGGACTCCAAGCAAAGTCTCCCTTTTTTCAAAAAATTGGGCCCCACAGACAGATCTTCAGTGGCAGCACTTGGGCCCCAGTTGCAAACTGGCAGGTTGATTTGCATCAAGCACATTCAAAAATACACCAGGCTTAACTGTCCCCAGGATGACACCGGGGTAGGTAGCAAAGTCTTTGTTGAACCATCACTTGTTCATATTGGCTCATTTTTAAAAAACACCGCAAGGGGGCTCCAAGCAGAATGTCCCTTTTTTCCAAAAATTGGGCCCCACAGACACCACTTCAGTGGCAGCACTTTGGCCAGAGTTGCAAACTGGACAGGTTGATTTGCATCAAGCACATTCAAAAATACGCCAGCCTTAACTGTCCCCAGGATGACACCGGGTTAGGTAGCAAAGTCTTTGCTGAACCATGATTTCTTCTACTTGGCTCATTTTTAAAAACACCGCAAGGGGACTCCAAACAGAGTCTCCCTTTTTTCCAAAATTTGGGCCCCACAGACAGAACTTCAGTGGCAGCACTTGGGCCCCAGTTGCAAACTGGCAGGTTGATTTGCATCAAGCACATTCAAAAATACGCCGGCCTTAACTGTCCCCAGGATGACACCGGGGTAGGTAGCAAAGTCTTTGTTGAACCATGGCTTGTTCATCTTGGCTCATTTTTAAAAACACCGCAAGGGGAATCCAAGCAAAGTCTCCCTTTTTTCCAAAAATTGGGCCCCACAGACACTACTTCAGTGGCAGCACTTGTGCCCCAGTTGCAAACTGGACAGGTTGATTTGCATCAAGCACATTTAAAAATATGCCAGCCTTAACTGTCCCCAGGATGACACCGGGTTAGGTAGCAAAGTCTTTGCTGAACCATGATTTCTTCTACTTGGCTCATTTTTAAAAACACCGCAAGGGGACTCCAAGCAGAGTCTCCCTTTTTTCCAAAAATTGGGCCCCACAGACAGAACTTCAGTGGCAGAACTTGGGCCCCAGTTGCAAACTGGACAGGTTGATTTGCATCAAGCACATTCAAAAATACGCCAGCCTTAACTGTCCCCAGGATGACACCGGGGTAGGTAGCAAAGTCTTTGCTGAACCATGACTTGTTCATCTTGGCTCATTTTTAAAAACACCGCAAGGGGGCTCCAAGTAGAGTCTCCCTTTTTTCCCAAAATAGGGCCCCACAGACACCACTTCAGTGGCAGCACTTGGGCCCCAGTTGCAAACTGGACAGGTTGATTTGCATCAAGCACATTCAAAAATACGCCAGCCTTACCTGTCCCCAGGATGACACCGGGGTAGGTAGCAAAGTTTTTGCTGAACCATGACTTGTTCATCTTGGCTCATTTTTAAAAACACCGCAAGGGGAATCCAAACAAAGTCTCCTTTTTTTCCAAAAATTGGGCCCCACAGACAGTCCTTCAGTGGCAGTATTTGGGCCCCAGTTGAAAACTAGACAGGTTGAATTGCATCAATCACATTCAAAAATACGTCAGCCTTAACTGTCCCCAGGATGACACCGGGGTAGGTAGCAAAGTCTTTGCTGAACCATGACTTGTTCATCTTGACTCATTTTTAAAAACACCGCAACTGGACTCCAAGCAGAGTCTCTCTTTTTTCCAAAAATTGGGCCCCACAGACACCACTTCATTGGCAGAACTTGGGCCCCAGTTGCAAACTGGACAGGTTGATTTGCATCAAGCACATTCAAAAATATGCCAGCCTTAACTGTCCCCAGGATGACACCGGGGTAGGTAGCAAAGTCTTTGCTGAACCATGACTTGTTCATCTTAGCTCATTTTTAAAAACACCGCAAGGGGACTCCAAGAGCAGAGTCTCCCTTTTTTCCAAAAATTGGGCCCCACAGACAGATCTTCAGTGGCAGCACTTGGGCCCCAGTTGCAAACTGGCAGGTTGATTTGCATCAAGCACATTCAAAAATACACCAGGCTTAACTGTCCCCAGGATGACACCGGGGTAGGTAGCAAAGTCTTTGTTGAACCATCACTTGTTCATATTGGCTCATTTTTAAAAAACACCGCAAGGGGGCTCCAAGCAGAGTCTCCCTTTTTTCCAAAAATTGGGCCCCACAGACACCACTTCAGTGGCAGCACTTTGGCCAGAGTTGCAAACTGGACAGGTTGATTTGCATCAAGCACATTCAAAAATACGCCAGCCTTAACTGTCCCCAGGATGACACCGGGGTAGGTAGCAAAGTCTTTGCTGAACCATGACTTGTTCATCTTGGCTCATTTTTAAAAACACCGCAAGGGGAATCCAAGCAAAGTCTCTCTTTTTTCCAAAAATTGGGCCCCACAGACACTACTTCAGTGGCAGCACTTGGGCCCCAGTTGCAAACTGGACAGGTTGAATTGCATCAAGCACATTCAAAAATACGTCAGCCTTAACTGTCCCCAGGATGACACCGGGGTAGGTAGCAAAGTCTTTGCTGAACCATGATTTCTTCTACTTGGCTCATTTTTAAAAACACCGCAAGGGGACTCCAAGCAGAGTCTCCCTTTTTTCCAAAATTTGGGCCCCACAGACAGAACTTCAGTGGCAGCACTTGGGCCCCAGTTGCAAACTGGCAGGTTGATTTGCATCAAGCACATTCAAAAATACGCCGGCCTTAACTGTCCCCAGGATGACACCGGGGTAGGTAGCAAAGTCTTTGTTGAACCATGGCTTGTTCATCTTGGCTCATTTTTAAAAACACCGCAAGGGGAATCCAAGCAAAGTCTCCCTTTTTTCCAAAAATTGGGCCCCACAGACACTACTTCAGTGGCAGCACTTGTGCCCCAGTTGCAAACTGGACAGGTTGATTTGCATCAAGCACATTTAAAAATATGCCAGCCTTAACTGTCCCCAGGATGACACCGTGGTAGGTAGCAAAGTCTTTGCTGAACCATGACTTGTTCATCTTGGCTCATTTTTAAAAACACTGCAAGGGGACTCCAAGCAGAGTCTCCCTTTTTTCCAAATATTGGGCCCCACAGACATCACTTCAGTGGCAGCATTTGGGCCCCAGTTGCAAACTGGACAGGTTGATTTGCATTAAGCACATTCAAAAATATGCCAGCCTTAACTGTCCCCAGGATGACACCGGGGTAGGTAGCAATGTGTTTCCTGAACCATGACTTGTTCATCTTGGCTCATTTTTAAAAACACCACAAGGGGAATCCAAGCAAAGTCTCCCTTTTTTCCGAAAATTGGGCCCCACAGACACTACTTCAGTGGCAGCACTTGGGCCCCAGTTGCAAACTGGACAGGTTGAATTGCATCAAGCACATTCAAAAATACGTCGGCCTTAACTGTCCCCAGGATGACACCGGGTTAGGTAGCAAAGTCTTTGCTGAACCATGATTTCTTCTACTTGGCTCATTTTTAAAAACACCGCAAGGGGACTCCAAGCAGAGTCTCCCTTTTTTCCAAAAATTGGGCCCCACAGACAGAACTTCAGTGGCAGAACTTGGGCCCCAGTTGCAAACTGGACAGGTTGATTTGCATCAAGCACATTCAAAAATACGCCAGCCTTAACTGTCCCCAGGATGACACCGGGGTAGGTAGCAAAGTCTTTGCTGAACCATGACTTGTTCATCTTGGCTAATTTTTAAAAACACCACATGGGGGCTCCAAGCAGAGTCTCCCTTTTTTCCAAAAATAGGGCCCAACAGACACCACTATAGTGGCAGCACTTGGGCCCCAGTTGCAAACTGGACAGGTTGATTTGCATCAAGCACATTCAAAAATATGCCAGCCTTAACTGTCCCCAGGATGACACCGGGGTAGGTAGCAAAATCTTTGCTGAACCATGACTTGTTTATCTTAGCTCATTTTTAAAAACACCGCAAGGGGACTCCAAGCAAAGTCTCCCTTTTTTCAAAAAATTGGGCCCCACAGACAGATCTTCAGTGGCAGCACTTGGGCCCCAGTTGCAAACTGGCAGGTTGATTTGCATCAAGCACATTCAAAAATACGCCAGGCTTAACTGTCCCCAGGATGACACCGGGGTAGGTAGCAAAGTCTTTGTTGAACCATCACTTGTTCATATTGGCTCATTTTTAAAAAACACCGCAAGGGGGCTCCAAGCAGAATCTCCCTTTTTTCCAAAAATTGGGCCCCACAGACACCACTTCAGTGGCAGCACTTGTGCCCCAGTTGCAAAATGGACAGGTTGATTTGCATCAAGCACATTTAAAAATATGCCAGCCTTAACTGTCCCCAGGATGACACCGTGGTAGGTAGCAAAGTCTTTGCTGAACCATGACTTGTTCATCTTGGCTCATTTTTAAAAACACTGCAAGAGGACTCCAAGCAGAGTCTCCCTTTTTTCCAAAAATTGGGCCCCACAGACACTACTTCAGTGGCAGCACTTGTGCCCCAGTTGCAAACTGGACAGGTTGATTTGCATCAAGCACATTCAAAAATATGCCAGCCTTAACTGTCCCCAGGATGACACCGGGGTAGGTAGCAAAGTCTTTGCTGAACCATGACTTGTTCATCTTGGCTCATTTTTAAAAACACTGCAAGGGGACTCCAAGCAGAGTCTCCCTTTTTTCCAAATATTGGGCCCCACAGACATCACCTCAGTGGCAGCATTTGGGCCCCAGTTGCAAACTGGACAGGTTGATTTGCATCAAGCACATTCAAAAATATGCCAGCCTTAACTGTCCCCAGGATGACACCGGGGTAGGTAGCAATGTGTTTCCTGAACCATGACTTGTTCATCTTGGCTCATTTTTAAAAACACCGCAAGGGGAATCCAAGCAAAGTCTCCCTTTTTTCCAAAAATTCGGCCCCACAGACACTACTTCAGTGGCAGCACTTGGGCCCCAGTTGCAAACTGGACAGGTTGAATTGCATCAAGCACATTCAAAAATACGTCAGCCTTAACTGTCCCCAGGATGACACCGGGTTAGGTAGCAAAGTCTTTGCTGAACCATGATTTCTTCTACTTGGCTCATTTTTAAAAACACCGCAAGGGGACTCCAAGCAGAGTCTCCCTTTTTTCCAAAAATTGGGCCCCACAGACAGAACTTCAGTGGCAGAACTTGGGCCCCAGTTGCAAACTGGACAGGTTGATTTGCATCAAGCACATTCAAAAATACGCCAGCCTTAACTGTCCCCAGGATGACACCGGGGTAGGTAGCAAAGTCTTTGTTGAACCATCACTTGTTCATCTTGGCTCATTTTTAAAAAACACCGCAAGGGGGCTCCAAGCAGAGTCTCCCTTTTTTCCAAAAATTGGGCCCCACAGACACCACTTCAGTGGCAGCACTTTGGACCCAGTTGCAAACTGGACAGGTTGATTTGCATCAAGCACATTCAAAAATACGCCAGCCTTAACTGTCCCCAGGATGACACCGGGGTAGGTAGCAAAGTCTTTGCTGAACCATGACTTGTTCATCTTGGCTCATTTTTAAAAACACCGCAAGGGAAATGCAAGCAGAGTCTCCCTTTTTTCCAAAATTTGGGCCCCACAGACAGAACTTCAGTGGCAGAACTTGGGCCCCAGTTGCAAACTGGCAGGTTGATTTGCATCAAGCACATTCAAAAATACGCCGGCCTTAACTGTCCCCAGGATGACACCGGGGTAGGTAGCAAAGTCTTTGTTGAACCATGGCTTGTTCATCTTGGCTCATTTTTAAAAACACCGCAAGGGGAATCCAAGCAAAGTCTCCCTTTTTTCCAAAAATTGGGCCCCACAGACACTACTTCAGTGGCAGCACTTGTGCCCCAGTTGCAAACTGGACAGGTTGATTTGCATCAAGCACATTCAAAAATATGACAGCCTTAACTGTCCCCAGGATGACACCGGGGTAGGTAGCAAAGTCTTTGCTGAACCATGACTTGTTCATCTTGGCTCATTTTTAAAAACACTGCAAGGGGACTCCAAGCAGAGTCTCCCTTTTTTCCAAATATTGGGCCCCACAGACATCACTTCAGTGGCAGCACTTGGGCCCCAGTTGCAAACTGGACAGGTTGAATTGCATCAAGCACATTCAAAAATATGACAGCCTTAACTGTCCCCAGGATGACACCGGGGTAGGTAGCAATGTGTTTCCTGAACCATGACTTGTTCATCTTGGCTCATTTTTAAAAACACCACAAGGGGAATCCAAGCAAAGTCTCCCTTTTTTCCAAAAATTGGGCCCCACAGACACTACTTCAGTGGCAGCACTTGGGCCCCAGTTGCAAACTGGACAGGTTGAATTGCATCAAGCACATTCAAAAATACGTCAGCCTTAACTGTCCCCAGGATGACACCGGGTTAGGTAGCAAAGTCTTTGCTGAACCATGATTTCTTCTACTTGGCTCATTTTTAAAAACACCGCAAGGGGACTCCAAGCAGAGTCTCCCTTTTTGCCAAAAATTGGGCCCCACAGACAGAACTTCAGTGGCAGAACTTGGGCCCCAGTTGCAAACTGGACAGGTTGATTTGCATCAAGCACATTCAAAAATACGCCAGCCTTAACTGTCCCCAGGATGACACCGGGGTAGGTAGCAAAGTCTTTGCTGAACCATGACTTGTTCATCTTAGCTCATTTTTAAAAACACCGCAAGGGGGCTCCAAGCAGAGTCTCCCTTTTTTCCAAAAATAGGGCCCAACAGACACCACTTCAGTGGCAGCACTTGGGCCCCAGTTGCAAACTGGACAGGTTGATTTGTATCAAGCACATTCAAAAATACGCCAGCCTTAACTGTCCCCAGGATGACACCGGGGTAGGTAGCAAAGTCTTTGCTGAACCATGACTTGTTCATCTTGGCTCATTTTTAAAAACACCGCAAGGGGAATCCAAACAAAGTCTCCCTTTTTTCCAAAAATTGGGCCCCACAGACAGTCCTTCAGTGGCAGCACTTGGGCCCCAGTTGAAAACTGGACAGGTTGATTTGCATCAATCACATTCAAAATTACGTCAGCCTTAACTGTCCCCAGGATGACACCGGGGTAGGTAGCAAAGTCTTTGCTGAACCATGACTTGTTCATCTTGACTCATTTTTAAAAACACCGCAACTGGACTCCAAGCAAAGTCTCCCTTTTTTCAAAAAATTGGGCCCCACAGACAGATCTTTAGTGGCAGCACTTGGGCCCCAGTTGCAAACTGGCAGGTTGATTTGCATCAAGCACATTCAAAAATACGCAAGGCTTAACTGTCCCCAGGATGACACCGGGGTAGGTAGCAAAGTCTTTGCTGAACCATGACTTGTTCATCTTGGCTCATTTTTAAAAACACCGCAAAGGGACTCCAAGCAAAGTCTCCCTTTTTTCAAAAAATTGGGCCCTACAGACAGAACTTCAGTGGCAGAACTTGGGCCCCAGTTGCAAATTGGACAGGTTGATTTGCATCAAGCACATTCAAAAATACGCCAGCCTTAACTGTCCCCAGGATGACACTGGGGTAGGTAGCAAAGTCTTTGCTGAACCATGACTTGTTCATCTTGGCTCATTTTTAAAAACACCGCAAGGGGGCTCCAAGCAGAGTCTCCCTTTTTTCCAAAAATAGGGCCCCACAGACACCACTTCAGTGGCAGCACTTGGGCCCCAGTTGCAAACTGGACAGGTTGATTTGCATCAAGCACATTCAAAAATACGCCAGCCTTAACTGTCCCCAGGATGACACTGGGGTAGGTAGCAAAGGCTTTGCTGAACCATGACTTGTTCATCTTGGCTCATTTTTAAAAACACCGCAAGGGGAATCCAAACAAAGTCTCCCTTTTTTCCAAAAATTGGGCCCACAGACTGTCCTTCAGTGGCAGCACTTGGGCCCCAGTTTAAAACTAGACAGGTTGAATTGCATCAATCCCATTCAAAATTACGTCAGCCTTAACTGTCCCCAGGATGACACCGGGGTAGGTAGCAAAGTCTTTGCTGAACCATGACTTGTTCATCTTGACTCATTTTTAAAAACACCGCAACTGGACTCCAAGCAGAGTCTCTCTTTTTTCCAAAAATTGGGCCCCACAGACACCACTTTATTGGCAGCACTTGTGCCCCAGTTGCAAACTGGACAGGTTGATTTGCATCAAGCACATTCAAAAATATGCCAGCCTTCACTGTCCCCAGGATGACACCGGGGTAGGTAGCAAAGTCTTTGCTGAACCATGACTTGTTCATCTTAGCTCATTTTTAAAAACACCGCAAGGGGACTCCAAGAGCAGAGTCTCCCTTTTTTCCAAAAATTGGGCCCCACAGACACCACTTCAGTGGCAGCACTTTGGCCCCAGTTGCAAACTGGACAGGTTGAATTGCATCAAGCACATTAAAAAATGCCCAAGCCTTAACTGTCCCCAGGAGGACACCGGGGTAGGTAGCAAAGTCTTTGCTGAACCATGACTTGTTCATCTTGGCTCATTTTTAAAAACACCGCAAAGGGACTCCAAGCAAAGTCTCCCTTTTTTCAAAAAATTGGGCCCCACAGACAGATCTTCAGTGGCAGCATTTGGGCCCCAGTTGCAAACTGGACAGGTTGAATTGCATTAAGCACATTCAAAAATACGTCAGCCTTAACTGTCCCCAGGATGACACAGGGTTAGGTAGCAAAGTCTTTGCTGAACCATGATTTCTTCTACTTGGCTCATTTTTAAAAACACCGCAAGGGGACTCCAAGCAGAGACTCCCTTTTTTCCAAAATTTGGGCCCCACAGACAGAACTTCAGTGGCAGAACTTGGGCCCAAGTTGCAAACTGGCAGGTTGATTTGCATCAAGCACATTCAAAAATAGCCTGGCCTTAACTGTCGCCAGGATGACACCGGGATAGGTAGCAAAGTCTTTGTTGAACCATGGCTTGTTCATCTTGGCTCATTTTTAAAAACACCGCATAGGGGAATCCAAGAGCAGAGTCTCCCTTTTTTCCAAAAATTGGGCCCCACAGACACCACTTCAGTGGCAGCACTTTGGCCCCAGTTGCAAACTGGACAGGTTGATTTGCATCAAGCACATTAAAAAATGCCCAAGCCTTAACTGTCCCCAGGATGACACCGGGGTAGGTAGCAAAGTCTTTGCTGAATCATGACTTGTTCATCTTGGCTCATTTTTAAAAACACCGCAAAGGGACTCCAAGCAAAGTCTCCCTTTTTTCAAAAAATTGGGCCTCACAGACAGATCTTCAGTGGCAGCACTTGGGCCCCAGTTGCAAACTGGCAGGTTGATTTGCATCAAGCACATTCAAAAATACGCCAGGCTTAACTGTCCCCAGGATGACACCGGGGTAGGTAGCAAAGTCTTTGTTGAACCATCACTTGTTCATATTGGCTCATTTTTAAAAACACCGCAAGGGGGCTCCAAGCAGAGTCTCCCTTTTTTCCAAAAATTGGGCCCCACAGACACCACTTCAGTGGCAGCACTTGGGCCCCAGTTGCAAACTGGACAGGTTGATTTGCATCAAGCACATTCAAAAATACGCCAGCCTTAACTGTCCCCAGGATGACACCGGGGTAGGTAGCAAAGTCTTTGCTGAACCATGACTTGTTCATCTTGGCTCATTTTTAAAAACACCGCCAGGGGAATCCAAGCAAAGTCTCCCTTTTTTCCAAAAATTGGGCCCCACAGACACTACTTCAGTGGCAGCACTTGGGCCCCAGTTGCAAACTGGACAGGTTGAATTGCATCAAGCACATTCAAAAATACGTCAGCCTTAACTGTCCCCAGGATGACACCGGGTTAGGTAGCAAAGTCTTTGCTGAACCATGATTTCTTCATCTTGGCTCGTTTTTAAAAACACCGCAAGGGGACTCCAAGCAGAGTCTCCCTTTTTTCCAAAAATTGGGCCCCATAGACAGAACTTCAGTGGCAGCACTTGGGCTCCAGTTGCAGACTGGCAGGTTGATTTACATCAAGCACATTTAAAAATACGCCAGCCTTAACTGTCCCCAGGATGACACCGGGGTAGGTAGCAAAGTCTTTGCTGAACCATGACTTGTTCATCTTGGCTCATTTTTAAAAAAACCGCAAGGGGAATCCAAGCAAAGTCTCCCTTTTTTCCAAAAATTGGGCCCCACAGACACTACTTCAGTGGCAGCACTTGGGCCCCAGTTGCAAATTGGACAGGTTGAATTGCATTAAGCACATTCAAAAATACGTCAGCCTTAACTGTCCCCAGGATGACACCGGGTTAGAGAGCAAAGTCTTTGCTGAACCATGATTTCTTCTACTTGGCTCATTTTTAAAAACACCGCAAGGGGACTCCAAGCAGAGTCTCCCTTTTTTCCAAAATTTGGGCCCCACAGACAGAACTTCAGTGGCAGAACTTGGGCCCCAGTTGCAAACTGGCAGGTTGATTTGCATCAAGCACATTCAAAAATACGCCGGCCTTAACTGTCTCCAGGATGACACCGGGGTAGGTAGCAAAGTCTTTGCTGAACCATGACTTGTTCATCTTGGCTCATTTTTAAAAACACTGCAAGGGGACTCCAAGCAGAGTCTCCCTTTTTTCCAAAAATTGGGCCCCACAGGCACCACTTCAGTGGCAGCACTTGGGCCCCAGTTGCAAACTGGACAGGTTGATTTGTATCAAGCACATTCAAAAATACGCCAGCCTTAACTGTCCACAGGATGACTCCGGGGTAGTTAGGAAAGTCTTTGCTGAACCAAGACTTGTTCATCTTGGCTCATTTTTTAAAACACCGCAAGGGGAATCCAAGCAAAGTCTCCCTTTTTTCCAAAAATTTGGCCCCACAGACACTACTTCAGTGGCAGCACTTGGGCCCCAGTTGCAAACTGTACAGGTTGATTTGCATCAAGCACATTCAAAAATATGCCATACTTAACTGTCCCCAGGATGACACCGGGGTAGGTAGCAATGTCTTTGCTGAACCATGACTTGTTCATCTTGGCTCATTTTTAAAAACACTGCAAGGGGACTCCAAGCAGAGTCTCCCTTTTTTCCAAAAATTGGGCCCCACAGGCACCACTTCAGTGGCAGGACTTGGGCCCCAGTTGCAAACTGGACAGGTTGATTTGTATCAAGCACATTCAAAAATACGCCAGCCTTAACTGTCCACAGGATGACTCCGGGGTAGTTAGGAAAGTCTTTGCTGAACCAAGACTTGTTCATCTTGGCTCATTTTTTAAAACACCGCAAGGGGACACCAAGCAGTGTCTCACTTTTTTTCAAAAATTGGGCCCCACAGACACCACTTCAGTGGCAGCATTTGGGCCCCAGTTGCAAACTGGACAGGTTGATTTGCATCAAGCACATTCAAAAATACGCCAGCCCTAACTATCCCAGGATGACACCAGGGTAGGTAGCAAAGTCTTTGCTGAACCATGAGTCGTTCATCTTGCCCCTTTTTTAAAAACACTTTAAGGGGACTCCAAGCAGAGTCTCCCTTTTTTCCAAAAATTGGGCCCCACAGGCACCACTTCAGTGGCAGCACTTGGGCCCCAGTTGCAAACTGGACAGGTTGATTTGTATCAAGCACATTCAAAAATACGCCAGCCTTAACTGTCCACAGGATGACACCGGGGTAGTTAGGAAAGTCTTTGCTGAACCAAGACTTGTTCATCTTGGCTCATTTTTAAAAACACTGCAAGGGGACTCCAAGCAGAGTCTCCCTTTTTTTCCAAAAATTGGGCCCCACAGACATCACTTCAGAGGCAGCATTTGGGCCCCAGTTGCAAACTGGACAGGTTGATTTGCATCAAGCACATTCAAAAATACGCCAGCCTTAACTGTCCCCAGGATTACACCGGGGTAGGTAGCAAAGTCTTTGCTGAACCATGACATGTTCATCTTGGCTCATTTTTAAAAACACTGCAAGGGGACTCCAAGCAGAGTCTCCCTTTTTTTCCAAAAATTGGGCCCCACAGACATCACTTCAGTGGCAGCATTTGGGCCCCAGTTGCAAACTGGACAGGTTGATTTGCATCAAGCACATTCAAAAATACGCCAGCCTTAACTGTCCCCAGGATGACACCGGGGTAGGTAGCAAAGTCTTTCCTGAACCATGACTTGTTCATCTTGGCTCATTTTTAAAAGCACCGCAAGGGGAATCCAAGCAAAGTCTCCCTTTTTTCCAAAAATTGGGCCCCACAGACACCACTTCAGTGGCAGCACTTGGGCCCCAGTTGCAAACTAGACAGGTTGATTTGCATCAAGCACATTCAAGAATACGCCAGCCTTAACTGTCCCCAGGATGACACCGGGGTAGGTAGCAAAGTCTTTTCTGAACCATGACTTGTTCATCTTGGCTCATTTTTAAAAGCACCGCAAGGGGAATCCAAGCAAAGTCTCCCTTTTTTCCAAAAATTGGGCCCCACAGACACCACTTCAGTGGCAGCACTTGGGCCCCAGTTGCAAACTGGATAGGTTGATTTGCATCAAGCACATTCAAAAATACGCCAGCCTTAACTTTCCCCAGGATGACACCGGGGTAGGTAGCAAAGTCTTTGCTGAACCATGACTTGTTCATCTTGGCTCATTTTTAAAAACACTTTAAGGGGACTCCAAGCAGAGTCTCCCTTTTTTCCAAAAATTGGGTCCCACAGACACCCCTTCAGTGGCAGCACTTTGGCCCCAGTTGCAAACTGGACAGATTGATTTGCATCAAGCACATTCAAAAATACGTCAACCTTAACTGTCCCCAGGATGACACCGGGTTAGGTAGCAAAGTCTTTGCTGAACCATGACTTGTTCATCTTGGCTCATTTTTAAAAACACCGCAAGGGGACGCCAAGCAGAGTCTCCCTTTTTTCCAAAAATTGGGCCCCACAGACAGAACTTCATTGCCAGCACTTGTGCCCCAGTTGCAAACTGGACAGGTTGATTTGCATCAAGCACATTCAAAAATACGCCAGCCTTAACTGTCCCCAGGATGACACCGGGGTAGGTAGCAAAGTCTTTGCTGAACCATGACTTGTTCATCTTGGCTCATTTTTAAAAACACTGCAAGGGGACTCCAAGCAGAGTCTCCCTTTTTTTCCAAAAATTGGTCCCCACAGACATCACTTCAGTGGCAGCATTTGGGCCCCAGTTGCAAACTGGACAGGTTGATTTGCATCAAGCACATTCAAAAATCCGCCAGCCTTAACTATCCCAGGATGACACCAGGGTAGGTAGCAATGTCTTTGCTGAACCATGACTTGTTCATCTTGCCCCTTTTTTAAAAACACCACAAAGGGACTCCAAGCCGAGTCTCCCTTTTTTCCAAAAATTGGGCCCCACAGGCACCACTTCAGTGGCAGCACTTGGGCCCCAGTTGCAAACTGGACAGATTGATTTGCATCAAGCACATTCAAAAATATGTCAACCTTAACTGTCCCAAGGATGACACCGGGTTAGGTAGTAAAGTCTTTGCTGAACCATGACTTGTTCATCTTGGCTCATTTTTTAAAAACACTGCAAGGGGACTCCAAGCAGAGTCTCCCTTTTTTTCCAAAAATTGGGCCCCACAGACATCACTTCAGTGGCAGCATTTGGGCCCCAGTTGCAAACTGGACAGGTTGATTTGCATCAAGCACATTCAAAAATACACCAGCCTTAACTATCCCAGGATGACATCAGGGTAGGTAGCAAAGTCTTTGCTGAACCATGACTTGTTCATCTTGCCCCTTTTTTAAAAACACCGCAAGGGGACTCCAAGCAGAGTCTCCCTTTTTTCCAAAAATTTGGCCCCACAGACACCACTTCATTGCCAGCACTTGTGCCCCAGTTGCAAACTGGACAGGTTGATTTGCATCAAGCACATTCACAAATTTGCCAGCCTTAACTGTCCCCAGGATGACACCGGGGTAGGTAGCAAAGTCTTTGCTGAACCATTACTTGTTCATCTTGGCTCATTTTTAAAAACACCGCAAGGGGACTCCAAGCAAAGTCTCCCTTTTTTCCAAAAATTGGGCCCCACAGACAGCACTTCAGTGGCAGCACTTGGGCCCCAGTTGCAAACTGGCAGGTTGATTTCCATCAAGCACATTCAAAAATACGCCAGCCTTAACTGTCCCCAGGATGACACAAGGGTAGGTAGAAAAGTCTTTGCTGAACCATGACTTGTTCATGTTGGCTAAGTTTTTAAAACACCGCAAGGAGAATCCAAGCAGAGTCTCCCTTTTTTCCAAAAATTGGGCCCCACAGACACCACTTCATTGCCAGCACTTGTGCCCCAGTTGCAAACTGGACAGGTTGATTTGCATCAAGCACATTCAAAAATACGCCAGCCCTAACTGTCCCCAGGATGACACTGGGGTAGGTAGCAAAGTCTTTGCTGAACCATAACTTGTTCATCTTGGCTCATTTTTAAAAACACTGCAAGGGGACTCCAAGCAGAGTCTCCCTTTATTCCAAAAATTGGGCCCCACAGACACCACTTCAGTGGCAGCACTTATGCCCCAGTTGCAAACTGGACAGGTTGATTTGCATCAAGCACATTCAAAGATACGCCAGCCTTAACTGTCCCCAGGATGACACCGGGGTATGTAGCAAAGTCTTTGCTGAACCATGACTTGTTCATCTTAGCTCATTTTTAAAAACACCGCAAGGGGACTCCAAGCAGAGTCTCCCTTTTTTCCAAAAATTGGGCCCCACAGACACCACTTCAGTGGCAGCACTTATGCCCCAGTTGCAAACTGGACAGGTTGATTTGCATCAAGCACATTCAAAAATACGCCAGCCTTAACTGTCCCCAGGATGACACCGGGGTTTGTAGCAAAGTCTTTGCTGAACCATGAGTTGTTCATCTTAGCTCATTTTTAAAAACACCGCAAGGGAACTCCAAGCAAAGTCTCCCTTTTTTCCAAAAATTGGGCCCCACAAACAGCACTTCAGTGGCAGCACTTGGGCCCCAGTTGCAAACTGGCAGGTTGATTTTCATCAAGCACATTCAAAAATACACCAGCCTTAACTGTCCCCAGGATGAAACTGGGGTAGGTAGCGAAGTCTTTGCTGAACCATGACTTGTTCATGTTGGCTCATTTTTAAAAACACCGCAAGGAGAATCCAAGCAGAGTCTCCCTTTTTTTTCCAAAAATTGGGCCCCACAGACACCACTTAATTGCCAGCACTTGTGCCCCAGTTGCAAACTGGACAGGTTGATTTGCATCAAGCACATTCAAAAATATGCCAGCCTTAACTGTCCCCAGGATGACACCGGGGTAGGTAGCAAAGTCTTTGCTGAACCATGACTTGTTCATCTTGGCTCTGTTTTAAAAACACTGCAAGGGGACTCCAAGCAGAGTCTCCCTTTTTTCCAAAAATTGGGCCCCACAGACACCACATCAGTGGCAGCACTTATGCCCCAGTTGCAAACTGGACAGGTTGATTTGCGTCAAGCACATTCAAAAATACGCCAGCCTTAACTGTCCCCAGGATGACACCGGGGTAGGTAGAAAAGTATTTGCTGAACCAAGACTTGTTCATCTTGGTTCATTTTTAAAAACACCGCAAAGGGACTCCAAGCAGAATCTCCCTTTTTACCAAAAATTGGGCCCCACAGACACCACTTCCTTGACAGCACTTGGGCCCCAGTTGCAAACTGGACAGGTTGATTTGCATCAAGCACATTCAAAAATACGCCAGCCTTAACTGTCCCCAGGATGACACCGGGGTAGGTAGCAAAGTCTTTGCTGAACCATGACTTGTTCATCTTGGCTCATTTTTAAAAACACCGCAAGGGGACTCCAAGCAGAGTCTCCCTTTTTTCCAAAAATTGGGCCCCACAGACACCACTTCATTGCCAGCACTTGTGCCCCAGTTGCAAACTGGACAGGTTGATTTGCATCAAGCACATTCAAAAATACGCCAGCCTTAACTGTCCCCAGGATGACACCGGGGTAGGTAGAAAAGTCTTTGCTGAACCATGACTTGTTCATCTTGGCTTATTTTTAAAAACACCGCAAGGGGACTGCAAGCAAAGTCTCCCTTTTTTCCAAAAATTGGGCCCCACAGACAGCACTTCAGTGGCAGCACTTGGGCCCCAGTGACAAACTGGCAGGTTGATTTCCATCAAGCACATTCAAAAATACGCCAGCCTTAACTGTCCCCAGGATGACACCGGGGTAGGTAGCAAAGTATTTGCTGAACCAAGACTTGTTCATCTTGGTTCATTTTTAAAAACACCGCAAGGGGACTCCAAGCATAGTCTCCCTTTTTTCCAAAAATTGGGCCCCACAGACACCACTTCAGTGGCAGCACTTATAACCCAGTTGCAAACTGGACAGGTTGATTTGCATCAAGCACATTCAAAAATACGCCAGCCTTAACTGTCCCCAGGATGACACCGGGGTAGGTAGCAAAGTCTTTGCTGAACCATGACTTGTTCATGTTGGCTCATTTTTAAAAACACCGCAAAGGGACTCCAAGCAGAGTCTCCCTTTTTACCAAAAATTGGGCCCCACAGACACTACTTCCTTGGCAGCACTTGGGCCCCAGTTGCAAACTGGACAGGTTGATTTGCATCAAGCACATTCAAAAATATGCCAGCCTTAACTATCCCCAGGATGACACCGGGGTAGGTAGCAAAGTCTTTGCTGAACCATGATTTGTTCATCTTGGATCATTTTTAAAAACACCGCAAGGGGACTCCAAGCAGAGTCTCCCTTTTTTCCAAAAGTTGGGCCACACAGGCACCACTTCAGTGGCAGCACTTGGGCCCAAGTTGCAAACTGGAGAGGTTGGTTTGCATCAATCACATTCAAAAATTTATCAGCCGTAACTGTCCCCAGGATGACACTGGGTTAGGTAGAAAAGTCTTTGATTAACCATGACTTGTTCATCTTGGCTCATTTTTAAAAACACCGCAAGGGGAATCCAAGCAAAGTCTCCCTTTTTTCCAAAAATTGGGCCCCACAGACACCACTTCAGTGGCAGCACTTGTGCCCCAGTTGCAAACTGGACAGGTTGTTTTGCATCAAGCACATTCAAAAATACGTCAGCCTTAACTGTCCCCAGGATGACACCGGGTTAGGTAGCAAAGTCTTTGCTGAACCATGATTTCTTCTACTTGGCTCATTTTTAAAAACACCGCAAGGGGACTCCAAGCAGAGTCTCCCATTTTTCCAAAAATTGGGCCCCACAGACAGAACTTCAGTGGCAGAACTTGGCCCCAGTTGCAAACTGGACAGGTTGATTTGCATCAAGCACATTCAAAAATACGCCAGCCTTAACTGTCCCCAGGATGACACCGGGGTAGGTAGCAACGTCTTTGCTGAACCATGAGTTGTTCATCTTAGCTCATTTTTAAAAACACCGCAAGGGGACTCCAATCAAAGTCTCCCTTTTTATCAAAAATTGGGCCCCACAAACAGCACTTCATTGGCAGCACTTGGGCCCCAGTTGCAAACTGGCAGGTTGATTTCCATCAAGCACATTCAAAAATACACCAGCCTTAACTGTCCCCAGGATGACACCGGGGTAGGTAGCAAAGTATTTGCTGAACCATGACTTGTTCATCTTGGTTCATTTTTAAAAACACCGCAAGGGGACTCCAAGCATAGTCTCCCTTTTTTCCAAAAATTGGGCCCCACAGACACCACTTCAGTGGCAGCACTTATAACCCAGTTGCAAACTGGACAGGTTGATTTGCATCAAGCACATTCAAAAATACGCCAGCCTTAACTGTCCCCAAGATGACACCGGGGTAGGTAGCAAAGTCTTTGCTGAACCATGACTTGTTCATCTTGGCTCATTTTTAAGAAAAACCACAAAGGGACTCCAAGCAGAGTCTCCCTTTTTTCCAAAAATTGGGCCCCACAGACACCACTTCCTTGGCAGCACTTGGGCCCCAGTTGTAAACTGGACAGGTTGATGTGCATCAAGCACATTCAAAAATACGCCAGCCTTAACTGTCCCCAGGATGACACCGGGGTAGGTAGCAAAGTCTTTGCTGAACCATGACTTGTTCATCTTGAATCATTTTTAAAAACACCGCAAGGGGACTCCAAGCAGAGTCTCCCTTTTTTCCAATAGTTGGGCCACACAGGCACCACTTCAGTGGCAGCACTTGGGCCCCAGTTGCAAACTGGAGAGGTTGGTTTGCATCAATCACATTCAAAAATACGTCAGCCTTAACTGTCCCCAGGATGACACTGGGTTAGGTAGAAAAGTCTTTGCTGAACCATGACTTGTTCATCTTGGCTCATTTTTAAAAACACCGCAAGGGGACTCCAAGCAAAGTCTCCCTTTTTTCCAAAAATTGGGCCCCACAGACACCACTTCAGTGGCAGCACTTGGGCCCCAGTTGCAAACTGGACAGGTTGATTTGCATCAAGCACATTCAAAAATACGTCAGCCTTAACTGTCCCCAGGATGACACCGGGTTAGATAGCAAAGTCTTTGCTGAACCATGATATCTTCTACTTGGCTCATTTTTAAAAACACCGCAAGGGGACTCCAAGCAAAGTCTCCCTTTTTTCCAAAAATTGGGCCCCACAGACACCACTTCAGTGGCAGCACTTGGGCCCCAGTTGCAAACTGGACAGGTTGATTTGCATCAAGCACATTCAAAAATACGTCAGCCTTAACTGTCCCCAGGATGACACCTGGTTAGGTAGCAAAGTCTTTGCTGAACCATGATATCTTCTACTTGGCTCATTTTTAAAAACACCGCAAGGGGACTCCAAGCAGAGTCTCCCTTTTTTCCAAAAATTGGGCCCCACAGACAGAACTTCAGTGGCAGAACATGGGCCCCAGTTGCAAACTGGACAGGTTGATTTGCACCAAGCACATTCAAAAATACGCCAGCCTTAACTGTCCCCAGGATGACACCGAGGTAGGTAGCAAAGTCTTTGCTGAACCATGACTTGTTCATCTTGGCTCATTTTTAAAAACACCGCAAGGGGGCTCCAAGGAGAGTCTCCCTTTTTTCCAAAAATTGGGCCCCACAGACACCACTTCAGTGGCAGCACTTATAACCCAGTTGCAAACTGGACAAGTTGATTTGCATCAAGCACATTCAAAAATACGCCAGCCTTAACTGTCCCCAGGATGACACGGGGTAGTTAGCAAAGTCTTTGCTGAACCATGACTTGTTCATCTTGGCTCATTTTTAAAAACACCGGAAGGGGACTCCAAGCAAAGTCTCCCTTTTTTCCAAAAATTGGGCCCCACAGACACCACTTCAGTGGCAGCACTTGGGCCCCAGTTGCAAACTGGACAGGTTGATTTGCATCAAGCACATTCAAAAATACGCCAGCCTTAACTGTCCCCAGGATGACACCGGGGTAGGTAGCAAAGTCTTTGCTGAACCATGACTTGTTCATCTTGGATCATTTTTAAAAACACCGCAAGGGGACTCCAAGCAGAGTCTCCCTTTTTTCCAAAAGTTGGGCCACACAGGCACCACTTCAGTGGCAGCACTTGAACCCCAGTTGCAAACTGGAGAGGTTGGTTTGCATCAATCACATTCAAAAATACATCAGCCTTAACTGTCCCCAGGATGACACTGGGTTAGGTAGAAAAGTCTTTGTTGAACCATGACTTGTTCATCTTGGCTCATTTTTAAAAACACCGCAAGGGGAATCCAAGCAAAGTCTCCCTTTTTTCCATAAATTGGGCCCCACAGACACCACTTCAGTGGCAGCACTTGGGCCCCAGTTGCAAACTGGACAGGTTGATTTGCATCAAGCACATTCAAAAATACGTCAGCCTTAACTGTCCCCAGGATGACACCGGGTTAGGTAACAAAGTCTTTGCTGAACCATGATTTCTTCTACTTGGCTCATTTTTAAAAACACCGCAAGGGGACTCCAAGCAGAGTCTCCCTTTTTTCCAAAAATTGGGCCCCACAGACAGAACTTCAGTGGCAGAACTTGGCCCCAGTTGCAAACTGGACAGGTTGATTTGCATCAAGCACATTCAAAAATACGCCAGCCTTAACTGTCCCCAGGATGACACCGGGGTAGGTAGCAAAGTCTTTGCTGAACCATGAGTTGTTCATCTTAGCTCATTTTTAAAAACACCGCAAGGGGACTCCAAGCAAAGTCTCCCTTTTTTTTCCAAAAATTGGGCCCCACAGACACCACTTAATTGTCAGCACTTGTGCCCCTGTTGCAAACTGGACAGGTTGATTTGCATCAAGCACCTTAAAAAATACGCCAGCCTTAACTGTTGTTACGGTTGCTGCGAGTACTGGAGACTATGTCCAGATTTCTTGCTACTGCACATGTGCGAGCGCTGGAGACTAAGTCCAGATTTCTTGCTACTGCACATGTGCGAGCGCTGGAGACTAAGTCCAGATTTCTTGCTACTGCACATGTGCGAGCGCCGGAGACTAAGTCCTATCTTGGAGCCATTGCACATGTGCGGGTGACATCATCACTGACACGAGGTCACATGTCTCTGACACCTTCTATGCCGATTGGTCGCTGGTCATGTGCTTGTGATGCCTTGCTCGGTGATAGGCCAGCATGACGTCACTCCTGTCGTTCTGGCAGCGGATTGGCTCTGGTGTCCTCCATCTTGGATGAGGCACAGAGTCTATATAAGACCCTGACACATGCCGCATGGCGCTCAGTCCTCTTGGTTCATGCATAAGAGTAGACGCTCTGTGCGCGTTCCTCTAGGCATTCCTCTGTCTATGCTAGGTGAGCGCTACCGGCAGGGTAGCGTTCTTATACCTTACAGCTTCGGCTGCTGTCCGTATCCTTACCTCTTAGGGGAGCGGACATAGGCAGGTGGCTGAGGCACATGGTCTGGCTGGGCCTTGTGGTTCGACTCGTAGGTGAACGTTGCCGCTAGAGTAACGTTCCTTATACTGCGTTTGGCAGTTGTTCGTATCCTCGCACACTAGGGGAGCGAACAGAGGTAGGAGCTTTGTGCGGCTTACGCTGCTGTTCGTCTCTTTTGCACCACTAGAAGAGCGGACCTAGGCAGGTGCCATATCTAGTGGTTCGTGTCCTCGCACACTAGTGGAGCGAACGCAGGTAGGAGCTTTGTGCGGCTTACGCTGCTGTTCGTCTCTTTTGCACCACTAGAAGAGCGGACCTAGGTAGGTGCCATTTCGCACACATTGCCTTTGTCTCTGTGATTTTTAACAGAGATCATTCCACACACCCTCCAAGTAAGGGAGGAATTCCTTTACTTACTTATTATATCCTTCTGTGAGTTAACAGAGGTATTGCACTCTGCCATAGTCTGCAGCAGAGTCTTTGCACGGTGGACCCTGACTGTCTGATACTCCTTTAAGTTATTATCAGACAGCCCCCCGTAACATTAGGACTGAGCCAAGGGTCTGGCAGTTATGGCAGAATGTCAGCAGTTACACCGTTACATACAAGTACTTGAGTCACGGCTCAAGAGTATAGAGGATAAACCTCAGACCATGGTGACATCTGCACATGATCCTCGACTTGCTCTGCCAAACAGATATTCTGGCGATGCCAGATCATGTCGTGGTTTCATTAGTCAGTGTCAGATACACCTAGAGGTCAACTCTTCTCGCTTCTCTACGGAGAGGTCCAGAGTAGGCTTTATCATCTCCTTACTTCAGGACAAAGCCTTAGAATGGGCGACTCCCCTATGGGAGCGCTCTGATGTGGTTACTGTGAGACATCAAGACTTTCTTGATGCTCTTAAGGCGGTATTCATGGGTCCGCACGTTACCCATGATACGGCCCTGAGACTGTTAGATCTATCTCAGGGTTCGTTATCCACTAGTTCTTATGCCATTGCTTTTAGAACTCTGGTGGCAGAACTAGATTGGCCAGAGAAGGTGTTGATTCCTATCTTCTGGAGAGGGTTGGCAGGCTATGTCAATGATGCTCTTGCTACTCGTGAGGTCCCTGCTTCTCTGGAGGACTTGATCACAGTAGCAACGAGGATCGATGTACGCCATAAGGAACGTAGACTCGAGGTCTCTTCCTCACGCCCTAAGCATCGGGCTATTCCAGTTGTTGAGGGTCCACTACCATCTTCCTCAGCATCTGAAACATCTCCCACTCCTATGGAGTTAGGTCATACGTCTTCCAGACTACGCAAGTCTGGTCCTCCTATATGTTACGTATGTCGTCAGGCTGGGCACTATGCCAACAAGTGTCCTAGTCGTCAGGGAAACTCCCTGGCCTAGTAACCATTAGAGGGGGGTTACTAGAGACTTCCTCTGCACCCTCTAAGTGTTGTATCCCAGGTCAGCTCTCGTTATCTGAGAATACATGGCCTATTATGGCTTTTGTGGATTCCGGAGCTGACGGGACTTTTGTGTCCTCAGGATTTGTAAAGGGACACAATATTCCCTCTATCATGTTAGAGGCGCCTATTCCTGTCCGTGTTGTTAATGGAACTATGTTGTCTGACTCCATTACATTGAGGACAGTTCCCTTGCGCCTTTCCCTGTCTCAGGGTCACATAGAGGAGATTTCTTTTCTTGTTTTGTCTGAGGGTATAGACGACGTCCTTCTGGGTCTCCCATGGCTTCGGACTCATGCTCCTCACATTGACTGGGAGTCTGACAGCATTATTAGTTGGGGTTCGAAATGTCAGTCCCGATGTCTTCCCTTACCACCTAAGGTCATTGCGGTTGCATCTACTGATCTCTCTCCCATACCTACACCCTATCTGGATTTCGCTGACGTGTTCTCCAAACAGGGTGCTGAGGTTCTTCCACCCCATAGGCCGTATGACTGTGCCATAGACCTTATCCCAGGTTCGGTTCCACCTAAAGGCAGGGTTTACCCCCTGTCGATACCTGAGTCGGAGGCCATGTCGACCTATATAAGAGAGAGTTTAGAGAAGGGGTTCATTCGTAAGTCTGTCTCTCCCGCGGGAGCTGGGTTTTTCTTTGTTCGGAAGAAAGAGGGTGATTTGCGTCCCTGCATAGATTACAGGGGTCTCAACGCAATCACAATAAAGAACAAATACCCATTACCTTTAATTTCGGAGCTCTTTGACAGACTGAGAGGAGCTCAAGTTTTTACGAAGTTGGATCTGCGGGGTGCGTATAACTTGGTACGAATTCGAAAGGGTGACGAATGGAAGACCGCTTTTAACACCCGAGACGGTCACTATGAATACCTCGTCATGCCTTTTGGGTTATGTAATGCACCCGCAGTATTTCAGGACTTCGTAAACGATGTGTTCAGGGATTTACTGTTATCCTCCGTCATGGTGTATCTGGATGACATCCTGATTTTTTCTCCTGATCTGGAGACTCATCGTCAGGATGTCGTTCGTGTCCTTTCCCGTTTAAGGGAGCACTCATTGTTTGCTAAACTCGAGAAATGTGTATTCGAGCAGTCCTCATTGCCTTTTTTGGGTTACATTATCTCACAAGAGGGCCTGGCTATGGATCCTGCAAAGCTCTCTGCTGTCCTGCAATGGTCCGAACCTCATTCCTTGAAGGCGGTGCAACGCTTCTTAGGATTCATAAATTATTACAGGCAGTTCATACCCCATTTTTCTACTTTGGTGGCCCCTTTGGTGGCCTTGACTAAGAAAGGTGCTAATCCCAAAGCCTGGTCTACTGAGACATCTCAGGCTTTTGAGGCAGTAAAAAGACACTTTTCAACTGCTCCCGTTCTTCAAAGACCCGATGAGAGTAAGCCCTTCCTCTTAGAGGTTGATGCCTCTTCAGTGGGTGCTGGTGCGGTCTTGTATCAAAAGAACGGTGCAGGTAGAAAAAGGCCGTGTTTCTTCTTTGCTAAAACCTTTTCACCGGCAGAGAGAAACTATACCATTGGGGATAGGGAACTGCTCGCCTTGAGATTAGCCTTGGAGGAGTGGCGTCACTTGCTGGAAGGAGCGAAACATCCTTTCCAGGTCTATACAGACCATAAGAATCTGACGTACTTACAAACCGCTCAGCGTCTGAATCCTCGCCAAGCCCGCTGGTCCTTGTTTTTCTCCCGCTTTCACTTCTCCATCAACTATCTGTCTGGGAGTAAGAATAACAAGGCAGACGCCCTGTCTCGCTCTATGCTTTCTACCCAGGAAGAGATTGACGAACCTCGTCTTATCCTTCCCTCCAGGGTTTTTCATACGCTCTCCCCTGTGACGTTAGACCAAATCCCACCGGGCAAGACCTTTGTTCCGCCTGATCGACAGAATGATATACTGTCATGGGCCCACACCTCAAAGGTGGGTGGGCATTTTGGTATTAGGCGGACACGAGAGTTACTGGAGAGGTGGTATTGGTGGCCACACTTAGCCAGCCACGTCAAGAGATATGTCGGTTCCTGCTACTCGTGTGCTCGCAACCGTCTATTACGGCAGAGACCGGCTGGGCTCTTGCATCCTTTACCAGTGCCAGATAGACCATGGGAGGTGGTAGGCATGGACTTTGTGGGTGATCTTCCATGTTCACAGGGACATAGATTTGTGTGGGTCATTACGGACCATTTCTCCCGGATGGTTCATCTCGTACCGTTATCGAGAATCCCATCTTCCAGGGTACTAGCCAAACTATTCCTCAAGCATGTCTTTAGGCTTCACGGGATGCCAGATCGTATCATTTGTGATAGAGGCCCGCAATTTACTTCCCGTTTCTGGCGAGATCTTTGTAGCCTTCTGCAAATTTAGTTGAATCTCTCTTCGGCATACCATCCGGAGACCAATGGTTTGGTTGAACGTACCAATCAATCTATGATTATATACCTTCGACACTTTGTTGCTGAGAACCACGATAACTGGTCCTCCCTCCTACCCTGGGCAGAATTTGCCCTTAACAATTCGCTGGCTGAGGCCACTGGGCAGACACCGTTCGTACTCAATAATGGGCAACACCCTAGGGTACCGGTACCGTTTCCCTTTGCTGCACCTCCTCCTCTTGTGGCCGACTGGGCAACTAATGCCAGAGAGGTTTGGGATCGGACTCAAGAGTCGATCCAAGCAGCTAAGGACCGTATGAAGACGGTGTCCGATCGGTTTCGTCGCCCGGCTCCTGTCTTTTCTCCAGGGGACTTTGTGTGGCTCTCTGCAAAACACGTGAAACTTAGAGTGAGCTCTGTCAAATTTTCTCCTCGCTTCCTGGGTCCTTATGAGGTTCTTCGACAGGTAAATCCTGTAGTCTACCAATTGAAGTTACCCGTCCATCTTAGGATTCATGACAAATTCCATGTCTCACTCCTAAAGCCGGCTATTTTACCTTACGCTCGTGAAGTGCACTCTCCTGCCTCTGATTCCTCTCGCTCTAGCTATGAGGTACGAGCCATAGTTGGTTCTAAGATGGTTAGAGGGCGCAGGTTCTTCTTGATAGATTGGGAGGGTTACGGCCCGGAACATCGCTCTTGGGAGCCAGAGGAGGCTGTCCATGCTCCCGACTTAGTTGCCGATTACCTGCGTCGCCGGGAGGGGGGCCCTTGAGGGGGAGGTACTGTTACGGTTGCTGCGAGTACTGGAGACTATGTCCAGATTTCTTGCTACTGCACATGTGCGAGCGCTGGAGACTAAGTCCAGATTTCTTGCTACTGCACATGTGCGAGCGCCGGAGACTAAGTCCAATCTTGGAGCCATTGCACATGTGCGGGTGACATCATCGCTGACACGAGGTCACATGTCTCTGACACCTTCTATGCCGATTGGTCGCTGGTCATGTGCTTGTGATGCCTTGCTCGGTGATAGGCCAGCATGACGTCACTCCTGTCGTTCTGGCAGCGGATTGGCTCTGGTGTCCTCCATCTTGGATGAGGCACAGAGTCTATATAAGACCCTGACACATGCCGCATGGCGCTCAGTCCTCTTGGTTCATGCATAAGAGTAGACGCTCTGTGCGCGTTCCTCTAGGCATTCCTCTGTCTATGCTAGGTGAGCGCTACCGGCAGGGTAGCGTTCTTATACCTTACAGCTTCGGCTGCTGTCCGTATCCTTACCTCTTAGGGGAGCGGACATAGGCAGGTGCCTGAGGCACATGGTCTGGCTGGGCCTTGTGATTCGACTCGTAGGTGGACGTTGCCGCTAGGGTAACGTTCCTTATACTGCGTCTGGCAGTTGTTCGTATCCTCGCACACTAGGGGAGCGAACAGAGGTAGGAGCTTTGTGCTTACGCTGCTGTTCGTCTCTTTTGCACCACTAGAAGAGCGGACCTAGGCAGGTGCCATATCTAGTGGTTCGTGTCCTCGCACACTAGTGGAGCGAACGCAGGTAGGAGCTTTTTGCGGCTTACGCTGCTGTTCGTCTCTTTTGCACCACTAGAAGAGCGGACCTAGGTAGGTGCCATTTCGCACACATTGCCTTTGTCTCTGTGATTATTAACAGAGATCATTCCACACACCCTCCAAGTAAGGGAGGAATTGCTTTACTTACTTATTATATCCTTCTGTGAGTTAACCGAGGTATTGCACTCTGCCATAGTCTGCAGCAGAGTCTTTGCACGGTGGACCCTGACTGTCTGATACTCCTTTAAGTTATTATCAGACAGCCCCCCGTAACAACTGTCCCCAGGATGACACCGGGGTAGGTAGCAAAGTCTTTGCTGAACCATGACTTGTTCATCTTGGCTCTGTTTTAAAAACACTGCAAGGGGACTCCAAGCAGAGTCTCCCTTTTTTCTAAAAATTGGGCCCCACAGACACCACATCAGTGGCAGCACTTATGCCCCAGTTGCAAACTGGACAGGTTGATTTGCATCAAGTACATTCAAAAATACGCCAGCCTTAACTGTCCCCAGGATGACACCGGGGTAGGTAGCAAAGTATTTGCTGAACCATGACTTGTTCATCTTGGTTCATTTTTAAAAACACCGCAAGGGGACTCCAAGCATAGTCTCCCTTTTTTCCAAAAATTGGGCCCCACAGACACCACTTCAGTAGCAGCACTTATAACCCAGTTGCAAACTGGACAGGTTGATTTGCATCAAGCACATTCAAAAATACGCCAGCCTTAACTGTCCCCAGGATGACACCGGGGTAGGTAGCAAAGTCTTTGCTGAACCATGACGTGTTCATCTTGGCTCATTTTTAAAAACACCACAAAGGGACTCCAAGCAGAGTCTCCCTTTTTTCCAAAAATTGGGCCCCACAGACACCACTTCCTTGGCAGCACTTGGGCCCCAGTTGCAAACTGGACAGGTTGATGTGCATCAAGCACATTCAAAAATACGCCAGCCTTAACTGTCCCCAGGATGACACCGGGGTAGGTAGCAAAGTCTTTGCTGAACCATGACTTGTTCATCTTGGATCATTTTTAAAAACACCGCAAGGGGACTCCAAGCAGAGTCTCCCTTTTTTCCAAAAGTTGGGCCACACGGGCACCACTTCAGTGGCAGCACTTGGGCCCCAGTTGCAAACTGGAGAGGTTGGTTTGCATCAATCACATTCAAAAATACGTCAGCCTTAACTGTCCCCAGGATGACACTGGGTTAAGTAGAAAAGTCTTTGCTGAACCATGACTTGTTCATCTTGGCTCATTTTTAAAAACACCGCAAGGGGACTCCAAGCAAAGTCTCCCTTTTTTCCAAAAATTGGGCCCCACAGACACCACTTCAGTGGCATCACTTGGGCCCCAGTTGCAAACTGGACAGGTTGATTTGCATCAAGCACATTCAAAAATACGGCAGCCTTAACTGTCCCCAGGATGACACCGGGTTAGGTAGCAAAGTCTTTGCTGAACCATGATTTCTTCTACTTGGCTCATTTTTAAAAACACCGCAAGGGGACTCCAAGCAGAGTCAACCTTTTTTCCAAAAATTGGGCCCCACAGACAGAACTTCAGTGGCAGAACTTGGGCCCCAGTTGCAAACTGGACAGGTTGATTTGCACCAAGCACATTCAAAAATACGCCAGCCTTAACTGTCCCCAGGATGACACCGGGGTAGGTAGCAAAGTCTTTGCTGAACCATGACTTGTTCATCTTGGCTCATTTTTAAAAACACCGCAAGGGGGCTCCAAGGAGAGTCTCCCTTTTTTCCAAAAATTGGGCCCCACAGACACCACTTCAGTGGCAGCACTTATAACCCAGTTGCAAACTGGACAAGTTTATTTGCATCAAGCACATTCAAAAATACGCCAGCCTTAACTGTCCCCAGGATGACACGGGGTAGTTAGCAAAGTCTTTGCTGAAACATGACTTGTTCATCTTGGCTCATTTTTAAAAACACCGGAAGGGGACTCCAAGCAAAGTCTCCCTTTTTTCCAAAAATTGGGCCCCACAGACACCACTTCAGTGGCAGCACTTATAACCCAGTTGCAAACTGGACAGGTTGATTTGCATCAAGCACATTCAAAAATACGCCAGCCTTAACTGTCCCCAGGATGACAGCGGGGTAGGTAGCAAAGTCTTTGCTGAACCATGACTTGTTCATCTTGGATCATTTTTAAAAACACCGCAAGGGGACTCCAAGCAGTCTCCCTTTTTTCCAAAAGTTGGGCCACACAGGCACCACTTCAGTGGCAGCACTTGAACCCCAGTTGCAAACTGGACAAGTTGGTTTGCATCAATCACATTCAAAAATACGTCAGCTTTAACTGTCCCCAGGATGACACCGGGGTAGGTAGCAAAGTCTTTGCTGAACCATAACTTGTTCATCTTGGCTCATTTTTAAAAACACCGCAAGGGGACTCCAAGCAGAGTCTCCCTTTTTTCCAAACATTGGGCCCCACAGACACCACTTCCTTGGCAGCACTTGTGCCCCAGTTGCAAACTGGACAGGTTGATTTGCATCAAGCACATTCAAAAATACGCCAGCCTTAACTGTCCCCAGGATGACACCGGGGTAGTTAGCAAAGTCTTTGCTGAACCATGACTTGTTCATCTTGGCTCATTTTTAAAAACACCACAAGGTGAATCCAAGCAAAGTCTCCCTTTTTTCCAAAAATTGGGCCCCACAGACAGCACTTCAGTGACAGCACTTGGGCCCCAGTTGCAAACTGGCAGGTTGATTTCCATCAAGCACATTCAAAAATACGCCAGCCTTAACTGTCCCCAGGATGACACCGGGGTAGGTAGCAAAGTCTTTGCTGAACCATGACTTGTTCATATTGGCTCATTTTTAAAAACACTGCAAGGGGACTCCAAGCAGAGTCTCCCTTTTTTCCAAAAATTGGGCCACACAGGCACCACTTCAGTGGCAGCACTTGTGCCCCAGTTGCAAACTGGACAGGTTGATTTGCATCAAGCACATTCAAAAATACGTCAACCTTAACTGTCCCCAGGATGACACGGGGTTAGGTAGCAAAGTCTTTGCTGAACCATGACTTGTTCATCTTGGCTCATTTTTAAAAACACCGCAAGGGGACTCCAAGCAGAGTCTCTCTTTTTTACAAAAATTGGGCCCCACAGACACCACTTCCTTGGCAGCACTTGTGCCCCAGTTGCAAACTGGACAGGTTGATTTGCATCAAGCACATTCAAAAATACGCCAGCCTTAACTGTCCCCAGGATGACACCGTGGTAGGTAGCAAAGTCTTTGCTGAACCATGACTTGTTCATCTTCGCTCATTTTTAAAAACACTGCAAGGGGATTCCAAGCAAAGTCTCCCTTTTTTCCAAAAATTGGGCCCCACAGACACCACTTCAGTGACAGCACTTGGGCCCCAGTTGCAAACTGGCAGGTTGATTTCCATCAAGCACATTCAAAAATACGCCAGCCTTAACTGTCCCCAGGATGACACCGGGGTAGGTAGCAAAGTCTTTGCTGAACCATGACTTGTTCATATTGGCTCATTTTTAAAAACACCGCAAGGGGACTCCAAGCAGACTCTCCCTTTTTTCCAAAAATTTGGCCCCACAAACACCACTTCCTTTGCAGCACTTGTGCCCCAGTTGCAAACTGGACAGGTTGATTTGCATCAAGCACATTCAAAAATACGCCAGCCTTAACTGTCCCCAGGATGACACCGGGGTAGTTAGCAAAGTCTTTGCTGAACCATGATTTGTTCATCTTGGCTCATTTTTTAAAACACCGCAAGGGGAATGCAAGCAAAGTCTCCCTTTTTTCCAAAAATTGGGCCCCACAGACACCACTTCAGTGGCAGCACTTGGGCCCCAGTTGCAAACTGGACAGGTTGATTTGCATCAAGCACATTCAAAAATACGCCAGCCTTAACTGTCCCCAGGATGACACCGGGGTAGGTAGCAAAGTCTTTGCTGAACCATGATTTGTTCATCTTGGCTCATTTTTTAAAACACCGCAAGGGAATTCCAAGCAAAGTCTCCCTTTTTTCCAAAAATTGGGCCCCACAGACAGCACTTCAGTGACAGCACTTGGGCCCCAGTTGCAAACTGGCAGGTTGATTTCCATCAAGCACATTCAAAAATACGCCAGCCTTAACTGTCCTCAGGATGACACCGGGGTAGGTAGCAAAGTCTTTGCTGAACCATTACTTGTTCATATTGGCTCATTTTTAAAAACACTGCAAGGGGACTCCAAGCAGAGTGTCCCTTTTTTCCAAAAATTGGGCCCCACAGACACCACTTCAGTGGCAGCACTTATGCCCCAGTTGCAAACTGGACAGGTTGATTTGCATCAAGCACATTCAAAAATACGCCAGCCTTAACTGTCCCCAGGATGACACAGGGGTATTAAAGTCCTTGCGGATCCATGACTTGTTCATCTTGATGAACGTTAGTCTGTCCACATTGTCACTGGACAGACGCGTGCGCTTATCCGTCAGCACACACCCAGTAGCACTGAAGACACGTTCAGATACAATGCTGGCTGCGGGTCACGACAAGATCTCCAAGGCGTAAGTGGCTAGCTAATTCCATTTTTCAAGATTTGAAGCCCAAAATGAGCAAGGCTCCAGTTGCAAAGTCATGGCATCGATGTTCATTTGGAGATACTCCTGTTTCATCCTCTCCAGGCGTTGACTATGTGTCAGACTTCTTGTTTTTTGTGGCCTTGCATTGGATGGTCTAAAAAAATATGAAACGATTCCATAACATTGCTGGTACCAGCACCAGATACGGTGTTGCTGGTACGGTTTACTGATAATAACGAGACAGTCCCATACTTGGCAAGTGACAACTGGGAGATTTACTCCGTGCACCACTGGAGTTTGGTGGAAAAGCCCAGCTAAGATTGAGTAACAGCTTCTGCTGATACTTCTGCATACGTGTGTACCTTTCTGTTGCTGGAATTATTTCACCAAATTTGGACTTGTACCGGGAATCTAATAGTGTGGAAACCCAGTAGTCATCATCACTTCTAATTTTAACAATCCGAGGGTCATGTTGGAGGTAGTGCAGCAAGAAAGCGCTCATGTGTTTGTGGCGTAGAGGTGATAACCGTGCTTTCTTCCGCTGACATTACCCCCAACCTCGCTCAACCGAAATTTGACCAAGGTCTCTCTCATCTGCTGAGTCTTCCATGCCCATTGAGAGTTTGTGCTCCATTTCTTCATTGTCTCCTGCACCTTCCTCAACATTTTGGCTGCTACCTTGCGCCCTTGTTAATCCCTCTTCCCCACCAACCCATGCCTGCCGCCTTGGTGCTGCTGATCGTCTGGACCTTGTAGATCTTGGTATCCCTTCCGCATATGAATCGTCCTGTACTTCCTCCCCTTCCTCTTGTCCCACCACCTGACTCCGAATAGTGTTTAGCATGTGCTCTAGCATGTAAATGACTGGAATTGTCATGCTGATAATGGCATTTTCAGCGCTAAGCATATTCGTCACCATGTGGAAACTGTGCAGAAGGGTGCATAGGTCCTTGATCTGAGACCACTCCAGCAGCGTTATCAGCCCCACTCTGCATCTCGTTGGCCCAGGCTATACGTCATAACGTATTGCACCAGGGCTTGGTGATGCTGCCACAGTCGCTGCAACATGTGGAGAGTTGAATTCCAGCGTGTCGGCACATCGCATTTCAGGCGATGAACCGGCAGGCCGAAAGACTTCTGGAGCGATGCAAGTCAGTCAGCTGTGCTGGTTGAACGGTGGAAGTGAGCAGAGAGTGACCGTGCCCTGTGCAGAATCCCATCTAGGCCGGGATAGTGGGTTAAAAATTGCTGGACAACAAGGTTTAACACGTGAGCCATACAAGGCACGTGTGTCACCGTGCCCCGGCGAAGGGCCGCACCCAGGTTTGCAGCATTGTCGCACACGGCCTTCCCTGGCTGCAGGTTGAGTGGAGACAGCCATTTACGAAACTCGCTCGCAAGAGCTGACCACAACTCCTCCGCTGTGGGACTCTTATTTCCAAGACATTTCAAGGTAAAGACCGCCTGATGCCGTTGAGCTCTGCTGCCAACATAGTAAGGAGGTGTGCAGGATTCCTTGTGCACAGTTACAATGCGGGTGGCCTGACCAGGCAGGCTTGGGGCGGAGGTGGAGGACCCAGATGAGGTTGAGGAGGCAGAAGCAGTGGATGAACTTCTACATAAAGAGGATTGACACACAAGTCGTGGGGATGGCAAGACTTGTATAGCAGACACTTCTCCATCTCTCACCATAGTTACCCAGTGCCCAGTCAGCGACATGTAACGCCCCTGTCCATGCTTACTGGTCCAAGTATCGGTGGGGAAATGCACCCGGTCACAGACAGAGTTTCTCAAGAAAGCGATGATGTTGTGTGCGACATGCTGGTGTAGCGCAGGCACACCTTTCTTGGAGAAGTAGTGGCGAGTGGGCATCTGGTACTGGGGCACTGCGACGGACATAAGGTCTCAAAAATCCTCTGTGTCCACCAGGCGGAAAGGCAGCATTTTGGTAACCAAGAGCTTACAGAGGGCTAAAGTCAACGTCTTACCTTTGTCATGGCTCGGAGGAAATGGCCTTTTATTTGTCAACATCTGAGGGACAGAGATCTGGCTGCTGTGTGGAGATGGTGGTGAGTAGGATGTCCCTGGAAAAATGCAGGTCTGTGAGGAAAGTGCAGGCGGAGACATGATGTTGCCTTCATCCAAAGTTGGTTCTCTCGATGTCTGAGAGAGCTGTACACCAGCACTTGTTTCCCCTTCTAAATTAACTGATGACCTACCAAGCAAACTGCCTGTTGCGGTTAAAGTGGTGGAAGGTCTGCATGGAAAACCAGTCCTTTGCAAGGTCAAAAAAGGACCAGGCTAGGCAAGGCTTAGAGGCCATGCGACCTGCAGAGCCACCTTGACTTGTGCTCAGAGGCAGAGTTGTGGCTGAGGATGCAGTTGTAGACGTGCTACCAGTACTCCGACTCTGTCCAGGAAGGCGCAAGATAACTTCGTCGTCAGTTGCATCCTCCTCCACCGTCTCTGGTGACCTCTTCGAGTGCATGACTGTGGGTTGACAGTAAGTGAGATCTAGAACTTCATCTTCAAGCGTTGTGTTTGCACTCCCCTTGCCCTCAGACCTAAACTCGTCTTGCCCTGACTGAATATTTAAGTTGTCATGCTAATCAGGTATCTGCGTCTCATCGTCATCAGTATGTTCCTCATTGTCTCCACCAACAGGTGTTACAGTTTGGGAATGAGGGTGTACATTATGCTCATAAACTTGGTCATCAGGGCCAGAATCTGAGTTACTAAGTAGAGTTGAGCGCGGTTTGCGGTTCGAGGTTCTCCAGTTCGCGGCTCGAGTGATTTTGGGGGCTGTTCTAGATCGAACTAGAACTCGAGCTTTTTGCTAAAGCTCGATAGTTCTAGATACGTTCGAGAACGGTTCTAGCAGCAAAAAGATCAGCTAATTACTAGCTGGCTTTCCGCTGTAATAGTGTAAGTCACTCTGTGACTCACACTATTATGAAATTTCAGTGTATAGTGTGCGGGAACAGCGCATTCAGATCACTGCTGTATGGATAATGGCGATCGCCATTTTTTTTTTTCCTTGTCTTCCTTCCCTAAGCGCGCGCGTGTAGTGGGGTGGGCCAGCATGTCAGCCAATCCCAGACACACACACAGCTAAGTGGACTTTTAGCCAGAGAAGCAACGGCATGTGTGATAGGATGTCCATGTCACATGTCCCTGCATTATAAAAACGGACATTTTCCTCCAGCACGCCATTATCTGCCTTCTGCGTCCTTGGTGTCAGTCACCGCTGGCGCAGCTCCTATCTCCGATACTGCTGTGTACGCTCTATACACAGCGCTGTACAGAATAGGGATAGAAGTTTCTATCAGTCCTTTTAAGGGCTAATACCGGCAGGGTCAGAGCCATAGGTGACAGGTCCGAGAAAACAGAGTTTAACAGCTACACAAGATGACAGCGTCTGTGTAGATAAGGTCAGGGATTTCCTCGCTGCATTTCCCCATTAGGAGGGATAGAAAGGCAGGCTTCCTTTCCTCTACCCAGAGACCCACAACCCTGCCACTGTACCCTCCTGCCCTTTGCACACTCAAACTCATTGTTTTAGACTCGCTTGTAACAGGGTTCGTGCCTCAGGATTGGAGGATTGCTGATGTGGTACCGATATTTAAGAAAGGTAAAAGGGTAGATCCAGGCAACTACCGTCCAGTAAGCCTGACATCAGTAGTATGCAAAGTTTTTGAGGGCATTTTAAGGGATGACATGCAAAAATATGTTGCAGAAAATAATATAATAACTGACAGACAGCATGGATTCATGAAAGATAAGTCGTGTCTAACCAACCTGTTGGGGTTCTATGAGGGGGGAAGTGCAAACCTGGATATTGGTAATGCAGCTGATGTGATTTACTTGGACTTTGCAAAGGCATTTGATACTGTACCACATAATAGCCTTATACTAAAGCTCCAGAAGCAAGGACTAGGGGAAACTATATGCAACTGGGTAAGGAATTGGCTAAAAGATAGGAAACAAAGAGTAGTCATAAATGGAACATTCTCTAATTCGGCCATAGTCAGCAGTGGGGTGCCGCAGGGATCTGTGCTAGGACCAATTCTTTTTAATCTCTTTATTAATGACCTTGTGGATGGGATTGATAGTAAAGTGTCAGTCTTTGCTGATGACACCAAACTATGTTGGATATTACAAACTGAACTTGATAGTATAATATTACAAAAAGATCTGGATAAGATGTCAGAATGGGCAGATACTTGGCAAATGAGATTTAATGTTGATAAATGTAAAGTAATGCACCTAGGATGGAGTAATCCTATAACTGTGTATACATTAAATGGAAGTAAACTCGGGACTACAGAACAGGAGAAGGACTTGGGTATTCTCATTACAAATAAGCTGAGCAGCAGCACTCAATGTCAAGCAGCAGCTGCAAAAGCAAACAAGATTCTAGGGTGTATAAAAAGAGAGATTAGATCCCGTGATCCCAACGTATTGTTACCCCTCTATAAATCACTTGTAAGGCCACATCAGGAATATGGGATTCAGTTTTGGGCTCCACATTTTAAAAAGGACATTCAGAAGTTAGAGTCAGTTCAAAGGCAGGCAACTAGACTACTACAAGGAATGGAAGGCCTCCGATATGATGACAGGTTGAAAAAGTTAGATATGTTTAGCTTAGAAAAAAGACGTCTCAGAGGAGATCTCATTTATATGTATAAATACATGTGTGGTCAATATAAATGACTGGCACATGACTTATTTCTTCCAAAGACAATACTAAGGACCAGGGGGCATTCACTGCGAGTGGAAGAAAAGCGATTCCGACAGCTAAATAGGAAAGGGTTCTTTACAGTTAGAGCAGTCAGACTGTGGAATATCCTACCACAAGAGGTAGTAATGGCAGATACTATAACAGCTTTCAAAAAAGGGCTGGATGATTTCCTCAGTACACACAACATTGTTGGTTATAAATGACTTGGTGACCAGGTGTAGAACTGGTGGAGGAAGGTTGAACTAGATGAACCTAGGTCTTTTTTCAACCTTAGTAACTATGTAACTATGTAACTAAGCCATTATACTAGCAAACACTGAGTGAACTTAGTGGCATCCTAAACGTGGCTGTTGGACTTCTGTATTGTCCCACTAGTGCAAAGATATTTGCAGCACGTCTGCCTGCATGGCACACTCAAACTCATTGTTACTAAGCCATTATACTAGCAAACATTGAGTGAACTTAGTGGCATCCTAAAAGTGTTTGTTGGACTTCTGTATTGTCCCACTAGTGCAAAGATATTTGCAGCACGTCTGCCTGCATTGCACACTCAAACTCATTGTTACTAAGCCATTATACTAGCAAACACTGAGTGAACTTAGTGGCATCCTAAACGTGGCTGTTGGACTTCTGTATTGTCCCACTAGTGCAAAGATATTTGCAGCACGTCTGCCTGCATTGCACACTCAAACTCATTGTTACTAAGCCATTATACTAGCAAACACTGAGTGATTTTAGTGGCATCCTAAACGTGGCTGTTGGACTTCTGTATTGTCCCACTAGTGCAAAGATATTTGCAGCACGTCTGCCTGCATTGCACACTCAAACTCATTGTTACTAAGCCATTATACTAGCAAACACTGAGTGAAATTAGTGGCATCCTAAACGTGGCTCTTGGATTTCTGTATTGTCCTACTAGTGCAAAGATATTTGCAGCACGTCTACCTGCATTGCACACTCAAACTCATTGTTACTAAGCCATTATACTAGCAAACACTGAGTGAACTTAGTGGCATCCTAAACGAGGCTGTTGGACTTCCATTAGTGTCCCACTGGTGCCAAGCTATTTCTAGCACCTGTGCAGGACACCCTCCTGCTCTGTTTTAAATAAGCTATAATGATAGCAAAAAATGCTGCCATTTAGTGGCATACAAGAAGTGACTGTTGGACTTCCATTAGTGTCCCACTGGTGCAAATCTATTTGCAGCACCTCTGCATGACACCCTCATGCACATTTTGCTACGCTAATGTTATAGCAAACTCAGGGAATTCCTTGCTGCATTTGATAATTCGGAGGGATAGAAAGTGAGGCTTCCTTTAGCTTTTCCTTCTGTTCATAGACAGCATCTCCAAGTCCACACCCGAAGAGCAATTTCTCCTCCACGTCTAAGTGTGGAGAGGCAGCTAGTGCTCATGCGTGTGCCGATTTACCCCAGCCGCAGCCTAACTACAGTGTTTCGCCTAGTGAGTATGCTCAGCCTTACTGTGCCATTCCTGAGGCTAAGTCTTCATTTCAGGATACAGCGCATGCTCCCACACTTAGTGCGAAAAGCCTCTTTGCACAGGTACTTGCATTTCGTGTCGGGTCTAAGTCCTGTTTTGTGCCTAGACACCATGCTAAAGCTGATAGTCTTTTTTCAGAGACTGTATTTCATGCTACTGAGCATGCTCAGGCACTTACTGCATCAGAAACTAGGTCCGGTAATGAACTCTTTGGCCCTGCCCCTGATGTGGGGGGCCCATATAGACCACAGGGCATCTGGTGTCCTGACAATGTGGCCAGGCCACTCCCAAATGGCTTGCAGAGGCCTGCCCCTATGACTTGTCACCTCATTATTGATGGTCAGACGATGACTGGTGAGGTGTTTGTGTCGTGGCAGCCATGAGGTCATTATTGAAGTTGTGGTTCCAAATAGGACGCTAGTTATGCCACTCATGATGTGTCACTCTGCTTTTGTCTCCAGGAGGTGCATTGTGGTCCACCCTGGTTTGGGGCGGACCCAGGTTATAAAACGGGCTGGAGCCAACAAGGAGGTGCGCAGTCTTCTATTATGCTCCGAAAGAGCACACCTCCATGTGTTGAACCCAATGCGGCTTTAGGCCAGAGGTAGGCAGGGATAGGGCGTCGATGCAGGCCGCCACCACAGTTGGTAACGCATAACGGTTAAGACCAGCTCCTGTACTATAAGTCCTGTTTGTGCAGCCCAGTGGCATTAACAGGCCTGCTGCTGCTGATGCGCCTGCTGTCCACAGGTGTGGCCCCAATGCACACGGTCAGCGTACTGAATGGCCCCTGTGATGTTAACAGGGAGTTCCTGGGCTGGGTGGGCGTGTGGACCCTGTGACGCTAACAGGGCTCCCAGTCTCCAGATCCGAGTGGCGTCTAACTCGGTTCATGCAACTATTAGTTTCATAGCCACACAGATCTGTATCCTCCACCTAACCTTCCAGTTGCCAACCTCTCCTTTTCCATCTGGGAGCACGGTGGACATTGACTGCTGATGGGGATATATACCTTTCTCTTTCTTTTCTTATTAATTTTCGTTATATAGTGGTAACATAGTATATACCACCTTATCCAAATCTGCCAGTCCCACCGTAACAGATGGTGTTTCTTCATCAAATGTTACTTTTGCTTAACCACCAAACCCACGGACAAAAACTTTTTTCCCCTTTCCAACACAACTGTTCCCCTTTCCACCAGCATCTGTCCTTTTTCAACTCATTTGGTATATGACCAAAAGTGCAACTCTGCAGGGACACCGTACTCAATGCCATCTCAGCACAGCAGCCAGCCCTCGGTCCCTCAGATGTGGACAAGTAAAAGACCATTTCCTCCTATCCATGACAAAGCGATGAGATTCACTCTGTGCAGCACTGGTGTTTACTGGAAAAGCAGATCTATGTATCCGTACCACCTTCTGCAGATACTCCTGTATACGTGCGTCCCTTTCTATGGCAGGAATTATTTCGCCAAATTTTGTCTTGTACCAGGGATCTAACAGTGTGGCAACCCAGTAGTTAGCATTATTTCGAATTCGTACAATCCGAATCTCTTCTCCTCCTTCTACCTGCCTCCCAACAGAGCACTATCGAATTATGGTAAAATTCATCTTCAATAGAGTAGAGATGAAGACAGATTAATAACTTATTGGGAAATAGAGTGTTGCAACCCAGTAGTCAGCATTACTTCGAATTCTGACAATCCGAGGGTCATGTTGTAGGTAGTGCAGCAAGAAGGCGCTCATGTGTCTTGTGCATCCAGGAGGACCAAGGTGGCAGGTGGTGAGAATCGTGCCTCCTTCCTCTGCCCTCTCCCCCCAACCTCGCACAACCGAAATGTGAGCAAGCTCTCACTCATCTGCTGAGTCTTCCATGCCCATCGCCAGTTCGTCCTCCATTTCTTCATGGGCTCCTGCACCTTCCTCAACAATTTTTGCTGATACTATGCGCCCTTGTTAATCCCTCTCCCCCACCATGACTGCCGCCTAGGTGCCGCTCACCGTCTGGACCTTGTAGATCTTATTATCCCTTCTGCATATGACTCCTCCTGTACTTCCTCCCCTTCCTCTTCGACAAACACCTGACTCCGAATAATGCTTACAGTGTGCTCCATCTTGTAGATGACCAGAATTGTCACGCTGAGAATGGCATCGCCAGTGCTAAACATCTTCGTCGACATTTGTAAACTGTGTAGAAGGGTGCATAGGTCCTTGATCTGACACCACTCCAGCAGCGTGATATGCACCACCTCTGGATCAAGTTAGCCCAGGGTATACGTCAGATCGTATTTCAGCAGGGCTCTGCAGTGCTGCCATATATGCTGCAACATGTGCAGATTCCAATTCCTGCGTGTCGGAACATCACATTTCCGGCGTTTAACCGCCAGACCCTAAGACTTCAGGAGCGATGAAAGTTGTTGAGCTGCTGGGTGCGAAGGATGAAAGTGAGCACATAGCAGCGTGCCCGCTGCACAAGGCCATATAGGCCGGGATGGTATTTTAAAAATTGCTGGAGAATCAGATTCAACACGTGAGCCATAGAAGGCACGTGTGTCATTTTGCCCTGCCGAAGGGCCGCAGACAGGTTTGCATCATTGCCGCACATGGCTGTTAAGTCACCAACGTAGTCCACTCAATCAATTTGTACTCCGGTCACCAGGTGACAACGTGTTCCTTTCGTGCATAGTGCTGATGATGGGAAAGTAGTCGATGCCAGCGGCGCAGGTGGACGCAGGTTATGGTCACCCACTGGTTTGCGTTACCTTGACAGAGACAGAACCACAGGCTGAATGTAGGTGGTGGGTATCTCACAGATGAAGTACCATCATTCAGCTACAACCAATGGGAAGACACCACACCCTTTTTTAGGCCCCTCCTGTCTGCAGAGCACTGCCAGACAAAGCTATGAACCTCTTGTTACTGTTACCCCCAGTTCAGTTTTATGATTTTGTGTGCTTGTTACCTGACTACTTTTCCTGCTTGCTGTTTATGTACCTCGTTGGCCGATCCGCATTTCACCTCTGCTTGTTTTCTGATTAAGTCTTGGCCATCCCATTCTGTTCCTCTTCCTTAATTAATGTTTTTGACCCTGCATGACTACTATTCTCTGGAACTGCAGCCTTCCACAGGTATTGATCAACTTGGGCCCTGTGTAATTCCAAATCACTGTATAGGGGTTAAAGGGTTTCAGGGTTCTGGGTGTCCAGCTTGGTGAGTGGCTTGCCTCTAGCCTATCCTTTACAGCCCATCTGAGTGTGTCGATCCAGGCAGGCGTTACACCGTGCCCTCTGCAGAAGGCCATGTAGGCCGGGATAGTGTTTTAAAAATTGCTGGACAACCAGGTTCAACACTTGAGCCATATAAGGCACGTGTGTCACATTGCCCTAAAGAAGGGTCGCAGACTGGTTTGCATCATTGTCGCACCCGACCTTCCCTGGCTGCTGGTTGAGTGGAGACAACCATTGATGAAACTCGGTCTCACTCTCCAGAGCTTACCGTCCACAACTCCTCAGCGGTGTGACTCACATTTCCCAGACATTTCAAAGTAAACATTTGACCGCCTGATGGCCTTGAGCTCTGCTGCCAGCATAGTAAGGAGGTGTGTGGGATTCCTTGGGCGCAGTTACAAGGAAGGGTGGCCTGACCACACAGGGTTTGGGCCGAGGTGGAGGACCCACACGAGGTTGAGGAGGCAGAAGCAGTGGAGGAACTTGTACATACAGAGGAAGGATTGACACACAAGTCGTGGGGACGGCAAGACTTGTACAGCAAACCCTTCTCCATCTCTCACCATAGTTACCCAGTGCCCAGTCAGCAACATGTAACTCCCCTGTCCATGCTTACTGGTCCAAGTATCTGTGGTGAAATGCACCCTGTCACACACAGAGTTTCTCAAGGAATCGGTGAGGTTGTGTGCGACCTGTTGTGGTAGCGCGAGCACGCCTTTCTTGGAGAAGGAGTGACGACTGGCCATCGGCTCTTGGGGCACTGCAATGGGCATAAGGTCTCGAAAATCCTCGGTCTCAAAAGGGTGTAAATGCAGCCTTTCTGTTGCCAACAAGTTGCAGATGATGAAACTCAACCTCTTAGGCATGTCATGCCCTTCGAAAATCATGTAAAACACAGCGAGGGGACTCCAACCACAGTCTCCCTCGTTTCCACTAATTGGGCCACACACACTCCACTTGACTGGCATCAGTTGACCCCCCTTTTGAAAAAGAAAAAAGATGCTTTGCATGAAGCACTCTCAAAAATACGCGTGCCTTTCACTTCCCCTGGATGACCCAGGGGAAGAAAAGTCCTCTGAGAGCCATGACTTGTTCATCTTGGTTCTTTTACAAACACAGCGAGGGGACTCCAACCACAGTCTCCCTCGTTTCCACTAATTGGGCCACACACACCCCACTTGACTGGTATCAGTTGACCCTGCTTTTGAAAAAGAAAAAGATGCTTTGCATGAAGCACTCTCAAAAATACGCGTGCCTTTCACCTCCCCTGAATGACCCAGGGGAAGAAAAGTCCTCTGAGAACCATGACTTGTTCATCTTGGTTCTTTTAGAAACACAGCGAGGGGACTCCAACCACAGTCTCCCTTGTTGCCACTAATTGGGCCACACACACCCCACTTGACTGGCATCAGTTGACCCCCCTTTTGAAAAAGAAAAAGATGCTTTGCATGAAGCACTCTCAAAAAAACGCGTGCCTTTCGCCTCCCCTGGCTGACCCAGGGGAAGAAAAGTCCTCTGAGAGCCATGTCCACATTGTCAGTGGACACACACGTGTGCTTATCTGCCAGCAGACCCCCAGCAGCACTGAAGACAGGTTCTGAGAGAACGCTGGCTGCAGGACACGACAAGATCCCCAAGGCGTACGTGGCAAGCTCAGGCAATTTATCCAGATTGGAAGCCTAAAATGAGCAGGGCTCAAGTTGCACAGTAATGGCATCGACGTTTCCTTGCATATACTCATATATCTGTGTGTCCTCCTCTTTTTCCTTGTCCAGTTCTTTTGTTTTCGCATGAGTATATGTCCTTGTCACTTTCCCATGTGTTTGTGTTGTGTTGTGAGTTGTTTGTCACCTTTTGGACACCTTTGAGGGTGTTTTCTAGGTGTTTTTATGTGTTTGTGATTGCCTGCCATTGTTTACTATGCAGTTCGAGTTCGGTTCGTCGAACGTTCGACGAACCAAACTCGAACGAGACCTCCGTTCGGCGAACCGAACTTGAGCCGAACCGGGACCGGTTCGCTAATCTCTATTACTAAGCTTCTGGGCATCATTGCAGACCATTTCCTGGTCTGTACTCACTGTAGCTTGGGAGCAGACCTCTGATTCCCAGGCTATAGTGTGACTGAACAGCTCTGCAGACTCAGCCATCTCTGTTACACCATACTCTGCAGGGCGGGTGGAGACTTGAGAGCTGGGAGAAAGCAAGTGTGATTGGGATGACAACTCAGAGGACTGTTGTTTTTTGGATGTTGAAGTTGAGGTGGAGGAGAGGGCACTTGTTGGAGCACTTGAGATCCATTCAAGCATGTTCTTTTTTTGTGCATCATCTACCTTTGTTACTGTTGTTTGGGTCCGTAAAAAAGGGAGCACATCGGATTGTCCACGGAAAGTATTAGACATCTTACTTTTGCTGGAAGATGGCCCATCTTCAGCAGATGTTAATGTAGCTTTCCCTCCTTCCTCACAGACACAAACTTTTTTTCCTTTTCCAACACATCTGTTCCCCTTTCCACCAGCATCTGTCCTTTTGCCACTCATTTTGTTAGCAACAAGATTGGCCACTTAAAATGTGGATACAAAAATTGAGAGTTGGTGTAGATTGCAGAGGTGGTCTAGCTTTATTGACAGCTGAAGAACCAACACTGACTATCACAGACAAATTGTGTATGCCCCTACCAGTGGCAGCACAGTTTGCAATTAGAATTACGTATCAAAAATGGACAGGTGTGTACAATGCAGAGGTGGTCTAGCTTTATAGAAAGCTGAACAACCAACACTGACTATCACAGACAAATTTTGTATGCACCTAACAGTGGCAGCACAGTTTGTAATTAGAATTGTGTATCAAAAATGGACAGGTGTGTACAATGCAGAGGTGATCTAGCTTTATAGACAGCTGAACAACCAACACTGACTATCACAGACAAATTTTGTATGCCCCTAACAGTGGCAGCACAGTTTGCAATTAGAATTGCGTATCAAAAATGGACAGGTGTGTACAATGCAGAGGTGATCTAGCTTTATAGACAGCTGAACAACCAACACTGACTATCACAGACAATTTTTGTATGCACCTGAGGGCGGCTTTGCACACTACGACATTGCAGGTGCGATGTCGGTAAGGTCAAATCGAAAGTGACGCACATCCGGCGTCACTTGCGATGTCAGAGCGTGTAAAACCTTTTTGATACGATGAACGAGCGCAAAAGCGTCGTTATCGTATCATCGGTGTAGTCTCGTGACAGGTACGATGTTGTTCCACGTTCCTGCGGCAGCACACATCGCTGTGTGTAAAGCCGCAGGAGAGAGGAACATCACCTTACCTGCGTCCCAGCTGCTATGAGAAGGAAGGAAGTGGGCAGGATGTTTACATCCTGCTCATCTCCGCCCCTCCGCTGCTATTGGCCGCCTGTCGTGTGACGTCGCTGTGACGCCGCATGGCCCGCCCCCATAGTAAGGAGGCGGGTCGCCGGCCAGAGCGACGTTGCAGGACTGGTGAGTGCATGTGAAGCTGGCGTAGCGACAATGTTCGCTACGCCAGCATTCACAAGATATCGCAAGTACGACGGCGGTGGGGACTATCGCACTCGACATCGCAGCATCGGCTTGCGATGTTGTAATGTGCAAAGTAGCCCTAATAGTGGCAGCACAGTTTGCAATTAGAATTGCGTATCAAAAATAGACAGGTGTGTACAATGCAGAGCTGGTCTAAGGGCAGCTTTGCACGTTGCAACATCGCACGTGTGATGTCGGTGGGGTCAAATCGAAAGTGATGCACATCCGCCGTCACTTTCGACATCGTTGTGTGTAAATCCTAGATGATATGATTAACGAGCGCAAAAGCGGCGTTATCGTATCATCGGTGCAGGCTCCGACTTTTTCATAATTACGCTGCCGCGACAGGTACGATGCTGTTCCTCGTTCCTGCGGCAGTACACATTGCTGAGTGTAAAGCCGCAGGAGCGAGCAACATCTCCTTACCTGCCGCCGGCGGCTATACGGAAGGAAGGAGGTGGGCGGGATGTTTACATCCTGCTCATCTCTGCCCCTCCGCCGCTACTGGCCGCCTGCCGTGTGACGTTGCTATGACGCTGCACAACCCGCCCTCTTATGAAGGAGGCGGGTCGCCGGCCAGAGCGACGGTCGCAGGGCAGGTGAGTGCATGTGAAGCTGGCGTAGCGATAATTTTTGCTACGCCAGCTATCACAAGATATCGTACCTGCGACGGGGGCGGGGACTATCACGTGCGACATCGCAGCATCGGCTTGCGATGTCGCAATGTGCAAAGCCCGCCTAACTTTATAGACAGCTGAACAACCAACACTGACTATCACAGACAATTTTTGTATGCCCCTAACAGTGACAGCACAGTTTGCAATTAGAATTGCGTATCAAAAATGGACAGGTGTGTACAATGCAGAGGTGGTCTAGCTTTATAGACAGCTGAACAACCAACACTGACTATCACAGACAATTTTTGTATGCCCCTAACAGTGGCAGCACAGTTTGCAATTAGAATTGTGTATCAAAAATGGACAGGTGTGTACAGTGCTCGGGTTCTGTGGGTCAGTGGACAGGAAAGGAACAGTAACTTAGTATTCCAGACACTTTTAGGATGGCAGCATAAGTGTCAGCTCTTTGGGCAAATAAAATTGCGTGGCAAAAGTGTGCAGGTGGGTACAATGCCCGGGTTCTGTGGGTACCAGGACAGGAAAAGAAAACTAAGTTACTATTCCAGACACTTTTAGGATGGCAGAAAAAGTGTCAGCTCTTTGGGCAAATAAAATTGCATGGCAAAAGTGGGCAGGTGGGTACAGTGCCCGGCTTCTGTGGGTACCAGGACAGGAAAGGAAGCCTCACTTTATATCCCTCCTAATGATGAAATGCAGCAAGGAATTCCCTGAGCTGAGGTACACAGACGCTGTTATCTAAAGCTGTACACAGCATTTGCACGGAACTGCCTAGCAGCTATGGCTATTAACGCCTGGAAATCAGCCCTGAAAATGGCTGAAATAACCATCAGTTCCTAATCTCTAGAGCACTGTGTAGCTTGCACTATGTCTATAGCGCACACAGCAGGATTGGCGGCATCAGCATGAGCGGTGACTGTCACCCACACGCACAAAGGAGATAATGGCGGCAACAGGGGAAATGGCCCAATTTTATAAGGCAAGGACATGTGACATTCACAGCCTATGACACATGCCCTTGCTTGTCTGGCAAAAATGCACTTAGCTGTGTGTGCGTCTGTGATTGGCTGACATCCTGGCCTGCCCCACTGCACGCACACTTAGAAAAAAAAAAAATCAGCAGTGCACCACAGATCTAAACCGCGTCCCCCCCCGCACACTATACGCTGAAATTTGATAATAGCGTGAATCACAGTGACTCACACTATTACAGTGAAGAGCCAAATAGTAACTAGCTAGGCTTTTTGGTGATCGAACCGTTCTCGAACGTAACTCAAACTGTCGAGCTTTTAGCAAAACCCCCAAAAATCACTCGAACATGAAATTGGCGAACCTCGAACATCACTCATCTCTACTCAACACCAGCAGCTGTTTCCACTTCCAAAACAACTGACGACTAGAGATCAGCGAGCCTCTGAAGGCTCGAGTTCGGTTCGGTTCATCGAACCGTTCGATGAACCTCTCGAACCCCATTGAAAACAATGGGAGGCAAACACAAACACATAAAAATACATTACACATATACACATACAGTTAATAAACATTGCCATAACACTTACAGGTCCCCGCGATGCGTCCTGCACTCTGTCTCCTGCCGCTTTTCCTTCCGATAATCGCTGCGTCCTCCCGATAACCAGCACTGATGATAGGACCTGCCGTGACGTCAAAAAAGCATGTGACCAGTCATGTGTCTGTTATCTCATTGGCTACAGACTGGTCACATGGCTAGACGTCATTGCTAGGTCCTGTCAGTGCATCTCTCCGGTACGCGGGGATCGTTCCAGCATCTCCGTGTACTGGCGAAATGCTCTCACACATGGTCGGCTTCCCCGTTCTGCTTCCCCGTTCCGTTATTCACCAGCTGCCACAGACGGTCAATAATGGAGATCACCGTTGCTATAGCAACCTGCCTGTCAGCGGTGATGTCACCACTTACATCACGCAGCTTCTACTCACTCACCGAGTGAATAGACTGCACGGGGAGCAGCAGCATCTTCCTCCCATACAGCGCTGTCTGATGTAGCAGAGCTGCATGGGTTATAGGAGAAAGAAGACAGAAGAGCAGGATCGTGGAGGGCTGACAGGGAATAATAAACGTGGAGTCTCTAATGTGTCTGTGTACTTATTTCTAATAAAGTATTTTTTCTCTGTGTGGTGTCTTTTTTTTTAACCCTTTATTGGAGATTCTTAATGGCCGGGTCAAACTTGCCTGACATTAAGAATCTCTGGCTTAATACTAGCTAGTAAAACAAAGCTAGTATTAACTCATTATTACCCTGCAAGTTACCCGGCTTCAGGGCTGCTGGAAGAGTTGGATACAGCGCCAGATGATCTCGCTTCTATGAAAGCGCCATTTTCTAGGGTGGCTGCTGACTGCAATTCGCAGCAGAGGGGCCCAGAAAGCTCAGGCCAAACTATGCTGTGGATTCCAATCCCCAGCTGCCTAGTTGTACCTGGCTGGACACAAAAATGGGGCGAAGCTCATGTCGATTTTTTTTTAATTATTTCATGAAATTTATGAAATAATTAAAAAAAGGGCTTCCCTATTTTTTTGTTCCCAGCCGGGTACAAATAGACAGCTAGGGGTTGGGGGCAGCCGTACCTGCCTGCTGTACCTGGCTAGCATACAAAAATATGGCGAAGCCCACGTCATTTTTTTGGTGGGCAAAAAACTCCTGCATACAGTCCTGGATGGAGTATGCTGAGCCTTGTCGTTCTGCAGCTGCTGTCTGCTCTCCTCCATACAGACAGATAGCAGCTGCAGAATTACAAGGCTCAGCATACTCCATCCAGGACTGTATGCAGGAGTTTTTTGCCCCCCCAAAAAATGACGTGGGCTTCACTATATTTTTGTATGCTAGCAACCCCCATCTGCCTACTTGTACCCGGCTGCGACCAAAAAAAATAGTGAAGCCCTTTTTTTAATTATTTCATGAATTTTATGAAATAATTTTAAAAAAACAATGATGTGGGCTTCGCCCAATTTTTGTGTCCAGCCAGGTACAACTAGGCAGCTGTAGATTGGAATCCGCAGCTCTGGGCACCCCTGCTGCAAATTGCAGTCCGCAGCCGCCCCAGAAAATTGCGCTTTCATAGAAGTGCCATGTTCTGGCGCTGTATCCAACTCTTCCAGCTGCCCTGGTGACGTGTGGCTCGCTGGGTAATAATAGGGTTAGGGTTAGCTCTATATTATCAACTTGCCCTAAGCCCAAAATTTATGGTGTCACGCCAATAGTAGACATGGCCACCATGAATTTTTAGTACAGATAAAAAAAAACACAACACACAGAAAAATATTTTTATTACAAATAAAACACAACACAAATAGTGACTCCATCTTTATTGAAATAAAGAACCCCCCTCCGCAGTAATCCTGGGTCAAGGGTCCCGTGCCGTCCAATCCGGATCCAATATCATCTGATCGGTTTTCTGGAAGGCAAGGGCCTGAATCACATGACACAGCAGCTGATTGTATAAACGGCTTTTATACAATCAGCTGACGCATCAGTGCAAAAAAACCCCCAAAAAACTACACACTTCTGTGTAGACTCCTGTCCGACAGCATCAGCTGATAGTTTAGCTGGCCGGGCGGTAAAAAACCTGCCTCACCGTTTGACTTATAGTGTCAGCTGATTCCGTCAGGTGACCGCAACAGCTGATCATCGCCAGGTCTGAGAGAGAGAAAGAGAGAGAGAAAGAGAGAGAAAGAGAGAGCGCTCATTCTGTGAAGTGGCTCATAGATGATGTCCGGCTACTCCCCTCTGTGCATTATTAAAATAATAATATTTTATAATTAATTGTAAATAAAGAATAATAATTAATTTAAAATAAAAAAAAATCTTTATCGGGACTTGAACTCGTGAAGTTATGCTTCTTAGGCGAGCGCTCTATTCATTCAGCCACTGGCTTCAATGAGGAACATAGGCAGATTTCGTTATCTTGAGGTCTGCAAAGCAGACTGAAGTCTGAGGTGACAGCGCGATTCTCTTCATGTGCTATGTGGAGAAGACACAGAGCACTTGTGTTCTGTAGCAGAGCTGACTGTGTCGTGTGGATTACTTCGGACCTGGAGGGGTTTTTGGGGATTTTAATAAAATGGTGAAAGAGGATTTTTTTTGTCTTTTATTCCAAATAAAGGATTTTTCACTGTGTGCGTTTCTTTACTTTCACTTACAGTTTAATCATGGAAGGTATCTCGGGGAGACGCCTGTCATGATTAACCCCGTTATTACCTCGATTGCCACCGCACCATGGCAATTCGGGATGAGCTGGGTGGAGTCCCGGGACTGTCGCATCTAATGGATGTGGCAATTCCGGGCGGCTGCTGGGTGATATTGTTAGGGTGGTGGGCTCCCGATAACGTGGTGCTCTCCATCATGACAATACGAATCTCCAGCCGTGTGGCTTCATCCAGGCTGGTATCAAATATGGGGGGAACCGCATTTTTTTTTATTATTATATATTTATTTTACTGCGCGATATAGACCCGCCCGCCGGCGGCTGTGATTGGTTGCAGTGAGACAGCTGTCACTCATCGTGGGGGCGTGTCTGACTGCAACCAATCATGGGCGCCGGTGTGCGGGGAAAGCACGGAATAACTGATTGAATAATGAAGCGGCAGCCATTTTTAAAAGAGGAAAAGACACCGCAGATTTGTGACAGCCATGCAGCGAGACGCCCGTGATCGGTGAGTAGGAAAAAGAGAGGAATTGTGCTGGGGACACAGGACGCATGCAGATACGCAATGTTCGCACATAGCCTTACTGTGAAAAGCCACGTTTTTGGTGCTCGAACCATTCTCGAACGTAACTCGAACTGTCGAGCTTTTAGCAAAAAGTTCGAGTTCGTCGAACGTCTCGAACACCCCCTAAAATCACTCGAACCTGAAATTGGCGAACCTCGAGCCTCCAACATCGCTCATCTCTACTGACAACCTGCCAATCACACTGCCTGTTGCGGGTAAAGAGGTGGAAGGTCTGCGTCCAAAAGCATGTGTGACTGCTGTTCCCACAATCACAGAGGATGAAGAGCGCGCGGATGCACTTGATGGGGCAGACGGGGGTTGGCCCGCCCTGCTAGGCCGCATTGTAGCACAGTGAGCTTCCCAGTGACAGTTCATGGATGAAGTACTCAGACTAGTGAGTTTTTGGCCTCTACTTAGACATTGTAAGGAGGGACAGGGCCGCACAGCTAAAATAGAAAAAAAGATAATTGAACAGAGTGAGGGTGCAAAGCCTACAAAAACATTGTATAAAAGAGAAAAAGAGTAGGCAAGGAGCACTCAACTCACTAAATAATAATCAGTGTAATAATGTTTATTATATGCATAAGGTGCAAAACAGTATAAAAACAATTAAAAACAAGGACACCTGTCCCATGGACTCAGTGAAAAAGCGCAATGCACTAAATACAATCAGACAAGAGGCAAAAGTATTATCCCAAGGACAAACAATAAAGTGCTAATGCAAACAGATATGGCCATAGGGTACCGCATCAATACATAGTATCAAGACATGGAACACAGGGAATGTGAGATGAAATAAAACCCTGAAAATATTCCTGCTTGGAGATAGCGCACCACCATGTAAAACCCAAACAGGTCCAAAGGGATATCACCTAAGTCAGAACAAGGTAAGAGCCATGGGATGTGTCAGAAGAGAGGTACCAGCCCGACGCGTGTTGCTCAGAAGAGCTTCATCAGGGAAGGTCTACTTAGACATTGGTGACAAATCTTACAGATGGCATGAATTGGGTGATTCTTTGAGATGTCAAAAAAGGATCAGGCTAGGCAAGGCTTAGAGCCCATGAGACCTGCAGAGCCACCCCGACTTGTGCTCAGAGGCAGAGTTGTGGCTGAGGATGCAGTTGTTGATGTGCTTCCAGTACTCCGTCTCTGTCCAGGAAGGCACAACCTAACCTGCTCATCACTAGAATCCTCCTTCACCTCCTCTGCTGACCTCATCGACTGACTGACTATGGGTTGACAGTAAGTGGGATCTACAACCTCATCATTACCCTGTGTGTTTGCCCTCCTCTCGTCCTCAGAGCCAACTTTTTCCTGCCCTGAACGAATACTTAAGTTGTCATTCCAATCAGGTATCTGAGTCTCATCGTCATCAGCATGTTCCTCATTGTCTCCACCAAGAGGAGTCACAGTATGGGAATGAGGGTCTGTCTACATTATGCTCAGAACCTTCTTCATCTGGGCCTGAATCTGACTCACAGAGCTTCTAGGCATCAGTGCAGATCATTTCTTCCTTGTCTGGACTCACTGCAGCTTTGGAACAGACCTCTGATTCCCAGGCTATAGGGTTACTGAACAGCTCTGCAAACTCAACCATCTCTGTTACCCCATACTCTGAAGGGCGGGTGGAGACTTGAGAGCTGTTAGAAAGCAAGTGTGATTGGGGTGACAACTCAGAGGACTGGGCTCTTTGGGATGTTGAAGTTGAGGTGGAGGAGAGGCCACTTGATGGAGCACTTGAGATCCATTCAAGCATCTGCTGTTTTTGTGCCTCGTCTACTTTTGGTAGCAATGGTCATTTCCATAACAAAGGGATCATATCAGATTGTCCACTGAAAGTAGTAGACATCTTACTTTGGCTGGAAGATGGTCTTTCTTCAGCAGATGTTACTGTTGCTTTACCACCTACCCCACGGACACAAACTTTTTTTTCCCTTTTCCAACACGCCTGTTCTTCTTTCCACCAGCATCTGGCCTTTTGACGCTAATTTTGTTTGTCAACAAATTGGACACTGTTTGTTGCAGTTAAAATTTGTCTAGCAGAAATGGAGAGGTGATGTAGCTTTCTTGACAGCAGTGGTAGGTCACTGACTATCACAGACCCTGATACTATGCCCCAAAGAATTTCCTGGACTACCTTCAGTTAAAAATTGTGTAGCAGACATAGAAAGGTGGTGTAGCTTTCTTGACAGCAGTGGTAGGTCACTGACATTCACAGACACTGATACTATGCCCCAAAGAATTGCCTGCACTTTTTGCAGTTAACAATTGTGTAGCAGAAATGAAGAGGTGGTGTAGCTTTCTTGACAGCAGTGGTAGGTCACTGACTATCACAGACACTGATACTATGCCCCAAATAATTGCATGGACTACCTTCAGTTAAAAATTGTGCAGCAAAAATGGAGAGGTGGTGTAGCTTTCTTGACAGCAGTGGTAGGTCACTGACTATCACAGACACTGATGCTATGCCCCAAAGAATTGCCTGCACTTTTTGCAGTTAAAACTTGTGCAGCAGAAATAGAGAGGTGGTGTAGCTTTCATGACAGCAGTGGTAGGTCACTGACTATCACAGACACTGATACTATGCCCCAAAGAATTGCCTGAGCTGATTTAGACAGACACTGTGAAAAAACCTTGCACAGCGCTGGCACAGAACATCCCAGCAAAAATCGCTACGAACTGCTCTAATCTAGCCCTGATAAGGGCTAAAATAACAAGTAGTCCCTAATCCCTAAACCGATGTCTCGATTGTACTGTATAAGTGTTAAAAATATACTCTTAAATATATTTTTCTTCAAATACGTGATAAGACGCATGAAAGATGGACTTCAAAATGTGTAAAAAATAAATGTATTTTATATCTAATAAAATGGTTGTCAAATTCAGTTACAGAAAGGAAAAATAATATTCTTGTTTGCTTACGTAAAAAGTTAATAATTAGTCCATACTTATCAATAGAAAATCTTCATCCATCTCTCCTTGGATCCTGAATGGAATTATTCTGGAGACCTGACAGCCATGTCTTGCTTCATGAAGGGCTTGAGCTGCTTCTTCAGACTGACGACACGTGTAAGAGAGAGCCCCCCTCGCTCTGTGTCATATTTATACAGCTGTCCAAATCCACATAGGGAAATTCTGCTGGACGTGTGTTACATGGTGTAATCCTTTTGCTGGAAAGATCCAGATGGATATATATATACCATACTCTGTCAGCATTTATATATATATAAATATATATATATATATATATATATATACATACACTAGAAGATGGCCCGATTCTACGCATCGGGTATTCTAGAATTTACGTATTGTGTAGTTCATGTATGATTTTTGTTATATATATATATATATATTCAAACACAGAAGCAGAAGAGTCTTTATATTCACCAAAGTATAGAGATACCCCAAAGACACCGTAATACAAATGTATAAAACATTTTATTAATTATTGATGCATAGGGTATTACAAGGTATACATAATAATGAATTCAAGAAAAACCGGAGTGAGTTAGTGAAGGAAAAGGAGGGGAAGAAACCCCACGTGACCCAGGATGGATAACAATTCTCACATAGGACCTGCTGTTACAGATATAGTACTGAGGTAACCTCATGCCCATAAGGAAGGCTGACACAAGGACCTGGGGTCCATTGCCCCGCTGTGCGGTAGCCTCATGCGATTGCATATGACCATCTGTCAAGATTATAAGTGTAATACTAAAAATAACCTCAGGCCCATATAAGAAGGCTAACACAATGACCTATGGTCCACTCTACAGCTAGGCAGTAACCTCGTGCAATTGTAAAGAGGTGCCCAAACAGTAGAACCACGTCTACCGTCCAGCAAGGTGTGAGGGCTTACCTAAACAAACAGATCGTCAGGGAGTCCTGGAGTACACGTGGGGACCGACGTCCCAACACGTGTTTCGTCAAGTGCTTCGTCGGGGGACGATGATTAAAAGTGCTAGGAGTGAGGTTTAAAAAGGGAACCTGATTGTCAAGAACACGCCTCCATTCCCCACGTGCACTGGAGTGATTCACCACTACGGAGCGCGCCGCGTCTCAGTATCGGCGGCCAGGAACCGGCGGAAGTAAGAACTTCCGGTGACGTCACCATATAGTACTTCCGGTTCCTCGCCGCAACGAACGTTGCCACGGACACGATACAAATCAGGAAGCGGATGTCACTGCAGTGCTATATACATAACAATTTCAACATAAACGCAATTACAGATGATCCATGTCTATGTCCACCATGATTCCGGAGTCTCCCAAATTCATTTTGTAAAAGCATGTGAGCCTCCATTTCTTCCAAATCAAGTTGAATCGGAAAACTGGTAACAGAGCCTGAGTAGGAGGGGGGGGGGAAGAAGAGGGAGGACCAGGCCAATGGGAGTTTTTGACAAGAAGAAGGTCCCTTTAAATTAAACGAAAAATAAAAGACACACTGTTAAAAGAGTCATAGGGTAACCAAATACATGCAGCATGAAAAGATACTATTATGTACACAGGGCCGCGCAGCTATTCACTCCTTTGTTGCATGTTCATGGTGGATAAAACCACCAAAAAGACCAACAATCGAGATAAATTGGATCCATTTAGAAAGAGTTTTTCCCTCTTTCCCAATAGGATTCATTAAAGACATCATATTTCGAGGGTAAGAACAATTTAAAAAAAAGAAAGAAGAAGGGAACCACTAGTTATAAAAATGGGGCAAAGGAGAGCCGTTCATTCAGCCCATGTGGTGCCTGAGTGCCCAAAACAAAAATTCAACGGCACTCCACCTGTGCCAACCATTTTTTGAGGTCACCCCCCCGAATTCCAAGATGTACCCTGTCGATACCTCGGACCTGCAGGGACGTAGGATCACACTTGTGAACATCCCTGAAGTGTCTGGGTATCGTTTTTAGGGATTCGGGGTTGGTGACCTCTTTGGCCGCCAGAATATCACGCACATGCTCCCTCGTGCGAATTCGGAGCTCACGGGAGGTCAATCCGACATATATCTTGTTACAGCCACACGTGGCGTAATAAATTACGCCAGATGTGCTACAAGAGATATATGCCCGAATAGAAAACTCCCTCTTTCCGTCCGCTGAACAGAAGGTTGTGGCCCGAATGATGTTCTGGCAGCCACGACAACTACCACAAGGGTAGCAACCAACACGTTGGGGACCACATCCAAAGAGGGGGGTTCTCTTGACGACATAGTGACTATGCACCAATGCATCTCTGAGACTCCTGCCCCTCCTTGCTGTCATCAAAGGACGTTCCGGTAGATATCCCCGAAGGGAGGGCTCAGTATGAAGAATGGCCCAATGTTTGTTTAATACGCCTCTGATTTGCTCCCACTGACGACAATAGGTGGAAATGAATCTCGCCACAGGGCTAGATGTAGGCTTAAACATTACATTCCCAGATAGGAGCTGATCCCGCTGGGAGTGTTTAGCACGCTGGTACCCCTTTTTGATGGATCTCCTACTATAACCCCTCATTATGAACCTCTCCCTCATATCTCCTGTTTCAGATTCAAAGCCATCATCCGACGAGCACAGCCTGCGTAAACGCAGAAACTGGCCCGTCGGGATAGCATTCACCGTTGACCTGGGGTGACCTGAGGTAGCATGGAGGAGGGAATTAACCGAGGTAGTTTTCCGAAAGATGGTAGTGGATACTGCCCCGTTAGATTCCACCGAGATTCAAATGTCCAAAAATTCGATGGTCCTTGGTCCGACTTGATGGGTCAAGTAGATGTTATAGCTGTTGGAGTTGAGGCGACGCACAAAGTCTTCCAACTCAGAGCCGGTTCCCCCCCAAACGACCAGAATGTCGTCAATATAGCGCAGCCAGCACTGAGCATGGGAGCTCGCCGGCACGCCGTCCCCGAAAACCTCCCTCTCCCAGAAGCCGAGAAAGAGGTTTGCGTAAGACGGCGCGCAGGCCGCCCCCATCGCAGTGCCGCGCCGCTGGAGGAAGAACCGGTCTCGAAACACAAAGAAGTTGTGCGTCAACACAAACTCCAACAGCTCCATGATAAGAACGGACAAGGACCCATCGAGACTACTCGAATCTAAATAGAATTGTACGGCGGCCAGACCATCTCGGTGGCTAATGCTAGAATATAAGGCCTCAACATCCATCGTTACCAAAATAGCCTCCTCCTCCAAGATAAGACCCTCCAGTCTCCTCAAGACGTCAGCAGTGTCTCTAACATGGGAGGGCAACGTCTCCACCAAGGGATGCAAGTAGTGTTCAATGAATTTACATGTGACGTCACAAAGCCCTCCCATGCCAGAGACAATGGGACGCCCAGGAGGTGTCTTGGGGTTTTTATGAATCTTGGGGAGGAGGTAAAAAGTTGGAACCACAGGTGTTTTTACTAAGAGGCCCTCATAGATTTTTTTAGGGATAATGCCCTCCTCAAATGCCCTCAATAATATCGACTCCAGGTCATTGGTGAAGCCACGTATTGGATTATGATGGAGAGGTTCATATGCCTCGCGATCCCTCAATTGACGCCATGCCTCCTTCTCATATAACTCCACTGGCCAAATTACCACATTCCCGCCCTTGTCAGCAGGTTTAATCACTACCCCATCCAACGATTCAATCTCCCGTAGTGCCACTTGTTGTTGTCTGGTGAGATTATTTTTACCCCCTCTCCGTGGGAGTTGCTGAATATCTTTTGACACTAACTCGCAAAAAATCTGAATCGGGGGGCATAAGGACAAGGGCGGAAATGTGGCAGACCTTGGCATTGTGTGGCGTGGAAAATTACCTGATTGGTGGTGGGCGGACTCCTCCTCCAGTTCCTCAAGCGCAGCAATAGCCTCTTGTTCACGGATGGAAGTACTAGATTCCCCTGTAACTCTCTTGGAATGTAGTTTATGTAGTACCAACTTCCGCAAGAACAAATGGAGGTCTTTGATCACTGAAAAGAGATTGAAGTCAGTTTGGGGCACAAAAGACAACCCCAACTTCAACACCTCCATCTGCGTAGGGGTGAGGACATGTTTGGATAGATTAATTACCTCCATATGTCCATCACCTCCTTTTTTCTGAGCCAAGGGAGGAGGGGCTGTCCGTCCACCACCCAACGCCAAGGTCTGTTTGTTCCGAACATTGGTTGATCTTGTATTCAGTCTTACATTCCTGATGTTTTCAGATGCAGTGTCTTCCTCCAGTGAAGACATGGATGAGGTAGAGATTGACATGGACGAGGCCTGGTGTTTCTTCTTCTTAGGGAAGGAAGTACCTCGCCAGCGGAAAACCTGACCATTCTTGTAGTCTGCAACGTCACGTTGGTATTTCTTCGTCTTGGTACTCAGGATCTCCTTTTCCCATTTGGAAAATTCCTTATCAAGTAAATCATTATATTTAGACAGTTCATCAGGGGTAAGTTCGGAGTCAAGGTTGGCCTGAGCGTCCGCAATTTCACTCTCCAGATCACTAATGGATTTTTCATTCAGCTCGATCAGGAGCTGCATGAAAATCCTGGAGCAGTTGGACGCGGCCTCCTCCCACTTTGTTTTAACCGTCTCATCTGAGACCACAAAAGAGGGAAAAACCCTGACTCTTAGTCCCCTGGGAACTAATCCCCTAGCTATGTATCTTTTCATGAAAGCCACGTTCCACCATAATCTTGTCTTTCTATTAAGCATAGTTTTAAGACTATTCATGCGGTCTAAGGTGGACCTAGAACTCGTAGTAGGTAACTCCTCCCCTCCAGCTTCAAAAACTCTGTCCAGTTGGGTTTCCCACGTTTTTTCGCGGGCTTTATAATCCATGGAAACCTGAAAGAGGCCTGTGATAAACCACAGAATAACTATTGTGTATAGCATAGGGATCCAAAAAATTATAGGCAACAACTCAAGGATACATTCAAACACAGAAGCAGAAGAGTCTTTATATTCACCAAAGTATAGAGATACCCCAAAGACACCGTAATACAAATGTATAAAACATTTTATTAATTATTGATGCATAGGGTATTACAAGGTATACATAATAATGAATTCAAGAAAAACCGGAGTGAGTTAGTGAAGGAAAAGGAGGGGAAGAAACCCCACGTGACCCAGGATGGATAACAATTCTCACATAGGACCTGCTGTTACAGATATAGTACTGAGGTAACCTCATGCCCATAAGGAAGGCTGACACAAGGACCTGGGGTCCATTGTCCCGCTATGCGGTAGCCTCATGCGATTGCATATGACCATCTGTCAAGATTATAAGTGTAATACTAAAAATAACCTCAGGCCCATATAAGAAGGCTAACACAATGACCTATGGTCCACTCTACAGCTAGGCAGTAACCTCGTGCAATTGTAAAGAGGTGCCCAAACAAATTTTTTTTTAAATTGTTCTTACCCTCGAAATATGATGTCTTTAATGAATCCTATTGGGAAAGAGGGAAAAACTCTTTCTAAATGGATCCAATTTATCTCGATTGTTGGTCTTTTTGGTGGTTTTATCCACCATGAACATGCAACAAAGGAGTGAATAGCTGCGCGGCCCTGTGTACATAATAGTATCTTTTCATGCTGCATGTATTTGGTTACCCTATGACTCTTTTAACAGTGTGTCTTTTATTTTTCGTTTAATTTAAAGGGACCTTCTTCTTGTCAAAAACTCCCATTGGCCTGGTCCTCCCTCTTCTTTCCCCCCCTCCCCCCTCCTCCTACTCAGGCTCTGTTACCAGTTTTCCGATTCAACTTGATTTGGAAGAAATGGAGGCTCACATGCTTTTACAAAATGAATTTGGGAGACTCCGGAATCATGGTGGACATAGACATGGATCATCTGTAATTGCGTTTATGTTGAAATTGTTATGTATATATCTATGTCTATGTTTATATATCATACTCTTTTGCAGACGTCTGCTCCTCTATTCTCTTATGTCTTTTTCATTCTTTCTATTTTCTTCCCCTTTTTCAACATGTGCCATTAGCGGCGATTTAATACATCTAATAATGCATAGTATTTGTATATGCTTTGTAAGTTATATACCTTTTATAGGTACCATTAGCGGACACTTCATACATGTAATGGTGCATAGTATATGTATGTGCATTGAATGCTATATTGCGCTTGATTGGACTGAGGAAGCTGTACTGGCGATTGCATAGATGGGAGGTCTATCTTACGTAGCACTGCAGTGACATCCGCTTCCTGATTTGTATCGTGTCCGTGGCAACGTTCGTTGCGGCGAGGAACCGGAAGTACTATATGGTGACGTCACCGGAAGTTCTTACTTCCGCCGGTTCCTGGCCGCCGATACTGAGACGCGGCGCGCTCCGTAGTGGTGAATCACTCCAGTGCACGTGGGGAATGGAGGCGTGTTCTTGACAATCAGGTTCCCTTTTTAAACCTCACTCCTAGCACTTTTAATCATCGTCCCCCGACAAAGCACTTGACGAAACACGTGTTGGGACGTCGGTCCCCACGTGTACTCCAGGACTCCCTGACGATCTGTATGTTTAGGTAAGCCCTCACACCTTGCTGGACGGTAGACGTGGTTCTACTCTTTGGGCACCTCTTTACAATTGCACGAGGTTACTGCCTAGCTGTAGAGTGGACCATAGGTCATTGTGTTAGCCTTCTTATACGGGCCTGAGGTTATTTTTAGTATTACACTTATAATCTTGACAGATGGTCATATGCAATCGCATGAGGCTACCGCATAGCGGGACAATGGACCCCAGGTCCTTGTGTCAGCCTTCCTTATGGGCATGAGGTTACCTCAGTACTATATCTGTAACAGCAGGTCCTATGTGAGAATTGTTATCCATCCTGGGTCACGTGGGGTTTCTTCCCCTCCTTTTCCTTCACTAACTCACTCCGGTTTTTCTTGAATTCATTATTATGTATACCTTGTAATACCCTATGCATCAATAATTAATAAAATGTTTTATACATTTGTATTACGGTGTCTTTGGGGTATCTCTATACTTTGGTGAATATAAAGACTCTTCTGCTTCTGTGTTTGAATGTATCCTTGAGTTGTTGCCTATAATTTTTTGGATCCCTATGCTATACACAATATATATATATATATATAGATGTTGTGTGTAGTTGCCAAGTGTTTGTGTAGGGCGCTGTACATGTTCTGGGTGTTGTCTGGGTGTGGCGGGGGGTGGGAGCGGTGTTGTTTGTGTGTTGCGTGTGTTGCGTTGTTTGTGGAGCGCTGTGTGTCTGTAGCGTTGTGTGTATGTGTGTTGCACGGTTTGTGTGGGTGTGGTGTGTTTTGGGGGGAGGTATGTTTTGTGCAATGTGTGTGTTGTGCGGTATGTGCGTATATTTATGTATGCCGCGGTGTTTGTGTGTTGGGTGTTGTGTGTGTGCGGCGTTGTCTGTGTGTGTGGGTTTCTGTGTATGGCGGTGTTTGTGGTTCCCAGTGTGTGTGTGGTGTGTTGTGTGTGTGTGTTGGGGGGAGGTGTGCACCTCCCATCGTGCTCCATCCCCCATGCTGTGCACCCCCCATCGTGCCCCATCCCCCATGCTGCCCACCCCCCATCGTGCTCCATCCCCGATGCTGCGCAACCCCCATCGTGCTCCATCCCCGATGCTGCGCAACCCCCATCGTGCTCCATCCCCCATGCTGCGCACTTCCTATCGTGCTCCATCCCCCATGCTGCGCACTCCCCATCGTGCTCCATCCTCCATGCTGCGCACTCCCTATCCTGCTCCATCTCTCATGCTGCGCACCCCCCATCGTGCTCCATCCCCCATGCTGCGCACCCCATCGTGCTCCATCCCCCATGCTGCGCACTCCCCATCGTGCTCCATCCTCCATGCTGCGCACTCCGCATCGTGCTCCATCCCCCATGCTGCGCACCTCCCATCGTGCTACATCCCCCATGCTGCGCACCCCATCGTGCTCCATCCCCCATGCTATAATAGTTTTCCTATTATACTCAGAGAGGAGTATAATAGGAGGACTATAATAGGAGGAGTAGTCCTGGGGGGAGAGGAGTATAATGCCGGCTCCCTGCACATGTGTACCGGGAGCCGGTGTACGCTGGTAACTATGATACACATCGGGTAACTAAGGGACCTTAGTTACCCGATGTGTATAATGGTTACCAGTGTTCACCGGCTCCGTCACGATCCCAGTATCGCAAGGGTATGTCTGGCGCTGCTGGGATCGTGACGGAGCCGGTGTACACTGGTAACTATGATACACATCGTGTAACTAAGGGACCTTAGTTACCCGATGTGTATAATGGTTACCAGCGTTCACCGGCTCCGTCAAGATCCCAGCATCGCAAAGTTATGTCTGGCGCTGCTGGGATCCTGACGGAGCCGGTGTACATTGGTAACTATGATACACATCGGGTAACTAAGGGACCTTAGTTACCCGATGTGTATAATGGTTACCAGTGTTCACCGGCTCCGTCAAGATCCAAGCATCGCAAGGTTATGTCTGGCGCTGCTGGGATCGTGACGGAGCCGGTGTACACTGGTAACTATGATACACATCGGGTAATTAAGGGACCTTAGTTACCCGATGTGTATAATGGTTACCAGCGTTCACCGGCTCCGTCACGATCCCAGCAGCGCAAGGTTATGTCTGGCGATGCGTGCGGAGGGCCGCGGCGAGTGGCAAATCCATGCGGAGGGCAGGGCCAGACCGAGGCGAGCGACCAATCCATGGGGGGGGCGGAGCCGAGGCGAGCGGCCAATCCATGCGGGGGGGCGGGGCCATGGCGAGCCCAGCGGCCAATCAGCTTTGTGTCACCGCAAGGACACAATTTTGGAGCAAGACAGATAGACAGACAGACAGAATAAGGCAATTATATATATATATATATATATATATATATATATATATTCAATACAGATACCTTAATATTTATTCCTTATAAGAACTGTTATCAATAAGCTATGCCCTTCCAACATAAACAGAACGGTGAACATATGTAATATGTCCTCTTATAAAGTGTTTGATAACTAGATGTATTAATTTTAATGTTTTTACAATCCCCCCTTGAGGCGGATAAATTATTAATGAAACCCCGAAAATAATTAATACATCATTAAAATAACAGATATTTTTTCCTTTTTGTTTTTTCCAATAATGGATTAATGTCAATAATAATGATGAATAATAATCAATTTGCATTATTCATGTTGTATGTTCAACAATATAATAATGTGGATTAATGTTATGGTAGGTTGTGACTGATAATCATATAAAATACATAATTATACTTTCCTAAACCTAAAAAAGATGCAAAACAGATCCGGTCACCATCTGATGTCCTCTGGGATGATGTCTTCTCTCCGATGTAATCTGATATAAACACAGTCTTTTGAAATAGATCCTTTGATAAAAGATGATTGGTTATCAATTTGATACAGTCCCATATTGTTTATCATTGTTAGGTCCTTAAACTTTATTCTTTATTGCAAAGTCCATATATTTATCCAAAGTCCATAATCAATGTTGATAAACCACAGTTCATGAGTGTAGAAAAATATGCTATCTGTGCAGTGTAATTTACATTAGTCACCTTGGATCCTCTGCACTGCCTGCTGTCATTCCTTGAACAGGTGATGAGACGTTCTTGGTCAGCACAACAGGGGTTAACTTTAACACTTTATTGCTCTCCCTGGTAACTGTGGTGAGGTCTTAATGCACAGACCATGTGTCAGGGATGTAACATTGTCCATCCTGGCACCATAAGATTACTATCCTCGCTGAGGATCAGAAGTGGTAAGTGTTTTGTATTTAACCCCTTCACGACCGGCCGATTTTTCGCTTTCCGTTTTTTTTTTCGCCATTCTTTTTCTGAGAGACGTAACATTTTTATTTTTCAGTCAATATGGTCATGTGAGGGCTCATTTGTTGCAGAATGAGCTGTACTGTTCAATGAAACCATCAGTTTTACCATACAGTGTACTAGAAAATGGAAAAAAAATTCCAAATGCAGAAAAATTGCAAAAAAAGTGCGATAGCACTATGGTTTTTGAGATATTTTATTCACTGTGTTCACTATATGGTAAAACTGATGTGTGGGTGTGATGCCTCAGGTCAGTGCGAGTTTGTAGACACCAAACATGTATAGGTTTACTTTTATATAAGGGGTTAAAAAAAATCGGAAGTTTGTCCGAAAAAAGTGGCGCACGTTTTACGCCATATTCCGTGACCCATAGCGTTCTCATTTTTCGGGATCTATGGCTCAGTGATGGCTTATTTTTTGCGTCTCAAGCTGACGTTTTTAAAGGTACCATTTTTGCGCAGATGCTACATTTTGATCGCCTCTTATTGCATTTTGCGCAAAAGTTGTGGGGACAAAAAAACATCATTTTGGCGTTTGGAATTTTTTTGCCGCTACGCCGTATACTGATAAGATTAATTGATTTTATATTTTGATAGATCGGGCGTTTCTGAACGCAGCGATACCAAATGTGTGTATATTTTTTATTTTTTTAACCCTTTAATTTTCAATGGGGCGAATGGGGGTGATTTGAACTTTTAGTTTTTTTTGTTTTTTTTTTTAATTTTTTAAAACTTTTTTTTAACTTTTTTTTTTTATTTTACTAGTCCCCCTAGGGGGCTATTGCGGTCAGCATTCCGATCGCTCTGCAGTATCTGCTGATCACAGCTACAAGGCTGTAAACAGCAGATACGCTCTCTTTCTCTTTTGCTGTGCCGCTGGCACAGCGAAAGTGAAAGCAAGTCAGGTGTAGTACAGGAGTCATCACATGACCCTGTGCTACCATGACAACTATCAGGAGTCACGCGATCGCGTCACGTGACTTCCGGCATCGGGCGGTAAGTAAATGTTTACCGCGATCGCGCTTATAATGGCGCTGTCACATATTGACAGCGCCAGATAAGGGGTTAAACGGCACGAGCAGATAACGATTCTGCTCGAGCCTAGCAGGCACACATCTCAGCTGTGAAAATCAGCTGAGATGTGCGCCGATCACGGCATGATGCTGCCGGCAGACCGTGGGCAGTAACATTATGACCGCAAGGACGTAATTTTACGGCCCACGGTCCTTAAGGGGTTAACACAGTCTTATTTGAGACGTTACCTTTTGGACTTTTGGATATCAGCTTTTGCAACTTTTTGTGGAATCCCTTTTAACTTTAAAAATTTAATAAAAGTCTTTTATCTTTCTGTAATCTTGATTGAAGACTTCATTCCCTAAACTCGATACCAAATATGGCAATGATACTACCACTAATAAATGTCACAGCGTATCATAACTCTAATACTATAATACCATGTCATTATTATTATCGTAGAAATATTAATATAATTGATACTTAGAATGATAAAATAATACTGCATAATGGTATAGACAATAGTATTTCATGTAATAACCTTTTTTGTCATTGGTGTAATTACCTTTCCAAACTCCTAGGTGGCAATGTGTTGAATGTAACCAAAGTATAATATAAAATAATATAATATGTACCTATAACATGTACGATATTATAAATATAAAAGGCAACAATGTGGCTTATTTAGTTAGATCATTTGTAAAATTATAACCAAAGCAAATCACCTTTTAGAAAAGACTGGATGATTCCATCAAAACACAATATTACTCATTATAAATGATTATTATTGATTAAAAAAATATGTTATATAAAATATATGAAGGTAAACCTAGATGTACCTCAATCTTCCATCTTTATTACTCTATATAATTTATTTGATTTGTCTATTATTTATTAAATAACCTACTATATAAGAAACTGTGTAATTATAACCAATATTTCATCCTTATTGTGTTAACATACTAATATAAGAATAATGTATTGTTAGGAAGTAAATAATTAAATATATTAATGAATGAAGTGTTCTTTTCTTCCAAAAATTGGAACTTTCCCTTTTAATATGATTCATATTTAATAAAGTAATATTCTTATATTGGATATTACTTAACTAAATATTGAAGTGTTTTCTCAATTGAGATATTAAAAAGTAGAAGGAAAAATAAAAATTGTAAAATTTTGATTAAAAATTTAAAATATTGAATAAAATATAATCAAAATAAAAAATAGGAATAAAAGGAAAAATGAAAATCGGAATAAAAATAAAAAAATAAAAATTGGAATAAAAATAAGGCCTTCTATGTATATGACACTTATGTCCTTAATAACATATAACCTTAATATTACCAATATCTTGTATGATTTCCATACCTGTCATATCATTAACCTATAAAAATAATTAAGTCATGTAACCTTGTTGATAATACTCTTCTTTAGTATATAAATGCATTGTGATTACCATACTTCAAATATATTTTTTTGTTCCCAATTTTTCCTTTGTACCTGATTAATATTGACTATTAAAGTATTCTGTAGACACATATATTAATCAAATATAAATATGTAATTAAAACCCAACCTTTTTCTTTTAATATCATGAAATATGATGTTATAGAATTAATATGTCAAGATTAAATTAAATTAAAATTTATGTTGTATGCCTTCAAAGCTACCGTATATACTGGCGTATAAGACGACTTTTTACCCCCTTAAAATAATGGCTACAGTGGGGGGTCGTCTTATACGCCGGATATACGGGGGGGGGGTGTATGTACACTGCAGCGTCCAGGGGAGGTGGGGGCAGCAGCTCTGGAGCACAGGGGAACGCTGCGGCCTGCATCCTTTGATCTCCTGCACCCGCTCATATAATATGCACAGCCGCTGTCCATCTCCAATGGTGCTGAAATCGCACGCAGTGAGGGGCTGGAGCAGCGGTGCATATTCTATGAGCCTGTGTCCCAGTGTGATCGCACATGTCCCCCATGTGTCAGATTTGGCCCCCAGGCTGCTGCTCCTTCTAAAATAAAAAAGCTTTACTTACCCCTGCAGCGTTTCTCCCTGTGTCCCTGCTTCCACTGTGATCAGGCAGGCAGAGATCTCAGGCTGCTGTGCCGATCACATGACCGCACTGAGAACCAGGAAGTGGAAGAACAGAAGCACGGAGCAGACAGGAGATAAGGAAAGAGGGTTTTATTTTACTTTGGGCAGCAGCCTAGGGGCCATATCTGACACAGGGGGACTTGTGCGATCTATAGGGGCCATGGGCAGCACTATGGGGGCGATATCTGACACAGGGGAACTTGTGCGATCTATATAGGGGCCATGGGCAGCACTATGGGGGAGATATCTAACACAGGGGGACTTGTGCCCATTATGGGCCCCGGTGAGCTGCTTCTAACCCCCCAGATGTATGCCCTGCCAATCCCCCCCCCCGCCGATGCCGCGGGTGCTGTACCCGCCGAGCCGCGGGTGCAGGCCCCACAGAGCAGCAGAGTTGTGTGTATTTGTCTGTATGTAGCAGAGTTGTATGTGTTTGTCTGTATGTAGCAGAGTTGTATGTGTTTGTCTGTATGTAGCAGAGTTGTATGTGTTTGTCTGTATGTAGCAGAGTTGTACGTGTTTGTCTGTATGTAGCAGAGTTGTATGTGTTTGTCTGTATGTAGCAGAGTTGTATGTGTTTGTCTGTATGTAGCAGAGTTGTACGTGTTTGTCTGTATGTAGCAGAGTTGTATGTGTTTGTCTGTATGTAGCAGAGTTGTATGTGTTTGTCTGTATGTAGCAGAGTTGTATGTGTTTGTCTGTATGTAGCAGAGTTGTATGTGTTTGTCTGTATGTAGCAGAGTTGTGTGTGTTTGTCTGCATGTAGCAGAGTTGTGTGTGTTTGTCTGTTTGTAGCAGAGTTGTGTGTGTTTGTCTGTTTGTAGCAGAGTTGTGTGTGTTTGTCTGTTTGTAGCAGAGTTGTGTGTGTTTGTCTGTTTGTAGCAGAGTTGTGTGTGTCTGTTTGTAGCAGAGTGTAGTACCATTGTTTCAGTCCAGTTGTGGCTTTATACAGCAGGGAGGAGCATTCCTTGCTGTACTAAGTGAACATTGGAGCGATTGATCTGTCAATGGCCCTTTAAAAACATATTGTACGGCTCTCGCGGAATTAAAATTAACATGTTGGAATCAAAGCAGACTTTTTTTCATTTGGGAGCGGGGTAGTCTTATACAGTCAGTATATCCCAAATTCTATATTTTTAGGGCAGAAGTTGGGGGTCGTCTTATACGCCCAGTCGTCTTATACGCCGGCATATACGGTATATTATAAATATTTCTTTCATATTTGAAAAGAAAATGATTACCAATCTTTTTATCCGTAAAATAAGTAACACAAACCTATATAGCAATCAAGACATTAAAAATACTTATCCTAGAATATGATTCTTCAGAGTAAACCTTTGATATGGATCCTGACACCTTTATACTAAAGAAATATGTCTACGAATAAGATATATTCTGTATAAATTCCTTAATTATTAATACTTATGTACTATAACTTATTTATTCTAATATATATATATATATATATATATATATATAAAAGAACAAATTTATAAATAAAAAGTTAATACTTCATCAATCTGCTTTACTAATAAATTCTGAGGGAAATAAAAGAATAAAGTTATGATCATAAAAAACACTTAAAATAAGTTATACTTTTCCTTATTAAATTTTAAATATTATTATTATTCATATACAGAGATCAAAATATTTTCATACAATTAAACTATCATAACTGAATGAAAATATAACTTTGATTTTACTATCACTACTTTTAAATATATAATATGCTACATGAACACACACATATATATATATATATATATATATATATATACATACACAAACATATACGTAATGCATAGATTCACTGTATATGAATAATTATGAATATCAAACAACAAAATGAATTTATCCAGAAATCCCCTTTATCCAGCTGAAAACCAAACCTCAATTTCTCCAAGATTCGATCTATTATAGTCATTTTCAGAATATTGGAATCCCTGAAATTATTTTGTAACTCAATTTTTTTCCTTAACCCCTTCACGACCGCGGGCAGTAAAATTACGTCCTATTTTAACGTGACTTAACGACCAGGGACGTAATTTTACTGCCTAAACTTCATTTGATTGCCGTGGCCATAGCAACGGCTTTCAAATGATGTCCCCTGCTGTTTCTTACAGCAGGGGACCTTTGCTTGACCCCAGGGGGGTGGCATCGCCACCCCCTATCGACGATCGATGTGATTGGCTGTTCAAATCGGAACCGCCAACCACATCGATCGCACTAATTTCGGCAAAAATAATGCCCGAATTAGTGCGATCCTGTGAGATCCAGCTATGAGATGCCGCAGCTGCTGCAGCATATCATAGGTGGACCTCAAACATGCCGCCCCCAGCCCCTGCAGCACTGATTGGAGCGATCGTGCTATGACGCGCAATCGCTCCAATCAGTGTGCAGTGGGGCGGTCTGATCTGCCGGTGGCCGCCCTCCCCAGGCCTGTACTACTCTGGGGACCCTCCCCCAACATGGCTGCAGCGTGGAGTGGCTGGTACTTTTGGTACCACGCCACCGCTGCTGCCGCCGCAGACGCCGCCTCTGCTGTCACCGCGCCAGCTCCAAAGGTAAGTATTGCGCTCCGGCGATGGCCCCTGCGCGCTCCCGTGAAGGCCCCTGCGCGCTCCCGTGAAGGCCCCTGCCCGTGCCCCCCCAGATCTGCCCCCCTACGGCCCGATCTGCCCCCCTACGCCCCGATCTGCCCCCCGGCATCCCGATCTGCTCCCCACGCGCTCTGCCTGCCTCCTCTGTCATCTGCTTCCAAGGTTCCTTCCTTCTGCTTTTGCTTCTCCGCCCCCTCTGCTCTCCCTCTAACCCCCCCCCATCTGCCCCCCCTCTGCCCCCCCCTCTCCCCATCCCCCCCTGCCCCCCCCCCGACGTCCTCTTACCTGCCTTCACGGGTCGTCCGAGGTCTTCACTGGCCCGATCACATCTGCCTCCATCGCTGGGTCCTTCTGCTGATCTGTCCAACGTCCTGCCTGCTGCTGGTGTAAAGCTGTCTATCTCACTGCCTTCTTGTTCCTCTGCAACTCTTCTGGTCAGTGATCCTCTTGGTACTGTGAGTATAACTTTTTTTTTTTTTTTTTTCTTGTATCCTGTCCATTTTTACACCTCATCCGTCCGTGCGTCCCGCCAAGCGCTGATCAGGGATGCAGATAACGGATCTGCATCCGTGGTCAGTTTTTGGCATGACTTTTTTCCGTATTCGCGACGCTTTTTGTATCGCGTCCGTCCGTGCGTCCGGCCGAGCGCTGATCAGGGATGCAGATAACGGATCGGCATCCCTGCTCAATTTTTGGCGTGACTTTTTTCCGTATTCGCGACGCTTTTTGTATCGCGTCCGTCCGTGCGTCCCGCCGAGCGCTGATCAGGGATGCAGATAACGGATCGGCATCCCTGCTCAATTTTTGGCGTGACTTTTTTCCGTATTCGCGACGCTTTTTGTATCGCGTCCGACCGTGCGTCCCGCCGAGCGCTGATCAGGGATGCAGATAACGGATCGGCATCCCTGCTCAATTTTTGGCGTGACTTTTTTCCGTATTCGCGACGCTTTTTGTATCGCATCCGTCCGTGCGTCCCGCCGAGCGCTGATCAGGGATGCAGATAACGGATCGGCATCCCTGCTCAATTTTTGGCGTGACTTTTTTCCGTATTCGCGACGCTTTTTGTATCGCGTCCGACCGTGCGTCCCGCCGAGCGCTGATCAGGGATGCAGATAACGGATCGGCATCCCTGCTCAATTTTTGGCGTGACTTTTTTCCGTATTCGCGACGCTTTTTGTATCGCATCCGTCCGTGCGTCCCGCCGAGCGCTGATCAGGGATGCAGATAACGGATCGGCATCCCTGCTCAATTTTTGGCGTGACTTTTTTCCGTATTCGCGACAATTTTTGTATGGCATCCGTCTGTGCGTCCCGCCGAGCGCTGATCAGGGATGCACATAACATATCTGCATCCATGGTCAATTTTTGGCGTGACTTTTTTTTTCCGTATCCCCGACGCTTTTTTTATCGCATCCGACCGTGCGTCCTGCAGCGGCCGATCAGTGCACTGCGTCTGTGCGTTTGAAAAGTCAAATGGCGCTCCTTCTCTTCTGAGCCCCGCCATGCGCTCAAACAATTACTTTCCACCACATATGAGGTATCTGCGTACTCAGGAGAAAATGCACAATACGTTTTATGGTGCATTTTTTCCTGATAGCCTTGTGAAAAAAAAAGCTACCTAGTTGAAGCAACCGTTTTGTGGTAAAAAAAATTTTTTTCTTTTCACGGCTCAACGCTATAAACTTCTGTGAAGCCCCCAGGTGTTCAAAGTGCTCACCAAACATCTAGAAAAATTATTTGAGGGCTCTAGTTTCCAAAATGGTGTCACTTGTGGGGGAGCTCCACTGTTTAGGCACCATAGGGGGTCTCCAAACGTGACATGGCGTCCGCTAATGATTCCAACCAATTTTGCTGTCAAATGGCGCTCCTTCTCTTCTGAGCCCCGCCATGCGCCCAAACAATTACTTTCCACCACATATGATGTATCTGCGTACTCAGGAGAAAATGCACAATACATTTTATGGTGCATTTTTTCCTGTTACCCTTGTGAAAAAAAAAGCTACCTAATTGAAGCAACCGTTTTGTGGTAAAAAAAAATTTTTTTCTTTTCACGGCTCAACGCTATAAACTTCTGTGAAGCCCCCAGGTGTTCAAAGTGCTCACCAAACATCTAGAAAAATTATTTGAGGGCTCTAGTTTCCAAAATGGGGTCACTTGTGGGGGAGCTCCATTGTTTAGGCACCTCAGGGGGTCTTCAAACCTGACATGGCGTCCGCTAATGAGTGCAGCTAATTTTGCATTTAAATGGCGCTCCTTGCCTTCCGAGCACTGCCGTGTGTCCAAACATTTGATTTCCACCACATATGAGGTATCTGCGTACTCAGGAGAAAATGGACAATATATTTTATGTTGCATTTTTTCCCAATACCCTTGTGAAAAAAAAAGCTACCTAGTTGAAGCAACAGTTTTGTGGTAAAAAAAATTTTTTTTCTTTTCACGGCTCAACGTTATAAACTTCTGTGAAGCCCCCAGGTGTTCAAAGTGCTCATCAAACATCTAGAAAAAATATTTGAGGGCTCTAGTTTCCAAAATGGGGTCACTTGTGGGGGAGCTCCATTGTTTAGGCACCTCAGGGGGTCTTCAAACCCGACATGGCGTCCGCTAATGAGTGCAGCTAATTTTGCGTTCAAAAATTCAAATGGCGCTCCTTCCCTTCCGAGCTCCGCTGTGCACCCAAACAATTGATTTTTACCACATATGGGGTATCGGCGTACTCAGGAGAAAATGCACAATAAATTGTAGGGTGCACTTTCTCTTTTCTCCCTTGTAAAAATGAAAATTTTATGGCTAAAGTAACATTTTTGTGTTAAAAAGTAAAATTTTCATTTTTTCCTTCCACATTGCTTTGGTTCCTGTGAAGCACCTAAAGGGTTAATAAACTTTTTGGATGTGGTTTTGAGCAGAGTGAGGGGTGCAGTTTTTAGAATGGGGTCACTTTTGGGTATTTTCTGTCACCTCGGTCTCTCAAAGTCACCTCAAATGTGATGTGGTCCCTAAAAAAAATTATTTTCTAAATTTTGTTGGAAAAATGAGAAATTGCTGATGAACTTTGACCCCTTCTAACTTCCTAACGAAAAAAAAATTTGTTTCGAAAATTGCGCTGATGTAAAGTAGACAAGTGGGAAATGTTATTTAGTAACTATTTTGTGTGACATATTTCTCAGATTTATGGGCATAAATTTTCAAAGTTTGAAAATTGCGAAATTTTCAAAATTTTCGCCAAATTTCCTAAATTTTCACAAATAAACGCAAAAAATATCAGCCTAAATTTACCACTGACATGAAGTACAATATGTCACGAAAAAACAATCTCAGAATTGCCAGGATCCGTTGAAGCGTCCCAGAGTTATAACCTGTCAAAGTGACACTGGTCAGAATTGCAAAAAATGGCCCGGTCATTAGGGTGTTTTAGTGGCCGGGGGTGAAGGGGTTAAATGAGAAAGAATGTCTCTCTCCAAAGGACCACCCAGCTGTCGCTGGATGTCAAATTCTCTGGAAGACCTTTTCTTCAATAATGAGAATGGGAGAGAATTTCCACAAGACACCTGTTTCAGTCTTTCAGGGCTTTTAAAAATAACCTGTCTGAGATCATCAGTATGGGATCTTGTGACAAGTCCTTCCTTTGGAGACAAAGAAAGAGGGGGGGTGTATGATTTGTAATTTACATACAATCTCCTACGAATTTCATACATTTTGTCACAGGAATATTTGGATCTGGGAGACACTGTTGATTTTTCACAGAATCTCTCCTTTTTTGGGTTCACAGAATTAATTAATTTCTGTTTAGATCAGGGGTCTCAAACTCAGCTGGGTGTATGGGCCGCATATAGAAAAAAAAAAATGAGGGGGGCCGCATTATTTGCAGGACAAAGTGAACATTTTTAATGAATCCATGTTTTTTTTTCTATACATCTTGGATCACTTTTGTAAACATTTTTCGCTTGTTTATTATAACAAACGTGTACTTTTTTTGTTAAGTTTATATACAGAAAAGCATTTTTAATGTAAATAAAAAAAGTCATGCTTTAGGATTTTTTTTTTTTTTTTACATTTTATCACCTTCTTGTAATTGTTTTACAATTAGCAGCATCATATAGTAATCTTAGCCAAAATCTTGTAGTAATGTGCCCATCCGTGTGCCCTGTAGTAAGGTGCTCATCCTTGTGGTATTGTGCCCAGTAGTATAGTGCCCATCCTTGTGCCCTGTAGTATTGTGCCCAGTAATATTGTTCCAATCCTTGTAGTATTGTGCTCATCCTTGTAGTATTGTGCTCTGTAGTATTCTGCCAATTCCCGTAGTATTGTGGCCATCCCTGTAGTATTCAGCCCATCCCTGTAGTATTCTGCACATCCCTGTAGTATTCTGCCCATCCCTGTAGTATTGTGGCCATCCCTGTAGTATTGTGGCCATCCCTGTAGTATTGTGGCCATCCCTGTAGTATTGTGGCCATCCCTGTAGTATTTTGCCCATCCCTGTAGTATTGTGGCCATCCCTGCAGTATTTTGCCCATCCCTGTAGTATTCAGCCCATCCCTGTAGTATTCAGCCCATCCCTGTAGTATTCAGCCCATCCCTGTAGTATTGTGGCCATCCCTGTATTATTCAGCCCATCCCTGTAGTATTCAGCCCATCCCTGTAGTATTGTGGCCATCCCTGTAGTATTCTGCCCATCCCTGTAGTATTGTGCCCATCCCTGTAGTATTCTGCCCATCCCTGTAGTATTCTGCCCATCCCTGTAGTATTCTGCCCATCCCTGTAGTATTGTGGCCATCCCTGTAGTATTGTGGCCATCCCTGTAGTATTGTGGCCATCCCTGTAGTATTGTGGCCATCCCTGTAGTATTTTGCCCATCCCTGTAGTATTGTGGCCATCTCTGCAGTATTTTGCCCATCCCTGTAGTATTCAGCCCATCCCTGTAGTATTCAGCCCATCCCTGTAGTATTCTGCCCATCCCTGTAGTATTCTGCCCATCCCTGTAGTATTCTGCCCATCCCTGTAGTATTCAGCCCATCCCTATAGTATTCAGCCCATCCCTGTAGTATTGTGGCCATCCCTGTAGTATTGTGGCCATCCCTGTAGTATTCAGCCCATCCCTGTAGTATTCAGCCCATCCCTGTAGTATTGTGGCCATCCCTGTAGTATTGTGGCCATCCCTGTAGTATTGTGGCCATCCCTGTAGTATTCAGCCCATCCCTGTAGTATTCAGCCCATCCCTGTAGTATTGTGGCCATCCCTGTAGTATTGTGGCCATCCCTGTAGTATTCTGCCCACCCTTGTAGTATTGTGGCCATCCCTGTAGTATTCTGCCCACCCTTGTAGTATTGTGGCCATCCCTGTAGTATTCTGCCCATCCTTTAGTAATACGCAAACAAAAAAAAAAAATTCTCCTCACCTTTCCTTCGTTCCCTGTGTGCCCACGATCAGTACTTGCAGGGTTTTGGATGCAGCATGCTTCAGCTGCGTCCAAAACCCTGCTATGTATGGTAAAAGCACAGTGGGCATGGGATTTCTAAAAATCCCATGCCCACTGTGCGTGTACGGCCCGCAGTGAAAACGGAACTGCGGTGTGGCTTCCAGAGGCCGCAGCATGTGAATTTATGCTGCGGCGTCTGAAGCGTCCTCCCTAGGCAGAGCACAGCGAGGAGACCGCAGCGGCCCGAACCCCTGATCGCAGGCACGGGCAGCTGCGGTCTCCTAAGGAGCAGACTTGCGGCCCCGCCGATCAGGACGCGCTGTGTCCAGCACGCAGCGGGTCCTGATCTTCAGCACGTACCTTACCTGCTTATCGCGGCTCTGTGCTGAGGGTCGGCGCCGGCAGAAACTTCACTGCATTTGAATCCATTTGCGGTGCAGCGCAGAGGAGCTGTATCTAGACCAATGGCTGCTGCCTGCCAATCAGATGCAAGGAAGTGACGTCGCTGTATGACGTCACCTCCTTGCATCTGATTGGCAGACAGCAGCAGCAACTGGGATAGAACTGACAGCTCCTTGCGCGGCACCGCAGATGGATTCAAATGCAAGTTCCTGCCGCCGCCGACCCTCAGCACAGAGCCGCGATTGGCACGGGGTCTGCGGGCCGCAACAAACAGCCTCAGGGGCCGCATGCGGCCCGCGGGCCGCGTGTTTGAGACCCCTGGTTTAGATTGAATTTGGTGATTTCTAACAAAATCGATAAATTGGGTACTTTCGAATAGATTCCGTTTCTTTAACGCGATAGCACAAGTTTTAGTATCAAGAAAATTAAATTTCTTGACGAATAATTCATTCCTGTCACAAAACATAAGATTTCTCAGCCTCGTGATTTCATCATCATTTGAACAATCAAATGTCTCATTGTCAGAAGAATTTTTTAATACCAGCTGTCTGAAAATGTTTTGGGGTATCCACATATGGAATACCTGAGTCTTCTCACTATCGGTTAAATTTAATTTTTCAACAGAACTTTCAAATATTTCTGAATTTCTGCACACATGTATTTTGTGATCGTATGCGGGAATTAATTTGCATAAGTCCAAAAGATTCTTCCTAATTTTAAGTTCTAATTTAGCCTGTTCTATTTTTAGAAACTGATCTCCGCCATGCTCTCTGACTCCTCCCCCTTCTGGCTCCGCTTTGTCATTTCCTTCTCTGACAACTTTTTGCACGTCTCCTACTCTGGCTCCTCCCCCTTCTGACTTCTCTATGTCATTTCCTGCTTCTTTTCCGGTGTCCTGAAAGTCACCTTTAATAGATGGCACATGTCTGCGGCCATCTTCATTACAGTCAAAATCTGACTTTTCATTTGCAACATTAAAGTCAGAATTCACAATATCTTTTACTGACATTTCAGGTTGTCCATTTCCACCATTTTTACATTTTTCTAACACTAACTTGTGAAATTGATGGACTAAATTACAGACATTCCTGATTTTCTGTTTCTCTCTATTAAAAGACATTGCACATTCTACACGTGAATTCTCAAGTTCACATTCCCCATAAAGGCTTAACCAAAGCTTTTCTACATTAGAAATATCTGAGTATGTGAACTGAAGTTTACTTTGCTTAGCATAATAAGAGATAAAATCCATTTTCTTACCTGGAATGACCCAATATGAGACTGGATTCACCTTGTTCAGCTCGTCCAATACTTTATGGACTGACTTATTCTTTTTCCTCCAAAGACACGTCAAAGGATTATCTTCTGTGGCTTTGTAAACTCTTTAAAGTTCATTTTAAAAAAACATTCATGCGACTTGACTTATCCGTATTTCCTAGGTCCCGCGTGATTGTTATAAATTGTCGATTCCTGACACTTTGCAGGAGATATTTATTACTGCTGTCCCCCGTTGTGCAAAGTAAAGGAACAAGTAAAAAAAATTAAATAAACGCGAATGGCTGAGCCCGCCAAATGTTAAAAATAAACTCTTAAATATATTTTTCTTCAAATACGTGATAAGACACATGAAAGATGGACTTCAAAATGTGTAAAAAATAAATGTATTTTATATCTAATTAAATGGTTGTCAAATTCAGTTACAGAAAGGAAAAATAATCTTGTTTGCTTACATAAAAAGTTAATAATTAGTCTATACTAATCAATAGAAAATCTTCATCCATCTCTCCTTGGATCCTGAATGGAATTATTCTGGAGACCTGACAGCCATGTCTTGCTTTGTGAAGGGCTGAAGCTGCTTCTTCAGACTGACGCCACGTGTAAGAGAGAGCCCCCCTCGCTCCATGTCATATTTATACAGCTGTCCAAATCCATATAGGGAAATTCTTTTGGACGCGTGTTACATGGTGTAATCCTTTTGCTGGAAAGATCCAGATGAATATATATATACCATACTCTATCAGCATTTATATATATATATATATATATATATATTCAATACAGATACCTTAATTTTTATTCCTTATAAGAACTGTTATCAATAAGCTATGCCTTTCCAACATAAACAGAACTGTGAACATATATAATATGTCTTATTATAAAGTGTTAGATAACTAGATGTATTAATTTTAATGTTTATACAATAAGTGTATAGCGCCCACAGCAGTAGCAGCAGCAGCGGGAGCGGTGACTGACACACACCCACAGCACTGAGATAATGGCAGCGATGGGGAAAATGGCTGGTTCTTATAGAGCAATGACACGTGACATTCACAGCCAATGAAACATGCCCTTGCTTGTCTGGCAAAAATCCAAATCCAAAAATTGCTGTGTGTGTGTGTGTGTCTGTGATTGGCTCATAATCAGAGCAGTTCCTTTTCATCTAAATGAATTGACTCTTAGGGATCCTTTTTTATGTGCATTGGGATGTGCACTCTCCCATCTTAACTAGAGATGAGCCATCCCCTAATGTTCGAGTTCGTTTCGTTTCGTCGAACGGCGGGTGTGTTCGTCGAACGTTCGACGAACACCTTCGATCCCCATTGAAAACAATGGCAGGCAAACACAAACACATACAAACACATAGAAAACACAAAAAAAATGGTTCAGCTTACCAGCGTAGAAGCCACAGGACAAATCAGGAGGTGCACAGATCGATCCAGATGAGCCAGTTCTGGTATGAAGTACGTATACACAGAGTAAACTCCTTCTACGGTGTCCAAAAGTGAAACTACTCAGAAGTCCTTATAGGGCAAGGACATGTGAAATACACAGCCAATGACACATGCCCTTGCTTGTGTGCAAAAAATGCACTTTGCTGTGTGTGTGATTGGCTGACAGCCTGCACCGCCCCACTGTACGCGTGATTAGGAAAAAAAATAGAGATCGCCATTATTTCAGGAACCCCCCCCCACACACTATACACTGAATTTGGATATAATTAACATTGCGCACATTGCGTAGTGTCCATGCGTATAATTCTGCAGCGATTTGGCAGCACATGTGAATGTATTGTGACTGCAGAATTGATGCAGAATGTACGCGCGCTGGATGCTTGCTCTGCCATTCAGCTCGGCTCCATGCCCACTGACAGCAGACACAGACAGTTTCACGATGAGAATGAACTCGGATGAACTTCACCTGACTTCATTGTCATCCTGCGGCTCTGTCTGTGTCGCAGCCTGATTTGCGGTCACCTGTGAAGAACGCACCAGTGACCGCAAATCCCCTGAGTGACTGAAGTGAGCCGCAATCAGCGGTGCCGTCACTGCAGTTACTGGCCTCCATCATTCCCACACACACCAGCCCCGTCATCCCCGCACACACTGGCCTCCATCATCCCCGCCATCCCCGCACGCACCAGCCCCGTCATCCCCGCACACACCGGCCTTCATCACTCCCGCACACAATGCCCCCGTCATCCCCGCACACACCGGCCTCCATCATTCCCACACACACTGGCCCCCATCATCCACGCACACACCGGCCTCCATCATCCCCGCACACCGGCCCCCATCATCCCTGCACACACCGGTCTCCATCATCCCCGCACACACCGGCACTACCACCCCCATTATCACCGCTGACACGCAGGCACTTCCGCCCCATCATCACCGCACACACGCAGGCATTACTGCCCCCATCATCCCCGCACACACGCAGGCACTACTGCCCCCATAATCACTGCACACATGCAGGCACTACTGCCCCCATTGATCCCCACACACACCGGCACTACCTGAGTGACGTCTCCAGTGACAGTGCGGTTCCCTTCAATTACTGCGTGGAGCTGACACAGAGTGGTTGTGTTCTACAGCGCTCCCTGTCAGCTTCATCTAGCAGAGCTGAAAGCGTTGTGTGGATTACTTCGGACCTGGATGGGTGTTTGTGGATTAATAAAGTGGTAAATGAGGGTTTATTTTGTCTTTTATTCCAAATAAAGGATTTTTCGGTGTGTGTGTTTATTTACTTTCACTACAGGTTAATCATGGAAGGTATCTCGGGGAGACGCCTGCCATGATTAACCTAGGACTTAGTGGCAGCTATAAGCTGCCATTTAACTCCTTATTACCCCGATTGCCACCGCACCAGGGCAATTCGGGATGAGTCGGGTAGAGTCCCGGGACTGTCGCATCTAATGGATGCGGCAATTCAAGGCGGCTACTGGTTGATATTGTTAGGGCGGTGGGCTCCCCTTAACGTGGCGCTCCCCATCTTGACAATACCAGCCTCCAACCATGTGGCTTTATCTTGGCTGGTATCAAAATTGGGGGGGACCGCACGTCTTTTTTTTTTTTTATTATTTATTTATTTTACTGTACAATATAGACCCGCTCACCGGCGGCTGTGATTGGTTGCAGGGAGACAGCTGTCACTCAGCGTGGGGGTGTATCTGACTGCAACCAATCATGGGTGCCGGTGGGCGGGGAAAACAGGGAATGTGAGATTGAATAATGAACGGCAGCCATTTTTAAAAGAGGAAAAGCCGCCAGAGCTTTGTGACAGCCATGCAGCTGATCGGTGAGTATGAAAGAGAGAGGGATTGTGCTGGGGACGCAGGACGCATGCAAAAACGCAACGTGCGCACATAGCCTTACTGTGAAAAGCTACGCTTTTGGTGATCGAACCGTTATCGAACGTTAACTCGAACTGTCGAACGTGAAGCAAGTCATTCGAGTTCGTCAAACTACTCGAACATCACCCAAAACAACTCGAATTTGAAATTGGCGAACGGTTTGATTCGAACACCGCTCATCTCTAATCTTAACAAAGAATTACAAGATGTTTTCTTGCGGTATGTGCTTGTTGATAGCTGATCTCTGGTCCTCTCTCAACCATGACATCCAAAAAGGCAAGTTTATTTTAGTTGACTTCATAAGTGAAGTGGAGGCTGATATCATTAATATATAAATTAGTCATAAATTTACAAAAATTACTCATGTCCACTTTCCAAATAACAAAGACATCGTCTATGAATCTCATCCATAGGATTTTGTTGTCAGTGTCCATATTACCACCAAAAATGACGGTTTACTTCCACCAACCCAGAAGCAAGTTAGCATACAACGAGGCACAACAACTCTCCATCGCGGTGCCCCTGATCTGGTGGAAGTACTTACCGCCAAATGTGACTATATTCATGGTGAGACAAAACTCAAGAGCCTTCATTACAAAGTCATTGCGATTATTCAGTTGGTTATTTCTTGTATTTAAGTAGTATTTGACTGCATTCAAACCCTCCTTATGTGGAATTGAGGAATATAATTCCTCCACATTGATGCAACATAGTATCATCCCTTCCTCAAGAAAAACGTCCTCTATTCTTCACAAAAAAATCTGTGGTATCTCTTAGATATGAATTAAGTGAGGTGACAAAGATCCTAAGATGTAATCTAAATATATACTCAAATTCTCAGTGAGACTTTTAGTTCCCGAAACTATTGGATGGCCATTCAAGGCATTCAACCCCTTGTGGATGGACTTTTGGCAAGATGTAGAAAGTTGCCAACATGAGGGATTTGGGGAGAATGAAGTCTTATTCATTGGTGTCAATCAGTTTATCTCATAGAGCTACATCCAATAATTGTTTTAGTTCCTCCCTAAAAATAGGGGTTGGATTAGTCGCCATTTGGTGACAGCAATCACTGTCACCTAGGATACTCATACAGCATTCTCTATAGTGAACCGAATCCAGCACAACCACATTCCCCCCTTTATCTGAAGGCATGATGGTTATGCTAGAATCTTGTTCAAGTGACCTTAGACTAGTCATCTCCTGTTTTGTAAGATTATGTTTATTTCCATAATTTCTTACACCCTTTCTAATTTCCTCCGTCATCAAATTTACAAAAACATCAGCCACATCGACATCACATTGATGTGGAGGAATTTTACCACACTTGTTTTTAAATATGGTGAACGGGCCTTCTCCTGGTAGATTTGGAGTATTAGCCCTTAATCCATAGATAACAGAGAGAGGTAGAAAACGGAGAGGGGTAGAAAATGGGTTTTCAAATGCCGCGCCAATGATCACCAGTCAGAGGATCAGATTCATGTATCTTTATTGTTGCATAGGTCTACGCGTTTCAGGAGCTCAGCTCCCTCCTCAGGACCGCCAGAAGTAAGACAACATCAAATCTACCATAGTAGATACAGGTATACATTAAATAGACAAGGTGACGTCAGAGTACCGCCCCTTCATGAAAAAAACGGGCGGGAAAGGGTGCATGGTGATCCAGATATGACGCAATACACGTCACTACATAATAAAAAAGCAAAACACAAAACCTTGTCTCACATATATATTGGCAGTATGATCTAATATAATAAAATGTGTGAAAATTGAAAATACCCAAAAAACATGAGTCTTCATAAATGTGTGACAGAAAAAAATAAAAACACGTGTATGTGAAACGGGTATGAGGAGAGCCTAGAACTCACCAAGAATTGTAAGCGGAGGACTCCAGGCCCCTCATACCTGTTTGACATACACGTGTTTGTGGATATATACAGTACATATACATATATGTATTCATTTTATTCATTTTTAATTTTTCTGTCACACATTTATGAAGACTCATGTTTTTTGGGTATTTTAAATTTTCACACATTTTATTATATTTAGATCATACTGCCAATATATATGTGAGTCAAGGTTTTTTGTTTTGCTTTTTTATTATGTAGTGACGTGTATTGCGTCATATCTGGATCACCATGCACCCTTTCCCACCCGTTTTTTTCAAGAAGAGGCGGTACTCTGACGTCACCTTGTCTATTTAATGTATACCTGTATCTACCATGGTAGATTTGATGTTGTCTTACTTCTGGCGGTCCTGAGGAAGGGAGCTGAGCTCCTGAAACGCGTAGACCTATGCAACAATAAAGATACATGAATCTGATCCTCTGACTGGTGATCATTGGCGCGGCATTTGAAAACCCGTTTTCTACCTCTGCTGTTTTGGGTTGCTGCTGCCTTGATCTATTTCTACATGCGATTATAGTGGTTGTGACTGTCACAACTACACTTGGTGAGTAATATTGCTCCCCCCCACCCTGTACATATTAGGGTAAGACCCTATTGCACTTTGTTTTCCACAGCTTTTCTATTTATTAGCACTTAATCTATGTAAGAGTCTCACATCCTCAAGAAGGTCCTCAAGGATCCCCAATTCATCACTCGTCTTTTTGTCCTTAATGAAGAATTGTTTTCCATTAAAGTTTCCTGTCGAATAGGTGCAAGTCCCTAATTCTCTTAAAGTATTCAAAATCAGTGGTTGGAATGAAAGAGAGTCCTTTGTTAAGTATGGAGAGTTCTAATTTGTTCAGAACTCTAGAGGGAAGATTAATGACTTGTGGTGACTGCCTTAGTTCTGAGGATTCACCTGATTTTTCAGGCTCCTTAAGTGGTACTGGAGTTCTAAAACGCCACCCCTATTGGAGTTATACATATTTCCTCTATTGCCTGGCTTACCTCTCCCCCTAGATTTTATGTATTGTTGTTTCTGTCTAAAGCCATTACGCCTACTCTCAGAGTCTGACATCTCCCCTTCCGTAGAGGACACATTAGTCTCACTATTTCTTGGAGCCTTATTGTGGGGAAATAAATACGCTCTATTGTCTTTAAAATCCTGTAAGTCACGGATATAGAATTTGTTTCTTTTCTTTCAAGTGGTATTGAAATTTTTCAATTGTCCCTTGAAGTATTATTTCTTTACTACTATATTCAGTTTCCCCTGAGAATTTTCTAGTGATCTCAATCTGTTCTTTTAGAGAATTCTCAAGGGTGAATAAATTCTTCCTTTCTTCCTCCAGAAGTAATTTCATGAATTTCAAAGAACTCTCAGTTGCCTCCCTTTCCCACTTTGTTATGAAATCTGTATTTTTGTACCTATATCTAGGTTGCATTGTGATTCTTAAGTGCCTTGGTACAATGCCATCCTTAATATAGCTCTCCAATGACTGCACCTCGCACCAGGAACTTAATTTTTCTTTGTATATTTTTGTGAGATCTTTAAAGGCTCCATTTAAGGATGTTGTATATTTTTTTAGAACAAGGGTTTTTTCAGAAAACATATCACTCGCTTCATTTTTCCACTGTCTGGTGTTTAACTTTGTGGACAGAAATCCCGCCATTGATAGCATACAATTATCAGAAAATGGCGACTAATCCAACCCTTCTTTTTAGGGAGGAACTAAAACAATTATTGGATGTAGCTCTACGAGATAAACTGATTGACACCAATGAATATGACTTCCTTCTCCTCAAATTCCCGGTGTTGGCAACTTTCTACATCTTGCCAAAAGTCCACAAGGGGTTGAATCTCTTGAAGGGCCATCCAATAGTTTTGGGAACTAAAAGTCTCACTGAGAATTTGAGTATATATTTAGATTACATCTTAAGACCCTTTGTCACCTCACTTAATTCATATCTAAGAGATACCACAGATTTTTTTGTGGAGAATAGAGGACGTTTTTCTTGAGGAAAGGATGCTACTATGTAGCATCAATGTGGAGGCATTATATTCCTCAATTCCAAATAAGGAGGGCTGGAATTCAGTCAAATACTACATAAATACAAGAGGTAACCAACTGAATAAACACAATTAATTTGTAATGAAGGCTCTTGAGTTTTGTCTCACCAAGAATATATTCACATTTGGCGGTAAGTACTTCCACCAGCTCAGGGGCACCGCGATGGAGAGTTGTTGTGCCCCGTTGCATGCTAATTTGCTCCTGGGTTGGTGGGAGTAAACCGTCATTTTTGGTGGTAATATAGACACTGACAACATAGTCCTATGGGTGAGATTCATAGACAACCTCTTTGTTATTTGGAAAGGAGATAGCAGTAATTTTTGTAAATTTGTGACTGATCTAAATGTTAATGATATCGGCCTCCACTTCACTTATGAAGTCAACGAAAATAAACTTGCCTTTTTGGATGTCATGGTTGAGTGAGGAACAGAGGGTCAGCAATCTACAAGCACATACCACAAGAAAACGTCTTATAATTCTTTGTTAAGATGGGTGAGTGCACATCCCAATGCACATAAAAAAAATTATTCCTCCAACTTGAAACATAGATTGAAAGAAAGTAGATACCCTAAATGTTTAGTAAATCAAGCATTTGATACAGTAAAGAGTATGGACCGAACCAGGATGCTGAATCCTACACCCTGTGACTCTTACAAAGCTGACACTTTGCGATATATTACCACATATAATAATAGATCCAATCATCTTAGAAAAATCCTTGGCAGACATTGGCAAATTCTCAGAATAAATCCTGCTATGGGTAAATTGTTACCAGAAAATCCCTCCATTACTTTCAGATCACTGAGAGACGGGCTGGTACGCAGCCATTTTCAGGAAACTAATATGACTGGATCAAGTAGGAATATAAAAGGATGTTATAGCAGGGCTGTAGAGTCGATAAGCCAAACCTGCAACTCCGACACCTCTATTGCCCTTGCGCCGACTCTGACTCCGACTCCAACCTACTGTATATTCCTTATATTTAAGTGAAAAATGTACTGTAGTACAATGTGAAAATCAGACATTTAATCATTTTTATGATACAATAATCAAGATATTTAGATAGAACATAAAACATATTTATTGTAATACAACTTTAGAACATAAAAAACGAATAAATTGTAAATATGTAATACACTATGTTATATAGATCACTATATATATATATATATATATATATATATATATATATATATATAATTGCCTTATTCTGTCTGTCTGTCTGTCTCTCTCCAAAATTGTGTTGTTACAGTGACAACCAGCGGATTGGACGCTGGGCTCGGCATGGCCCCGCCCCCCCGCATGGATTGGCCGCTCGCCCCGGCCCCCTGCACGTCTTGGGCGCTCGGCCAGGCCCCGCCCCCTCACGCATTGGATGCTCGCCCTGGCCCCGCCCCCCGCACGCATTCCCCGAACCCACACGGAGACGCCCGACTCCCAGGTGACTGCTGCAGCCCCGGAAGCCCACACCGGCAGGACTAAGTGGAGAAAAGCCACTAGCTTACCCCGCCTGCTGTCACACGTGTGCCGGAGCCGGAATAGGCTGGTAACTATAGTACACATCGGGTAACTATAGAAACCGCTTTCCTTAGTTACCCGATGTAACTAGCTTACCCCGGGTCCCGCACACGTCGGCACTGTCGCTTTTAATAGTTACCTTTTCTCCACTTTGTCGGCGCGCTCCCGTGCACTGTGTACACTACAGTTGCCACGCGACAAGCTCCGATCACATGTTGTCATGTGACCAGGAAGTTGTGGCGCAGCCACTGTCCTGTATAGAGTGTACAGCTGCTTTCAGATGTCCGTGTCACACATAGCACACATGCATGTATATACACACAAAGCAGACACACATGGATACACTGAGCGCATACACACATACTGCACATTTATGTACACACACACACACACACACACGAACTCTGCTGTACACTCACCCAGTGATGCAGGCCCCGGCACTGAAGTCCCCAGCGCTGTTCCTGCTTCCAGCTCCTCTGGCCCCTGAATATTCAGTGAGTATAATAAGCGGCGATAAGGAGCGGGAGGCAGCAGAGCCGGAGACAGCATCGCTGGAGAGAGGTAAATATAGAAAATATTTTTATTAAAAGCAAAACCTATGGAAAAAAAAAATGCTGTGCGCACTATGCGGATTGTGACAGCTGCATGTTTTGCTGCGGGATTCCCGCAGCGAAAACAATTGCATGTCACTTCTTTTCCGCAGGCAGCTGCGGGATTTCACTCCAAATTCTGTGCGGTTCATTGCGTTTTCCTGCGTTATTCCCTGCGGTATTTCGCGGTTTACCTGCGGTAATGTTCATCGCTGCTCTGCGGTTTTCAGGGAAGTGATGTCATTATGACAGGAAGAGGAAGCGGAGTAGAGAGTAATCACAAACAGATCACACACAGAGACATATAGAATACACACACATCACATCACACACAGACACAGAATACTCACACATCACACTCACACACAGACACAGACATCTAGAATACACACAGAAATCAAACGGACATATAGAAAAAAAATCACGTGGGCTCCACTGTATTTTTACCGTCCAGCCACGGTAAACACACAGTGGCGGACCGGTATTCTCAGGCTGGGGAGAGCAAGGGACAGCGTTAATGTACCCCCCCTCCCACAGCCGAGAATATCAGCCCGCAGCTGCTCCAGGACTGTCACATCCATTATGCGGCGGTCCCGGAGTGTCCCCGGCTCTTCCAGACGCCGTGATGCAGTGGCAGTCTAGGTAGTAAGGAGTTAAATGACAGCGCATCGCCGCCATTTAAGTCCCGGCTTTTAATCATGGCAGTCAGCTTTCATGATTAAAACCCGTAATTAAAGTGAATAAACACAAACCACGAAAAATCCTTTATTTTAAATAAAACAAAATGCTCCTCTTTCACCCGTTTATTAAGCCCCCCAAAACACACAGCTCCGACGTAATCCACGTCCTCCGATGCCTGCATCCAGCTGCGACTGACAACAGCGCTGAATGAATGCAGCCTCGCAGGGAGCCTGTAGAGGTAATTACAGGTCATTTCCCATGGCCGGTAATATAAACACACTACCGCCCGGGAGAAATGCAGCGTGTCAATCTCTCCTCTTTCATCTATCTAGCTATCTACCTATCTCTCTATCTATCTATCTATCCCACTATCTCAGAAGGAATTTTTATTTTTTTTTCAATGTGCTTTATTGCATTGAATGCATTAAAACACATGTACCATCCGCACGCGGCAAAACCGCGGCAATACCGCAAACAATACCGCGGTAAAGACGCCGCAAACCGCATGTGGTTTTTGGGTGCAGTTTACTGCGTTTTTTTACTGCACGTGCGGTAATCTTTCAGACCCTACGGAATTTTCTTAAGAAAATTCCATTTTCCAGTGCGCACAGGGCCTAATACTTACCTTTTCTCCACTTTGTCGGCGCGTTCCCATGCACTGTGTACACTACAGTTGCCGTGCGACAAGCTCCGATCACATGTTGTCATGTGACCAGGAAGTTGCGGCGCAGCCACTGTCCTGTACATAGTGTACGCCTGCCTTCAGACGTCCATGTCACACATAGCACACATGCATGTATATTCACACACAGCAGACACACAGCAGACACACATGGATACACCGAGCGCATACACACATACCCAACATGCATGTACACATACACACACTCTGCTGTACACTCACCCAGCAATGCGGTCCCCGGCTCTGAAGTCCCCAGCGCTGTTCCTGCTTCCAGCTCCACAGGGCACTGAATATTCAGTGAGTATAATGAGCGGCAATAAGGAGCGGGAGGCAGCAGAGCCGGAGAGAGCATCTCTGGAGAGAGGTAAATATAGAAAATATTTTCATTAAAAAGACCCATATTTTCTCCGGTATGTTTTACACTGATGTTGCACGGATCACATCAGTGTGCGATCCATGTGACATCCGTGCTGCCGGAGATGCCTGCGTGTGTGTGTGCGGGGTCATGAAAAGTCACATGGTCCGTGTGCAAACACGGACGTGTGAGACACATCAGAGAAAAACATGGGTACGTGTGACAAAACGCATGTCTACGTGTTACATCTCGTGGCTCTCCTCTTGCAAGGAATGAGGTGGTCCCCCATTCCTTGTCTGCCGCGAGCCCTCCTGCTCAGCAGCGCCAAAGGTCTGGGAGACTGCAGGAGTTTCCTCCTCCTAGATGAAGCAGTAGGGTGACACCTAGTGGTTTACTCCTTGTAAGGAATGGAGTGGTCTCCCATCCCTTGCCTGCCACGTGCCCTCCTGCTCGGCATCGCAGAGGGTCGGAGTGGTTGCACAGTGTGCAAAGGATAGATGCTCAGGGAAGCAGCAAGACTTCCCTTAGCTCTGCACATTGTGAAACCGAAGATCCCGCCTTTATGACCCAGAGGCAGGAGGTTGAGCATGTGCCCCACGTGACGTCTTCTGATTCACTCACTGGTATCACACGGCCAGATAACGAGGCTGGTGATGTGCTGAATCCTGACTGGCCGGGCCAGGACGTCACAGATCATGATTGGGTCACATCCGTCTCGCGCCCGCCCTTGGCTGGAGCTACACCTCCTGCCATCATGGCGGCGCGCGACCCTTCTATGTTTGTATGTCTGGCAGCGTGCTGCCACGCCACTGTACAGACGTCATTGTATTTTGCAGGTCTCGCCCCTGCCTTGCTGCTCCGGCAGTATTCCGTTGAACAGGCTGTGTTCCTGTCCCAGGTGAGCTCCTTGAATCTCTGTCGGACTCACCTGGTTTCTGAAGCACACGTGCGTGGGCACCTCTGTGCTACCCTCGTGCCATATTCCTGTGACTCCCGCTGGCACACGTGCGTAGGCACCTCTGTGCGTCCCCGTGCAACAGGTACACCGAGTTGTGAGCCCCGTGCCATACAACGCTCACGGGTTAGGGCGGACAGGTGTACGCAGATCGTCTGTGACATTCCAGACGATCGCTAGCAGCAACCCGCTCACTCTTCTCCCACCATAGCAGCGGTCCCTTACACCGCACAGTGGACCTTGACCGGCGGAAGCTGTCCATATACCATCTTGGCACGCTTCCCCGGGTCCCCCTCGTAACATTACGGTCGCGCCAAAGGTCTGGCTATGGCAGAAGAGCAGCAGCAGTTGCTGCGTTATGTGCAGCAGTTGGAGTCACGATTGGCAGCTGTGGAGCGGTCTTCCCCCGATAAGGCTGCTCTAGCGACAATTGCCACCCAAGCGGCTACTCAGGCTGTGGAATTGAGCGGAAAGTCGCCTCGCCTTGCGCTCCCAGAGCGCTTCAACGGGGACAGCTCCGAGTGCCGTGGTTTCATAAATCAGGTTACCACCTACTTGGAGATGTCCGCCACTCTTTATGCTACTGAGAAGGCGAAAGTAGCATTCGTCCAGTCCCTGCTCACAGGGAGAGCGCTAAAATGGTCCACGCCGTTGTGGGAGCGCGGAGATCGGGTGGTGAATCACCTTCCAGTTTATCTTGAGGCCATGAGAAAGGTGTTCCTCGGGCCTCAAGTCACCCATGACTCCGCGCTGCGACTCCTACGCCTTCGGCAAAAGTCCACTTCAGTCGGGGACTTTGCGGTGCAGTTCAGGACACTCGCCGCAGAGCTGGACTGGCCAGATAAAGTCCTTGTCCCTGTGTTCTGGGAGGGTCTGGCAGGGTTCGTCAAAGACGCGCTGGCCACGCGTGATGTGCCGACCACCTTAGAGGCCTTGATACGGCTTGCTTCTCGCATAGACATCCGCCACGCGGAGCGGAGGTTCGAGGTCTCTTCGGCACCCACGTCTACCTGGCCTACAGAGCCTCTGACTCTCCTTCCCCACCAGACCAGTCTCCCAGCCAGTTCTGTTGATGACTCTGTGGAGCCCATGGAAGTCTCCAAAGTGGTCTCCTCTACCACAGGCTCTCGGCCGCCGGTCGTTTGCTTTGTCTGTGGGCAGAGGGGACATGTAGCTACCCGATGTTCAAAACCATCAGAAAAGAGACAGTGTCTGGTTTCCATCAGAGGAGGAACCCTAGACGCTGCCTCTCCTTCCAAATTAACCCTCAGCGCCCAGTTGCAGTTCGGCACCACTGTCTTCCCTGCCCTGGCTTGCTTAGACACTGGCGCTGATGGCAATTTCATTTCAGCCTCCCTGGCAACTAGGTACTCTGTTCCCCTGGTCCTGTTGCCTAAACCAATCAGTGTCCAGGTAGTCAACGGGTCCCTACTTGTCAAACCCATTACCCAGATCACCGTCCCTCTCAGGATGGATGTACCACCAGGCCACCATGAGCAGGTGTCCTTTCTGGTGCTTCCAGAAGGGACGGATGAGATCCTACTAGGACTCCCCTGGTTGAAACGGCATGCTCCGATACTCAACTGGACAACAGGGGAAATCTCGTCCTGGGCAGGGTCATGTAAGGAACACCTCGGGACCACCGGGTCACCCACTCCCCTAGACCTGGTGCCACCTGGCCAGACCCTCATTCCCCCTAGGTTACGGAATGATGTACTTTCCTGGGACCATACCTCCAAGGTCGTGGGCCTCTTCAGGTCCAAATGGACCAGAGTTCTAGAGGCCAGGCATGATTGGTGGCCGACGGCCGACTCCTCGTCCGACAACCCTGAAGTAGCGAGGTTGGTTAAAACAAAAATCGTTCAGGGCAATAGGTACTTCCTCGTGGAGTGGGTCGGTCGTGGACCGAAGCATAGGACCTGGGAATTGGAGGATCATGTCCACGCTCCGGGTTTGGTAGCAGCCTTTGAGCACAGGCGGCGGGGAGGCCCTAGACGGGGGGGTAATGTTACATCTCGTGGCTCTCCTCTTGCAAGGAATGAGGTGGTCCCCCATTCCTTGTCTGCCGCGAGCCCTCCTGCTCAGCAGCGCCAAAGGTCTGGGAGACTGCAGGAGTTTCCTCCTCCTAGATGCAGCAGTAGGGTGACACCTAGTGGTTTACTCCTTGTAAGGAATGGAGTGGTCTCCCATCCCTTGCCTGCCACGTGCCCTCCTGCTCGGCATCGCAGAGGTTCGGAGTGGTTGCACAGTGTGCAAAGGATAGATGCTCAGGGAAGCAGCAAGACTTCCCTTAGCTCTGCACATTGTGAAACCGAAGATCCCGCCTTTATGACCCAGAGGCAGGAGGTTGAGCATGTGCCCCACGTGACGTCTTCTGATTCGCTCACTGGTATCACACGGCCAGATAACGAGGCTGGTGATGTGCTGAATCCTGACTGGCCGGGCCAGGACGTCACAGATCATGATTGGGTCACATCCGTCTCGCGCCCGCCCTTGGCTGGAGCTACATCTCCTTAAAAACCCCTCCTGCCATCATGGCGGCGCGCGACCCTTCTATGTTTGTATGTCTGGCAGCGTGCTGCCACGCCACTGTACAGACGTCATTGTATTTTGCAGGTCTCGCCCCTGCCTTGCTGCTCCAGCAGTATTCCGTTGAACAGGCTGTGTTCCTGTCCCAGGTGAGCTCCTTGAATCTCTGTCGGACTCACCTGGTTTCTGAAGCACACGTGCGTGGGCACCTCTGTGCTACCCTCGTGCCATATTCCTGTGACTCCCGCTGGCACACGTGCGTAGGCACCTCTGTGCGTCCCCGTGCAACAGGTACACCGAGTTGTGAGCCCCGTGCCATACAACGCTCACGGGTTAGGGCGGACAGGATGTACGCAGATCGTCTGTGACATTCCAGACGATCGCTAGCAGCAACCCGCTCACTTTTCTCCCACCATAGCAGCGGTCCCTTACACCGCACAGTGGACCTTGACCGGCGGAAGCTGTCCATATACCATCTTGGCACGCTTCCCCGGGTCCCCCTCGTAACATCTACGTACCTAAAACACGGACGTCTGAAACCAGCCTACGCCAGCGCGCCGGATCCGACAAAGTGGAGAAAAGCTGGATGTGTGAAACCAGTAGCTTACCCCGGCTCCCGGCACACGTGTGCCGGAGCCGGCGTAGGCTGGTAACCATGGTACACATTGGGTAACTATACAAAACCGCTTTGCTTAGTTACCCAATGTGTACCATGGTTACTAGCTTACCCCGGCTCTCGGCACACGTGTGCCGGAGCCGGCGTAGGCTGGTAGCCATGGTACACATTGGGTAACTATGGAAACCGCTTTGCATAGTTACCCGATGTGTACCATGGTTACTAGCTTACCCCGTCTCCCTGCCCATTCAGATCGTTGGTCTCCCACTGTCAAACATGCCGATGCGTGCTGCACAGCAGGAGACCAACAAGCAAAAAATAAACCAGCACTGTCGCTTTGCATAGTAACCCAATGTGTACCATAGCTATCAGCTTACCGACGTATGCTGGTAACAAATGGTACAAAATCCTGTAACTATGGAAAGCGCTTTCGTTGGTTACCCAATGTGTACCATGGTTACCACCTTACCCCCGGCTCCTGGCACACGTGTGTTTGAGCCGGCGTACGCTGGTAACCATGGTACACATCGGGTAACTAAGCAAAGCGCTTTGCATACTTACCCGATTGTGTAACATGGTTACCAGTGTACGCTGGCTCCCTGCCCATTCAGAACGATGGTCTCCCACTGTCAAACACGTCGATGCATGCTGCACAGCGGGAGACCAACGAGCAAGAAATGAACCATCATTATTCAAGACTTGATGATTATATTATTATTCAATCTGATAACTTACATACACATTCTAGACTACCCGATACGTTAGAATCGGGCCACCTTCTAGTATATATATAAAACACTATGTAATAAACTATGTAAGTGGCAAAAAACAGTTTTCAACAAAAACATACTAAATAACATTTGTGCAGTCTGTGAATTTGTTCTAAGAAATAGAATTGCCTCCATCAGATCCTCCTTCATAGATGACCTCAAATCTGACCTAATAATTTTAAGGCTAGAGAACAACCGCTCTACACTAACTTGGGTTGGAGGCAAAGCCGTAACCACATGGGCAACATCTCTAATAATTTCCGGTGTAAAGGAATTGCCTCATACACTGTCAGTTTTGATGAACGGTTGAATTTTTCTATTTCTTTGAAAGCAATTGAAAAATTTTGCTGAAATATGGTCAATCTGCTTGTTATAGGAGACGGAGTGAAATCTTTTTCGTTCCGGCAATGCTTTGAGTGCTCCATGTCATCCAAATACTTGTCAAAGTTAAACTCCTCATCTGATGAGGATGAAGGTGTGGCAGCAGTAGCACTGCCAGGACCCAAGTCCTCTTGCGCCTGGCAATCCTGTAGGCCACTCGTCCTAACTGCTACCTCAGTCAGAGCTTCTTTTCCTTTAGTAAGCTGTTGATCATCAAGCAGTATATGATGACTTTGGTCCACATAAACAGCTGCCAGAAGAATTTTATTTTCCAAAAGCTGTGTCTCTCTCCATTTCATTGAAGCAGAAATGCCATCTGCGATTTAACCTCCTCTTTGGGACAGGCAAAATAGCAAGTTCTTCCACTCCCTTACAAAAATGCCAAGAGTTAAATGCTCAGCTTGTAATTTTTTTAGTCACGGTAAAGGGGTAATAAGAAATTCATTCAATTCAGCCACTTGTGTCCATTGATCTTCATTTAGGGTTACCTGAGGGTTTGTCATATCTATAAGAATCGGTTTTAGTTCAAGCAATCGCTCAATCATTAAATAAGTGCTGCCCCACTGAGTGGCTTGATCGACAATTGCCCCTTTCCCAGCACGCCTCTTCAAGATGGAATCAATTTTAGGGGTTCTGGCGGCAATAACCAATTTCCTCACTTTTCCAATCAGATTTCCAGCATGTCCCTCTTGCAGACTATCTCTTATTGCCAGCTGCAGTGTGTGCACAACACAGCTCATGTGATGAATATGAAAGTGTTTTGAAGCCGCTTCAACAAGATCATCTAATTCTAAAGTTTCATTTTGCTGTTCTTCTGTTGTAATATCTGTTTGTTCCTCAGTTACTTGAACAGCACTGTGGCATTCCATCTCAAACATACTGAATCCTAAATTTTCTTCTAGCTGTTCATTACTCTCATTCATCAGTTTAATTGTACTTATCATGTTTGAAGCATTGTCCGTTACAATAGCAAGAACCTGTTCTTTTTTGAGTTCATAATCTTGCAGAACGTTTTCCACTAAGGCCTGGAGAAACTGGCTGGTGTGATGAGTAGAGATGAGCGAACCGGTCGTGGTTCGGCTCGAGTTCGGTTCGTCGAACGGAGGTCTCGTTCGAGTTCAGTTCGTCGAACGTTCGACGAACCGAACTCAAACCGCATAGGAAACAATGGCAGGCAATCACAAACACATAAAAACACCTAGAAAACACCCTCAAAAGTGTCCAAAAGGTGACAAACAACTCACAACACAACACAAACACATGGGAAAGTGACAAGGACATATACTCATGCGAAAACAAAAGAGCAGGACAAGGAAAAAGAGGAGGAGACACAGATATATGAGTACATGCAAGGAAACGTCGATGCCATTACTGTGCAACTTGAGCCCTGCTCATTTTAGGCTTCCAATCTGGATAAATTGCATGAGCTTGCCACGTACGCCTTGGGGATCTTGTCGTGTCCTGCAGCCAGCGTTCTCTCAGAACCTGTCTTCAGTGCTGCTGGGGGTCTGCTGGCAGATAAGCACACGTGTCTGTCCACTGACAATGTGGACATGGCTCTCAGAGGACTTTTCTTCCCCTGGGTCATCCAGGGGTGGTGAAAGGCACGCATATTTTTGAGAGTGCTTCATGCAAAGCATCTTTTTCTTTTTCAAAAGGGGGGTCAACTGATGCCAGTCAAGGGGGGTGTGTGTGGCCCAATTAGTGGCAACAAGGGAGACTGTGGTTGGAGTCCCCTCGCTGTGTTTGTAAAAGAACCAAGATGAACAAGTCATGGCTCTCAGAGGACTTTTCTTCCCCTGGGTCATCCAGGGGTGGTGAAAGGCATGCGTATTTTTGAGAGTGCTTCATGCAAAGTATCTTTTTCTTTTTCAAAAGGGGGGTCAACTGATGCCAGTCAAGTGGGGTGGGTGGGGCCCAATTAGTGGCAACGAGGGAGACTGTGGTTGGAGTCCCCTCGCTGTGTTTGTAAAAGAACCAAGATGAACAAGTCATGGCTCTCAGAGGACTTTTCTTCCCCTGGGTCATCCAGGGGTGGTGAAAGGCATGCGTATTTTTGAGAGTGCTTCATGCAAAGCATCTTTTTCTTTTTCAAAAGGGGGGTCAACTGATGCCAGTCAAGTGGGGTGTGTGTGGCCCAATTAGTGGCAACGAGGGAGACTGTGGTTGGAGTCCCCTCGCTGTGTTTGTAAAAGAACCAAGATGAACAAGTCATGGCTCTCAGAGGACTTTTCTTCCCCTGGGTCATCCAGGGGTGGTGAAAGGCACGCGTATTTTTGAGAGTGCTTCATGCAAAGCATCTTTTTCTTTTTCAAAAGGGGGGTCAACTGATGCCAGTCAAGTGGGGTGTGTGTGGCCCAATTAGTGGCAACGAGGGAGACTGTGGTTGGAGTCCCCTCGCTGTGTTTGTAAAAGAACCAAGATGAACAAGTCATGGCTCTCAGAGGACTTTTCTTCCCCTGGGTCATCCAGGGGTGGTGAAAGGCACGCATATTTTTGAGAGTGCTTCATGCAAAGCATCTTTTTCTTTTTCAAAAGGGGGGTCAACTGATGCCAGTCAAGTGGGGTGTGTGTGGCCCAATTAGTGGAAACGAGGGAGACTGTGGTTGGAGTCCCCTCGCTGTGTTTTACATGATTTTCGAAGGGCATGACATGCCTAAGAGGTTGAGTTTCATCATCTGCAACTTGTTGGCAACAGAAAGGCTGCCTTTACACCCTTTTGAGACGGAGGATTTTCGAGACCTTATGCCCATTGCAGTGCCCCAAGAGCCGATGGCCAGTCGTCACTCCTTCTCCAAGAAAGGCGTGCCCGCGCTACCACAGCAGGTCGCACACAACCTCACCGATTCCTTGAGAAACTCTGTGTGTGACAGGGTGCATTTCACCACAGATACTTGGACCAGTAAGCATGGACAGGGGAGTTACATGTTGCTGACTGGGCACTGGGTAATTATGGTGAGAGATGGAGAAGGGTTTGCTGTACAAGTCTTGCCGTCCCCACGACTTGTGTGTCAATCCTTCCTCTGTATGTATAAGTTCCTCCACTTCTTCTGCCTCCTCAACCTCGTGTGGGTCCTCCACCTTGGCACAAACCCTGTGTGGTCAGGCTACCCTTCCTTGTAACTGCGCCCAAGGAATCCCACACACCTCCTTACTATGCTGGCAGCAAAGCTCAACAGTATTATGCGGTCGACTCTTTACTTAGAAATGTCTGGGAAATGTGAGTCACACCGCTGAGGAGTTGTGGACGGTAAGCTCTGGAGAGTGAGACCGAGTTTCATCAATGGTTGTCTCCACTCAACCAGCAGCCAGGGAAGGTCGGGTGCAACAATGATGCAAACCAGTCTGCGACCCTTCTTCAGGGCTATGTGACACACGTGCCTTGTATGGCTCACGTGTTGAACCTGGTTGTCCAGCAATTTTTAAAACACTATCCCGGCCTACATGGCCTTCTGCAGAGGGCACGGTGTAACGCCTGCCTGGATCGACACACTCAGATGGGCTGTAAAAGATAGGCTAGAGGCAAGCCACTCACCAAGCTGGACACCCAGAACCCTGAAACCCTTTAACCCCTATACAGTTGATCAATACCTGTGGAAGGGTGCAGTTCCAGAGAATAGTAGTCATGCAGGGTCAAAAACATTAATTGAGGAAGAGGAACAGAATGGGATGGCCAGGACTTAATCAGAAAACAAGCAGAGGTGAAATGCGGATCGGCCAACGAGGTACATAAACAGCAAGCAGGAAAAGTAGTCAGGTAACAAGCACACAAAATCATAAAACTGAACTGGGGGTAACAGTAACAAGAGGTTCATAGCTTTGTCTGGCAGTGGTCTGCAGACAGGAGGGGCCTAAAAAAGGGTGTGGTGTCTTCCCATTGGTTGTAGCTGAATGATGGTACTTCATCTGTGAGATACCCACCACCTACATTCAGCCTGTGGTTCTGTATCTGTCAAGGTAACGCAACCCTGTGGGTGACCATAACCTGCGTCCACCTGCGCCGCTGGCATCGACTCCTTTCCCATCATCAGCACTATGCACGAAAGGAACACGTCGTCACCTGGCGACCGGAGTACAAATTGATTGAGTGGACTGTGGAGACACGGGGCTCAGTGGGTGCTCTCGTCCACTTAAACCCGCCGCCTTTAGAAAGACGGCGTGGCTCAGGGCTCATCCCAACTGAACGCCGGCCTCCTTAACCGTGGGCGTAACACTACTCAGACAACGCAGGGTGAGGGAACTACAATAATTAGACTTTATTGGATCCCCAAACAATTAACGGCACATAACACATAACCAGCAAAACACACAAATGTAACAGGCAACAGAGTCTCACCCTTCCGCTGGCTCACCAGGGATTTAGAATGTCCATGCCTCAGAGGTTCCAGGGCCGCTTACTCCAGTCCAGCAGCACCCCGCTTTTGGCAGGCACCCACCGAGAAAGGAATAACGCCAGATTTAGGAAGCTGTGTGAGGTCTTTAAAGTCTGTAACAGGTGACTGAACTGTCCCAACCTGAGTGTCCTCCTTAGGTAGTCCTGGGATGATGTTACAATCCTGGCAGCCGGAGTCGAAATCCCTAGGCTGTGGATATGGTCTCCAACCGGATCCGGAGTCCCTAGATTGAAGCCATAAGATATCCTGATCCTCTAGTCAGCTCCAAAGAACTTAGACTGGATCCATCAGCATCCATCAACCTTCATCAACCCTGGTGGCTTAAAGAAGTCCCTTTTATAGCCATAACCTTCCCTTAGGATACACTGCGTCCTCATCGATTGGTTGGACAAGATTGCTTCTCCCATTGGATGAATTTCAAGCTGCATAGATAATGTTCATTTAAATGATGTGCATAGAAAGACTCAGTATATCTACATGGAGTCGGCAAGTCACCGACTAGACAATGGCTACTAAGGTAATTACATTATCAATACACAACTACAATACAATGGTTACTGGAAATGTCCAGAGAACAATACGTCTGGCTTTCAGTGGCCAACACAATTACATTGAGTCAACAAGACTCTTGTAAAAACAATGAGGGACTTCTCAACCCCTCCCCCCCCCTAATTTCCCCCCCCCCCCCCGTCTATAGACAATTTATCATGCTGTCTGGCTGGATTTTAAGAAACTTTAACCCATGAGAGTCCATGTCGTCACATGGACTACGTTGGTGACTTAACAGCCGTGTGCGGCAATGATGCAACCCTGTCTGCGGCCCTTCGGCAGGGCAAAATGACACACGTGCCTTGTATGGCTCACGTGTTGAATCTGATTCTCCAGCAATTTTTAAAATACCATCCCGGCCTACATGGCCTTGTGCAGCGGGCACGCTGCTATGTGCTCACTTTCATCCTTCGCACCCAGCAGCTCAACAACTTTCATCGCTCCTGAAGTCTTAGGGTCTGGCGGTTAAACGCCGGAAATGCGATGTTCCGACACGCAGGAATTGGAATCTGCACATGTTGCAGCGTCTGTGGCAGCACCGCAGAGCCCTGCTGAAATACGGTCTGACGTATACCCTGGGCTAACTTGATCCAGAGGTGGTGCAGATCACGCTGCTGGAGTGGTGTCAGATCAAGGACCTATGCACCCTTCTACACAGTTTACAAATGTCGACGAAGATGTTTTGCACTGGCGATGCCATTCTCAGCGTGACAATTCTGGTCATCTACAAGATGGAGCACACTGTAAGCATTATTCGGAGTCAGGTGTTGGTCCAAGAGGAAGGGGAGGAAGTACAGGAGGAGTCATATGCAGAAGGGATAATAAGATCTACAAGGTCCAGACGGTGAGCGGCACCTAGGCGGCAGTCATGGTGGGGGAGAGGGATTTACAAGGGCACATAGTATCAGCAAAAATTGTTGAGGAAGGTGCAGGAGCCCATGAAGAAATGGAGGACGAACTGGCGATGGGCATGGAAGACTCAGCAGATGAGTGAGAGCTTGCTCACATTTCGGTTGTGCGAGGTTGGGGGGAGAGGGCAGAGGAAGGAGGCACGATTCTCACCTCTCTGCCACCAACACACCAAGGACTTGGTCCTCCTGGATGCACAAGACACATGAGCGCCTTCTTGCTGCACTATCTACAACATGACCCTCGGATTGTACGAATTCGAAGTAATGCTAACTACTGGGTTGCCACACTGCTAGATCCCTGGTACAAGACAAAATTTGGCGAAATAATTCCTGCCATAGAAAGGGACGCACGTATACAGGAGTATCTGCAGAAGGTGGTACGGATTCTTAGATCTGCTTTTCCAGTAAACACCAGTGCTGCACAGAGTGAATCTCAACGCTTTGTCATGGATAGGAGGAAATGGTCTTTTACTTGTCCACATCTGAGGGACCGAGGGCTGGCTGCTGTGCTGAGATGGCATTGAGTACGGTGTCCCTGCAGAGTTGCACTTTTGGTCATATACCAAATGAGTTGAAAAAGGGCAGATGCTGGTGGAAAGGGGAACAGTTGTGTTGGAAAGGGGAAAAAGGTTTTTGTCCGTGGGTTTGGTGGTTAAGCAAAAGTAACATTTGCTGAAGAAACACCATCTGTTACGGTGGGACTGGCAGATTTGGATAAGGTGGTATATACTAATGTTACCACTATATAACGAAAATTAATAAAAAAAGAAAGAGAAAGGTATATATCCCCATCAGCAGTCAGTGTCCACCGTGCTCCCAGATGGAAAAGGAGAGGTTGGCAACTGGAAGGTTAGGTGGAGGATACAGATCTGTGTGGCTATGAAACTAATAGTTGCCTGAACCGAGTTAGACGCCACTTGGATCTGGAGACTGGGAGCCCTGTTAGCGTCACAGGGTCCACACGCCCACCCAGCCCAGGAACTCCCTGTTAACATCACAGGGGCCTTTCAGTATGCTGACCATGTGCATTGGGGCCACACCTGTGAACAGCAGGCGCATCAGCAGCAGCAGGCCTGTTAATGCCACTGGGCTGCACAAGCAGGACAAGCAGAGTGACACGTCATGAGTGGCATAACTAGCGTCCTATTTGGAACCGCAACTTCAATAATGACCTCATGGCTGCCACGACACAAACACCTCACCAGTCATCGTCTGACCATCAATAATGAGGTGACAAGTCATAGGGGCGGGCCTCTGCAAGCCATTTGGGAGTGGCCTGGCCACATCGTTAGGACACCTGATACCCTGTGGTCTATATGGGCCCCCCACATCAGGGCAGTGCCAAAGAGTTCATTACCGGACCTAGTCTCTGATGCAGTAAGTGCCTGAGCATGCTCAGTAGCATGAAATACAGTCTCTGAAAAAAGACTATTAGCTTTAGCATGGTGTCTAGGCACAAGACAGGACTTAGACCCGGCACGAAGTGCAAGTACCTGTGCAAAGAGGCTTTTCGCACTAAGTGTGGAAGCATGCGCTGTATCCCGAAATGAAGACTTAGCCTCAGGAATGGCACAGTCAGGCTGAGCATACTCACTAGGCGAAACACTGTAGTTAGGCTGTGGCTGTGGGGCACTAATGGAGTACAACAGCCACTTCTTGTATGCCGCTAAGTTTACAAAATTTTTGGTATTATAATGTCTTAGTAACAATGAGTTTGAGTGTGCAATGCATGCAGACGTGCTGCAAATATCTTTGCACTAGTGAGACAATACAGAAGTCCAACAGCCACGTTTAGGATGCCACTAAGTTCACTCAGTGTTTGCTAGTATAATGGCTTAGTAACAATGAGTTTGAGTGTGCAATGCAGGTAGACGTGCTGCAAATATCTTTGCACTAGTGGGACAATACAGAAGTTCAATAGCCACGTTTAGGATGCCACTAAGTTCACTCAGTGTTTGCTAGTATAATGGCTTAGTAACAATGAGTTTGAGTGTGCAATGCAGGTAGACGTGCTGCAAATATCTTTGCACTAGTGGGACAATACAGAAGTCCAACAGCCACTTTTATAAAGCCACTAAGTTCACTCAGTGTTTGCTAGTATAATGGCTTAGTAACAATGAGTTTGAGTGTGCAATGCAGGCAGACGTGCTGCAAATATCTTTGCACTAGTGGGACTATACAGAAGTCCAATAGCCACGTTTAGGATGCCACTAAGTTCACTCAGTGTTTGCTAGTATAATGGGTTAGTAACAATGAGTTTGAGTGTGCAATGCAGGTAGACGTGCTGCAAATATCTTTGCACTAGTGGAACAATACAGAAGTCCAACAGCCACTTTTATAAAGCCACTAAGTTCACTCAGTGTTTGCTAGTATAATGGCTTAGTAACAATGAGTTTGAGTGTGCAATGCAGGCAGACGTGCTGCAAATATCTTTGCACTAGTGGGACAATACAGAAGTCCAACAGCCACGTTTAGGATGCCACTAAGTTCACTCAGTGTTTGCTAGTATAATGGCTTAGTAACAATGAGTTTGAGTGTGCAATGCAGGTAGACGTGCTGCAAATATCTTTGCACTAGTGGGACAATACAGAAGTCCAACAGCCACTTTTATGATGACACTAAGTTCACTCAGTGTTTGCTAGTATAATGGGTTAGTAACAATGAGTTTGAGTGTGCAATGCAGGTAGACGTGCTGCAAATATCTTTGCACTAGTGGAACAATACAGAAGTCCAACAGCCACTTTTATAAAGCCACTAAGTTCACTCAGTGTTTGCTAGTATAATGGCTTAGTAACAATGAGTTTGAGTGTGCAATGCAGGCAGACGTGCTGCAAATATCTTTGCACTAGTGGGACAATACAGAAGTCCAACAGCCACGTTTAGGATGCCACTAAGTTCACTCAGTGTTTGCTAGTATAATGGCTTAGTAACAATGAGTTTGAGTGTGCAATGCAGGTAGACGTGCTGCAAATATCTTTGCACTAGTGGGACAATACAGAAGTCCAACAGCCACTTTTATGATGCCACTAAGTTCACTCAGTGTTTGCTAGTATAATGGCTTAGTAACAATGAGTTAGAGTGTGCAATGCAGGCAGACGTGCTGCAAATATCTTTGCACTAGTGGGACAATACAGAAGTCCAACAGCCACGTTTAGGATGCCACTAAGTTCACTCAGTGTTTGCTAGTATAATGGCTTAGTAACAATGAGTTTGAGTGTGCAATGCAGGCAGACGTGCTGCAAATATCTTTGCACTAGTGGGACAATACAGAAGTACAACAGCCACGTTTAGGATGCCACTAAGTTCACTCAGTGTTTGCTAGTATAATGGCTTAGTAACAATGAGTTTGAGTGTGCAATGCAGGCAGACGTGCTGCAAATATCTTTGCACTAGTGGGACTATACAGAAGTCTAATAGCCACGTTTAGGATGCCACTAAGTTCACTCAGTGTTTGCTAGTGTAATGGGTTAGTAACAATGAGTTTGAGTGTGCAATGCAGGTAGACATGCTGCAAATATCTTTGCACTAGTGGGACAATACAGAAGTTCAATAGCCACGTTTAGGATGCCACTAAGTTCACTCAGTGTTTGCTAGTATAATGGGTTAGTAACAATGAGTTTGAGTGTGCAATGCAGGTAGACGTGCTGCAAATATCTTTGCACTAGTGGGACAATACAGAAGTCCAACAGCCACGTTTAGGATGCCACTAAGTTCACTCAGTGTTTGCTAGTATAATGGCTTAGTAACAATGAGTTTGAGTGTGCAATGCAGGCAGACGTGCTGCAAATATCTTTGCACTAGTGGGACAATACAGAAGTCCAACAGCCACTTTTATAAAGCCACTAAGTTCACTCAGTGTTTGCTAGTATAATGGCTTAGTAACAATGAGTTTGAGTGTGCAATGCAGGTAGACGTGCTGCAAATATCTTTGCACTAGTGGGACAATACAGAAGTCCAACAGCCACTTTTATGATGTCACTAAGTTCACTCAGTGTTTGCTATTATAATGGCTTAGTAACAATGAGTTTGAGTGTGCAATGCAGGCAGACGTGCTGCAAATATCTTTGCACTAGTGGGACTATACAGAAGTCCAATAGCCACGTTTAGGATGCCACTAAGTTCACTCAGTGTTTGCTAGTATAATGGGTTAATAACAATGAGTTTGAGGGTGCCATGCAGGTAGACGTGCTGCAAATATTTTTGCACTAGTGGGACAATACAGAAGTCCAACAGCCACTTTTATGATGCCACTAAGTTCACTCAGTGTTTGCTAGTATAATGGCTTAGTAACAATGAGTTTGAGTGTGCAATGCAGGCAGACGTGCTGCAAGTATCTTAGCACTAGTGGGACAATACAGAAGTCCAACAGCCACGTTTAGGATGCCACTAAGTTCACTCAGTGTTTGCTAGTATAATGGCTTAGTAACAATGAGTTTGAGTGTGCAATGCAGGTAGACGTGCTGCAAATATCTTTGCACTAGTGGGACAATACAGAAGTCCAACAGCCACGTTTAGGATGCCACTAAGTTCACTCAGTGTTTGCTAGTATAATGGCTTAGTAACAATGAGTTTGAGTGTGCAATGCAGGTAGACGTGCTGCAAATATCTTTGCACTAGTGGGACAATACAGAAGTCCAACAGCCACTTTTATGATGCCACTAAGTTCACTCAGTGTTTGCTAGTATAATGGCTTAGTAACAATGAGTTTGAGTGTGCAATGCAGGCAGACGTGCTGCAAATATCTTTGCACTAGTGGGACAATACAGAAGTCCAACAGCCACGTTTAGGATGCCACTAAGTTCACTCAGTGTTTGCTAGTATAATGGCTTAGTAACAATGAGTTTGAGTGTGCAATGCAGGCAGACGTGCTGCAAATATCTTTGCACTAGTGGGACTATACAGAAGTCCAATAGCCACGTTTAGGATGCCACTAAGTTCACTCAGTGTTTGCTAGTATAATGGGTTAGTAACAATGAGTTTGAGTGTGCAATGCAGGTAGACGTGCTGCAAATATCTTTGCACTAGTGGGACAATACAGAAGTCCAACAGCCACATTTAGGATGCCACTAAGTTCACTCAGTGTTTGCTAGTATAATGTCTTAGTAACAATGAGTTTGAGTGTGCAATGCAGGCAGACGTGCTGCAAATATCTTTGCACTAGTGGGACAATACAGAAGTCCAACAGCCACTTTTATAAAGCCACTAAGTTCACTCAGTGTTTGCTAGTATAATGGCTTAGTAACAATGAGTTTGAGTGTGCAATGCAGGTAGACGTGCTGCAAATATCTTTGCACTAGTGGGACAATACAGAAGTCCAACAGCCACTTTTATGATGCCACTAAGTTCACTCAGTGTTTGCTATTATAATGGCTTAGTAACAATGAGTTGGAGTGTGCAATGCAGGCAGACGTGCTGCAAATATCTTTGCACTAGTGGGACTATACAGAAGTCCAATAGCCACGTTTAGGATGCCACTAAGTTCACTCAGTGTTTGCTAGTATAATGGGTTAATAACAATGAGTTTGAGTGTGCCATGCAGGTAGACGTGCTGCAAATATTTTTGCACTAGTGGGACAATACAGAAGTCCAACAGGCACATTTATGATGCCACTAAGTTCACTCAGTGTTTGCTAGTATAATGGCTTAGTAACAATGAGTTTGAGTGTGCAATGCAGGCAGACGTGCTGCAAGTATCTTTGCACTAGTGGGACAATACAGAAGTCCAACAGCCACGTTTAGGATGCCACTAAGTTCACTCAGTGTTTGCTAGTATAATGGCTTAGTAACAATGAGTTTGAGTGTGCAATGCAGGTAGATGTGCTGCAAATATCTTTGCACTAGTGGGACAATACAGAAGTCCAACAGCCACGTTTAGGATGCCACTAAGTTCACTCAGTGTTTGCTAGTATAATGGCTTAGTAACAATGAGTTTGAGTGTGCAATGCAGGTAGACGTGCTGCAAATATCTTTGCACTAGTGGGACAATACAGAAGTCCAACAGCCACTTTTATGATGCCACTAAGTTCACTCAGTGTTTGCTAGTATAATGGCTTAGTAACAATGAGTTTGAGTGTGCAATGCAGGCAGACGTGCTGCAAATATCTTTGCACTAGTGGGACAATACAGAAGTCCAACAGCCACGTTTAGGATGCCACTAAGTTCACTCAGTGTTTGCTAGTATAATGTCTTAGTAACAATGAGTTTGAGTGTGCAATGCAGGCAGACGTGCTGCAAATATCTTTGCACTAGTGGGACAATACAGAAGTCCAACAGCCACTTTTATAAAGCCACTAAGTTCACTCAGTGTTTGCTAGTATAATGGCTTAGTAACAATGAGTTTGAGTGTGCAATGCAGGTAGACGTGCTGCAAATATCTTTGCACTAGTGGGACAATACAGAAGTCCAACAGCCACTTTTATGATGCCACTAAGTTCACTCAGTGTTTGCTATTATAATGGCTTAGTAACAATGAGTTTGAGTGTGCAATGCAGGCAGACGTGCTGCAAATATCTTTGCACTAGTGGGACTATACAGAAGTCCAATAGCCACGTTTAGGATGCCACTAAGTTCACTCAGTGTTTGCTAGTATAATGGGTTAATAACAATGAGTTTGAGTGTGCCATGCAGGTAGACGTGCTGCAAATATTTTTGCACTAGTGGGACAATACAGAAGTCCAACAGCCACTTTTATGATGCCACTAAGTTCACTCAGTGTTTGCTAGTATAATGGCTTAGTAACAATGAGTTTGAGTGTGCAATGCAGGCAGACGTGCTGCAAGTATCTTTGCACTAGTGGGACAATACAGAAGTCCAACAGCCACATTTAGGATGCCACTAAGTTCACTCAGTGTTTGCTAGTATAATGGCTTAGTAACAATGAGTTTGAGTGTGCAATGCAGGTAGACGTGCTGCAAATATCTTTGCACTAGTGGGACAATACAGAAGTCCAACAGCCACTTTTATGATGCCACTAAGTTCACTCAGTGTTTGCTAGTATAATGTCTTAGTAACAATGAGTTTGAGTGTGCAATGCAGGCAGACGTGCTGCAAATATCTTTGCACTAGTGGGACAATACAGAAGTCCAAAAGCCACGTTTAGGATGCCACTAAGTTCACTCAGTGTTTGCTAGTATAATGGCTTAGTAACAATGAGTTTGAGTGTGCAATGCAGGCAGACGTGCTGCAAATATCTTTGCACTAGTGGGACTATACAGAAGTCCAATAGCCACGTTTAGGATGCCACTAAGTTCACTCAGTGTTTGCTAGTATAATGGGTTAGTAACAATGAGTTTGAGTGTGCAATGCAGGTAGACGTGCTGCAAATATCTTTGCACTAGTGGGACAATACAGAAGTCCAACAGCCACATTTAGGATGCCACTAAGTTCACTCAGTGTTTGCTAGTATAATGTCTTAGTAACAATGAGTTTGAGTGTGCAATGCAGGCAGACGTGCTGCAAATATCTTTGCACTAGTGGGACAATACAGAAGTCCAACAGCCACTTTTATAAAGCCACTAAGTTCACTCAGTGTTTGCTAGTATAATGGCTTAGTAACAATGAGTTTGAGTGTGCAATGCAGGTAGACGTGCTGCAAATATCTTTGCACTAGTGGGACAATACAGAAGTCCAACAGCCACTTTTATGATGCCACTAAGTTCACTCAGTGTTTGCTATTATAATGGCTTAGTAACAATGAGTTTGAGTGTGCAATGCAGGCAGACGTGCTGCAAATATCTTTGCACTAGTGGGACTATACAGAAGTCCAATAGCCACGTTTAGGATGCCACTAAGTTCACTCAGTGTTTGCTAGTATAATGGGTTAATAACAATGAGTTTGAGTGTGCCATGCAGGTAGACGTGCTGCAAATATTTTTGCACTAGTGGGACAATACAGAAGTCCAACAGCCACTTTTATGATGCCACTAAGTTCACTCAGTGTTTGCTAGTATAATGGCTTAGTAACAATGAGTTTGAGTGTGCAATGCAGGCAGACGTGCTGCAAGTATCTTTGCACTAGTGGGACAATACAGAAGTCCAACAGCCACGTTTAGGATGCCACTAAGTTCACTCAGTGTTTGCTAGTATAATGGCTTAGTAACAATGAGTTTGAGTGTGCAATGCAGGTAGACGTGCTGCAAATATCTTTGCACTAGTGGGACAATACAGAAGTCCAACAGCCACGTTTAGGATGCCACTAAGTTCACTCAGTGTTTGCTAGTATAATGGCTTAGTAACAATGAGTTTGAGTGTGCAATGCAGGTAGACGTGCTGCAAATATCTTTGCACTAGTGGGACAATACAGAAGTCCAACAGCCACTTTTATGATGCCACTAAGTTCACTCAGTGTTTGCTAGTATAATGTCTTAGTAACAATGAGTTTGAGTGTGCAATGCAGGCAGACGTGCTGCAAATATCTTTGCACTAGTGGGACAATACAGAAGTCCAAAAGCCACGTTTAGGATGCCACTAAGTTCACTCAGTGTTTGCTAGTATAATGGCTTAGTAACAATGAGTTTGAGTGTGCAATGCAGGCAGACGTGCTGCAAATATCTTTGCACTAGTGGGACAATACAGAAGTCCAAAAGCCACTTTTATGATGCCACTAAGTTCACTCAGTGTTTGCTAGTATAATGGCTTAGTAACAATGAGTTTGAGTGTGCAATGCAGGCAGACGTGCTGCAAATATCTTTGCACTAGTGGGACAATACAGAAGTCCAACAGCCACGTTTAGGATGCCACTAAGTTCACTCAGTGTTTGCTAGTATAATGGCTTAGTAACAATGAGTTTGAGTGTGCAAAGGGCAGGAGGGTACAGTGGCAGGGTTGTGGGTCTCTGGGAAGAGGAAAGGAAGCCTGCCTTTCTATCCCTCCTAATGGGGAAATGCAGCGAGGAAATCCCTGACCTTAGCTACACAGACGCTGTCATCTTGTGTAGCTGTTAAACTCTGTTTTCACGGACCTGTCACCTATGGCTCTGACCCTGCCGGTATTAGCCCTTAAAAGGAATAGAAAGTGCTATCCTAATTCTGTACAGTGCTGTGTATAGAGCGTACACAGCAGTATCGGAGATTAGCGCTGCGCCAGCGGTGACTGACACCAAGGATGCAGAAGAGATAATGGCGTCCGGTCGGGCAGATACTCGTTTTTATAATGCAGGGACATGTGACATGGACATCCTATCACACATGCCGTTGCTTCTCTGGCTAAAAGTCCACTTAGCTGTGTGTGTGTCTGGGATTGGCTGACATGCTGGCCCGCCCCACTACACGCGCGCTTAGGGAAGGAAGACAAGGAAAAAATAAAAAAAATGGCGATCGCCATTATCCATACAGCAGTGATCTGAATGCGCTGTTCCCGCACACTATACACTGAAATTTCATAATAGTGTGAGTCACAGAGTGACTTACACTATTACAGCGGAAAGCCAGCTAGTAATTAGCTGGTCTTTTTGCTGCTAGAACCGTTCTCGATCGTATCTAGAACTATCGAGCTTTAGCAAAAAGCTCGAGTTCTAGTTCTATCTAGAACAGCCCCCAAAATCACTCGAGCCGCGAACTGGAGAACCTCGAACCGCGAACCGCGCTCAACTCTAGTGATGAGCTTTACTAACTTTTACTGCCAGTGTCTTGTTAACAATTTCTTTCTTGTCACAAAATATCGCACATTGATGGCAAAATAGTTCACTCTGTGACATGTGCAGGCATCCATTTTAAAAAAACATGAAGCGTCCTTTGAGAGTCGTTTTAAGATTATCTTTTGTTTAAGGGCTTCTTCAATCACTTATTTTCTAATACTTTCTATTTCCAGAGAAACATCAAGTATGCAGGCCTTTTCTCCATTAAGAGTAGAGATGAGCGAACCGGTCGTGGTTCGGCTCGAGTTCGGTTCGTCAAACAGAGGTCTCGTTCGAGTTCAGTTCGGCGAACGTTCGACGAACCGAACTCGAACCGCGTAGGAAACAATGGCAGGCAATCACAAACACATAAAAACACCTAGGAAACACCCTCAAATGTGTCCAAAAGGTGACAAACAACTCACAACACAACACAAACACATGAGAAAGTGACAAGGACATATACTCATGCGAAAACAAAAGAGCTGGACAAGGAAAAAGAGGAGGAGACACAGATATAGGCATGGCACGCCCTTCTAAAATCAAGTAAAACACCGCAAGGTGACTCCAAGCGGAGTCTCCCTTTTTTTTTCAAAAATTTGGCCACACACACACCCACCCCTTCAGTGGCAGCACTTGTGCCCCAGTTGTACACTTCCCAGGTAGATTTGCATCAAGCACATTCAAAAATACGCCATCCTAACCGTCCCCAGGATGACCCCGGGGTAGGTAGCAAAGTTTTTGCTGAACCATGACTTGTTCATCTTGGCTCCTTTTAAAAAACACAGCAAGCAAGGGTTACTCCAAGAGGAGTCTCCCTTTTTTCCAAAAATTGGGCCACACAGACACCCCATCAGTGGCAGCACTTGTGCCCCAGTTGTACACTTCACAGCTAGATTTGCATCAAGCACATTCAAAAATACGCCATTCTTAACCGTCCCCAGGATGACACCAAGGAAGGTAGCAAAGTCTTTCCTGATCCCAGCTCTGTTCATCTTGGATCATTTTTAAAAACAATGTAAGCAAGGGTTACTCCAAGTGGAGTCTCCCTTTTTTTCCAAAAATTGGGCCCCCCACACACACCCACCCCTTCAGTGGCAGCACTTGTGCCCCAGTTGTACACTTCACAGGTAGATTTGCATCAAGCACATTCAAAAATGTGCCATTCTTAACCGTCCCCAGGATGACACCGGGGTGGGTAGCAAAGTCTTTCCTGATCCCAGCTCTGTTCATCTTGGATCATTTTTAAAAACAATGTAAGCAAGGGTTACTCCAAGTGGAGTCTCCCTTTTTTTCCAAAAATTGGGCCACTCACACACCCACCCCTTCAGTGGCAGCAGTTGTGCCCCAGTTGTACACTTCACAGGTAGATTTGCATCAAGCACATTCAAAAATACGCCATTCTTAACCGTCCCCAGGATGACACCGGGGTAGGTAGCAAAGTCTTTGCTGAACCATGACTTGTTCATCTTGGCTCCTTTTTAAAAACACGGCAAGCAAGGGTTTACTCCAAGCGGAGTTTCCCTTTTTTCCAAAGAATGGGCCACACAGACACCCCATGAGTGGCAGCACTTGTGCCCCAGTTGTACACTTCACAGCTAGATTTGCATCAAGCACATTCAAATATACGCCATTCTTAACCGTCCCCAGGATGACACCGGGGTAGGTAGCAAAGTCTTTCCTGATCCCAGCTCTGTTCATCTTGGATCATTTTTAAAAACAATGTAAGCAATGGTTACTGCAAGTGGAGTCTCCCTTTTTTTCCAAAATTTGGGCCCCACACACACCCACCCCTTCAGTGGCAGCAGTTGTGCCCCAGTTGTACACTTCACAGCTAGATTTGCATCAAGCACATTCAAAAATGTGCCATTCTTAACCGTCCCCAGGATGACACCGGGGTAGGTAGCAAAGTCTTTCCTGATCCCAGCGCTGTGTATCTTGGATCATTTTTAAAAACAATGTAAGCAAGGGTTACTCCAAGCGGAGTCTCCCTTTTTTCCAAAAATTGGGCCACACAGACACCCCATCAGTGGCAGCACTTGTGCCTTAGTTGTACTTTTCACAGCTAGATTTGCATCAAGCACATTCAAAAATACGCCATTCTTAACCGTCCTCAGGATGACACCGGGGTAGGTAGCAAAGTCTTTCCTGATCCCAGCTCTGTTCATCTTGGATCAAAGCTTCACACAGATGGAAATCACCCAGTTAATTAAAGCATTTGAACACACATCTTGGTATTGTGTGGAAGACATTGCAGGGACACTAGGGACACTGAAGATGGGGAGCATCCAAAGGACCAACTGAAGTGAACAAATAGGTTAGGTTGTTAAGTTAGAGTAAATTATTGTTAAGATAATTCTATGGAGACGAAATTGTTGTGACAATGAAAAAGAAAATGATGTAACAGAAGCATTGTACGATCTGGAGACATTTTGTGAAATGTAACAACATGTTCTCTTGTTGATAATATGTGCTTGCTGACATCAAATAAAATATGTTTAAAAATAAAAAAAAAAAACAATGAAAGCAAGGGTTACTCCAAGTGGAGTCTCTCTTTTTTTCCAAAAATTGGGCTTCACACACACCCACCCCTTCAGTGGCAGCAGTTATGCCCCAGTTGTACACTTCACAGGTAATTTTGCATCAAGCACATTCAAAAATACGCCATTCTTAACCGTCCCCAGGATGACACCGGGGTAGGTAGCAAAGTCTTTCCTGATCCCAGCGCTGTGCCTCTTTGATCATTTTTAAAAACAAAGTAAGCAAGGGTTACTCCAAGTGGAGTCTCCCTTTTTTTCCAAAAATTGGGCCACTCACACACCCACCCCTTCAGTGGCAGCAGTTGTGCCCCAGTTGTACACTTCACAGGTAGATTTGCATCAAGCACATTCAAAAATACGCCATTCTTAACCGTCCCCAGGATGACACCGGGGTAGGTAGCAAAGTCTTTGCTGAACCATGACTTGTTCATCTTGGCTCCTTTTTAAAAACACGGCAAGCAAGGGTTTACTCCAAGCGGAGTTTCCCTTTTTTCCAAAGAATGGGCCACACAGACACCCCATGAGTGGCAGCACTTGTGCCCCAGTTGTACACTTCACAGCTAGATTTGCATCAAGCACATTCAAATATACGCCATTCTTAACCGTCCCCAGGATGACACCGGGGTAGGTAGCAAAGTCTTTCCTGATCCCAGCTCTGTTCATCTTGGATCATTTTTAAAAACAATGTAAGCAATGGTTACTGCAAGTGGAGTCTCCCTTTTTTTCCAAAATTTGGGCCCCACACACACCCACCCCTTCAGTGGCAGCAGTTGTGCCCCAGTTGTACACTTCACAGCTAGATTTGCATCAAGCACATTCAAAAATGTGCCATTCTTAACCGTCCCCAGGATGACACCGGGGTAGGTAGCAAAGTCTTTCCTGATCCCAGCGCTGTGTATCTTGGATCATTTTTAAAAACAATGTAAGCAAGGGTTACTCCAAGCGGAGTCTCCCTTTTTTCCAAAAATTGGGCCACACAGACACCCCATCAGTGGCAGCACTTGTGCCTTAGTTGTACTTTTCACAGCTAGATTTGCATCAAGCACATTCAAAAATACGCCATTCTTAACCGTCCTCAGGATGACACCGGGGTAGGTAGCAAAGTCTTTCCTGATCCCAGCTCTGTTCATCTTGGATCAAAGCTTCACACAGATGGAAATCACCCAGTTAATTAAAGCATTTGAACACACATCTTGGTATTGTGTGGAAGACATTGCAGGGACACTAGGGACACTGAAGATGGGGAGCATCCAAAGGACCAACTGAAGTGAACAAATAGGTTAGGTTGTTAAGTTAGAGTAAATTATTGTTAAGATAATTCTATGGAGACGAAATTGTTGTGACAATGAAAAAGAAAATGATGTAACAGAAGCATTGTACGATCTGGAGACATTTTGTGAAATGTAACAACATGTTCTCTTGTTGATAATATGTGCTTGCTGACATCAAATAAAATATGTTTAAAAATAAAAAAAAAAAACAATGAAAGCAAGGGTTACTCCAAGTGGAGTCTCTCTTTTTTTCCAAAAATTGGGCTTCACACACACCCACCCCTTCAGTGGCAGCAGTTATGCCCCAGTTGTACACTTCACAGGTAATTTTGCATCAAGCACATTCAAAAATACGCCATTCTTAACCGTCCCCAGGATGACACCGGGGTAGGTAGCAAAGTCTTTCCTGATCCCAGCGCTGTGCCTCTTTGATCATTTTTAAAAACAAAGTAAGCAAGGGTTACTCCAAGCGGAGTCTCCCTTTTTTCCAAAAATTGGGCCACACAGACACCCCTTCAGTGGCAGCACATGTGCCCCAGTTGTACACTTCACAGCTAGATTTGCATCAAGCACATTCAAAAATACGCCATTCTTAACCGTCCCCAGGATGACACCGGGGTAGGTAGCAAAGTCTTTCCTGATCCCAGCGCTGTGCATCTTGGATCATTTTTAAAAACAATGTAAGCAAGGGTTACTCCAAGCGGAGTCTCCCTTTTTTCCAAAAATTGGGCCACACAGACACCCCATCAGTGGCAGCACTTGTGCCTCAGTTGTACACTTCACAGCTAGATTTGCATCAAGCACATTCAAAAATACGCCATACTTAACCGTTCCCAGGATGACCCCGGGGTAGGTAGAAAAAGTCTTTGCTGAACCATGACTTGTTCATCTTGGCTCCTTTTAAAAAACACAGCAAGCAAGGGTTACTCCAAGTGGAGTCTCCCTTTTTTCCAAAAATTGGGTCACACAGACACCCCATCAGTGGCAGCACTTGTGCCCTAGTTGCAAACAGGATGTTTTGATTTTCATCAAGCACATTCCAAATCCACAAGCATTTACTCTCCCCAGGATGACACAGGGGTAGTAAATTCCTTGTGGATCCATGACTTGTTCATTTTGATGAACGTTAGTCTGTCCACATTGTCACTGGACAGACGCGTGCGCTTATCTGTCAGCACACACCCAGCAGCACTGAAGACACGTTCAGAGACAACGCTGGCAGCTGGACACGACAAAATCTCCAAGGCGTAAGTTGAGAGCTCTGGCCATTTTTCAAGATTTGAAGCCCAAAATGAGCAAGGCTCCATTTGCAAAGTCATGGCATCAATGTTCATTTGGTGATACTCCTGTATCATCCTCTCCAGCCGTTGACTATGTGTCAGACTTGTTGTCTCTGGTGGCCTTGCAAAGGATGGTCTAAAAAAATTATGAAAAGATTTAATAAAATTGCTGTTACCAGCACCAGATACGGTGCTACTGGTATGGGTAGACTGTTGAAGATGACGAGACCGTCCCATGTTTGTCAAGTTACAACTGGGAGATTCACTCCCTGCACCTGCACGGTTGTTTGGTGGAAAAGCCGAGCTAAGATCGAGTAACAGCTTCTGCTGATACTCCTGCATACGTGTGTCCCTTTCTATGGCTGGAATTATGTCACAAAATTTGGACTTGTACCAGGAATCTAATAGTGTGAAAAGCCAGTAGTCATCATCACTTCTAATTTTGACAATACGAGGGTCATGTTGGAGGTAGTGCAGCAAGAAGGCGCTCATGTGTCTTGCGCAGCCATGCGGACCAAGTCCACGCTGTATTTGTGGCATAGAGGTGCTAACCGTTCTTTCTTCCTCTGACATCTCCCCCCAACCTCTTTCAACTGAAATTTGACCAAGGTCTCCCTCATCTGCTGAGTCTTCCATGTCCATGGACAGTTCGTCCTCCATTTTTTCATGTTCTCCTGCACCTTCCTCAACATTTCGCCTGCTACCATGCGCGCTTGTTGATCCCTGTCCCCCATGGTCCCATGCCGGCCGCGTTGGTGATGATGAACGTCTGGACCTTGGTGATGTTGTTGTGTCTTGCGCATATGAATCCTCCTGTAGTTCCTCCCCTTCCTGTTGTCTCACCCCCTGACTCCGAATAGTGTTTAGCGTGTGCTCCAGCATGTAAATGACTGGAATTGTCATGCTGATAATGGCATTGTCAGCGCTAAACATATTCGTCGCCATGTCGAAACTGTGCAGAAGGGTGCATAGGTCCTTGATCTGAGACCACTCCATCAGGGTGATCTGCTCCACCTCTGCATCTCGTTGGCCCAGGCTATACGTCATGACGTATTTCACCAGGGCTCGGCGGTGCTGCCACAGTCACTGTAGCATGTGGAGAGTCGAATTCCAGCGTGTCGGCACATCGCATTTTAGGCGATGAACCGGCAGGCCGAAAGACTTCTGGAGCGATGCAAGTCGCTCAGCTGCGGTGGTTGACCGGCGGAAGTGAGCAGACAGTTTTCGTGCCCTGGTCAGAAGGCCATCCAGGCCGGGATAGTGTGTTAAAAATTGCAGGACAACAAGGTTCAACACATGAGCCATACAAGGCACGTGTGTCACCTTGCCCAGGCGAAGGGCCGCACTCAGGTTTGCAGCATTGTCGCACACGGCTTTACCAGGCTGCAGGTTGAGTGGAGACAAACATTTATTAAACTCAGTCTCCAGAGCTGCCCACAACTCAGCCGCTGTGTGACTCCTATTTCCAAGATATGTCAAGCTAAAGACCGCCTGATGCCGTTGCGCTCTGCTGCCAGCATAGTAATGAGGGGTGCGTGATTCCTTCTGCACAGTGAGAATGCTGGTGGCCTGACCAGGCAGGCTTGGGGCGGAGGTGGAGGACCCAGATGAGGTGGAGGAGGCAGAAGCAGTGGCGGAACTTGGACAGACAGAGGATTGACACACAAGTCGTGGGGATTGCAAGACTTGTGCAGCAAACCCTTCACCATCTATCACCATAGTTACCCAGTGCCCAGTCAGCGACATGTAACGTCCCTGTCCATGCTTACTGGTCCAAGTATCGGTGGTGAAATGCACCCGTTGACACACAGAGTTTCTCAAGGAAGCGGTGATGTTGTGTGCGACATGCTGGTGTAGCGCGGGCACACCTTTCTTAGAGAAGTAATGGCGACTGGGCATCTGGTACTGGTGCACAGCGACAGACATAAGGTCTCTAAAATCCTGTGTGTCCACCAGGCGGAAAGGCGGCATTTCAGTAGCCAAGAGCTTACAGAGGGATAAAGTCAACCTTTTAGCTTTGTCATGGGTCGCAGGAAATGGCCTTTTATTTGTCCACATCTGAGGGACAGAGATCTGGCTGCTGTGTGTAGACGGTGTTGAGTAGGGTGTCCCTGGAAAAATGCAGCTTTGTGAGGAAAGTGCAGGCGTAGACATGATGTTGCCTTCATCCAACGTTGGTGCTATCGATGTCTGAGAGAGCTGTACGCACGTACTTGTTTCCCCTTCCAAACCAACTGACGACCTACCAAGCAAACTGCCTGTTGCGGTTACAGTGGTGGAAGTTGTGCGTGGAAAACCAGGTGTGACAGCTGTCCCCACAGTCCTAGAAGATGAAGAGCGCGCGGATGCACTGGAAGGGGCAGGCGGTGGATGGTTCGCTCTGCTAGGCCGCATTGCAGCACGGTGAGCTTCCCACTGGGACATATGATATTTATTCATGTGACGATTCATGGAAGAAGTTGTCAAACTGCTGAGGTTTTCCCCTCTACTAACAGAATCATGACAAATTTTACAGATCACATAATTTGGGCGATCTTTTGCTATGTCAAAGAAGGACCAGGCTAGGCAAGGCTTAGAGGGCATGCGACCTGCTGATCCACCCCGACTAGTGCTCAGAGGCACAGTGGTGGCTGAGGATGCAGTTGTAGACGTGCTACCAGTACTCCGACTCTGTCCAGGAAGGCGCAAGGTAACTTCGTCGTCAGTTGCATCCTCCTCCACCGTCTCTGTTGACCTCCTCGAGAGCCTGACTGTGGGTTGACAGTAGGTGGGATCTAGAACTTCCTCATCAATTGTTGTGTTTGCACTCCCCTCACCCTCAGACCGAGCCTCTTCTTGCCCTGACCGAATATTTAAGTTGTCATCCCAATCTGGTATCTGCGTTTCATCGTCATCAGTATGTTCCTCATTGTCTATTACCACAGGTGTTTCAGTTTGTAAATAAGGGTCAACATTAGAAAGTTGGTCATCACGGCCTGAATCTGAGTCACAAAGGTTCTGGGCATCACTGCAAACTATTTCTTGGTCTGTACTCACTGTAGCTTGGGAGCAGACCTCTGATTCCCAGGCTATAGTGTGACTGAACGGCTCTGCAGACTCAGCCATCTCAGTTCCGCCATACTGTGCAGGGCGGATGGAGACTTCAGAGCTGGGAGAAAGCAAGTTTGATTGGGATGACAACTCAGAGGACTGGTGTTTTTTGGATGCGGTAGTTGAGGTGGCGGAGAGGGCAATTGTTGGACCACTTGAGATCCATTCAAGCATTTTCCTTTTTTGGCCATCATCTACCTTTGTTCCAGTTGCTCGTGTCCGTAAAAAAGGGAGCACATCGGATTGTCCATGGTAAGTAGTAGACATCTTACTTTTGCTGGAAGATGGTCTATCTTCAGCAGATGTTAATGGAGCTTTGCCACCTTCCCCACGGACAAACCCTTTTTTTCCTTTTCCAACACGCCTCTTCCCCTTTCCACCAGCATCTGTCATTTTGCCAATCATTTTGATTGCAACAAGATTGTGCACTTAAAATGTGGTAGTAAAAATTGAGAGGTGGTGTAGATTTCAGCGGTGGTCTAGCTTTATTAACAGCAGAATAAACAACAATAATTATCCCTGACAATGCAACTACGGCCCTTAAACTGGCAGCAGTGTTTGCTAGTATAATGACTTAGTAACAATGAGTTTGAGTGTGCAATGCAGGCAGATGTGCTGCACATATCTTTGCACTAGTGGGACAATACAGAAGTCCAACAGCCACGTTTAGGATGCCACTAAGTTTCCTCAGTGTTTGCTAGTATAATGGCTTAGTAACAATGAGTTTGAGTGTGCAATGCAGGCAGACGTGCTGCAAATATCTTTGCACTAGTGGGACAATACAGAAGTCCAACAGCCACGTTTAGGATGCCACTATGTTTCCTCAGTGTTTGCTAGTATAATGGCTTAGTAACAATGAGTTTGAGTGTGCAATGCAGGCAGACGTGCTGCAAATATCTTTGCACTAGTGGGACAATACAGAAGTCCAACAGCCACGTTTAGGATGCCACTAAGTTTCTTGAGTGTTTGCTAGTATAATGGCTTAGTAACAATGAGTTTGAGTGTGCAATGCAGGCAGACGTGCTGCAAATATCTTTGCACTAGTGGGACAATACAGAAGTCCAACAGCCACTTTTATGATGCCACTAAGTTCACTCAGTGTTTGCTAGTATAATGGCTTAGTAACAATGAGTTTAAGTGTGCAATGCGGGCAGACGTGCTGGAAATATCTTTGCACTAGTGGGACAATACAGAAGTCCAACAGCCACGTTTAGGATGCCACTAAGTTTCCTCAGTGTTTGCTAGTATAATGGCTTAGTAACAATGAGTTTGAGTGTGCAATGCAGGCAGACGTGCTGCAAATATCTTTGCACTAGTGGGACAATACAGAAGTCCAACAGCCACTTTTATGATGCCACTAAGTTCACTCAGTGTTTGCTAGTATAATGGCTTAGTAACAATGAGTTTGAGTGTGCAATGCAGGCAGACGTGCTGCAAATATCTTTGCACTAGTGGGACAATACAGAAGTCCAACAGCCACGTTTAGGATGCCACTAAGTTCACTCAGTGTTTGCTAGTATAATGGGTTAGTAACAATGAGTTTGAGTGTGCAAAGGGCAAGAGGGTACAGTGCCAAGGTTGTGGGTCTGGGTAGAGGAAAGGAAGCCTCCCTTTCTATCCCTCCTAATGGGGAAATGCAGCGAGAAAATCCCTGACCTTGGCTACACAGACGCTGTCATCTTGTGTAGCTGTTAAAATCTGTTTTCACTGCCCTGACTGTCACCTATGGCTCTGACCCTGCCGGTATTAGCCCTTAGAAGGGCTGAAAGAAACTTCTATCCCTATTCTGTATAGCGCTGTGTATAGAGCGTACACAGCAGTATCGGAGACAGGAGCTACGCCAGCGGTGACTGACACCCAGACGCAGAAGAGATAATGGCGTCCGGACGGGCAGATACTCGTTTTTATAATGCAGGGACATGTGACATGGACATCCTATCACACATGCCGTTGCTTCTCTGGCTAAAAGTCCACTTAGCTGTGTGTGTGTCTGGGATTGGCTGACATGCTGGCCCCGCCCCACTACACGCGCGCGCTTAGGGATGGAAGACAAGGAAAAAAAAAAAAATGGCGATCACCATTATCCAAACAGCAGTGATCTGAATGCGCTGTTCCCGCACACTATACGCTGAAATTTCATAATAGTGTGAGTCACAGAGTGACTTACACTATTACAGTGGAAAGCCAGCTATTAATTAGCTTGTCTTTTTGCTGCTAGAAGCGTTCTCGAACGTATCTAGAACTATCGAGCTTTAGCAAAAAGCTCGAGTTCTAGTTTGATCTAGAACAGCCCCCAAAATCACTCGAGCCGCGAACTGGAGAACCTCGAACCGCGAACTGCGCTCAACTCTAATTAAGAGCTGTAAAAGCTGGTCGTGCAAATAATGATAATGGTACACCGTCCTTCACAACAAGCTGTATGAGCTGTCTTTTAAACTTATCTGTTGTCATTGTTACAGTAACTTTGTCACTTATAAAATATCTTGTTAATAATGTTTGAGATGCTCTTTCCTCCACCTTTGTCTGGCAGGAAGTGCTGGGCACTGGTTTCTTGGTGCTGCTGTTATCTTTCTCAGTCATAGCTTTGAAAACGTCTGGGTGGAAGCGTTGGAAATGTCTTTTTAGATAGGAAGCTCTTGTAGTAGCATTTTTATCACTGCCTGAGTATGCACTGATTTTGGCATCTCAGCATTTGTTTTCATCTTAGTCACTTGTCATACATTGACACAAAAAATATTTTTCATCTTGAGTCACTGTGAAATGCTCAAATACAGCTGACTTCATAGGGAACTTCTTAGATATTTTGTAATCATATAAATTCACTCTAAAAATAATTTTGTTCTATAAAAAAAATAATGTATATTATAATTCCAGCAAGAACAGGGAACCATGTACAGTGGGGAAAATAAGTATTTGATACACTGACAGTTTTGCAAGTTTGCTCCACATACGAAGAATGGAGATGTCTGTAATTGTACACTTCACCTGTGAGAGACAGAATCTAAAAAAAATCCAGAAAATCACATTGTATGATTTAAATAATTTGCATTTTATTGCATGAAAAAATACGTATTTGATACAATAGAAAAACAGAAGTTAATATTTGGTAGAAACCTTTGTTTGCAATTACAGAGGTCAGACGTTTCCTGTAGATTCTGTTTTTCTTAGTTTAAGTTACCTATGATAAAAATTTCAGACCTCTCCATTCTTTGTATGTAGGAATCGACAGTGTATCAAATACTTGCTTTCCCCACTGTATAATTTTAGATAGAAATAAAACAAACTTTGCATAAATCAATAGTACAGATGCCAAATATAAAGTTTGTAAAATATGTCATTAGATAGCTTTACTTTGAACTTCAAATCTCAGGCTTTTCTTAGGTACAGCTCATTAAATGTTTCACATCTAATTGCTTCAGTCTATGAAGAGTGGAGGAGGGAGGGAGCAAGTTTGTTGTGTATCATACTCCAGGATCAAAGAAACTGATAGCAGAGCTAATAACTTCATGTTTTGGCTTCTATACCTATACAAGTCCTCATATAAGTAATCATCAATCCTGTTGCTGTATTTTCTCTGTATATTGTATGTATATTGTATAGAACATTTCCTCCCAAAAGTACATGAGCTCAAAGAAAAAAGAAACAAGCATCAAGCATACAGAGAGAACATACAGTATACTGGACTATTGATTTATGCACAGTTTATTGAAAGTTTAAATATGCTTTAAGAAGTAATTACCTTAATCTTGTTATCCTATTCACTCTAGCAATTCTGATGTGAGTGCAGGCCTTCCTTCTTTCTGAGTGTGTTTACTTTTTACCCTTGCCTGTAGAGGAGGATTTTCACTGGTGCTCAAGTGCAGCACAGACTTATCTCAGCTAAGACAAAGCCTAGATCCTCACGCTACATACATTCACACACAGCGTTTTTGTGGATCCATTTTTTGCAGTGAAATGCAGTGACTCTGGGCAGCCCAGCAAAGTCAATGGGTTTCAAGATATGACATTCAGACACATCGTTTTGTGAGGATCCTCGCAAACAATGAGCATGTCAGTTTGTGTGGCGTTTTTCTAATCTGCTTTTGCTATTGAAAACATTATCTATGAGCTCAAAAACCTTTCAGGTGATGTGGTTTTTTAAAAAGCTAATCTGCTTTTGCAGCTGAAAAACGTACACTCAAAAAACGCATCAAAAACTCTGTGTGTGAATGTAGCCGTAGATCAGGAATAGAACAGCCATTTATAGGACATTTCATAATTTTCCCAAATTCCTATGAAAAAAATATTCAGCAGATTCTGCACAGAACTACTGTACCCAATTTATTATATATTTTAGGAGTCAGTCCATTTTATAATAATGCTACAGAAGAGGTCCTGCACCACTGCACGTTACCTGCGGTGCCGCACGTGTCCTGGTGGAGGGCTGCAAAATACCGTATCCAAAGCGGGGTGCTCGTCCAACACAAAGTCCATACAGTAGTTCCAAAGGGAAGAGGAAAGACCGCACTCGCTCCGCTGTGCTGGATATCAACTTTATTCACATAAGTGCAAGGTACAAGGCTGGAGGCGCGCTGTGAGCCGGTGCCTTAGAAGAGGACGACGGCCATTTCGCCTACTGATTAGGCTTCCACGGGTCCACGTGTGGGATTACAACACCACCCCTTATAAAGGAGAGCTCACAGATTGTGTCACCAACCACATAAAAACACAAAGGAGAATGCCAATACATAAAAAATGTGACATGTCATACAAAATGACTGTGAATTGAATACATCATAATAAAATGCTTACTCTCAAATAAGGACAAAGAGGTAATATTATGGGAAAACTTTTTTTTACAAAAACACTGTCAAATCAACGCGATCATTTAAACCCAAGGCGCCCTGCGCTCCATAATTAATTATGAGTTTGGCCTCTACCTGCAACAAAAGTTGTTGTAAATTACCACCCCCAGGTGGGAGGGTGACCCTCTTGAGGCCAGCAAATCGCAAGACGTCCGGGTTCCCCTCATGATGATCACGACTATGAGTAATCAGTCTGGGGAACCTTTACCTGACGCGATGGAGTTGTAATGTTCCCTAAACCGGATATATAAACACCTAATTGTTTTGCCTATGTAGAACCTGCCGCAAGGGCACAGGATCACATAGATAACAAACTTGGTTTTACAAGAGATAAACTGGTGCACCATATGTACATGCGAGCCCACCTGCAGTGAACGGCCAGTAATATGTATGTTACAAAACCTACAATTTCCACACCGGTAATTACCCGGTGGGCAGCATCTATCCAGCCACATCGAAGGGCTGGTAAGCCTGTTTTTGACCAATTTATCCCGCAGGTTGCTGCTGCATCTGAACGTGACCAAGGGGTTAGCCTTGGTTATTTCAGCCAGATCTGAATCTTTCTCCAGAATATGCCAATTTTTACAAAGTGTTCTCCTTATGACCTGTTCCATCGGTCCAAATCGGAAACTAAAGATAAATCTATCCAAATTTTCCCCCCTTCCCTTGGTGGCCTTCTCCTGGACAGGTCTAAGGGCGTCAGAGTTAACCCTCTCAAAGGCCGAATTGATCAATTTATTAGGGTACTCCATTTGTTTTAACCTACTTTTCAAATCCTGTGATTGTTGGAGAAAGGATTCCTCAGAGTTATTCACCCTGTGCACCCTCAGGAACTGGCTGTAAGGTAAGGCTGACTTAGTGTGGAAAGGGTGTGCGCTTTGAAAATGCAAAAGTGAATTGGATGCCGTAGGTTTTCTAAACAAACAAGTGTGAATACTACCATTCCTAATGGAAACCTCAACATCCAAAAAATTGAGGGTATCACCACCAAACGAGGAAGTGAAGGACATATTCATTGTGTTATGGGTGTTAAGATGTGACACAAAACTGGAAAACAACGCCTCTGTGCCATCCCACACAATGAATATGTCATCCACATACCTCAAGTAGTGGCGAATATGCCTCAAAAAGGGATTAGAATCTGAAAACACATATTTGCATTCAAAGGAGCCCAAAAATATATTGGCCATGGCACATGAGACAGGGGTAACCATAGCGGTACCCCCGCACTGCAAGTACCATCGGTCCAAAAACATAAATGCATTCTTAGATAGAACAAACTCCAGGGCCTCCTCCACAAAATTGCAAAAACAGACATCCTTTCCACTTAGCGCCACCATTTCCTTAACAGCCTGAACACCCAGTCCCTGGGGGATGCGGGTGTATAAACTCTCGACGTCAATTGACGTCAAGGCGAAACCCTCCTGCCATGTTATACCTTTAAGGAGTGACAAAAATCGCCACTATCCTTAACATAAGAGGTGATATGACGTAAGAGAGGTCTTAATAGCCAGTCCAAATAGTGTGACAACGGCTCTGTAAGAAAGCCGATCCCCGCTACTATTGGACGGCCTGGAGGATTATCTCTACTCTCATGGATCTTGGGTATACAATACCAGTAGGGCTTCGTTGGGTAAGGGGGGATCAAATTATCAACCTGTGTGCGGGAGAGGAGACCCGACACCACATATCTGTTCAAAAGTCGCACCAATGATTTTTTGAAATCTGGAATGGGATTGGATGTCAAAGGGATGTATGTATTCCTATCCGCCAATTGTCTTAAGCATTCCTGCACATACTGCTGCTGGGTTAGGAGGACAACGTTTCCCCCCTTATCCGCTTCACGGAACACCGTGTCCTCCCAACCCCGCATAGTACAGATCGCAGTCAGCTCACCCTGGCTCAAGTTCTGCGTAGGGCTAGCATAAACCAGAGCCTCTATGTCCTTCAGGACTGTGTCCTGATACACATCAATCAAGTTACCCAGCACAGTGGGGGGGTAAAAATCCGACTTAACCCCTTTGGTGAACCTACCTTGTTCATCTATGTTGATATCAATGTCAGAGGCCGCCACCGGACGAGGTTCGTTTAAACTGAGCAACAGCCCAGCATCCCGAACTATATCCGGATCAAAGGCTCCTGTGACATCAAAACAATTACTATCCACGGTGCATGGAATGTGCCCCTCAGGAACCGTTCCCGACACACCAGACGCAGAACGGAAATACTTATATAGATAAATTTTTCTAATGGCTTTAAAGAGATCAACTCTAAATTCCACAAAATCAAACTCTTCCGGAATACAAAACTTAAACCCCTTAGATAATAACGGAAACCATGTCAGGAGATAGCGTATGGGAAGAAAGGTTGATGATTGTGCTGGTAAGAGACTCAGAGTCAGGTTGATTGCCTAACTCCTCCAGGAGACAGACTTTCTCTTGCGACCCCTGCCTCTTGCGCCTCTTCCTACCCCCACGTCGGACGCGTTTTCTAAAGGGGCAGGAGGTTTCATTACACCAGAGGTCCACCCAGTGGGGCACGGAACCACATCCTCAGAACCACTGGACTCCGAGTCAGTGGTCCAGGGTCCAGTACTCCCTGTTGGCACCATACGTGACTTTCTTTTTTATATATGACCTCTGCCTGTAATTCCTAGTTTTAACTTTGGTCCAGCAAAAGATCTGCTTCTTTTCATAATCTCTTTTATCCCTTAGGAATTTTTCCCTTTTTCTATTCTTAATCTCGGTCTGCACAATCACCAACCTTTTGTCAAGTTTCTTGCAAAAAACAATCCAATCATCATTAGACATCCGTAACCGGGTGTCATGTTTCAGTGTGTCCAGTTCAATAATCATTGCAGCATAATCCTTATTTTTATCCAAAACTAGATGCAACAATTTTTTGGAACATTCGAGCTGAATGCTTTCCCATTGCTGGGTAAACGTAGTATCGCCCTGGAAGTGAGAAAGCGTCTTTATAATACGGAGTCCACGTGGGACACGATCACATTCAACATATGATTGTAAAGATTGAATAGTCCAGAATAATCTCACTTCTTTCTCTGCCAGAGTATGTATCTGATACTCCAGTGTCTTGATTCCCAAAACCTCAGTGTAATTTTTAAGATTGCACTCTCTAAAGAAGTTTTCCCATAATATTACCTCTTTGTCCTTATTTGAGAGTAAGCATTTTATTATGATGTATTTAATTCACAGTCATTTTGTATGACATGTCACATTTTTTATGTATTGGCATTCTCCTTTGTGTTTTTATGTGGTCGGTGACGCAATCTGTGAGCTCTCCTTTATAAGGGGTGGTGTTGTAGTCCCACACGTGGACCCGTGGAAGCCTAATCAGTAGGCGAAATGGCCGTCGTCCTCTTCTAAGGAGCCGGCTCACAGCGCGCCCCCAGCCTTTTACCTTGCACTGATGTGAATAAAGTTGATATCCAGCACAGCGGAGCGAGTGCGGTCTTTCCTCTTCCCTTTGGAACTACTGTATGGACTTTGTGTTGGACGAGCACCCCGCTTTGGATACGGTATTTTGCAGCCCTCCACCAGGACATGTGCGGCACCGCAGGTAACGTGCAGTGGTGCAGGACCTCTTCTGTAGCATTGCATTATCGGACTGTGTGTTTTCTGGTCCTTATTGCACACTGACATATGTTACCAGGATGTTTTACTTATGCGGTTTTGGTTGCCCATTAATCATTGTCATGGAGGTTTCTGAAAGCTGTAATGATATACCACCTGGTGCTTCAGGCTTGCAGGCTGGCCAAGCCAATGCTGGCTCCTTCTTTGGAGAGTGCAATCTTAAAAAGGACACTGAGGTTTTGGGAATCAAGACACTGGAATATCAGATACAGACTCTGGCAGAGAAAGAAGTGAGATTATTCTGGACTATTCAATCTTTACAATCATATGTTGAATGTGATCGTGTCCCACGTGGACTCCGTATTATAAAGACGCTTTCTCACTTCCAGGACGATGCTACGTTTACCCAGCAATGGGAAAGTATTCAGCTCGAATGTTCCAAAAAATTGTTGCATCTAGTATTGGATAAAAATAAGGAGGATTATGCTGCAATGATTATTGAACTGGACATATTGAAACATGACACCCGGTTACGGATGTCTAATGATGATTGGATTGTTTTTTGCCAGAAACTTGACAAAAGGTTGGTGATTGTGCAGACCGAGATTAAGAATAGAAAAAGGGAACAATTTCTAAGGGACAAAAGAGATTATGAAAAGAAACCAAAGATAAAACTAGGAATTACAGGCAGAGGTCATATATAAAAAAGAAAGGCACGTATGGTGCCAACAGGGGGTACTGGACCACTGACTCGGAGTCCAGTGGTTCCGAGGATGTGGTTCCGGGCCCCTATGGGGGGACCTCTGGTGTAATGAAACCTCCTGCCCCTTTAGAAAATACATCCGACGTGGGGGTAGGAAGAGGCGCAAGAGGCAGGGGTCGCAAGAGAAAGTCTGTCTCCTGGAGGAGTTAGGTAATCAACCTGACTCTGAGTCTCTTACCAGCACAATCATCAACCTTTCTTCCCATACGCTATCTCCTGACATGGTTTCCGTATTATCTAAGGGGTTTAAGTTTTGTATTCCGGAAGAGTTTGATTTTGTGGAATTTAGAGTTGATCTCTTTAAAGTCATTAGAAAAATTCATCTATATAAGCATTTCCGTTCTGCGTCTGGTGTGTCGGGAACGGTTCCTGAGGGGCACATTCCATGCACCGTGGATAGTAATTGTTTTGATGTCACAGGAGCCTTTGATCCGGATATAGTTCGGGATGCTGGGTTGTTGCTCAGTTTAAACGAACCTCGTCCGGTGGCGGCCTCTGACATTGATATCAACATAGATGAACAAGGTAGGTTCACCAAAGGGGTTAAGTCGGATTTTTACCCCCCCACGGTGCTGGGTAACTTGATTGATGTGTATCAGGACACAGTCATGAAGGACATAGAGGCTCTGGTTTATGCTAGCCCTACGCAGAACTTGAGCCAGGGTGAGCTGACTGCGATCCGTACTATGCGGGGTTGGGAAGACACGGTGTTCCGCCAAGCGGATAAGGGGGGCAACGTTGTCCTCCTAACCCAGCAGCAGTATGTGCAGGAATCTTACAGAGCCGTTGTCACACTATTTGGACTGGCTATTAAGACCTCTCTTACGTCATATCACCTCTTATGTTAAGGATAGTGGCGATTTTTTGTCACTCCTTAAAGGTATAACATGGCAGGAGGGTTTCGCCTTGACGTCAATTGACGTCGAGAGTTTATACACCCGCATTTCCCAGGGGCAGGGTGTTCAGGCTGTTAAGGAAATGGTGGCGCTAAGTGGAAAGGATGTCTGTTTTTGCAATTTTGTGGAGGAGGCCCTGGAGTTTGTTCTATCTAAGAATGCATTTATGTTTTTGGACCGATGGTACTTGCAATGCGGGGGTACCGCTATGGTTACCCCTGTCTCATGTGCCATGGCCAATATATTTTTGGGCTCCTTTGAATGCAAATATGTGTTTTCAGATTCTAATCCCTTTTTAAGGCATATTCGCCACTACTTGAGGTATGTGGACGAGATATTCATTGTGTGGGATGGCACAGAGGCATTGTTCTCCAGTTTTGTGTCACATCTTAACACCCATACCACAATGAATATGTCCTTCACTTCCTCATTTGGTGGTGATACCCTCAATTTTTTGGATGTTGAGGTTTCCATTAGGGATGGTAGTATTCACACTTGTTTGTTTAGAAAACCTACGGCATCCAGTTCACTTTTGCATTTTCAAAGCGCACACCCTTTCCACACTAAGTCAGCCTTACCTTACAGCCAGTTCCTGAAGGTGCCCAGGGTGAATAACTCTGAGGAATCCTTTCTCCAACAATCACAGGATTTGAAAAGTAGGTTACAACAAAGGGGGTACCCTAATAAATTGATCAATTCGGCCTTTGAGAGGGTTAACTCTGACGCCCTTAGACCTGTCCAGGAGAAGGCCACCAAGGGAAGGGGTGAAAATTTGGATAGATTTATCTTTAGTTTCCGATTTGGAACGATGGAACAGGTCATAAGGAGAACACTTTGTAAAAATTGGCATATTCTGGAGAAAGATTCAGATCTGGCTGAAATGACCAAGGCTAACCCCTTGGTCACGTTCAGATGCAGCAGCAACCTGCGGGATAAATTGGTCAAAAACAGGCTTACCAGCCCTTCGATGTGGCTGGATAGATGCTGCCCACCGGGTAATTACCGGTGTGGAAATTGTAGGTTTTGTAACATGCATATTACTGGCCGTTCACTGCAGGTGGGCTCGCATGTACATATGGTGCACCAGTTTATCTCTTGTAAAACCAAGTTTGTTGTCTATGTGATCCTGTGCCCTTGCGGCAGGTTCTACATAGGCAAAACAATTAGGTGTTTATATATCGGGTTTAGGGAACATTACAACTCCATCGCGTCAGGTAAAGGTTCCCACAGACTGATTACTCATATTCGTGATCATCATGAGGGGAACCTGGACGTCTTGCGATTTGCTGGCCTCAAGAGGGTCACCCTCCCACCTGGGGGTGGTAATTTACAACAACTTTTGTTGCAGGTAGAGGCCAAACTCATAATTAATTATGGAGCGCAGGGCGCCTTGGGTTTAAATGATCGCGTTGATTTGACAGTGTTTTTGTAAAAAAAGTTTTCCCATAATATTACCTCTTTGTCCTTATTTGAGAGTAAGCATTTTATTATGATGTATTCAATTCACAGTCATTTTGTATGACATGTCACATTTTTTATGTATTGGCATTCTCCTTTTTGTTTTTATGTGGTTGGTGAAGCAATCTGTAAGCTCTCCTTTATAAGGGGTGGTGTTGTAGTCCCACACATGGACCCGTGGAAGCCTAGTCCGTAGGCAAAACGGCCGACATCCTCTTCTAAGGAGCCGGCTCACAGCGCGCCTCCCGCCTCCAGCCTTTTACCTTGTACTGATGTGAATAAAGTTGATATCCAGCACAGCGGAACGAGTGCGGTCTTTCCTCTTCCCTTTGGTCAGTCCATTTTATACCGACTGCGACTTCGACTCCACCAAAATGAACACCGACTCTGACTCTGACTCCACAGCCCTGGTTATAGGTGTCATTACTGCATCTCCTGTAATTTGTTAGAAGAAGGAAAAGAATTTTCTGATTCCACAACTCACTATAGGTTTTACATCAGATCTTTAATTACATGTAAGAGAAAAGGAGTAATATACAGGATCAAGTGTATTTGTGGAAAAATGTACATTATATTGATAAAGCAATAAGAGAGATGAGAAGGAGAATTGGCGAACATAGGAGAGACATTAAAAATGGGAACAACACACCAGTGGCAAGACATGTAAATCAGGAACATGTTGGAGATGTGAAATGTATCTCCATCCTGGGTATAGATCATGTACAGCCATCTCCACGGGGGGGGGGGGGACTGGGACAACTTACTATTACAAAAAGAATGTTTCTGGATATATAAACTCAACACTCAAGCACTACATGGATTGAATGAAAATCTGTCCTTTGCTCCATTTGTAGGTGCACGGTTGCAGCAAAGGGCGAGTACAGGAGGGAAATCTGTCGTTGAGCGGGGGCACCAATGACGTATTTGGGTTTCTAGGGTGCCGACCTTCGCTTGTTAGGTAGGGGGAGTGTTTTAAATGAGTGTTGAGGGCTCACCTTATTAGTGGTGGTGGTCAAACACTCTCCCTGCCTGAGCACACAGGTGTGTCTTCTCCCGTCTGTCAATGTTCTAATGAGGCTTTTCTATCCCACGTATGTTTAACATGTTTGAGTATGAATTTAAAGTGTCAGCTTTGGTGCGATGAGTCCCAGATGTAATGGAGTCAATCTTGTTGGATCCTATTCTATTTTTTCAAACTTCCCTGATGTCAATAGAATTTGATAAATCCTAGGTTATGCTGGGACTAATTTTGAATAATCAATCATAAGTTGTCCATTGAAAGGATTGTGTAATATCATGATATACTTTATTTACAATAATTTATGTCAATATATATTTGTCTAAAATATCTGGTATGTAGCGTTTACTATATTTAAGGTTAACACGACGAGAGCATGTCTTAAGTACTTAAGTATACACTGGTGGTGGTTATACTAGTGGAGAAAGTTTCCTCTGTCATTTGCATTTTTTCATAGGATACTTTTGTTAAGGACAAGATTATAAACTATTAGGAGTATATATGAAGATATCCAAAAAACAGGATTTAAGATGCTGTTTCAGACTGTGTACTGCACCTAGTTCTGCATGCAGACATAAGACTCAGACAGTCTGGGCTATTTATGTGATGAGTGAATCATGCTGACATTGCTTAATATAAATGAGGAAGAAAGCACATTACAGTATATTGTATATCACAGAATAAGCTGTTCTATTTTATCCAATAGGAGACGTGTTACGTATTATTGACTGCTAGCCAATAAGTCCGTTTAAATGTATTTTCACTTCTGGATTAAATCAGTCTTACTTTCTATTCATATCCGAGTACGTCTCTGGTGTGTGCGTGTGTGTGTGTGTGTGAAAGAGAGTGGTATGCATGCTACCACAAGTGACTCATAATTTGGACTGCAGACAGTTTAAGAGGGATACATGACTAGATTGCATCAAAGTAAATTTATGGCCAACATTAAGAGTGGCGCCCAACGAACCTTAGGACGGAGTCTGGATGACGGACGGCCATGCTGACTGACACCTTGATTCGAAAGGCAACTACGCGAGAGGGAATGGAGATGCGCACTCCAAATGCAGGTGAGAAAATTTGTATAATCTCACCTTGCAACCTCATGCGTGTACTTGCATTTCGAAAGGGGGGGTTGGGCTGTTCCAGTCTAGACACCTAATGACCGCCATCTCGTATGAGATAAGCCATCCTAAGAGATCCCACACCATGGTGGTCAGGTTCACCTTAAGCTGTCTGTATAAATGTAATTCTAAATCACATAATGTAATGTGGTTTTGGGTTTTTGTCTGCTCTGGGAGAAAGCAGAAGTTCTAAGTTTCATTTTTCTCTGAATTAACTGCAGAGGAAAATGAGGAAGTTGTTATATACGCTGGTTATATGGATATGGTTATATCTGCAGGTGAGATCAGCCACCTGGATGGTATATATAGTGTCCTTATTGTTATGTCATTGTGTTTACCTGTGTCTACCTGTTGAAATGTCTGTTTATTTGCAGCAGGCGGAGTACTTGCTGGCTTACGAGAAACGGGAAGTTCTGTTTTGTTCAGTTACGGCGGAAAAAGGGGAAGTGTCACGATAATGTAGTGAGAGCTGTCTTTTGAGTGGAAAAAAAAACAAAAACAAAACTCAGAAGCTGTACTTTGAGAAGGTTAACTGTTTATGTATACTGCGAGATACACTGGTGTGTGACATGTCAGGTCGATAGTCAGTAGTTGATAAGGCTGAGGGCCAGGTACAGAGTTATGGTAAGAGCCCTGACTGTATCCTGGTACGTCTCCCACACAGGGTAGACAATAGGGTGGTTGACTTTGGTTTTGGCCAGTACAGAGTTATGGTAAGAGCCCTGACTGTATCTGGTGGAATGTGTTCTCCGCGATCCTAGGTAGGAGGAACATTGGCAGAATCCCTTGACTTTGGTCTTAATCAGTGTTATTGATGTTCTGGACGGACCGTTCAAATAAGGTGTATATAGTGTGAACAGAGGTTACTAGTACTTGAAGTAAGATATAGTGAGGGTGAATTTAGTTTCTATCACCCACGTGACACTTCTTCCTGGTAGGACAACCCGTTTGTGTTGTGGTTTTGTGGACTGAGATAGAAATCTTGGTATTCTGTGGATGTGTATAGTTGCTGGTCCAGGAGAGGAAGTGCACTACTGCCCAGACCAGACATCCAGGTTGACGTGTTAGTTTAGGTTGTTTACCCTTTTGAATATGGGGTCTAATCAATCTACACCTGTCAAGTTAACGGCAGAAGAATTAAAAAGCGAACGAGAAGGAAGGAAATATGTTAGAAATATGAAGTCGCTCCTGAAGGTGGCAGGGATCACTGCCAAGAGGGAGATTAGAGGAGAAAGAATGGAAAGATGTCTTGTTAAATAAGCGAGGGATTTTGAAAGATAAAGATCTCCTTATGGATGCTGAGGCATGGTATAGAACATCAAAAGATGTTAGAAAATTGGCATGGAAAGAGGAATGGGATGGAGATAGTAGATATTTCTATATTGCACCAGCTCAGAAAATGGCAGCTCAGGAAATGGCAAAGCCCATTAGGAAGCAACGCCCCCCTCCTTACAAGTCATCCCCAGAGGGTTGGACTTGTGTAGTTTGTCCCCCTGCCCACCAAACGCCCTCCCTAGCCTCTCCAGACATCATTTCAGGTCGGGCCGCACCTAGTTCACTTTTCCAGCCATCTTAAGTCCCAAGGCCACTTGCCTATTTGTTGCTGGAGCAACAGAAGCCACCGAGGGGGGGGGCAGGAAGATTACAATGATTTAACAATGATCCACCCCACCATCAAAACTGTCCCCAGCAGAGACCAAACACACAATCTCCAGCTATAGAGATAAACCACAGGTGCTGTCCTTATTTGAGGACGTCAGCCCACACATGGCATCGCACCATTATTCCTATAGTCCCGGACAAGAACACCCTAAATATGTGACATGGAAGCCTCAGGAGGCTGCAGTCCTTGTGAAGGAACACTGAGATATACAGTTAGGTCCAGAAATATTTGGACAGTGACACAAGTTTTGTTATTTTAGCTGTTTACAAAAAACATGTTCAGAAATACAATTATATATATAATATGGGCTGAAAGTGCACACTCCCAGCTGCAATATGAGAGTTTTCACATCCAAATCGGAGAAAGGGTTTAGGAATCATAGCTCTGTAATGCATAGCCTCCTCTTTTTCAAGGGACCAAAAGTAATTGGACAAGGGACTCTAAGGGCTGCAATTAACTCTGAAGGCGTCTCCCTCGTTAACCTGTAATCAATGAAGTAGTTAAAAGGTCTGGGGTTGATTACAGGTGTGTGGTTTTGCATTTGGAAGCTGTTGCTGGGACCAGACAACATGCGGTCTAAGGAACTCTCAATTGAGGTGAAGCAGAACATCCTGAGGCTGAAAAAAAAGAAAAAATCCATCAGAGAGATAGCAGACATGCTTGGAGTAGCAAAATCAACAGTCGGGTACATTCTGAGAAAAAAAGAATTGACTGGTGAGCTTGGGAACTCAAAAAGGCCTGGGCGTCCACGGATGACAACAGTGGTGGATGATCGCCGCATACTTTCTTTGGTGAAGAAGAACCCGTTCACAACATCAACTGAAGTCCAGAACACTCTCAGTGAAGTAGGTGTATCTGTCTCTAAGTCAACAGTAAAGAGAAGACTCCATGAAAGTAAATACAAAGGGTTCACATCTAGATGCAAACCATTCATCAATTCCAAAAATAGACAGGCCAGAGTTAAATTTGCTGAAAAACACCTCATGAAGCCAGCTCAGTTCTGGAAAAGTATTCTATGGACAGATGAGACCAAGATCAACCTGTACCAGAATGATGGGAAGAAAAAAGTTTGGAGAAGAAAGGGAACGGCACATGATCCAAGGCACACCACATCCTCTGTAAAACATGGTGGAGGCAACGTGATGGCATGGGCATGCATGGCTTTCAATGGCACTGGGTCACTTGTGTTTATTGATGACATAACAGCAGACAAGAGTAGCCGGATGAATTCTGAAGTGTACTGGGATATACTTTCAGCCCAGATTCAGCCAAATGCCGCAAAGTTGATCGGACGGCGCTTCATAGTACAGATGGACAATGACCCCAAGCATACAGCCAAAGCTACCCAGGAGTTCATGAGTGCAAAAAAGTGGAACATTCTGCAATGGCCAAGTCAATCACCAGATCTTAACCCAATTGAGCATGCATTTCACTTGCTCAAATCCAGACTTAAGACGGAAAGACCCACAAACAAGCAAGACCTGAAGGCTGCGGCTGTAAAGGCCTGGCAAAGCATTAAGAAGGAGGAAACCCAGCGTTTGGTGATGTCCATGGGTTCCAGACTTAAGGCAGTGATTGCCTCCAAAGGATTCGCAACAAAATATTGAAAATAAAAATATTTTTTTTGGGTTTGGTTTATTTGTCCAATTACTTTTGACCTCCTAAAATTTGGAGTGTTTGTAAAGAAATGTGTACAATTCCTACAATTTCTATCAGATATTTTTGTTCAAACCTTCAAATTAAACGTTACAATCTGCACTTGAATTCTGTTGTAGAGGTTTCATTTCAAATCCAATGTGGTGGCATGCAGAGCCCAACTCGCGAAAATTGTGTCACTGTCCAAATATTTCTGGACCTAACTGTATACACCTATGAGTGATGTGTCATCAATAATTGATGTTTGATAAGGCCCGAGAGCCTGGTCCTCGATGGAAAGAGGAATTGAAAGGGGGATTTTAAAGGTACTGGTGCAGAGTTATAAAAGTGGGTGAAAGAGCCCTGACTGTTACCTGGTACGGTTTTCCTGCTAAGCAGTGAGTTGAATGTTGTATGCGTACTCACTGGTCTTGTTTTAGTGGATGTCAATGTATTCTTACCTAGAATTGAATACATTGGGAAAGAACCCTAAACTTTGGCCTTAATCGGAATTATTGAGTATTGGATGAACCGTCCTCATGGAGGTGTATGTATTGTGAATTCTCTCCCTGATCCTGATTTGCATCCCATGCCTTTCTATAGGAAGATGTGCCAAATCCAGAAAACCCACTCTGCCACATATGCTGATTTGTATGGGCTCACCCAAATTAAAGCTGGGGATTCTTTCTGGCCAGTAATGGAACCAGGTTTACAGTGTTACAGTGAGGGTGAGTGGTGAGTGTACTTTATTATCACCCAAGTGACCCTGGTGCTTTAGTTTTTCCTGGAAGATGTTTGTATGTATAATGTACACAGTTTTTGGTGTGAAACACCGTAGGGGAAAAAAAAAAAACAAAAAGAGAAGTGTTAGTTTCTATTTCATCTTCAGTGAAGTTTAATTGTAAGTGACACACGTATGTTGAAAAAAGAGAATTCTCCCAAGGGGGGAGATTAGATGAGAATTGATTTAAGGTACAGGATGTGATATTGAATGTTAATATAGTGGAAGTATTGAGATGATTTGAAGAGATATAATTCTGTATTTTACCTGTCTGTGAAAATAAAATGCTATTAGCTGATATATAGGGTGGACTTGTGTGCTGTCTGTGGAGCAGTGTGTCCACGTAAGCCCACCCCATTATTTCCTGTCCTAAATGTAGATTTCTTTGTCACTCTGTGTTTTGCCCAGCCCTGGGTGGGGTATGGTATGGGGATATTATTGCAGGGGCTGACAGGAGATGAGGGCGAGTACAGGGTCCTGTTATGGTTGCTGTGGCACTGGAGTCTATGTCCAGATTTCTTGCTACTGCACATGTGCAAGCACTGGAGACTAAGTCCTATCTTGGAGCCATTGCACATGTGCGGGTGACATCATCGCTGACACGAGGTCACATGTCTCTGACACCTTCTATGCCGATTGGCCGCTGGTCATGTGCTTGTGACACATGGTCACATGTCTCTGACACCTTCTATGCCGATTGGTCGCTGGTCATGTGCTTGTGACGCTTTGCTCGGTGATAGGCCAGCGTGACGTCATTCCTGTCGTTCTGGCAGCGGATTGGCTCTGGTGTCCTCCATCTTGGATGAGGCACAGAGTCTATATAAGACCCTGACGCACGCCGCACGGCGCTCAGTCCTCTTGGTTCATGCATGAGAGTAGACGCTCTGTGCACGTTCCTCTAGGCATCTCTCTGTCTATGCTAGGTGAGCGCTACCGGCAGGGTAGCGTTCTTATACCTTACAGCTTCGGCTGCAGTCCGTATCCTTACCTCTTAGGGGAGCGGACATAGGCAGGTGCCTGAGGCACATGGTCCGGCTGGGCCTTGTGATTCTACTCGTAGGTGGACGTTGCCGCTAGGGTAACGTTCCTTATACTGCATCTGGCAGTTGTTCGTATCCTCGCACACTAGGGGAGCGAACAGAGGTAGGAGCTTTGTGCGGCTTATGCTGCTGTCTGTCTCTTTTGCACCACTAGAAGAGCGGACCTAGGCAGGTGCCATATCTAGTGGTTCGTGTCCTCGCACACTAGTGGAGCGAACGCAGGTAGGAGCTTTGTGCGGCTTACGCTGCTGTTCGTCTCTTTTGCACCACTAGAAGAGCGGACCTAGGCAAGTGCCATATCTAGTGGTTCGTGTCCTCGCACACTAGTGGAGCGAACGAAGGTAGGAGCTTTGTGCGGCTTACGCTGCTGTCCGTCTCCTGGCACCACTAGAGGAACGGACCTATGTAGGTGCCATTTCACACTCACTGCCTTTGTCTTTGTGATTATTAACAGAGACCATTCCACACACCCTCCAAGTAAGGGAGGAATTGCCTTATTTACTAATTATATTCCTCTGTGAGTTTAACAGAGGTATTGCACTCTGCCATAGTCTGCAGCAGAGTCTTTGCATGGTGGACCCTGACTGTCTGATACTCCTTTAGGTTTTATTATCAGACAGCCCCTAGTTACAGGGTCAGCCCAGGGGTCCCTATATAATCCGTATTCCCAGTGACAGATTGAATGCCTCCTGAATGTAGATGTCACAATCCATGTCACTCCCTCCCAGGCCTCTTCAGACGCTATTTTTTGGCCAACACCTTCTTCCTTTTTTAGCGGTTGTTTCTTATCGGTAATTATTTTTAGCGGCCGTTTTAACTCAGACACTACATAGTTCATCTTTTGACGCCATTTTAGTCCAGCCGACACCCAGTGCCCCATTTTTGTTTCAGCAGCCAAAGCCACTGCTCTGTTTATTGCTGATGCAGCAGAGGCTGCAGAGGGGGGACATAGGGACCTGAAACACACACTCTGTTTTTGGTCATATATGCAGTTGTGCCCCATTGTATTCCCACTAATGAACCTTAGCAGAGGATATTGCTGATAGTCCTGTGGAAACCTTTTCCCTTCACTTTTGCATGTTTGTTTTTGCTGTACCTAGTACACAATTTAGTAGACCATATAGACTGCTCACTATTAGTCCTGATGGACGGTGAATATTTAATAGTTTGCAGGGTCTGACAGGAGAGAGGGATACGCTGGAGGCCCGACCCTGACCACCATCAGGTCTACCGTCGGGATGAGGGAGAGTGCAGGGCCCCCAGTTACAGGGTCAGCACAGGAGAGGTAGAGTAGATACGCTCCACTGCTTTTTCCTAGTTGTGTATATGTAGTCAGGGGGTGCTGCTTGCTAGTTTCCAAACACTCTTGTGCTCTTTTCTCTTTCCCCAGGGTTTTAGGGGATCTTAGTTTTTAGAATTTCAGTGTTCTCCTGACCGAAAGTTACACCCATTGCTCTTTCTTAGAAACCTGGGTATAGTCCTTTGTATCAGGTCTCCGAGAGCCCATATGCAAACAACTAAAGCTGGTAACTCCTGATTACAGAAGTGAAGGACCAAGACACCCTCCTTCAAGTGTCAAGATGTCTGGAGGTGAATCTAGCAGCTCACAAGATCACCCCACATACAGATGTGCTGCAGTCACAGTCACCTGAGTTACAGTCACAGTCACCTGAGTTACAGTCACAGTCACCTGAGTTACAGTCACAGTCACCTGAAGAGTATCGTCACGTCATCTCCAGCCCAGAAGTCATTCTACCTGTTTGCCATGGAAGAAGACAGCAGCCCTTTGAATACTACTCAGCCAGATTGAACACCTACCTAAAGCACCAGTTGAATATCAGTGCCCATATGACATCACTGCTCCCTGACAAAGTCACCCTCTCCCGGCGTGCGGTCCTTAATCCTGCTAAACTTCACCCTCTTCCAAGGGGGGAGTGTCCCACCTCTGACACCTTGGTGGAAGAGGTAGTCGACTCTGGCATAGCTGAGGAAACTCTGGATTCGATACAGTGACGGATACACCTTTGGACCCTGACTTAACCCCTTTGCGGATGGATCAAGATGTGCATCAAAAAGACGGTTCCACATGGGTATGGTGGTGGTAGCAGAAGACGCTGTGCTGATAGAGCAGTCGCTACCCGCATGCCTGTCTGTGAAGAAGCAGATGTATGTGCTCTCGCTGAAGCCTGCAAGATGGCAGCCAGCATCTACTCTGTATGGAAGACAAGAGACTTGATCACTGCCAATGGAACTGTACGCCGCCATGAGGCCATAGAAGAATGGATGGAAGCTTTGCTATTGCCAGACAGAGTCGCGGTGAGCAGGGTTGAGGCCTACATTGGAGGAGTCAAGGGAAGCAGTAAGAAGTGCCCTCACTGACAGAACATCCAAAGAAGCCCCAAGACCACTTACCAAAGAAACAGTCAGTCAATCTGTGCTTTTTGAATGACCCCGATGTGAAGAAGAAAGGAAAAATGGAAAGTCTTGAGAAAACATTGTCCTGACCCTACAAGAGCAAGCCTCAGAAAAAGAAGAGGACTGAGATAGGGTGCAGCTGTGGGCTCCCGGAGACCATGGAAAGTGGCTAGTGACCTGCTTTCACTGCCAGCCAAAGAGATATGGCAGGCCTTAGACACAGAACTGACTCTACACACCCCATACCAGCCACAGAATAGAGGGAAGGTTGGGAGGATGGGGCAGTGTAGAAAGCAAGGGCATGAGAGTCTTCCCCTTGAATTGTTCAGTGTCAGGCACACCCCAGCAGGGACCACTAGGTTGAGACCCTATGAAATCCTGTTTAGAAGTACCCCCAGATACTTCAACTAAGCTTGTTGTTTGTTTAACTAAACATTTGCCTAATATACGTTTTTAAGTTTTCTCCTCCAGATCCAACCAGATCTAGATTTTTCTCTTTTCTTTTCCTCTCTGTTTTCCTCTCTTTCTCTCTCTTTCCTCAATCTTTCTCTCTTCTCAATCTTTCTCTCTCTCTTCCTCTCTCTTCTCTCACTCTTTTTTCTTTCGGACGAAGATCCATGCATTCCACAACAAAGAGATGTCGGACCTGAGACCAGGAGATGGCGGCTGTCTTCCCTCTTCTACCCGATACTTTGTGCCAGGACAATGATATCTAAGCCTGTGGACCAGAAGATGACTGTGCATCCCATCTTTGATGATGTCCCACCATTACCGCCTGAGGACTGAGGAGCATGAGACTTTGGTTGAAACCAACCCTGATAAATATTAGCCAATTAGAGGACTACTGCCACGTTCCCTATCCTGAATAACGTGTGCCAGTGGAACATAGCCATGAGGACAGTCTAGAGAATACGGTCAGAATCTGGCTTCCTATGCATAGTCTGTTGGGTGGGAAGATTCATCCACAAGGGATGGGGTATCTCGTATGTGAGTGAGGTAATCATCGGCATTAGGACAGATCAATAGACTTGGGAAAGTAAGGAAAGACTTTTGGCTATCTCCAAAGGGGGGACTGTTAAGGACAAGATTATGAACTATTAGGAGTATATATGAAGATATCCAAAAACCAGGATTTAAGATACTGTTTCAGACTGTGTACCGCACCTAGTTCTGCATTCAGACGTAAGACTCAGACAGTCTGGGCTATTCATGTGATGAGTGAATCATGCTGACATTGCTTAATATAAATGAGGAAGCAAGCACATTACAGTATATTGTATATCACAGAATAAGCTGTTCTATTTTATCCAATAGGAGATGTGTTACGTATTATTGGCTGCTAGCCAATAAGTCCGTTTAAATGTATTTTCACTTCCAGATTAAATCAGTCTTACTTTCTATTCATATCCGAGTACGTCTCTGGTGTGTGTGAAAGAGAGTGGTATGCATGCTACCACAAGTGACTCATAATTTGGACTGCAGACAGTTTAAGAGGGATGCATGACTAGATTGCATCAAAGTAAATTTATGGCCAACATTAACACTCTAAACGGGGATTATATCTCTCTTTACCCCAGTTTGAAAAGATTAATGAATTAAAGCAGGCGAGATTTCCCTGTAAAATGGCAATAAATTGATATTGAACCGCAGTGGAACGCAAGCCTGCGTCTCATCCAACAACTGATGATGTAATCCTGGGCTGTTTGGTCGTCTGTTAAAGACGATCACGGAGGTGTGGTTTCACTTCTGTGTGAAACACACAGCGTGCGTTCCAGAAGTCACACTGGAGGGGGAGGGCCTTCTTCACATGATCAGAACTTGAGTCCCCAGACATAGTACCTCCCTCTGTGATTGAGCTTAAGTGAGCATGCGTGGCGTCTATTTAATGGCGGCGCCCATAGCCTCAAGCGTGGCAGAGAATATATGCATACACTAGAGACAAGTTGTCAAACTGGGTGTGGGGAGAAACACCCAGTAAGTGGATTCCTGGGAATAAGGAAGGCTGAAACACAAAGAAGGGGGGGGAAACCAGGGGCTCCTGCGCTGACCCTGACACTGGGGGGCTAGCCCTTAAACCACAGGTACCTATAATGTTTTAGGAGGTGTGGCCCACCAACGTGCCCCTGTCTAGGACTAAATTCCACCACCCACCAATCCACGGATGGAAAAAAAACCACAAAAATAACCAGGAAAAAAGGAAAACAACAACTTATCTTGAGAGGGAATCTTCAGGATACACAGCAACAGTAGTCTGAAGCCGCATGCACTCCTGAGCAAACAACTTCCCCAAGTGAAGAGTATAACCCTCACTGGAGGAGTGAGAGGCCCCAAGTTATAAAGGCCCTTAATTACCAGCTAGAGGAAAGGCCCCTCCAACCTGGCAAGGAAACAGAAAAAAAAACTAAATCAAGCCCTTAAAGGGACAGCGTCCATTAACGTCTGGACGATCGCTGGGCCCTTCTGCACCTGGTCCCAGCAGCAGCACCTGAAGGTCCAGACACATCCGTAACACAAGTGTGATAAGTGTTGCGGTGTATCTTTAGTGGGGGAATCTTTGCACTTTACCTGTGGGCAACCTATTTTAAACAGGAATTTTTGTCCCCTTTGTAGTTTGTTTTCTGGCAGAACCTATAACACTGAATGTAGTACAGCAAATATGAATACCAAAACTCCCCTGATGAGTGAAGGTGACAACGAAACGCATCAGGAGTGATTATATGGGTCTGCAAACTGTGCTATAACAGAATGAAATTTTGATCTACATGGAAAATTTAACTCCTGAAAACAGGTGGCAGGTGGCGACTATGAAAGTGAAAGGTCGACCATGATGGACTACTCTGTGCTGAGAGTCATTTGAAGAATCTATTTTCTGGTGAGACCTTTCCATATCATATACACGGATGGTCATATTGAGAAATGATATCTGGTGGTTCTGAATGATGAATGTTTGTCTCATTATTTGTCCCTCATAAAAATCCCAGTTTTCCTGTTTTGGGGGGCAGTTCCACTCGAAGGATACTTTGTGGATATTTTGATATTGTTACTGATTGGGAAGTGTCCCAACAGGCATGTGACCCAGCAGGCATGTGTGTTGTGTTTTAGTGTTCACGTTTTTATGTGACTATTTTCACTTTTAAGCCATCACTTTAGTAAAAGTTAAGTTTTATGAGTCTTTATTCTAATTTAGGAGTTGTTTCTTATATCTCCTAAACCCATTTCCGCTTGTTACAAGTTTAAATTTATGGGTTTCTGATTTATCTAAATTGCATGATATCCGGCTTATTATTACAAACAGAGGTATGACAAGTGGGACAGGGCTGGTAGAGGACAGACAGAAACAGGTAGGAGGGAAAGGGTGCATGGCAGGACAGATTGGACAACTCACCAGAGCCATGTACACACACTATGAGGCATAGACTATAACTGGTGCTGAACTGGAAACTGGAACAAGGCAGGGAAAAATTAACCACTGACATATCCAGGCCGGATCTGGGAGAAACCACAGTGGCAGATACTGGCCTGGATCATGATACCAGGTTTATTTTAGCTACATGGACTGCCTCCTTCCTTACTAATAGTAAATGTTCAGGGTTGCAGAACCATCTTGTTACGTCACTGCCGGAGTCTGCTCCAGTGACTTCTGCTCCGATCGCTAGGCGACGCCGTGTTCCTGCCGTGGATGGTGCTGGTGATGGGAGAGAAGTTGATGCCAGCGGCACCAGTGAGCGCAGGCTCTGATCATCCACTGGGCTGGGTTAGCTTGGGATCTGCAGTACCGCTGGCTGACTGTGGGTGGCATGTGTTTTCCAGCTGAAGTTGCCAGCGTTCAGCTACAGCCAATGGGAAGACACCACACCCTTCTTATTTCCCCTCCTGTCACATGATTACTGCCAGATATAGTTCTGATTTTCCTGGCTCCTGTTACGTCCTATTCTGTTTGTGATTCCTGTGTTGACTTCTGCGTGTTTTTGACTACCCTTCTGCCTACTGTTTTTGTACCTTGCTGCCCGACCCAGATCTGACCTCTGCTACGTTTGCTGACTACGTCACTGCCTGCCGATTCTGTCCCTGTTCCGCAATTCCTGGTTTGACCCTGCCTGACTACTACTCTCATCGGACTGCAGCCTTCCACAGGTAGTGATCTCCAGGGTCCTGTGTAATTCCAAATCCCTGTATAGGTGTCATGATTCGCCTCCCTATCCATATGGCTAGGGGCCGGAGCCTTCTCTCGGGCCTCACTTCCGGCCCCTGGATGCCTTAAAAGCTGACACTTCCAGTGAACCAGCGCCGGCTATAAGCTTAGCTCTGCTTTGCCTGTGATTGCTGGTCCTGAGAGTGATATCCTGATCTGTCTGTTCCTGTGCCCCCGTGCCCTTGTTTGTGTTCTGTCCCCTGGTCGTCCCTCCTGTCCTGTGTCCCCTCTCCTATTTCCTTACTCGGTTGCTTCCTTTGGTACTGACCTTGGCCTGACTTTGACTTTGCTTCTGCTCGCTCCTCCGGTCCTGCTTCTCCCCGTACGATGTTTGACCCAGCCTGTCTGACTATTCCTCACATACCCTGCAGTTCTGCCTCTCAGCTGTGCTGATTAGGCAGTGCATGAGAACGCTGTGCATTTCCTTCCTGGTTCTCATTGCTCTGTGTAGTGTCATCTGCTGCAGAGCTGTGGCTCCCCCTGGTGGCAGCATTACAGTATAGCCGGCCTCAATAGGCTTTATCTCCCATAGGAAAAAAAAAAAAAAGCCATTTAATTCTTGGTAGTGGGATCCAACTTTGCAGGATAGCAGACTGTAATGGATCCACTCAGTACTTTGTGCGAGCAAGTAGCCAACCTTACGCAGCTGGTGCAGGATTTGGCTGCAGAGCATCGCACCCTGGTAGCTTCACACAACATTCTGCAGAGTGAGGTTTCTGCTTCTGCGAGGGCCACCGCAGTGGCAGTTACCTCTCAAACCGTAGGACAGCATAGTCCCACTGATGTCCAACTGACCTCCCCCGAACCCACGGTGATGCTCCCCGATAAATTCTCTTGGGAGAAAAACCTATTTCGGACATTTAGGGAGAGTTGTAGGCTTCTTTTTACTCTCCGGCCTCGGTCCTCGGGGAATGAGACCCAGCGGGTGGGGATCATGATGTCGTTACTTAGAGGGGGTCCCCAGACCTGGGCGTTTTCCCTACCCCCTTCAGCCCCGGAACGGCATTCGGTTGACCTCTTCTTTGACTCCCTCGGGGTGATATATGGCGAACCAGACCGTGTACGGGTGGCTGAGGACAGGATCATGTGTCTCACTCAGGGAAACCACACTGCTGAGCTATATTGTTCTGAGTTTCGGCAGTGGTCCACTGAGGTACGGTGGAATGATTCTGCACTCAGGTGCCAATTCCGGAGAGGTCTTTCGGTCTCCCTGAAAGACGCTTTGGCTCTGCACCCTCCTCCCAGCACCTTGGATGATGCGATGACGGAGGCAGTTCGTATGGACCGCAGATTACGGGAAAGAAGGGGAACCATGCGTGAGATTCTGCCCCCTCTACCTAGGGCACCTTCTTTGCTGGCTATGGAACAGATGGAAGTTGGAGCCATCTGTCAAGATGAGAAGGAGAGGAGAAGACGCCGGGATCTCAAGCTGTGCTTCTATTGTGGACACCATGGACACTGGAGGAAAGACTGCCCGGCTTGCCCCTCCGCTAAACAGTCGTCGGGAAACTTCTAAGTCTGGGTAACGGTCGAGGAGGTTGCCCAGACTATCAGGTACCTTTCCTCTCCTCCAATAAGATACTTTTGAATGTCGACCTTCGGGTCAAGGAGTCGGTCTGGTCTGCTACTGCCTTTGTTGACTGTGGGTCCGCTATGAACTTCATTGACTCTGAGTTGGTCCAAAGATTAGAGTTAGGGACAGTGAGGTTAGAAGGACCCATTCAACTCCTGGCACTTGATAAAACACCGCTGCCTCAAAACCTCATTCGGTTTGCTACAGAAAAATTTACTCTGGTGATCGGGTCTCTGCATTCTGAAACTATTTCTTGTTTTGTAATGGCCAATATCCCTGCTGGATTAGTGTTGGGGTATCCATGGTTAAGGTTACATAATCCCGTTATTGATTGGGAGTGTCGTACCATAGTCAAATGGAGTCCTGCTTGTCATAAAAGGTGTTTACAATCTGTACCTGTGTTCTCCGTATGTCCTGAGGGTCTTCCGGAATACCTGAGGGACTACGGAGACGTATTCTCGGAAACAGAGGCCGAGGTTTTGCCGCCTCATCGCCCATATGACTGTGCCATCGATTTACTTCCCAATACCAAATTGCCCAAGGCCCGTTTATATCACCTCTCGGGTCCAGAAAGGGCTGCTATGAAATCATACATATCTGATAGTATACGTAAAGGGCATATCCGTCCTTCTTCTTCCCCTGTGGCTGCTGGGGTCTTTTTTGTAAAGAAGAAGGACGGAGGATTAAGGCCATGTCTCGATTTCCGAGAATTAAAAAAAATTACTGTGAAAAACACGTATCCGCTTCCACTCATCCCTGATCTCTACAACCAACTCTCTGAAGCCCGGTGCTTTACCAAACTAGATCTCAGGGGGGCCTATAATCTTATCCGTATTAGAGAAGGGGATGAGTGGAAAACGGCCTTTCTGACGTCAGAGGGGTTATTCGAGAATTTGGTGATGCCTTTTGGTCTAACAAATGCCCCTGCGGTGTTTCAAAATTTCATCAACGATATCTTCTCTGATTTTCTTGGTCGTTTTGTGGTCATCTATCTCGATGACATTTTGATTTATTCTGCCGATAGAGATACGCATATTATGCATGTTCGCTCAGTATTACAGAGATTACGTGATAACCATCTGTTTGCCAAGCTTGAAAAATGTGTTTTCTCTGTTCAGGAAATAGCCTTTCTTGGGTTACTCCTTTCTCGTGATGGGTTTAAAATGGACCCAGGAAAGGTGCAGGCTATCGTGGATTGGGTGCACCCCAGGGATATCAAGGTGCTACAATGCTTTTTGGGTTTCGCAAATTATTATCGAAGGTTCATTAAGGGGTTTTCTCAAATTGCCAAGCCATTGACTGACCTTACACAGAAAGGGGCGGATCTGCAGAACTGGTCGCAAACGGCTGTCCAGGCCATTCTTGAGTTAAAGGACCGGTTCATGTCCGCCCCAGTCCTGGTACAGCCTGACCTCGAGGCGCCGTTTGTTGTTGAGGTGGACGCCTCAGAGGTGGGGGTGGGAGCTGTTCTCTCTCAGGGCCCTGCTACTCTGACTAATCTGCGACCATGTGCGTTCTTCTCCAAGAAATTCACTCCAGCTGAGAGGAACTATGATGTGGGTAACCGTGAATTATTGGCGGTAAAGTTGGCATTCGAAGAATGGTGGCATTTTTTGGAGGGTGCTGTTCACCGTATTACTGTCATCACTGATCATAAAAACCTCGCGTATATCGAGTCCTCCAAGAGATTGACGCCTCGACAAGCGAGGTGGGCTCTTTTCTTTTCTAGATTTCATTTTTTGTATTACTTTTCGGCCGGGGTCTAAAAACGTGAGGGCATATGCACTGTCTCGTAGTTTGGACCCGGTGTCACCTCCAGAGCCTCCTTCCTCCATTCTTCCACGAGGGGTGGTGGTCGCTGCATTGTCGTCCGAGTTAGAGGCTGAGGTCAGGGAGGCCCAGTCCTCAGCGCCATCTTCCGCTCCAGACACTAAACTGTTTGTCCCTTTGCACCTCCGGTTACGAGTACTTCAAGAGTTCCATGAGTCCGTACTTAGTGGCCATCCTGGAGTTACAGCCACTCGCAGACTGTTTTGGTGGCCATCTCTTCACTCAGATGTTGCTCGGTTTGTGTCTGACTGTGCTACATGTGCCCGTGCTAAGGTATATCGTAACTGGCCGGCCGGGGAACTGGTTCCATTACCTGTTCCTGAAAGACCATGGACCCACTTGTCCATGGATTTCATTACGGACCTCCCTGTCTCAAATGGTATGACTGTGATCTGGATGGTGGTGGATCGTTTTAGTAAACAGGCACCTTTTGTTCCCCTCTCCGGTCTACCTTCTGCTGCGGCCCTTGCCAACCACTTTATTGACCAGGTGGTTCGGTTACATGGGTTGCCCCTGAATATTGTGTCTGACAGGGGGGTACAATTCATTTCTCGGTTTTGGAGGGCCTTGTGCAGGCGGTTGGGAATTGAGTTGTCCTTCTCGTCCGCCTATCATCCCGAGTCCAATGGGCAGACGGAAAGGACGAATCAGACCCTTGAGCAAATCCTGCGGTGCTTGGTTTCTGCTCAGCAGGAGGATTGGTGTACATTTTTGCCCCTTGCGGAGTTTGCATTCAATAGCAGAGTCCATCAGTCTACGGGAACTTCTCCCTTCTTCTGTAATTACGGGTTTCACCCTCACTTCGGGACCTTCTCTAGAGTGGATTCGGGGTGTCCAGGGGCCGACTCCATCGTTCAGCATCTGGGGGAGGTGTGGAAGGAGGTACGGCGGTGCATCGTGATGGCTCAACAGTCCCAGAAACGCCAAGCGGACAAACGCCGTTCTCTGGGACCCCCCTTTCAGGTGGGGGACAAAGTGTGGCTGTCCACTCGGAATATCATGCTCAGGGTTCCGTCTGCTAAGTTGGGTCCTAAGTTTATAGGGCCCTATGAGATCATCGAAGTGATCAACCCGGTGGCCTTTCGGTTGCAACTGCCCCAGACCTTGCGTATTCCTAATGTATTGCATACCTCCTTGCTTAAGCCATTTGTCCCTTCGGTGGTGGACTCTCAGACCCCTCCGGCTCCGCTACTGGTGGACGGTGAGGAGGAGTACAAAATTCAGCGTATTATCGACTCTCGTTGGGTTCGTAGTTCCCTCCAGTATCTGATTCATTGGAAGGGTTACGGTCCGGAGGACCGGTCCTGGGTGCCAGCTCGCTCCGTGCGGGCTGATCGGTTAATTGCGGCTTTCCACCGTAAGTATCCTGGGAAGCCTGGGGGTCCGGTGGCCCCCCCTTGAGGAGGGGGTACTGTCATGATTCGCCTCCCTATCCACATGGCTAGGGGGCGGAGCCTTCTCTCGGGTCTCACTTCCGGCCCCTGGATGCCTTAAAAGCTGACACTTCCAGTGAACCAGCGCCGGCTATAAGCTTAGCTCTGCTTTGCCTGTGATTGCTGGTCCTGTGAGTGATATCCTGATCTGTCTGTTCCTGTGCCCCCGTGCCCTTGTCTGTGTTCTGTCCCCTGGTCGTCCCTCCTGTCCTGTGTCCCCTCTCCTATTTCCTTACTCGGTTGCTTCCTTGGTACTGACCTTGGCCTGACTTTGACTTCGCTTCTGATCGCTCCTCCGGTCCTGCTTCTCCCCGTACGGTGTTTGACCCAGCCTGTCTGACTATTCCTCACATACCCTGCAGTTCTGCCTCTCAACTGTGCTGATTAGGCAGTGCATGAGAACGCTGTGCATTTCCTTCCTGGTTCTCATTGCTCTGTATAGTGTCGTCTGCTGCAGAGCTCTGGCTCCCCCTGGTGGCAGCATTACAATAGGGGTTAAAGGGTTTCAGGGTTCTGGGGGTCCTACTTGGTGAGTGGCTTCCCTCTAGCCTCCCCTTTACAGCCCATCTGAGTCTGTGGATCCAGGCAGGCGTTACACATCTACAAATATATCCTTAGAGACAAGTGTCCTGATAACGATTTACCAGGGGGCATTGAACTAAAGAGCTGGAAGAAGAAATAAGGTGGCTTAACATTTTCATAACATTTACCAGAAAGTGTCTAATCCTTTGAAAGCAAGTTATTTGTTTATGAAACATATACAAATAAAAATATATACTTAGTACTTGTTCCCTCTTGTAATACTGAAAATGACCTTTTTTTTCCAGAAGGCATGCACTGCATGGATAGGAACCATGGTTGTGCCCACATTTGCAGAGAAACACCTAAAGGTGTGTCCTGTGAATGCCGACCAGGATTTGAGCTGACAAGAAATCAAAAAGAATGCAAATGTAAGTATGTTAACGATTTGCAGGTTAACTAGCAGATGCAACACAATTAGGATTTGGAAAACTATGTCTAAGTTGTCAAGGCATATTGGAGGAATGTTACAACAAATTAAAAGAACCGTTACTTATCCATTGAATCCCCACACTGCTGCAGGGCCAGTTTCTGGTCTGAACAATATGACATCACTATTTAAGGACATTAAACAAAGACTGTTGGGGAGCACTTCTAGACTAGTCACTTATGGGATAAGACAATTTGCATAAATTTTGCAGCCATTACAAGGTTTACACTTATCGCATTGAATTTCTCCAAATAGTGAGGCTTTGTATAGATAGCAGCCCGTGTATATATAGAGTCAAGTCTAAAAATACTTGGACAGTGATGCAACTTTTGGCAGCTGTTTACCAATACATATTCAAAAATACAGTAATATAATCAATATAAGTTTCAAGTATAGACTCAACTTTAATTTGAGGATATTCACATCCTAATTGGAGAAAGGGTTTAGGAATTACACCTATTTAATATGTAGCTGCCTCTTTTTCAATGGACGAAAATAACTGGACAATTATCTGAAAAGCTCTTTAATGTGCTGTATGGGCTATTTTTTTGTTAATCCATCATCTATTAAGTAGCTAAAAGGTCTTGAGCTGATTACAGGTGGAGTATGTGCATTTGGAAGTGTAGCGCCCCTGAACCCCTCAGGGCACTACTAGGTACTGCATCCTGACAAAGATGCAGGACCTACCCCCAGGGACCTGGAAGACCAGTGCCAGTACCACCAAAACACATAACATCCCCAGTTTCCCACTCCCAATTAGGGATGACTGATTAGTCCGAGACCCAATGGATGGCCACCCAGAGGTGGAGCCAGTCCAGTCCACTAGCCGACAACTCGGTGGGAGGGGACAGACAGACACAGACAGACACTCAGGGAGTCCGGTAGTGACATTTGAAGGGGACGGACGTGTCTCCAAGCGGGGTCGTGTAACAGTGACCTAGGTGGCAAGGAGAGTGGTTGCCAGGGAGGATAAAGCCAGGTACCTCTGGAACTAGAGCACCGACAGGGCACAGCTCCCTAGGTCAGGCGACAGCTTCAGGCAACCTGACAAATACCTGCACAGTGAGGGGACCTTCACCTACCTCACTGACCCAAGAATCCGGGGGCACCAGCAGTAAACATTGAGCCAGGGACCGGAATAGAACACCGACCCTACAAGGTTCGCACTGCCCGCTGTACGGACGAGAGACTGCCGACAGACATTAAGGGACCCGCAAACGCTCCAAGCTATGAGGTCCCACCAACCAGTGAGAGGTGTCGGGGAAAAAGACTACCAGGTCACCACGCCGGCACTGGGACAAAAGGGACCAGGGGTCTGAACTAGCCATCCTCAGTGCTGCTCAACATCACTGTGAGTAAAAAAGAAGTTGCACTGCATTCCCATAGTGTGGTCTTCCTTTTTTCTGCGACGGATCCCACCATCCACTCCCTGGGGCCCGGCCCTACTTGCGGAGGGCCTACCATCCAGGCTGCCACCACCATAAGCCCCTTTGGTAACAGACTGTGCAGTGGCGGTTCCATCACCATAACCGCAACCCGCAAGTGGTGTCACAATATAAACTCTTTCATCTCCCCTGTACATATTTCCCATTAAAGAAGCGTCCTTAGAGTCACGGAATTGGGCATCGGCTGTTACACAACCATGACACAGCATCCCCGTACATATACGGCCTGGGACCGAGTACCCCATGTACATATACGGCCTGGGACCGAGTACCCCATAGCCCTGGGTGACACAGAAGCTGTTGTTGTGAACCAACAACATGTGGTTAAAGATGCTCTCAATGTAATAAAAATTGATCATTAGGTGGGAAAAAAAGAAGAAATCTATCAGAAAGATAGCAAAAATGATAGAAGTAACCAAAAAATAGTTTGGTAAATTCCGGAAAAAAAAAAAAAAACTAGTGACTTTGGGAGCTCAAAAAGCCCTGAACATCCACGGAAGTCAAAGGTGAATAATTGCAGAAGAATTTCGTTGGTGAACAACACACACCAGGAGATAGGTATTTCACTATAAACCTGTACCAGAATGATGGGAACAAGAAAGTGTGGAGTAGGCTTGGAACAGGTCATGATTTCAAAGCACAGCACATACAGTCATATGAAAAAGTTTGGGCACCCCTATTAATGTTAACCTTTTTTCTTTATAACAATTTCGGTTTTTGCAACAGCTATTTCAGTTTCATATATCTAATAACTGATGGACTGAGTAATATTTCTGGATTGAAATGAGGTTTATTGTACTAACAGAAAATGTAAAATCTGCATTTAAACAAAATTTGACCGGTGCAAAAGTATGGGCACCCTTATCAATTTCTTAATTTGAACACTCCTAACTACTTTTTACTGACTTACTAAAGCACTAAATTGGTTTTCTAACCTCATTGAGCTTTGAACTTCATAGGCAGGTGTATCCAATCATGAGAAAAGGTATTTAAGGTGGCCACTTGCAAGATGTTCTCCTATTTGAATCTCCTATGAAGAGTGGCATCATGGGCTCCTCAAAACAACTCTGAAATGATCTGAAAACAAAGATTATTCAACATAGTTGTTCAGGGGAAGGATACAAAAAGTTGTCTCAGAGATTTAAACTGTCAGTTTCCACTGTGAGGAACATAGTAAGGAAATGGAAGAACACAGGTAGAATTCTTGTTAAGCCCAGAAGTGTCAGGCCAAGAAAAATATCAGAAAGGCAGAGAAGAAGAATGGTCAGAACAGTCAAGGACAATCCCCAGACCACCTCCAAAGACCTGCAGCATCATCTTGCTGCAGATGGTGTCAATGTGCATCGGTCAACAATACAGCGCACTTTGCACAAGGAGAAGCTGTATGGGAGAGTGATGCGAAAGAAGACGTTTCTGCAAGCACGCCACAAACAGAGTCGCCTGAGGTATGCAAAAGCACATTTGGACAAGCCAGTTACATTTTGGAAGAAGGTCCTGAGTACTGATGAAACAAAAATTGAGTTGTTTGGTCATACAAAAAGGCGTTATGCATGGAGGCAAAAAAACACGGCATTCCAAGAAAAGCACTTGCTACCCACAGTAAAATTTGGTGGACGTTCCATCATGCTTTGGGGCTGTGTGGCCAATGCCGGCGCCAGGAATCTTGTTAAAGTTGAAGGTCACATGGATTCAACTCAGTATCAGCAGATTCTTGACAATAACGTGCAAGAATCAGTTGAAGTTGAAGTTACGCAGGGGATGAATATTTCAGCAAGACAATGATCCAAAACACTGCTCCAAATCTACACAGGCATTCATGCAGAGGAACAATTACAATGTTCTGGAATGACCATCCCAGTCCCGAGACCTGAATATCATTGAAAATCTGTGGGATGATTTGAAGCATGCTGTCCATGCTCGGCGACCATCAAACTTAACTGAACTGGAATTGTTTTGTAAACAGGAATGGTCAAATATACCTTCATCCAGGATCCAGGAACTCATTAAAAGCTACAGGAAGCGACTAGAGGCTGTTAGTTTTGCAAAAGGAGGATCTACAAAATATTAATGTCCCATTTATGTTGAGGTGCCCATACTTTTGCACCGGTCAAATTTTGTTTAAATGCGGATTGCACATTTTCTGTTAGTACAATAAACCTCATTTCAATACAGAAATATTACTCAGTCCATCAGTTATTAGATATATGAAACTGAAATAGCTGTTGCAAAAACCTAAATTGTTATAAAGAAAAAAGGTTAACATTAATAGGGGTGCCCAAACTTTTTCATATCACTGTATTATGTAAACCATGTTAAAGGTAGTGTAATGGCATGGACATGCATGGTTTATAATGGCACTGGGACACTAGTGTTTATTAATGTTGTGATTGAAAAGAAAAGCAGCCAGATGAGTTCTGAAGTGTTCAAAGCTATACATTTTACTAAGATTTAACCAAATGCAGCAAGGTTGATTGGTCGGTGTTTCACAGTACAGATGGACAATTCCCCAAAACATAATGTCAATCACCAGATCTGAACCTCATCAATCTGCATTTCACATACTTACGACAAAACATAAGGCAGTAAGACCCAAAAACAAGCAAAAACTGAAGTCATTTTCAGTAAAGGCTTCGCAAAGCATCACAATGGAGAAAACCCAATGTTTGTTGATGTCCATGACTTCCAGACTTCAGGCAGTCATTGCTTGCAAAGGATTCTCAACACAGTTTTAAAAATGAACATTTTATTCATGGTAAAGTTAATTTGTCCAATTACTTTTGAGCCCCTTAAAATACTATAAATAGGACATGAGTGGGCATGGCAAGTAATCTGTACATCATACTTCATAGGGAGATTTCCAAACAATTTCCCATTTGCTGGAAATGGATTTGCAATATCGCAAATGGAATTGACAGATCATGAGGCTGATGTGCACTTAATATTTATGACCATGATAACATTTACATATGTTTGAGATAGAAGGTATTTGTTTCAAAATTATTTCAAGATCCTAAGTTTGAAAATGAGGGCAAATATAAATTATGCATTGCATAAAAGGTAAGAAAAAATATGAGCACTCACCGGTTGTTTGCTGTGTGGAAAAACCTTTTATTCAGGCATCGGAGTTACATGCTGTGCAGGGAGGGGAGAGGGAAGGAACGGGCAGCACGTGTAGACGACGATCATTTCGCATACCTGCGGTGCTTCGACGGGTCTGATAGCACCGCAGGTGTGCGAAACGATCATCGTCTACACGTGCTGCCCGTTCCTAAATAATAGAATAAAAGAATAAAAGGTTTTTCCACACAGCAAACAACCGGTGAGTGCTCATATTTTTTCTTACCTTTTATGCCTTGAACTCTTGTGGACTTTGTATATGAGCACCACGGAGCTGTGATTATCCTGGCAAAAAAACAGTTAAACGCATTACTGGCAGAGTGTACAGCAGTGGCATGCTTGGTTGTGAACTGATCCTGACTATATAGAGTAGTGCCCTGCCTTTTTCCTTCTCAGCTTTCCCCATAAATTATGCATTTATGACATTTCTAAAATATTATCTGTGCCATACCATAGAGGTAGTGGTAGACTAGAGAGACAAATTAGTTTAGTGTGGAAAGTCCAACTTATTTTGTTTACGTCTACTGTATGTTGTAGAATCTGAAACCAAAATCTTATAATTTTTCATCTTCCCAAACTCAATGTTACTGACTAGCACAAGATGTATCAAATTAATTCTATTCTATATTTTCTAATTGCTTCTTGTCTACAGTGACATGTAATTATGGAAATGGTGGTTGTCAACATACTTGTGATGACACTGATCATGGTCCACGTTGTGGCTGTCATGTAAAGTTTGTACTGCATTCTGATGGAAAAACTTGTATAGGTAAGTGAATTAGTGTAAGCATATTTTGTTTTAACAAACTATTACTGCTTGATGTTGTTGCTTTATATATACAGTCATATGAAAAAGTTTGGGCACCCCTATTAATGTTAACCTTTTTTCTTTATAACAATTTGGGTTTTTGCAACAGCTATTTCAGTTTCATATATCTAATAACTGATGGACTGAGTAATATTTCTGGATTGAAATGAGGTTTATTGTACTAACAGAAAATGTGCAATCCGCATTTAAACAAAATTTGACCGGTGCAAAAGTATGGGCACCTCAACATAAAAGTGACATTAATATTTTGTAGATCCTCCTTTTGCAAAAATAACAGCCTCTAGTCGCTTCCTGTAGCTTTTAATGAGTTCCTGGATCCTAGATGAAGGTATATTTGACCATTTCTGTTTACAAAACAATTCCAGTTCAGTTAAGTTTGATGGTCGCAGAACATGGACAGCACGCTTCAAATCATCCCACAGATGTTCAATGATATTCAGGTCTGGGGACTGGGATGGCCATTCCAGAACATTGTAATTGTTCCTCTGCATGAATGCCTGAGTAGATATGGAGCGGTCCTTTGGATCATTGTCTTGCTGAAATATCCATCCCCTGTGTAACTTCAACTTCGTCACTGATTCTTGCACATTATTGTCAAGAATCTGCTGATACTGAGTTGAATCCATGCGACCCTCAACTTTAACAAGATTCCCGGTGCTGGCATTGGCCACAGAGCCCCAAAGCATGATGGAACCTCAACCAAGTTTTACTGTGGGTAGCAAGTGCTTTTCTTGGAATGCCGTGTTTTTTTGCCTCCATGCATAACGCTTTTTTGTATGACCAAACAACTCAATCTTTGTTTCATCAGTCCACAGGACCTTCTTCGAAAATGTAACTGGCTTGTCCAAATGTGCTTTTGCATACCTCAGGCGACTGTTTGTGGCGTGTTTGCAGAAACGGCTTATTTCGCATCACTCTCCCATACAGCTTCTCCTTGTGCAAAGTGCGCTGTATTGTTGACCGATGCACATTGACACCATCTGCAGCAAGATGATGCTGCAGGTCTTTGGAGGTGGTCTGTGGATTGTCCTTGACTGTTCTGACCATTCTTCTTCTCTGTCTTTCTGATATTTTTCTTGGCCTGCCACTTCTGGGCTTAACAAGAACTGTACCTGTGTTCTTCCATTTCCTTACTATGTTCCTCACAGTGGAAACTGACAGTTTAAATCTCTGAGACAACTTTTTGTATCCTTCCCCTGAACAACTATATTGAATAATCTTTGTTTTCAGATCATTTCAGAGTTGTTTTGAGGAGCCCATGATGCCACTCTTCATAGGAGATTCAAATAGGAGAACATCTTGCAAGTGGCCACCTTAAATACCTTTTCTCATGATTGGATACACCTGCCTATGAAGTTCAAAGCTCAATGAGGTTAGAAAACCAATTTAGTGCTTTAGTAAGTCAGTAAAAAGTAGTTAGGAGTGTTCAAATCATGAAATTGATAAGGGTGCCCATACTTTTGCACTGGTCAAATTTTGTTTAAATGTGGATTGCACATTTTCTGTTATGTGAAACAGAAGTAGCTGTTGCAAAAACCCAAATTGTTATAAAGAAGAAAGCTTAACATTAATAGGGGTGCCCAAACTTTTTCATATGACTGTATATATATATATATATATATATATATATATACATATATCATTTTGTTGAAGTTTTCAGTTTTATACAGGGAATACAAAGCAAGCCGAAAGGGTGAATGCATTTTACTGTTGAAAGAGAACACACATTTAATTCAGAGCAAATATAAATAATAAAAGTAAAACATTCAGTCCAGAAGCAAGAAGGTTCTAAACAGTGCTTGTGCTAAATCTGAGGATCTGAACACGAAACCTTTATTCTGTCCTGCAAAGGATAATCACTCCAATGTATAGAAGAGCTATTTACACATTTGTTTGTACATTTAGTATATATGAACAGCTATACCTACTTTATGACCACTGTTCTTGTAAGAATGGGATAGCTGTATAGTCTCTCCAGCTTATTCTCTGTGCATGTTACATTTAATCTGACTCCTACAGTCACTCTTACTGTTTGCATTTGGCTTCAATGCCAGAAAAAATTACTTTAAACCCCTAACACAGAGGTCTCACATACGCAGTCCGCATGCGGCTCCTCAGGTGGCTTTTTGCGGCGCACAGGCACGTGTTCCCCTTGACGATCACGGCCGGTGCAGGGTTCGCAGCCGTCACTGCTTTATTTCAGATGATCGTTGTATTGGCGCTGCGCAGAGAATGTGTGTGTTTAATGACACATTAGGGGACCAGAGTGGGACATTGCTAGTGCGTGTGTGTGTGTGTGTGTGTGTAGAATGGCACAATAGGGGACTAGGCTGGAACATTGCTGCGGGTCGCAACCCCAGTTCACGTGCACTTCGACTCCAAGTGCAGAACCATTCTCTTTAGTTGTGTGTAGATTGGCACAATAGGGGACCAGACATTGCTATTGTGTGTGTGTGTGTATGTGTTTGTTTAATGGCACAGAAGAAGACCAGGACGGGACATTGCTAGTGTGTGTGTGTGTGTGTGTGTTTGTGTGTTTTATGACACAATAGGGGACCAGGATGGGACATTGCTAGTGTGTGTGTGTGTGTGTGTGTGTGTTTTATGACACAATAGGGGACCAGGATGGGACATTTCTAGTGTGTATGTGTGTATGTAGAATGGCACAATAGGAGACCAGGATGGGACCTTGCTAGTGTGTGTGTGTGTGTGTGTGTGTTTGTGTGTGTGTGTGTTTAATGGCACAGTGGGGGACCTGGAAGGGACATTGCTAGTGTGTGTGTGTGTGTGTGTGTGTGTATCTAGCATAAGAAAAAAGAAGAGAGGGACACGCTGTGTGGCACCTGGTGGTAATGGTGGAATTAATTATGAGAGGGGCTCCTCACCTATTTTGGTTGCGCACACCTCCACAACCCTGGTTAGATCAAAGGGACAGGTGGAGCCCTGTACCAGCTGGACAAACCATGCAACTACCATTTAGATCTTGCTTCCTGGTGGAACACGTAACCGAGAAGGACCAGAAGTGCGTCACCGCAGGTCCTGCCGCACAGCTATCATGGGCCCAGTAACCCAGCAAGCGCAGGTCCTATTACTAAGTAGACCTTCCCTATTTCCAGAGCTGCTCCTGCCGTTAATCCCTTGGTAGGCATATAGCATAAAGAAAGAGCAAGGATGGCGGTCAGGTGGAGCGCTAGGGAACAAGACAAATTTGCTCAAAAGGGTTATAGAAACAAACCTTTTATTATTACAGCCATCTAACGGCCACAATGCATTTCAATAGCTTATGCTATCTTCATCAGGTGGTTAGCGGGTAAAGATAAGGAAGTGACATACAGTGCCTACAAGTAGTATTCAACCACCTGCAGATTTAGCAGGTTTGATAAGATGCAAATAAGTTAGAGCCTGCAAACTTCAAACAAGAGCAGGATTTATTAACAGATGCATAAATCTTACAAACCAACAAGTTATGTTGCTCAGTTAAATTTTAATAAATTTTCAACATAAAAGTGTGGGTCAATTATTACTCAACCCCTAGGTTTAATATTTTGTGGAATAACCTTTGTTTGCAATTACAGCTAATAATCGTCTTTTATAAGACCTGATCAGGCCGGCACAGGTCTCTGGAGTTATCTTGGTCCACTCCTCCATGCAGATCTTCTCCAAGTTATCTAGGTTCTTTGGGTGTCTCATGTGGACTTTAATCTTGAGCTCCTTCCACAAGTTTTCAATTGGGTTAAGGTCAGGAGACTGACTAGGCCACTGCAACACCTTGATTTTTTCCCTCTTGAACCAGGCCTTGGTTTTCTTGGCTGTGTGCTTTGGGTCGTTGTCTTGTTGGAAGATGAAATGACGACCCATCTTAAGATCCTTGATGGAGGAGCGGAGGTTCTTGGCCAAAATCTCCAGGTAGGCCGTGCAATCCATCTTCCCATGGATGTGGACTAGATGGCCAGGCCCCTTGGCTGAGAAACAGCCCCACAGCATGATGCTGCCACCACCATGCTTGACTGTAGAAATGGTATTCTTGGGCTCGTATGTAGTGCCATCCAGTCTCCAAACGTCACGTGTGTGGTTGGCACCAAAGATCTCGATCTTGGTCTCATCAGACCAGAGAACCTTGAACCAGTCTGTCTCAGAGTCCTCCAAGTGATCATGAGCAAACTGTAGACGAGCCTTGACATGACGCTTTGAAAGTAAAGGTACCTTATGGGCTCGTCTGGAACGGAGACCATTGCGGTGGAGTACGTTACTTATGGTATTGACTGAAACCAATGTCCCCACTGCCATGAGATCTTCCCGGAGCTCCTTCCTTGTTGTCCTTGGGTTAGCCTTGACTCTTCGGACAAGCCTGGCCTTGGCACGGGTGGAAACTTTCAAAGGCTGTCCAGGCCGTGGAAGGCTAACAGTAGTTCCATAAGCCTTCCACTTACGGATGATGATCCCAACATTAGAGACAGGTAGGCCCAACTCCTTGGAAAGGGTTTTGTACCCCTTGCCAGCCTTGTGACCCTCCACGATCTTGTCTCTGATGGCCTTGGAATGCTCCTTTGTCTTTCCCATGTTGACCAAGTATGAGTGCTGTTCACAAGTTTGGGGAGGGTCTTAATTAGTCAGAAAAGGCTGGAAAAAGAGATAATTAATCCAAACATGTGAAGCTCATTGTTCTTTGTGCCTGAAATACTTCTTAATACTTTAGGGGAACCAAACAGAATTCTGGTGGTTTGAGGGGTTGAATAATAAATGACCCTCTGAATAAACTTTTCACAATTTAAAAAAAAAAAAAAAAAAAAAAGAAATAACATTCTTTTTTGCTGCAGTGCATTTCACACTTCCAGGCTGATCTACAGTCCAAATGTCACAATGCCAAGTTAATTCCGAATGTGTAAACCTGCTAAATCTGCAGGGGGTTGAATACTACTTGTAGGCACTGTATATAGATAAAAAAAAACCACAGTGATTGGATATCATGCCTAACCATGATTGGATGCAATAAATCCATAATTAACCTTTAAAATTCTAGAACTCCGACCAAATAAAAAGAATTAAAGATGAAATAAAATAGCATATAAAGGTGAGGACATGCTGACTAGTGTACACCACTTAGAATATCCACGAGTGTTCATGTCCATATGCAAAAACCTAAAATACATGCATAGATCCTATACAACCAACACCAGCTTCCACAATTAACCCTATCAAGAATATTGGCAAGAAAACCACAAATAATGTGAAAGCCAGGATTGAGAAAATTATAGTTAATGCTTGGTGACATTATCGATTATAAGATTATGCCCCTCAGGCGCTAAAGTACCTAACTTAAAGATCCAGAAGCTTTCTTTTTTTATTAAACTATTCAAACGGTCAGGATCGGTGTCAGTGACCTTATCTATAATAGTAAAGAGCACTTTACACGCTGCGATATCGGTATCGATATCGCTAGCGAGCGTACCCGCCCCCGTCGGTTGTGCGTCACGGGCAAATCGCTGCCCGTGGCGCACAACATTGCTAACACCCGTCACATGGACTTACCTTCACTGCGACATCGCTCTGGCCGGCGAACCGTCTCCTTTCTAAGGGGGCGGTTCGTGCGACGTCACACAGCAGCGTCCAATTGCAGAAGAGGGGCGGTGATGAGCGGCCGGAACATGCCGCCCACCTCCTTCCTTCCTCATTGCCGGTGGACGCAGGTAAGGAGATGTTCGTCTTTCCTGCGGTGTCACACATAGCGATGTGTGCTGCCGCAGGAAGGACGAACAACATCGTACCTGCAGCAGCAACGATATTTGGGAAAGGAGCGACGTGTCAACTGTCGCGGGCGGGGAGGACGCCGCTGCGCTCGCTAATGCTCGGGTCCAGCGCTGCTGCGATGGCTGCTCGGTGGCTCGAGCAATGGGCCAGATCCGGGGGACTCGAGCGGGGCTCCTCGCCCGTGAGTAAAAAAGGGAGTAGTTTGGTTTGGGGATTTGGTCCGTGATGCCACCCACGGGTTGTGGTGAGGTTGGACACCACCACTGCTGGTGACGGGGATCCCGGGAGCGATGGTAGGGAGCAGCTGGGATGTTGTTCCCCCCCTCCGTGGGTAGGGGTTAGTGGTCCCGGGGCCCGGTGAGGTGACGGGGAGGCAGGGTTGGCAAGGTGCAGGGTCGCTCCCTTTCCCTGCACCTTTGTGTATGTTCGGTCCCGATGGATTCCCAACGGTAACCCGCTCCACAGCGTTTGTATGTGCCGGAGGAGCCCTTTTGCCCGCAGGCTCTGGCCCTTGGAACTCTAGCTGTGGCGGTAGCTGTATTTCCTTTTGCTGGTCGGACGGTTGCCTTCAATCGGGTCTTGGCTGTTAGGAAACCCCTGGGGTTCCGGTCACTGACGGATTTGACCTCTAATGGCGACTCCAAGCCTGGTCGGGGTCCGCAGGCCCTGCCTGTGTGTGCTGGCTTCACTTCGCTCCCCGGTTCGGTACCGGCGGGCCACCGCCTGACCCCGGTCCTACGGTTCCGCGTTGATCTGCCTCTCCTGCAGACGGCCACCACCGTCTGCCAACATTGCTCTTGGTGCCCGTGCCACACACCCGGACACGGTCAGTTTACTCCTCACTTCTACTCCACTCCTCACTCCTTCACCTTCCTAACTGATCTCTCTTCCTTTCCCGCCTCCAGGAATGTGAACTCCTCAGTGGGTGGGGCCAACCGCCTGGCTCCACCCCACCTGGTGTGGACATCAGCCCCTGGAGGGAGGCAACAAGGATTTTGTGTCTGCCTGATGTGCCTGTCTCAGGGTGGGGGTGTGTGTTGTAGTACCTGTGATGACCTGGCTAGTCCAGGGCGCCACATTCCCCCTTGGTTAAATGCAGACCGTCCGCGGGCTGCTCGTCCATCACCGGTTTTATTTTTATTTTTTTTTTTTTTAACTGTAAAAATATAAAAACATCAACAGTTTATGCATTTTTAAATTTTCCCTTACGGGAGGCAGGTCACTTAAATGTTACAAACCACATATACATACACTTTTAATAATAACGGACGGATGGCTTCCGCTCTCCCACCCAAGCAACCTAGCCCAGATGCTGCCCCTAAGAAGTGGGCAGCACCCCTTGACCCCAGTCCAGATCCAGGCTGCCCGAGCAGGAACGGGTACGGTGACTCGCACCTGGCTGTCACTTCAGGGGACCCCACGTCCATGGGGGACCCCTGACCCCCGGAGGATCGCCACTGGTTGCGGTAGTGGCGAGCCTGGGCCATCACTTTCCTCCAGGCCCATCCTCCAAACCTGCCTCTCCGGAGTCGGCAACGGAAAACATGCCCCAAACTTATTTATAATCCCACCAGTTCGTGGGTGCCCTGCAAGTTCTCAGGCGTGTCCATGAAGAGTTCCTCATGCTAACCGTACAAAGGGTCTCTGCGGGGACAACTTGCCGGCAACGGCCGGGTCAATCACGGTGTCAATCAGGTTATTTACTCGGTTGATTCATTCATTTACTTAACAGGTAACGGTACTGGTGGTGACAACGGTGCAACGGAGGGACCGCTGCCTTACTCCGACTCTTCCTCTGAGGTGGCCTCGCCCTCCGCTGCCAATATTTCAAACATGCGGTGGTAGGCCTGTTGGGAAAGCGCCGCCCGGTATCCATTTCCACCGGCGCGCGGGACATAGAAAGCTACCAGCCTACTGCCGTGTCGAAGACTCTCACCCGCTTCATCGAACTCCGAAACTGGTTCTGTATCAGGTCCAGAATCATCACTCCTAACCCCCTCATGGTCAGGCACTCCCTCTAGGGCCAGGCAGACGGTCGGGGCCTTCTTCTCCTCCGTGCCAGGTGAGTCGTTACCAGTCGCAGCGGCATCCGGGCCTGCAGCCTCCTCAAGCTCTCCGACCTCCGGACCCCCGGCACTCAGCATTTCGGTGCCCACCGCCGTAGCACGGGGCAGCAGGTCAGGCAGGTTAGCACTGGGGAGCCCCATGGGTAGTGGCAGGGACGGTACAAGGGCCAGGATCGGACCGGGTCTCCCAGCCGCAGCGGCCGGTCCCTGTGGGACATGGAGGCGTGGGTCACTCACCAGCTCTATCACGTCGGCTCCCATCTCGTGCATCTGGGCAATCTCAACCAGCACTTCCACCTCGGTGGTCCACTGCTCCGCCAGGAGACGTATCTGATTCCGATGAAGTTGGTTAGATTCAGTTACTCGGGCTCTCATCCACGCCACGGTCCTGGGCGCGGGCTGCTGGGCCTCGGGCGGCGCAGGCGGGGCTGACATGATGTCGCGGCTTCAGGGTTCCAGGAACCGGGTTGTTTACAGAGTCCTGGCGCCCCAGCTTTTATGGCCTCGGTTAACATGCGGCCGGACGCTATCCGTCCCCCCTTGGTCTTTTCTCGGCACCTCCTCTTCAGGGGCGGGGCTTTGGCTTTCGCGCCTCCACTGCTCGAGAAGACGCTCAAGCGGGAAAATCTTCACGCCCAAGATGGCGGACTCTGAAATTTTTCGGCCGGACACCGCCGGCGGAGCACAAGGCGCACTTCTACCAGCCGGCAGAATGGTAAGATCCTGTTCGTGACGCCAAGTTGTCGCGGGCGGGGAGGACGCCGCTGCGCTCGATAATGCTTGGGTCCGGCGCTGCTGCGATGGCTGCTCGGTGGGCCGGAACCGGGGACTCGAGTGGCGCTCCTCGCCCGTGAATGAAAGGGGGTAGTTTGGTTTGAGGATTTGGTCTGTGACGCCACCCATGGGTTGTGGTGAGGTTGGACACCACCGCTGCTGGTGACGGGGATCCCGGGAGCGATGGTAGGGAGCAGCTGGGATGTTAGTCCCCCCCTCCGTGGGTAGGGGTTGGTGGTCCCGGGGCCCGGTGAGGTGACGGGGAGGCAGGGTTGGCAAGGTGCAGGGTCGCCTGGACTGCGCAGCGCGGTGCCGGATGGCATGGTTGTACTCACTCAGCCACAAATGTACGCAAAGTCTCTGGTAAACCAAACGGCTGGATGGACGGGTTCCGCGCCGGCTGCTGTGACTTCTCCCGGACGGTTGGTGGTGGCTGCCTTTCCCTGCACCTTTGTGTATGTTCTGTCCTGATGGATTCCCACCGGTAACCCGGTCCCCAGCGTGTGTATGTGCCGGAGGAGCCCTTTTGCCCGCAGGCTCTGGCCCTTGGAACTCTAGCTGTGGCGGTAGCTGTATTTCCTTTTGCTGGTCGGACGGTTGCCTTCAATCGGGTCTTGGCTGTTAGGAAACCCCTGGGGTTCCGGTCACTGACGGATTTGACCTCTAATGGCGACTCCAAGCCTGGTCGGGGTCCGCAGGCCCTGCCTGTGTGTGCTGGCTTCACTTCGCTCCCCGGTTCGGTACCGACGGGCCACCGCCTGACCCCGGTCCTACGGTTCCGCGTTGATCTGCCTCTCCTGCAGAAGGCCACCAACGTCTGCCAACATTGCTCTTGGTGCCCGTGCCACACACCCGGACACGGTCAGTTTACTCCTCACTTCTACTCCACTCCTCACTCCTTCACCTTCCTAACTGATCTCTCTTCCTTTCCCGCCTCCAGGAATGTGAACTCCTCAGTGGGTGGGGCCAACCGCCTGGCTCCACCCCACCTGGTGTGGACATCAGCCCCTGGAGGGAGGCAACAAGGATTTTGTGTCTGGCTGATGTGCTTGTCTCAGGGTGGGGGTGTGTGTTGTAGTGCCTTGATGACCTGGCTAGTCCAGGGCGCCACATTACGAGCAACGTTTTTTCACGTTTTTGCGCTCGCTCGTTGATCGTTGCTTTTTGCTGTCACATGCTGTGATGTCGCTAACGGCGCCGGAAGTGCGTCACTAACGACGGGACCTCGACGATATATCGTTAGCAATGTCGCAGCGTGTAAAGCACCCTTAAGTTTCATCAATTTAGGGTCTCTATTATGGAAAATTTTATAATGTTTGGACAGACTATGTAATTGATAGCCCATCCGAATAATATGCCTGCATTTATTGAGACGAGCATGCATGATTTGCACAGTGCGGCCCACCTAGAGGCCACACTTGTATTCCAAAAGATAAACTACATACATTGATTGACAATTCACCCTATGGTTAGTAGGATAAGTCATACCAGTAGTATATGAAGTAGAAGATTTTCCCCCTTTAACGATAACATCGCAACAAAGACATTTTGGCGTGCCACAAGGGTGGCAGCCCAAAATGTCCCCATCCCGAGTATTACTAAGAATAACATTGTGTTTATTCGGAACAGATTTCCTTGATGTATTGCTGGGGGCTATCATGTTACGCAAACATTTGTTCTTTCTGTAAATGAATAAAGGTTTAACTGGTACATTTTTAGAAAGTATGGGATTGCTCTTAAGAATGAACCAAAAGTAGTTTAATAGATCTTGAATGACTGTTCTGGATCGGCAAAAAGTGGTTACCAAACTCCATTTGCTGAAATTAGATGTCCCTTTTGCATCTTTTTTTGACACATTAATCTTCTCAATGCACAAGTCTTAGGACAAACCTCTAGTTTTCCTGAAAGCATCTGTGACTCCCCTGCGGTAACCAGGTGTCACAAAAACAAGGTAGCAGCCCGGGTCCAACATAACTGTGCCAGTCACTATACTCACACTAGCACACCATGAAATTCACTTTCGCTGTACTCAGCTGGGAGCCTCACCTTGCCAGATGACAGGGCTGGGAACTGCTAGATAACAGGCAGCCAACTTGGAGAAAGAAACCAGACCTGGGGGAGGAGAAAGTGACCTGGAGAGTGTGGCTAGTGAGCAGTCGGAGAAAGGAAGTGAAAGAGGAAGGTTGTGAGGAGAGGAGTGGTAAGAAATGTGTCAAGACAGACCAAAGACTCTTGAGATGCAGAGAGAAAGTGGAAGGAACCAGAAAGGAAAGTGAGGAGTAAGAAAGTTGGCGGAGTGGTAGTAAAGACACTGCAAAGACCTGAGGTAAAAGATCAGCCACTCAGAGGAGAAAAGTAGCTGCAGAGAGAGAGAGCAAGCTCCAAGGTCAGAGGGATCCTGTGGGGTGGACATCCAGGGCTCACAGTACTTTGCACGCACGGGTTGCGGATCCCAGAATAAACCAGGACTTCAAGCCATCTGTTCACTATGCCAGGTGGGTGGGTTTTAAGGACTCATCTGCCACCACTAATGTCTGAGGCATCAGCAGCAAAGAGGAGGCGGAGACATATTTCCTTAAATAGTACATAAGGATAAGGCTGCACATCAATGTTAGATAATAGTATAATGCTATAAGCATACCGAAAAACATTGAAGCATACAATGAAAAATGCCACTTGCTAACTTGAAAGTGTGAACAATGAAATGCATACCTGCCATGAATATTAGGAAAAAGGAGATATTTAGCAATCGCATTGATCAATGTAACTGAGCCCCAAAACCTCGTCAAGGTATATCTCTATATTGGGGTCCCTAGCTCTATGACCCTAACTGTGTGTCATCTCATTGCAATTAAAAACTGCTGTGTGTGGAGAGGGGTAACCAAGGACTTTCTTATATAGGAGATAGAAAAAACATGGCCGAAAGGGGCGGAGCTGTGTTCACATTCAGAAAAAAAAACTTCATAATACTAAATAGGATAACTGAAGTGAGCACTAATATATATTATGAGTAGAGATGAGCGAACCGGTCGCGGTTCGGCTCGAGTTCGGATCGCCGAACGGAGGTCTCGTTCGAGTTCGATTCGGCGAACGTTCGACGAACTACTCGAACCGCATAGGAAAAAATGGCAGGCAATCACAAACACATAAAAACACCCTCAAAGGTGTCCAAAAGGTGACAAACAACTCACAACACAACACAAATACATGGGAAAGTGACAAGGACATATACTCATGCGAAAACAAAAGAGCTGGACAAGGAAAAAGAGGAGGAGACACAGATATAGGCATGGCACGCCCTTCTAAAATCAAGTAAAACACCGCAAGGTGACTCCAAGCGGAGTCTCCCTTTTTTCCAAAAATTGGGCCACACACACACCCACCCCTTCAGTGGCAGCACTTGTGCCCCAGTTGTACACTTCACAGGTAGATTTGCATCAAGCACATTCAAAAATACGCCATCCTTAACAGTCCCCAGGATGACACCGGGGTAGGTAGCTAAGTCTTTCCTGATCCCAGCTCTGTTCAACTTGGTTCCTTTTAAAAAACACAGCAAGCAAGGGTTACTCCAAGCGGAGTCTCCCTTTTTTTTTCAAAAATTTGGCCACACACACACCCACCCCTTCAGTGGCAGCACTTGTGCCCCAGTTGTACACTTCCCAGGTAGATTTGCATCAAGCACATTCAAAAATACGCCATCCTAACCGTCCCCAGGATGACCCCGGGGTAGGTAGCAAAGTCTTTGCTGAACCATGACTTGTTCATCTTGGCTCCTTTTAAAAAACACAGCAAGCAAGGGTTACTCCAAGTGGAGTCTCCCTTTTTTTCCAAAAATTGGGCCCCCCACACACAAGGACATATACTCATGCGAAAACAAAAGAGCTGGACAAGGAAAAAGAGGAGACACAGATATAGGCATGGCACGCCCTTCTAAAATCATGTAAAACACCGCAAGGTGACTCCAAGTGGAGTCTCCCTTTTTTCCAAAAATTGGGCCCCACACACACCCACCCCTTCAGTGGCAGCACTTGTGCCCCAGTTGTACACTTCACAGCTAGATTTGCATCAAGCACATTCAAAAATACGCCATACTTAACCGTCCCCAGGATGACACCGGGGTAGGTAGCAAAGTCTTTCCTGATCCCAGCTCTGTGCATCTTGGATCATTTTTAAAAACAATGCAAGCAATGGTTACTCCAAGCGGAGTCTCCCTTTTTTCCAAAAATTGGGCCCCACACACACCCACCCCTTCAGTGGCAGCACTTGTGCCCCAGTTGTACACTTCACAGCTTGATTTGCATCAAGCACATTCCAAATCCACAAGCATTTACTCTCCCCAGGATGACACAGGGGTAGTAAATTCCTTGTGGATCCATGACTTGTTCATTTTGATGAACGTTAGTCTGTCCACATTGTCACTGGACAGACGCGTGCGCTTATCTGTCAGCACACACCCAGCAGCACTGAAGACACGTTAAGAGACAACGCTGGCAGCTAGACACGACAAAATCTCCAAGGCGTAAGTGAAGAGCTCTGGCCATTTTTCAAGATTTGAAGCCAAAAATGAGCAAGGCTCCATTTGCAAAGTAATGGCATCGATGTTCATTTGGAGATACTCCTGTATCATCCTCTCCAGCCGTTGACTATGTGTCAGACTTGTTGTCTCTGGTGGCCTTGCAAAGGAGGGTCTAAAAAAATTATGAAAAGATTCAATAAAATTGCTGTTACCAGCACCAGATACGGTGCTACTGGTACGGGTAGACTGTTGAAGATGACGAGACCGTCCCATGTTTGTCAAGTTACAACTGGGAGATTCACTCCCTGCACCTGCACGGTTGTTTGGTGGAAAAGCCGAGCTAAGATCGAGTAACAGCTTCTGCTGATACTCCTGCATACGTGTGTCCCTTTCTATGGCTGGAATTATGTCACAAAATTTGGACTTGTACCGGGGATCTAATAGTGTGGCAAGCCAGTACTCATCATCACTTCTAATTTTGACAATACGAGGGTCATGTTGGAGGTAGTGCAGCAAGAAGGCACTCATGTGTCTTGCGCAGCCATGCGGACCAAGTCCACGCTGTGTTTGTGGCATAGAGGTGCAACCGTTCTTTCTTCCTCTGACATCTCCCCCCAGCCTCTTTCAACTGAAATTTGACCAAGGTCTCCCTCATCCGCTGAGTCTTCCATGTCCATGGACAGTTCGTCCTCCATTTCTTCATGTTCTCCTGCATGTTCCTCAACATTTCGCCTGCTACCATGCGCCCTTGTTGGTCCCTGTCCCCCATGGTCCCATGCCTGCCGCGTTGGTGATGATGAACGTCTGGACCTTGGTGATGTTGTTGTGTCTTGCGCATATGAATCCTCCTGTAGTTCCTCCCCTTCCTGTTGTCCCACCCCCTAACTCCGAATAGTGTTTAGCGTGTGCTCCAGCATGTAAATGACTGGAATTGTCATGCTGATAATGGCATTGTCAGCGCTAAACATATTCGTCGCCATGTCGAAACTGTGCAGAAGGGTGCATAGGTCCTTGATCTGAGACCACTCCATCAGGGTGATCTGCTCCACCTCTGCATCTCGTTGGCCCAGGCTATACGTCATGACGTATTGCACCAGTGCTCGGCGGTGCTGCCACAGTCGCTGTAACATGTGGAGAGTCGAATTCCAGCGTGTCGCCACATCGCATTTCAGGCGATGAACCGGCAGGCCGAAAGACGTCTGGAGCGATGCAAGTCACTCAGCAGCGGTGGTTGAACGGCGGAAGTGAGCAGACAGTTTTCGTGCCCTGTTCAGAAGGCCATCTAGGCCGGGATAGTGTGTTAAAAATTGCTGGACAACAAAGTTCAACACGTGAGCCATAAAAGGCACGTGTGTCACCTTGCCCAGGCGAAGGGCCACACCCAGGTTTGCAGCATTGTCGCACACAGCCTTACCAGGCTGCAGGTTGAGTGGAGACAACCATTTATTAAACTCAATCTCCAGAGCTGCCCACAACTCAGCCGCTGTGTGACTCCTATTTCCAAGACATGTCAAGCTAAAGACCGCCTGATGCCGTTGCGCTCTGCTGCCAGCATAGTAATGAGGGGTGCGTGATTCCTTCTGCGCAGTGAGAACGCTGTTGGCCTGACCAGGCAGGCTTGGGGCGGAGGTGGAGGACCCAGATGAGGTGGAGGAGGCAGAAGCAGTGGCGGAACTTGAACAGAGGATTGACACACAAGTCGTGGGGATGGCAAGACTTGTGCAGCAGACCCTTCACCATCTATCACCATAGTTACCCAGTGCCCAGTCAGCGACATGTAACGTCCCTGTCCATGCTTACTGGTCCAAATATCGGTGGTGAAATGCACCCATTCACACACAGAGTTTCTCAAGAAAGCGGTGATGTTGTGTGCGACATGCTGGTGTAGCGCGGGCACACCTTTCTTAGAGAAGTAGTGGCGACTGGGCATCTGGTAGTGGGGCACAGTGACAGACATAAGGTCTCTAAAATCCTGTGTGTCCACCAGGCGGAAAGGCAGCATTTTGGTAGCCAAGAGCAAACAGAGGGATAAATTCAACCTCTTAGCTTTGTCATGAGTCGCAGCAAATGGCCTTTTATTTGTCCACATCTGAGGGACAGAGATCTGGCTGCTGTGTGTAGACGGTGTTGAGTAGGGTGTCCCTGGAAAAATGCAGGTTTGTGAGGAAAGTGCAGGCGTAGACCTGATGTTGCCTTCATCCAACATTGGTGCTATCGATGTCTGAGAGAGCTGTACACACGCACTTGTTTCCCCTTCCAAACCAACTGACGACCTACCAAGCAAACTGCCTGTTGCGGTTACAGTGGTGGAAGTTGTGCGTGGAAAACCAGGAGTGACAGCTGTCCCCACAGTCCTAGAAGATGAAGAGCGCGCGGATGCACTGGAAGGGGCAGGCGGTGGATGGTTCGCTCCGCTAGGCCGCATTGCAGCACGGTGAGCTTCCCACTGGGACATATGATATTTATTCATGTGACGATTCATGGAGGAAGTTGTCAAACTGCTGAGGTTTTGCCCTCAGCTAACAGAAGCACGACAAATTTTACAGATCACATAATTTGGGCGATCTTTTGCTATGTCAAAAAAGGACCAGGCTAGGCAAGGCTTAGAGGGCATGCGACCTGCTGATCCACCCCGACTAGTGCTCAGAGGCACACTGGTGGCTGAGGATGCAGTTGTAGACGTGCTACCATTACTCATTCTCTGTCCAGGAAGGCGCAAGGTAACTTCGTCGTCAGTTGCATCCTCCTCCACCGTCATTGTTGACCTCCTCGAGGGCCTGACTGTGGGTTGACAATAGGTGGGATCTAGAACTTCCTCATCAATTGTTGTGTTTGCACTCCCCTCACCCTCAGACCGAGCCTCTTCTTGCCCTGACCGAATATTTAAGTTGTCATCCCAATCTGGTATCTGCGTCTCATCGTCATCAGTATGTTCCTCCTTGTCTATTACAACAGGTGTTTCAGTTTGTGAATAAGGGTCAACATTATGCTCAGAAACTCGGTCATCACGGCCTGAATCTGAGTCACAAAGGCTCTGGGCATCACTGCAGACCATTTCCTGGTCTGTACTCACTGTAGCTTGGGAGCAGACCTCTGATTCCCAGGCTATAATGTGACTGAACAGCTCTGCAGACTCAGTCATCTCAGTTCCACCATACTGTGAAGGGCGGATGGAGACTTCAGAGCTGGGAGAAAGCAAGTGTGATTGGGATGACAACTCAGAGGACTGGTGTTTTTTGGATGCGGTAGTTGAGGTGGCGGATAGGGCACTTGTTGGACCACTTGAGATCCATTCAAGCATTTTGTTTTTTTGGCCATCATCTACCTTTGTTCCAGTTGTTCGTGTCCGTAAAAAAGGGAGCACATCGGATTGTCCACGGTAAGTAGTAGACATCTTATTTCTGCTGGAAGATGGTCTCTCTTCAGCAGATGTTAATGGAGCTTTGCCACCTCCCCCATGGACAAACCCTTCTTTTCCTTTTCCAACACACCTCTTCCCCTTTCCACCAGCATCTGTCATTTTGCCACTCATTTTGATTGCGACAAGATTGTGCACTTAAAATGTAGTAGTAAAAATTGAGAGGTGGTGTAGATTGCAGCGATGGTCTATATTTATTAACAGCAGAATCAACAACAATAACTATCCCTGACAATGCAACTACGGCCCTTAAACTGGCAGCATAGTTTGGTAGTATAATGGCTTAGTAACAATGAGTTTGAGTGTGCAATGCAGAGGTGCTGCACATAGGTTTGCACCAGTGGGACACTAATGGAAGTCCAACAGCCACTTTTAGGATGCCGCTAAGTTTATTCAGTGTTTGCTAGTATAATGGCTTAGTAACAATGAGTTTGAGTGTGCAATGCAGTGGTGCTGCAAATAGCTTTGCACCAGTGGGACACTAATGGAAGTCCAACAGCCACTTTTAGGATGCCACTAAGTTTATTCAGTGTTTGCTAGTATAATGGCTTAGTAACAATGAGTTTGAGTGTGCAATGCAGAGGTGCTGCACATAGGTTTGCACCAGTGGGACACTAATGGAAGTCCAACAGCCACTTTTAGGATGCCACTAAGTTTACTCAGTGTTTGCTAGTATAATGGCTTAGTAACAATGAGTTTGAGTGTGCAATGCAGTGGTGCTGCAAATAGCTTTGCCCCAGTGGGATACTAATGGAAGTCCAACAGCCACTTTTAGGATGCCACTAAGTTTACTCAGTGTTTGCTAGTATAATGGCTTAGTAACAATGAGTTTGAGTGTGCAATGCAGTGGTGCTGCAAATAGCTTTGCACCAGTGGGACACTAATGGAAGTCCAACAGCCACTTTTAGGATGCCACTAAGTTTACCCAGTGTTTGCTAGTATAATGCTTTAGTAACAATGAGTTTGAGTGTGCAATGCAGTGGTGCTGCAAATAGCTTTGCACCAGTGGGACACTAATGGAAGTCCAACAGCCACTTTTAGGATGCCACTAAGTTTACTCCGTGTTTGCTAGTATAATGGCTTAGTAACAATGAGTTTGAGTGTGCAATGCAGTGGTGCTGCAAATAGCTTTGCACCAGTGGGACACTAATGGAAGTCCAACAGCCACTTTTAGGATGCCACTAAGTTTACTCAGTGTTTGCTAGTATAATGGCTTAGTAACAATGAGTTTGAGTGTGCAATGCAGTGGTGCTGCAAATAGCTTTGCACCAGTGGGACACTAATGGAAGTCCAACAGCCTTTTTTAGGATGCCACTAAGCTTACTCAGTGTTTGCTAGTATAATGGCTTAGTAACAATGAGTTTGAGTGTGCAATGCAGTGGTGCTGCAAATAGCTTTGCACCAGTGGGACACTAATAGAAGTTCAACAGCCTTTTTTAGGATGCCACTAAGTTTACTCAGTGTTTGCTAGTATGATGGCTTAGTAACAATGAGTTTGAGTGTGCAATGCAGAGGTGCTGCACATAGGTTTGCACCAGTGGGACACAAATGGAAGTCCAACAGCCACTTTTAGGATGCCACTAAGTTTACTCAGTGTTTATAGTATAATGGCTTAGTAACAATGGGTTTGAGTGTGCAATGCAGAGGTGCTGCAGATAGGTTTGCACCAGTGGGACACTAATGGAAGTTCAACAGCCACTTTTAGGATGCCACTAAGTTTACTCAGTGTTTGCTAGTATAATGGCCTAGTAACAGTGGGTTTGAGTGTGCAATGCAGAGGTGCTGCAGATAGGTTTGCACCAGTGGGACACTAATGGAAGTCCAACAGCCACTTTTAAGATGCCGCTAAGTTTACTCAGTGTTTGCTAGTATAATGGCTTAGTAACAATGAGTTTGAGTGTGCAATGCAGTGGTGCTGCAAATAGCTTTGCACCAGTGGGACACTAATGGAAGTCCAACAGCCACTTTTAGGATGCCACTAAGTTTACTCAGTGTTTGCTAGTATAATGGCTTAGTAACAATGAGTTTGAGTGTGCAATGCAGTGGTGCTGCAAATAGCTTTGCACCAGTGGGACACTAATGGAAGTCCAACAGCCACTTTTAGGATGCCACTAAGCTTACTCAGTGTTTGCTAGTATAATGGCTTAGTAACAATGAGTTTGAGTGTGCAATGCAGTGGTGCTGCAAATAGCTTTGCACCAGTGGGACACTAATAGAAGTTCAACAGCCTTTTTTAGGATGCCACTAAGTTTACTCAGTGTTTGCTAGTATGATGGCTTAGTAACAATGAGTTTGAGTGTGCAATGCAGAGGTGCTGCACATAGGTTTGCACCAGTGGGACACTAATGGAAGTCCAACAGCCACTTTTAGGATGCCACTAAGTTTACTCAGTGTTTGCTAGTATAATGGCTTAGTAACAATGAGTTTGAGTGTGCAATGCAGTGGTGCTGCAAATAGCTTTGCACCAGTGGGACACTAATGGAAGTCCAACAGCCACTTTTAGGATGCCACTAAGTTTACTCAGTGTTTGCTAGTATAATGGCTTAGTAACAATGAGTTTGAGTGTGCAATGCAGTGGTGCTGCAAATAGCTTTGCACCAGTGGGACACTAATAGAAGTTCAACAGCCTTTTTTAGGATGCCACTAAGTTTACTCAGTGTTTGCTAGTATGATGGCTTAGTAACAATGAGTTTGAGTGTGCAATGCAGAGGTGCTGCACATAGGTTTGCACCAGTGGGACACTAATGGAAGTCCAACAGCCACTTTTAGGATGCCACTAAGTTTACTCAGTGTTTATAGTATAATGGCTTAGTAACAATGGGTTTGAGTGTGCAATGCAGAGGTGCTGCAGATAGGTTTGCACCAGTGGGACACTAATGGAAGTCCAACAGCCACTTTTAGGATGCCACTAAGTTTACTCAGTGTTTGCTAGTATAATGGCATAGTAACAGTGGGTTTGAGTGTGCAATGCAGAGGTGCTGCAGATAGGTTTGCACCAGTGGGACACTAATGGAAGTCCAACAGCCACTTTTAGGATGCCGCTAAGTTTACTCAGTGTTTGCTAGTATAATGGCTTAGTAACAATGAGTTTGAGTGTGCAATGCAGTGGTGCTGCAAATAGCTTTGCACCAGTGGGACACTAATGGAAGTCCAACAGCCACTTTTAGGATGCCACTAAGTTTATTCAGTGTTTGCTAGTATAATGGCTTAGTAACAATGAGTTTGAGTGTGCAATGCAGAGGTGCTGCACATAGGTTTGCACCAGTGGGACACTAATGGAAGTCCAACAGCCACTTTTAGGATGCCACTAAGTTTACTCAGTGTTTGCTAGTATAATGGCTTAGTAACAATGAGTTTGAGTGTGCAATGCAGTGGTGCTGCAAATAGCTTTGCACCAGTGGGACACTAATGGAAGTCCAACAGCCACTTTTAGGATGCCACTAAGTTTACTCAGTGTTTGCTAGTATAATGGCTTAGTAACAATGAGTTTGAGTGTGCAATGCAGTGGTGCTGCAAATAGCTTTGCACCAGTGGGACACTAATAGAAGTTCAACAGCCTTTTTTAGGATGCCACTAAGTTTACTCAGTGTTTGCTAGTATGATGGCTTAGTAACAATGAGTTTGAGTGTGCAATGCAGAGGTGCTGCACATAGGTTTGCACCAGTGGGACACTAATGGAAGTCCAACAGCCACTTTTAGGATGCCACTAAGTTTACTCAGTGTTTATAGTATAATGGCTTAGTAACAATGGGTTTGAGTGTGCAATGCAGAGGTGCTGCAGATAGGTTTGCACCAGTGGGACACTAATGGAAGTCCAACAGCCACTTTTAGGATGCCACTAAGTTTACTCAGTGTTTGCTAGTATAATGGCCTAGTAACAGTGGGTTTGAGTGTGCAATGCAGAGGTGCTGCAGATAGGTTTGCACCAGTGGGACACTAATGGAAGTCCAACAGCCACTTTTAGGATGCCGCTAAGTTTACTCAGTGTTTGCTAGTATAATGGCTTAGTAACAATGAGTTTGAGTGTGCAATGCAGTGGTGCTGCAAATAGCTTTGCACCAGTGGGACACTAATGGAAGTCCAACAGCCACTTTTAGGATGCCACTAAGTTTATTCAGTGTTTGCTAGTATAATGGCTTAGTAACAATGAGTTTGAGTGTGCAATGCAGAGGTGCTGCACATAGGTTTGCACCAGTGGGACACTAATGGAAGTCCAACAGCCACTTTTAGGATGCCACTAAGTTTACTCAGTGTTTGCTAGTATAATGGCTTAGTAACAATGAGTTTGAGTGTGCAATGCAGTGGTGCTGCAAATAGCTTTGCACCAGTGGGATACTAATGGAAGTCCAACAGCCACTTTTAGGATGCCACTAAGTTTACTCAGTGTTTGCTAGTATAATGGCTTAGTAACAATGAGTTTGAGTGTGCAATGCAGTGGTGCTGCAAATAGCTTTGCACCAGTGGGACACTAATGGAAGTCCAACAGCCACTTTTAGGATGCCACTAAGTTTACCCAGTGTTTGCTAGTATAATGCTTTAGTAACAATGAGTTTGAGTGTGCAATGCAGTGGTGCTGCAAATAGCTTTGCACCAGTGGGACACTAATGGAAGTCCAACAGCCACTTTTAGGATGCCACTAAGTTTACTCCGTGTTTGCTAGTATAATGGCTTAGTAACAATGAGTTTGAGTGTGCAATGCAGTGGTGCTGCAAATAGCTTTGCACCAGTGGGACACTAATGGAAGTCCAACAGCCACTTTTAGGATGCCACTAAGTTTACTCAGTGTTTGCTAGTATAATGGCTTAGTAACAATGAGTTTGAGTGTGCAATGCAGTGGTGCTGCAAATAGCTTTGCACCAGTGGGACACTAATGGAAGTCCAACAGCCACTTTTAGGATGCCACTAAGCTTACTCAGTGTTTGCTAGTATAATGGCTTAGTAACAATGAGTTTGAGTGTGCAATGCAGTGGTGCTGCAAATAGCTTTGCACCAGTGGGACACTAATAGAAGTTCAACAGCCTTTTTTAGGATGCCACTAAGTTTACTCAGTGTTTGCTAGTATGATGGCTTAGTAACAATGAGTTTGAGTGTGCAATGCAGAGGTGCTGCACATAGGTTTGCACCAGTGGGACACTAATGGAAGTCCAACAGCCACTTTTAGGATGCCACTAAGTTTCCTCAGTGTTTATAGTATAATGGCTTAGTAACAATGAGTTTGAGTGTGCAATGCAGTGGTGCTGCAAATAGCTTTGCACCAGTGGGACACTAATGGAAGTCCAACAGCCACTTTTAGGATGCCACTAAGTTTACCCAGTGTTTGCTAGTATAATGCTTTAGTAACAATGAGTTTGAGTGTGCAATGCAGTGGTGCTGCAAATAGCTTTGCACCAGTGGGACACTAATGGAAGTCCAACAGCCACTTTTAGGATGCCACTAAGTTTACTCCGTGTTTGCTAGTATAATGGCTTAGTAACAATGAGTTTGAGTGTGCAATGCAGTGGTGCTGCAAATAGCTTTGCACCAGTGGGACACTAATGGAAGTCCAACAGCCACTTTTAGGATGCCACTAAGTTTACTCAGTGTTTGCTAGTATAATGGCTTAGTAACAATGAGTTTGAGTGTGCAATGCAGTGGTGCTGCAAATAGCTTTGCACCAGTGGGACACTAATGGAAGTCCAACAGCCACTTTTAGGATGCCACTAAGCTTACTCAGTGTTTGCTAGTATAATGGCTTAGTAACAATGAGTTTGAGTGTGCAATGCAGTGGTGCTGCAAATAGCTTTGCACCAGTGGGACACTAATAGAAGTTCAACAGCCTTTTTTAGGATGCCACTAAGTTTACTCAGTGTTTGCTAGTATGATGGCTTAGTAACAATGAGTTTGAGTGTGCAATGCAGAGGTGCTGCACATAGGTTTGCACCAGTGGGACACTAATGGAAGTCCAACAGCCACTTTTAGGATGCCACTAAGTTTACTCAGTGTTTATAGTATAATGGCTTAGTAACAATGGGTTTGAGTGTGCAATGCAGAGGTGCTGCAGATAGGTTTGCACCAGTGGGACACTAATGGAAGTCCAACAGCCACTTTTAGGATGCCACTAAGTTTACTCAGTGTTTGCTAGTATAATGGCTTAGTAACAATGAGTTTGAGTGTGCAATGCAGTGGTGCTGCAAATAGCTTTGCACCAGTGGGACACTAATGGAAGTCCAACAGCCACTTTTAGGATGCCACTAAGTTTACCCAGTGTTTGCTAGTATAATGCTTTAGTAACAATGAGTTTGAGTGTGCAATGCAGTGGTGCTGCAAATAGCTTTGCACCAGTGGGACACTAATGGAAGTCCAACAGCCACTTTTAGGATGCCACTAAGTTTACTCCGTGTTTGCTAGTATAATGGCTTAGTAACAATGAGTTTGAGTGTGCAATGCAGTGGTGCTGCAAATAGCTTTGCACCAGTGGGACACTAATGGAAGTCCAACAGCCAGTTTTAGGATGCCACTAAGTTTACTCAGTGTTTGCTAGTATAATGGCTTAGTAACAATGAGTTTGAGTGTGCAATGCAGTGGTGCTGCAAATAGCTTTGCACCAGTGGGACACTAATGGAAGTCCAACAGCCACTTTTAGGATGCCACTAAGCTTACTCAGTGTTTGCTAGTATAATGGCTTAGTAACAATGAGTTTGAGTGTGCAATGCAGTGGTGCTGCAAATAGCTTTGCACCAGTGGGACACTAATAGAAGTTCAACAGCCTTTTTTAGGATGCCACTAAGTTTACTCAGTGTTTGCTAGTATGATGGCTTAGTAACAATGAGTTTGAGTATGCAATGCAGAGGTGCTGCACATAGGTTTGCACCAGTGGGACACTAATGGAAGTCCAACAGCCACTTTTAGGATGCCACTAAGTTTACTCAGTGTTTATAGTATAATGGCTTAGTAACAATGGGTTTGAGTGTGCAATGCAGAGGTGCTGCAGATAGGTTTGCACCAGTGGGACACTAATGGAAGTCCAACAGCCACTTTTAGGATGCCACTAAGTTTACTCAGTGTTTGCTAGTATAATGGCTTAGTAACAATGATTTTGAGTGTGCAATGCAGAGGTGCTGCACATAGGTTTGCACCAGTGGGACACTAATGGAAGTCCAACAGCCACTTTTAGGATGCCACTAAGTTTACTCAGTGTTTGCTAGTATAATGGCTTAGTAACAATGAGTTTGAGTGTGCAATGCAGTGGTGCTGCAAATAGCTTTGCACCAGTGGGACACTAATGGAAGTCCAACAGCCACTTTTAGGATGCCACTAAGTTTACCCAGTGTTTGCTAGTATAATGCTTTAGTAACAATAAGTTTGAGTGTGCAATGCAGTGGTGCTGCAAATAGCTTTGCACCAGTGGGACACTAATGGAAGTCCAACAGCCACTTTTAGGATGCCACTAAGTTTACTCCGTGTTTGCTAGTATAATGGCTTAGTAACAATGAGTTTGAGTGTGCAATGCAGTGGTGCTGCAAATAGCTTTGCACCAGTGGGACACTAATGGAAGTCCAACAGCCACTTTTAGGATGCCACTAAGTTTACTCAGTGTTTGCTAGTATAATGGCTTAGTAACAATGAGTTTGAGTGTGCAATGCAGTGGTGCTGCAAATAGCTTTGCACCAGTGGGACACTAATGGAAGTCCAACAGCCACTTTTAGGATGCCACTAAGCTTACTCAGTGTTTGCTAGTATAATGGCTTAGTAACAATGAGTTTGAGTGTGCAATGCAGTGGTGCTGCAAATAGTTTTGCACCAGTGGGACACTAATAGAAGTTCAACAGCCTTTTTTAGGATGCCACTAAGTTTACTCAGTGTTTGCTAGTATGATGGCTTAGTAATAGTGATGAGCGAGCATGCTTGTTACTACTCGGTACTCGCATGAGTATCACTGTACTCGGTCTACTCGGCGGGGACCGAGTAATCTCGCGATACTCGTGCTGTACTCGTGGTCTTCATCCCTGCATGTTGGCGCTCTTTTGAGAGCCAGCCCTCATGCAGGGATTGGCTGGCAGACCACTGCAATGCCACAGCCCTGTTAGTTGTGGAATTGCAGTGATTGGCCGGCCTGCACAGCGTGACCGAGCCTTTATACCGGCGGGCGCGCTGTGCTCTGCTCACAGCTATCCAGACAGTCAGTGCAGGGAGAGGGTCGCTGCTTCAGGGAAAGGTTTGCAGCCCTTTATAGCTATTTCCGTAGCAGGGCTGCAAACAGTGTGACCAAAAGTCCTTCTCAGGACTATTCTAGGGTATAGCCAGGTTGGAATACAGGCTAGTGACCAAAAGAGTCCTTGTCAGGACTATTGTAGCAGTATACAGGCAGGCAGGCAGGCAGGCAGGGTATATAGCCATTCCTAGTGGTGACCGTATACCAGCCTTCATCATATCTGGGGCTGGTGTACACAGTCTAAAACAGTCCTGATAGTGTCAGACTTCTCAGCAATTGTCGCTCCTAAAACCTGTTAGGTTCTTAGTGCGTCCGTGCTTGCATTTAAAAACCGCACGTGTGTGCCTGTCGGTGGCAGCGTACAGGTGCACTTGTGTGCGTTTTTACCAAACTATTATATAACGCACAAGTGTAGTGTATAATACACGTCAGTCAGCAGTGGCTGATAGTGTCAGAGTTCTTAATTTTTGCTCCTAAAACCTGTGTTAGGTTCTTAGTGCGTCCGTGCTTGCATTTAAAAACCGCACGTGTGTGCCTGTCGGTGGCAGCGTACAGGTGCACTTGTGTGCGTTTTTACCAAACTATTATATAACGCACAAGTGTAGTGTATAATACACGTCAGTCAGCAGTGGCTGATGGTGTCAGAGTTCTTAATTTTTGCTCCTAAAACCTGTGTTAGGTTCTTAGTGCGTCCGTGCTTGCATTTAAAAACCGCACGTGTGTGCCTGTCAGTGGCAGCGTACAGGTGCACTTGTGTGCGTTTTTATCAAACTATTATATAACGCACAAGTGTAGTGTATAATACACGTCAGTCAGCAGTGGCTGATAGTGTCAGAGTTCTTAATTTTTGCTCCTAAAACCTGTGTTAGGTTCTTAGTGCGTCCGTGCTTGCATTTAAAAACCGCACGTGTGTGCCTGTCGGTGGCAGCGTACAGGTGCACTTGTGTGCGTTTTTACCAAACTATTATATAACGCACAAGTGTAGTGTATAATACACGTCAGTCAGCAGTGGCTGATAGTGTCAGAGTTCTTAATTTTTGCTCCTAAAACCTGTGTTAGGTTCTTAGTGCGTCCGTGCTTGCATTTAAAAACCGCACGTGTGTGCCTGTCGGTGGCAGCGTACAGGTGCACTTGTGTGCGTTTTTACCAAACTATTATATAACGCACAAGTGTAGTGTATAATACACGTCAGTCAGCAGTGGCTGACAGTGTCAGAGTTCTTAATTTTTGCTCCTAAAACCTGTGTTAGGTTCTTAGTGCGTCCGTGCTTGCATTTAAAAACCGCACGTGTGTGCCTGTCGGTGGCAGCGTACAGGTGCACGATTTGCACAAACTTTGATATAATGCCCAAGTCTAGTGAATACACATCAGCACAGCATTGCAAAATGCGCAAGGGCTTTGGCAAGGAACAAGGAAGTGGACGTGATGGTGGTGCAGGCAGAGGCCGAGGTCGTGGGCAAGCTCTAATTTTGCCACAACAAAGGGCCACATCTAGTCGCTCGCAAGTCCTGTCCCAAATTCTTGGGGACCGCAGCAGTACACCGCTCTTGAACCAAGACCAGTGTCAACAGGTTGTTAGTTGGATAGCGGATAATGCTTCCAGTCAGATTGGCACCACCACAAACACTCTGTCTTCCACACGGTCAAGTGTCAGTAGCCATACAAAGGATAAGGCTGCACATCAAACATAGATAATGGTATAATGCCTCAAGCATATGGAAAAATATTGGAATATACAATGAAAAATGCTACTTGCTAATTTGAACATGTGAATAATGAATTGCATACCTGCTATGAATATTAGGAAAAAGGAGATATTTAGCAATCGCATTGATCAATGTAACTGAGCCCCAAAGCCTCGTCAAGGCATATCTCTATATTGGGGTCCCTAGCTCTGTGACCCTAACTGTGTGTCATCTCATGGGTCAAACTCCACACATAACACCTGAGGAGTGGAGATGGATGTCCGACCTATGTACCATCCTCCAAAACTTTGAGGACTCCACCAAGATGGTGAGTGGTGATGACGCCATTATTAGCGTCACCATACCGCTACTCTGCCTTCTAAAACGGTCTCTGCTCAAAACCAAACATGATGCATTGCAGGCGGAGCGCGATGAGTTGCAGCAAGAAACAGTAGTGGGTGTGGGTGATAACACACAGCCCAGCCTCGTCTCATCACAACGTGCAGTGGAGGACAATGACGAGGAGGAGGATGAAGACATGGAGCAAATCTCCGGCCAAATTGAGGATATGACATGCACACCAGTCATATCCTCGGTTCAGCGTGGCTGGCCAGAGGACAGGGTAGATGAGGAGGAGGAGGAGGAGGAGGAGGAGGAGGACAGCATGTTCAGCAACGTGTTGGTCAGGCTACTGAAGTCCTGGCTGTTAAGAGTCTGGCGCACATGGCTGACTTTATGGTAAGCTGCCTGTCTCGTGACCCTCGCGTTAAGAACATCTTGGCCGACAATCATTACTGGTTGGTAACACTGTTAGACCCACGCTACAAGGAGAACTTTATGTCTCTTATTCCCGAGGCGGAGAGGTCAACCAAAATGCAGCAGTTCCGGAAGGCCATAGTCACGGAAGTAGGCAAAGCATTCCCCTCACAAAACGCTAGCGGCATAGGTCAGGAATCAGTGGACAACCAAGGCGTACAGCCGAGAGAGGCACAAGTCCAATCTGCCAGAGGTAGGGGAACAGTCTTTAAGATGTGGGACAGTTTTCTCAGCCCCTCACGTACCACAGCCCCTGAGGTGCGGGGTAGTGCCACAAGAAATCCTAAGTTTGCCCAGATGCTCAAGGAGTACCTTGCAGATCGAACAACTGTACTCCGACATTCCTCTGTGCCTTACAATTATTGGGTATCCAAGGTGGACACGTGGCATGAATTGGCTCTCTACGCCTTGGAAGTCCTGGCCTGCCCTGCCGCTAGCGTTTTGTCAGAGCGTGTTTTTAGTGCCGCAGGTGGAATCATTACAGATAAACGCACCCGCCTGTCAACTGAAAATGCTGACAGGCTGACTCTGATCAAGATGAACAAGGGTTGGATTGGGCCAGACTTCACCACACCACCAGCAAATGAGAGCGGAATTTAAAGTTTGTAACGGGAATTTGCCATGTACCTCCAGTCACCCATGGGTACACACTTCTGGACTTTGGATAATCGCTGGACTGCTCCTCCTTCTCCTCATGCGCCACCATGATGACCGTTAGAAGAGTTAGGCCTTTGTTTCAGGTATACCCCCAGTGGTAAATTTTTTCGCCCATTCTTTGCAGAATGGACATTACAACGACAGGAGACCCGCTCCTTTGCAATGGGAACAATGTTTTGAGGCCCTCATGCACGTCTCTATGCAGGGACAACGTGGAGCCTCCCAATTTTTGGCTGCCCTGCCAAAGGGCTATACTACAAAAGACCCACTTCCTGACAATGGACACTTAATGTTTTGAGGCCCTCATGCACGTCTCTATCCAGGGACAACGTGGAGCTTCCCAATTTTTGGCTGCCCTGCCTAAGGGCTATACTATAATACACCCACTTCCTGACAATGGACACTTAATGTTTTGAGGCCCTCATGCACGTCTCTATCCAGGGACAACGTGGAGCCTCCCAATTTTTGGCTGCCCTGCCAAAGGGCTATACTACAAAAGACCCACTTCCTTCCAATGGGCACTTCAGGTTAACAGGCCCTCATGCACGTCTCTATCCAGGGACAACGTGGAGCCTCCCAATTTTTGGCTGCCCTGCCAAAGGGCTATACTACAATAGACCCACTTCCTTCCAATGGGCACTTCAGGTTTACAGGCCCTCATGCACGTCTCTATCCAGGGACAACGTGGAGCTTCCCAATTTTTGGCTGCCCTGCCAAAGGGCTATACTACAATAGACCCACTTCCTTCCAATGGACACTTAATGTTTTGAGGCCCTCATGCACGTCTCTATCCAGGGACAACGTGGAGCCTCCCAATTTTTGGCTGCCCTGCCAAAGGGCTATACTACAAAAGACCCACTTCCTTCCAATGGGCACTTCAGGTTAACAGGCCCTCATGCACGTCTCTATCCAGGGACAACGTGGAGCCTCCCAATTTTTGGCTGCCCTGCCAAAGGGCTATACTACAATAGACCCACTTCCTTCCAATGGGCACTTCAGGTTTACAGGCCCTCATGCACGTCTCTATCCAGGGACAACGTGGAGCCTCCCAATTTTTGGCTGCCCTGCCAAAGGGCTATACTACAATAGACCCACTTCCTTCCAATGGGCACTTCAGGTTTACAGGCCCTCATGCACGTCTCTATCCAGGGACAACGTGGAGCCTCACAATTTTTGGCTGCCCTGCCAAAGGGCTATACTACAAAAGACCCACTTCCTTCCAATGGGCACTTCAGGTTTACAGGCCCTCATGCACGTCTCTATCCAGGGACAACGTGGAGCCTCCCAATTTTTGGCTGCCCTGCCAAAGGGCTATACTACAAAAGACCCACTTCCTGACAATGGACACTTAATGTTTTGAGGCCCTCATGCACGTCTCTATCCAGGGACAACGTGGAGCCTCCCAATTTTTGGCTGCCCTGCCAAAGGGCTATACTACAATAGACCCACTTCCTTCCAATGGGCACTTCAGGTTTACAGGCCCTCATGCACGTCTCTATCCAGGGACAACGTGGAGCCTCCCAATTTTTGGCTGCCCTGCCTAAGGGCTATACTACAATAGACCCACTTCCTTCCAATGGGCACTTCAGGTTTACAGGCCCTCATGCACGTCTCTATCCAGGGACAACGTGGAGCCTCCCAATTTTTGGCTGCCCTGCCAAAGGGCTATACTACAAAAGACCCACTTCCTTCCAATGGGCACTTCAGGTTAACAGGCCCTCATGCACGTCTCTATCCAGGGACAACGTGGAGCCTCCCAATTTTTGGCTGCCCTGCCTAAGGGCTATACTATAATACACCCACTTCCTGACAATGGACACTTAATGTTTTGAGGCCCTCATGCACGTCTCTATCCAGGGACAACGTGGAGCCTCCCAATTTTTGGCTGCCCTGCCAAAGGGCTATACTACAAAAGACCCACTTCCTTCCAATGGGCACTTCAGGTTAACAGGCCCTCATGCACGTCTCTATCCAGGGACAACGTGGAGCCTCCCAATTTTTGGCTGCCCTGCCAAAGGGCTATACTACAATAGACGCACTTCCTTCCAATGGGCACTTCAGGTTTACTGGCCCTCATGCACGTCTCTATCCAGGGACAACGTGGAGCCTCCCAATTTTTGGCTGCCCTGCCAAAGGGCTATACTACAAAAGACCCACTTCCTTCCAATGGGCACTTCAGGTTTACAGGCCCTCATGCACGTCTCTATCCAGGGACAACGTGGAGCCTCCCAATTTTTGGCTGCCCTGCCAAAGGGCTATACTACAATAGACCCACTTCCTTCCAATGGGCACTTCAGGTTTACAGGCCCTCATGCACGTCTGTATGCAGGGTCATTGGTGAACCTCAAAATTTTGGACTGCCCTGGCAAAGGAAAATACTACAAAGACTCAGTTCCTCAAAATGGGCACATTAGACTCAGAGGCCTTTATGTACGTCTCTTCTCAGGGACATCGGAGTGCCACACAATGTTTTACGTAAAATCTTTCATGTATTGATCTCAAAAAGTAACATACATTAGCTCTATCTCACTATTGGGTATGTGCCCTTAACATTTCCGCCATGAAAAATCATTTTGGTGTCATTTTGGAAGGTTTTCTAGTGAGTCCGTAAAAATGGCGTAAAACGCGGACAAAATTGTTCACAGCTGTGACTTTTGAGTGATAAATGCTTCAAGGGGTCTTCCCCATGCTGTTGCCATGTCATTTGAGCACTCTTCGGAGACTTTTGTGCCATTTTTAGGGTTTCTACATGCTGCCGGTGGTCATTTCACAAAAATACTCGGGTCTCCCATAGGATAACATTGGGCTCGTTGCTCGGGCCGAGTACACGAGTATCTTGGGAGGCTCGGCCCGAGCTTCGAGCACCCGAGCTTTTTAGTACTCGCTCATCACTACTTAGTAACAATGAGTTTGAGTGTGCAATGCAGAGGTGCTGCACATAGGTTTGCACCAGTGGGACACTAATGGAAGTCCAACAGCCACTTTTAGGATGCCACTAAGTTTACTCAGTGTTTGCTAGTATAATGGCTTAGTAACAATGAGTTTGAGTGTGCAATGCAGTGGTGCTGCAAATAGCTTTGCACCAGTGGGACACTAATGGAAGTCCAACAGCCACTTTTAGGATGCCACTAAGTTTACTCAGTGTTTGCTAGTATAATGGCTTAGTAACAATGAGTTTGAGTGTGCAATGCAGTGGTGCTGCAAATAGCTTTGCACCAGTGGGACACTAATGGAAGTCCAACAGCCACTTTTAGGATGCCACTAAGTTTACTCAGTGTTTGCTAGTATAATGGCTTAGTAACAATGAGTTTGAGTGTGCAATGCAGTGGTGCTGCAAATAGCTTTGCACCAGTGGGACACTAATGGAAGTCCAACAGCCACTTTTAGGATGCCAGTAAGTTTACTCAGTGTTTGCTAGTATAATGGCTTAGTAACAATGAGTTTGAGTGTGCAATGCAGAGGTGCTGCAAAGAGCTTTGCACCAGTGGGACACTAATGGAAGTCCAACAGCCACTTTTAGGATGCCACTAAGTTTACTCAGTGTTTGCTAGTATAATGGCTTAGTAACAATGAGTTTGAGTGTGCAATGCAGTGGTGCTGCAAATAGCTTTGCACCAGTGGGACACTAATGGAAGTCCAACAGCCACTTTTAGGATGTCACTAAGTTTACTCAGTGTTTGCTAGTATAATGGCTTAGTAATAATGAGTTTGAGTGTGCAATGCAGAGGTGCTGCACATAGGTTTGCACCAGTGGGACACTAATGGAAGTCCAACAGCCACTTTTAGGATGCCACTAAGTTTACTCAGTGTTTGCTAGTATAATGGCTTAGTAACAATGAGTTTGAGTGTGCAATGCAGAGCTGCTGCACATAGGTTTGCACCAGTGGGACACTAATGGAAGTCCAACAGCCACTTTTAGGATGCCACTAAGTTTACTCAGTGTTTGCTAGTATAATGGCTTAGTAACAATGAGTTTGAGTGTGCAATGCAGAGGTGCTGCACATAGGTTTGCACCAGTGGGACACTAATGGAAGTCCAACAGCCACTTTTAGGATGCCACTAAGTTTACTCAGTGTTTGCTAGTATAATGGCTTAGTAACAATGAGTTTGAGTGTGCAATGCAGTGGTGCTGCAAATAGCTTTACACCAGTGGGACACTAATGGAAGTCCAACAGCCACTTTTAGGATGCCACTAAGTTTACTCAGTGTTTGCTAGTATAATGGCTTAGTAACAATGAGTTTGAGTGTGCAATGCAGAGGTGCTGCACATAGGTTTGCAACAGTGGGACACTAATGGAAAACCAACAGCCACTTTTAGGATGCCACTAAGTTTACTCAGTGTTTGCTAGTATAATAGCTTAGTAACAATGAGTTTGAGTGTGCAATGCAGTGGTGCTGCAAATAGCTTTGCACCAGTGGGGCACTAATGGAAGTCCAACAGCCACTTTTAGGATGCCACTAAGTTTACTCAGTGTTTGCTAGTATAATGGCTTAGTAACCATGAGTTTGAGTGTGCAATGCAGTGGTGCTGCAAATAGCTTTGCACCAGTGGGACACTAATGGAAGTCCAACAGCCACTTTTAGGATGCCACTAAGTTTACTCAGTGTTTGCTAGTATAATGGCTTAGTAACAATGAGTTTGAGTGTGCAATGCAGTGGTGCTGCAAATAGCTTTGCACCAGTGGGACATTAATGGAAGTCCAACAACCACTTTTAGGATGCCACTAAGTTTACTTTGTGTTTGCTAGTATAATGGCTTAGTAACAATGAGTTTGAGTGTGCAATGCAGTGGTGCTGCAAATAGCTTTGCACCAGTGGGACACTAATGGAAGTCCAACAGCCACTTTTAGGATGCCACTAAGTTTACTCAGTGTTTGCTAGTATAATGGCTTAGTAACAATGAGTTTGAGTGTGCAATGCAGTGGTGCTGCAAATAGCTTTGCACCAGTGGGACACTAATGGAAGTCCAACAGCCACTTTTAGGATGCCACTAATTTTACTCAGTGTTTGCTAGTATAATGGCTTAGTAACAATGAGTTTGAGTGTGCAATGCAGTGGTGCTGCAAATAGCTTTGCTCCAGTGGGACACTAATGGAATCCAAAAGCCACTTTTAAGATGCCACTAAGTTTACTCAGTGTTTGCTAGTATAATAGCTTAGTAAAAATGAGTTTGAGTGTGCAATGCAGAGGTGCTGCACATAGGTTTGCATCAGTGGGACACTAATGGAAGTCCGACAGCCACTTTTAGGATGCCACTAAGTTTACTCAGTGTTTGCTAGTATAATGTGTTACGAGGGGGACCCGGGGAAGCGTGCCAAGATGGGAAATGGACAGCTTCCGCCGGTCAAGGTCCACTGTGCGGTGTAAGGGACTGCCGCTATCGTGGGTGAAGAGTGAGCGGGTTGCTGCTAGCGATCGTCTGGAATGTCACAGACGATCTATGTACACCGATCTGCCCTAACCCGTGAGGGTTGTATGGCAGGGATCTCACGGCTCGGTGTACCTGTTGCACGGGGAAGCACAGAGGTGCCCACGCACGTGTGCCAGTGGAAGTCACGAGAATATGGCACGAGGGTAGCACAGAGGTGCCCACGCACGTGTGCTTTCAATAACCAGGTGAGTCCGGTAGAGGCTTGAGGAGCTCACCTGGGACAGGAACACGGCCTGTTGAAGGGGATACTGCCGGAGCAGCAAGGCAGGAACACGGCCTGCAAACGAGGTACTGCCTAAGCAGCAAGGGCCAAGCCCACAGAAGACAGTAATGCCTGAGCAGTGGCGTGGCAGCACGCTGCCAGACATCCAAACATAGAAGGACGGTCACGCGCCGCCATGATGGCAGGAGGAGCTTTTAAGGAGGTGTCGTTCCACCCAAGGGCGGGCGCGAGGCGGAGATGACGGACTTGACCCAATCAGGGTCCACGACGTCCCAGCCTGGCCAGTCAGGATTCACCACGTCACCTGCCTTGTCATCAAGCCGTGTGACGTCAGTGGGCGAATCAGAACCCACCACGCATAGCACATGCTCACCCTCCTGCCTCTGGGAAATAGAGGCGGGATCCTCGGTCTCACAATGTGCAGAGATAACGGGAGTCTCACTGCTTCCCTGAGCAGTAAACCTCTGCACATTGCGCAACCTCGCAGACCTTAGGGGCCGCTGAGCAGGAGGGCCTGCGGCAGGCCAGGAATGGGAGACCGCTTCACTCCTTGTAACAGGAGAACCACTAGGTGTCGCCCTTCTGCTGCCTCTCTGAGAAGGTATCTCCTGCACACTGCACAGTCTGGCAGACCTTCGGTGCTGCTGAGCAGGAGCGCTCGTGGCAGGCAAGGAATGGGAGACTGCCTCAGTCCTTGCCTCAGGAGAGCCACGAGATGTAACATTACCCCCCCCGTCTAGGCTCCCCCCCTTGTCTGTGCTCGAAGGCCGCTATCAACCCCGGGGCGCGGATATGATCCTCCAACTCCCAGGATCTATGCTCCGGACCACGACCGGCCCACTCCACAAGGTACTACCTCTTGCCCTGTATGACTTTTGTCTCCACAAGTTTTGCCACCTCAGGGTCGTCGGACGGGGAGTCGGTTTGAGCCGGCAGGGACCCCGAGAATTTATTAAGTCGTACGGGTTTCAGGAGGGACACGTGAAAGGTGTTTGCTATAGCCCAGCGTGGAGGGAGCTGGAGTCGGTATGCCACCGGGTTTACCTGCTGTAGTACTTTAAACGGACCCAGATACCTAGGGGCGAATTTGGCTGCCTGTACCCGTAGGTTAACATTCTTAGAGGACAGCCATACTAGGTCACCAGGGGCGAAGGATGGTGCAGGGCGACGGCGAACATCAGCCGTTGTCACCATCCGGTCTTTAGCCCTCTTAAGAGCCTCTTGGGTGTCATCCCAGATCTCCCGGGCCTTGGTCGCCCAATCCTCCACTCTAGTATCGGGTGACGTAATGGGCATCGGAACCGGGATTCTGGGATGTTGTCCGTTATTGAGTAGGAACGGAGTCTGGCCAGAAGATTCATGGACCGAATTGTTAATGGCAAATTCGGCCCAAGGAAGGAGGTTAGCCCAGTTGTCGTGGTGCGCTGGGATAAAATGGCGGAGGTAAGTTACCAAGGTCTGATTAGTCCTCTCCACTAGTCCATTGGTCTCGGGATGGTATGCGGAGGAGATGTTCAGCTCTATCTGCAGGAGCTTACAGAGCTCTCTCCAGAAGCGAGACGCGAACTGGGGACCTCGGTCGCTCACCACCTTGTCAGGCATGCCATGCAACCTAAATACATTCCGAATGAACAAGGTGGCGAGAGCACGTGACGTCGGGAGTCGTGGGAGAGGCACCAAGTGGACCATTTTAGAGAAGTGGTCCGTGATGACCCATACGACCCTGTGCCCTGCTGACTTGGGCAGATCTCCCAGGAAGTCCATCCCTACCACTTCCCAGGGACGATCCGGCACTGGCAGTGGGTGAAGAAGACCTGCCGGTCTCTGACGGGATGGCTTATTCCAAGCACACGACATACAGGCTCCCACATATTCCTGTATGTCCTGGGGTAGTCTTGGCCACCAATAATGCCTGGTCACCAGGTCTCTGGTCCTTTTGACCCCGAAGTGACCCCCGACCTTGGAGGCATGGGCCCACGATAGCACCTCGTTCCATAGTTCAGGGGGAACGAGGGTTTTGCCAGGTGGCACCTGGTCCAAAGAAGTGGGAGTGACCATCCTCAAGCTGTCCGGGGGTAGTATAAGACGAGGCTCCTCCTCGTCCTCCTCCAACACAACCATACAACATGACAAGGCATCGGCCCGTACGTTCTTCTCACCGGCCAGGTGGCGGATAATAAAGCGGAACCGGGAGAAGAATAAAGACCAACGGGCCTGCCTTGGGTTCAGGCGTTGTGCTGTCTGGAGGTATGTGAGGTTTTTGTGGTCAGAAAATACCTCAAATGGATGCTTCGCACCCTCCAGGAGATGCCGCCATTCCTGGAATGCTAGTTTCATCGCCAGTAACTGCCTATCCCCTATGGAGTAGTTCCTCTCGGCCGGAGAAAAGGTCTTGGAGAAAAAGAAACAAGGATGCTTCCTTCCTCGTTCGTTTTTCTGGTACAGGACTGCACCTGCACCGACCGAAGAGGCGTCTACCTCCAATAGGAAGGGTTTGGAGATGTCTGGACGATGAAGGATGGGAGCTCTGGAGAAGTGAGTTTTGAGAGTGTGAAATGCCTCTACCGTTTCTCGTGTCCATGCTTTGGGATTAGCGCCCTTGCGGGTAAGGGCAATGATGGGTGCTGCCACCGTCGAGAAGTTGGGAATGAACTGGCGATAATAATTGATAAACCCCAAGAATCGCTGGATCGCCTTCAGCGAGCGAGGCTCAGGCCAGTTCATCACTGTCTCCAACTTACCCGGATCCATTGCTAACCCCTGACTGGACACGATGTACCCCAGGAACGGCAAGGATTCCCGTTCAAAAACGCACTTTTCCAGCTTAGCATATAGCGAATGGGTGCGGAGCCTCTTAAGTACTCGGATGACATCCCTCCGATGGGTGGTAAGATCGGGGGAGAAGATAAGAATGTCATCCAGCTATGCAACCACGGAAAGACACAAATCCCGGAAAATGTCATTCACAAAGTTTTGAAATACGGCGGGGGCATTGCAGAGTCCGAAGGGCATTACTAGATACTCGTAGTGACCGTCCCTGGTGTTAAAGGCGGTCTTCCACTCATCGCCCTTTCGGACTCGCACTAGATTATATGCCCCGCGTAGATCCAGCTTTGTGAAGACCTTTGCCCCGCGAAATCGATCAAATAGCTCAATAATGAGGGGCAAAGGGTATTTGCTCTTGATCGTGATTGCATTTAATCCCCTGTAATCGATACAGGGGCGCAGATCCCCTTCCTTCTTCTGCACAAAAAAGAACCCTGCACCAGCCGGAGAAATAGACTTGCGAATGAACCCCTTCGCCAGGCTGTCCTGAATATATTTGGACATAGCCTCCGTCTCTGGAGCAGAGAGTGGATACACTCTGCCCCTGGGGGGCTCGGAGCCTGGCTTCAGGTCTATTCGGCAATCATATGGCCGGTGGGGAGGAAGAGTATCTGCGGCCCTTTTGGAAAAGACATCCCTGTAGGCCTCATAAGGTGTCGGTAAACCCGGCCCCCCTGTATTCTCTGAGGACCCAACCGACCTAATGGTAGCGGGTGGTTCGGTAGTCACGAGGTGCTCTCTACAGGATCCTGCCCAGGATGAGATGTCCCCTGTTGCCCAGTTGAGTATAGGAGCATGCTGTCTCAACCAGGGAAGGCCCAGTAGGATCTCATCCGTCCCCCCTGGAAGCACCAGGAAGGACACCTGCTCACGGTGTCCCGGTGGTACATCCATCCTGAGAGGGATAGTGATCTGGATGATAGGATCGAGTAGTATGGACCCGTCGACTACCCGGACCCTGAGTGGCTTGGGCAACAGAACCAGGGGAACTGAGTATCGGGTTGCCAGGGAGGTCGAGATGAAATTGCCTTCAGCGCCTGAGCCCAAGCAAGCCAGGGCAGAGAAGAGAGTAGTGCCGAACTGCAACTGGGCGCTGATAGTCAACCTAGAGGGAGAGGTAGCGTCTAGAGTCCCCCCTCTGATAGAAACTAGACGCTGTCTTTTTCCCGACGGTTTGGGACATCGGGTAGCTATGTGTCCCCTCTGCCCACAGGAAAAGCAGATGACACAAGACCGAGAACCTGGGGCAGAGGAGACCACCTTGGACACCTCCATTGACTCCACGGAGTCTGGCTGGGAGACCTGTCTGATGGAAGACGGGAGTCAGACGCTTTTTAGGCCGAGAAGACGTGGGTGCTGAAGAGGCCTCGAGCCTTCGCTCCGCCTGGCGGATGTCTATGCGAGAGGCAACCTGAATCAAGGACTCTAAAGTGGCAGGCACCTCACGTGTGGCCAGTGCGTCTTTGACAAACCCTGCCAGGCCCTCCCAAAACACAGGGACAAGGACCTTATCCGGCCAGTCCAGCTCTGCGGCAAGTGTCCTAAAGTGTACAGCAAAGTCCCCGACTGAAGCGGACCCTTGCCGAAGTCGTAGGAGGCGCAGCGCGGAATCGTGGGTGACTTGAGGCCCGAGGAACACCATTCTCATGGCCCCAAGATAAGCTGGTAAGTTATTCACTACACAATCTCCGCACTCCCACAACGGCGTGGACCACTTTAGCGCTCTCCCTGTGAGCAGGGACTGGACGAAGGCTACCTTCGCCTTTTCGGTAGCGTAAAGAGTCGCGGACAGCTCTAAGTAGGTGGTAACCTGGTTTATAAACCCACGGCACTCAGAGCTGTTGCCGCTAAAGCGCTCTGGAAGCGCAAGGCGAGGAGACCTTCCGCCCAATAGTATAGCCTGGCTAGCCGCCTGGGTGGCGACTGTCGTCAGAGTAGTCTTATGGGAGGAAGACTGCTCCACTGCTGCCAATCGTGACTCCAACTGCTGCACATAACGCAGCAACTGCTGCTGCTCTTCAGCCATAGCCGGACCTTTGGCGCGACCATAATGTTACGAGGGGGACCCGGGGAAGCGTGCCAAGATGGGAAATGGACAGCTTCCGCCGGTCAAGGTCCACTGTGCGGTGTAAGGGACCGCCGCTATGGTGGGTGAAGAGTGAGCGGGTTGCTGCTAACGATCGTCTGGAATGTCACAGACGATCTATGTACACCGATCTGCCCTAACCCGTGAGGATTGTATGGCAGGGATCTCACGGCTCGGTGTACCTGTTGCACGGGGAAGCACAGAGGTGCCCACGCACGTGTGCCAGTGGAAGTCACGAGAATATGGCACGAGGGTAGCACAGAGGTGCCCACGCACGTGTGCTTTCAATAACCAGGTGAGTCCGGTGGAGGCTTGAGGAGCTCACCTGGGACAGGAACACGGCCTGTTGAAGGGGATACTGTCGGAGCAGCAAGGCAGGAACACGGCCTGCAAACGAGGTACTGCCTAAGCAGCAAGGGCCAAGCCCACAGAAGACAGTAATGCCTGAGCAGTGGCGTGGCAGCACGCTGCCAGACATCCAAACATAGAAGGACGGTCACGCGCCGCCATGATGGCAGGAGGAGCTTTTAAGGAGGTGTCGTTCCACCCAAGGGCGGGCGCGAGGCGGAGATGACGGACTTGACCCAATCAGGGTCCACGACGTCCCAGCCTGGCCAGTCAGGATTCACCACGTCACCTGCCTTGTCATCAAGCCGTGTGACGTCAGTGGGCGAATCAGAACCCACCACGCATAGCACATGCTCACCCTCCTGCCTCTGGGAAATAGAGGCGGGATCCTCGGTCTCACAATGTGCAGAGATAACGGGAGTCTCACTGCTTCCCTGAGCAGTAAACCTCTGCACATTGCGCAACCTCGCAGACCTTCGGGGCCGCTGAGCAGGAGGGCCTGCGGCAGGCCAGGAATGGGAGACCGCTTCACTCCTTGTAACAGGAGAACCACTAGGTGTCGCCCTTCTGCTGCCTCTCTGAGAAGGTATCTCCTGCACACTGCGCAGTCTGGCAGACCTTCGGCGCTGCTGAGCAGGAGCGCTCGTGGCAGGCAAGGAATGGGAGACTGCCTCAGTCCTTGCCTCAGGAGAGCCATGAGATGTAACAATAATGGCTTAGTAACAATGAGTTTGAGTGTGCAATGCAGAGGTGCTGCACATAGGTTTGCACCAGTGGGACACTAATGGAAGTTCAACAGCCACTTTTAGGATGCCACTAAGTTTACTCAGTGTTTGCTAGTATAATGGCTTAGTAACAATGAGTTTGAGTGTGCAATGCAGTGGTGCTGCAAATAGCTTTGCACCAGTGGGACACTAATGGAATCCAAAAGCCACTTTTAGGATGCCACTAAGTTTACTCAGTGTTTGCTAGTATAATGGCTTAGTAACAATGAGTTTGAGTGTGCAATGCAGAGGTGCTGCAAATAGCTTTGTACCAGTGGGACACTAATGGAAGTCCAACAGCCACTTTTAGGATGCCACTAAGTTTACTCAGTGTTTGCTAGTATAATGGCTTAGTAACAATGAGTTGGAGTGTGCAATGCAGAGGTGCTGCACATTGGTTTGCACCAGTGGGACACTAATGGAAGTCCAACAGCCACTTTTAGGATGCCACTAAGTTTACTCAGTGTTTGCTAGTATAATGGCTTAGTAACAATGAGTTGGAGTGTGCAATGCAGTGGTGCTGCAAATAGCTTTGCACCAGTGGGACACTAATGGAAGTCCAACAGTCACTTTTAGGATGCCACTAAAGGCTACTTTACACACTGCGATATCGGTCCCGATATCGCTAGTGTGGGTACCCGCCCCCATCTGTTGCGCGACACGGGCAAATTTGCTGCCCGTGTCGCACAACAGCCGTCACACATACATACCTGTCCGGCGATGTCGCTGTGACGGGCGAACCGCCTCCTTTCTAAGGGGGCGGTCCGTGCGGCGTCACAGCGACGTCACTGAACCGCCGCCCAATAGCAGCGGAGGGGCGGGGCTGAGCGGGACGTAACATCCCGCCCACCTCCTTCCTTCCTCATAGCGGCCGGGAGGCAGGTAAGGGGAGCTTCCTCGTTCCTGCGGCGTCACACGCAGCGATGTGTGCTGCCACAGGAACGAGGAACAACCTCGTTACTGCTGCAGTAACGAGATTTGAGAATGGACCCCCATGTCGCCGATTAGCGATTTTGCACTTTTTGCAACGATGCAAAATCGCTTATCGGTGTCACACGCAACGGCATCGCTAATGCGGCCGGATATGCGTCACGAATTCCGTGACCCCAACGACTCCGCATTAGCGATGTCGCAGCGTGTAAAGCCCGCTTAAGTTTACTCAGTGTTTGCTAGTATAATGCCTTAGTAACAATGAGTTTGAGTGTGCAATGCAGTGGTGCTGCAAATAGCTTTGCACCAGTGGGACACTAATGGAAGTCCAACAGCCGCTTTTAGGATGCCACTAAGCTTACTCAGTGTTTGCTAGTATAATGGCTTAGTAACAATGAGTTTGAGTGTGCAATGCAGAAGTGCTGCACATAGGTTTGCACCAGTGGGACACTAATGGAAGTCCAACAGCCACTTTTAGGATGCCACTAAGTTTACTCAGTGTTTGCTAGTATAATGGCTTAGTAACAATGAGTTGGAGTGTGCAATGCAGTGGTGCTGCAAATAGCTTTGCACCAGTGGGACACTAATGGAAGTCCAACAGTCACTTTTAGGATGCCACTAAAGGCTACTTTACACACTGCGATATCGGTCCCGATATCGCTAGTGTGGGTACCCGCCCCCATCTGTTGCGCGACACGGGCAAATTTGCTGCCCGTGTCGCACAACAGCCGTCACACATACATACCTGTCCGGCGATGTCGCTGTGACGGGCGAACCGCCTCCTTTCTAAGGGGGCGGTCCGTGCGGCGTCACAGCGACGTCACTGAACCGCCGCCCAATAGCAGCGGAGGGGCGGGGCTGAGCGGGACGTAACATCCCGCCCACCTCCTTCCTTCCTCATAGCGGCCGGGAGGCAGGTAAGGGGAGCTTCCTCGTTCCTGCGGCGTCACACGCAGCGATGTGTGCTGCCACAGGAACGAGGAACAACCTCGTTACTGCTGCAGTAACGAGATTTGAGAATGGACCCCCATGTCGCCGATTAGCGATTTTGCACTTTTTGCAACAATGCAAAATCGCTTATCGGTGTCACACGCAACGGCATCGCTAATGCGGCCGGATATGCGTCACGAATTCCGTGACCCCAACGACTCCGCATTAGCGATGTCGCAGCGTGTAAAGCCCGCTTAAGTTTACTCAGTGTTTGCTAGTATAATGCCTTAGTAACAATGAGTTTGAGTGTGCAATGCAGTGGTGCTGCAAATAGCTTTGCACCAGTGGGACACTAATGGAAGTCCAACAGCCGCTTTTAGGATGCCACTAAGCTTACTCAGTGTTTGCTAGTATAATGGCTTAGTAACAATGAGTTTGAGTGTGCAATGCAGAAGTGCTGCACATAGGTTTGCACCAGTGGGACACTAATGGAAGTCCAACAGCCACTTTTAGGATGCCACTAAGTTTACTCAGTGTTTGCTAGTATAATGGCTTAGTAACAATGAGTTTGAGTGTGCAATGCAGTGGTGCTGCAAATAGCTTTGCACCAGTGGGACACTAATGGAACCCAACAGCCACTATTAGGATGCCACTAAGTTTACTCAGTGTTTGCTAGTATAATGGCTTAGTAACAATGAGTTTGAGTGTGCAATGCAGAGGTGCTGCACATAGGTTTGCACCAGTGGGACACTAATGGAAGTCCAACAGCCACTTTTAGGATGCCACTAAGTTTACTCAGTGTTTGCTAGTATAATTGCTTAGTAACAATGAGTTTGAGTGTGCAATGTAGTGGTGCTGCAAATAGCTTTGCACCAGTGGGACACTAATGGAATCCAACAGCCACTTTTAGGATGCCACTAAGTTTACTCAGTGTTTGCTAGTATAATGGCTTAGTAACAATGAGTTTGAGTGTGCAATGCAGACGTGCTGCACATAGGTTTGCACCAGTGGGACACTAATGGAAGTCCAACTGCCACTTTTAGGATGCCACTAAGTTTACTCAGTGTTTGCTAGTATAATGGCTTAGTAACAATAAGTTTGAGTGTGCAATGCAGTGGTGCTGCAAATAGCTTTGCACCAGTGGGACACTAATGGAAGTCCAACAGCCACTTTTAGGATGCCACTAAGTTTACTCAGTGTTTACTAGTATAATGGCTTAGTAACAATGAGTTTGAGTGTGCAATGCAGTGGTGCTGCAAATAGCTTTGCACCAGTGGGACACGAATGGAAGTCCAACAGCCACTTTTAGGATGCCAGTAAGTTTACTCAGTGTTTGCTAGTATAATGGCTTAGTAACAATGAGTTTGAGTGTGCAATGCAGAGGTGCTGCACATCGGTTTGCACCAGTGGGACACTAATGGAAGTCCAACAGCCACTTTTAGGATGCCACTAAGTTTACTCAGTGTTTGCTAGTATAATGGCTTAGTAACAATGAGTTTGAGTGTGCAATGCAGTGGTGCTGCAAATAGCTTTGCACCAGTGGGACACTAATGGAAGTCCAACAGCCACTTTTAGGATGTCACTAAGCTTACTCAGTGTTTGCTAGTATAATGGCTTAGTAACAATGAGTTTGAGTGTGCAATGCAGAGGTGCTGCACATCGGTTTGCACCAGTGGGACACTAATGGAAGTCCAACAGCCACTTTTAGGATGCCACTAAGTTTACTCAGTGTTTGCTAGTATAATGGCTTAGTAACAATGAGTTTGAGTGTGCAATGCAGTGGTGCTGCAAATAGCTTTGCACCAGTGGGACACTAATGGAAGTCCAACAGCCACTTTTAGGATGCCACTAAGCTTACTCAGTGTTTGCTAGTATAATGGCTTAGTAACAATGAGTTTGAGTGTGCAATGCAGTGGTGCTGCAAATAGCTTTGCACCAGTGGGACACTAATGGAATCCAACAGCCACTTTTAAGATGCCACTAAGTTTACTCAGTGTTTGCTAGTATAATGGCTTAGTAACAATGAGTTTGAGTGTGCAATGCAGTGGTGCTGCAAATAGCTTTGCACCAGTGGGACACTAATGGAAGTCCAACAGCCACTTTTAGGATGCCACTAAGTTTACTCAGTGTTTGCTAGTATAATGGCTTAGTAACAATGAGTTTGAGTGTGCAATGCAGTGGTGCTGCAAATAGCTTTGCACCAGTGGGACACTAATGGAAGTCCAACAGCCACTTTTAGGATGCAACTAAGTTTACTCAGTGTTTGCTAGTATAATGGCTTAGTAACAATGAGTTTGAGTGTGCAATGCAGTGGTGCTGCAAATAGCTTTGCACCAGTGGGACACTAATGGAAGTCCAACAGCCACTTTTAGGATGCCACTAAGTTTACTCAGTGTTTGCTAGTATAATGGCTTAGTAACAATGAGTTTGAGTGTGCAATGCAGAGGTGCTGCACATAGGTTTGCACCAGTGGGACACTAATGGAAGTCCAACAGCCACCTTTAGGATACCACTAAGTGTACTCAGTGTTTGCTAGTATAATGGCTTAGTAACAATGAGTTTGAGTGTGCAATGCAGAGGTGCTGCACATAGGTTTGCACCAGTGGGACACTAATGGAAGTCCAACAGCCACTTTTAGGATGCCACTAAGTTTACTCAGTGTTTGCTAGTATAATGGCTTAGTAACAATGGGTTTGAGTGTGCAATGCAGAGGTGCTGCACATAGGTTTGCACCAGTGGGACACTAATGGAAGTCCAACAGCCACTTTTAGGATGCCACTAAGTTTCCTCAGTGTTTGCTAGTATAATGGCTTAGTAACAATGGGTTTGAGTGTGCAATGCAGAGGTGCTGCACATAGGTTTGCACCAGTGGGACACTAATGGAAGTCCAACAGCCACTTTTAGGATGCCACTAAGTTTCCTCAGTGTTTGCTAGTATAATGGCTTAGTAACAATGAGTTTGAGTGTGCAAAGGGCAGGAGGGTACAGTGGCAGGGTTGTGGGTCTGGGTAGAGGAAAGGAAGCCTCCCTTTCAATCACTCCTAATGGGGAAATGCAGCGAGGAAATCCCTGACCTTAGCTACACAGACGCTGTCATCTTGTGTAGCTGTTAAAATCTGTTTTCACGGACCTGACTGTCACCTATGGCTCTGACCCTGCCGGTATTAGCCCTTACAAGGACTAATAGAAACTTCTATCCCTATTCTGTATAGCACTGTGTATATAGCGTACACAGCAGTATCGGAGACAGGAGCTACGCCAGCGGTGACTGACACCAAGACGCAGAAGGCAGATAATGGCGTGCTGGAGGAAAATGTCCGTTTTTATAATGCATGGGCATGTGACATGGACATCCTATCACACATGCCGTTGCTTCTCTGGCTAAAAGTCCACTTAGCTGTGTGTGTGTCTGGGATTGGCTGACATGCTGGCCCGCCCCACTACACGTGCACGCTTAGGGAAGGAAGACAAGGAAAAAAAAAAAAATGACGATCACCATTATCCAAACAGCAGTGATCTGAATGCGCTGTTCCCGCACACTATACGCTGAAATTTCATAATAGTGTGAGAGTCCTTATCTCTACTGGCTAACACGGTACAAAGATATATTTTACTTGTATCATAATAGTGTGAGTCACAGAGTGACTTACACTATTACAGCGGAAAGCCATCTAGTAATTAGCTTGTCTTTTTGCTGCTAGAACTGTTCTCGAACGTATCTAGAACTATCGAGCTTTAGCAAAAAGCTCGACTTATAGTTCGATCTAGAAATCACTCGAGCCGCGAACTGGAGAACCTCGAACCGCGAACCGCTCTCAACTCTAATTATGAGTGCAAGCCAAAAAAAAATACATAGTACATAAGGATAAGGCTGCACATCAAAGTTAGATAATAGTATAATGCTATAAGCATACCGATAAACATTGAAGCATACAATGAAAAATGCCACATGTTAACTTGAAAGTGTGAATAATGAATTGCATACCTGCCATGAATATTAGGAAAAAGGAGATATTTAGCAATTACATTGATCAATGTAACTGAGCCCCAAAACCTCGTCAAGGTATATCTCTATATTGGGGTCCTGAGGTCTATGACCCTAACTGTGTGTCATCTCATTGCAATTAAAAACTGCTGTTTGTGGAGAGGGGTAACCAAGGACTTTCTTATATAGGAGATGTATTTTTTAAATATATATGTGAGGAGGCTAATGTACCATCTCCACAGACAGATGAAGTTACCACCATCCCTTTATATTTGAATCTCAAAGAATAGATCTCCATTACCAACTTACAGGAATTGAGTGACTCCAGCATTACTTTGCCAAATCCACCCCCCTTCAACATCAAAAATCCATATTTTTATCCTGTGGCCTCTAGAGTGCCTGTTATGGACACTTACCAGGACCTCATAGAAACTGAGGTCAGACAAATCCTCATGTCCACACCTAGCGCCCAGGATAACCTGTCCATTCAGGAGAGAAAGGCACTTAAAGCACTGAAGAATAATGAACACATTATTATCCGGAAAGCGGACAAAGGGGGATCGGTCGTGGTGTTAGTGCACTATATGAAAAAGAAATTAATTTGATCCTAGCTGACTCTTCCACTTACAAACACCTTTCTAGTGATCCTACTTTAATTTTCTATGAAAAATTGCGAATATTTTGTCACAGGGACTAGAGTGGGGTGTGATCAATAAAAAGACCTATGACTATCTTTCAGGGACTCCCTAAAGGTACCGTCACACATAACGAGATCACTAGCGAGATCGCAGCTGAGTCACGGTTTCTGTGACGCAGTAGCGATCCCGTTAGCGATCATATTATGTGTGACACCTACCAGCGATCAGGCCCCTGCTGTGAGATCTCTAGTCGTTGCAGAATGGTCCAGGCCATTTTCTTCAAAGGCGATGTCAGGACACATCGCTGTGTTTGACACTGTGTGACAGGGTCACAGTGAATGCTGAGATCGTTATACAGGTCGCTACTGCGACCTGTATTGTTCCTGCATCGCTGGTAAGATCTGACTGTGTGACATCTCACCTGCGACCTCCCAGCGACTTACCTGCGATCCCTATCAGGTCGCATCGTTTTCGGTATCGCTGGTAAGTCGTTGTGTGTGACTGGGCCTTAAGTTACATAAGGGTGTATTTCCCCCCCCTCCCCCCCCAAGGCCCATAGTTGCTTAATTAACCCGATGTGTACTGCAGCTACATGTGCAGAGAGCAGGGAGCCGCGCACAACGCTTAGCGCTGGCTCCCTGCTCTCCTAGCTACAGTACACATCGGGTTAATTAACCCGATGTGTACTGCAGCTACATGTGCAGAGAGCAGGAGCCGGAAGCACAGGCAGCGTGAGAGAGTCGGAGGCTGGTAACGAAGGTAAATATCGGGTAACCACCTTGGTTACCCGATGTTTACCCTGGTTATAGCTTACCGCAGCTGCCAGATGCCGGCTCCTGCTCTCTGCTCGCTTCATTTCGTCACTCTCTCGCTGTCACACACAGCGATCTGTGCGTCACAGCGGGAGAGCAACAATAAAAAAACGAATCAGTGCTGTGTGTAACGAGCAGCGATCTCACAGCAGGGGCCAGATCGCTGCTCAGTGTCACACACAGCGAGATCGCAAATGAGGTCACTGCTACGTCACAAAAAACGTGACTCAGCAGCGATCTCAGCAGCGATCTCGCTGTGTGTGAAGCACCCCTTAGTGATTGGTTGGATAATATCCTCCAACCACTTATGTAAAGGACAGTAGGCTATATAACAGATACTTAGGCGGGCTTTGCACACTACGACATTGCAGGTGCGATGTCGGTGGGGTCAAATTGAAAATGACGCACTTCCGGCATCGCATGCGACATCGTAGTGTGTAAAGGTTCGATGATACGATTAACGAGCGCAAAAGCGTCGTAATCGTATCACCGGTGCAGCGTCGGCGTAATCCATAATTACGCTGACGCGACGGTCCGATGTTGTTCCTCGCTACTGCGGCAGCACACATCGCTGTGTGTGAAGCCGCAGGAGCGAGGAACATCTCCTACCGGTGTCACCGCGGCTCTCATAGGATATGCGGAAGGAAGGACGTGGGCGGGATGTTTACATCCCGCTCATCTCCGCCCCTCCGCTCCTATTGGCCGCCTGCCGTGTGACGTCACAGTGACGCCGTATGACCCGCCCCCTTAATAAGGAGGCGGGTCGCCGGCCAGAGCGACGTCTCAGGACAGGTGAGTCCATGTGAAGCTGCCGTAGCGATAATGTTCGCTACGGCAGCTATCACAAGATATCGTACCTGCGACGGGGGCGGGGACTATCGCGTGCGACATCACAATATCGGCTTGCGATGTCGCAACGTGCAAAGCCCGCCTAAGAGTCTGTTACAAAATTTGGAGAAAATGAATTGGACTGTCGATTCGTTTTGGATAACTAGTGATGTGATATCATTATACCCTAGTATCCCCCACGACGAAGCTTTGCAAGCCTTGTTCTTCAATTTGAAAAAATACAGCTCATTAGACAATAATTTTAAGGAATATGTCCTTATGACCTCCGGTTTCCTTTTAAGGCATATTTTTTTCCAATTTAGTGGTACCTTCTATCTTAAAATTTCTGGATGCCCTATGGGTGCCAGCTTTTCATGCGCATTGGCCAACATTTACATGGCATACTGGGAGGAGCAATATATTCATACTGATAGCAATCCACTTTTGAATCAAATCTCCTGGTATGCCAGGTATGTGGATGATCAGTTGTTAATATGCAATATTCACCAACAAGGTACACCTCAGGATTTTTCTGATTCCCTGAATGCATACTTTAACAATAACAGCTTGAATTTAAAGTTCACAGTGAATATCTATAATCAGCTGGCACCATTCTTAGACATCCAGTTATTTGGTAACCCCATAACTGGAACCATCGATTCTACTCTTTATAAGAAACCAATAAGTGGCAATGCGTCTTTTCGCACATGTAGTTGTCATACGCCCCACACATTGTAGGGCTTACCTGTGGGGGAACTCCTGCGGGCGGCCCCTTTACACACTGCAACATCACAAACGACATCGCTGTAACGTCACCGGTTTTGTGACGTAATAGCATCCTCCCCAGCGACATTGCAGTGTGTGAAACGCATCAGCGACCTGGCCCCTGCTGTGAGGTTGTTGATCACTACACATCTCTCAGGACCATTCTTTGGTCCTTTGTTTCCCGCTGTGCAGCATGATCGCTAGAAAGTCTCAGTGTGTAAAGAGGCCTTTACAGCGACTTCGTTAGCGACTTCCCTTTCAAAAAGCTGCTTTACAACGTCCCCAATGACTAGCTAGGTCGTTTTGCAGGTCCGTATTGCTGTTGCGTCATTTTCCAGGTTTGCCTGTTTGACAGCTCACCAGCGACTCACCAGAGACTTTGTAGCGATCCCAGCCAGGTTGGGATCGCTGGTGGGATCGCTAGAAAGTCTCAGTGTGTAAAGGGGCTTTAAGAGACTGTGTTCCTCTGAGCTATCTTATTCCAAAGAGGCTGCCCATATTAAGCATAGACTAAGGAAGAGAGGTAACTCCAATCGGATTATAAACAGAGCATCATCTATCACAGATAGTAAAACCCGTCCCGACCTGTTGCAGGATCCTGATAAATCTGTCAAACAAATGGACAGGATCACTTTTTCTTCCCTATTTAGTGTGGATTTTTTCCGCATTAAGGAGGTTATTCTCCGTTTTCTCCCCCTTCTCCGGCAGGATGAGGTGTTAGATTCTATCCTTTCACAGGGGGTTAATGTGGTAGCGAAAAGAGCATGTACAGTGGGTGACATGATTGCACCAAGTATGTATACAGCCCAAAAACCGAAAAAAATCTGGCTCAGCATCACAGGTTCTTATAAGTGCGGTTCTAGCCACTGTGGCTTATGTAAATTTATGCACACAACTAAAGCAATCAGTGACAGTAACAATAAAATTCATAAAATTGGTTCTTTCATTAACTGCTCAACCACACATGTTGTGTATAAAGCCACATGTACTACTTGCGATAAGACTTACATAGGCTGCACCTCCAGACCCCTGAGAGTTAGGATATCTGAGCACACTAGAGTTGCACAAAATCAGAACTCATTTACCCCCAGTGAACTTCCATCGCAAAAACGATCCTTATCAGGCCTTACCAAGCATTTTATAGACCATCACCTAGCAGATTTTTCCTCTCTTACAGTCACGGGTATAGAATATGTTCCCAAACCTCCCCGTGGTGGTGATTGGTTCCAAGCGTTGTTGCATACTGAGGTGGAATGGATCCTCAGGCTGAATACCAGACACTGAACTACCGTTCAGACCTGCGCTACATTTTCTGAATGTTTAATGGGAATCCTTCTGCAAAGCAATGCGGTATTGCATAGGTTGATATGAATGATTGGCGAATAGCTCGGGGGAGGGAAAGGTACACGTGACTTAAACATGCTATGTGAATAGTGGAATATGTGACCTTTTATGTGGGAACACTTTTTGGACATGTTAGTGTGGCGCCCTGGACAAGCCAGGACGTCACAGGTACTACAACAACACACCCCACACCCAACACACCGGCTAGTCACATCTAGGTCAAACACAAATCCTTGTTGCCTCCCTCCAGGGGCTGTTGTCCACACCAGGGGGTGGGCCAGGCGGTTGGCCCCGCCCACCAAGGAGTTCACAGTCCTGGAGGCGGGAAAAGGAAGGAGGGGTTTTCAGATCAGTTTGGGAGAGTGAAGTGGTAGTAGAGGAGACTGACCGTGTCCGGGTGCGTGGCCCGGGCCCATACAGCAAGGTTGGCAGACGGTGGTGACCGTCTGCAGGATAGGCTGATTGGAGTGAACCGTAAGGACCGGGGACGGGCGGTGGCCCGCCGGTACCGGATCGGGGAGTGAAGAGAAGCCAGCACCATTCGGCAGGGCCTACGGACCCCGACCAGGCTAGGAGTCACCGTAAAACTGGTCAAATCCATTAGCGAAGGGAACCTCCGGGGTTTCCCAGCAGTCAAGACCCGATTGAAGGCAACAGCTCACACCGTGAAGGGAAACACAGTCACCACCAAGGCTACAGTTCCCAGGGCCAGAGCCTGCGGGCAAAAGGGGCTCCCGCAGCATCCATCCAAGCTGGGGAGCGGGTTACCGGTGGGAAGCCATTGGAACCGTAAACACAACACAGGTGCAGGGAAAGGCAGTCACCACCAACCTACCAGGAGAACTACCGCAGCCGTCTGTGGGACCCGTCCATCTAGCCGTTTGTTTTACCGGAGACTTTGCATTGATCATTGGCTGAGTGAGTACCACCGTGCCGTGCGGCACAGCGCTGCCCCCACGACCCTGCACCTCACCAGGCCCCGTAACCCGCCTGCCACCCCTAACCCTCATCGGGCCCCGGGACAACCAACCCCCCTACCCACGGAGGGGAGAAACAACATCCAAGCTGCTCCCTGTCACCGCTCCCGGGATCCCCGTCCAGAGCAGCGGTGGTGTCATAACCTCACCACAACCGTGGGTGGCGTCATGGACAATATCCCTAAACCAAACCACCCCCCTTTCACTCACGGGCGAGGAGCGCCGCTCGAGTCCCCGGGATCCAGCCCACCGCTCGAGCCACCGAGCGAGCGAGCAGCAGCAGCCGGACCAGAGCAGTGGGTTAGCACAGCATCCCCTCCTCTGCCCGCGACAACTTGGCGTCACGAATAGGATCTTACCGCTCTGCCATCTGGTAGAGGTGCACCTTGTGACCGCCGGAGGTGTCCGGCCGAAAATTTGGAGAAGCCGCCATTTTGGGCGCGAAAAGTCCCCGCTCGAGCGTCTTCCCGAGTAGTGGAGGCGCGAAAGCTAAAACCCCGCCCCTGTAGAGGGGGAGCCGGAAAAAGACTAAGGGGGACGGATGGCGTCTGGCCGCATGTAGCTCACGGCTATAAAAGCAGGAACGCCAGGACCCTGCGGCCATCTTGTGGTTCCTGGAAGAGGCCGCTGCAGCGATGTACCAACCGTCCCGCAGCACCGTAGCCCCCGCGCCTGGAACCGCGGCGTGGGTGGAGGTCCGGACCGCCCAGCTCCAACAGCGGCTGCAGATCAGGATGCAACTCCTCTTAGAGGAGTGGGAGGCCGACATGGCGGAGATGGTGGTGGCCATACGGAGACGCGAGGTGGAGGGAGTCTTGGAAGAGAGGGTAAGTGACCCACGCCCCTGTACCCCTAGTGGGTCGGTCATCGCGGCCGAGGGCCCGGTCTACACCCGCTCGCCCTGCTACCTCCCCCGCTACCCGTGTTGGCTGCTGCTGCCCCGCCACTAGGCCCGCTACCACCACCACCGGTAGCGGTACCCCGCCAATCCGCCCAGGCGGACCGACCTGCAGCCGGGGCCCATGACCGCCCGGAGCCGCTCCCGTGGAAGGTGCCGAAGTCCGAGGCCATTGGAAGAGAGATACCGGAGGCACCTGTGGAGACTTCCCCCGAACCGGTGCCGGCAGACCGCTCCGTGCAGGAGGTCCAGCGGGAGACGACCCCTGTGCCCATCCCTCACGCCTCGGCTGAGGCCGCACCGGGTTGCCGCTGCAGGGCAGCACCCCAGGCCATGACACCGCGGGACCTTCCCCCCAGAATGCCAGTCCTAAGCAGCGTGAAGGAGGTCTCGCGGGGCCCGACCCGTGCGCTGGGGCCCGCAGTAGCCCCTTACTGGGACAGAGGACAGACCCCTCTGGGCCAGGAGATTGTGGAGAGGGAGCGAAGGAAGGCGGAGCTGGTAGCCCATTTGATAAAGGAAAAAGAAAGCTTCCGCCAGGCCACCTTCCGGGTACGGGGCCCGCTCTATGAAGGACAAGTGAGGAGGTTTGACGTCCGTCGGGGGTACGGGTTCATATACGAGCCGTGCCTGGAGGCCGAAATCTTCGTGGCCCGTCGGGACGTCAATGCCCACCTACCCGAGGACCATCCAGGCCACAACCTGATGCCGGGGGACTTGGTCCAATACACCAGGCACTGCGGGGAGAGAGGTTGGTTTGCGCTGGATGCGAAGCTGAGGGGTAGTCAAGAGGCCCGAGTATCCGCCCAGCCCCTTCCCCTGGCCGACACCGTGGATCTGGAGTAAGTCAGCGGTCCACCATTGTTAGAAGTTGCCCCTTTGGGACCACCAGTTTAAAAGTTTTTGAATGATAAGAGGAATCACATGAAGAAGTAACCAGATTGGCACGTTGATTGAACCGGCCGTTGCCGGCAACTGTTGTCCCCGTAGGGACTGTCTGCAATCCTTGCGTAAGGAACTGCTTACGGACAAGCCCGAGAACTTGCAGGGCAACCACAAACTTAGTGGAATGTAAATAAAAATGCTGTTGGCTTGATTCCGTTACCGCCTCCGGAAAGGCTGATTTGGGAGGATGGGCCTGGAGGAAAGGGATGGCCCAGGCCCACCACTACCGTAACCGATGGCGATCCTCTGGGGGTTCAGGGATTCCCCATGGACGTGGGTCCCCTGAAAGAGACCGTACCCGCTCAGGCAGCTTGGTCCTGGACTGGGGTCAAGGGGTGCTGCCCACTTCTTAGGGGCAGCATCAGGGCTAGGTTGTTTGGGTGGGAGAAGAGCGGAAGCCGTTACCGTTTGCAACGTTTAAGTACCGCACCTCCCGTTATGGGAAGATTGATGCAAATGCTTATGTTTTAATGTTTGTATGTGTTTTACCCCTTTTCTACAGTTAAACAAAAATAAAACCGGTGATGGCCGGGCAGCCCGCGGACGGTCTGCATTTTACTAAGGGGGAATGTGGCGCCCTGGACAAGCCAGGACGTCACAGGTACTACAACAACACACCCCACACCCCGGCTAATCACATCTAGGTCAAACACAAATCCTTGTTGCCTCCCTCCAGGGGCTGTTGTCCACACAGGGGGTGAGCCAGGCGGTTGGCCCCACCCACCGAGGATTTCACAGTCCTGGAGGCGGGAAAAGGAAGGAGGGGTTTTAAGATCAGTTTGGGAGAGTGAAGTGGTAGTAGAGGAGACTGACCGTGTCCGGGTGCGTGGCCCGGGCACATACAGCAAGGTTGGCAGACGGTGGTGACCGTCTGCAGGATAGGCTGATTGGAGTGAACCGTAAGGACCGGGGACGGGCGGTGGCCCGCCAGTACCGGATCGGGGAGTGAAGAGAAGCCAGCACCATTCGGCAGGGCCTACGGACCCCGACCAGGCTAGGAGTCGCCGTAAAACTGGTCAAATCCGTTAGCGAAGGGAACCTCCGGGGTTTCCCAGCAGTCAAGACCCGATTGAAGGCAACAGCTCACACCGTCAAGGGAAACACAGTCACCGCCAAGGCTACAGTTCCCAGGGCCAGAGCCTGCGGGCAAAAGGGGCTCCCTCAGCATCCATCCAAGCTGGGGAGCGGGTTACCGGTGGGAAGCCATTGGAACCGTAAACACAACACAGGTGCAGGGAAAGGCAGTCACCACCAACCTACCGGGAGAACTACCGCAGCCGTCTGTGGGACCCGTCCATCCAGCCGTTTGTTTTACCGGAGACTTTGCATTGATCATTGGCTGAGTGAATACCACCGTGCCGTGCGGCACAGCGCTGCCCCCGCGACCCTGCACCTCACCAGGCCCCGTAACCCGCCTGCCATCCCTAACCCTCACCGGGCCCCGGGACAACCAACCCCCCTACCCACGGAGGGGAGAAACAACATCCAAGCTACTCCCTGTCACCGCTTCCGGGATCCCCGTCCAGAGCAGCGGTGGTGTCACAACCTCACCACAACCGTGGGTGGCGTCACGGACAATATCCCTAAACCAAACCACCCCCCTTTCACTCACGGGCGAGGAGCGACGCTCGAGTCCCCGGGATCCGGCCCACCGCTCGAGCCACCGACCAAGCGAGCAGCAGCAGCAGCCGGACCCGAGCAGTGGGTGAGCGCAGCGTCCCCTCCTCCGCCCGCGACATTAGTCAATAAGATGATAATATTATATTATTATATGCATGAGTGACTACGGGCTCAACGTAATATACTAATCTGATCATATATGATCATTATATTTCTTTCAAACAATAATAATTACTTTTTGGAATATTTAATTCCTAAGGTATTGTCCTCTTGATACAAATATCTAGTACATCATTTGATTAGTTCCATCAATTTATAGTATTGATTTTTTTTTCTGCTTGTTGTTATATTCATTAATATTTAGTTTTTTTATTCATGTTCATTATTGCCCATTTTTCACTCATCCATACTTTACTATACTATAAAATAAAATATACTATATCATAACATAAAATCAAACAAAATCAATCATCTACCTATATATATTTTTGGATTTCCCTACATATTTCTTTTCAGAATTTTTTTTTTCTTGCATGTTATGAGCATATGTGCACCCATATGTATTTGTTTATTCATTCATTTATTTATTTATGTATGTATCCTTGGAATTTTTACAATTCATATTATAATTCATGTCATAATTCTGATACCTCTGATACTATTATGCTATTTTTAGGCCCCTATTCCACCTTATCCTGATTAGCTAAGCCAGCTAATTAATTATCCCCTCCCCACAAGTAATTACTGCATTCTCATTCATTTCCTGGTGTTGGGTTGGGTTACCTCCTCTATATGAACAGCTTCCAGTTTGGCATAGGTCACTTATGACTAAGGACGTTGTTGTTTTTAATTTTTAAGTCCGAAACGCGTAAAGAGTACCTATGCGTTATAATATGTCTTCATGTTCGGTCTCAGAATGTTTTTAATACATTAAATAAAGGAAGAAATTGTTTTTAACTAAAGGAATTTGTGCTGGATCCTCCTTCTCCTTCATTGTTACCGCTTACCTCAGGCTGGCCTGGACCTACATGCGGATCCGTTCACCCTGAAGATCTGAGCAGTCTGGCTAGCAGGTGAGCTGAATTTTTTTCTTTTTCATTCGCAGTCACTCCGGCAACTGATGGAGTGGCGTGCGGAGCTGCGGGACTTAGCTATGCGGGCCCATGAAAGCCAGGTCGCGTGACCAGTGCAAGTCCAGGAGGTGGCCACCCAGACCTTCTTGCTGATGGTGGTGGATTGAGAGTACCGCACCACCGGTGAGCACAGGTTGGAACTGACCGCCAGCAGTGACCTGATACCTGCCTCAGCCGCGGACCAGGCTGCAACCCCAGTCCCAACGACCACACCAGACCAGGCCACAACGCCTCCACAACAGGCCGAGAAGGACCAGGCCACACCGCTGTCATCACCAGCAGAGGACGCAGTAGCGACATCTGATGCCCTGCCTGCGATGACCCTGCCTGCCATCATGGAGGAGACGGACGTCGCTGACCCCACCTTGGAGGCTCTACCAGCTGCTGTTGCCAGGGCCCTGGCAGTGGAACTACTGGAGGTGAGCTGACCTGCCCTGCCCGGGATCCCGACCCGTTCCTTGCTTCAGATTGTCCAGGCAGCCGGCTTGGGTGCTGCCCTGTCACTGGAGGCAGAGGAGGCATGTCAAGCCATGGCCTTTAAATTGTCACAGAAGAGGGAGGAAAGTAAGACCTGGAGGGCCCAAACGGAGGCTCGTGACCTGCAAGCAAAGCAGACCCTCCGGCTAGAAACTTGGGAGCCCGTTATCTGGGGTTTGTGGACCGGTTCCACCAAAAGAAAGGCATGGGGTTTACCTCTGAACTGGGCCTCAGTGTGGGCGTGTTCGTGTCCCGCCGGGACGTGAGGGCCCACCTGCCCAGGGGTCACCCTGGATGGGACCTGAAAGTGGGCGATGTGGTGTCCTATACCAGGCACCATGGGAGTGGGGCTGGTACGCTTGGATGTGGAGCCGCGACCAGATCGGGTCGTTGAAGAAGAATCCAGCCCTGCACACACTTCAGCAACCCCACAATAAGGTGTACTGTGCCCAGTTACACAGAGACTGCCAACCTGTTTCAGTTTTTCAGTTACTCCAGTTGAATAAGTGAAAACTTACAGTAAAATGTTTTAATGCCTTGAATGTTTTGATAATTTGCGAAATGCATTAAGCTTTGAAATGCTTTGAAAAAGTTAACCAGTAAACATGGACATAAGTCCCAGGACTGGAAGTGACACAAACTTTTAATGTCTTTCAGTGTAAAATAGTTGCACTATTGTGTGCTAAACCTGGTTAAACCTGCAGCCTGCTGTACAGGGCTGTTCCCAGGAGAGGGGCAGGTGTAGGAAAAGTCCGTTGCAGAGCAGGCCAGGACTCTGTCAGCACAGGAACCGGTGACGCTCTCCCAAGACTTTATCACCACTTTGCTTATCCAGGAACAAAAGGACACTAGGGACTTTGGGTGGGAAACCACTAAGCAGTGGGGCCAGAGACTCTGGGTTTCAGGTGGTAAAGAAGGTGCAACCAGGTTGCAACATTAAGGGAAATGTGCCTCCCGCAAGGGAAGAAAATGTTTTAAAAATGGTTGAAAATGTTTGAAAAATTATTACAATGTTTGCATGTAAAAACTGCAGTATGACCTGTTTAAATTACAGCCCGCAGCTTTGGGCTGGATTTAACCAAGGGGGGAATGTGATGCCCCTGTAGTAATCAGGTGTCAGAAAAACAAGGTAGCAGCCCGGGTCCAACATAACTGTGCTAGTCACTACACACACTAGCACACCAGGACATTTACACTCGCTGTACCTGGCTGGGAGCTTCACCTAGCCAGATGACAGGGCTGGGCACTGCTAGATAACCTGCAGCCAACTGGGAGGAAGAGACCAGACCTGGGGGAGGAGAAAGTGATCTGGAGAGTGTGGCTAGTGAGCAGTCGGAGAAATGAAGTGAAAGAGAAAGGTTGTGAGGAGAGGAGTAGTAAGAAAGGTGTCAAGACAGACCAGAGACTCTTGAGACACAGGGATAAAGTGGAAGGAACTAGAAAGGAAAGTGAGGAATAAGAAAGTTGGCGGAGTGGTAGTAAAGACACTGCAAAGACCTGAGGAAAAAGATCAGCCACTCAGAGGAGAAAAGTAGCTACAGAGCGAGACAGCAAGCTCCAAGGACAGAGGGATCCTGTGGGGTGGATTTCCAGGGCTCACAGTACTTTGCACGCACGGGTTGCATATCCCAGAACAGACCAGGACTTCAAGCCATCTGTTAACTCTGCCAGGCGGGTGGGTTTTCAGGACTCACCTGCCACCGCTAACATCTGAAACATCAGCAGCAAAGATGGGACCGGGACATATTCCCTTAAATTGTCGAAGCTGCCTGCGGCAGGACCCAGACATCAGGAGGGCCTCCAAGTGCTCCACGTCACGGATGACCCACATACACCAGAGTACACAGGAGGTAGAGTGGAACCAGATTGGCTGGCACAGCCATCAGGGACACGGGCGCACCTGGGATCCAGTACGTCCCCAGGGTGTGAAGCCAGTAAGTAAAGACAATCAAACTGCATTCTCTGTCTAGACTGCTTCATTGCGCTGCGCCTCCACGTTAACCCTTCACCAACCCCTGGGGAAAAGCCCTGCTCGCGGAGGGCTCCACCATCCACGATGCCCCCATCCATCATCCCCAGTGGGAACCCACAGCAGCGGCCCTACTATCCCTGGCCGCAAACCGCGAGTGGCGTAGCCGGACTTTCTTTTTCTTTTTTTTTCTTTTCATTTAAAACTGGTCGACTGTGCCCCTGGGTCCGGAACCCCTCGAGCTACGGACCGTCCGGATCCGAGCAACTCAGCTGCCCAAGGGCGCAACAGCTTTGTAGAAGTTTCAGAGGATATCCCTTCTGTAAGAAACTTTTTTTTAGAATGTTGGATTCTTGATGAAATCCGAATCTCTGGTACAGTTTTTGCGTACCCTCTAGTTTTGGCCATAAGGGACGTTGATGATCCATTTGGAGAGGTGTCAACTATCAAAACCCAAATAGCTGTTGACATTGAGCGGTTTAAAGTATATAGAAGTGAACACTCTACCTCTTTCATTAATATGTACCAAAAGGTCCAAATACTGGAGGGCACTGGAGGATGTAGCATGGCACAATAGGGGACCAGGATGGTCATTGCTAGTGTGTCTGTGTGTGTGTGTGTGTGTGTGTGTGTGTGTGTCACTGTGATGTAGAATGAAAAATTAGCACCAGGCACTCCAAAACGTGTGAAAAAAGGTACATTTTATTACAGCTTCAAAACAGTTCAATGTTTTGGTCACTACTTGGACCTTCTTCCAGAACCAGCTATGTAGCCTTGTAAGAATTACTCGTGAGTTAGTATAAAGGACAGAGAACCTGTCTTATGGTTATTGGGAGTCAACAAGAGATGTTCAGAAGTCAATGAGGAACCAGGTAAGATGTAAACCTGTTATGTGGATACATAAGGCAAGAAAAAGAGTCTTTGATTTTGCAAAGTAACAAAAACATACCCAAACGAGCAAAGATATTATGAAATATTTATGGAAGTAAAGTGCTCAAGGATATATTATCCATAATAGTAGTAAGTTTGAGTAAAAAAGAAGAAAGGAAGGGGTGTGCTGAAAGGAAAAGAACCCCACGTGTCCCGGAATGAAATGAGGAGAAAAGGAATTTCCTTTATCTCCAATACAGGGTAACTATGAGTAGATTATGACATAGTGCCCAGGGCAAAAGCGGTGCTATATCAGTAGCAGTAGTAAGCTCATAAGGAATCATATTATGTTCCTAAGTCAAAAACAAAACGTTAAAGCCACTTACCCAAATCAAGTTACCGTGGAGTACCGGGTTAACACGTGGGGACCAGCGTCCCGACACGTGTTTCGCGTAGATGTGCTTTGTTGGGGGACAGATAAAAGTGTGCAAGAGTACCAACCTTATAAAGCCCAGGAAAAGCCCCCGAACCGCCCATAACCAATACGCACTGAGCAGGTGATCTGCATCCAGAGGCATGCCGCGGCTTGGCGTCCACAGCGGGGACCGGAAGGAAGAATACTTCCTGTGACGTCATTACTGTTTCCGGGTCACCGCTATCACGGACGCCGCCACGGTCATGCATAGAGAACAGACACTCCCCGCAGCGCGTCATGGGCCCCCGCCCCCTGAGAGTGAGGAAATCGCGAGCAGCATAATAGGTACCAGGAAAAATCTAAATAGTGCCTCCGCTTACCTAGAGCAAGGCCGTACCATGAAAAGGAGGGTGCTAGAAAACAAACAAACACTCCCCGCAGCACGTCATGGGTCCCGCCCCCATCGCGAGCAGCATAATAACTGCCGGAAGAAACCTAAATAATACCTCCACTTACATAGAGCTAGACCATACCATGAGCAGGAGGGTGCTAGAGAACAGGCGCTCACCGCAGCGCGTCATGGGCCCCGCCCCCTCAGAATGAGGGAATCGCAGCAGCATAACAGGTACCGAGAAAGACTTTTGACTGGCGGAGGGAAAACAATAGAGCCATCATCTAGACCCGTGGCCAGATTTATATCAACTTACTGTCGCCAATGGGACCAGATAAGGGGAGTGTTGAATAAACATTGGGACATCCTTAAAACAGAACCATCCATGGCTGGCTATTTACCTGAACGCCCCTTGATGACGGCAAAGAGGGGTAGGAGTCTGAGAGACATCTTTGTGCATAGCCACTATGTGGCGGAGACTCTTCCCCTTTTTGGCTGTGGCCCCCAACGCGTTGGCTGCTATCCCTGTGGCTCATGTCGGCGATGTCAGAACATTGTTCGTGCTACCACCTTTTGCTTGGTGGACAGAAAGAGGGAATTCCGTATTCGGGATTACATCTCCTGCAGCACATCCGGCGTGATCTATTACGCCAAATGTGGCTGCGGGAAAATATATATTGGACTGACCTCTCGGGAGCTCTGTATCTGCACAAGAGAACATGTTCGTCACATCCTAGCAGCCAGGGAAGCCACAGAGTTGGACACTCTGAAGACAATACCTCATCACTTCAGGGAGGTCCATAACTGTGATCCCAAATCTTTAAAAATCTGCGGTATTGACAGGATACATCTGGGCATTTGCGGTGGTGATAACAAGAAATGACTGGCACAGGTGGCCTTCTATCCCCCTCGGTGGGCTGTTGTTTTCTAATAGGGACTTTGGGTGGGACAGGACCTCTAGTCCTGGCCTCAATCGGTAAATTAACCGGTTCCAGTCGCTTCTGGTCCCGGCTTCAGGGTTCGAGTACCCCCCTGTGTGCTCCGGTTTCCGAGTCGGTTCCCCGGGTCGGTACCGGCGGGCCACTACCCTGTCCCGGTCCACCTCGGTTCCACTGAGCCGTCTTCCCGGCTCCTGCAGACGGAGGCCGCCATCTGCCTCCTAGCCGCTGGCACCAGGGCTCCTACCCTGGCGCTGTTCAATTTGGGGTATTCGCCTCTGCTGGAGTTGCACCCAGCTCCAGCCCACACTCCTCTCCAACTTGAACTCTAACACTCTACTCGACTCAACTGACTACTTTACCGCCCCCGGGCTGTCTAGACTCCTTGGTGGGTGTCTTCCAACCGCCTGCTTCCTCCCCCTGGTGTGTCTACCCAGCCCTGAGGGGGTGACTAGGGTTTTGAAGGTTTCCTGTGAGGGAAAGGTGTAGTGCAGGGGCCTATCTGTGACTACCTGGCCTGGCCAGGGCGTCACACTCGCAGTGGGGGCAGGACCCATGACATGCTGCGGGGAGTCTTTGTTTGTTTTCTAACACCCTCCTGATTTCCTCACTCTGTTCTCTATGCATGACCGTGCCGGCGTCCGTGATAGCGCAGTAATGACGTCACAGGAAGTATTCTTCCTTCCGGTCCCCGCTGTGGACGCCGAGCCGTGGCATGCCTCTGGATGCAGAACACCTGCTCAGCGCGTATTGGTTATGGGCGGTTCGGGGGCTTTTCCTGGGCTTTATAAGGTTGGTAGTCTTGCACACTTTTATCTGTCCCCCAACAAAGCACATCTACGCGAAACACGTGTCGGGACGCTGGTCCCCACGTGTTAACCCGGTACCCCACGGTAACTTGATTTGGGTAAGTGGCTTTAACGTTTTGTTTTTGACTTAGGAACATATGATTCCTTATGAGCTTACTACTGCTACTGATATAGCACCGCTTTTGCCCTGGGCACTATGCCATAATCTACTCATAGTTACCCTATATTGGAGATAAAGGAAATTCCTTTCTCCTCATTTCATTCCGGGACACGTGGGGTTCTTTCCCCTTCAGCACACCCTCTCTTTTCTTCTTTTTTACTCGAACCTACTACTATTATGGATAATATATCCTTGAGCACTTTACTTCAATAAATATTTCATAATATCTTTGCTCGTTTGGGTATGTTTTTGTTATTTTGCAAAATCAAAGACTCCATTTCTTGCCTTATGTATTTATTATAGGGAGTTGTTGATTTTTATTGATCATGCGATCTATGATTGGTCCTTGCTTTTTTCAAACTGTTATGTGGATAGATTGAATGAAAGTTCACATAGAGCAACCTCTATGTAGATTATTGGCAAGCAAATGGTGAAAATTGCTCAATAAATGTTTCAACAAAATTTCTGCGGAATCCACCGCTATTAGATGTAAATGTATGTATAGGTGACTTGCTGCCTACCCCAGAAAGAGAAGAAAAGAAACATGCGGTATCCATCGCTTGTTATAGTAGTATGGTGACCTGTTCTCCATCACCAGGAGGGAAAGAAAAGAAACATGCGGTGTCCACCGCTTGTTAAGGTAGTATAGTGGCTTGGCTGCTGTCACTATGAGTAAAAATAACCATACTATGGTTTTGAAGCTGGAATAAAATTTACCTTTATTCACATATATTGGAGTGCCTGGTGCTAATTTTTCATTATATATTATATAGACTTGGACCCTACCTGAGCACCCAAACTATTGCAGAAGTGCTGTGACATTTTTTGTACTGCGTGTAGAATGGCACAATAGGGGACCAAGATGGGACATTGCTAGTGTGTGTGTGTGTTTAATGGTACAATAGGGGACCAGGATGGGACATTGCCAGTGTGTATGTGTGTGTGTGTGTGTGTGTGTGTGTGTGTGTGTGTGTGTGTAGAATCTATTTGTGGTATATACAAAAAATGTTTTTGATAAGCGACTTGTCACTGGGGATGTTTCGACCCATCCAGGTCTTTTTCAAAAAGTCGCTGTGGGAAAGGTTCCAGGATCAAGGAGGTGTTGGTGTGCTGACGCCTGTATGGCATGTACGCCAACACCTCCTGGATCCTGGAAACTTTCCCATAGCGACTTTTTGAAAAATACCCGGATGGGTTGAAACGTCCCCAGTGACAAGTCACTTATCACTATCAAAAGCGTTTTTGTATATACCACAAATAAATTCTACCATTGCATGAATTTTAGAGAGTGCAGTGAATTATTATGTTGTGATTTTTGGGCTACCCCAGTTCACGTGCACTTCGACTCCAAGTACAGAACCATTCTCTTTAGTTGTGTGTAGAATGGCACAATAGGGGACCAGACATCGCTATTGTGTGTGTGTGTGTGTGTGTGTGTGTATGTGTTTGTTTAATGGCACAATAAGGGACCAGGATGGGACATTGCTAGTGTGTGTGTGTGTGTGTGTGTGTGTGTAGAATGGCACAATAGGAGACCAGGATGGGACCTTGCTAGTGTGTGTGTGTGTGTGTGTGTGTGTGTGTGTTTAGTGGCACAATAGGGTACTAGGATGGGACATTGCTAGTGTGTGTGTGTGTGTGTGTGTGTGTGTGTGTGTGTGTGTGTTTAATGGCACAATAGGGGACCAGGATGGAACATTGCTAGTGTGTGTGTGTGTGTGTGTGTGTGTGTGTGTGTGTTTTAACCTCATTGGTCCAAAGGACTTGTTTCCAAAATGTATCAGGCTTGTTTAGATAGTCTTTTGCATACGTCTGATGCTGAACTTTATAGTGAGAATGCAGGAGAGGCTTTCTTCTGATGACTCTTTCGTGAAGACTATATTTGTGCAGGTGTCTCTGAACAGTAGAGCAATGTACCGGAAAACCATAGTCTGCTAAATCTTCCTGAAGGTCTTTTGCAGACAGGTGGGAGTTCTGATTTGCTTCTCGGCAATCCTACTAGCAGCTCTCTCAGAAATTTAGCTTAGAAGTTTAAAAGAGGATGGCTTCTACAAATGGATAATGATCATAAAAACATATCAAAATCCACAACAGACTACCTCAAAAGGCACAAGCTGAAGGTTTTACAATGGCCTTCACAATCCCCTAATCTAAAAACAAGAGAAAGGGGCGGGCACCGCCAAAAATAATGAATATCATGGATGGGTGCTCACCCATGCAGCAACAAGGCGCAAGGAAACAAGGAAGGAAAGTACTGCACAAAAATTGGGGAGCACAACCGCAATATAATATAATATAATAGGCAATCCTTTATTGTAGCAAAAATTAAAAACACTAAAAACATAAAACACTCAATGAAACGGCAAGAAACCCCCTGCACAACCCATAATTAGGCGATGTGAATAATAACAATTGTACAATAAATACACATGATAAAAGTACTTACAGTTATAATATAATTCAATAACAGTAATCAGCACTATTACAATCTAATGTATATATACACCATAAATATACATGGCACCTATCCACAAAGTAAAGTCCTGTGCATGTATGAAACCTGAACGGCTTACGGAGGGATTAAATTAGAACAATACCAAAAGAAGATAACCAGTAAAAAGAAGGAAAGAGAAGTTCTCAGCATACCCAGAAGGGTCTGTAATGGCAACAGTCCCCCAATCTAAACATCATTGAAAATCTGTAGCTAGACCTGAAAAGAGCAGTACATTCAAGACAACTCAGAAATCTCACAGAACTGGAAGACTTTTTCAAGGAAGAATAGATGAAAATCCCTCAAACAAGAATTAAATGACTTTTGGCTTGCTACAAAAAGTGTTTACAATCTGTGATACTTGCCAAAGGGGATGCTACTAGGCAGTGGCGTAACTACAGTTTGATGAGCCCCGGTGCAAAGTTCGTACCTGGGCCCCCCTCTACGTACACCGACACTTGGGGTATAGGATAATGACGCTGACACTTAGCTCTTTCCCTCAGCACCCAGGTTCCCTATATTCTGATATCTGTCACGCTCCCCGGGTCCCCTGTGCTGCCCTCCGGCTCACCTGTCCCGCTCCCCGCTCTCCAGCACCCTTTGCCGGCGCGTCCCCAGCGTCCTGGTCCCCGCACCCGGCGTCCGTCGGCTTCACAGCCCCAGCCTGGCCCTGCTGCTTCCTCCTCGCAGCTTCCTGCTCTGGCTTCTGGCACTCGGGCCGCGCGCATGCGCATTAGGGCGCGCGCGCGGTCATTGACCCTTTCTTAAAGGGCCAGCGTCCATTAACAGGAAATGATGCAAAACAGGTACAGGGTATAAAGGGGTTTAATGTCCAAGGGGGCGGGGCCTGATCTTCGTGTTTCTTAAGCTAGGAGTCAGGTCTCCTGGTGTCTCTGTGCATATACTCACCTATCTCTCTTGTAGAGCCGTGCCTGCCTCGCCATCCGGTCCTGACCGAATCCCGAACCCCGAACGCTGTCCATCTGCCATCCTGACAGTCCGTACCATCTCGGATCCCTGCGGTGACCCGTCATCTCGCTCCAAAGGTTCCGGACCCCGCCTGACATCTTCTCGGCTTCCGAACCTGAGCTGCGTCACCCGGACTACCACCAGTGACTCCGTGGTCCCAGGGACTTCTCCGTTATACTCGTGTGCACGGACTGTTCTGCTGCCTATAGTGCTCCAGCTACCGGACCCCTTACCACCATCTAGGAGTTCGGCCCAGTGGATCCACCTCCTGGGTCTGCCCGTCCACCTGGCCCTGACAGTAAGATCAGGCCATGGATCCCGCTGCAGCACTAGCAGCCGTACAGGAGGAACTCACACGCCAGCGTGAGACTCAGACCCGCATGCTGCAATTTATGTCTTTTGTGGACGCCCGCCTGAACACGCTACAAGCGGCAGTTACGTCTTCAGCATCCCGGGCCTCCACTAGTCAAGCCACGGCTCCAGCTCCCGTGGCGACGTCTTCAGATACTTCCAGACTTCGTTTAGCCTCACCACCCCGGTACGCCGGAGACCCCAAGACCTGCAGGGGATTCTTAAACCAATGCTCCCTCCATTTCACGCAGCTGCCGCATTTGTTTGCCTCTGACCAAGCCAAGGTCGCCTTCATCATGTCCCATCTAGAGGGTGAGGCACTGGCGTGGATGAACCCCTTGTGGGAGAAGGGGGATCCTGTGACCACGAACATCCAGGACTTCCTGCAGGCATTCCGTGGCACCTTTGATGAGCCCGGACGCGCCTCCGCGTCTGCTTCGTCTCTTCTCCGGCTACGTCAGGGGACTCTGACGGTGGGCCAATACGCAATCTGGTTTCGCACCTTGGCTTCGGAACTCGGGTGGAACAACGAGGCCCTAACCGCCGCCTTCTGGGAAGGACTCTCGGGGCGAATTAAAGATGAGCTGGCGGGTCGTGACGTACCGACCACCCTGGATGCCCTGATCGCCCTAGCGACTCGAGTGGACATTCGCTTTCAGGAGCGATCCAAGGAAGTGTCCCGTGAGAGACGTCCGGTACGGCATTCCTCTCCTCCGCAGAAGCCCGCCGTACTTCAGTCTTCGACAGCTGGGGTCCCCGTCCACGAGCCCATGCAGATCGACAGAGTGCGGCAGTCTGAACAACGGCGAGCTGAGCGACTCGCCAAGGGCCTCTGCTTTTACTGCGGAGAGGGCACACACCTGCTACGCTCCTGTCCAGAGAGGCCGGGAAACTCCAAAGCCTAGGGTTGGTAGGAGAGGCCACCCTAGGTGCTGGGACTCTCTCAGACCCGGTTACGTGGACTGTGCAAGTGACAACGGGAGAGACGCGGTTCACGGCTGAGGCATACCTCGATTCCGGGGCAGCAGGCAATTTCATCCAGCAGGCCACGGTGGACAAGTACCAGGTGCCTGTTACTCCACTCGACAAGCCCCTCGTGATTGCCTCTGTGGATGGGAGACCCCTCTCTGACACCATCTCCTGGATCACCAAGCCGGTGGAACTGCGTATCGGTGCCCTGCACACCGAGAACATCGCTCTCTACGTCCTCCCACACATGTCCCATCAAATCCTGCTGGGACTTCCCTGGTTGCGGACACACGAACCATCAGTCAGCTGGGGCACTGGCGAAATCACCCGATGGGGCTCTTCGTGCCATGAGAAGTGCCTGAAGACCATACAACCCATTCGACGACCTCCGGTTCCAGAGAACCTACCGGGGCTGCCCTCGGCCTATTGGTCCTTTGCAGATGTCTTTGATAAAAAGGAATCCGAGGTACTTCCGCCACATCGTCCTTACGATTGTGCCATCGACCTGCTCCCTGGAACAACACCACCTCGAGGACGGATATATCCATTGTCTCCAGCCGAAACAAGGGCCATGTCTACTTACATCACAGAGAGCCTGGCAAGGGGATTCATTCGGAGGTCCTCCTCTCCGGCTGGAGCTGGTTTCTTCTTCGTCAAGAAGAAAGAGGGCGACTTACGCCCATGCATAGACTACCGGGGTTTGAATCAAATCACCGTAAAAAACAAGTACCCTCTGCCGCTCATCCCCGAATTGTTTGACCGGCTTAGAGGGGCTCGTGTGTTCACCAAGCTGGATCTTCGGGGTGCTTACAATCTGGTACGCATCCGCTCTGGGGACGAATGGAAGACCGCGTTCAATACGCGCGATGGGCACTATGAATACTGCGTGATGCCCTTCGGCCTGTGTAACGCCCCAGCCGTCTTTCAAGAACTGGTGAACGACGTTTTCCGGGACCTTCTTTACGTCTGTGTGGTAGTGTACCTGGATGACATCCTTGTCTTCTCTCCGGACCTCCAGACCCACAGAGAGAACGTACAGCTGGTTCTACAAAGACTGAGAGAGAATCGTCTGTACGCGAAGTATGAGAAGTGTGTCTTTGAGCAGTCTTCTCTCCCCTTCCTGGGGTACATCATCTCTGATACCGGACTGCAGATGGATCCAAAGAAGGTCTCCTCCATTCTCAACTGGCCTCCTCCTTCTGGACTGAAGGCAATCCAATGCTTCCTGGGATTCGCCAACTACTACCGCCAGTTCATCCCTCACTTCTCGGCTCTGACTGCTCCTCTCTCCGCGTTGACCAAGAAGGAGGCTAATCCAAAGGACTGGTCACCTGCGGCCGACGCCGCATTTGGCTCTCTGAAGCGGGCATTTGCCTCCTCTCCTGTACTCCACCGTCCGGAGTTAAACCGCCAGTTCACCTTGGAGGTGGATGCCTCCTCCTCAGGAGCCGGAGCAGTGCTCATGCAGAAGTCCTCCTCCGGGAAGATGGTGACTTGCGGATTCTTCTCCAAGAGCTTCTCAGCGCCTGAACGCAACTACACCATCGGTGACCGAGAGCTCTTGGCAGTCAAACTGGCTCTGGAGGAATGGCGCTACCTTCTGAAAGGAGCAGTATACCCCGTGATCATTTACACGGACCACAAGAACCTGGAATACCTACGGTCCGCTCAGCGACTGAACCCACGGCAAGCCAGGTGGTCCTTATTCTTTGCCAGGTTTGATTTCCAGCTCCATTTCCGACCCGCGGACAAGAATGTACGCGCTGATGCCTTGTCCAGGTCTTTCATGCCCATGGAGCAGGAGGAGGAGACTACCCAACCCATCATCTGTCCTAGCAAAATCATTCCGGTGGCCCCTGTCACCCTGGCCCAGATACCGCCCGGGAAGACCTATGTCTCTGAGACAGACAGGCAAAAAGTGTTACACTGGGGTCATGCCTCGAAAACAGCCGGTCATGCTGGTCAGAAGAGAACATGGGGTGCGATTGTACGTCATTACTGGTGGCCATCCCTTCGCACGGACGTCGCTGCTTTTGTCTCTGCCTGCTCATCTTGTGCCAGGAACAAGACGCCCAAACACCTGCCATATGGCCGTCTTCTGCCTCTGCCGATACCCTCAGTTCCGTGGCAACACATAGCGATGGACTTTATTACGGACTTGCCATTGTCCTCCGGACACACAGTCATATGGGTCGTGGTGGATCGGTTCTCTAAAATGGCTCATTTCGTCCCTATGGCTGGATTGCCCTCTGCTCAGGAACTCGCGGACGCCTATATACATCACATCTTCCGCTTGCATGGCTTTCCATCACACATCGTATCCGATAGAGGAACTCAGTTCACCTCCCGCTTCTGGAGGGCTCTCTGCAAACATCTGGGAGTGACTCTGGACTTTTCATCTGCATACCATCCTCAGTCTAATGGCCAAGTGGAGAGGGTCAATCAAATCTTGACCTCTTTCTTACGTCACTATGTCAACGCCCATCACGACGACTGGTCCACGCTTCTTCCTTGGGCTGAATTCTCCCATAACCACCACATCAGTGAGTCGTCCTCCAGCTCTCCCTTCCATGTCGTTTACGGACTTCAGCCCTCCGTCCCATTGCCTGTATCCCCTTCTTCGGATGTCCCTGCTGCTGATACTGTAGCCCGTGACTTTGCAACCATTTGGGACTCTGTCAAGGCGTCCCTTGGGCGTGCTTCCCTGCGGATGAAAAGACACGCAGACAAGAGACGTCTGGACCCTCCGTGTTTCTCTCCTGGAGATCTAGTCTGGCTTGCATCCAAGTACGTCCGATTGAAGATACCATCCTACAAGCTGGGTCCTCGCTACATCGGGCCGTTTAAAGTCCTCAACAAGATCAATGAGGTCTCCTACAAGCTACAGCTCCCGGCCACGATGAGGATACCCAACTCATTCCACGTCTCCCTGCTCAAGCCGGTTGTCCTGGGTCCCTTCTCCGCTGCTGCCAGTTCGGCTCCTCCACCTATTGCCGATGACGACATCTATGCGGTAAGGGATATCGTGGCCATGAAGACCATACGGGGTCGACAGTTCTTCCTGGTGGACTGGGCAGGGTATGGTCCTGAGGATAGGTCCTGGGAGCCCCGGGAGAATGTGGGTACTCCGCTGATCCGTGCCTTCCTGTCCCGGTTGCGGGGAGGGGGGCGTGGGGGGGGGTACTGTCACGCTCCCCGGGTCCCCTGTGCTGCCCTCCGGCTCACCTGTCCCGCTCCCCGCTCTCCAGCACCCTTTGCCGGCGCGTCCCCAGCGTCCTGGTCCCCGCACCCGGCGTCCGTCGGCTTCACAGCCCCAGCCTGGCCCTGCTGCTTCCTCCTTGCAGCTTCCTGCTCTGGCTTCTGGCACTCGGGCCGCGCGCATGCGCATTAGGGCGCGCGCGCGGTCATTGACCCTTTCTTAAAGGGCCAGCGTCCATTAACAGGAAATGATGCAAAACAGGTACAGGGTATAAAGGGGTTTAATGTCCAAGGGGGCGGGGCCTGATCTTCGTGTTTCTTAAGCTAGGAGTCAGGTCTCCTGGTGTCTCTGTGCATATACTCACCTATCTCTCTTGTAGAGCCGTGCCTGCCTCGCCATCCGGTCCTGACCGAATCCCGAACCCCGAACGCTGTCCATCTGCCATCCTGACAGTCCGTACCATCTCGGATCCCTGCGGTGACCCGTCATCTCGCTCCAAAGGTTCCGGACCCCGCCTGACATCTTCTCGGCTTCCGAACCTGAGCTGCGTCACCCGGACTACCACCAGTGACTCCGTGGTCCCAGGGACTTCTCCGTTATACTCGTGTGCACGGACTGTTCTGCTGCCTATAGTGCTCCAGCTACCGGACCCCTTACCACCATCTAGGAGTTCGGCCCAGTGGATCCACCTCCTGGGTCTGCCCGTCCACCTGGCCCTGACAATATCCATCTTGTCCTCGGCACCCAGCTTCCCCATGCTCTGCTATACATCTTTCCCTCAGCACCCAGCTTTTCCATATCAGAGCATGGGAAAGCTGGGTGCTGAGAGATGTTTAGCAGAGAATGGGAAAGCTGGGTGCTGAGGGAAAGAGCTCTTTTCCCTCAGCACAAAACGTTCCCATCCACTGCTTGTATCTTTCTCCCACCTTGTATACAGTTTTCCCAAAGACAATAATGGCCCCTGCATAGCCTTCCATATTGTATAAAGGGTCCCACATAATCCTTCATATATTAGAATGCAGCTACATAGTCCTGCATGTATTATAATGCATTTCCCATAGTTCTCCATGTATTATAATTCACCCCATAGTCCTCCATATATTATACTATGCCCCATAGTCCTCCATATATTATAATTCACCCCAGGCCTCCATGTATGATGCAGCCCCCCCATGCTCCATGTATACTACTGTTAGCCCCCCCATGCTCCATGTATACTACTGGTAGCCCCCCCATGCTCCATGTATACTGCTGGCAGCCCCCCCATGCCCCATGTATACTGCTGGCAGCCCCCCCATGCTCCATGTATACTGCTGGCAGCCCCCATGCTCCATGTATACTGCTGGCAGCGCCCATGCTCCATGTATACTGCTGGCAGCCCCCCATGCTCCATGTATACTGCTGGCAGCCCCCCCCATGCTCCATGTATACTGCTGCCAGCCCCCCCATGCTCCATGTATACTGCTGGCAGCCCCCTTGCTCCATCTATACTGATGGCAGTGCCCATGCTCCATGTATACTGCTGGCTGCCCCCCATGCTCGATGTATACTGCTAGCAGCCCCCATGCTCCATGTATACTGCTGACAGCCCCCATGCTCCATGTATACTGCTGCAGCCCCCATGATCCATGTATACTGCTGCAGCCCCCATGCTCCATGTATACTGCTGCAGCCCCCATGCTCCATGTATACTGCTGGCTGCACCCCATGCTCCATGTATACTGCTGGCAGCCCCCATGCTCCATGTATACTGCTGGCAGCCCCCATGCTCCATGTATACTGCTGGCAGCCCCCATGCTCCATGTATACTGCTGGCTGCCCCCCATGCTCAATGTATACTGCTAGCAGCCCCCATGCTCCATGTATACTGCTGGAGTCGCGGGCGGAGTGGCCGTGCTCGCTACGCTTGGGTCCGGGGCTGCTACTGCTGCTGCTCGGTGGCTCGAGCGGTGGGCCGGACCCGGGGACTCGAGCAGCGCTCCTCGCCCATGAGTGAAAAGGGGGTGGTTTGTTTGTGGAGATAGTTCGTGACGCCACCCACGGGTCATGGTGATAATGGGCACCACCACCGCTGCTGATGAGGGGGATCCCGGGAGCGATGGTAGGGAGCAGCTAGGATGTTGGTTCCCCCTCCGTGGGTAGGGGGTTGGTAATCCCGGGGCCCGGATGGTGGGTACGGGGAGGCAGGTAGGTCAGGGTGCAGGGTCGCAGGGGCAGCGCGGTGCGGTGCCGGATGGCACTGGTGTACTCACTCAGACACAGATTCAAAGAGTCTCTGGTAAACCAAACGGCTGGATGGACTGGTCCCGCAGCCGGCTGCAGTGTCTTTGCTCTCCCCGGACGGCTGATGGTGGCTGTCTTTCGCTGCACCTTTGTAGAATGTATTGACTCCGATGCTTTCCCACTGGTAGTCTGCTCCCCGGCGTATATGTACCGAAGAAGCCCGTTTTGCCCGCAGGCCCTGGCCCTTGGATCTCTAGCCTATGGCGGTGGCTTTTTATCCTCACGGTGTGGACGGTTGCCTTCTGTCGGGTCTTGGGTGTTAGGGAACCCCTGGGGTTCCGGTCACTATCTGATTTGACCGTTGTTGTCGGCGGCTCCTAGCCTGGTCTGGGTCTGATGGCCCTGCCTTTTTGTGCTTGGTACAACTCCGCTCCCTGGCTCGGTACCGGCGGGCCACCGCCCGTCCCCGGTCCTGCGGTTTTGCTGACTTGCACCACCTGCTGCAGACGGCCACCACCGTCTGCCGACCTTGCTGACAGTGTCTGGGCCCCTACCCAGACACTCACAGTTTCTGTCCTCTCACTTTCAACTCCAAACTCAACTCCTCTCCACTCCACAACTGAACTGAACTCACTGTTTTTCCTGCCTCCAGACCTGTGAACTCCTCAGTGGGTGGGGCCAACCGCCTGGCTCCGCCTCACCTGGTGTGGACATCAAGCCTGGAGTGAGGCAACAAGGATTTTTGTTTGGCTGTTGTTGCCTAACCAGGGGAGGGTGTGTGTGTGTGGTGTTATGTCTGTGACTACCTGGCTAGTCCAGGGCGTCACACTGGCAGCCCCCATGCTCCATGTATACTGCTGGCAGCCCCCATGCTCCATGTATACTGCTGGCAGCCCCCATGCTCCATGTATACTGCTGGCAGCGCCCATGCTCCATGTATACTGCTGGCTTCCCCCCATGCTCCATGTATACTGCTGGCAGCCCCCCATGCTTCTCCTCCCCCGATCCCCAGGTATGCACTGATTTAAAAAAAACAAAACAAAAAAAAACCAAGTTCTTACCTGTCTCCTCGTTCCTCCGCTGCCGTCCTCACGTGTCCTCGTTCCCCCGCTGGTCCATCATCTCTACTCCGTTCCCCTACAGCTGCGGTCGGCATCCTCCCACCCTGCACTCTGTGTCTGAGCTCAGCGGATGCACAGGAGTGACGTCACCACGCAGGCACAGAGGGAGAATGAAGGAGCGTGGAGCTACACGGGATGCTCCACGCTTCTTCATTGTTGCTGTGCGTGATGACGGGGGAGGGGGGCCCGCTGCCACCACTGACAACGGGCAGGGGGGCCCGGTGTCAGCGGCGGTGGCACTGGGTCATATAGCGGCCGTGTGGTCTGCGCCAGATCAGCACAGCTCCTCTCACAGAAAGGAGCTGCTTGCTGATCTGCAGAGCGGGCCCCTAAGCTGCCGGGCCCAGTCGCAGTCGCGACCTCTGCGACCGCGGTAGTTACGCCCCTGCTACTAGGTATTAGTAGCCAAACTTTGGCATTGGTCCAGCTTCCTTTTTTGTTATTTTAAGAATGTAAAAGATGAAAAGATACATTTTTTGTTTGCCTAAAATATAAATGTGTCTTTTTTAAGTTTATGCCTTTTTTCATCTTCAAGTTCACAACAACTGTAATTTTGGGTGCCCAAACGTTTGCATGCCACTGTGTATCAAACGGCTGATCGGGTTTGAGAAACAATAAACCTGGAATTTATTGATTAAGTTCATCAACAAATATAGTTACCCTCTCTGTCTGTAGGATATTTAGTTGTTAATTAGACAATAATTGTCTGATGATGATCAATTTAATTTTGGGATGTTGGCAGATTGAAGCCCTATCCTTTACCCAAAGTGGCAGGGCTTGACAATGTTTCATCCTACTACATTCATGACAGTCACTTAACTTACACATAGACACCGGACTGTGAGGCGAAGATCTGTTCAGACAAATAAAGATTTGTTTATTTTATATTTTTCTCAAAATAAAATCTAAGAATGAATGTTTTATTTTTTTTTTGCATTTTCTGTTTAGTGTTCCTTTAAATAGTTAATTGTAATTTAGTTATGAGAAGTCGTGCTATATTGTTGTTATGTGATATTTCAAGTTTTGTTAAAAATGGATAATTAAACTAATAGTTCCATCTATTGTAAACAGGCGAGAAACGCTCAGATCAGACTCCAAGTGCCCCAATTTTAGCAAATGGTAAATATGTGCATTTTTTATTGTGTATATCATGTATTCACTGTGTCTTATTCTACAGTCCTCAACATTGAAATTAAAAATCCAAGAAGGAAAGGTTGTGGCATTATGAAAACCAGAGGATCAATGGACATGTTAAAGATTTGTACATGAAAAACAAATGGAAACACATTTTTCAAAAGAAATCAATTTATTTAGTATCAAGTATGAGCTCCACACACAGAAATACACGCACTTATACGCCTTGGCATGCTATCAATGAGGTTATTCATGGTTATCTGAGAAATGTTCTGCTTGCTGAAAACACTTGGGTCTGTAAATCATCAAGATCTGCTAGCAGCTCCCTTTGCAATTACCAACCAAAAAAAAGCCCCAAATGTACTCGAAGGGAGTCAAGTCTGGAGATGCTGCTGGCTATGGTAGCATATTCAGCTGCTCACAGTAGCATGTGCAACATGCAGCCTGCATTGTTATGTTGAAAAACGTCTCATGGGACAATTTCACTTTCCCTCATAACTAGACCTGGGCGGACTTGTAAATAATTGGGACCGGCGGGTCCCTGCTAAATGTTTTCAGGATGTTTAGGAATAAGTAGATCTAATTAATTATATTTACATACAGTAAGTATTTGCCCCTAGGTATTTATGGGCTCTTATGAGATCCTTACCCTTTATCTATTTAAGTGAGTGTCATGTGAGCGTTCATGAGATCAATCTATGTGGTTTTTGTGATTGGGGACACATTTTGTTTGGGGGTGTTTGTTCTCCCCCTGCCTTCCGCCCGCTTTTGTGTGCATGGAAGGAGAAGTGGGGACAGCTCTGTTGGAGCAAACCATGCTGTAGGAAGGTAGAAGTGGCTGGCACTTGATGGGGGGCATTAAAATGGCTGTGTATGAATGTGTAAATCTCACTTCGGATCCTACGTAAAATCCTTAGTTGAACTGCGTCCTTAAGCAATTAGCGTAGGTTAACCCATACGCAGTGGACAAATATCTAAGGTTTATTCTGGAACTTACATATAATCCTTTGGTGAATCGTGTTCTTACGCAATTAAAGTAGGTTAACTCTTGCGCAGTGTTTCAAGTGACTGGAAAACAGGAAACCGGAAATTGAGCGGCGTCTGTGTGTACTTAATGCTTGCTAAGCCTTAGGGCTGTTTATGCCACCTTTTTTGAATCATCCAAGCAGAGGAGACATGGCTGACTGGCCTGCCCAACGTGTGGGACTTGTGCTGAGCCCCTGATCCATTTATCTATTGGGCTCACTTTGAATTAATGTATCTGAGGTGCTCAGAGTGAATGACTTTGAATTAAAAAAATTTGTTGAAACAAATTTTTTTATCTCTACTGGCTAACACGGTACAAAGATATATTTGACTTTGAATTGATTTTTTAAGGAATACTATTTCTAAGTTATATGGGGTAGCTTTTAGATGTTATGAGCTTACTAATTTCATGAGGATTGGTTAAATGTATATGGGGAGATCTACTTACCTCTGGGTACCTTCTATTTATATCTCTATTTGAGGGCATAAGTAAAATATCTGTTTATTGTCAGGTTCCCTGTATATATCCATAGATGAGACTGCACTTCTTATCCTTTGACATTTGATATATATGTCTGATTGGAAGTGGGAGCTGTCATACCTGGGCTTCTACCTTTTTATGGGTGTGGAAACTCAGGATTTGTTTTTGGATGGGGACCTTATATACCTGTACATGGAAGTTAGATCTGCAGATCTGCTTACTGAGAGGTTCCATGTGTTTTCTCTAGATCCATTGTGAAATAATGAAATTTGGCATGCCCTATCAATAAATCCTCCTGATAAACCCATTGTTTTGACTTCCAAGGGGGGAAATGTGTTGAGGTGAAGGCTAATTTGATATCCATATATTGCCAACTGAGCACAATATATTTTTGATTAGAACGAGTGTAGTTGGAATTTGTATACACTAAATTCTATTCCGACTAAACCTTTGAAGATCTATGGAGTTCGTACTTAAGGCCCCGTCACACTAAGCAACATCGCTAGCAACATCGCTGCTAACGAACAACTTTTGTGACGTTGCTAGCGATGTTGCTGTGTGTGACATCCAGCAACAACAAGGCCCCTGCTGTGAGGTCGTTGGTTGTTGCTGAATGTCCTGGGCCATTTTTTAGTTGTTGCTGTCCCGCTGTGAAGCACAGATCGCTGTGTGTGACAGCGAGACAGCATCAACTAAATGTGCAGGCAGCAGGAGCCGGCTTCTGCAGAGGCTGGTAACCAATGTAAACATCGGGTAACCAAGAAGCCCTGTCCTTGGTTACCCGATATTTACCTTCGATACCAGCCTCCGCCGCTCTCACTGTCAGTGCCGGCTCCTGCTCTGTGCACATGTAGCTAGCTGCAGGACACATCGGGTTAATTAACCCGATGTGTGCTGTAGCTAGGAGAGCAGGGAGCCAGCGCTAAGCATTGTGCACTGCTCCCTGCTCTGTGCACATTTAGCTGCAGCATACATCGGGTAATTAACCCGATGTGTGCTGTAACTAGGAGAGCAAGGAGCCAGCGCTAAGCAGTGTGCGCTGCTCCCTGCTCTGTGCACATTTAGCTGCAGCATACATCGGGTAATTAACCCGATGTGTGCTGTAGCTAGGAGAGCAGGGAGCCAGCGCTCAGTGTGCGCTGCTCCCTGCTCTCTGCACGTGTAGCGCCGTGCGGTGGTAACCAAGGTAAATATCGGGTTGGTTACCCGATATTTACCTTAGTTACCAAGCGCAGCATCTTCCACGCGGCGCTGGGGGCTGGTCACTGGTTGCTGGTGAGCTCACCAGCAACTCGTGTAGCCACGCTCCAGCGATCCCTGCCAGGTCAGGTTGCTGGTGGGATCGCTGGAGCGTCGCAGTGTGACATCTCACCAGCAACCTCCTAGCAACTTACCAGCGATCCCTATCGTTGTTGGGATCGCTGGTAAGTTGCTTAGTGTGACGGTACCTTTTGACAGAGAAGGAATGTGAAGTAGATGTTTAATGATTATCTAATCTATATATTAAGTATCTGGATACTACTAATCTCAACTAACTACTCTCTATCTAACTGAACTCTTTCACTGGTGCTTTGGTTGGCTTAATTTATTCCATGTTTATGGGTCAAGTAAAGGGTAAAAAATTTGCTAATGACCTTCAACGGATCTCTGTAACTTCTACTATGGAGGCAGAACATGTTTAGGAGAGTTGATTTAAACATCTATGCTATTAGTCTCTGCATTGTATGATGGTTATACTAATGTGAATACTGATTAAATGGATACTAGTAGCAAAACATGTTAGTCTGAGAAGGTGGCCTCCTTTGGAGTTTAATTAATTTAATATTTCAGGTTATGTAGGTGTCACTAATGTGTGTATATTGAAAAACTTTATGGAGGGCAAATGAATGGGCCTAACATTTGGGCCTCTATGTGTGTTTCTACATATACAGCGTGGTCCCCAATAATGTGATGTTCCCACCTTCTTCTATTATCTTTATTTTCTACCTTCCTCTTTTTTTTTCTCTATTTTTTTTTCCTCTATTAATCTCCCCCCATTACAATATTATTGAATGTGTCTATCGGGACTAAAAAGTGAGAAGAAATTTATATTTCTATAAAGATCTATTTTTTGTGTATCTAGGTAATAAGAGGGGAATAGGCTTGAGGCGTAGCTAGGGGATCGGCTCAGAGGGGGTGAAACTTCTGAGTGGGCCCCTAACCAGGTAACCATATTTACAATGATGGTATCGCAGCCTAATAGCTTGTGTAGACAACCGTATTTTTGGTACAAGTGTCATCCAACAAAATACTGGATCTCACTCGGACCACTGTTATCCAATGAGGCAGTGCATATGTTCGATTTTGTCTTTGGACCGAGTGGTCTGAGGAAAAAATAATTGCATCATGCATGCGCAGACTGGTACGATTAAGTATAGCGGCAGGGCCGTAGTTGGCGTTCATGCAGTTCTAAGCACTTAAATTGATCACGTACCCTACCAACAAGTCAGACTAAAGCCTCATGCAGATGTGGCTAGAAGTACAGTTAGGTCCAGAAATATTTGGACAGTGACACAAGTTTTGTTATTTTAGCTGTTTACAAAAACATGTTCAGAAATACAATTATATATAATATGGGCTGAAAGTGCACACTCCCAGCTGCAATATGAGAGTTTTCACATCCAAATCGGAGAAAGGGTTTAGGAATCATAGCTCTGTAATGCATAGCCTCCTCTTTTTCAAGGGACAAGGGACTCTAAGGGCTGCAATTAACTCTGAAGGCGTCTCCCTCGTTAACCTGTAATCAATGAAGTAGTTAAAAGGTCTGGGGTTGATTACAGGTGTGTGGTTTTGCATTTGGAAGCTGTTGCTGTGACCAGACAACATGTGGTCTAAGGAACTCTCAATTGAGGTGAAGCAGAACATCCTGAGGCTGAAAAAAAAGAAAAAATCCATCAGAGAGATAGCAGACATGCTTGGAGTAGCAAAATCAACAGTCGGGTACATTCTGAGAAAAAAGGAATTGACTGGTGAGCTTGGCAACTCAAAAAGGCCTGGGCGTCCACGGATGACAACAGTGGTGGATGATCGCCGCATACTTTCTTTGGTGAAGAAGAACCCGTTCACAACATCAACTGAAGTCCAGAACACTCTCAGTGAAGTAGGTGTATCTGTCTCTAAGTCAACAGTAAAGAGAAGACTCCATGAAAGTAAATACAAAGAGTTCACATCTAGATGCAAACCATTCATCAATTCCAAAAATAGACAGGCCAGAGTTAAATTTGCTGAAAACCACCTCATGAAGCCAGCTCAGTTCTGGAAAAGTATTCTATGGACAGATGAGACAAAGATCAACCTGTACCAGAATGATGGGAAGAAAAAAGTTTGGAGAAGAAAGGGAACGGCACATGATCCAAGGCACACCACATCCTCTGTAAAACATGGTGGAGGCAACGTGATGGCATGGGCATGCATGGCTTTCAATGGCACTGGGTCACTTGTGTTTATTGATGACATAACAGCAGACAAGAGTAGCCGGATGAATTCTGAAGTGTACCGGGATATACTTTCAGCCCAGATTCAGCCAAATGCCGAAAAGTTGATCAGACGGCGCTTCATAGTACAGATGGACAATGACCCCAAGCATACAGCCAAAGCTACCCAGGAGTTCATGAGTGCAAAAAAGTGGAACATTCTGCAATGGCCAAGTCAATCACCAGATCTTAACCCAATTGAGCATGCATTTCACTTGCTCAAATCCAGACTTAAGACGGAAAGACCCACAAACAAGCAAGACCTGAAGGCTGCGGCTGTAAAGGCCTGGCAAAGCATTAAGAAGGAGGAAACCCAGCGTTTGGTGATGTCCATGGGTTCCAGACTTAAGGCAGTGATTGCTTCCAAAGGATTCGCAACAAAATATTGAAAATAAAAATATTTTGTTTGGGTTTGGTTTATTTGTCCAATTACTTTTGACCTCCTAAAATGTGGAGTGTTTGTAAAGAAATGTGTACAATTCCTACAATTTCTATCAGATATTTTTGTTCAAACCTTCAAATTAAACGTTACAATCTGCACTTGAATTCTGTTGTAGAGGTTTCATTTCAAATCCAATGTGGTGGCATGCAGAGCCCAACTCGCGAAAATTGTGTCACTGTCCAAATATTTCTGGACCTAACTGAATGCCAATTGCACACTTGTACTCATATGATGGCCCGCTCTCACCACCAGCACTGGAAAACCCTGACAGTGCACTGTGTGCATGCTATGAGGATTCACAAGTCTGCTGTCACAGGCCATTAAACAGCTGCCGATCGGCTTCATATAACCAAATGGTCGACTATCATTTAAAGGGAATCTGTCACCAGGTTTTTGCCCTCAAATCTGAAACCAGCATAACATAGGGGCAGAGATCCTGATTCCATCGATGTCACTTACTGACCTGCTTAGTGTAGTTTTGATAAAATTACTGATTAATCAGCAGTAGATTATCATTACTGAACTACTTGGCATGCTGCAGGTAGTCCAGCATATTCATGAGTTCTGTATAACTGCTAGATCTGCAGCAGAGAAAACATTGATTTTATCAAAATGACAGCAAACAACTAAGTAAGTGACACATTGCTGGAATCAGGGTCTCAGTCAATACATTATGTTGCTCTCAGAGGGGCGAGCAAAACCTGCTGACAGATTCCCTTTCAATGCAGCAATTGTCCAGTATAAATGCTCCCTTAGATCCAGGTACCGTATTAGTGACTTCTTCTCTGATTGGTTTTGTCTCACCCCATTCTACTTCATCTGATCCAGGCGACATGATGACTTTGGACATACACAGCTTCTTTCCACAGACTTCCATTTTCTCTGGTTTCCACAACATATCCCAACATGATGCCCTAAAAATATGAGTGTCATTATTACATCTAAATAAAAAATATCTGCACATACTGTGCACTACATAACCCTTATATAACTCTTATACTGTGCACTAAATAACCCTCATACTGTGCACTAAATAACCCTTATACTGTGCACCTGAAAATATATTTTCCCCCACTATGCTCCCTGACCAAAAAGTGACCCCCTACACTGTCCCCCTAATGGCCTCCACATTGTGCCTCTCATATACTACAACCCCTGCACCATCCCTCCACCATGAATTATGGCCGCCACACTGTCTTTCTTTATGAAAAGTATCCAGAAAACCATCCCCCCTCATTAACCATGTCCTATATGCTGTCCATACAAATTATTGTATCTGTGATGTGAACAATGGCCTCCACATTGTCCACACCTTCCATGCCCCTTGCCACACCACTGCCCCCTCTCCATACTCTGCTTTCGGTTTACACCGTACAGCCTTCACAATGTGCCCTCACACTGTCCCTCTTATACTGCTCCCCCCATACTGTGCCCTCATATTGTCCCTCGTATACTGCTCCCCCCATACTGTGCCCTCACACTGTCCCTCGTATACTGCTCCCCTCATACTGTGCCCTCACATTGTCCCTCGTATACTGCTCCTCTCATACTGTGCCCTCACCCTGTCCTTAGTGCCTCCCATAATGGGCTGTTACTCTGTATACTGAGTGAATGCTCCTACTCCCCCTCCCACACTTTACAGTAAAAAATTCCTTGCATCTACAGCTCCATGGTGGAGCCCTTACCTTGTTCCTCATCTTTACCTCCTTTGTGGTGCTCTCTCACACACCCTGCACCCCAATATCCCACACAGCCTGCACCCCATATCCCATAAACCCTTCACCCCAGTCTGTACCCCCATATCACCCCATATTCCCATATCTCACACAGCCTGCATCCCAACTTACACCTCTCTCAAACACCCTGAACCCCCATATTCCACACACCCTACATCCAGGGCCGGTGTCAGCATCTGGCATACCCGGGCAAATGCTGGAGCCCTGGACAGCTGGGTGGTCCACTCAGCGTCTTCAGTCCTCTCATACTGTGCCCTCACATTGTCCCTCGTATACTGCTCCTCTCATACTGTGCCCTCACCCTGTCCTTAGTGCCTCCCATAATGGGCTGTTACTCTGTATACTGAGTGAATGCTCCTACTCCCCCTCCCACACTTTACAGTAAAAATTCCTTGCATCTACAGCTCCATGGTGGAGCCTTTACCTTGTCCCTCATCTTTACCTCCTTTGTGGTGCTCTCTCACACACCCTGCACCCCAATATCACACACAGCCTGCACCCCATATCCCATAAACCCTTCACCCCAGTCTGTACCCCCATATCACCTCATATTCCCATATCTCACACAGCCTGCATCCCAACTTACACCTCTCTCAAACACCCTGAACCCCCATATTCCACACACCCTACATCCAGGGCCGGTGTCAGCATCTGGCACACCCGGGCAAATGCTGGAGCCCTGGACAGCTGGGTGGTCCACTCAGCGTCTTCAGTCTTGTGGGCCCTGGGCTGAGTTCCAGGGACTGCAGTGCTTGGGTTGGCAGCTGCACTATCCTCCATCCTGGATAGTGCAGTTTCCAGCCCTTTAATCCACACTGTCACACAGCATTCCCTGTTGAATGCTCTGTGCACCTTCCTGCATTGAAGTTCATCTGTGGGCAGAACTACCGTGCAGTGTGCTGCAGTCCCACATATGAAGAGGAGCCACAGCGCAGCTTCAGCCAGCATTCCCCAGTACACTGAGCACAGTATATGTCCTCCCGTACTGTATGCCCACCTCCACCTGAGCTGTATGTGTCACCCCCAATCTGTATGGGGCCCGCCTCCTGAACTGTATGTGCCTCCTCGTGGCAGTTGGTGTCCCCTCTTGAGCTGTATGGGACTGCCAGAGCCGTATGTGCTGCCACCCCAGAGCCGAATGCACTGGCCCCACAGAGCTATTTGCACTGCCACCTCAGAGCCGCATGCCACCCACCCCAGTAATGTGCATGACCCCCAGCGTTGTATGCTACCCCAGTAACATCTATGCCCCCCAGGAATACGTATGCACCTGATTAACATGTATGCTCCCCAGTAATGTATATGCCCCCAGCCCCTCCTGTTATTTATATACTGTATCCCCCAGCCACTCCCGTGATGTATATACTGTGGCCTTAGCCCTTCATGTGATGTATATAAAGCAGTCTGTGTGCACTGTGCGCGGCCATGTCTGTTATTGACAACCATCACGCAGTGCAAAACCAACACATGGCCAGGAGTAGCTGGATGGAGACAAGCGGGGGAGGTGAGAGAGGCTGTTGCCAGCTTCACAAACTTAATAATATCTGTAATGCGTCTGTTTGTGCATGTATGATGTGTATCTATGTATGTCAGTTTATATGTATTTTTCCTAATTTCTCTTTAAATACCGTATTTTTCATTTTATAAGACTCTCCCCAAATTTGGAGTAAAAAAAAAAAAAATATATATATATATATATATATATGTGGTCCTTACTGTTACGCTCACCGAGGAGCGGCGAGCGTCCGGAGGTGGACCCACTGGACCATGCACCGGACTCCCCTCAGAAGGCGACCAGCAGCGAACCCCTATACAGGGACTGTGCGGCGCCTCCCCAGAAGGCTTAAATGCACGGCAGCCAGGAACCGGTAGTAGGAGTCTCTGTAGGGCCAGGTGTAGAAAGGTTGTGACGTCCACAGCCGGCAGAACACGGAAACTGCACCGGAGATGTTCACAGCAGGTGACGTCCACAGCAGGTACGGCACAGATAATGTCCACGCCAGGTAGGGCACGGTGACGTCCACTGTCGGTATGAGCAGTGACGTCCACAGCCGGAATGGTACGGATGGCACTACGGTGAGACAAGGGATTAGAACCAGGTATCAATGCACAGAAAACAGATAACAGCACAAGGGGGTCTGGACACTGGCAAGGCTCTAATGGAAGCGTTGCTCGGGCGCCTGCTGCTGGGGGAGGTGGACCTAAATACCCATTAGGTAACAGGTGACCTCTGAGGTCACTTCCAGAAAACGGGGCATACCGCTTTAAGAAAGGGGGCGTGGCCTCGCGCGCAGCCTAGAGTCACTTACTGCAGTTCTGTGTAAGGACGGGAGACAGACAGAGGCTGCAGCATGCCTGGGAGCAGGACGTACAGCAGGACCCGGAGCAGGGGCAGCGCCTGCAGAGCCATGGGACCGGTAAGAGGAAGGCCGTCGCTGCCTGGGGCTATGACCGGGAGTGCAAGTGGGAGCCATGCTGGAACCGGGCAAATGTGAGGGAGCACGCCCCCCATGGGGTCTGGTGGGACCAGGCGCTACAGTACCCCCCCCTGAAGCCACCCCCTCCTCAGGAAGCTCCGGAGGAGACGAGGAGCATCCACATCCTCCGCAGGTACCCACGTCCTCTCCTCAGGACCGAACCCCTTCCAGTCTACCAGATAGTAGGTTCTACCTCGGACCTCCTTAGCCGTAAGGATGGCTTTTACCTCATAGACGTCGTCATCACCAACAGGAGGAGACGAAGCCCCAGGATCACTGTGGAAACGGCTCAGGACCACCGGCTTGAGGAGGGACACATGGAAGGAGTTCGGGATGCGAAGGGTAGAAGGCAGCTTCAACTTGTAGGACACCTCATTGATCCATCGGAGCACTTCAAAGGGACCAATGAAGCGAGGACCCAGCTTGTAAGACGGCAGTTTCAGGCGGACATACTTGGACGAGAGCTAGACTTTATCTCCGGGATGAAAGAAAGGAACATCCAGACGGTTCTTGTCGGCGTGTTTCTTCATGCGGACGGAGGAACGTTCCAGAGTCGACTTGGTCTCAGCCCAGATGGCGGAGAAGGACCTCACGAGGTCATCGGCTGCAGGGTTGCCTGGAGAACATGTCACAGGACACGGCACTTTAGGTCGCTGTCCATAAATCACATGGAACGGAGATTTAGCAGAGGACTCACTTTCATGGTTGTTATAGGAGAACTCGGCCCATGGAAGCAGTTTGACCCAGTTGCTGTGGTGTTCGTCCACGAAGTGGCGGAGATAATTGGTCAAGACTTGGTTAATGCGCTCCACTTGCCCATTGGACTGAGGGTGGTAGGCAGAAGAAAAGTCCAATTGAACATCCATCATTTTGCAGACTGCTCTCCAAAACCGAGCGGTGAACTGGACCCCTCTGTCGGACACGATATGGAGAGGCAAGCCGTGAAGCCGGAAGATATGTTGAATGAATAATTCAGCAAGAACCGGAGCGGACGGTAGCCCGGAGAGTGGTGAAACTGGGCCATCTTGGAGAACCGGTCCACCACCCAGATGACAGTGCAGCCAGACGATTTTGGCAGGTCCGTGATGAAATCCATGCCTATATGTTGCCATGGAGCGGATGGTACGGGTAAAGGAAGCAAAGGGCCCGCCGGAAGAGTCTTCGGGACCTTGTTCCGGGCACAGGAGGAACAGGATGAAACAAAGTTCTGGACGTCTTGACGTAGCCCTGGCCACCAGTAATATCGGAATATCAATTGCAGAGATTTCTTTTGACCCACGTGACCTGCTATTCGGGAAGAGTGTCCCCACCGGAGTACACGTTCTCTATCGACCTCAGCGACAAACGTCTTACCGGGAGGAAGGTGGTGCATGTCAACTGGTGCCGCCATTAGCTTGGAATGTTCAATGATGTGCCGAGGTTCATCTTCCTGATCCTCTAACAGGAATGATCGAGACAGCACATCGGCCTTCAGGTTCTTCTCGGCTGGACGGAAATGCAGAACAAAATCAAAGCGGGCGAAGAATAATGACCATCGGGCCTGTCGGGGGTTTAGCCTGTGGGCTGTCTGGAGATATGCCAGATTCTTGTGGTCAGTATAGATGGTAACTGGATGCAATGACCCTTCCAGCAGGTATCACCACTCCTCCAGGGCCAGCTTGATTGCCAGCAACTCACGGTCTCCGATTGAGTAGTTTCGTTCTGCTGGGGAGAAAGCCTTAGAAAAGAAGCCACAGGTTACTGTCTTACCCTCTGACGTTTTCTGTGTAAGAACCACACCGGCTCCGGATGAGCAGGCATCTACCTCAAGGATAAACGGCTTGTTAGTGTCGGGTCTGTGTAAAGCTGGAGCAGAAGCGAAGGCTCGTTTAAGGGACAGGAACGATTCTTCAGCTTCCGGGGTCCATTTCTTTGGGTTCTCCCCTTTGCGAGTGAGAGAGGATATGGGACGCACCAGAGACGAGAAGTGTGGAATGAATTGCCGGTAATAGTTGGCGAATCCCAGGAATCGCTGGATAGCCTTCAACCCTTCCGGACAGGACCAATTCAGTACGGCTGATATCTTATCAGGGTCCATCTTCAGGCCGGTATCAGAGACTATGTGGCCAAGGAAGGGTAGCGAGGTCTGCTCAAACAGGCATTTCTCGAGTGTGGCGTGAAGGTGATTCTCTCTCAATCTTCGCAGGACAAGACGGACATGTCTTCGATGGGTATGCAAGTCCGGAGAGAAGATAAGGATGTCGTCCAAATACACGACTACACAGGTGTATAGAAGATCACGGAAGACGTCGTTCACGAACTCCTGGAAGACTGCCGGAGCGTTACTGAGCCTGAAGGGCATCACTCGATATTCATAGTGCCCATCTCGAGTGTTGAACGCAGTCTTCCATTCGTCCCCCGACCGAATGCGGACCAGATTGTACGCACCCCGGAGATCTAATTTGGAGAAGATCTTGGCACCGTGAAAGCGATCAAACAGTTCCGGTATCAGGGGTAGCGGGTATCTGTTCTTCACCGTGATCTTATTCAATCCGCGGTAGTCAATGCAAGGCCGTAGACCCCTGTCCTTTTTCCCCACAAAGAAGAAGCCCGCTCCGGCAGGAGAGGAGGATTTTTGGATGAAGCCTCGTGCTAGATTTTCCTTTATGTAGTCAGACATGGCTTGGGTCTCTTCTCGGGACAGAGGGTAGATGCGCCCACGCGGAGGAGTTGCCCCGGGGAGCAGGTCGATGGGACAATCGTAGGGTCTGTGTGGCGGCAACGTCTCAGCCTCCTTCTTGTCGAAGACATCGGCATAGGCCCAATAGGCAGGGGGTAATCTGGGAAGGGTGACCGGTTCAACGGGTCGGTGCGGAGGATGCACTGGTCTCTGGCAGTTGCTGTGGCAAGATGCACCCCATTGCTGGATGTCTCTAGAATCCCAGTCCAGTACTGGCTTGTGTGACCGAAGCCAGGGTATGCCCAGTAGTAGGGCATGCGTCATGCCAGGGAGTACATGGAAGGCGATTGTCTCAGAGTGTAGCAACCCCACTTGCATTGTACAGTTCTCCGTGATGTACCGGATGGGTTCGGAAAGCGGTTTTCCATCCACGGAAGAAAGACTGATGGGGTAGCAAGACATCGGACGGGAATCGGGTGTAGGTCCACCACAGATTGTTGAATAAAGTTCCTGGCAGAGCCTGAATCCAGGAACGCATGCTCTGACAACCGGATGGAACCGCAGGACAGGGATACAAGTACATGGAGAAAAGGAGAGGACTTGGCATGACCTAGGGTGGCCTCTCCGATGGACCCTAGGCTCTGTAGTTTCCCGGCTTTACTGGACAGTCCTGAATCAGATGTTTGGCACTTCCACAGTAGAAGCACTCTCCTGCCATTCTCCGATTTCTCTGTCGCAGTCTGGACTCAGTGACGCGATCGACCTCCATGGGCTCGTGCGGAGCAGTAGGCCTGGTGGAGGGAGGTGACATCGGCCTTTGGAAGGTGGGCGCAAGGCGCGGGGTTCTTCTCGCCCGGGTGACTTCAATGGCATGCTCATGGAAACGGAGATCAATACGGGTAGCCAGAGAGATCAGCTCTTCCAGGGTGGTGGGTACATCCCGGCCAGCCAGTTCATCCTTGATTTTTCCGGATAACCCTTCCCAGAAGGCAGCTACCAAGGCGTCATTGTTCCACTTGAGTTCGGAGGACAGAGTGCGGAATTCGATTGCATACTGTCCCACGGTGAGATTCCCCTGGTGGATTCTCATGAGCGAAGAGGCAGTAGACGAGAGACGGCCTGGCTCATCGAACACCTTACAGAAGGTGGTCAGAAAGACGGACATGACTTGAACGGTAGGGTCATTCCTCTCCCAGAGCGGATTCATCCAAGCCAGAGCCTGACCAGTCAGATGAGACATGATAAATGCGATTTTCGAGCGATCAGTCGCTCGCTGCAGAGGAGACAGCTCAAAGTGTAGGGAGCACTGGTTTAAGAAACCGCGACACAAACGGGGATCCCCTCCATACATGGGTGGGGAGGCCAGGCGGGAAGGAGACATGCATGTCGATAATCCAGCAGAGTCGGGGGTTGTTGAGGAGGCCGGATTCTGCAGGGCGTATAGACGGGAATCCACGGATGCCATATATTCGGCCATGCGTCTCTGGGCCTCATGCTGGCGGGACAGTTCCTTCTGTAGTTCAACTAGTTGGGAGCTGTCGGAGGATTCGGAGGTTTGCATGGATGCCAAACGGGATTCCACAGACTTCATGTGAGCCACTAATCTTGCTTGGGTCTCGCGTTGGCGGGAGAGGTCCTGTTGCAGGTCAGTCAGCGGGTTAACCTTGATCCCGGCGGAGTCCATGCCCCGAGCAAACTGTAACACTCACCGAGGAGCGGCGAGCGTCCGGAGGTGGACCCACTGGACCGTGCACCGGACTCCCCTGAGAAGGCGACCAGCAGCGAACCCCTATACAGGGACTGTGCGGCGCCTCCCCAGAAGGCCTAAATGCACGGCAGCCAGGAACCGATAGTAGGAGTCTCTGTAGGGCCAGGTATAGCAAGGTTGTGACGTCCACAGCTGGCAGAACACGGAAACTGCACCGGAGATGTTCACAGCAGGTGACGTCCACAGCAGGTACGGCACAGATATTGTCCATGGCAGGTAGGGCACGGTGACATCCACTGTCGGTATGAGCGGTGACGTCCACAGCAGGTACGGCACAGATAATGTCCACGGCAGGTAGGGCACGGTGACGTCCAGTGTCGGTATGAGCAGTGACGTCCACAGCTGGAATGGTACGGATGGCACTACGGTGAGACAAGGGATTAGAACCAGATATCAATGCACAGAAAACAGATAACAGCACAAGGGGGTCTGGACACTTGCAAGGCTCTAATGGAAGCGTTGCTCGGGCGCCTGCTGCTGGGGTAGGTGGACCCATTAGGTAACAGGTGACCTCTGAGGTCACTTCCAGAAAACGGGGCATACCGCTTTAAGAAAGGGGGCGTGGCCTTGTGCGCAGCCTAGAGTCACTTACTGCAGTTCTGTGTAAGGACGGGAGACAGGAAGAGGCTGCAGCATTCCTGGGAGCAGGACGTACAGCAGGACCCGGAGCAGGGGCAGCGCCTGCAGAGCCATGGGACCGGTAAGAGGATGGCCGTCGCTGCCTGGGGCTATGACCGGGAGTGCAAGTGGAAGCCATGCTGGGACCGGGCAAATGTGAGGGAGCATGCCCCCCACGGGGTCTGGTGGGACCAGGCGCTACACTTACCAAGGAAGGGGGGCTGGCAGAGGAGCAGGGGTTACAGGAGGAAGGGGCGGTAGTGGAGTACAGCGATACTGTGAGTGGTACAGAGGGGGGCCCAGATACTCACTCCATGGCTGCTCTGTGCTGGGCTGCTCTGTATGGGGGGCTGCTCTGTGCTGGGCTGCTCTGTGTAGGGGGTTGCTCTGTACTGGGCTGCTCTGGGTGGGGGGCTGCTCTGTGCTGGGCTGCTCTGTGTGGGGGGCTGGTCTGTGTGGGGGGGCTCCTCGGCACGGGGCTGCTCTGTGAGGCGGGCAGTAAGGCATTCTGAAGATGTTGGCGTTGAGGGCTTCTTTAAATAATGGTAGCCAGAGTCCACGCGTGTGCAGATGAGAGCTTGAGCTGAGAGCTCCATCTGTGCATGAGCCGACTCTAGGCACCAGTATTTGAAGAAGCCCTCATTGCCAACATCTTTAGAGTGGCCGGTACCCTACCGCCCGCTGCACAGAGCAATCCCGCGCGAAACAGAGCAGCCCTGCACAGAGCATGGCCGCAGTGAGCAGAACAGCAGCACACAGAGCATAGCCGCGCTGTAGAGCAGAGCGAGTTGCACAAGGCGGAGCGAGCCACACAGAGCCGAGCCCCGCACAGAGTATGGCCACGGCAAGCAGAATAGCCTCGCACAGAACAGAGCTGCCCCACATAGATCAGAGCCATGCTGCACAGAGCACAACCGTGCCGTGGCGAGCAGAACAGCCTTGCACAGTGCAGAGCCCCCACATAGAGCAGAGCCCCCCACATAGAGCAGAGCCACAGTGCACAGAGCAGAGCCGTGCCGCACAGAGCAGAGCCGTGCTGCAGAGCAAGCCGCACAATGCAGAGCGAGCCGCACAATGCAGAGCCACGCTGCCTGATGCACAGAGCAGCACCGGCAGCACACCGCACAGCATTGCCCCTGCCTTCTCTGACCCCTCTCCACCTCCCGGTAAGCTACATTGGAATTTTAAGACACACCCCTCATTTTCCTCGCAAATTTTTGGTAGGAAAAGTGCGTCTTATAATCTGAAAAATACGGTATGTACAGTGCTGGCCAAAAGTATTTTCACCCCTGCAATTCTGGCAGATAATACTCAGTTTCTTCTTGGAAATGATTGCAATCACAAATTGTTTGGTATTATTATCTTCATTTAATTTGTCTTCAATGAAAAAAAATAAAAAATTGTCATAAAGCCAAATTGGATATAATTCCACACCAAACATAAAAAAGGGGGTGGACAAAAGTATTGGCACTGTGGCACTGTTTGGAAAATCATGTGATACTTCACTAATTTGTGTAATTCATATATAAATATAACACTGCACTCTCAATGGGCAAGAATGAATAAAGATATAACTCTTTTTCTCAATGCTAATAGATTTTTAATACAGAAGGCAAGATAGCAACAATTGAAAAACATGTGACACTTGTGACAATTTTGCGACAATAACGTTTCGGTCCTCCAGGACCTTGATCACATTAGCCGCTGGGAAAAATGAAAAACACAGAGATCAGTATACACATAAACTTGTACAAACACTTCACGGAAAAATACATTTTGTCATTATATACATATTTACATTAATATATACATGGTAAGTCCTTTGCATAAGGGGATATAGAAAAACACAATATTTATAGTAAAAGGCACAAGGTTATCAACAGCACCGAAGAGATTGAAAATTATAAGAGAGAAGAGTAGGGAGAGTGGGAGGAGTAGACTAGAAAAAGAATGGTAGTCTCACCTAAATTACTGTGAAGAAAAGTGTTTTTTGGGGGTTCCTTTAATGATTAACAGACAGTAGTCTCCTTACTCATAGGCAAATGTATAAAGACGTTCGTCCTAATGTGAGAAGACATAGTTTAGTTAACATGAAATGTAATATTTGGTTATGTTTTTGCCTCTATTAAGACGAAGCAATAGTCCCCAGCTATAAAAATGAGGTCAGTCTGGTGGAGACAAGGTAACCGCATTGACTAAAGCCATATTAATATAGTCCTACATGAGGGGGTGATTCCTTATTAGGGAAAAAAAATAATTACCAGAAATCCAAAAAAAGTGGCAATACGGTGAGGTCTTTCCTGTTCCCTCCACAGTGGAGTTCTAAGGTAGATATAAAAGAGACTCAATATGTAGAAGTGAAGATCTATCTTTCTTTATAAAAAATGTAAATAGTATTTACCAGGGTAGGAATATCCTGTCCTTCCTGGGCAGTTAGGGAAAATTAATCTGTATCAGACAATATGATTATAAGGAAGTATGTAAGTCTTACAGTACATAAATGAAAATAGATCATATATATACAGGAGATACTTGCCGCTTGTATAGAAGTGCAGGAAGATCCTTAAAGTGATGAATGCATGTGTCTTATGAGTGGGCTCTATAAGAAAAAGAATCTGTTAAGTGGAAAGCATTAAGGATAAGGAGATTGCTAATATAGGCTAGGTACACACACTGCGTTTTTTTGACGCTGCGTTTTTGTGCGTTTTTTGCGTGAAAAACCGCACAAAAACGCACCCGCGGCAAAAAAACGCGGCAAAAACGCACGCGTTTTGCCGTGATTTGGTGCGTTTTTTTGCTGCGTTTTGCTGCGTTTTTGCTCACTGCGTCTTTATGCGTTTTTTATCAGTGAACAAAAAAAAAGGTCTGATGTCATTTCCTTCTTCAATGTGTTCTTCATTCTCCACTAGTGTATGCAGAAGAGCAGACAGCTGCAGAACTACAAGGCTCAGCATACTCCATCCAATAGTGTATGCAGGAGAGCAGACAGCAGCTGGAGAACTACAAAGCTCAGCATGCTCCATCCAGGACTGTATGCTGGAGGGAGAGTCAGGGGGAGCAGACCTACAAGGCTCAGCATCCTCCATTCAATAGTGTATGCAGGAGAGCAGACAGCAGCTGTCGAACTACAAGTCTCAGCATCCTCCATCCAATAGTGTATGCAGGAGAGCAGACAGCAGCTGTCGAACTACAAGGCTCAGTATCCTCCTTCCAGGACTGTATGCAGGATTTCTTTGCCCCCCCCAAACAAAAAAAATGACGTGGGCTTCGCCATATTTTTGTATGCTAGCCGGGTACAGCAGGCAGGTACGGGCTGCCCCCAACCCCCAGCTGCCTACTTGTACCCGGCTGGGAACCAAAAACATAGGGAAGCCCTTTTTTTTTTAATTATTTCATGAATTTCATGAAATAATTTAAAAAAAAAAATGACGTGAGCTTCGCCCAATTTTTGAGTCCAGCCGGGTACAACTAGGCAGCTGGGGATTGGAATCCACAGTGCAGGGTGCCCATGCTTTCTGGGCACCCCCGCTGGGAATTGCAGTCCCGCAGCCACCCCAGAAAATGGCGCTTTCATAGAAGCGCCATCTTCTGGCGCTGTATCCAACTCTTCCAGCTGCCCTGATGCCGGGTGGCTCGCTGGGTAATAATGGGGTTAGGGCTAGCTGTATAGCTGGCCCTAAGCCCGAAATTCATGGTGTCACGCCAATATTAGACATGACCACCATGAATTTCTAGTAAAGATAAAAAAAAAACACAACACACAGAAAAATATTTTTATTAGAAATAAAACACAACACAATTAGTGACTCCATCTTTATTGAAATAAAGAACCCCCCCTCCGCAGTAATCCTGGGTCAAGGGTCCCGCGCTGTCCAATCCGGATCCAATATCATCTGATCGGTTTGCTGGAAGGCAAAGCGATCAGATGATGTGTCAGGATCAAGTGCCTGAATCACATCACACATCAGCTGATTGTATAAAAGCCGATTATACAATCAGCTGATGCATCGGTGCAAAAAAAAAAAAATACTCACTTATGTGTTGATTACCGGCAGCTCCTGGAGCGATGGGGCGGGAGTCTGATCCTGTCCGATCGCTGCAGCAGCTGCCGGTAATCAGGGATGAAGTCTCCTGACGCATCCGCTGATTACCGGCTGGGCGCCGGCGTCAGCCCGAGACTTACGATCAGCTGATGCGTCAGGTGACTGCATCAGGTGATCCATCGCCAGGTCCTGCATCCTGCAGGCATACGTACCCGGGGAGACTGCACACACCCGGAGCGGTGGGACCGGTAGGAGGATCTGGGAGCGGGCATGGCACCGGGAGTCTGCAGACAGGTGAGTATAACTTTTTTTTTTTTTCTACTGTTCACTTTTGTTTTCGCAGCCGCTTCCACCTCCCGCCCAGACATGGCGCCGCACGGCAGCATACACGCCCAGGACGGGAGGTGGAAGTGGCGGTGACGGTACCGGGAGGATTCACGCTTCTGTGTTTACTGACAGAAGGAATCCTCTTCCTGTACACGTCACTTTACTACCCACCTCCTGCGTTTATAGCTGCGTTTTTGGTCTTAGAAACGCACCAAAACGCACCAAAACGCAGCTATCTGCGTTTCTCATTGCGTCTTTCAACATCCCATTGCACTCAATGGATGAAAAACGCAGTGAAAAACGCGGGAATAATTGACATGCTGCGTTTTTGTGGCACCACAAAAACGCAGCTGAAAAAAAACGCTGTGTGCAGACAGCAAAAATGAAAACTCATAGACTTTGCTGGGGAAGCAAAGTCATGCAGTTTTCTGAGCAAAAACGCACCCGAAAACTGCGCAAAAACGCCGCGAAAAACGCACTGTGTGAACTTACCCATAGAGTCACTTGCCATATAATGAGTTTGTGCTCTTAAGCTGGTGTCACACATAACGACGACGACAACGACGTCGCTGCTACGTCACCATTTTCTGTGACGTTGCAGCGACGTCCCGTCGCTGTCGCTGTGCGTGACATCCAGCAACGACCTGGCCCCTGCTGTGAGGTCGCCGGTCGTTGCTGAATGTCCAGCTTCATTTTTTGGTCGTCACTCTCCCGCTGTGACACACACATCGCTGTGTGTGACAGCGAGAGAGCGACGAAATGAAGCGATCAGGAGCCGGCACTGGCAGCTGCGGTAAGCTGTAACCAGCGTAAACATCGGGTAACCAAGGGAAGACCTTTCCCTGGTTACCCGATGTTTACGCTGGTTACCAGCCTCCGCTCTTGCTGCCAGTGCCGGCTCCTGCACTGTGACATGTGGCTGCAGTATGCATCGGGTAATTAACCCGATGTATACTGTAGCTAGGAGAGCAAGGAGCCAGCGCTAAGCAGTGTGCGCCGCTCCTTGCTCTCTGCACTGTGACATGTAGCTGCAGCACACATCGGGTTAATTAACCCGATGTGTACTGTACCTAGGAGAGCAAGGAGCCAGCGCTAAGCGCGGCTCCCTGCTCTCTGCACATGTAGCACAGCGACGTTATGATCGCTGCTTCTGCTGTGTTTGACAGCTAAGCAGCGATCATAACAGCGACTTACAAGGTCGCTGTTACGTCACCGAAAATGGTGACGTAACAGCGACGTCGTTGTCGCTGTCGCTTAGTGTGACACCAGCTTTAGACCCTCCAGGGTTAATGCTGTATTTGTCTTTGTATACACTGTGGGGGGTAGTAAAAACAGAGATAAGGAACTACAAGGACCTGAGCGGTCTCCACATAATCAAAGTTGTACTTGCCGTTAAAGCTGAATTGCAGTCTGCGTCCCCAGGAGTTGTAGCCATGTGTAACTAAAGGCCCCGTCACACTAAGCAACATCGCTAGCAACATCGCTAGCAACATCGCTAATAACGAACAACTTTTGTGATGTAGCAGCGATGTTGCTAGTGATGTTGCTGTGTGTGACATCCAGCAACAACCTGGCCCCTGCTGTGAGGTCGTTGGTTGTTGCTGAATGTCCTGGGCCATTTTTTAGTTGTTGCTGTCCCGCTGTGAAGCACAGATCGCTGTGTGTGACAGCGAGACAGCAACAACTAAATGTGCAGGCAGCAGGAGCCGGCTTCTGCGGACACTGGTAACCACGGTAAACAGCGGGTAACCAAGAAGCCCTGTCTTTGGTTACCCGATATTTACCTTCGTTACCAGCCTCCGCCGCTCTCACTGTCAGTGCCGGCTCCTGCTCTGTGCACATGTAGCTGCAGGACACATCGGGTAATTAACCCGATGTGTGCTGTAGCTAGGAGAGCAAGGAGCCAGCGCTAAGCGGTGTGCGCTGCTCCCTGCTCTGTGCACATGTAGCTGCAGCACACATCGGGTAATTAACCCGATGTGTGCTGTAACTAGGAGAGCAAGGAGCCAGCGCTAAGCGGTGTGCGCTGCTCCCTGATCTGTGCACATGTAGCTGCAGCACACATCGGGTAATTAACCCGATGTGTGCTGTAACTAGGTGAGCAGGGAGCCAGCGCTAAGTGGTGTGCGCTGCTCCCTGCTCTCTGCACGTGTAGCTGCGTGCGCTGGTAACCAAGGTAAATATCAGGTTGGTTACCCGATATTTACCTTAGTTACCAAGCGCAGCATCGCTTCAGTGGGTCGCTGGGGGCTGGACACTGGTTGCTGGTGACAGCTCACCAGCAACCCGTGTAGCGATGCTCCAGCGATCCCTGCCAGGTCAGGTTGCTGGTGGGATCGCTGGAGCGTCTGACTGTGTGACCTCTCACCAGCAACCTCCTAGCAACTTACAAGCGATCTCTATCAGGTTGTATCGTTGTTGGGATCACTGGTAAGTTGTTTAGTGTGACGGTACCTTAACCCTCTGGATCTTGCTGTTTAAATAGCCTGTGTTAATGGCGTCCGGAGCTTGGCAGAGAAGCCAGCACATGCACAGTCGTGGCAGAAGCTGTGTGATCTGCCGTAATACACATAGTATAGGAGCCTAAAGGCCCTGTCACACACAGAGATAAATCTGCGGCAGATCTGTGGTTGCAGTGAAATTGTGGACAATCAGTGGCAGGTTTGTGGCTGTGTACAAATGGAACAATATGTCCATGATTTTACTGCAACCACAGATCTGCCAAAGATTTATCTCTGTGTGTGACAGGGCCTTAAGGATCGTGGAGTAATGTAATGATTGTAGTAAAAGGGATTTGAGCTATTGTAATTATGTTTAGGTGAGAAACCAAGCCAAGAAGAGGTTAAACAAGAGAAGAAATCAGTGTAGATGTATAGAAATCTTCATATAAACATAAAATATAGATATTATTGTTATATGATACTTTCTGAAACAGTCATATTTAATAGATCATGCATAATTTTGAGCAATATGCAAAATATCTTTAACCCCTTAACGACCGCGGGCCGTAAAATTACGTCCTAAATGACATAATCTTACTGCCCGCGGTCCTCCGGCGGCAGCATGCCGCGATCGGCACACATCTCAGCTGATTTTCACAGCTGAGATGTGTGCCTGCTAGGCACGAGCAGAATCGTTATCTGCTCGTGCCGATTAACCCCTTATATGGCGCTGTCAATACATGACAGCGCCATTATAAGCGCAATCGCGGTAAAGTTTTTACTTACCGCCGAAACCGGAAGTCACGTGACGCGATCACGTGACTCCCGATAGTTGTCATGGTAGTACAGGGTCATGTGATGACTCCTGTACTACACATGAATTGGTTTCACTTTCGCTGTGCCCGGGGCACAGCAAAAGAGAAAGACAGCGTATCTGCTGTTTACAGCCTTCCAGCTGTGATCAGCAGATACTGCAGAGCGATCGGAATGCTGATCGCAATAGCCCCCTAGGGGGACTAGTAAAATAAAAAAAAAAAGTAAAAAAATAAGTTTTAAAAAATTAAAAAAAAACAAAAAAACCTAAAAGTTCAAATCACCCCCCATTCGCCCCATTGAAAATTAAAGGGTTAAAAAAATAAAAAATATACACACATTTGGTATCGCCGCGTTCAGAAACGCCCGATCTATCAAAATATAAAATCAATTAATCTGATCAGTAAACGGCGTAGCGGCAAAAAAATTCCAAACGCCAAAACGACGTTTTTTTGTCGCCACAACTTTTGCGCAAAATGCAATAAGAGGCGATCAAAACGTAGCATCTGCGCAAAAATGGTACCGTTAAAAACGTCAGCTCGAGACGCAAAAAATAAGCCGTCATTGAGCCTAAGATCCCGAAAAATGAGAATGCTACGGGTCACGGAATATGGCGTAAAACGTGCGCCACTTTTTTCGGACAAACTTCCGATTTTTTTTTAACCCCTTATATAAAAGTAAACCTATACATGTTTGGTGTCTACGAACTCGCACTGACCTGAGGCATCACACCCACACATCAGTTTTACCATATAGTGAACACAGTGAATAAAATATCTCAAAAACCATAGTGCTATCGCACTTTTTTTGCAATTTTTCAGCATTTGGAATTTTTTTGCCATTTTCTAGTACACAATATGGTAAAACTGATGGTTTCATTTAAAAGTACAGCTCGTTCCGCAAAAAATGAGCCCTCACATGACCATATTAACTGAAAAATAAAAAAGTTACGTCTCTCAGAAAAAGAATGGCGAAAAAAAAAAACGGAAAGCAAAAAATCGGCCGGTCGTGAAAGGGTTAAGATCTTCCGGTCTTTTTTTACAGAGGAGTGGTGGTTCCTTAAGGAGTGGTATTAATATATACATGGTAAGTCCTTTGCATAAGGGGATCTCTTCGGTGCTGTTGATAACCTTGTGCCTTTTACTATAAATATTGTGTTTTTCTATATCCCCTTATGCAAAGGACTTACCATGTATATATTAATGTAAATATGTATATAATGACAAAATGTATTTTTCCGTGAAGTGTTTGTACAAGTTTATGTGTATACTGATCTCTGTGTTTTTCATTTTTCCCAGCGACTAATGTGATCAAGGTCCTGGAGGACCGAAACGTTATTGTCGCAAAATTGTCGCAAGTGTCACATGTTTTTCAATTGTTGCTATCTTGCCTTCTGTATTAAAAATCTATTAGCATTGAGAAAAAGAGTTATATCTTTATTCATTCTTGCCCATTGAGAGTGCAGTGTTATATTGATATATGATTTATCAGGGATTTTTGATCCTCTTACACTAGCACCTCCCCCATACTTCTAATTCTAAGTGTGTGCACACTATTTTCTTATTTTTAATTTGTGTAATTAACAGCACCTGTAACTTACCTGTGGCACCTAACAGGTGTTAGCAATAACTAAATCACACTTGCAGCCAGTTGACATGGATTAAAGTTGACTCAACCTCTGTCCTGTGTCCTTGTGTGTACCACATTGAGCATGGAGAAAAGAAAGAAGACCAAAGAACTGTCTGAGGACTTGAGAATCCAAATTGTGAGGAAGCATGAGCAATCTCAAGGCTACAAGTGCATCTCCAAAGACCTGAAAGTTCCTGTGTCTACGGTGCGCAGTGTCATCATGGAGTTTAAAGCCCATGGCACTGTGGCTAACCTCCCTAGATGTGGAAGGAAAAGAAAATTGTGTGGATTGTGGATAAAGAACCTCGACTAACATCCAAACAAGTTCAAGCTGCCCTGCAGTCCGAGGGTACAACAGTGTCAACCTGTACTATCTGTCGGCGTCTGAATGAAAAGAGACTGTATGGTAGGATACCCAGGAAGACCCCACTTCTTACCCCCAGACATAAAAAAGTTTGCAAACTGGAGTTTGCCAAAACTTACCTGAGAAAGCCTAAAACGTTTGGAAAAATGTTCTCTGGTCAGATGAGACAAAGGTAGAGCTTTTTGGGAAAAGCCATCAACATAGAGTTTACAGGAAAAAAAAAAGAGGCATTCAAAGAGAAGAACACGGTCCCTACAGTCAAACATGGCGGAGGTTCCCTGATGTTTTGGGGTTGCTTTGCTGCCTCTGGCACTGGACTGCTTGACCGTGTGCATGGCATTATGAAGCCCAGTGTGAGGAAGCTGGGTCTCCCTCAGAGGTCATGGGTCTTCCAGCAGGACAATGACCCAAAACACACTTCAAAAAGCACAAGAAAATGGTTTGAGAGAAAGCACTGGAGACTACTAAAGTGGCCAGCAATGAGTCCAGACCTGAATCCCATAGAACACCTGTGGAGAGATCTCAAAATGGCAGTTTGGAGAAGGCACCCTTCAAATCTCAGGGACCTGGAGCAGTTTGCCAAAGAAGAATGGTCTAAAATTCCAGCAGAGCAAAACTCATTGATGGTTACCGGAAGCGGTTGTTCGCAGTTATTTTGGCTAAAGGTTGTACAACCAAGTATTAGGCTAAGGGTGCCAATACTTTTGTCTGGCCCATTTTTTGAGTTTTGTGTGAAATGATCAATGATTTGATTTTTGTTTCATTCTCTTTTGTGTTTTTCATTGCAAGCAAAATAAATGAAGTTATTAATACCAAAGAATTTGTTATTGCAATCATTTTCAAGATGAAACTTAGTATTATCTGACAGAATAGCACTGTATATGTACGTATGCCTGTATGTGTACTTATCTGTATGTGTATATCTACATGAGGATGGGGCCCACTGAGACTCCTTCACCCGGGGCCCACAAAAACCTGGAGACTGCCCTGCCTGCATCCCTATGTGTCACACAGCCTATACCTCAACTTACCCCTCTCTCAAACACCCTGCACCCCTCACACTATTTTGTCACAATCTGCAGCCCTCATATGCCCTCACCCTGCACCCCCTCTTACCTCATTACTGCTCACACCTCCCATCTCCTTCAGAAATCAGTATCTCCTGATGTTTGGTTTCTGACCGGCAACTGTGGCTCCTCCCACTCGGTCACATGGGCACGACATCATCGCAGGTCCTGGCAGTACCACTAAGATGTATTTTCATCATCTGGGCAAGAGTTTCTGCTCTGCCCCTGCAGCACTCACAGGTCGTAAGCTACTAGTGGGCTCCCTCTGAGCACGGGGCCCGGGGCAACCGTCCCCTCTGCCCCCCCGCCAGCTACAAGTCACCGAAAAGAAAAACCTAACAAAGGTCATAAAAATATATAATTTTTATTGATATTCATTAAAATCAATTAAACATTCCATATATTATTTTTTAAAAAAACACATACCATAACTGGAAGAATGGCATCACAAAAAATATACATGAAATGACATGCAATGGTGTGGGTGATTTGCAAAGGGTAATAGATGTAAATAATTGTAAATGTAAATGTGGAGGTAACAAGCACTGGAGAACTGCAGCCAGAAGTCAAGCCACAGCAAGTCCAGCGCCTATTGCCCCCATTATGATCAAAGCAAGCCACCCAGACTAAGACAAGAAATTGCAGTTCATAAGGGAAGCAGCACTATATAAGGAGAAATAATTCAAAGTGTCAGAATCGACACCAAGATACACATGGTAGTAGAATATTTACCCAGCTGATAGTAAGTTACTGATTCCTGATTAGACAGTGACGCCCACACCCCGACGCGCGCACGTTTCGTTGCCGTCTTCTTCAGGGTGTCACCCGGGGCCCACAAAAACCTGGAGACTGCCCTGCCTGCATCCCTATGTGTCACACAGCCTGTACCTCAACTTACCCCTCTCTCAAACACCCTGCATTCTTCACACTATTTTGTCACAATCTGCAGCCCTCATATGCCCTCACCCTGCACCCCCTCTTACCTCATTACTTCTCACACCTCCCATCTCCTTCAGAAATCAGTATCTCCTGTTGTTTGGTTTCTGACCGGCAACTGTGGCTCCTCCCACTCGGTCACATGGGCACGACATCATCGCAGGTCCTGGCAGTACCACTAAGATGTATTTTCATCATCTGGGCAAGAGTTTCTGCTCTGCCCCTGCAGCACTCACAGGTCGTAAGCTACTAGTGGGCTCCCTCTGAACACGGGGCCCGGGACAACCACCCCCTCTGCCCCCCCGCCAGCTACCCTACTGGGCTTAGGGATATCTATAACCAAATTTACTGTATTTTAAATATTCATGTTTTTGGTTATCACATTAGTCTGATGTATTTTTTTATTCATATTTTTGATACAACTGTGTGTTTTTTCTATGGATGAATTAATTTTAATATTATTTAATATTTTAAATGAATTAATAAAAATATATTTTATATATTTGTGGCATACTTTTTTGACATAAATATTCTATATTGACCCCCTACAGTATTATAGTTGTGGTAAAAAAGCATTTCTTTAAAATAGCGTGGTTAGCTTCTTAACTCAGCCAATCAATGTAGCCTCTTGGGACAGTGAGGCGGAGGAGGTATTCTCTCTACAAGGAGAACAGGTGACCGTTAATTCAACCCCCAGCATTCATAGTACCTTTAAAGAACTAACTGCCTGGTATAAACAATATTTAAAATCTTGATGAAAAATTAAAGGGTTAGAAAATTATATTAAAAATAATAGCGTACCTAAGGGGCTCCATATTAATAATAATCCATCCCCTAGGTCAGGGGTGGGCAACCTTTTTACTGCCTGGGGCCATTTGGAAATTTCTGCCAACCTTCGGGGGCCGCACAAAATTATCAATGTGAAAACGAACCGGCTATATTTGATCAAACTGTTAATTAACTCACCCTTAAGGGTGCTTTACACGCTGCGACATTGCTAACGATATATCGTCGGGGTCACGTCGTTAGTGAAGCACATCCGGCGCCGTTAGCGACATCGCAGCGTGTGACACCAAGGAGCGACGATCAACAATCGCAAAAGCGTCAAAAATCGTTGATCGTTGACATGTCGCTCCTTTTCATAATATCGTTGCTGCTGCAGGTACAATGTTGTTCGTCGTTCACTATGTGTGACGCCGCAGTAACGACGGACATCTCCTTACCTGCGTCCACCGGCAATGAGGAAGGAAGGACGTGGGCGGCATGTTCCAGCCGCTCATCTCCGCCCCTCCTCTGCTATTGGGTGGCCGCTTAGTGACGCTGCAGTGACGTTGCTATGACGCCGAATGCACCTCCCCCTTGAAGGAGGGATTGTTTGGTGGTCACAGTGACGTCACTGAAAAGGTATCTGTGTGTGACGCTGCCATAGCGATAATGTTCGCTACGGCAGCGATCACCAAATGTCGCACGAACGATGGGGGCGGGTGCTATCGCGCACGACATCGCTAGCGATGTCGCAACGTGTAAAGTACCCTTTATTGTGGTGGCCGGAGCTGCTTCTCTTTTGTGCGGCTGTGATGTTCGGTGATACTTATGTTGCTTCTCTCTTTTCCAGGTTTGTCACGGTCTGGAGTGCAGGCAACTCTTTGTGATAAGCTTGGTAGACCATATACATCACACAACAGACACCAGGGACTGGTCTATATAAATCACAGGAGACACATACATGACTGAAGGGGCTGTTGGCATATACATCACATAGGAGACGCTGGGACTGCTGTATATACATCACATAGGAGACGCTGGGACTGCTCCTGTGAGGTATATGCGCCCAGCCCCTCCTGTGAGGTATATGCGCCCAGCCCCTCCTGTGATGTATATGCCCCCAGCCGCTCCTGTGATGTATATACCACAGTTTCTCCTGTGATATGTATGGCCCCAACATCTCCAGTGTGATGTATACGCTCCATCCCCTTTTGTGATGTATATGCTCCTAGCATCTCCAATGTGATGTATATATCACAGGAGGGGTTGGGGCATACACATCACAGGAGATGCTGGGGCATATCCATGACAGGGGGGTCTGGGAGCATATACATGACAGGAAATGCTTTGGGCATATACATGACAAGATGGGCTGGGGAACAGACATTACTAGGTCACTGGGAGGCATAAGCATTGCTGTGGGGCACAGATGGCACTGGGGGGGGGCACAGAGGTGGCACAGAGAGCACTAGGGTGGCATGGACATCACTAGAAGGGCACAGGCATCACTAGGGGGGCACAGGCATCACTAGGGGGCCACAAGCATCACTAGGGGGGCACAGGCATCACTAATGGGGGGGCACAGACATCACTAAGGGGGGGCACAGACATCACCAAGGGGGGGCACACAGACATGACTAAGGAGGGGCACACAGACATGACTGAGGGGGGGCACACAGACATGACTGAGGGGGCACACAGACTTGACTGAGGGGGGGCACGCAGACATGACTGAGGGGGGCACACAGACATGACTGAGGGGGGCACACAGACATGACTGAGGGGGGCACACAGACTTGACTGAGGGGGGGCACGCAGACATGACTGAGGGGGGCACACAGACATGACTGAGGGGGGCACACAGACTTGACTGAGGGGGGGCACGCAGACATGACTGAGGGGGAGGCACACAGACATGACTGAGGGGGGGCACACAGACCTCACTAAGGGGGGGCACAGACATCACTAAGGGGGCACAGACATCTCTAGGATGAGACTGGGGAGGCTGCACACAGCACTGGGAGCTGCACACAGCAGTGGAGGGGACATGCTGCCCCGGAGAAGGGGCGGGGAGCGGGCGGCAAACAGTGCCGTGGAGCCGGCGGCACACAAGCGCCGTGGAGCGGGCGGCACACAAGCGCCATGGAGCGGGCGGCACACAGCGCCATGGAGAGCGGGCGGCACACAAGCGCTGGAGAGCGGGCGGCACACAAGCGCTGGAGAGCGGGCGGCGCAATGCTGGAGGCGGTGACGGTGATGTGGGACGGAATCGCAGAGCGATAAACCCGCCCACAAAGTAAGTCCTGAGCACGCTGGCACCTGCCACAGAGAGAGCTCATTGGTGCGCGCAAGCAGCGCATGTGGAGAGTTAGGGTTGGCGACCAGTAATACCGCGGCGGCGGCCGTAGCACTGCCGCCCCCGGAAATCTGCCCGCGGGCCGCAATAAAGGTCATGGCAGGCCGCATGCGGTCTGTGGGCCGGAGGTTCCCAACCCATGCCCTAAGGCAAGTAGTCAGGATTTATTGAAGACCTGGCAGGCGGAATCTATAGCATCCTCTGTAAGATTTATGGGACTACTGCTAGAGGAGGAAAAAAGGCTGTTCAAGGAATCAGAAAAATCCCTAAATGGGTTCATTGAAAAAACCTTTAAATTTAAATCAGACCCTGAATTTAAAAAGAAAGAAAGTATTTTACAGAATACAATAAAAAGGTATCAAAAACAGTTGGAGTCCAGGAAACATACACAATTTCAAAAAGATCATAGTGAGTTTAAATCAAATAGAGCTTAGTGTTTTTCAGAAAATAGAAATATTTGTGAGGTTTCATCCTCTGAAACCGATCAGTCAGAATCTGAAGGGGTTAAAAGTAAGTTTAGACCAAGAAATAGAGGAGGGGTAGACAGAATAGGAGAGGGGGATGGTGGGATTCGAGGGAGAGATGGGGACCAGCGGCAAGAACCTGAAGCACCACAAGGAGCAATATGATGGAAGAAAATGGTGGGGCAGTTGGTGGTGCCTCATCGTCATCCTCAAAAAAAAAAGAGAGAAAGACCTCGCATCACCTTGCACAGGTGCTCAGGAGAAAATGTGCAAGGTGATGCGAGGTTATTCCTCCTCATCGTCATCCTCGGCCGCCTCCTGCTCCTCTTCCTCTTTTTTAGGCCAATGAGCACCCAACAGTTTTTTCAACAAGGGTCGAGTCTAACAAGTTCTAATCTAGCGGAAAAGGTTGTTAATCTTAGCTGGTGCCAACTTTCGGTGGAGGAATTTAATGTCTTGACAAAAGGTTTTGTAACTACAACATCATTTAATCTGTTCTCCTGGGTTAAGGATTTAAATCTGTTTTGCTGTAAGTTAAGATGGAATAAATTCTTTAGACTTAATGACAGGTAGCAATGTTTGGCATTGGATGTTGAAGAAGACAGTGATGCATTTAATGATTGATGGGCCTCCTAGATGATAATATACGTGATCTGGAGCAGGGTTCATTCACTGATTTGAAAAGGAGGAGCACTAGGATGACCCCCTACTGGTGATTATGGTAACATAAATCTGTTCCTGCAACTCATTGAGGACAATTTGAGAAAGATCAAGCCCCATAATACGAAAATGGCCTCCAATATGTCACACTGAATGGGAGGCTTTGGATCGTCTTGAGAGAAATAGGGATGATGTCCTCAATAGAGTTGAGCGCGGTTCGCGGTTCGAGGTTCTCCAGTTCTAGGCTCGAGTGATTTTGGGGGCTGTTCGAGATCGAACTAGAACTCGAGCTTTTTGCAAAAGCTCGATAGTTCTAGATACGTTCGAGAACAGTTCTAGCAGCAAAAAGCAGGGCTTTTTACAGCTACAGTGTGCAGGAGCCATCGCTGGCAGCCTGCGGTAAGCTGGTAACCAAGATAAACATCGGGTATCCAACCAAAGCGCTTTGGTTAGTAACCCGATGTTTATCCTAGTTATGTGCAGGAAGCCCACACTTCCCCGCTCAGCTCGCTCCGCCCCCTCCTGCCCGCGGCCACACACACACACACACACACACACACATGGTCCCGCTCGGCTTACCTGCGGTGATGAAGTCCCGCCATCCCGACCTCAGCGCTGTCACTGTCCTCCATGGCCGCCGCTTGTCACATCACCTTCTCTCGCTTCCGACCCGAGACTGACTAGCGGTGACGTCACAGGCCTCTCGCGATACTTGGTGTGAAGGCGCCGGTCATTGAACTCAGTGACAGGAGCTGTCAGTGTGCTGGAGATCAGCGCAGGTAATGTACCTCGCTGACAGCAGCACTTGTCATCCCCTGCAGTGACCTGGGCTGACCCATTGATGTTAGCTCAGGTCACTGCACTGCTCACCCAGCCAATGGGGAACATCCTGCTCTTCATTGACTGGGACAGTGTGGATCGTCATGGCAACCCCTTGGATTACACCAGACCTGGATTTGTTTTTCTTTCTAATAAATTGGTTAAAGAGGGAATGTTTTGGGGAGTGTTTTTTCAAATAAAAATGTGTTTGTCGTCTATTTTTTTTTATTACTTACTGGGTTGGTGATGTCGGGTGATGTCTGATAGACGCCTGACCTCACCAACCCCAGGGCTTGATGCCAGGTGACATTACACATCTGGTATTAACCCCATATATTACCCCGTTTGCCACCGCACCAGGGCGCGGGATGAGCTGGGGCGAAGCACCAGGATTGGCACATCTAATGGATGCGCCACTTCTGGGGCAGCTGCGGCCTGCTATTTTTAGGCTGGGGAGAGTCCAATAACCATGGACCTCCTTAGTCTGAGAATATCAGACCCCAGCTGTCTGCTTTACCTTGGCTGGTGATCCAATTTTGGGGGGACCCCTGTTACATCTCGTGGCTCTCCTGAGGCAAGGACTGAGGCAGTCTCCCATTCCTTGCCTGCCACGAGCACTCCTGCTCAGCAGCGCCGAAGGTCTGCCAGACTGCGCAGTGTGCAGGAGATACCTTCTCAGAGAGGCAGCAGAAGGGTGACACCTAGTGGTTCTCCTGTTAAAAGGAGTGAAGCGGTCTCCCATTCCTGGCCTGCCGCAGACTCTCCTGCTCAGCGGCCCCGAAGGTCTGCGAGGCTATGCAATGTGCAAAGGTTTACTGCTCAGGGAAGCAGTGAGATTCCCGTTATCTCTGCACATTGTGAGACCGAGGATCCCGCCTCTATTTCCCAGAGGCAGGAGGGTGAGCATGTGCAATGCGTGGTGGGTCCTGATTCGCTCACTGACGTCACACGGCTTGATGACAAGGCTGGTGACGTGGTGAATCCTGACTGGCCAGGCTGGGACGTCGTGGACCCTGATTGGGTCAAGTCCGTCATCTCCGCCTCGCGCCCGCCCTCGGGTGGAGCTGCACCTCCTTAAAAGCTCCCCCTGCCATCATGGCGGCGCGTGACCGTCCTTCTATGTTTGGATGTCTGGCAGCGTGCTGCCACGCCACTGCTCAGGCATTACTGTCTCTTGTGGGCTTGGCCCTTGCTGCTCCGGCAGCACCTCGTTTGCAGGCCGTGTTCCTGCCTTGCTGCTCCGGCAGTATCCCCTTCAACAGGCCGTGTTCCTGTCCCAGGTGAGCTCCTCAAGCCTCCACCGGACTCACCTGGTTATTGAAAGCACACGTGCGTGGGCACCTCTGTGCTACCCTCGTGCCATATTCTCGTGACTTCCACTGGCACACGTGCGTGGGCACCTCTGTGCTTCCCCGTGCAACAGGTACACCGAGCCGTGAGATCCGTGCCATACAACCCTCACGGGTTAGGGCAGATCGGTGTACATAGATCGTCTGTGACATTCCAGACGATCGCTAGCAGCAACCCGCTCACTCTTCACCCACCATAGCGGCGGTCCCTTACACCGCACAGTGGACCTTGACCGGCGGAAGCTGTCCATTTCCCATCTTGGCACGCTTCCCCGGGTCCCCCTCGTAACATTATGGTCGCGCCAAAGGTCTGGCTATGGCTGAAGAGCAGCAGCAGTTGCTGCGTTATGTGCAGCAGTTGGAGTCACGATTGGCAGCAGTGGAGCAGTCTTCCTCCGATAAGACTACTCTGACGACAGTCGCCACCCAGGCGGCTACCCAGGCTGTGCTATTGGGCGGAAGGTCTCCTCGCCTTGCGCTTCCAGAGCGCTTTAGCGGCAACAGCTCTGAGTGCCGTGGTATTATAAACCAGGTTACCACCTACTTAGAGCTGTCCGCGACTCTTTACGCTACCGAGAAGGCGAAGGTAGCCTTCGTCCAGTCCCTGCTCACAGGGAGAGCGCTGAAGTGGTCCACGCCGTTGTGGGAGCGCAGAGATCGGGTGGTGAATAACTTAACAGCTTATCTTGGGGCCATGAGAATGGTGTTCGTCGGGCCTCAAGTCACCCACGACTCCGCACTGCGCCTCCTACGACTTCGGCAAGGGTCCGCTTCAGTCGGGGACTTTGCGGTACACTTTAGGACACTTGCCGCAGAGCTAGACTGGCCGGATAAGGTCCTTGTCCCTGTGTTTTGGGAGGGCCTGGCAGGGTTTGTCAAAGACGCACTGGCCACGCGTGAGGTGCCTGCCACTTTAGAGTCCTTGATTCAGGTTGCCTCTCGCATAGGCATCCGCCAGGCGGAGCGAAGGCTCGAGGTCTCTTCAGCACCCACGTCTTCTTGGCCTAAAAAGCGTCTGCCTCCCGTCTTCCATCAGACAGTTCTCCCAGCCAGTCCTGTAGGCGACTCCGTGGAGTCAATGGAGGTGTCCAAGGTGGTCTCCTCTGCCCCAGATTCTCGGTCTTGTGTCATCTGCTTTTCCTGTGGGCAGAGGGGACACATAGCTACCCGATGTCACAAAACCGTCGGGAAAAGACAGCGTCTAGTTTCTATCAGAGGGGGGACTCTAGACGCTACCTCTCCCTCTAGGTTGACTATCAGCGCCCAGTTGCAGTTCGGCACTACTCTCTTCTCTGCCCTGGCTTGCTTGGACTCAGGCGCTGAAGGCAATTTCATCTCGACCTCCCTGACAACCCGATACTCAGTTCCCCTGGTTCTGTTGCCCAAGCCACTCAGGGTTCGGGTAGTCGACGGGTCCATACTACTCGATCCTATCACCCAGATCACCATCCCTCTCAGGATGGATGTACAACCGGGACACCATGAGCAGGTGTCCTTCCTGGTGCTTCCAGGGGGGACGGATGAGATCCTACTGGGCCTTCCCTGGTTGAGACAGCATGCTCCTATACTCAACTGGGCAACAGGGGAGATCTCATCCTGGGCAGGATCCTGTAGGGAGCACCTCGTGACTACCGAACCACCCGCTACCATTAGGTCGGTAGGGTCCTCAGGGAATACAGAGGGGCCGGGTTTACCGACACCTTATGAGGCCTACAGGGATGTCTTTTCAAAAAGGGCGGCAGATACTCTTCCTCCCCACCGGCCATATGATTGCCGAATAGATCTGAAGCCAGGCTCCGAGCCCCCTAGGGGCAGAGTGTATCCACTCTCTGCGCCAGAGACGGAGGCTATGTCCAAATATATTCAGGACAGCCTGGCGAAGGGGTTCATTCGCAAGTCTATTTCACCGGCTGGTGCAGGGTTCTTTTTTGTGCAGAAGAAGGAAGGGGATCTGCGCCCCTGTATCGATTACAGGGGATTAAATGCAATCACGATCAAGAACAAATACCCTTTGCCCCTCATTACTGAGCTATTTGATCGATTCCGCGGGGCAAAGGTCTTCACAAAGCTGGATCTACGCGGGGCGTATAATCTAGTGCGAGTCCGAAAGGGCGATGAGTGGAAGACTGCCTTTAACACCAGGGACGGTCACTACGAGTATCTAGTAATGCCCTTCGGACTCTGCAATGCCCCCGCCGTATTTCAAGACTTTGTGAATGACATTTTCCGGGATTTGTATCTTTCCGTGGTTGCATACCTGGATGACATTCTTATCTTCCCCCCCGATCTTACCACCCATCGGAGGGATGTCATCCGAGTACTTAAGAGGCTCCGTACCCATTCGCTATATGCTAAGCTGGAAAAGTGCGTTTTTGAACGGGAATCCTTGCCGTTCCTGGGGTACATTGTGTCCAGTCAGGGGTTAGCAATGGATCCGGGTAAGTTGGAGACAGTGATGAACTGGCCTGAGCCCCGCTCGCTGAAGGCGATCCAGCGATTTTTGGGGTTTATCAATTATTATCGCCAGTTCATTCCCAACTTCTCGACGGTGGCAGCACCCATCATTGCCCTTACCCGCAAGGGCGCTAATCCCAAAGCATGGACACGAGAAACGGTAGAGGCATTTCACACTCTCAAAACTCACTTCTCCAGAGCTCCCATCCTTCATCGTCCAGACATCTCCAAACCCTTCCTACTGGAGGTAGACGCCTCTTCGGTCGGTGCAGGTGCAGTCCTGTACCAGAAAAACGAACGAGGAAGGAAGCATCCTTGTTTCTTTTTCTCCAAGACCTTTTCTCCGGCCGAGAGGAACTACTCCATAGGGGATAGGGAGTTACTGGCGATGAAACTAGCATTCCAGGAATGGCGGCATCTCCTGGAGGGTGCGAAGCATCCATTTGAGGTATTTTCTGACCACAAAAACCTCACATACCTCCAGACAGCACAACGCCTGAACCCAAGGCAGGCCCGTTGGTCTTTATTCTTCTCCCGGTTCCGCTTTATTATCCGCCACCTGGCCGGTGAGAAGAACGTACGGGCCGATGCCTTGTCACGTTGTATGGTTGTGTTGGAGGAGGACGAGGAGGAGCCTCGTCTTATACTACCCCCGGACAGCTTGAGGATGGTCACTCCCACTTCTTTGGACCAGGTGCCACCTGGCAAGACCCTCGTTCCCCCTGAACTACGGAACGAGGTGCTATCGTGGGCCCATGCCTCCAAGGTTGGGGGTCACTTCGGGGTCAAAAGGACCAGAGACCTGGTGACCAGGCATTATTGGTGGCCGAGACTACCCCAGGACATACAGGAGTATGTGGGAGCCTGTATGTCGTGTGCTCGGAATAAGCCGTCCCGGCAGAGACCGGCAGGTCTTCTTCACCCACTGCCAGTGCCGGATCGTCCCTGGGAAGTGGTAGGGATGGACTTCCTGGGAGATCTGCCCAAGTCAGCAGGGCACAGGGTCGTATGGGTCATCACGGACCACTTCTCTAAAATGGTCCACTTGGTGCCTCTCCCACGACTCCCGACGTCACGTGCTCTCGCCACCTTGTTCATTCGGCATGTATTTAGGTTGCATGGCATGCCTGACAAGGTGGTGAGCGACCGGGGTCCCCAGTTCGCGTCTCGCTTCTGGAGAGAGCTCTGTAAGCTCCTGCAGATAGAGCTGAACATCTCCTCCGCATACCATCCCGAGACCAATGGACTAGTGGAGAGGACTAATCAGACCTTGGTAACTTACCTCCGCCATTTTATATCCGCGCACCACGACAACTGGGCTAACCTCCTTCCTTGGGCCGAATTTGCCATTAAGAATTCGGTCCATGAATCCTCTGGCCAGACTCCATTCCTACTCAATAACGGACAACATCCCAGAATCCCGGTTCCGATGCCCATTACGTCACCCAATACTAGAGTGGAGGATTGGGCGACCAAGGTCCGGGAGATCTGGGATGACACCCAAGAGGCTCTTAAAAGGGCTAAAGACCGGATGGTGACAACGGCTGATGTTCGCCGCCGCCCTGCACCATCCTTCGCCCCTGGTGACCTAGTATGGCTGTCCTCTAAGAATGTTAACCTACGGGTACAGGCAGCCAAATTCGCCCCTAGGTATCTGGGTCCGTTTAAAATATTACAGCAGGTAAACCCAGTGGCATATCGACTCCAGCTCCCTCCACGCTGGGCTATAGCCAACACCTTTCACATATCCCTCCTGAAACCCGTACGACTTAATAAATTCTCGGGGTCCCTGCCGGCTCAAACCGACTCCCCGTCCGACGACCCTGAGGTGGCAAAACTTGTGGAGACAAAAGTCATACAGGGCAAGAGGTACTACCTCGTGGAGTGGGCCGGCCGTGGTCCGGAGCATAGATCCTGGGAGTTGGAGGATCATATCCGCGCCCCGGGTTTGATAGCGGCCTTCAACACGGACAGGGGGGGGGGGGGCCTAGACGGGGGGGTAATGTTACATCTCGTGGCTCTCCTGAGGCAAGGACTGAGGCAGTCTCCCATTCCTTGCCTGCCACGAGCACTCCTGCTCAGCAGCGCCGAAGGTCTGCCAGACTGCGCAGTGTGCAGGAGATACCTTCTCAGAGAGGCAGCAGAAGGGTGACACCTAGTGGTTCTCCTGTTACAAGGAGTGAAGCGGTCTCCCATTCCTGGCCTGCCGCAAACTCTCCTGCTCAGCGGCCCCGAAGGTCTTCGAGGCTACGCAATGTGCAGAGGTTTACTGCTCAGGGAAGCAGTGATATTCCCGTTATCTCTGCACATTGTGAGACCGAGGATCCCGCCTCTATTTCCCAGAGGCAGGAGGGTGAGCATGTGCAATGCATGGTGGGTCCTGATTCGCTCACTGACGTCACACGGCTTGATGACAAGGCTGGTGACGTGGTGAATCCTGACTGGCCAGGCTGGGACGTCGTGGACCCTGATTGGGTCAAGTCCGTCATCTCCGCCTCGCGCCCGCCCTCGGGTGGAGCTGCACCTCCTTAAAAGCTCCCCCTGCCATCATGGCGGCGCGCGACCGTCCTTCTATGTTTGGATGTCTGGCAGCGTGCTGCCACGCCACTGCTCAGGCATTACTGTCTCTTGTGGGCTTGGCCCTTGCTGCTCCGGCAGCACCTCCGTTTGCAGGCCGTGTTCCTGCCTTGCTGCTCCGGCAGTATCCCCTTCAACAGGCCGTGTTCCTGTCCCAGGTGAGCTCCTCAAGTCTCCACCGGACTCACCTGGTTATTGAAAGCACACGTGCGTGGGCACCTCTGTGCTACCCTCGTGCCATATTCTCGTGACTTCCACTGGCACACGTGCGTGGGCACCTCTGTGCTTCCCCGTGCAACAGGTACACCGAGCCGTGAGATCCGTGCCATACAACCCTCACGGGTTAGGGCAGATCGGTGTACATAGATCGTCTGTGACATTCCAGACGATCGCTAGCAGCAACCCGCTCACTCTTCACCCACCATAGCGGCGGTCCCTTACACCGCACAGTGGACCTTGACCGGCGGAAGCTGTCCATTTCCCATCTTGGCACGCTTCCCCGGGTCCCCCTCGTAACAGACCCCTACGTGTTTTTTTTTTTAATTATTTATTTAATTTAAAATAACAGCGTGGGGTGCCCTCAGTTTTGGATTACCAGCCAAGGTGAGGTTGCCAGCTGTGGTCTGCAGGCTGCAGCCGTCTGCTTTACCCTAGCTGGCTACAAAAATAGGGGGAACCCTACGTCATTTTTTTTTCATTTTTTTTGGCTAAATACAAAGCACCCCTTAGTGCCACATGAAAGGCACCAAATGGTGCAAAATTACAAAATGCAGGAGAGTGGGACATTATGTGTCTTTCTGCCATTATAATGACAGAAAAGACTGATATGAATTGCACAAGCACAAGAAAATCACCAGAGTGCTCTACGCTGTGAAAAGCAGTAGAAAATGGCACTGGAGTGAACATGTGACCGCCTCATGTAGGATGAAGCTATGGATCCTGGGTAAATTTATGCATTTACCCTCATTCAGTTTTTTTGCAGTACACAAAAAAAACGGAAGGCACACGGATGACAAACAGATGACATACGGACCGTCTACGGAACGAAAACGGATGTCACACGGATGCACCCGTGAAAAAAAACGGACTGTTTTTTGCAGACCACAAAAATGGATCGGTCGTGTTAATGTAGCCTTATTCTGATCTGCCGTTTATAGACAGCAGGCAGAAATAAGTGAATAACGCCCCCCAGCGTCAGAAAATCTCCGGGGTTTCAGGGCTAGCTGAGACCCTGGAGATCATGATTCAGGACGGTTTTTCCGGTCCCCGCTCACGTGATCACAGGTATACAGCATATACCGATTATAACGTTACAGTAAATGACAGCGCCGGTAAAAAATTATTTATCTCCCATCTGGCATGAACAAACACTTCTCCACTTCTTCTCCACTTCTTCTCCACTTCTCCACTTTTTCTCCACTTTTTCTACATTTTTTCTCCACTTCTTCTCCACTTCTTCTCCACTTTTTCTCCACTTTTTCTCCACTTTTTCTCCATTTTTTCTCCGTTCTTTTTCTATGGTCGGTCTACCCATTAGCTCTGCCATGCATAGTGTAGCTCTACACCTACTGCACATGTTACTTTATGATTGACATCTCTTTCGTACCAGAGCTGTCTAAGCCTACTCTGACTCCATATTTGTCATTACTATATTGTCCTTGTACTGTATTATGACATTTGTATCATGTGTTTCATTTCTTGCTGTGTTGCAATTTTTTTGCTGCATCCCAATTGTACCTCTACATTGTTCGAGTTTATGTTATTGTTCTCTCACTCTTATGTGATACTGATTATTGTCATTTTTCATGATTACATGCAGATAAGTCCAATCTGACGAAGGCTCAGGCCGAAACGTCATTTGTCACTTGTTTTGGACAAAAACATATATGCTTATGAAAATTTTTTTTTTCTTAATACGGACCAATAAAGAGTGATTTTGCATTACTATCCATTGTGACTTACTGACTTAGTCTGGGAGATTTAGAGTGCCGAGGTTACTCACTAATTTTATCTATTATTACCTCTGAGCACCTATATACCAGTGAGCAGAGCTTCCTCTACAGTAGTTCTCCTGATTAGGCATGCCCTTACCTCATGAGCAGGGCATTGCAGCTTTGGTAGCAACCATTACGACATGGACTCTGCTGCTGTGGACCCGGGGAGAGTGAGTGCAGATTCATTGCACCCACACTCCTCACATGAAGGGTCCGCACTCCTAGAAAATGGGGGATACGTTCCCTGAGTGTCTCCCTCCCCATATTCTAGACGGTCCAGAGTCGTCGTGGGACCCCTTTATTTTTTTTCTTACAATAAATTGGTGAAAGAGGAAATGTTTTGGGGACTGTTTTTTCAAATAAATTTCTTTTGTCGATTTTTTGTTTTTGTTAGTACTGACAGTTTATGATGTTGGGTATCTAATAGATGCCATGACATCACAAACTGCTGGGCTTGATCTCAGGTGACTTTACAGCTAGTATCAACCCGATTTATTACCCCGTTTGCCACTGCACCAGGGCACGGGATGACCTGGGGTGAAGCGCCAGGATTGGCGCATCTAGTGGATGCGCCACGTCTGGGGTCCCTGCGGCCTGCTATTTTTAGGCTGTGAAGGCCCAATAACTATGGACCTTCCCACCCTGAGAATACCAGACCACAGCTGTCCGCTTTACCTTGGCTGGTGATCCAATTTGGAGGGGACCCTACTTTTTTTGTGTAATTATTAATATTTATAAAATAATTATAAAAAAAAGAGCCTGGGGGGACCTCCATATTGGATCCCCAACCACGGTAAAGCTGCCAGCTGTGGTTTTCAGGCTACAGACGTCTGCTTTACCCTAGCTGGCTATCAAAAATGGGGGGACCCAACGTCATTTTTTTTTTAACTATTTTTTAAATAGAAAAAATTAATGGGCTTCCCTGTATTTTGATTGCCAACCAAGGTAGCGACAGGCAGATGGGGGTGGCAACCCATAGCTGTCTGCTTTATCTGCGCTGAGAATGAAAAATACCGCGGAGTGCTATGTCATTTTTTTTAAAGATTTATTTTTACAGCACTGTGATGTCCAGCAATCAAAATACAGGGAAGCCCATTTTGTTTTTAGTTATTTAAATAAATAATTAAAAAAAATATATATGGGCTCCCACTGCATTTTTTGTATTGCTAGCTAAGGGTAATCCAAGCAGCTACTGGCTGCTAACCCCCACTGCTTGGTGTTACCTTCACTGGCAATGGAAAATCCAGGGAAGCATTTTTTAATTTTTTGGCCAAAAAACTACAAAAAAAGGACGTGAGCTTCGCCATATTTTTGTATGCTAGCCAGGTATAGCAGGCAGGTGCTGGAAGAGTTGGATACAGCGCCAGAAGATGGCGCTTCTATGAAAGTGCCATTTTCTGAGGCGGCTGCAGACTGCAATTCGCAGCAGTGGGGCCCAGAAAGCTCAGGCCAACCTGTGCTGCGTATTCCAATCCCCAGCTGCCTAGATGTACCTGGCTGGACACAAAAATGGAGCGAAGCCTACGTCATTTGTTTTCTAATTATTTCATGACATTCATGAAATAATAAAAAAAGGGCTTCCCTTTATTTTTGGTTCCCAGTCGGGTACAAATAGGCAACTGGGGGTTGGGGGCAGCCGTACCTGCCTGCTGCACCTGGCTAGCATACAAAAATATGGCGAAGCCCACATAATTTTTTCAGCAAAAAACTTCTGCATACAGTCCTGGATGGAGTATGCTGAGTATGCTGAGCCTTGTAGTTCTGCAGCTGCTGTGTGTCTGTATGGAGAAGAGCAGACAGCAGCTGCAGAACTACAAGGCTCAGCATACTCCATCCAGGACTGTATGCAGAAGTTTTTTGCCCACCAAAAAAATGACGTGGGCTTTGCCATATTTTTGTATGCTAGCCAGGTACAGCATGCAGCTACGGGCTGCCTCCAACCCCCAGTTGCCTATTTTTTTTAATTATTTCACTTATTTCATGAAATAATTAAAAAACAAATGACGTGGGCTTCGCCCCATTTTTGTGTCCAGCCGGGTACAACTAGGCAGCTGGGGATTGGAATCCACAGCACAGGTTAGCCCGAGGTTTCTGGGCGCCTCTGCTGCGAATTTCAGTCCGCAGCCGTCCCAGAAAATGGCGCTCTCATAGAAGCGCCATCATCTGGCGCTGTATCCAACTCTTCCAACAGCCCTGGAGCCGGGTGGCTTGTTGGGTAATCATGAGTTAATACTGGCTTTGTTTTACTAGCCAGTATTAAGCCAGAGATTCTTAATGTCAGGCACGTTTGACCCGGCCATTAAGAATCTCCAATAAAGGGTTAAAAAAAAGACACCACACAGAGAAAAAATACTTTAATAGAAATAAATACACAGACACATTAGAGACTCTATCTTTATTACCCCCTGTCAGCCCAATAAATCCCCAATAAACCAGCGCTGATAAGAGGTTTTTAATAGAGGCTTAAATTATAAGCAGCAATTTCAGCGTTCCAAGTGCCTTTAAATGAATTTGAAGAAACTGCACTTCAGGATTGTAGTGAGGATTCTAGTGAGGATGAGGTCCCCAGCCCATTACTTGATGGGCTGGGGCACCTCATCCTCACTACAATCCTCACTAGTGTAGTAGTAGTGACGATTGTAGTGAGGATGAGGTGCACCAGCCCATCATGGGCTGGGGCACCTCATCCTCACTACAATCCTCACTAGTGTAGTAGTAGTGACGATTGTAGTGAGGATGAGGTGCACCAGCCCATCATGGGCTGGGGCACCTCATCCTCACTACAATCCTCACTACAATCGGGAAGCAGCGTGCAGCCTTCACTCCGTGAGTGATCAGTGCTGCTAGCGGTAACAGCGGTAACGCTGACAGACGCGTTACCATAGCAACGGTGCTCCCGGAGCCGCGGTTAGCGGTGACGTCACCGCTAACTGCGTTGCTATGGCAACGGTGATCTCCGTTAATGACCGGCTGTGTCAGCCGGTCCCTAACGGAACGGGGAGTCGACCGTGTGCTAGAGCATATCGCCGGTACACGGCGATACACAAATGTGCACCGTGTACCGGAGAGATGCACTCGCAGGTCCTACATGACGTGTCATAGTCATGTGACCAGTCTGTAGCCAATGAGATAATAGCCACGTGACTGGTCACATGGCTATTTTGACGTCACGATAGGTCCTGCTTCTCTGCTGGCAGTGCCGGTCACTGGGAGGATTCAGCGATCATCGGATGGAATAGCGGCAGGAGACAGAGTGCAGGAGGAATCGCGTGGACCGGTAAGTGTTATGGCAATGTTTATTAACTATTTGTGTACATTTATCATGCATTTTTATGTGTTTGTGATTGCCTCCCATTATAGCCTATTGGTTCTAGTTCGGTTCGTCGAACGTTCGACGAACCGAACTCGAACGGGACCCCCGTTCGGCGAACCGACCTCGAGCCGAACCGCGACCGGTTCGCTCATCTCTAGTCCTCAAGTCTTCGGACAAGGGGGGCAACATCGTTATTCTTGACCATGAGGACTATAATTCAATGTGTATGATGATTCTAAATAGCACAGAGAATTATAGGCTCCTTAAGATGGATCCCATGGAGCGGTTCCAGGAGATTTTGGTTGAGCTGTTGGATGAAGGCCTAGAAAATGGACTTATTTCAACTAATGAACATCAATTTTTGGTCCCTAATCATCCAGTGGTATCTTCTTCTATGCACTTCCCAAACTGCATAAGGGGGTGGACCCTTTGAAAGGGAGACCAATTGTGGCTGGAATTGGCTCAATTAGCCAGAACATCGGGATCTATGTTGATAAGATCTTGAGACCATTTGTTGTATTGATGCCTACATACCTAAAAGACATATAGGGTTAGAACAACCAACATACACGGGACAAGAGCCCGTGCCATAATGTGTACATGGAAAAAGCCATATACAGATATAGTTTCGAATGGAGAAGAAAAGGACTGTACACAAGGCTTAGAAAAATTATGAAAGTTTATTCAATACAAAGCTTACAGAAGATATAAAAGGTTAAAAAAGGATTTGAAATGAGAAAACCAGCAGGTGGCGTACTCACACCAGAACTCAGTAATCAGATCTATACAGGTGGAAATGGCTATGCTCAAACATCACACTAGGATGCCTATCAATCACTGCTCATGTAGTGAATTGTAAATGGCCGCCAAACAGCATGCCCTGAAGATCAATGATCATACAGAAAGAGCTAAGCAGTGTCAGAGGGCAAAACAGTAGATGTAAGCAGAGCAAAAAGCACATCATAAATAAGAAAGACATATACCTGAGCTGTGGGGTGAGAAACCAAGAGAACCCGACCTAGGTTTCGATCATAATGCCTTCTTCCGGGGGTGACCTCATGTTCAACAAGAGCGCCCTTTTATATCAAAATACACCAATGAGGAAACGGAATAGACAGGCCAATCAAATCAACCTTTACTTTAGCAAGTGACAATCACATCACCTGATTGGTCTCCAGAGAGGCGTGCCTGTTAAACCAGGATTTGCATATCAAATGACGTGTGGTGTAACTATAGTAACCGTCAAACAAATACCACTCAAACCTAAACTGCAGACACAATGAAAGCAGAAGGGGAGAGTGACACAGGCAACAGCCAATCAGAGATACCGATCTTATACTAGATTGCCATGGACACAGGTATATGGGAGGAGTACCACAGGAGACCAACCAATCAAATTGGTAAACATAGAGTGGGCTGGTATGATTGATCGTCCAAACCGTTCACCATTGGTGCATTCAGATAGGTGTATACATTACAATGGCGCCGCTTTGGTCATTGCCCAGAGTATGGAAAAAACAACCGCAGCGTCTTATATATACGTGCTAGAAGATCCAGCACTGCAATAGTGCAAAATCGCCGAGCGGCGTCCCGTGGCCGGACGGCGCATGCGCGGATGTCCCGAGAGTCGGCACACCACGAGCGCGTTCAGCCGTCGCCATAGAGACAGCCACTCCCCAAACAAGAGAAGTGGGCGTCGCAAAGGCGAAGGCATGTGTGACGCGCCCGGGGTAAAGCCGAGTCACGCAGACAGGCGCGCAGGCGCACAGGCAAACGGGAAACCGCTAGGGGAATCAAAGATGACAAGCAGGAAACTCGAGTACTAAAGATGAGATCATATACATGTACAATATAGGTAACTGAACCAATGCAATAAATAACATGAATAAGATGGAATTATACACAGAATAAGCATGTTATATACGTCCAGGTCCATAATCCATATCCATGTATAGTTCGAGATGGCATCTTGTAAATATACATATTTCTGCATAGCCCATCATAGGTCTGTTATTATAAGAAATGGATCCAATTCAGATATTAGGGCCATCATAGGAGGTGATATGCAAACAGATACAAAAAGAGCGCAAACTAAAAAATAAAAAACAAGAAAACAGAATTAAAAACAAGTTAAAAAAAGGCCAATATAGCAGTGGACAAAAGAGTGGGCTGAGAGTACACAATCAGACAATAGATGTATAGCGACAGATCACAAGAATGGAGCAAAGCTCATACATTCATTTAACCCGAAGGGCTGGAAGGTTTTAAGAGTCCAAATCCATTTGGTTTCTCGTTGTGCAAGCAGACGGCTTACATTACCCCCCCGAATATTCATTACTACTTGATCAATCCCACGTACCTTCAAAAGATGAGGATTACACTGATGGAATAGTTTAAAGTGTTTAGGTAGGGTCCTCAAACCTTCATCGTAATCCTCATCTTTTGCGGCCAAGATGTCTCGTACGTGTTCTCTGACACGGACCTTAAGGGCCCGTGTCGTAAGGCCAACATAAATACGGGGACAGGGACAGGTCGCATAATAGACCACTGCTTTTGATGAGCAGTTGATCCTTTTCTTAATTGAAAATGCCTTGCCGTCTGAGGAGAAAAAATCACTGGCAACCTCAATATTTGGGCACGCAACACATGACCCACATGGTGAGCAGCCACTCCGGCTACTACGCAAACTGAGTGAGGGGAAGGGAGGAGCAGGTTTGTCACGTTTATCATAATGACTCGTAGTCAATAGATCTTTAAAATTTCTTGCACGCCTAGCTACAACTGATGGTTTCTGTGGAAGATAGTGACACAAAATGGGGTCAATGGTCAAAATAGACCAATATTTTGACAGAACCTCCATCATCCTGCCCCAGTGCGAGTGGTATTGGGTAATCAGTCTTACCGTATTGTCAGACGTTTGTGTCTTCCCTCCAAAGAGGAGGTCTACTCGTGAGGCTTTCTTTGCCCTATTATAAGCTCTCTTAATAGAGCGGTTGCTATAGCCTCTATCCTGGAATCTTTTCTTTAGTTCGAGAGCCCTCGAATCAAAGTCTGATTCCGATGAGCATATGCGACGTATACGCAAAAATTGTCCGACTGGAATACCACGCACAATGTGGGCAGGGTGAGCAGATGTCGCATGGAGAACTGAATTCACCGAGGTGGATTTACGGTACAGGTCTGTTTGTAAGAATCCGTTCTTATCACGTGTAACCAGTACATCGAGGAATTCGAGGGACTCTCCATGGAACTTATACGTAAGATGTAGATTTATCTGGTTATCATTCAAGCCCTGAAAGAATAAACATAAATCAACGGGGTTCCCCTGCCAGATAAAGAAAATATCGTCGATGTACCGCGTCCAAAAGGGGACGCGGTCCATCGACGGCACCGAATCTGACAGGAGAAGGTCCCTCTCCCACAGCCCCAGGAACAGATTTGCATAAGAGGGCGCAAATGTCGCCCCCATTGCTGTCCCCCGGAGCTGTAGGTACAGGGACCCCCCGAAAAAGAAAAAATTGTGAGTCAGGGCGAATTCCAAAAGGTCCATGACAAAGTCCCTCTCTCTCCCAGACATATTGGACATAGACAGAAAATATGAGACCGCCCGTAGTCCGTCGCGATGTCGAATGCTAGTATATAGCGATTCGACATCGCAAGAGACCAAGAGGCAGTCACTGCTGACGTGCAAGGAATCGATTTTCTGCAGAAAACTACTGGTGTCTCTTAGATACGATGGTAAAGTTTCTACCAGAGGTTTGAGCAGAGAGTCGATATAAATGCATACCCGCTCCAAAAAATTACCTACCCCAGACACTATCGGTCTGCCCGGGGGTGTAATACTATTTTTGTGCACCTTGGGCAATAGGTATAGTGTCGGTACCGTCGGTTCCTGAACCAGAAGGGAATCAAATAAAGTTTTTTCAATAATTCCATCGTCCAGAGCACTCTTTAAGAGAATGTATAGCTCTCTGGAAAACTTAGCCAGGGGATTAAAGGTGAGTTTCTGATAGCAATCTCTCTCCCTCAGCTGTCTATTGGCCTCCCTTTCATAGAGCGTACAGGGCCACACGACAATGTTCCCACCCTTGTCCCGTGTATGTTGGTTGTTCTAACCCTATATGTATTTTGCTGTGTTTTTTCACAGAAATTGTTTACACCAACCATGGATTATAAAACCCGGGATCTATCCTGGAAGCTTAAGTGTAATAAGGATTTTGGTGGGGACTCACCGGCAGGTACTAGCAGTGAACAGAAAGGAGTGATTGACCTACAAAACAATGTCAAACGCTTATTACATAAACGTACGAAGATCTGGTGGAACAAAGCTTTCCTCGAGGGATATATACATAAACAGATGGTCCCTCGGGGTTTAAGAATACAAGTTTTCCCATCGTTTCCTATTGATGATACTGACTTTATTAAGAGATGGGAGGAAGTTTGTTCCACCAGTTCTTTGAAATTTATGGAGCTATTAGTAGGTCTCAACGCCAAATCATTGGAAGATATTGAGAAAGAATTGGACACAATGTATTCACAGCTGAGGACAGCATCATCTGAGGAGGAGATCACATCCTTTGATTTATTAATGGTCAATAACTCGGAGGAATGGGAGAAACAAATCAGAGAAACACATGCCAAGAAAATCACACGTGACTTGACGGACTATCAGCAGCTTAAAGTGTACAGATGGCATAGACGTGCACCACGTTTCCCTCGTGGGCGTTCAGTGTCGGTCTCGTCGGTTTCATCCTCTGGCAATATTTCCGATCGGTCTCTCTCCCCTATTACAACATGACTGGGAACTAAAAGAAAGGGTGAACTTAAACTAGCTGGTAATATTAATAAGAAGCCTCCAGCAACCGATAAACAGGCTGGAACCCCTAAGGTAATTAACCTGTCTGAACATACATTTTCTGATTTAGACATTAGTGTTTTATCTAGGGGGCTCACTTTTTCTCCCAGTTCACGTTTTGACCCCTTTCTAGCAGTGAAGGACCTACACGTCTTTGCCCGTGCATTAATTATGAAGAGATGGTTTCATGATGAGGACCTTCAAAAGATTTTTCCAACAAGTGCTGAACAAGCAGCTATACAAATTTTGGAGGAACTATCGGTTGAACATGACCTTAATGCATTGGGTAAGATACCACCCTCACTACGTATAAAATCTAAGAAGTTCCCGCCCTTGTCGACCTGTCCCAATGTTGACCTGTTTGTGCAGCTGGTGTCCGAGGAGTTCTCGAGATTCCCCACCAACATCTACAGAGATAATTTGAATAATGAGGAGAGAAGCTGCATAAACAGGATTAAGAAGTTGGAGGACGTTGTAATCAAACCAGCCGACAAGGGTGGGAACATTGTCGTGTGGCCCTGTACGCTCTATGAAAGGGAGGCCAATAGACAGCTGAGGGAGAGAGATTGCTATCAGAAACTCACCTTTAATCCCCTGGCTAAGTTTTCCAGAGAGCTATACATTCTCTTAAAGAGTGCTCTGGACGATGGAATTATTGAAAAAACTTTATTTGATTCCCTTCTGGTTCAGGAACCGACAGTACCGACACTATACCTATTGCCCAAGGTGCACAAAAATTGTATTACACCCCCGGGCAGACCGATAGTGTCTGGGGTAGGTAATTTTTTGGAGCGGGTATGCATTTATATCGACTCTCTGCTCAAACCTCTGGTAGAAACTTTACCATCGTATCTAAGAGACACCAGTAGTTTTCTGCAGAAAATCGATTCCTTGCACGTCAGCAGTGACTGCCTGTTGGTCTCTTGCGATGTCGAATCGCTATATACTAGCATTCGACATCGCGACGGACTACGGGCGGTCTCATATTTTCTGTCTATGTCCAATATGTCTGGGAGAGAGAGGGACTTTGTCATGGACCTTTTGGAATTCGCCCTGACTCACAATTTTTTCTTTTTCGGGGGGTCCCTGTACCTACAGCTCCGGGGGACAGCAATGGGGGCGACATTTGCGCCCTCTTATGCAAATCTGTTCCTGGGGCTGTGGGAGAGGGATCTTCTCCTGTCAGATTCGGTGCCGTCGATGGACCGCGTCCCCTTTTGGACGCGGTACATCGACGATATTTTCTTTATCTGGCAGGGGAACCCCGTTGATTTATGTTTATTCTTTCAGGGCTTGAATGATAACCAGATAAATCTACATCTTACGTATAAGTTCCATGGAGAGTCTCTCGAATTCCTCGATGTACTGGTTACACGTGATAAGAACGGATTCTTACAAACAGACCTGTACCGTAAATCCACCTCGGTGAATTCAGTTCTCCATGCGACATCTGCTCACCCTGCCCACATTGTGCGTGGTATTCCAGTCGGACAATTTTTGCGTATACGTCGCATATGCTCATCGGAATCAGACTTTGATTCGAGGGCTCTCGAACTAAAGAAAAGATTCCAGGATAGAGGCTATAGCAACCGCTCTATTAAGAGAGCTTATAATAGGGCAAAGAAAGCCTCACGAGTAGACCTCCTCTTTGGAGGGAAGACACAAACGTCTGACAATACGGTAAGACTGATTACCCAATACCACTCGCACTGGGGCAGGATGATGGAGGTTCTGTCAAAATATTGGTCTATTTTGACCATTGACCCCATTTTGTGTCACTATCTTCCACAGAAACCATCAGTTGTAGCTAGGCGTGCAAGAAATTTTAAAGATCTATTGACTACGAGTCATTATGATAAACGTGACAAACCTGCTCCTCCCTTCCCCTCACTCAGTTTGCGTAGTAGCCGGAGTGGCTGCTCACCATGTGGGTCATGTGTTGCGTGCCCAATTATTGAGGTTGCCAGTGATTTTTTTCTCCTCAGACGGCAAGGCATTTTCAATTAAGAAAAGGATCAACTGCTCATCAAAAGCAGTGGTCTATTATGCGACCTGTCCCTGTCCCCGTATTTATGTTGGCCTTACGACACGGGCCCTTAAGGTCCGTGTCAGAGAACACGTACGAGACATCTTGGCCGCAAAAGATGAGGATTACGATGAAGGTTTGAAGACCCTACCTAAACACTTTAAACTATTCCATCAGTGTAATCCTCATCTTTTGAAGGTACGTGGGATTGATCAAGTAGTAATGAATATTCGGGGGGGTAATGTAAGCCGTCTGCTTGCACAACGAGAAACCAAATGGATTTGGACTCTTAGAACCTTCCAGCCCTTCGGGTTAAATGAATGTATGAGCTTTGCTCCATTCTTGTGATCTGTCGCTATACATCTATTGTCTGATTGTGTACTCTCAGTCCACTCTTTTGTCCACTGCTATATTGGCCTTCTTTTAACTTGTTTTTAATTCTGTTTTTTTGTTTTTTATTTTTTAGTTTGCGCTCCTTTTGTATCTGTTTGCATATCACCTCCTATGATGGCCCTAATATCTGAATTGGATCCATTTCTTATAATAACAGACCTATGATGGGCTATGCAGAAATATGTATATTTACAAGATGCCATATGGAACTATACATGGATATCGATTATGGACCTGGACGTATATAACATGCTTATTCTGTGTATAATTCCATCTTATTCATGTTATTTATTGCATTGGTTCAGTTACCTATATTGTACATGTATATGATCTCATCTTTAGTACTCGAGTTTCCTGCTTGTCATCTTTGATTCCCCTAGCGGTTTCCCGTTTGCCTGTGCGCCTGCGCGCCTGTCTGCGTGACTCGGCTTTACCCCGGGCGCGTCACACATGCCTTCGCCTTTGCGACGCCCACTTCTCTTGTTTGGGGAGTGGCTGTCTCTATGGCGACGGCTGAACGCGCTCGTGGTGTGCCGACTCTCGGGACATCCGCGCATGCGCCGTCCGGCCACGGGACGCCGCTCGGCGATTTTGCACTATTGCAGTGCTGGATCTTCTAGCACGTATATATAAGATGCTGCGGTTGTTTTTTCCATACTCTGGGCAATGACCAAAGCGGCGCCATTGTAATGTATACACCTATCTGAACGCACCAATGGTGAACGGTTTGGACGATCAATCATACCAGCCCACTCTATGTTTACCAATTTGATTGGTTGGTCTCCTGTGGTACTCCTCCCATATACCTGTGTCCATGGCAATCTAGTATAAGATCGGCATCTCTGATTGGCTGTTGCCTGTGTCACTCTCCCCTTCTGCTTTCATTGTGTCTGCAGTTTAGGTTTGAGTGGTATTTGTTTGACGGTTACTATAGTTACACCACATGTCATTTGATATGCAAATCCTGGTTTAACAGGCACGCCTCTCTGGAGACCAATCAGGTGATGTGATTGTCACTTGCTAAAGTAAAGGTTGATTTGATTGGCCTGTCTATTCCGTTTCCTCATTGGTGAATTTTGATATAAAAGGGCGCTCTTGTTGAACATGAGGTCACCCCCGGAAGAAGGCATTAAGATCAAAACCTAGATCGGGTTCTCTTGGTTTCTCACCCCACAGCTCAGGTATATGTCTTTCTTATTTATGATGTGCTTTTTGCTCTGCTTACATCTACTGTTTTGCCCTCTGACACTGCTTAGCTCTTTCTGTATGATCATTGATCTTCAGGGCATGCTGTTTGGCGGCCATTTACAATTCACTACATGAGCAGTGTTTGATAGGCATCCTAGTGTGATGTTTGAGCATAGCCATTTCCACCTGTATAGACCTGATTACTGAGTTCTGGTGTGAGTACGCCACCTGCTGGTTTTCTCATTTCAAATCCTTTTTTAACCTTTTATATCTTCTGTAAGCTTTGTATTGAATAAACTTTCATAATTTTTCTAAGCCTTGTGTACAGTCCTTTTCTTCTCCATTCGATACCTAAAAGACATGTCTGACCTGCTTCTTAGGTTGGACGGAATGACAGTAGACCGGGGGGCCTTTTTGTCGTCTATTCATGTGGAGGCCCTTTACGCGGTACTATCTGACTGGTAGGGCCTCACATCTTAGTCGGCACAATGAGTTTGTTCTCGGTCTGCTGTCATTTATCCTGCACCACAACTACTTCCTATTCAGCGGTAAGTACTTCCACCAGCTCAGGGGGACCGCTATGGGTTGTTCCTGTGCGCCACGTTACGCAAATCTCCTCCTGGGCTAGTGGGAGGAAACAGTTGTTTTTTTAGGTGAAGGAAAGTGGTGGGAGGATAACATGGCATCAATACGTAGCATCGATACATAGACGATGTGCTAGTCATATGGACAGGCACCAAGGATAACTTTGGCAAAATGGTTGAGGAGCTTGGAGTCAATGACTTCAATCTCAGATTAAGGCCCTGTGCGCACTTGCCGTTTTTTGCCGCGGATTTCCTGCGGTTTTGCTGCATGTTTCGCTGCATGTTATGTTCATAACATCTCTGCAGTGATTTACCAGCAATACCTATGGGAAAAAAAAATGCTGTGCGCACTATGCGGATTTTGACAGCTGCATCTTTTCCTGCGGGATTCCCGCAGCAAAAACAATTGCATGTCACTTCATTTCCGCACGTCGCTGCGGAATTTCACTCCATTGACTGCAATGTAATCGTGAAATCTTGCAGGGAATAACGCAGGCAGCAAATTCTGTGCGGTTCATTGCGTTTTCCTGCGTTATTCCCTCCGCTATTTCGCGGTTTACCTGCGGTAATGTTCATCGCTGCCCTGCGGTTTGCAGGGAAGTGATGTCATTATGACAGGAAGAGGAAGCAGAGCAGAGAGTAAACACACACATGTCACAGACACAGACATAGAATACACACACATCACACTCAGACACAGACATATAGATTACACATAGAAAGCAAACGGACATATTGAAAAAAAAACACGTGGGCTCCGCTGTATTTTTACCGTCCAGCTGAGGTAAGCACACAGCGGCGGCCCAGTATTCTCAGGCTGGGGAGGGCGAGGGGTAGGGTTAATCCCCCCCCCTCCCACAGCCAAGAATATCAGCCCGCAGCTGCCCCGGGACTGTCGCATCCATTATGCGGCAGTCCCGGAGTGTCCCCGGCTCTTCCTGTTGTCGTGATGCTGTGGCAATCAGGGTAATATAAGGAGTTAATGGCGGCGGATCGCCGCCACTAACTCCAGGCTTGATCATGGCATCGTCTATGAGACAGCCGACATGATCAACCCGTAAGTAAAGTGAAAAAACACACACACCGAAAAATCCTTTATTTTAAATAAAACATAAAAAAGCCCCTGGTTCACCCCTTTATTAACCCCCCCCGAACCACACAGCTCCGGTGTAATCCATGTCCTCCGATGCTTGCATCCAGCCGCGACTGACACTGTACTGAATGCAGCCTCGCAACGAGACTACAGAGGTAACCACAGGGCATTTCCCATGGCCGGTAATGTGAACACACTACCGCTCGGGAGAAATGCAGCGTGTGCTCACAGGGATTCTATCTATCTATCTATCTATCCCTCTATCTATCCCTCTATCTATTCTTCTGTCTATTCTTCTGTCTATTTATCTATTTATCTGTCTGCTCTCTATCTCAGAAGGAAATGACTTTTTTTTTTTTTTTCAATGTGCTTTATTGCATTGAATGCATTAAAGCACATGTACCAACCCGCACACGGCAAAACCACGGCAATACCGCGAACAATACTGCGGTAAAACCGCAGCAAACCGCATGCGGTTTTCGGGTGCGGTTTGCTGTGTTTTTTTACCGCGGGTGCGGTAATGTTTCAGACCCTGCGGAATTTTCTTAAGAAAATTCCGTTTTCCAGTGCACACAGGGCCTTACTTTTGAGATCGATCAACATAAGATCCCTTTTCTGGACCTATTGATATCTTTGGATGAGGGGGCGGTTGTTCGTACCAATATGTTCAGGAACCCAACGGCAATGAACAACCTCCTTCTTTGGGAGAGCGATCACCCCTTGCCTCTTCAGAGAGGCATTCCGAAGGGGCAATATTTAAGATCCAGAAGAAACTGTTCTGAAATCAACAATTTAGAGTAGAGGCGTCTAATCTATGGAGCAGGTTTAGAGAAAGGGGGTACCCGGAGGAAACCTTCAATAAAGCCTTCCAAAATGCATTGGGAAAAAAAAGGGATTTGTTATTGATCCCAAAAAAAAAGGGAGGTTGAGTCCGGGGAAGTTAGAGTGATCAGTACCTTAAATGATCAGACTGAATGGATTTTTAGAGTGATTAAGAGATATTGGGGTATCCTTAGGGCAGATAAGATAATAGCAGATGTTGTCTCAGAAGGCTCTAGAATTACCTTTAGAAAAGGGAGATAGATTGCGGACCGCCTTGTGCATAGTCACTATAAGAATCCTGTACCGGAGGGTACATGACTGGACAGAAAAGTTTGTAACACTTTCAGGTGTGGCAGATGCCATTTCTGTAATTGGATTAAAACGTCAAAATAATTTATAAGTGCTTCTCCTGGTTGAAATTTTTTTTCAAAGGACTATGCTAATTGTCTAACCTGGGGTGTGGTGTACATGGCAACTTGTACAGCAATTGGAGAGAAGCTCTGTGTCACCGATAGATAGGTGCTCAGGGGTAAAAAAGCTACAAAAACATAGGACAAACCCGGCACACTACTACTCCCAAAATAAGTAAAGCATGCAGCTGTTAATATGAAAATTTCTCTATATTGATCAGGTTATTCTGTAATAGTTATGTATGTATGATTCGTCGAAAACAAGTCGACGTTTCGGCCGTGGGCCTTTGTCAGACTGGACTTTATCACGGTTGGTATGATAGTACAGAATCACATCAATACATGAGCCAAGAGGTAAATAATGGAAGAAAATACGTCAGGTATGACATTCACTGTTACTCTGATTGCACTGATATGCTGTTAGTACAAAATACTGTGGGAACTCTCATGTAGGTACTGGAAGTACATAACTTGTACGGTATGACTGTGAGGATATCCACATAGAAGATATACTATAGGCTCCACAACCTATGGACTCGGTAGCACTTTTAGAATAGTGCGCGCTGGATCGCCTTTAAATACATCAAATAGTCATTGTAGGACTGCAGAGGGGTCCATATTTTGCAGGTCAGTGGCAGGAAGTATGAATGGAGGTTGCTGGGATGCAAACCGGTATGTGGTGAGAAAGCTGTATTACTCTATTAGTCTGGCCAAAATTGTATAATATCACCGCAGGATTTTCACACACAGACCGCACATCCAGCATTGGTGAGGATCACGGCCACAGGCTTTTCCGGTCCTACTGGTGATATTATACAATTTTGGCCAGACTAATAGAGTAATACAGCTTTCTCACCACATACCGGTTTGCATCCCAGCAACCTCCATTCATACTTCCTGCCACGGACCTGCAAAATAAGGCTGTGGAGCCCATAGTATGTCTTCTATGTGGATATCATCACAGTCATACCGTACAAGTTATGTACTTCCAGTACCTACATGAGAGTTCACACAGTATTTTGTACTAACAGCATATCAGTGCAATCAGAGTAACAGTGAATGTCATACCTGACGTATTTTCTTCCATTATTTACCTCTTGGCTCACGTATTGATGTGATTCTGTACTATCATACCAACCGTGATAAAGTCCAGTCTGACGAAGGCCCACGGCCTAAACGTTGACTTGTTTTGGACGAATCATACATACATACCTATTACAGTATAATCTGATCAATAAAGAGAAATTAGCATATTAACAGCTGCATGCTTTACTTATTTTGGGAGTAGTAGTGGGCCGGGGTTGTCCTCTGTTTTTTTGGCAACTTGTACATGCCCCCTTAATTACGTGGGAAAAAACTAGATGTGAATTGCAAAAGCGTATAGGAGATCACCTGGGGGAGATACACCAACAAGGGGGATACCCCAATATCTCGTCACGTGAGGGAATTCCATGTAGGAAATGAGAAGGTTTTGACCTTTGTGGTCTTGGCAGTGATCAAGCAGAGTTAGAGAGGGGGTAATTGGGATAATAGGATTCTTCGGAAGGAAACGGAGTGGATATTCCATATGGATTTTGTAAAACGAAAAGGTTTAAATTAAATTCTCACTTTTGGATTTTTTTCCGGACTAAGATGCTGGTGGTTGAACAGTTAGGTTTGTTATTGCTCCATTAGTGTGTGTGGGGGTGTGTGGGGGTGTCTTTCTCTTTCTTTACATCCATGAACTTAGGGCCCGGGTTATACTGGGGGAAGCTAGGCTACACAAAATCTAAAAGAGTATTTGTGTCAAATTTGAAGCCTGGTAATTATATAGTGGGTCTACTAATTTCTAATTTTTATGTTTGATTGCTTAAATTTCTTTTTGTTTGGACTTAGGGGTGTCTATTTAATTGTTATGTTACGCTTATGGTGATTAGGAGTCGGAGGATAGAGGAGTGGATTTTGTTTTTTAGCATCTGTGATGCATGTTCAGGAATAAGTAGATCTAAATAATTATATTTACATAAGTATTTGCCCCTAGGTATTTATGAGCTCCTATGAGATCCTTACCCTTTATCTATTTATTTAAGAATTTCCGTGTGGCTTCAGTCTATCGGTATCCCTGCAGTGTATGTCGCACTGCCCTGGCCAGCCCTGCAGTGACTCACACAGCAGTCTGCGAGAAGCTGCGGGATGACGAGTGCCGACATCAGGACGTTAGCTCAGATCGTTATCTGCTGTGATGATCCCCGCTGAACTTGTGACATCAGCGCTCGTGACTGACTTCCATGATGCCGCGTTCTCACATCAAGTCTCGCGGGCGGCCCGAGACTGTGACTAGCGGTGACATCACAGGCTCACGGGACAGTTCGCGTGAGAACGCAGTGGTCATGGAGTGCATACGTCACGAGTTCAGCAGAGTTCATCACTGCAGGTAATGATCTCAGCTAACCTCATGACGTCGCCGCTCGTTATGCCCTGCAGTGACCTGGCCTGACCTAATGAAGTTATCTCAGGTCACTGCACTGTTCTCCCAGCCAATAGGGAACATTCTGTTCTTCATTGACTGGGACAGTGAGTATGGTATGGATCGTCGTGGAACTCCCTTTTTGGATTAAGCCGAATCCGGATTTGTTTTTTCTTTTCAATAAATTGGTGAAAGAGGGAATGTTGTGGGGAGTGTTTTTTCAAATAAAAATTTTTTTGCTGTCTATTTTTTTTTTACTGACCGGGTTAGTGATGTCGGGTATCTGATAGATGCTGTGAAATCACTAATACCAGGGCTTGATGCCAGGTGACATTACACAGCTAGTATCAACCCCATATATTACCCTATTTGCCACCGCATCAGGGCAATGGGATGAGCTGTGCAAAGCGCTAGGATTGGTGCATCTAATAGATGCACCACTTATGGGGTGGCTGCGGCCTGCTATTTTAAGGCTGAGGAGGGTCCAATAATAAATGAATAACCATAAGCCGTCTGCTTTAGCCTAGATGGCTACAAAAAATAGGAGGGATGCCACGTCATTTTTTTTAATTATTTTTATTTATAAAGTTACATAGTTATATAGTTACATAGGTTGAAAAAAGACCTAGATCCATCTAGTTCAACCTTCCTCCACCAATTCTACATTTTGTTCCTAAGTCACTTATAACCAACAATGTTGTGTATACTGAGGAAATCATCCAGCCCTTTTTAAAAGCTGTTATAGTGTCTGCCATTACTACCTCTTTTGGTAGGGCATTCCACAGTCTGACTGCTTTAACTGTAAAGAACCCTTTCCTATTTAGCTGCCGGAATCGCTTTTCTTCCATTCACAGTGTATGCCCCCTTGTCCTTAGTACTGTCTTTGGAAGAAATAAGTCATGTACCAGTCCTTTATAATGACCACACATGTATTTATACATAAAAATGAGATCTCCTCTGAGACGTCTTTTTTCTAAGCTAAACATATCTTACTTTTTCAACCTCTCATCATAGGGGAGGCCTTCCATTAGCCTCCTTTGAACTAATTCTAACTTCTGTATATCCTTTTTAAAATGTGGAGCCCTAAACTAGATCCCATATTCCAAATATGGCCTTACAAGTGATTTATAGAGGGGTAACAATACATTTTGATCCCGGGATCTAATCTCTTTTTTTATACACCCTAAAATCTTGCTTGCTTTAGCAGCTGCTGCCTGACATTGAGTACTGCTGCTCAGCTTATTTGTAACGAGAATACCCAAGTCCTTCTCCTGTTCTGTAGTCCCGAGTTTACGTACATTTAATGTATACACAGCTATAGGATTACTCCGTCCTAGGTGCATTACTTTACATTTATCAACATTAAATATCTTTTGCCAAGTATCTGCCCATTGTGATATCTTATCCAGATCTTTTTGTAATATTGTACTATTAAGGTCAGTTTTTAATACATAGTTTGGTGTCATCAGCAAAGAATGACACTTTTCTATCTATTGCATCCACAAGGTCATTAATAAAGAGATTAAAAAGAATTGGTCCTAGCACAGATCCCTGCGGCACCCCACTGCTGACTATAGCCCATTAAAAGTATGTACCATTTATGACTACCCTTTGTTTCCTATCTTTTAGCCAATTCCTTACCCAGTTGCATATAGTTTTCCCTAGTAATTGCTTCTGGAGCTTTAGTATAAAGGTGGCTTTACACGCTACGAGATCGCTAAAGCGATCTTGTTGGGCTCACAGAATTTGTGACGCACATCCGGCTGCATTAGCAATGTTGTTGCGTGTGACACCTATTAGCGATTTTGAATCGTTGCAAAAACGTTCAAAATCGCTAATCGGTGACATGCCCCCCTCAACCCAAATATCGTTGCTGCTGCAGTAACGATGTTGTTTTTCGTTCCTGCGGCAGCATATATCGCTACATGTGACACCGCAGGAATGAGGAACCTCTCCTTACCTGCGTCCCGCCAGCAATGAGGAAGGAAGGAGGTGGGCGGGATGTTCGTCCCGCTCATCTCCGCCCCTCCGCTTTGATTGGGCAGCCGCTTTGTGATGTCACTGTGACGCTGAATGAACCACCCCCTTAGAAAGGAGGCGGTTCGCCGGTCACAGCCACGTTGCAGAGCAGGTATGTGCGTGTGACGCTGTCGTAGCGATAATGTTCGCTACGGCAGCGATCACCACATATCGGCCGATGGGGGCGGGTGCTATCACTCTTGACATCCCTAGCATCGGCTAGCGATGTCGCAGCATGTAAAGCGGCCTTAAGGGTATTGTGTGGTACAGTATCAAATGCCTTTGCAAAGTCCAAATAAATCACATCAGCTGCTTTACCAATATCCAGATTTGCACTTACCCCCTCATAGAACCCCAACAGGTTGGTTAGACACAACTTATCTTTCATGAATCCATGCTGTCTGTCAGTTATTATATAATTTTCTGCAATATAGTTTTGCATGTCATCCCTTAAAATGCCCTCAAAAACTTTGCATACCACTGATGTCAGGCTTACTGGACAGTAGTTGCCTGGATCCACCCTCTTACCTTTCTTAAATATCGGTGTCACATCAGCAATCCTCCAATCCTGAGGCACCAACCCTGTTACAAGCGAGTCTAAAAAGATGAGATACAGCGGTCTGTCAATTACGGAGCTCAATTCGCTCAATATTCGTGGATGAATGCCATCTGGCCCGGGGGATTTGTCAATGTTTAATTTACTCAGACACCGGCGAACATCTTCTTATTTTAAATTAATTATATCGGGTGGTGAAATTTGATTTTTCACTTGTTGAATGATCCCTGGAACAGTCTGTTCCTGGTTAATATCTCAGTTATTATATTTTAAGGGGCCAATACTATCTTTTGTTTTCCTTTTTGCATTAATGTATTTATAAAAGATTTTGGGATTTATTTTATTGTCCTTGGCGATTTTTGTTTCAGTAGCTAGTTTTCCTTGCTTGATTTCTTTTTTGCATTTCCTATTGATATCTTTATACTTCTGAAATGCTATTTCTGTATTCTCAGCCTTTAAGATTTTAAATGTCCTTTATTTTTGTTTTATTATACTTTGTAACAGTCTTATTTATCCATAGTGGTTTCTTTTTATTCCTGGACATTTTATTACCAGAGGGTATAAGTTTTTTACATGACTCTAGTAGTATATCCTTAAACTTACACCATTTATGTTACCATGACAATATCCCAATCTACACATTTAAACTCTTCCCTTAATTTGTTTAAATCAGCTTTGTTTAAAATTCCAGGTTTTAGCATTTCCCGTTTTAAATGTTCTATTGAATATTACATTGAAGCTTACCATATTATGATCGCTATTGACCAAGTGCTCCTGGAACTGTAGATCTGAAATTGTATCTGGTCTATTTATTTTTTGGCTAAATACAAGGCTAAGTACCCTTTAGTGTCACGTGAAAGGAATCTATCCAGCTATCTATCTTTCTAGCTTTTGACTGCATGTAACTCTCCTTTTATTTTTTTTTGAGGTCCTCAAAAAACCCCAAAAAACAGAATAATAATAATAATCTTTATTTCTATAGCGCCAACATATTCCGCAGCGCTTTACAATTCAGGAGGATCATATACAAACAAGTAACAGTTATAGAAAATACAATATTTAGAGGGAAAAAAAAAAACCAAAAACACAACCCTGCTCGTGAGAGCTTACAATCTACAATGACAATGAGATGGGGGGGAGGGACAAGGTGCAAGTGTTTATTTACAATGACAATCCAGTCATCTCACGGAAATGGGGGCTAGATAATGGTTTCCTGGACCAGTGGGCCAGAGCCTTGAGAGCCCTTTGGAAGGCACACGGATGTAAAACGGACCATATACAGGATGGAAAGGATGCAGTTGTCACACGGATGGACATTGTTTAAAAAAATTAGCCCTATGGACTGGGTCATGGTTGACACACGGAGTCAGCATCACAAGGTCCTCCAATGACAAATAGTAGTTAGGCTAGAGTAGGAGTACTGTATTAGTTTGTCCGCCACTGCACAATGTACATAGTGTTTACAAAAATTAGCCCTATGGGCTGAGTCATGGTTGATGCAGGAAGTCCCCATCACAAGAGCCTCCAATGACAAATAGTAGTTAGGCTGCAGTAGGAGTATTGTCCTGGTTTGTCCACCACTGCACAATGTGCATAGTGTTTACAAAAATTAGCCCTATGGCCTGAGTCATGGTTGACGCAGGAAAGAAATGGCTTCATATGGCAAGGGGAGGACCTAAATAGCAGTAGTCAAAATAAACCTTTTTGGGGAATTTAGTTTGGCTTGCTCTCATCTGGAGGGATTTCAAATTGTGGAGAAATCCAATCCTTGTTGAATTTAATGAGAGTAAGTCTGTGTGTATTTTCTGTGGGGAGGCGTGAGTGCCTATCAGTGATGATTGCCACAGCAGAACTGAAAACACACTCTGACATCACACTAGCAGCTGGGCAGGCCAGCACCTCCAAGGTGTAAAAGGAGAGGTCATGTCAAGTGTTCAGCTTGGACACCCAATAGTTATAGGGAACTGAAGAATCAGAAAGGATGCAGGTATGGTCACTTAAGTACCCCTTTTACATAGTTACATAGTTACATAGTTACTAAGGTTGAAAAAAGACCTAGGTCCATCTAGTTCAACCTTCCTCCACCAGTTCTACATTTGGTCACTAAGTCATTTATAACCAACAATGTTGTGTGTACTGAGGAAATCATCCAGCCCTTTTTTAAAAGCTGTAATAGTATCAGCCATTACTACCTCTTGTGGTAGGGCATTCCAAAGTCTGACTGCTCTAACTGTAAAGAACCCTTTCCTATTTAGCTGTCGGAATTGCTTTTCTTCCACTCGCAGTGAGTGCCCCCTGGTCCTTAGTATTGTCTTTGGAAGAAATAAGTCATGTGCCAGTCCTTTATATTGACCACACATGTATTTATACATATAAATGAGATCTCCTCTGAGTCGTCTTTTTTCTAAGCTAAACATATCTAACTTTTTCAACCTGTCATCATATGGGAGGCCTTCCATTCCTTGTAGTAGTCTAGTTGCCTTTGAACTGACTCTAACTTCTGAATGTCCTTTTTAAAATGTGGAGCCCAAAACTGGATCCCATATTCCAGATGTGGCCTTACAAGTGATTTATAGAGGGGGTAACAATACGTTGGGATCACAGGATCTAATCTCTCTTTTTATACACCCTAGAATCTTGTTTGCTTTTGCAGCTGCTGCTTGACATTGAGTACTGCTGCTAAGCTTATTTGTAATGAGAATACCCAAGTCCTTCTCCTGTTCTGTAGTCCCGAGTTTACTTCCATTTAATGTATACGCAGTTATAGGATTACTCCGTCCTAGGTGCATTACTTTACATTTATCAACATTAAATCTCATTTGTCAAGTATCTGCCCATTCTAACATCTTATCCAGATCTTTTTGTAATATTGTACTATCAAGGTCAGTTTTTAATATCCTACATAGTTTGGTGTCATCAGCAAAGACTGACACTTTACTATCAATCCCATCCACAAGGTCATTAATAAAGAGATTAAAAAGAATTGGTCCTAGCACAGATCCCTGCGGCACCCCACTGCTGACTATAGCCCATTTAGAGAATGTACCATTTATGACTCTTTGTTTCCTATCTTTTAGCCAATTCCTTACCCAGTTGCATATAGTTTCCCCTAGTCCTTGCTTCTGGAGCTTTAGTATAAGGTTATTATGTAGTACAGTATCAAATGTCTTTGCAAAGTCCAAATCAATCACATCAGCTGCATTACCAATATCCAGGTTTGCACTTACCCCCTCATAGATCCCCAACAGGTTGGTTAGACACGACTTATCTTTCATGAATCCATGTTGTCTGTCAGTTATTATATTATTTTCTGCAACATATTTTTGCTTGTCATCCGTTAAAAGGCCCTCAAAAACTTTGCATACTACTGATGTCAGGCTTACTGGACGGTAGTTGCCTGGATCTATCCTCTTACCTTTCTTAAATATCGGTACCACATCAGCAATCCTCCAATCCTGAGGCACCAACCCTGTTACAAGCGAGTCTAAAAAGATGAGATACAGCGGTCTGTCAATTACGGAGCTCAATTCCCTCAATATTCGTGGATGAATGCCATCTGGCCCTGGGGATTTGTCAATGTTTAATTTACTCAGACGTAGGCGTACTTCTTCTTGTGTTAAATTAATTATATCGGGTGGTGAACTTTGATTTTTCACTTGTTGAATGATCCCTGGTACAGTCAGTTCCTTGGTGAACACAGATGAGAAATGCCTATTTAATATCTCAATCTTTTGTTTGTCTTCTATAACTAACTTGTTATTATATTTTAAGGGGCCAATACTATCCTTTGTTTTCCTTTTGGCATTAATGTATTTATAAAAATTTTGGGATTTATTTTAATGTCATTGTCGATTTTTGTTTTAGTAGCTAGTTTTGCTTGTTTGATTTCTTTTTTGCATTTCCTATTGATATCTTTATACTCCTGAAATGCTATTTCTGTATTCTCAACCTTCAAGATTTTAAACGCCCTTTGTTTTTGTTTTATTATACTTTGTACAGTCTTATTTACCCCTTGACTATGTTATGCAACTTCTCTCTCCTTGGCATTGTTACAGGCACAGATAGCCCTTGCTGATCTGCTGGTTTATTGAAAATATCCCAGTTTGCACACATTTGCCCCCCACCTCTGTTGGACCTGGTGTTGGTGTCACTCCCCATGAATCCTTGGTGTTGAAAAGAGCCTGGTAACTCTGTCACCAGCATTGTCTGAGGGTGGGGTTTTCATCAACTGATCTACAACGATCCTCTTAAAGGATTCCATTGTGCAACCCTTTGGTGACTCCAAAATGAGAGAAGGAAATTTCTCCTTGTACTGTGGGTCCAGAAAGGTGGCTAACCAGTATAGGTTGTTGGATAAAATGTGTATCCCATGAGGGTCTTGCCACAGACACTTACACATGAAATGTGCCATGTGGGCCAAGCTGCAAACAGGCAAAAGTTCTGTATCTCCACCAGGAGGAACAATACCCATCCTCTCCTCATGCTGACTCGCCTCCTCCACCTCCTCCTCTCCTGCCCATCCATGCTGGACGTACATGAAGCTGGGATTGAGAGTCCCTTGTGTAGCTTTGGGAGTCCATTTGGTAGCACATAAAAACACGACTTCATCTTTTTCATCCTCATCATCATCACCCAATGTTGCCTCAGAATATTGGCTGGGCTGGGTAGTAACACCCATTGGGAGATCTGGGTCCATAGCCACATGCTGGGCACTCAAAGCTTCCTTTTTGAGATTATGCAGTGATTGTTTCAACAGACACAGCAGTGGGATGGTTAAGCTGACAATAGCCTGATCACCGCTCACGAGCTTGGTGCCGTACTCAAAGTTCTCAAGAACCTAACAAATGTCAGCGATCCACTCCCACTCAAAAATTGTTATGTGTGGGGGCTGACTCTAAAGGCCCAGTCACACTAAACAACTTACCAGCGATCCCAACAACGATCCAACCTGATAGGGATCGCTGGTAAGTTGCTAGGAGGTTGCTGGTGAGATGTCACACTGCGACGCTCCAGCGATCCCACCAGCAACCTGACCTGGCAGGGATCGCTGGAGTGTCGCTACACGAGTTGCTGGTGAGCTCACCAGCAACCAGTGTCCCAGCCCCCAGCCAGCAGCGCCACGTGGAAGCGATGCTGCGCTTAGTAACTAAGGTAAATATCGGGTAACCAACCCGATATTTACCTTGGTTACCAGCGCACACCGCTTAGCACTGGCTCCCTGCACACCTAGCCACAGTACACATTGGGTTAATTACCCGATGTGTACTCTGCTACGTGTGCAGGCAGCAGGAACTGGCTTCAGCGGACGCTGCTAACCACAGTAAACATCGGGTAACCAAGAAGCCCTTACCTTGGTTACCCGATATTTACCTTCGTTACCAGCGTCCCCGCTCTCACACTGCCAGTGCCGGCTCCCTGTTCCCTGCACTCCTAGCCACAGTACACAGCGGGTTAATTACCCGATGTGTACTCCGGCTACGTGTGCAGAGAGCAGGGAGCCGGCACTGACAGCGTGAGAGCGGGGACACTGGTAACGAAGGTAAATATCTGGTAACCAAGGGAAGGGCTTCTTGGTTACCTGATGTTTACCGTAGTTACCACCGTCCGCAGAAGCCGGCTCCCTGCTCACTGCACATTTAGTTGTTGCTTTGTCGCTGTCACACACAGCGATGTGTGCTTCACAGCGGGAGAGCAACAATTAAAAAATGGCCCAGGACATTCAGCAACAACCAACGACCTCACAGCAGGGGCCAGGTTGTTGCTGGATGTCACACACAGCAACATCTCTAGCAACATCGCTGCTATGTCACAAAAGTTGTTCGTTAGCAGCGATGTTGCTAGCGATGTTGCTTAGTGTGACGTGGCCTTAAGTCTGATGAGCATGTTGAAGCTAGTATTCAACTACTGCCCTCTGCTGCTCAGGAATCCTCGCCAACACATAGAATGTAGAGTTCCACTGCGTGGGCAGGTCACACATGAGTCGGTGACTTGGCAAATTAAAGCCCTTTTGCAGCGCTGTAAAACCAGTAAAAGTGGTAGCGGAATAATGGAAATAGGCACTAATATGGTGCACCTTCTCAAGTAGGTATGGCAAGTCAGGGTATGCTTTCATAAATTTCTCATTTGGTCTACTAGGCATTACTTCCACCCAGCCAGAATCCTACTCCACACTGATGAGGGGCAATATTCCGAAACAGCTGTCTGTGGATGGTTACCTAGCCTTGGTATATCCCTTGTCATATCTTTAAACTTGTCAAAAAGTTGGATATTGACTAAAAGGGCCACTTAATATGGTGGTTATGGTGGTCTCCTAAAAAGAGTCACCCCTTGGCTGGGCCCTTCCCGGAGGGATATCTGGCTGGTTTCTGTGTTGAGACTCCTAACAGAGGCTCCACGGACTTTTTTGATTTACTTTTATACCTTGCCACAGCTCTGCTGTAGTGTGTGGTTTGTGACCTAAACAGATCAGTCTCAGTGCAGTGTGTTGCCGCTTTGCTGATGCGCTATTGCACAGCTCTCAGCCTGGCAGTGATAAAGAGGGTAATGCAGCAGAGGCTGAGGAGCAGGAGGAGGAGGAGGAGGGGAGACAGGAAGGGGCATATGATGAGGCAGGATCGCTGATAGAAGTTGGGCCCGCTATTCTTGGCATGGGTAGGATGTGATGTTACAGTTTGCGAGTTTGTCCCAGCTTCCACCAGGTTCACCCAGTGTGCCATGACAGATATGTATCATCCCTGTCCACAACAACTTGTCCACGTGTCCGTTGTTAGATGAACCTTACTGGTTATGGCGTTGGTTAGAGCACGGTTGAAATTGTTTAACACGAGGTTGTGTAACGCGGGGACGGCACAAAGGACAAAATAGTGGCGGCTGGGAACACTGTATCGTGGGGCCGCCACAGCCAAGAGATCATGGAAGCACTGTGTTCCCACAAGCATAAATGGTAACATCTCCATGGCTAGCAATTTGGCAATGTCGAGTCTAGATTTGGGCCTGTGGGTGCGTGGCTGGATATTTACGCTTCCTTTCCAAGATCTCTGGCATAGACAACTGGACGCTTCCCTGGGACAAGGAAGTGGATGTGGTTGATGTTTGCTGTGTCTGTGCAATTGCACCTTGTGGGCAGGATGTATGAATGTCTGCTTCCTGAACAGCAGATTGTGAAGGATGTAGCACAGGTGACACGGCAGTGGATTGACCAGCAGACGCAAATTTGGTACCCTGGTGTTCTGCCCATGTACTGGGGTGCTTGGCTGCCATGAGATTCTCCATACTGGTGGTGCTCAGGTTGCCTTTGTCCTGGCCTCGGCTCAACTTGGTATAGCAGATGTTACAGATTTCCATGTTTTTCTCTGAAAGACTTTCAGAAACAAATTTCCAGATAGCGGCTGAGCGCCCCCTTGCCCTGACTTTGGCCACAGTTTGGGTGCTCTTGGGAACAGTTGACTCAGTTCTCACTCTGAGCAAACCACTTCCTCTTGGTGCCTGTGTTGGTGCTACATATCCGTCTGTCTTCCTCTGTGTTGCTGTGCTGGCTATGCATGTCAACAGTCAAGGTCGGATCAGTGGAGTCATCTTCGACCACTTCATCTTCCATCTCATCCTCTTTCCCACTTGTGATTGTAGGTTGACCTGATGGCAACAGTGTCTCATCATCATCAGGCTCCACCTCTGGAGACAGTAAATCAGGTTCCTCAAACTGGCTGTAGGTCCTCAAATACTTGCGCATCAGCGCATGCCACCTCCTCACATCCCTCTTCAATGCTGCATGGCGAGAGGCCAGAGCCAAATAAAGGATACATACAAAACACATCCTCTCAGTGGTCAAGCTTGGGATCATATGTCTCCCGTGACTGATGAAGGGGGGAGGAAGGAGGACCAGGTTGAGGATTGGATGGACGAGCCTCCTGTGTATCTACAGTAGACTGTGTGGTCGTGGAAGATTGGTTGCTGTTTGACAAATGCGAAAAGGCCATATCTGCCATCCAAGACAGAATCTGCTCTCACTCATCTGGCTTCCACACACATTTACGTTACAGACCAGGAAATTTGGCAAGGAGCATAGTGGATGCATCAAGCATCTTCTAACTTGACACAGACTCAGTGCCTTGTCGCCCACCACTGACAACATCCCACCAATGTCCACGTCCCTGTCCCTTAACAACTGCCTTTTTTTGTCATTTTGGGTTTTGCTGACATATTTGCAGATGTTGATAACCCGAGCCAAGCAAACTTTGACCCCAAACATTTTGTGAAGAAAGTAAAAGTGAGTACTTTGTACCAGACAGCACAAAATGGTAGAGACCTGCTTTGTATTTGCAAAGAATACTAGCAACGTATTAATGTGGCAGATTTGGACGAATGGCACGAGTCAGGCTGTGAAACCTTAAATATTGTAGAAACAGGAACGGTGCTTTACTGTATCAGGCAGCACTTATTGCTAGAGTACTGCTTTGTAATTATTTGCAAAAGCCACTAGCAACGTATTAATGTGGGTGATCTGGATGCCACAAGGCAGGCTGTGAACCCCTAAATATTGTGGAAACAGGTCCCGATTCCCTACCTGATCCACAATCTCTCCCTCCCTGCTGTTATTTTGTTCAGTGCTATCAGCAAGTTAAAAGAGCTATTGTATTCTGGTTTTTAGACGGTACTATGGAGTTAGTGACACACACTGCTTTAAACACTGTCCCTGTTCGGAAATCTGTTTCTCCGAACGCTAAACTGCAGGCAGCCCTGAAAAGGGCTTTTTGTGTTATTAAGAAGCCTACACTCTCCCTAGCAGCTGCTCACTCTATCCCTACGCTGATACAATGCTGGCTCCGGACGGACTGTGCAAAATGGCATTGGAAGGTCTTTTATAGACCCTATGACACTGAGCAGCCAGCCAATCACAATAATGCCACAAACAAGATGTCTGCAGCATTACTGTGATTGGTTAAGAAGCCCAGGATGTTTAGTGGCTGTAAATCAGGTGCCAAACATGCTGGGCGGGATATCTGAATTTAGCGAGGCGAATACACCATTACTCGCTACATAACGAATAGCCCAAATACCGTACTATTCTGTGTATAGTAACGAATACATTCGCTTATCACTATTTATTACTATTACATTATTATATACTTTTTTTTTTTTTTTTGGTAAGCAATCGTCACATCACCATAAGCATCTCTGCACCTTATCAATTGTTGCTGCTATTTATCTTACTTTAAAGATTGTGTTATTGTTATAGATATGTTGTTATTACTATTATTGTTACATATATTAATATCTATTTTTAATTCATTCGGTAATTTTCTTGATATTCTGCACAGGTCACTTTATTATTTAATAAAGTTCACCACGCTCTCCAACAGTTTTTCATGCAACAGTGAGATTAATTTAGAAATATAGACGGTGGACAGTAGAAGGCAAGGGGATAAGCGACATCCCCTTGCCTTCTACTGTCCACCGTCTATATTTCTAAATAAATCTCACTGTTGCATGAAAAACTGTTGGAGAGTGTGGTGAACTTTATTATATACTACCTGAGAAGTTATATCCCATCTACCAGCACCTCCTAATATAACCGGTTGTGTGCACACTAATTCTACTATTACAGGTCACTTTATTGGCAATACTATTTGTAATAAAGGTTATTTCATTTGCATTATCAATTTGTTGTATGTATCATCCCGGTGTCTTGTTTGCAGTGCCACCTTGTGGCTATTTGCGATATATGTTAATTTTTATACTGATTTTGGTCCTTAGTGCACATTTTTCACGTAAGTTTCTTTTTGAGCAGCTTATGTAGCCAAAACATGCTACCATGTCCTGCAGCATTTCCAAACATTAATCGGCAATTCCAAAGGAAACTGCCAGAAGGGGATCTTGATAATCTACGTGCCAAAGTTCATGTAGTATGGCAAAACATTTCTCAGACAATTCTAAATAACCTCATTAATAGCTTGCCAAGGTGTGTAAGTGCGTATATTTCTGAGCGTGGTGCACATATTCGATACTGTATATACTGGAGATGAGTAAATACATTTAAGTGGATTAGGGCCAGCTTAAAAAAAAATGTAAAAAATCTTAGAGTCACCTTACCGCTCACTTCACCAGCCTCTTTGCTATTCACTGAAACTCAACCTTGATACATTTTCTGATTCCCTGATACTCATGCTGAGCTGAGTTTTCTGGCTTTTATGAGGTCTGTAAGAAATCCACACAAGGAAGCCAAAAATCGCATGTCGTGACCTCATGATTCTATAACCTTCTGGATATATGAACCCTCCCCGACCTTTCACCCTGAGCCAGGACTTCTGGCTCTCATGAGGGATTCCAGTGTTAGCAGTCGGCTTTAAGAAGGTGTGGCGAGGACCATATGGGTGGCGGAGGGAATTGAGAATCGAGCGATAAGTTGAGTACAAGGATGTTTTATTTATTGATTTACTATGCTAATTATGCTTTGGAGCCTGGAGAGACCCCAGAGTATAATAAGGGACATGAAATTTGCATATAATAACTTTTCCGCTAATCAAAGTGCCCAGGATATACCGGGTGAACAAGTGTATTAGAATGTTCGCTGCTCCGCTCATCTCTAATATATAGCGAGATGTTTAAAAAATTTTTTTTCAGTTTTTCATCATTTGCATATCATTAACATGTCTATCAATCCTGTGATTTTTGAATTTGTACAATGTTCCTTCTTGATGTTGCAGTTTTAATGCTTACGAGTATATAACTATTTATGAAATTATGTTGACAAATAATTTTTTTTATCTATTCTACAGATATATGTTTATAAATTCTCAAAGCATTCACATGTTAATGTATTTTGTCTCTTATTTTGAGTGAATACATAATCTTAACCCTTATTTTCAGTTTCATAATGGCCATAAGTTAATTAGGTCTCAGTGGTTTTAGGGCTTACACTCTAGTCCCTTTAGACCAGGTGTGTATCTAGCATGAGTATACACTCCAAATCTACACAGCCAATACATTCAGCAAAGAAATGTAACACATTGGGAATGTAAACAGCAATTTTTGGTTACTCTACGTTCTGTTTATTATATAATACTATAATTCATGTATAGTGTTTTGTATCATTTCTATGCATTAAGCGGGCTTTACACACTGCGATATCGCTAGCCGATGCTAGCGATGGCGAGTGTGATAGCACCCGCCCCTATTATCGCTATGGCAGCCTCACATGTACTTACCTGCTCGGCAACGTCGCTGTGACCGGCAAACCGCCTCCTTTCTAAGGGGGCGGTTCGCTCGGCGTCACAGCGACGTCACTAAGCGGTCGCCCAATCAAACGTAGGGGCGGAGATGAGCGGGATGATCCCGCCCACCTTCTTCCTTCCTCATTGCTGGCGTGTGGCAGGTAAGGAGAGGTTCCTCGTTCCTGCGGCGTCACACGTAGCGATGTATGCTGCTGCAGGGACGAGGATCAACTTCGCCCAAGCGACAGCAGCGATAATTGGGAGAGGACCCCCATGTCAACGAGGAGCGATTTTGGACGTTTTTGCAATGATCCAAAATCGCTCCTAGGAGTCACACACAACGAGATCGCTACAGCGGCCGGATGTGCGTCGCAAAATCCGTGACCCCAACGAGATCGCTGTAGCGATCTCGTAGCGTGTAAAGCCACCCTTACCCTCCCATTCCCATATGATAAAATAACATTTTGGAACAAAAACTTTGTTTGACTTTTCAAACTTTATACAAAGAAGAAATTCACTTTTTAAAACATTCAAAGACATTCATTTTATTATTACATTTACCTGAATATGTGAAAATGTAGCATATTTAAGGGAATCTGTCACTAGGTATTTTGTACATTGTGCATAGCAAGAAGTCTGTGTGGCGCCCCTGACCTGGTCAGGCACCACTGAGTACTGCACCCATGCTGGGGCAGTACAAACAGCTAATCCCAAAGGCAGAGTAGGGTGTGTACACACACAGACATGAAGTAACCAGGATACACACACAGCTTAGAGGGGACCCCTGGGCAGACCCAGGAAGGGAGCGCTGCTACCGGATGCGATCCCTGCCGCGGCTCCCGCTGTAACCCCTGCTGCTACATCCGGTGCAGTAGCGCCACGTCCGGCCAGACTAGACCAGGCCGCAGCAACGTCTTGTCCGGCCAGACCTGACCATGCCACAGCAATGCCACGCCCGGCCAGACTAGACCAGGCCGCAACGCCTTCTATTTCTACCCCCAGACCAGAAGCTGTCACAGCGCCCCAGTCGCTGACTGGGGATGCCGCCTCTACCTTCCTGCCAGAAGTGGCCGAATAAATGGTGTGACTGAAACAAGATCTGACGGCTCGGTTTCCCGCCCACCTGGTGGACAAGTACTTGGTCCCCCGGCAGTCATCCGGACCTGGAGCGGTCCCAGCACCCTTCATGCCAGAGAGCCCACCACCCTGGCCGGCAAATGAAAGCCCATCCCCAGAGCTGCTGCCCGAACAGCCAGAGGAGTCCAGAGCAACCCCGGGTGAGGATGAAGAGCTGACCATCTTTATGCAGAGTATGCATGTGACCTGGTAACCCGCAGACAGCAAGGTGGCGGTGATGAGAAGACCAGCCCGCAGAGGACAGCGCCGCGCGAGGGCAAGGCCCCCCCCCTTCCCGTGTAGCCTTCCCCAGAAAGAGAAAGAGTGGAGGCCAGGGATCTAGAAGAAAAGAAGTCCCTGCGGCAGACCGGGTTCCAGACAGGAGGTCCAATCCATCTCGGAGTGGTTGACGAATTCAACCTACATACTGGCTACGGCTTTATTGTGGAGGCTGGTGTCAAAGAGGGCATCTTTGTGTCCAGAAGGGATGTCCAGTCCCACCTGCCCAGAGGACACCCTGGTCGAGACCTACGTATGGGAGACATTGTGGAATACACCAGGCACAAGGGTGAAAAGGGCTGGTTTGCCCTGGATGTGGTACCATGCCCGAAGAGCCCTAGCTATAGCCCTGCAGCTTCCACTCAGTCCCTAAGGTCATCACCAGCAAGCTCAGCAACCACAGCCAGCTCAGCAACCACAGCCAGCTCAGCAAGCACAGCAAGCTCAGCAAGCACAGCAAGCTCAGCAAGCACAGCGACCACAGCAAACCCAAATTGCTCCAGAACCAACGTCCAGGTTTCAGTGCATCGAAGCGCCAAACCCTGGTTCAGAAAGACGCAGTTCTGTTTGATCCCAGTGAAGAAAAGTAAAGAGAAGTTCTAGCAGTTTTGAAGTTATAGCAACGTTAAAGTTCAAGATAATGCGCCCACAAAAACTGTTGTGAGAACTGTTCTACATGTTTTAAGCACCTGGTTTTGTGCACTTTGAAACCAAGGACCATAATGCTATGAACTGGCTATAGCCACAAACTCTCGCAGTGTATGTAGTTACCCCAGCAGTTCCAACCAGAGCACGCCTGTTTATGGGGCCTGGCTCTGCACCACCAGGAAGCACTCCTGTGATGGTGCTTGCTGTCCAAAAAGGTACGAGCACGCCTGTTTATGGGGCCTGGCTCGCCTACGACAAGGGAGCACGCCTGTTTATGGGGCCTGGCTCCCCACCACGCGGAAGCGGGTATGCCTGTTTATGGGGCCTACCTTTTACCACCATCCCCAGGAAAAGAAGATGAGAGGGTCTTGGGTGGGTTGGTAATGGACTTGTGGTTGGAGGGTGGGAAAAAATGGTACCTGGAATGTTTTACAATGTTTTATAATGTTTATGATGTTTTTATGTGAAAAGTTTGCACTTTAAAACTTTCTTGTCTTTACAGCTCTAGGACGTGCTGAGGATAACTAAGGGGGAATGTGGCACCCCTGCCCTGCTCAGGCACCACTGAGTACTGCACCCATGCTGGGGCAGTACAAACAGCTAATCCCAAAGGCAGAGTAGGGTGTGTACACACACAGACATGAAGTAACCAGGATACACACACAGCTTAGAGGGGACCCCTGGGCAGACCCAGGAAGGGAGTGTAGCCCTCGCATCCCAGCTAGTGGTGGATAGTGGGACTGGAGACAGGGAGTTGTGCAGTGGCAATCAGAGGAGAAGGAGTGGAGTAGCCGTGTCTGAAGTGTAGAGCTAAAGAACAGGACACTAGTCAGACCCTGCACCTGTAGTGACTGCTGGCGGGGGAGTTCAGTCACCACAAGTTGGACAGAAAGACGCCTGGGAAATCAGTTAGTCTGGAGGACCTGAGGGAACCAGCTGGTCGTGTATGTAGACTTCTGGAGGACTAGGCACATAGGGGAAACTACCTACAAAACATGCTGGTGGGGTGGACAACAAGTCCTACACCAACTATCACAGAACCCGCAGCATCAACAGCAACTAGGGGGCCCATAAGGAGGATCGAGCCTGGAGCCATCTTATCCTTGGTCTATGCTGTCAGCAAACGGGTCAGAAAGGGGAGAAAGGCAGTCGTGACTTCCCTGGGTGAATCCCGCAATACTTCAAGTTAGGGGTTATCTGAAACAAGAAAGTGCTAGGAAGGCGAGTCAGCAGTCACCCCTATATCAGCCTGAGGGATACCCCGTTCCACCTGGTTCATCATAGCATCGTCCGGGTTGTCTCACTCTACCAGCAAAAAGTGAGTAAAAACCCTGAAAGACGTTTCTGGACTGTGTGTGAGTTCTTCTGCGACCTGTGGTTCTACACTTACGTACACCTGAGCCCCTGGGGCCAGCCTCACTCTCGGGAGGCCATAACACTAGACTGCAAACACCATCGGCCCCAGACGCTCATTAAACTGCAGTGGCGGTCACCCCCTGACCGCAATTACCGAGAGTGGCATCACGATTCCTATTGAAGTTAACCTGACATACCTGTTGCCGGAAGATTCCCAGCACGTGAAGACCCTGAGGTGACCTGCAGGTGAGAGGGGCTTCACATCTGTCAACAGTGGTGGTGAGGGGAGTGAGGGGTGGTTATGCAGAACTCATGAATATGGAGGGCTACATGACAGCAGGTTTACCAGTTCTGTCAGTGATAATCTCCTGCTTATAAAACAGTGATTTTGTTAAAGCTGTAACAAGCAGCTTAGTAAGTGACATGTCACTGGAGTCAGGGTCTCTGTCCATAAATTATACAGCTCTCAGATGAAGTGGCAAAAACCTTGTGATAGATTCCCTTTATCTTTTCTGATATTTGTTTTTACAGTATACAGTACATATACAGTATGTACATCAGAAGCAAATGATTGAAACAGCCTTAAACAATACATTAGAAGACATCCCAGCAATTAAAGGGAACCTGTCACCTGGTTACCAGTGGCAGTCTGGTCCGATGGGCATCTCTGGTCTTGATTCGGTGCCTCCTCTCTTCTTGCGATCTCCAGCTTCCTTCTCTGCTTTGTGTGTTTACGGGTCCTAAGCCATTCACACAGACAGAAGTATTGTAGTGCGCATGAGTGGGTGTTTTTGACCTTTCTCTGCACCTGCACATTACAGTACTAACCGCATGTGCACAGGAGCGCAATGGAACACACTGTGTGGATGACGTAGGACATGTCATCCACACAAAGCAAAAAGGAGGATGGCGATCGCAGGGATAGAAGATTTAAGCCCATTGGATATGACCACCCTGCAAGTGAATAGGTGAAAGGTTCCCTTTAATCCAAGTAAATTTTTGCTGTTGAAAAACTAAAGACAAGGACACAAACAGGGCAGAAGGTGCAAACATGCAAAGACACTTAGCCAAGCATTGCTTTTCCCAAGAATGAAGATGGAGCAACTAAAAGTCTTTAGGTCCACCATCAGCTAACAGGGAGAATGGTTACTGAATTGAGCACTTTTAATGCCTTGTATTAGTGAATGGTGGGTGTCTTATCAACCTGAGCTGCACAAATTAAAACTTAACATTTATGAATGTGAAAATGTTTTGTGACACTGAAGGTGTCTTTAATAAAATTAGAATTGCATTAAGCAGTCCACTATTGTGTAAGTGATATGATTTAATATATTTTTAGCATAATCAGCAAATTATGTCTGATAATTTTCTTTCTATTTTCCATTGCTTCTTATTATTTTATAATGCTTTGAAGTCTTGGTTTTTTCTCTATTCCTTTCGACTGTCTCCTGGTTTCATTTCTTATAATTCTTTCCCTTACTAGAGACCTGCTCAGTTAATAATGGTGGCTGTGATAGTCGATGCCATCATGCATTTACTGGAGTTCACTGTAGCTGTCCAATGGGTTTCATGCTTCAACCGGACAGAAAAACCTGTAAAGGTAAGTATAAGTGGATATTTTGCAATATTATTTATTAATTATTTCTCAGAAACAAATTCTATTACTTTCTTTGTGGATAGTAGATTATTAAAGTGTATATAACATAGCTCCCAACCATCCGGGAGTCACTGCTCTTTTCCCAACTCCTCCTCTAAGTGCGATTCAAAAATTAAATATTGCCTGTCGCTCCTCCTCCTTTCAGTGCATAAATTAAATTTCCATCTGCCAGAGGATTTGGCAACCTTAACCTGTATTGTAGACAGGTAACCAAGAAGAAGATTATTTAGCTACATATATATTGTCCCTAGAAGTGAATAAAACTCAGAATTTTGTTCCTATAATAATGTGAAATAAAGATACATTTTTATAATTATTTTTTTTTTCTCCCTGGTACTCAAATCATCAACATTTCAGCAGCAGCAGCCCTAGCTATTGAGTCACAAGCACAGCTGATTTCCCACAGAGGATTTTTCTATACTTGAAGCTGCTGACTCCACATTCAGATTGCACTGGACATTGACAACCACTGGTCTTGACAATGGCTCTCTATGTCCTGTATTCTAGAGGGAGAATAAAAGAGATTTTTTTTTTTATTTTAATAAAGTTACTAAAAATAATTTACAAAAATTAGAATAATGCCATTTTAATATCCTTTTCTTAAAAATAATAATAATAATAATAAACATCACAAATCAGCGAATAACCTTGACATATTTGGTGTACCTGTAATTGTAACAACCCGAACGAATCGTCACGACCCGAATACAATAACATTCTTCTCTGATTACTGCGTATTTGCACTTTAAGGCCTTGTTCGCACGTACCTGCTGAAATTTCTGCAGCGATTTGACAGCACATGTGCGCTTCAAATCGCTGCAGAAACACTGCGTAATGGATGCAGTGTTTCAGCAGAATAAATGCCGAATTCATGCACTTGGGATGCTGCCCCCACTATAGACAGAGTGGGAGCAGCATCCAAAGCGCACAAATTAATTGACATGCTGCTTTTTTGTACGCACGGTTTTGGGTCAAAATTTTGGTATCCAAATCGCTGCTGTGATGCCCTGGCCTATCAGGTCGTCACAGGGTATTGTGCAATCTGCCCTCCTGTACAATATCCACCTCCTCCTTGGTTACAAATCCCTGACCTTGGTGTTCCTAAGAACAAGCTAATCAAAATCCTAGGAACACGCTGCACCACACCCACCAGACACACCTGACCTGAAGGGAATAGGGTCGCCCACTTGGGGGGGGGGGGTCAGGAGTGTCAGGAGACAGTAAGTTGAAGAGTGACTCTCAAGAGGAGAGTTCACGGTAGAGTGTAGTGTTGGAGGTGAAAGTGAGAGGAGGTCAGGAGCTGGGCTCCTTGAGTTACTAGGTGGCAGACGTTGGTCTGGACCTGGTAGGAGCTGGACCCCAGTCTCAGTGGGATCGTGACAAGGGGCACGGACTCTCGAGGAGGACAGCCGGCGGCCTTGTGCCATCACCGGGCAGGGGCCAGGGCACGACAGGGTACGTGGACCCTAGGTCAGGAAGGAGCTTCAGGCGTCTTGACAATTTACCCAACGATGACGGGGCCCCTCAAGATCCATTCTCCACCAGCTCAAAAATCGGGGTACTAGCGCAACGAGGGGGATAGGCCTTTCCCAATACATAGTCCAGAAAATCCCAAGCGTGAACCCTGAGAGCAAGCTCATCCAGTTAGCCACACTGGTGAGAGGGACCCGATAGTTCTATGCTAGAGGGACCAGTTAAAAGAAAAATGCCATGGAAAAGGCCACAGGCTAACAAGCAATACCAACGGGCACGGGATCCAGGTGTGCTCCCTCCCTGCTGCAGCGATATCAAGAATTTGGTTTACCACGGTTGTCGGTGTCAGCGTTATTGGACTGGGTGAGTACTAAAGGGATCCCTGACCATCCCAACGGCACCTTCCCATCACCAAACCGAGTCCCAGGGCATCCCCCCTACCCGTGGAGGGGTTAAACATCTGGCTGCCCGCACGATCTTCACCGGGTACTCCCCATTGCAGCGGTGGTACTCCATCTTACCACGCACCACGGGTGGTGTCACGAACTGTCCATACAATCCCCTGTAAATAATCCCCTTTATTCCGAGTGGCCGTGCGACCCCGAACCACGGGTCCGGAGATCCCTTCGAGCCACCGCGGATCCGGATCCGAACAGCAGCGGCGGGCTGCTGACGTGGGGGCGGCACACCCTGAAAATTTTGGCATCACAAACAGGATCCGAGCAGGACCCACTTACCTGGGTGACGTGTGCCTTAGAGCCAAAAACCGCGAGTCAAGACCCCTTTTCCCGCCAATTCTGACATTTTCCGCCATCTTTTTGCGCCAAAATGCTGTCTTCCCTGCGAAAGCGCGCAAAGTGGAAGCCTCGCCCTTTGTCCCGAGTGTGACGCCGGAACCAGAAGTTCCTAGAGGGCCACAGCGCGCGAAGGAGTGCGAAGCAAAAACCAAGGGGGCACGTGAAGATGTCAGCGCCAGACGATAGACGTGAGGCGGCGCTGCCTCCACCCAACCAGGGTAATGCTGGTGTGGCAGACGCCACTCCGGCCGCAGGAGCGGTGGCTCCGGTACCCGAGGCGGTTGTTCCCATAATGCCGATAACCTTGCCCTATGTGCTGGGCGCTGCATTGCTCCCACAGTATGATGGCCGACCAGACACGCTGCAGGGATTCAGAAGGAAAATATGTAATCTACTTGATATGTATGCCCTAAACAGGCGGCAGCGGGCGTCTGTAGTGCTCGGGCAGCTAACCGACGCTGCTGAATTAGAAGTGGAGACCTGGACTGAGGCGGATCGGATCTCAGTGCTCGCCATCTTTAGAAGATTGGGAGCTGCACTTGAGACACGCACCGAAGTGGAGTTGAGAATGCGGTTCTACAGCTGCAAACAACGGCCCCAAGATAGTATTAGGGATCACACCTTAAAGCTACAAGCGTCGCTGCGGACCCTAAGACTGACCAACGATATTAGAGAGCCAGAGGGAAACAAGATGCTGGTGGAGCAGTTCCTGCAAGGTTTACGGTCAGTAGAGGACGGCAAGCAACTCCGGTTGTGGGCACTCGAACATCCCGCTATGGACTTTGCTATTTTGAAAGAACGGGCAATCAAAGCCCTGCAGCCCTCATAGGCGACTGACTCTCCACTCCCGTCCTAGCAAGCTGGGATGTCTCCGATGCAAGTAAAGCCCCCTGCCTTGGCACTGCCGGAGCCCGCTCCTTTAACAACGTCCGGGAGCAGAACAAGTGATTTGTCTGCCCAAGTACAACAACTGAGTAATGACGTCGCAAGGATTCTGGAGGCGCTAAGGGCTGTTCTTTAAATGGGCAACCCCTGGGACCAAGGGCCAATCCCCAGGAATAAATTCACAAGGCCCAGCAGACTGGAGGGAGCGCTATGTAGGGGGACGACCCATCATTTCCAGCACCCTGGATGGGATCCCGACCTCTTCACTTCTCAATACCAGCTCCCAGGTAACGACTATTCCCTATGTACTATATAAGAAATTTTGGCTTGATGATGAACTTACCCCACCAGATGACAGCCTTACCATCTATGCTGTCAACGGGTTACCTGTATCTCAAATCAGGTTCAAGGAGGTGACCATTAAGGTGGGCCGGGTATAATTGGCCTCATAGTGGTACAAAATGACCCTAGTGATTGGAACCCGAAGATCATTTTAGGTACAAATGTCATTGAGAACTGTATGGGAGAAGTACTGTTTTTACTTCAACAGCTGTCTGAGACTGCAAGAGCAGACCGGCAGAGAAACCTGCAACATGAGATCCGAGCCCTCCTGCAGCGGCAACAGGTAAATCTCTCTGGAGATGAGATAGGTGGTGTGCGGCTGATGGATGTGGCCCCTCTTGTAGTGCCCCCACGTAGTGAAATGATGATATGGTGAGGGCAGCTGTAGACTCCTGGGGACAGGATTACCAAGCAGTGGTAGAGCCCCTACCCTCAGAGCATTGGCCCACCGTGTTCATGGCCAGAGGGGTAGTCGACGTCCAAAAGGGGAGAGTGCCCATGCGAGTGTTGAATTGTGGAGAGGAGAAAGTCACACTACCTAGATATGCCACCTTCACCTTAGCCAAGCTGTTTGAAGTTAATGCAGACGACATCCATGCAGGTTCCTCAGGCAGCAGCTTCCAGGACCTGGTAGAGAACTGGTGTCAGGAGTTACACGTGGGCACCGACTCTACACCTGCACATCATAAACAAGGGGTTTACAGGGTTGTCAAGGAGTACAAGCAGGTCTTTAGCAAACACCCATTAGATTTTAGGCGGATTAAAGGGGTACAACATCGCATACCCACAGGCAGTCACCCACCTATTAAGGAAAGGTATAGGCCCATACCACCTGCCCATTACCAATGTGCCAAGGACATGCTCAGAAGCATGAAAGAAGCCGGAGTGATCCGTGACAGTTGCAGTCCCTGGGCTGCCCCACTGGTACTTGTGAGAAAAAAAGATGGTAACATGAGGATGTGCGTAGACTACCGACAGATTAACAAAATCACACACAAAGACGCCTACCCTTTGCTGAGGAAGACCGAGAGAAGACCGCGTTTGCTACCCCAATGGGACTGTGTCAATTCAACAGCATGCCATTCAGGCTGTGCAACGCACCAGGGATGTTCCAGAGGCTGATGGAGTGCTGCTTGGGTCACTGCAACTTTGAAACAGTCCTGCTGATCTGGACGACATCATTGTCTACTCCAAGACATACGAAGCACACCTGGAACACCTGGCTGAGGTGTTTGACGCCCTGTCCAAATACAGAATGAAGCTCAAGCCATCCAAGTGTCACCTGCTGAAGCCGAAGGTACAGTACTTAGGGCATGTGGTGAATGCCGAAGGTGTGGCACTGGACCCCGAGAAAATCACTGCTATACAGAATTGGCCAAGCCCACCACCGTCAGATAAGTGCGTCAGTTCCTGCGCCTGATGGGGTACTATCGGAGGTTCGTCAGGGGGTACACCCAGATGGCGGCCCCCTTGCAGGACCTTCTGGTAGGTCAGCCCGTACACGGCAAATCCTCAGGGCCTCCATTCCAATGGGATAAGGAGCAAAAAGATTCCTTCAAACGGATGAAGTCTGACCTGACCGGGGACGAAATCCTGGCCTATCCTGATTACGGTTTCCCGTTCGTGCTACTGTATATACAGATGCCAGTAATGTGGGACTCGGGGCCATCCTATCACAGGTGCAGAAGGGCAAGGAGAAGATGATCGCCTATGCCAGTCAGAAGTTGAGGCCCACGGAGAGGAATCCAGAGAACTATAGCTCCTTCATGCTGGAGTTCCTGGCACTCGTATGGGCCGTGACAGAAAGGTTCAAGCATTACCTTGCTGCTGCCAAGTTCGCAGTGTACACAGACAATAATCTGTTGACTCACCTGGATACGGCAAAGCTGGGGGCCCTGGAGCAACGCTGGGTCGCAAGGTTAGCAAATTATGATTTTGTTATAAAGTACAGGGCTGGCCGCAAGAACACCAATGCCGATGCATTGTCCAGGATGCCCCGTCTGTTCGATGATGAGAGGGATCAAGATGACCTGGAAGAAGTAAAATTGCCAGCGTTCCATCAGCCCCCGTCTGTGGAACGACCTCGGCTAGGTGTCCATCAGCAAGAAATGACCTGTGACTCATTGCCTCACCATGGCTGGCAGGAAACCAGGACAGGAACCCTGCAATCAAATTAGTCAAAGCATTGCTGGCCAGAGCTGATGCCATCTTGAACCAGGCACCCCAGAAAAGGCTAGAAAATTGTGGCAAGACCGGAGTCGGCTTTATCTCCACCAAGGCAAGCTATGCAGAAGTTTAACCAACCCCAAGACCCATGAGAGGATCTGCCAGATTGTGGTGCCCAGGGCGTATGTCCCAGTAGTGCTGTAAGCGTACCATGATGGAGCCGGGCACTTTGGATTGAAGAAGCTGGAGATATTGCTAAGAAGTCGCTTCTACTGGATAGGAATAAGAGACTCCATAGAAGCCTGGTGTAGAAATTGTGGCCCTTGCGCCTTGAGAAGGCAGGATGGCACTAGACAGCGAGCACCACTTTAGCCGATTGTCACCAAGCAGCCCCTAGAGATTGTGGCTCTGGACCATGTCAACTTGATCTCCAGCAGAAGCCGGTATACATACGCACTCACAATGGTTGACCATTACTCGTGGTTTCTGGTGGTGGTACCCGTTAAAGATTTGACTGCCAGCACCACAGCGAAGGCATTCCAGGCACACTTCTGTAGGCCACATGGGTATCCCAACTGAGTCCTTATGGATCAAGGCCCAGCATTTGAGGCTGAAATCTTCCAGGAGTTCTGCAGTCTGTATGGGTGCAAGAAGATCTGCACCACACCCTATCATGCGCAGACGAATGGGATATGCGAGAAGATGAACCACCTGGTGATCAATCTGCTGAAAACCCTTCCTCTTGAAGAACGGAACCAGTGGCCTGATGCCAAAGCTACCGGACTTGGTAGACATCTATAACAACATTCCGGTGGAATCCACAAAGTGTACACCAGCTTACTTGATGAGAGCTCGGCCTGGAAGACTTCCGGTAGATCTAGAGATGGAGATTGAATTGCCTGAGACTAACGCACCCAGAGAGGATTGGGACTCACGTTGCCAAACCCAGTACAAGCAGATTCAGAAGTGTGTTGAAGAGAGCCTAAATCAAACCCGGGAACGGCAAGAAAGGAACTTTAACAAGCAAGCAAAAGCAACCCCCTTGGCCCTGGTGAGATGGTGTTAAAAAGAAAAAGAAAGCTGCACAAGTTAGATGATCAGTGGGAAAGAGAGCCATATATGGTACAGCCATCCAACTTTGATAACCAAAAGACCTGCCTAATCAGCAAGGATCAAGGAAGGACCATGGCAACGGTATCCCGAGACCATCTGAAGAAGTGCCCAGAACCCTTAAGAGAGGCAGAAGAACCTCAGCCCCAGCCTCAAGTGGTGGAAGGAAGAAAAAGAATGATCCATACTATCCTAGGTGATTTTCTGGCAGATTGGCCTATGCAGAATGGAGCAGTAATAGTCAGGGGTGTAACTACCGCGGTCGCAGAGGTCGCGACTGCGACCGGGCCCGGCAGCTTAGGGCCCCGCAGCCAGTCGGCAGATCAGCAGCCAGCTCCTTTCTGTGAGAGGAGCTGCACTGATCTAGCGAAGACCACGTGGCCGCTGTATGACCCGGTGCTGCCGCTACCGTTGACACCGGGCCCCCCTCCCCTGTCATCGCGCACAGCAACAATGAAGCGTGGAGCGGCCAGTGCAGCTCCACGCTCCATCATTCTCCCCCCATGCCTGCACGGTCATGTCACTCCTGTGCGTCGGCTGTGCTCAGAGCACAGAGTGCAGGGCAGGAGGACGCCGATGGCAGCAGCAAAGGAACGGAGGAGAGCTGGGAACGAAGGAGAGCTGGGAATGGAGGAGAGCTGAGGATGGAAGGGAGCTGAGGACGGAGCAGCATTGGAACAAGGAGAGAGGTAAGAAGAACTTTTTTTTTTCTTTTTTCTTTAAATTAAATCAGTGTGTACATGGTGGCCAGAGGCCATGGGGGGACTGCATTATACATGGAACATGGGGGCAGTTTGCATTATACATGGAGCATGGGGGCAGTGTTACGTCACCACCAGAGTCCGCTCCAGCGACTTCTGCTCCGATCCGATTGCCAAGCAACGCAGGAGGAGGAGTCGATGCCAGCAGCACCGGTGGGTGCAGGCTCCGATCATCTACTGGGCTGGGTTATCTTGGGATCTGCAGTACCACTGGCTGACTGTGGGTGGCGTGTGTCTTCCAGCTGAAGTTGCAAGCGTTCAGCTACAGCCAATGGGAAGACACCACACCCTTCTTAGTTCCCCTCCTGTCTGCTGACCTCTGCCAGAGATAGTTCTGATTTCCTGGCTCCGGGTCCGCCCTATTCTGTTTTGTGATTCCTGTGTGCTGACTTCTGCCTGCTGTTTTTATTCTTCGCTGCCCAATCCGGATTTGACCTCTGATACGTTTCCTGATTACGTCCTTGTCTGCTGATTCTGTCCCTGTTCTGCTATTCCTGGTTTGACCCTGCTTGACGATTACTCTCATCGGACTGCAGCCTTCCACAGGTAGTGATCTTCAGGGCCCTGTCTAATTACAAATCCCTCTATAGGGGTTAAAGGGTTTCAGGGTTCTGGGGGTTCTGCTTGGTGAGTGGCTTCCCTCTAGCCTATCCATTACATCCCATCTGAGTCTGTTGATCCAGGCAGGCATTACAGGCAGCTTGCATTATACATGGAGCATGGGGGACTGTATTATACATGGAGCATGGGGGCAGCTTGCATTATACATGGAGCATGGGGGAGGGCAGCTTGCATTATACATGGAGCATGGGGGGGCTGCCAGCATTATACATGGAGCATGGGGGCAGCTTGCATTATACATGGAGCATGGGGGGGCAGCTTGCATTATACATGGAGCATGGGGGGCAGCTTGCATTATACATGGAGCATGGGGGCAGCTTGCATTATACATGAAGCATGGGGGCACCTTGCATTATACATGGAGCATGGGGGCACCTTGCATTATACATGGAGCATGAGGGGCTACGATGTGTTACGAGGGGGACCCGGGGAAGCGTGCCAAGATGGTATATGGACAGCTTCCGCCGGTCAAGGTCCACTGTGCGGTGTAGGGGACTGCTGCTATGGTTGGTGAAGAGTGAGCGGGTTGCTGCTAGCAATCGTCTGTTTACGTCACAGACAATCTGCGTACACCGCCCCGCCCTAACCCTTGAGGGTTGTATGGCACGGGGCTCACAGCTCGGTGTACCTGTTGCACGGGGGAAGCACAGAGGTGCCCATGCACGTGTGCCAGCGGAAGTCACGGGAGTATGGCACGAGGGTAGCACAGAGGTGCCCACGCACGTGTGCTTCAAGAACCAGGTGAGTCTGGCGGAGACTCGAGGAGCTCACCTGGGGCAGGAACAGGGCCTGCTAAATGAGGTACTGCCGGAGCAGCAAGGCCAAAGCCCACACTGAGACAACAAATGCCTGTACAGCGGCGTAGCAGCACACTGCCAGTCATCCAACAATAGAGGACGGTCGCGCACCGCCATATTGGCAGGGGGAGCTTTTAAGGAAGCATAGCTCCACCCAAGGGCGGGCGCGAGGCGGAGATGACGGTCTTAACCCAATCAGGGTCCACGACGTCCCAGCCCGGCCAGTCAGGATTCACCACGTCACTAGCCCCGTCATCAAACCGTGTGATGTCAGTGGGTGAATCAGGACATGCCACGCAGTGCTCATGCTCACCCTCCTGTCTCTGGGATTTAGAGGCGGGATCCTCAGTTTCACAATGTGCAGAGATAACGGAAGTATCGCTGTTTCCCTGAGCAGCTAACCTCTGCACACAGCGCAACCTCTCAGACCTTTGGCCCTGCTGAGCAGGAGAGCTCGTGGTAGGCAAGGAATGGGAGACCGCTTCACTCCTTGCAATAGGGTAACCACTAGGTGTCACCCTTCTGCTGCCTTTCTGAGCAGGTATCTCCTGCACACTGCGCAGTCTCCCAGACCTTTGGTGCTGCTGAGCAGGGGGGCTTGTGGCAGGCAAGGAATGGGAGACCACATCATTCCTTGTAACTTGAGAGCCACGAGGTGTAACATTACCCCCCGTCTAGGGCTCCCCTCCTGCCTGTGCTCGAAGGCCGCTATTAAACCCGGGGTGTGGATATGATCCTCCAATTCCCAGGATCTATGCTCTGGGCAACGACCGGCCCACTCCACGAGGTAGTATCTCCTGCCCCGTATGACTTTTGTCTGCACAAGCTTCACTACCTCAGGGTCGTCGGACGAGGAGTCGATGTGAGCTGGCAGCAGAGACCCCGAGAACTTAAGTCGTACGGGTTTTCAGAAGGGACACATGAAAGGTATTGGCAATAGCCCAGCGTGGAGGGAGCTGGAGTCGGTATGCCACTGGGTTTACCTGCTCTAAGACTTTAAACGGCCCCAGGTACCTAGGAGCGAACTTGGCTGCCTGTACCCGTAGGTTGATATTCTTAGAGGACAGCCACACTAGGTCACCAGAGTCGAAAGATGGTGCAGGGCGGCGGTGCTCATCAGTTGTCATCTAGGATCGGGTGACGTAATGGGCATCGGAACCGGGATTCTGGGATGTTGTCGGTTATTGAGCAGGAACGGAGTCTGGCCAGAGAACTCGTGGACCGAGTTATTAATGGCAAATTCGGCCCAAGGAAGGTGGTTAGCCCAGTTATCGTGGTGCACGGAGATGAAGTGGCGGAGGTAAGTTACCAGAGTGTGATTGGGCCTCTCCACCAGTCCGTTGGTCTCGGGATGGTATGCGGTGGAGATGTTCAGCTCAATCTGCAAGAGTTTACTGAGTTCTCTAAAGAAGTGAGACTTGAACTGGGGACCCCGGTCGCTCACCACCTTGTCAGGCATGCCATGCAGCCTGAATACATGCCGAATGAACAAGGTGGCGAGGGTACGTGACATCGGGAGTCGTGGGATAGGCACCAAGTGGACCATCTTAGAAAAGTGATCCGTGATGACCCACACGACCCTGTGCCCTGCAGACTTGGGCAAGTCTGACAGGAAGTCCATCCCCACCACTTCCCAGGGACGATGCGGCACTGGCAGTGGGTGAAGTCTCTACCGGGACGGCTTATTCCATGCACACGACATACAGGCTCCCACATACTCCTATATGTCCTGGGCTAGTCTCGGCCACCAATAATGCCTGGCCACTAGGTCTCTGGTCCTTTTGACCCCGAAGTGGACCCCCGATTTTAGAGGCATGGGCCCACGATAGCACCTCTTCCTGTAGTTCAGGGGGAACGAGGGTCTTGCCAGGTGGCACCTGGACTAGAGAAGTGAGGGGGACCATTGTGAAGTATCAACCGGCTGTATTACAAAGGGCCGGTATGTTTTGCAGAAGCGTGGGTGCTCTGCAATGTGAAGTTGGCTGGGACCTGTGGTTCCACAGGATTGCATTACATGCAGAGCCATGGAAGGGTGTGTGATACTGATTACACACTCCTTACCACCTGTGGGTGTGGCTCCAGGGGTTAAAGCAATCCTGTCTCTGAACCTGGGTGGAGTGTGTCTAGGGCAGTCTAGAGAGAGACTGGCTCTAGACTTCCAGTGTGTGTGCTGGAGATGAGTGAGAGCAGAGCAGGGAGCTCTGGGTGTATCAGCCTGTGTGGAGGCTGAACACAGGGCTCTGAAATTGAGTCTGAGTTGAGACTGAGGTGAGTGCAGCTAGGCCAGGGCTGTAGGGCCGAATCTCTCTTGGAGGAGAGACAGACAGGGGTCTGCAGAGGACCCTTGGTGCTGGAAGGAACCTTGGCTAGAGCTGTACACTGGCAGGAGCCAGAGAGTGGGGAAGTTGCTAAAACTTCCACAATGGACTTATAATGGACTGGATGCCCACGGTACATGGATCGTTTATGTTAAGAGCAGTTTATGCTGAGAGTGTTTTTAAATAAACTGCCGGAATTTTTATAAAGAGACTGTGTACATATGTTGCTGAAGCTACCTCACACCGCTGCAAGCGAGTGGAACCCCCAGGTTGCGGGGTGCAACGTTACACCATCCTCAAGCTGTCCGGGGGTAGTATAAGACGAGGCTCCTCCTCGTCCTCCTCCAACACGACCATACAACGTGACAAGGCATTGGCCCGTACGTTCTTTTCTCCGGCCAGGTGGCGGATAATAAAGCAGAACCGGGAGAAGAACAGAGACCAACGAGCCTGCCTTGGGTTCAGGCGTTGTGCCGTCTGGAGGTATGTGAGGTTTTTATGGTCGGAAAATACCTCAAATGGATGCTTCGCACCCTCCAGGAGATGCCGCCACTCCTGGAATGCTAGTTTCATCGCCAGTAACTCCCTATCCCCTATGGAGTAATTCCTCTCGGCCGGAGAAAAGGTTTTTGAGAAAAAAAAGCACGGATGCTTCCTTCCCCGTTCGTCTTTCTGGTGCAGGACTGCACCTGCACCGACCGAAGAGGCGTCTACCTCCAGTAGAAAGGGTTTGGAGACGTCTGGACGATGAAGGATGGGAGCTCTGGAGAAGTGGGTTTTGAGAGTGTGAAATGCCTCTACCGTCTCCTGTGTCCATGCTTTGGGATTAGCGCCCTTGCGGGTAAGGGCAATGATGGGTGCTGCCACCATCGAGAAGTTGGGAATGAACTGGCGATAATTTATGAACCCCAAAAATCGCTGAATCACCTTCAGCGAGCAGGGCTCAGGCCAGTTCATCACTGTCTCCAACTTCCCCGGATCCATCGCTAACCCCTGACTGGACACGATATACCCCAGGAACGGCAAGGATTCACGTTCAAAAATGCACTTTTCCAGCTTAGTGTATAATGAATGGGTGCGGAGCCTCTTAAGCACCCGGATGACATCCCTCCGATGGGTGGCAAGATCGTGGGAAAAGATAAGGATGTCATCCAGGTATGCAACCACGGAAAGATACAAATCCCGGAAAATGTCATTCACGAAGTCCTGGAACACAGCGGGGGCACTGCAGAGTCCGAAGGGCATTACGAGATACTCGTAGTGACCGTCCCTGGTGTTAAAGTCAGTCTTCCACTCATCGCCCTCTCGGACTCGCACCAGATTATACGCCCCACATAGGTCCAGCTTTGTGAAGACCTTTACCCCGCGGAATCGATCAAACAACTCCGTAATAAGGGGGTATTTGTTCTTGATCGTTATGGTATTTAATACCCTGTAATCGATACAGGGGCGCAGATCCCCTTCCTTTTTCTGCACGTAAAAGAACCCTGCACCGGCTGGTGATATAGACTTGCGAATGAACCCTTTCGCCAGGCTGTCCTGGATATATTTGGTCATAGCCTCCGTCTCTGGAGCAGAGAGCGGATACACTCTGCCCCTAGGGGGCTCGGAGCCTGGCTTCAGGTCTATTCAGCAATCGTATGGCCGGTGGGGAGGAAGGGTATCTGCGGCCTTCTTGGAGAAGACGTCCCTGTAGGCCTCATAAGGTGCTGGTAAATCCGGTCCCCCTGTATTCCCTGAGGGCCCAACCGACCTAATGGTCAACCTAGAGGGAGAGGTAACGTCTAGAGTCCCCCCTCTGATGGAAAATAGACGCTGTCTTTTCCCGACGGTTTAGAACATCGGGTAGCTACGTGTCCCCTCTGCCCACAGGAAAAGCAGATGACAGAAGACCGAGAACCTGTGGTAGAGGAGACAGCTTTGGACACCTCCATTGACTCCGCGCAATCATCTACAGAGCTGGCTGAGAGACCTGTCTGGTGGAAGATAGGAGTCAGACGCTTTGTGAGCCGGGTAGACCTGGGTGCCGAAGAGACCTCGAGCCTCCGCTCCGCCTGGCGGATGTCAATGCAAGAGGCAACTTGAAACAAGGACTCTAAGGTGCCAGGCACCTCATGCGTGGCCAGTGCATCTTTGACAAACCCTGCCAGGCCCTCCCAGAACACAGGGACAAGGACCTTATCCGGCCAGTCCAGCTCTGCGGCAAGGGTCCTAAAGTGTACCGCAAAGTCCGCGACTGAAGCGGACCCTTGCCGAAGCCGTAGGAGGCGCAGCGCGGAGTCGTGGGTGACTTGAGGCCCGAGGAACACCATTCTCATGGCCCCAAGATAAGCTGCTAGGTTATTCACCACCCGATCTCCGCACTCCCACAACGGCATGGACCACTTCAGCGCTCTCCCTGTGAGCAGTGACTGGACGAAGGCTACTTTCGCCTTCTCGGTATCGTAATGAGTCGCGGACAGCTCTAAGTAGGTGGTGACCTGGTTTATGAAACCACGGCACTTGGAGCTGTCCCCATTAAAGCTCTCTGGAAGGGCAAGGCGAGGTGACCTTCCACCCAATAGCACAGCCTGGGTAGCCGCCTGGGTGGCGACTGTCGTTAGAGCAGTCTTATCGGAGGAAGACTGCTCCACTGCTGCCAATCGTGACTCTAACTGCTGCACATAACGCAGCTACTGCTGCTGCTCTTCAGCCATAGCCAGACCTTTGGCGCAACCGTACTGTTATGAGGGGGACCCGGGAAAGCGTGCCAAGATGGTATATGGACAGCTTCCGCCGGTCAAGGTCCACTGTGCGGTGTAGGGGACCGCTGCTATGGTTGGTGAAGAGTGAGCGGGTTGCTGCTAGCAATCGTCTGTTTACGTCACAGACAATCTGCGTACACCGCCCCGCCCTAACCCTTGAGGGTTGTATGGCACGGGGCTCACAGCCAGAGGTACCCATGCACGTGTGCCAGCGGAAGTCACGGGAGTATGGCACGAGGGTAGCACAGAGGTGCCCACGCACGTGTGCTTCAAGAACCAGGTGAGTCTGGCGGAGACTCGAGGAGCTCACCTGGGGCAGGAACAGGGCCTGCTAAACGAGGTACTGCCGGAGCAGCAAGGGCAAAGCCCACAAGAAGACAACAAGTGCCTGTACAGCGGCGTAGCAGCACACTGCCAGTCATCCAACAATAGAGAACGGTCGCGCACCGCCATATTGGCAGGGGGAGCTTTTAAGGAGGCGTAGCTCCACCCAAGGGCAGGCGCGAGGCGGAGATGACGGTCTTAACCCAATCAGGGTCCACGACGTCCCAGCCCGGCCAGTCAGGATTCACCATGTCACTAACCTCGTCATCAAGCCGTGTGACATCAGTGGGCGAATCAGGACATTCCACGCAGTGCTCATGCTCACCCTCTTGGATATAGAGGCGGGATCCTCAGTTTCACAATGTGCAGAGATAACGGAAGTCTCGCTGTTTCCCTGAGCAGCTAACCTCTGCACACTGCCCATCCTCTCAGACCTTTGGTGCTGCTGAGCAGGAGGGCTCGCAGCAGGCAAGGAATGGGAGACTGCTTCACTCCTTGCAACAGGGTAACCACTAGGTGTCACCCTTCTGCTGCCTCTCTGAGCAGGTATCTCCTGCACACTGCGCAGTCTCCCAGACCTTCAGCGCTGCTGAGCAGGGGGGCTTGTGGCAGGCAAGGAATGGGAGACCGCATCATTCCTTGCAACTGGAGAGCCACGAGGTGTAACAGGGATGCCTGCATTATACATGGAGCATGGGGGGCTACCTGCGTTATACATGGAGCATGGGGGGCTACCTGCATTATACATGGAGCATGGGGGGGGGCTGCCTGCAATATACATGGAGCATGGGGGGGGCTGCCTGCAATATACATGGAGCATGGGGGGGGGCTGGCTGCAATATACATGGAGCATGGGCTGGCTGCATTATACATGGAGTATGGGGGGCTGGCTGCATTATACAACATGTTGGACACTTTATACATGGACTATATGGGGGCATTATACATGGAGGAGTATGGGGCTGCATAACACAATATGAATGCATTAGGAGGCTGCATTATAATACCTATAGGACTATTGGGGTGCATTCTAAAACATGGAGGACTATGTGGTGCAGTATAATGTATGAAGTACTATGGGGTGCATTCTAATATATGGAAAACTATGGAGTGAATTATAATATAGAACTATGGGTGAATTATAATACATGGACAACTTTGGTAAATTCATTACAATAATTGGAGGGCTATGAGGGCTACTTTATACATGGAGGACCATGGGGTGAATTATAATACATGGAGAACTATGAGAAATGCATTATAATACATGGAGGACTATGTAGCTGCATTCTAATATATGAAGGGTTTTGTGGGACCCTTTATACTTTATGGAAGGCTATGCGGGGGTCATTATTGTATTTGGAGAACTATATACAAGGGGGACAAAGATACAAGCATGTGATGGGAATGTTTTGTGCTGAGGGAAAAAGGATCTTTCCCTCAGCACCCAGCTTTCCCATGCTCTGCTATATGTCTTCTCTCAGCACCCAGCTTTACCATGCTCTGATATGGGAAATCTGGGTTTCTGAGGGAAAGATGTATAGCAGAGCATGGGGAAGCTGGGTGCCGAGGACAAAATGGATATCAGAACATAGGAAAGCTGAGTGCTGATAGAGGGATTTTAGATCATGGGAAATCTGTATGCTGAGGGTAAGAGCCAAGTATCAGTATCATTATCCCGTACCCCAAGTGTCAGTGCCATTGTCACGTACCTTAAGTGTCGGTGTACCTGGAGGGGGGCCCAGGTCCGAACTTTGCACCGGGGCCCATCAAACTCTAGTTACGCCACTGGTAATAGTCCCTGTGTTAACATTCCCACAACCCGTGGAAGAACCAGAACGGGAAAGGCTTACTGACATTGCACCCACTCCAGCACCTAGAGTAGTGCCTGTACCCTTGCCACGCACACGTAGGGTCCTACCAGCAATACCTAACACTGAGGGCGAGGAACCTGTAGAGAATGTTGCCATGCCGCGAGAAAGAGATGAGGGTCCAGAGTTAAGGAGATCGACCTGTGCTAACTTTGGTCAACCTCCACGGAGGTACAGAGAAGAGTGTTGAAACATGTTGGAAAATGCTAGTAGTTTAACGATGCCATAGAATTGTTAGGTATCGGTGTTTTCGTTTGTTGTTTTCCACAGATTATTGTTTTTCATATGGAAACGTTAATAAATAAGTCCTTAATTAACAAAGTTTTAATGAACAGAGTGAAAATTACCAGATTTTCTAGAAAATTGGTAAAGTATGTACACCCGATACATGGACTCCGTTAAAGTTTTATCTATAGTAAATATGGAACATGGTCACAGGACTGGCGTGACCAACACGAACTAGTGTATTGTATATAGTCGTACCTCCTGTGCCCACCAGAGTCGTCTAACACAACTAACGGGACCTTAACCTGGTCACGGACCTACCATACGTTTACAGGGGTTCAGGTTGTTCGGGTGGCAGATTAACAGGATCCAGGACATTGGGACTGGACTGTCGTGGGTAGAGGCTGCAACGGAGCAGGTTGAGTCTCCGCTACCACTGAAACCAGTAGCGTCCCACCGTTGAGGAGATGAACTCTTTAAAATTATAGTAACTTTTAAGTGACAAGCCTCCCCTGCGTGGGATGAAAACGCAAATAAAAATGTTAACCCTTTTTACTTTATTCTACAGTTAAAATAAATAAATAAACCTCTGATGTCCTGTAGCTTGGGGACGAGCTACGTTTAACCAAGGGGGAATGTGACGCCCTGGCCTAACAGGGCGTCACAGGGTATTGTGCAATCTGCCCTTCTGTACAATATCCACCTCCTCCTTGGTTACGGATCCCTGATCCTGGTGTTGCTAAGAACAAGCTAATCAAAATCCTAGGAACACGCTGCACCACACCCACCAGACACACCAGTGGCTGACCTGAAGGGAATAGGGTCGCCCACTTGGGAGGGAGATCAGGAGTGTCAGGAGACAGTGAGTTGCAGAGTGACTCTCAAGAGGAGAGTTCACAGGAGAGTGTAGTGTTGGTGTTGAAAGTGAGAGGAGGTCAGGAGCTGGGCTGCTTGAGTTACTAGGTGGCAGACGTTGGTCTGAGCCTGGTAGGAGCTGGACCCTGGTCGCAGGGGGATCATGACAAGGGGCACGGACTGTTGAGGAGGACAGCCGGCGGCCTTGTGCCATCACCGGGCAGGGGCCATTGCACAACGGGGTACGTGGACCCTAGGTCAGGAATGAGCTTCAGGCATCTTGCCAATTTACCCGATGAGGACGGAGCCTTCAAGATCCATTCTCCACCAGCTCCAAAATCGGGATACTAGCGCAACGAGGGGGATAGGCCTTTCCCAATACATAGTCCACAAAATCGCAAGCGTGAACCCTGAAAACAAGCTCATCCAGTTAGCCACACTGGTGAGCGGGACCCGATAGTTTTATGCTAGGGGGACCAGTTAGAAGAAAGGTGCCACGGAAAAGGCCACAGGCTAACAAGCAACACCAACGGGCAAGGGATCCAGGCGTGCTCCCTCCCTGCTGCAGCGATATCAAGAACTTTGGTTTACCACGGTTGTCGGTGTCAGCGTTATTGGACTAAGTGAGTACTAAAGGGATCCCTGACCATGCCAACGGCACCTTCCCATCACCAAACCGAGTCCCGGGGCATCCCCCCTACCCGTGGAAGGGTTAAACATCTGGCTGCCCGCACCATCGCCACCGGGTACTCCCCATTGCAGCGGTGGTACTCCATCTTACCACTCACCACGGGTGGCGTCACGAACTGTCCATACAATCCCCTCTACATAACCCCCTTTATTCCGAGTGGCCGCGTGACCCCGACCCCCGGGGCCGGAGATCCCCTCGAGCCACCGAAGATCCGGATTAGAGCAGCGGCGGCGGGCTGCTGACGCGGGGGCAACACACTGCGTTCAAAAAAGCAATGTGCGCACTAATTATGCACAATCTACATAGATTGTGCAGGGGAGACAGGACGCATGCATTTACGCTACAGTGCAATACGCAGCGTAAATGCATGCAATTGAGCAACGTGCGCACGAGCCCTTATATGCATTTTGTGATGTGTTTTCCCTGATATTTGATACATGTTGTGAACCCGGGTCTTTAATACTATTTTAATACTACAGAAAAGCTTTGATTCTGTGCTTAAAGGGAAGGTGTCGCAGTTTTTTATCTCTGTATTAAAAATAGTGATTATGATATCAAGTATTTTTAATACAAAATTAAAATCATTGCTTATTTAGTTTTTATTTCATTCTAATTTTACTGGAGGCACTGGGTGTTACCATAGCCGCAAGCAGCCTGCTGCGGTTCCTGTTGCGTCCAGGCGCCGGCTGCCGTTCTTGGCCCTGCCTTTTGTTGTCCAGTTGGCTGCTCCTTCCACCACGTCTAAGTGTGGAGAGGCAGCTAGTGCGCATTCGCGCGCCAATTTACTCCAGCCAGAGTCTAAGCCCGGTGTTTTGCCTAGTGAGCATGCTCAGCCTGATTGTGTCATTTCTGAGACTAAGTCCTCAGTTCAGGCTACTGAGCATGCTCCTACAATTAATCCTAACAGCCTCTTTGCATAGGTACTTGGACTTCGTGCTGTGTCTAAGTTCTGGGATGTGCCAACTGAGCATGCTCAGGCAGATAGTCTGATTTCTGAGACTGTTGTTCAGGCTACTGAGCATGCTCAGGCACTTAGTGCATCAGAGGCTAGGTCCGGTAAGGACCTCACTGAGCATGTCCGTGAGGTGGCAGGCCCTGATAGGGCAGAGGGTGTCAGGTGTCCTGATGACGTGGCCACTCCGGACTGGCTCGCAGAGGCCCGCCGCTATGATCTGGCACCTCACCATTGGTCGTCAGATGATGACTGTAAAGTGTTTGGGGCGTGGCTGCCATGAGGTCATCAATGACGTGGCGGTTCCGGATAGGCCGCTGGTGACGTCGCTGATGATATGGCACTCTGCTATTGGACCTTGGTGGTTCCACTCTGGGTTTGGTGCGGATCTAGGTTATAAAAGGGGCTGGAGACAACATGGAGGTGCGCAGTCTTCACTCATATTCACTTAGAATTCATGGTGGCATAAGCCTTGTTGGAAGCGGTAGGTAGGGCTAGGCGAACGGTGCCTGTCACGCCAAGATCCGTGGCTCAGCACATGAGGGTCAGGTTCCGTGCTTCCTTGCTACTGTTGCTGTTGTGCTATAGCAGTCCAGTGGCGTTAACTGGGCTGCGGCTGCTGCGTCACCTGTCCAGTTGTGCCTCCTACGCACATGGAGAGCATTCCTGCTGCGTCACCTGTCTGAGAATGCCCTCTACGCCCACGGACAACGTACCTGTTCGGTTGTGCCTCCTATGCGCACGGACAGCATACCTCAGGACCCCTGTGGAATTAACAGGGTGTTCCAGGATTGGGTGTGTGAACCTATTATCCTCCTTGGTTTCCCAGTCAACGCTACTGGTGTGATCCCTTGGCCTAACGTGTCCTCTACACACGTGGCCATTCGAGTAGTGACCAGAAACGCTAATTGAAGGACCGCTCGGCCTGTCGTGTCTGACACACGTGGCCGACAGGGCGCTGTCGCAGCGGTCTTCTCGGTCAACGCTACCTGGTCACCATCCGGCCTGACGTGTTCCCTGCACACGTGGTCGCGGTTGTGTCAATTCCACCGAAACGCTAACTTGGTTGTCGTCCGGTCTGACATGTCACTACACACGTGACCGGTTCCCTGGGTTATCTCAGAGCCATCCAGCTCTAGTCTCCGCCTAACCCATAGAGTGCCAGCAGCTCCATTACCATCTGGAGCACGGTGGGCCCCGACTGGCGATTGGGATATTTACCCCCTGGTCCTAATCTACCGGTTCCCCCGCAACACTGGGGGCTGCCATGCTTGATTTGCTGTGTGTGTAACGACAGTTACTTACTCCTTTACGGCAGCCCCTGTACAAATGTGACGCTCTGGACTAGCCAGGTAGTCACAGGTAGACCCCCGCATCACACCTGTCCCCCAATAAGGTAACACCAGCCAACCAAAAAAACCTAGTCACCTCCCTCATAGCTTAATGGACACCAGGGGGGCGGATCCAGGCAGTTGGCCACGCCCACCGAGGGGTCCAGAGGGCCTGAGGCAGGAAAAGAGTAGTCAGTTCTAGTCAGCACAGTAGTGAGGAGTGAAGGAGTCTGACAGGTGCTGGGGTTGGAGCCCGGGCACCTTTGGCTAGGAGGCAGACAGTGGCCTATGGCCTAGCCTGCAGGAGCCAGGAAGACAGCTCGGTGGAACCGTTGTGGACCGGGACACGGTAGTGGCCCGCCGGTACCGACCCGGGGAACCGACTCGGAAACCGGAGCACACAGGGGGGTACTCAGACCCTGAAACGAGGTCCAGAATCCACTGGACTGAGTTAATTGATTGATTGCGGTCTGGGCTATAGGTCCTTTCCCATCCAAGTCCCGACTGAAGACAACAGCCCACCAAGGGGATAGAAAGCCACCGCACAGGCAGAGAGATCAGACGGACCAGCGTCTGCGGGCAAAAGGGCTCTCCCGACATACACACAGCCGGGGAGAGGACTCCCGTCGCTGAAGCGCATATAGCCCAAATACACTACATGGTGCAGGAGAAAGGCCAAGACCACCGAACCAGGTGGGGGACTAGACGCAGCCGGCTGCGGGCACTGACCACCATCAACTTTGTTTACTAGAGACTTGTGTGTGTCAATAACAGTGAGTACAACAGTGCCATCCGGCTGCGCACCGCCCAGCTACTAACACCCAACGGGTCCCAGGCCACCATCCCTGCCCACGGAGGGGTTAACATCTTGCTGCATAAACATCTCCCCCGGGTGCCCCGTAACTGCAGTGGTGGTGTCTACCTTCACCACATCCCGTGGGTGGTGTCACGAACTCAAGCGCGGCTTCGGCTGTGCACCTACCTAATACCCCCACCAAAAAACACCAGCATCCCTTTCAGACCGAAGTGACCCCGGGTCCGGAGGCGCTCGAGCCACCCACCAACGAGCCCAGATCCGAGCGGCTCGGCTGCAGCCGAGCGCGGGGCGGTACACATAGACTCTGGTACACATAGACTCTGATAGTCGGAATCCGACTCCTAGGCTTATTACAGGAGAGCTCATTGCTGTGAAATGGACGCGCCATCTTTCTGCAGCTCATAGCGGTCATGCTGTGTGCTGAACTTTTCCCCCTGTCACCCGTTCGGCCTGTGTGAGTAGTGTACTGGTGCCCCTCCCCCCTGCCACCGATGCTACTATCTCCAATGACACCCCCACGCTCTCCCCTCATGGCTTGTCACCTGTCGGCCTGTGTGAGTAGTGTACGGCCCCCCTCCTTCCCCGGCCGCAGCGAGCGTGCTTGTGCTTGTGCTTGTGTGTGTGTGTGTGTGTGTGTGTGCACGTGTGCATGTGGCAGAGCATTTTGTGTGTGTGCGTGGCAAAGCATTGTGTATGCGTGCATGTGGTAGAGCATTTTGTGCATGCATGTGGCAGAGCATTTTGTGCGTGCGTGTAGCAGAGCATTTTGTGTGTGCGTGCATGACAGAGCATCGTGCATGCATGGCAGAGCATTGTGTGTGTGTGCGTGCATGTGGCAGAGCATTTTTTGCGTGTGGCAGAGCATTTTGTGTGTGCGTGTGGCAGAGCATTGTGTGTGCGTGCCTGGCAGAGCATTGTCTGTGCGTGCGTGCATGGGTCAGAGCATTTTGTGTGTGCGTGCATGGGTCACAGCATTTTGTGCGTGCGTGTGGCAGTGCATTGTGTGTGCGTGCGTGGCAGTGCATTGTGTATGTGTGTGCGTGACAGTGCATTGTGTGCATGCATGTGGCAGAGCATTTTGTGCGTGCATTTTGTCCGTGCATGTGGCAGAGCATTTTGTGTGCGTGCGTGGCAGTGCATTGTGTGTCCGTGCGTGGCAGAGCATTGTGTCAGCGTGCATGTGGCAGAGCATTGTGTGTGTGCGTGGCAGAGCATTGTGTGTGTGTAGCAGAGCATTGTGTGTGTGTGGCAGAGCATTGTGTCAGTGTGCATGGCAGAGCATTGTGTATGTGTGTGTGTGGCAGAGCATTATGTGTGCATGCGTGGCAGAGCATTGCGGGTGTGTGGCAGAGCATTTCAGGTGGTCGTGCATGCAGAGCATTGCACAGTCATGGTGCTCGGTCACAAACAGTATATACACAGTGTTCACACGGTATATAGTATACACACACAGTATATAGAATATACACACAATACACGGTATATAGTATATACACACGCTGGCTCCGCCTCCCTTATGCTGCTTGGTCACACACAGTATATACACAGTGTACACACTGTACATAGTATATACACACAGTGTATAGTATATGCACACAGTACATGGTATATAGTATATACACACGCTGGCTCCCCCTCCTTCATGCTGCTCGGTCACACACACAGTATATACACAGTGTACACACAGTATATAGTATATACACTCAATACACGGTATATAGTATATACACACACGCTGGCTTCTCCTCCTTCATGCTGCCCGGTCACACACACACGGTATATAGTATATACACACAGTATATAGTATATACACTCAATACACGATATATATTATATACACACGCTGACTCCGACTCCCTCATACTGCTCGGTCACACAGTATATACACAGTGTACACACGGTAAATAGTATATACACACAGTACATGGTATATACTATATACACATGCTGGCTCCACCTCCCTCATCCTGCTCTGTCACATACAAAGTGTATATACACAGTGTTCATATATAGTATATACACACAGTATATAGTATATACACACAGTACACCGTATATATTATATACATGCGGTGGCTCCGCCTCCTTCATGCTGCTCGGTCACACACACAGTATATATACAGTGTACACACTATATATAGTATATACACACAGTATATAATATATACACACAGTAGTATATACACACAGTACACGGTATATATTATATACACGGTGGCTCCACCTCCTGCATGCTGCTCAGTCAAACACATAGTATATATGTCGCGGGCGGGGAGGACGCCGTCGCTGCTGCGCTCTCGCAAACTCTCGGGTCCGGCGCTACTGCGGCTGCTCGGTAGCTTGAACGGTGGGCCGGATCCGGGGACTCAAGCGGCGCTCCTCGCCCCTGAGTGAAAGGAGTGGTTCGTTTGGGGAATTTAGTCCGTGACGCCACCCACGGGTCGTAGTGAAGATAGGCACCACCGCTGCTGGTGACGGGGATCCCAGAAGCGATGGTAGGGAGCAGCTGGGATGTTGTTTTCCCCCTCCGTGGGTAGGGGTCGGTGGTCCCGGGGCCCGGTGATGTGACGGGGAGGCAGGGTCGGTGAGGTGCAGGGTTGCAGGGGCAGCGCGGCGCGGTGCCGGATGGCACGGGTGTACTCACTCAGCAAGAAAGGTACAAAGTCCTCGGTAAACCAAACGGCTGGATGGATGGGTCCCACAGCCGGCTGCAGTGTCTCTCCCCGGACAGGTGATGGTTTCTGTCTTTCCCTGCACCTTGATGTTCTTCTGCTGACTACTATGGATTCCCAACGGTAGTCCGCTCCCCAGTGTATGGGTACCGGAGGAGCCCGTTTGCCCGCAGGCGCTGGCCCTTGGGTCTCTAGCCTTAGGCGGTAGCTGTATACCCTCACAGTGTGGGCGGTTGCCTTTTATCGGGTCTTGGCTGTTAGGAAACCCCTGGGGTTCCGGTCACACTCAGATTTGACTATTGTCGGCGGCTCCAAGCCTGGTCGGGGTCCGATGGCCCTGCCTGTGTATGCTGGCTTCACTTCGCTCCCCGGTCGGTACCGGCGGGCCGTCGCCCATCCCCGGTCATACGGTTCCGCGTTGCTCCACCACTCCTGCAGACGGCCACCACCGTCTGCCAACCTTGCTGTCAGTGCCTGGGCCACAAACCCAGACACTCAAGTGCTTGCTCCTCTCACTTCAAACTCCAAACTCTAACTCCACCAAACTCTAACTGACACTTTTCCCGCCTCCAGGCCTGTGAACTCCTCGGTGGGTGGGACCAACCGCTTGGCTCCGCCCCACCTGGTGTGGACATCAGACCCTAGAGGGAGGCAACAAGGATTTTTGTTTGGCTAATGTTACTGTCTAATGGGGGGTGGGGGTGTGTGAGTGTTACCTGTGACGACCTGGCTAGTCCAGGGCGCCACATACACAGTGTACACATAGTATATAGTATATACACTCAGTAAATGGTATATATTATATACACACACTGTCTCCGCCTCCCTCATGCTGCTCGGTCACACACAGTATATACACAGTGTACACACTGTATATAATATATACACACAGTATATAGTATATACACACAGTACACGGTATATATTATATACACACGGTGTCTTCGCCTTCAACATGCTGCTCGGTCACACACACAGAATATACACAGTGTTCATACGGTATATAGTATATACACACAGTACATGGTATACAGTATATACACATGCTGGCTCCTCTGCCCTCATGCTGGGTGCTCGGTCACACACACAGTATATACACCGCGTCCGTCCGTGTGGCAGAGCATTGTGGGCGTGCATGTGGCAGAATGTTGCATGTGTGCGTGCATGCGGCAGAGCATTGCTGGACCGAGGCGTGCAGAGCGTTATGTGGGGAGCACTATGCAGCTGTCCTTGGTGACACTTTAGACATTTGTGGTCACCAACAAAATGGCTCTGCACTGTGTCCCTACATTTCATTCTCTCTTATCTGTTGTAAACACTCAGATTAGGAGGGAGGGCTGTGACATCACAGACAGGAGAGTAGATTCTGCCCACTTTACTGCAGCTGTAATCCAGGTTTTTTCTACAGTGGGATTTCTGTAGGATTTCAGCAGCTGCTCCCCCTAGTGTTTAACAGTGGAAAATATCAAACTTTTTTTTTTTTTTTTTTTTTTATATTTTGCTCAATTAAAAACAAATAATATTTAAACAAAACATTAATACTTTACATTTTTTCAGTTATTGAATTTTTTTTTTGGGCACAACACCTTCCCTTTAAAAATGCAATAGCATTTTATTTGCCTGCAATTTTTTCAGGCTCCTCATAGAAGCTAATAGAGGAAAAACAAACACTAAAACTGCACAGTTCAGCCGCATCTTTTTCTGAAATTACATCCACTTTGCTTGGACATTTAGTCCGTGTTCACATGTAGCTAAATGTTGAGTTTTTTTCTGCTGCTTTTTTTTTTGCACAGAAATTCTGCTGATTTGCTGAAGCAAAGTGCATGTGATTTCATGAAAAGATGGTGCTGAACTCTGCTGTTTTGGTGTTTTTTTTTTTCCATAGAGGTTTCTCTGTGGAGCCTAAAAAATGCAGGAACAAACTGCAGTTACTTTTTTAAGTGCAGAATCAAAGCTTTTCTGTAGTATAAAAACACTTAAAAATGTGGCTTCACATCTGCACCAAAAATGCATGAAGTAATGGGGAAAATACATAAGAATGCAGCAAAGATGCAATAATCAGAGAAGATTGTTATTGTGTAGTTTGGTGTGGACAGCGACAGAAAACAAAAAACACCGGATTTATGCAGCATGTGAACATGGCCTTACAGACAGAAAAAACCTTCATATAGTAAGCTACATAACGGTATGCTCACAAAAGCGTATGAATTCGACGACTATAATGCGAGAAGATCTCGTATTGCACTCAGACCAATGTTATTTAATGAGGGAGAGTATATGGTAAGCTTTTTTCTCAGTCGCAGCATGGTGCAATTGTCAGCGAGAGCCATGTCACCCACATCCATACAAGTCTATGGGTGCGAGTGAAACATCGAACTGCAGTCGGATGATATCTGAATGCAGTGTGATAATCACATCAGCTGACAATGGAGGAGATGGGGAGATTAATTCCTCCCTCTCCTCCGCAGCGCTCGCCACCTCCTCCGCAGCACAGCACCACAACGGGAGCCGAACGTCATTAACATATTGCATCCGATGCACTCGTATCGGATGACATACGATCATGTGAATCCAGCCTAAACATAAAGTTCTGGCTGCTATGACTATGACATCAGCTGAATGTTCCTCACAGCAAAATGGGTATTGTTTGGGGATGTGGCTAGGGGGCGTAGTCAAAATGTGTCCCTCTTTCTATTCTTTTAGAGTTGGGAGGTATAATATAGCTTGCCTTTTAGGCTGTGTGCACACGTTGCGTTTTTTCCTGCGTTTCAGCAGCGTTTTCATGCCAAATTGTATGCGTTTTGATTTCCAGGCATAGTCTATGGAAATTAGGGCTTTCTTGTGTGCACAATGCTTTTAAAAACGCAGCGTTTTAGGTGCGTAAATCTAATCTGAATCTCTGCGTTTGAAGAAGCAACATGTCAATTGCCATTTTTGCAGCGTTCTACACCCATTGAAATCAATGAGTTGTAGAAAAACACTGCCAAAATGTTAAGCAGTGCGTTTGCACTTCATTATTGTTGCGATCCGCATGTTTTTTTTAACATAACAAAGGCAGGTCTTTCGTCTTTCTCTCTCTGTCGGTCAGTCTGTCGGTTGGTCTCTCTCTCTCTATGTCTCTATCTCTCTCTCTGTCCATATCGGTCTCTCCCTCCCACCCCCTCTCTCATACTCACCAATCCATGATCACCAGGGCGGCTTCTCTTTTGAAAATGCCGGCCGCTCATTAATCCATCACGTATTACCTGCTTCCCCCGCCCACCGGCGTCTATGATTGGTTGCAGTCAGACACGCCCCCACACTGAGTGACACCTGTCTCACTGCAACCAGTCACAGCCGCCGGTGGGCGTGTCTATATCAAGCAGTAAAAAAAAAAAATAGAAAAATAAACAATGCGCGGTCCCCCCAAATTTGGATACCAGCCAGGATAAAGCCACACGGCTGAAGGCTGGTATTCTCAGGATGGGGAGCTCCATGTTATGGGGAGGCCCTCAGCCTAACAATATCATCCAGCAACCGCCCAGAATTGCCGCATCCATTAGATGCGACAGTCCAGGGACTTTACCCGGCTCATCCCGAATTGCCTTGGTGCCGTGGCCAACGGTGTAATAAGGAGTTAATGGCAGCAGCCCAAAGCTGCCACTAAGTCCTAGGTTAATCATGGCAGGCGTCTCCCCGAGATACCTTCCATGATTAACCTGTAAGTTAAAAAAAATAAACACACACATCCAACAAATCCTTTATTTGGAATGAAAGACAAAAAAAACCCTGTTTCACCACTTTATTAACCATTCAAAAACAACTCCAGGTCCGACGTAATCCACGCAAGGTCCTACGACGCTTTCAGCTCTGCTACATCGGAAGCTGACAGGAGTGGCAGTAGAACACCGCCGCTCCTGTGAGCTCCATGCAGCAACTGAAGTGAGTCGCGCGATCAGCTGTGCTGTCACTGAGGTTACTCGCAGCCACCGCTCTCCGGTGGAGGACTGCAGCTGTGGCCGCGAGTAACCTGAGTGAAAGCACAGCTGATCGCGTGGCTCACTGCAGCCACTCATCACTCAGGGGATTTGCGATCACAGGTGAGTCCTTCACGTGTGACCGCAAATCAGGCCGCGGCACACGCAGAGACGCGCAATCAGAATGAAGTGTCACTGTCTCGCAGCCAGCCATGCTCTTTTTGACAGTGCGGTCCCACTCGGCTTTGCTGCAAGTCTATGGGGATGCTGCAGAGCCGAGTGGGACCACACTGTGAAAAATGTGCATTCTGGATGCTTTTCCCACGCTGTCTATGGCAGAGCAAGCATCCAGAATGCATGAATTCTCCAGGAATGTGCGCACGTTGCGTTATGCCGAATACGTCTCAGATTGCAGCTTTTTCAGCTGCGTTCTGAGACGCACAGGCAGTGACTTACATGCTGCGGAATAGAATGCAACGTGCTCACATGGCCTTAATCTGTTTTGGGTTCATTTATTTGAAGATCAGCACAGTCACACTTAACATATTGAGTTGAATGACTAAGTTTGCTTTCTGGATGTTTTAATGTATTTACCACAAGGTACTGCTTTTCCCATAAAAATTCACATTTTTAATGGGTCCCCTACCAGCGAAACATATTATTTAATTGCTATTAGATCAAATCCATCTCTAGCTCGTTTTTAAGAGGAAAAAAAACAGCATTATCTGTCTTGTAATATTCTGAATATTAGCTCATGCATTTGTAATCAATGTCTTTTACAGAACTAATGTCTGCTTTACACGAGTCTACCGATCGTGCGATTTCACGATCGATCGTACCCGCCCCCGTCGTTTGTGCGTCACGGGCAAATCGCTGCCCGTGTCGCACAAAGTCGTGAAACCCCCGTCACATGTACTTACCTGCTGAGCAACGTCGCTGTGGGCGGCGAACATACTCTTCCTGAAGGGGGAGGGACTTTTGGCATCACAGCGTCACACAGCCGCCGGCCAATAGAAGTGGAGGGGCGGAGATGAGCGGGACATAAACATCCTGCCCACCTCCTTCCTTCCGCATAGCCGGTAAGCTGAATTCCGGATGCTAGTAAGCTGAGTTCATCGTTCCCGGTGTGTCACACGGAGCGATGTGTGCTGCCCCGGGTACGATGAACAACCGGCGCCATTTTAAATAAACAATATTTTGAAACTGAGCGACCAGTACACGACTCACGATTTGTGAGCGATATTGCGCCGCTCAGAGGTGTCACACGAGACGATGTCGTGAACGATGCCGGATGTGCGTCACGAAAACCGTTACCCCGACGATGCATTGCACGATAGCTCGTCTCGTGTAAAGCACCTGCAAGAGTAAACTCAAAAAATACTAGTTCATGTTTGTCTTTTAGATTTGCAGTAGCTCCTAAAAGCAATATTATACAAATATTTCAATAGAAAATTGTTGATTTCCCCCCCCCCCTATTTTTACCATTTGTAGCTTAAAGGGAATCTGTCACCAGGTTTTTGCTCCCCCATCTGAGAGTAGCCTAATGTAGAGATAGAGACTTTGCTTCTAGCGATGTGTCACGTACTTTACTGGGCGTTGCATTCTTTGAATACTGAGCTCTGTATATACCCATCCAGATCACTGATTTACAGCTTCCTATGTACACTGTACAGCTCTTTTAACATATAAAAGCAAAGTTATGTTTTTGTAGCACCCACAGGGGAAGGGGTTAACTTTACTCGTCGCCAGGCTTGTGATTTCGGGTCTGGGGATCGTCTGCCCGGCTTCGTGGCCCCGAGGCATATACAGTCATTTGAAAAAGTTTGGGCACCCCTATTAATGTTAACCTTTTTTCTTCATAACAATTTGGGTTTTTGCATTAGCTATTTCAGTATTTCAGTTTCATATATCTAATAACTGATGGACTGAGTAATATTTCTGGATTGAAATGAGGTTTACTGTACTAACAGAAAATGTACAATCCGCATTTAAACAAAATTTGACCGGTGCAAAAATATGGGCACCTCAACATAAAAGTGATATTAATATTTTGTAGATCCTCCTTTTGCAAAAATAACAGCCTCTAGTCGCTTCCTGTAGCTTTTAATGAGTTCCTGGATCCTGGATGAAGGTATATTTGACCATTCCTGTTTACAAAACAATTCCAGTTCAGTTAAGTTTGATGAATGCCTGAGTAGATTTGGAGCGGTGTTTTGGATCATTGTCTTGCTGAAATATCCATCCCCTGCGTAACTTCAACTTCGTCACTGATTCTTGCACATTATTGTCAAGAATCTGCTGATACTGAGTTGAATCCATGCGACCCTCAACTTTAACAAAATTCCCGGTGCCGGAATTGGCCACACAGCCCCAAAGCATGATGAAACCTCCACCAAATTTTACTGTGGGTAGCAAGTGCTTTTCTTGGAATGTCGTGTTTTTTTGCCTCCATGCATAAGCCTTTATTTATGACCAAACAACTCAATCTTTGTTTCATCAGTCCACATGACCTTCTTCCAAAATGTAACTGGCTTGTCCAAATGTGCTTTTGCATACCTCAGGCGACTTTGTTTGTGGCGTGCTTGCAGAAACGGCTTCTTTCGCATCACTCTTCCATACAGCTTCTCCTTGTGCAAAGTGTGCTGTATTGTTGACTGATGCACATTGACACCATCTGCAGCAAGATGAAGCTGCAGGTCTTTGGAGGTGGTCTGTGGATTGTCCTTGACTGTTCTCAGCATTCTTCTTCTCTGCCTTTCTGATATTTTTCTTGGCCTGCCTCTTCTAGACGTAACAAGAACTGTACCTGTGTGCTTCCATTTCCTTACTATGTTCCTCACAGTGTAAATTGACAGTTTAAATCTCTGAGACAACTTTTTGTATCCTTCCCCTGAACAACTATGTTGAATAATCTTTGTTTTCAGATCATTTGAGAGTTGTTTTGAGGAGCCCATGATGCCACACTTCATATGAGATTCAAATAGGAGAACAACTTGCAAGTGGCCACCTTAAATACCTTTTCTCATGATTGGATACACCTGCCTATGAAGGTCAAAGCTCAATGAGGTTACAAAACCAATTTAGTGCTTTAGTAAGTCAGTAAAAAGTAGTTAGGAGTGTTCAAATCAAGAAATTGATAAGGGTGCCCATACTTTTGCACCGCCCAAATTTTGTTTAAATGCGGATTGCACATTTTCTGTTAGTACAATAAACTTCATTTCAATCCAGAAATATTACTCAGTCCATCAGTTATTAGATATATGAAACTGAAATAGCTGTTGCAAAAACCCAAATTGTTATAAAGAAAAAAGGTTAACATTAATAGGGGTGCCCAAACTTTTTAATATGACTGTAATAAAAAGGGGGAGATGAATGATGATGGAATAGTAGTTTGTCTCGTGACGCCACCTGTGGTACGTGGCCAGTGATTAGCCGCTGCTGCAGGTTCTGTCCTCTGGGGCTGGTGGTATCCCAGCAAGGATGGTTCTGCTCCCCACAGCTGGAGTGGACCCCAGGGAGGATAATAGGGATGATAGTTGGCCATTGGGGCCGGAATGCGGCGTGACGGCGCCGGTAATGATAGACTGAGGCAGCAGGTGCGGTCCAAGATCTATTTACTCACAGTTCTGGTGCTATACTCAGGGTAACGGTCTCTGCCGTGATGGGCCCCAGCCAATCCTGGGTAAGTCCAAGGTCAACACCGGTGCTGTGAACTCAGAGACCTTCTTCCTTGGTCTTGGTGTTGGATCCCCGTAGCCTGAAGCTACTTGGGGACCCCGGTTCTTGCAACTCAGCTACCGTCCCGTATGCAGGTGACGCGGGTCCGCTGTGAGACCTGACCGTAATCCCGACCCCGGGCTCTATGTGCCACTGTGCTCCGGGAATTGGTGGTGGCCAGAGGGACGTGCAATCCCTCTGTCCTGCAGATTCTGGTAGTCCAACATGAAGTATGTTCCACCCTATCACTCTACACCCTGCTCTGCGCCAGTTCTGAGGAAGCAATGAAGCTCTCCCCTCAGCAACCGTGTTTCTCCTCTGTCTCTTCAGCTCACCCGGTCATCTCCTGCCACTTCCAGTTTGGTGGGTCGTAGCTGGAGAAGCTTTTAAGCACTCTCTCCAGCAACCGTGTTGTTCTGTGTCCCAGACTATTCTGAAGTGATTTCCTGTGTGTTCTGTAACCTCCCCAGTGCTGCCCCACCTCCCAGGCCATTGCCCTGGTAACCGGGAATTTCCCAGGCTGGCTGACTTCCTGAGTTCATACAGAAATTGATCAAACAAAACACAACCATGCAGGGCCGTATTTACCATTAGGCACTTGAGGGCACATGCCTGGGGCGTCGCCTCCCAGGGGGCAGCGCCCAGACCAAAACTTAAAAAAATAAATTAAAAAAAAAAAGTTTTTAAAATTTTCCTCCCTCCTTCAAACTCTTTATTAAATCCGGCGCCTTTTTGGAGGAGGGAGGGGGGCGCCGCTTTGGAGGAGGGAGGGGGCACCACAGTCATTTATAGTCACATCCTATAACACACGATATAAATGAAACTATGAGCGTGCCGGCACTTCCGAGGTCAGAGGAGCTGCGATCAGCTCCCCGCCCCGACGTGCTGCCGTGCGCTCACTGTGCAGAGGTCACAGCAGCGTGAGGCAGCGCTGCGCAGAGGAGGACGGGAGATGGAGCCGCCGCCGAGCAAGATGTCAGATCCCGCCACCACCACCGCGGAGAACAGGAGATGGAGCTGCGCTCAGAGGAAGGGAGATGCAGCCTGGAGCAGGTAAGCACTTTACAGCCAAAGACAGTGCCGAACAAGCAACCCGGGGGGGTGAGCAACATAAAGGATGAGGGGGATGCAGCATGATTTGGGGGCGCAACATAGAGGATGGGGGGGATGAAGCATGATGTGGGGCGCAACATGGAGGATGGGGGGATGAAGCATGATGTGGGGGCGCAACATGGAGGATGGGGGGATGAAGCATGATGTGGGGGTGCAACATAGAGGATGGGAGGATGAAGCATGATGTGGGGGCGCAATATGGAGGATGGGGGGGATGAAGCATGATGTGGGGGCACAACATGGAGGAGGGGGGGATGAAGCATGATGTGGGGGCACAACATGGAGGATGGGGGGATGAAGCATGATGTGGGGGCGTAACATGGAGGATGGGGGGATGAAGCATGATGTGGGGGCGCAACATGGAGTATGGGGGGGATGAAGCATGATGTGGGGGCGCAACATGGAGGATGGGGGGGGGATGAAGCATGATGTGGGGGCGCAACATGGAGAATGGGGGGATGAAGCATAATGTGGGGGCGCAACATGGAGAATGGGGGGATGAAGCATAATGTGGGGGCGCAACATGGAGGATGGAGCAGGATAGGGGTGCGCCTGCATCGGGGATGGAGCAGAATGGGAAAATGGGGGGGAGGGAAAATGAGGGTGGTGGACAGTATAGCGAATGGGAGTTGCAGTATGGAGAATGGGAGGCATGGTATGAAGAATGGGGAAACATGCGGGGAGGCATGGTATGAAGAATGGGGTAGCATGGGGGGTGCTCGGTATGGAAGGGGAACCATGGGGGGGCTTGGTAAGGAGGGGGCTTGATATGAAGAAGGGGCAGCATGGGGAGCGCTCATTTAGGAGCCTGGGAGGGCTCGGTATACAGAATGTGAAGCAGAAGGTTCATTATAGAGTGGGGACATCATGATGTGGACAGTGAAGTGGGGGCTGCATGGAGAGGTGGGGACAGTGGAGGTCATACTTCATAAGTGAGGAAGGTCTGGAGGGTGTAATTCATAGTGGTGAGGACAGTGAGGTTTTCATTTGAGGGGGCAGTGTAGTGGGAATGTTATAGGAGAGAATAATGTGGAGGCTGTATACTATAAGTGAGACGGTGTGGGGTCATTTTTTGTGAAGTGAGCTCAGTGATGGGCAATTATTTATTCTTGGGCACAGCCTTGGGCTTACTTAGGGTGGTTACTCTTTAGTGAGGAGAATTGTCTGTCACCAGGTTTTTGCCACCTAATTTGAGAGCAGCATAATGTAGGGGCAGAGATCCTGATTCCAGTGTTGTCACTTACTGGGCTGCTTAGTGTAGTTTTGATAAAATCACTGTTTAATCAGCAGTAGTTATCATTACAGGACTACTTGACATGCTGCAGGTAGTCCAGCATATTCATGAGCTCTGTATAGCTGCGAGATCTGCAGCAGAGAAAATGACAGCAAACAGCTCAGTAAGTGACACATTGCTGGAATGCTGGAATCAGGGTCTCTGTCTCTACATTATGCTGCTCTCAGAAGGGGGAGCAAAAACCTGGTGACACATTCCCTATACGGGCACCATTGCAGTATGTGCTGCAGCAGACCAAACAAGAGGGAAGTCTTGGGAGACGCAGGACAATGTGTTGCTAAGAACGATGACATTTTACTTTTAGTCCCAAAATGCCAATTAAGCTGCATATCCATTTATATAGGGGACGTCGCTCTGGCATGTACAGTTTTAACTTAATATTTTATTATATATATGCAGACTGTTCTGTGCACCCTATTGCAGCCGGTGTCGTGGTGCAGATTTGCACCGTCATATTTGCATATTAAAGACAGTCTCTCGTCCTTAGGTGAGAGTCAGTGCTGTCTAAATTCACTTAGCATTTCTGCATGTGTCCTGACACTGGAGGAGCAGAGTAGCACTCAGTGTCAGTGTGGGTGCGCACGAAATGTGACTGCAGTGTCCGCGTGGGTGCGCATGCAATGTGACTGCAGTGTCCGCGTGGGTGCGCATGCAATGTGACTGCAGTGGTCGCGTGGGTGCGCATGCAATGTGACTGCAGTGTCCGCGTGGGTGCGCATGCAATGTGACTGCAGGTACGTTCTGACACCTGGTTGCTGCCTGTATTTGACTGCACATTCAATGAGGAGGAAGGTTGTTGAAGTGAGTAGACAGCACATCACAGTGCCGTGTCCCCATCCTCACTGTACTCCTCCTGTGTTATGTGCACACCCGCACTGACGCTTGGAGTGTGCCGCTGTGCTCCTTCTGTGTTGTGTGCACACCTGCACTGACGCTTGGAGTGTGCCGCTGTGCTCCTCCTGTGTTGTGTGCACACCCGCACTGACGCTTGGAGTGTGCCGCTGTGCTCCTTCTGTGTTGTGTGCACACCTGCACTGACGCTTGGAGTGTGCCGCTGTGCTCCTCCTGTGTTGGGTGCACACCTGCACTGACGCTTGGAGTGTGCCGCTGTGCTCCTCCTGTGTTGTGTGCACACCCGCACTGACGCTTGGAGTGTGCCGCTGTGCTCCTCCTGTGTTGTGTGCACACCCGCACTGACGCTTGGAGTGTGCCGCTGTGCTCCTTCTGTGTTGTGTGCACACCCGCACTGACGCTTGGAGTGTGCCACTGTGCTCCTTCTGTGTTGTGTGCACACCTGCACTGATGCTTGGAGTGTGCCGCAGTGTTGGGTGCAGTGCAGTCAGGAGATCTGGTGTTACGGTGCTCACTCTCACCAATGGATCACTATTAATCAAGACAAAGGCCTGGCTAGTATTTTCCTATATTAGGTGGTAATGGTGCACCCAGGCTTAGGCCGCGCAGAAATGTCCTCATTTTCATATCAAATAAATGTGGCTTTTTCAGTGAATATTAACACTAGAACTACTGAGGTAGTCATTTTGACTACTTTGCACCATGTATTTCTATATAGGTGTCACGAGTCCAGTAGTTCTAGTGTTAAAGGGAACCTGTTACACCCTTTTTCAATTTTAAACTGCCCCCAATGTCTTGTTAGTGACGCAATGTAAGTGATGCACATTTTCTGACTAACAAGACGATGAAGCAGTTTAATATTTAGGCCCTGTGTCCACGGTGCGTTTTTTCATGCTTTTCTGCAGCATTTTCAACTGCACCTTTTTAGTGCCCAAATGGCTGCGTTTTGATTTCCCAGCAAAGTCTATGGGAAATAGGGTTTTCCTGTGCCCACCATGCAGTTCAAAATGCTGCGTTTAATTTGCATATTTTGTGGCAAAAACCATGCATTTAAAAAAGCAGCATGTCAATTGTTTTTGCCATTTGAGGTGCGTTTAGATAACATGGAAGTCAATGAGAAACAGGGAGTAACCAAGAAACATCAAAATTCCAGCGTTTTACCTGCTTTTTAGGTGCAGAAAACATGCGTTTTGGACTACTAAAACGCATGTTTTTTGCACATCAAAATAATGATTTCATATGTCCCTTTACACACACACATAGTCCGACATTTTATGTAAAGAAAATTATCATTTTATTGCTATATTTCCGTTTTTTATTAAATAACCGCTATAATTCTATTAAATCTTGCTATTTTCTTTTTTTTCATACAAATATTTGTGTCCCTTTTTTTTCTCTTTTTTCATTTTGTTTGACTGTTGTAACTTTATTTATCATTGTCTTGATGTTCAAAACGCATGTGTCAAAGTGCATTTGAAAAAGCATCTAAAAAGCGTTAAAAACGCACCAAATACGCGGCAAATAAGCATGCGTTTTCAGCGCTAAAGTCTGCAAAAGGCAACTTTGGCTAATTCAATTAAGGACAAAATGTGCATTTAGAACTGCAAGGAGGGAAAAGCAACGTGGACACATAGCCTAAAGGTTGTGACCAGTTCCTTTTAGGCTAGCGCCACACATCCGTGCTGCCGGCACGTGTTTGTCATTTTTTACACGTACCGGCGGCACGGAGACACGTTAACCAATGCTACCCTATTGTAGCAGGCACACACACGTAAAACCACACGGAACGTGTGTCCATGTGCGTTTGTACGTGTGTGCGTTTTTCAAAGCGCTGACATGTCAGTGTTTTCTCCCGCAGCACGGGTGTCACACGGCCCGCACCCGTACCACACGGGTGTAGTGTGGATGCGGTCCCGTGTGACACGCGCCGGAGAAAACACACATGTCAGTGAAAAAAAAAAAAACCATTAACTCACCTTCTCCAGCCGTCCTGTCTCTGCCGCTGCTGCCTCTTGCTGCCGACCGCCGCTCATTATTCTCATTGAATATTCACTTCACTGCCTGGCAGCAGCAGCAGCGGGGAGACGGGAGGGCTGGACACCGAGGATCAGCACCACGGACAGCAGCGCGGACATCAGGAAGGACCAGGTGAGTATGATAATTACCGGTTCTACGTGTGCTATCGCGGAAAGCACACGTAGAACACACGTGTCACGCACGTACCAGAGACACGTACTTACCTGCACGCAACACGCAGGGAAAATACGTGTCTCTCGGCACGTGCGTGAATTTCACGTGAGTGTGGCAGAAGCCTTAAGCTGAACTATATGGGTGGGATTATTTCTCCACAGATCATGTCCTTCATATAAATATTTCTGCAGTCTAGGTGTCATTTTGGGGTGACAGATTCCCTGTCAGTCAGCTTAAAAATCATCTCACCTGACGAATGAAAGTTTTGCTCGTGCATCGGGTGATGGACACTGTTTAGATAAATCAATTTCCCATCTTAGGCTGCAGTGTTAATGCTGCTTTAAGGCTATGTGCGCACTGGAAAATGGAATTTTCTCAAGAAAATTCCGCAGGCATTCAAAGATTACCCCACTCGCGGTAAAAAACCGCGGCAAACCGCACCTGAAAACCGCATGCGGTTTGCTGCGTTTTTACCGCGGTATTGTTCGCGGTATTGCCGCGGTTTTGCCGCATGCGGGTTGGTACATGTGATTTATTGCATTCAATGCAATAAAGCACATTGAGAAAAAAAAAAAAAGTCATTTCATTCTGAGATAGATAGAGAAATAGACAGATAGAAGAATAGATAGATAGAGGGATAGATAGAGTCACTGTGAGCACACGCTGCATTTCCCACGGTCGGCAGTGAGTTCACATTACCGGCCGTGGGAAATGCCCTGTGGTTACCTCTGCTGTCTCGCTGCAAGGCTGCATTCAGCAGTGTCAGTGTCAGTCGCGGCTGGATGCAAGCATCGGAGGACGTGGATTACGCCGGACCTGTGGATTACGCCGGAGCTGTGTGTTTCGGGAGGGGTTAATAAACGGGTGAACAAGGCTTATTTGTGTTTTATTTAAAATAAAGGATTTTTCGGTGTGTGTGTTTTTTCACTTTACTTATGGGTTGATCATGTCAGCTGTCACATAGACGCTGCCATGATCAAGCCTGGACTTAGTGGCGGCGATCCGCCGCCATTAACTCCTTATTACCTGGATCGCCACCGCATCACAGCATCTAGAAGAGCTGGGCACACTCCGGTACTGCCGCATAATGGATGCGACAGTCCCGGGACAGCTGCAGCTGATCTTCTCGACTGCGGGAAGTGGGAGGGAGGCAGGGGACATTAACCCTGCCCCTCGCCCTCCCCAGCCTGAGAATACCGGGACGCTGCTGTGTGCTTACCTCGGCTGGAAGGTAAAAATACAGCGGAGCCCATGTGTTTTTTTTTTCTATATTTCCATTTGCTTTCTATGTGTATTATATATGTCTGTGTCTGTGTTCTATATCCTATGTCTGTGATGCCTGTGTGTGTGAGTGTGTGATCTGTGTGTGTTTACTCTCTGCTCCGCTTCCTCTTCCTGTCATAATGACATGACTTCCCTGCAAACCGCAGGCAAGCGATGTACATTACCGCAGGTAAACCGCGAAATACCGGAGGGAATAACGCAGTAAAACGCAATGAACCGCACAGAATTTGCTGCCTGCGCTATTCCCTGCGGGATTTCACGATTACATGGCAGTCAATGGAGTGAAATCCCGCAGCGACGTGCGGAAAAGAAGTGACATGCAATTGTTTTTGCTGCGGGAATCCCGCAGCAAAACATGCAGCTGTCAAAATCCGCATAGTGCGCACAGCATTTTTTTTCCCATAGGTTTGGCTGGTGATTCACTGCAGAGATGTTATGAACATTTTCTGCAGCGAGACATGCAGCAAAACCGCAGGAAATCCGCGGCAAAAACCGGCAAGTGCGCACAGGGCCTTAAGGGGTTTTCTCACATTGGAAACTTTCCCTCTCCCCTTCTGCTCTACTGAGTCCACCTCTGCCCTACTAATCTCCTCAGAATTAATGAACCTAAACATATAAGATCTCCTCCAAAAGTTAAGTCTACTGCCTGGGACTAATCAGTATTGTGGTTCTTATATGGTCCACAGTCTAATGATGGTTGGTAACAACTACCAGCATCTCCTTACCATTGTTAAGGACATACTGGGAGTTGTACGTTAATGCAATACATATATGTATATGGGTCTAACCTGACACTGCACTTGATTGCTGTACGAAGTTGTCAATGTATTCATGTACTGATGGTGGTTTTGGTGATGTAATATTGTCTTTAGGGTGGGTTTTATTGTATTTAGGGTGGTTTTGGTGATGTATTACTGTATTGACAGTAGTTCTGTTGATGTATTACTGTACTAACGGTGGTTTTGGTTATGTATTCTTGTATTTAGTGTGGTTTTAGTTATGTATTACTGTACTGTTGGTGGTTCTGGTGATAGTCATGTGGCTGTTGTAATCTTTACCTTATCAGTCTTGATACTAAAACATAGGGTCAGTGTGCTGGACTAAAGATACAGCTATCTGCATGTCTGTCAGCCGAATAAGTAATAGACTAAAGCCCCCATACAGTATAGTCTGATCTTTCAGCCGACAGCTATCTTGCTCAGCTCTCCCATATACAGGAGCACTCATTCTGCCAAGTGTTTCTGTGTTCTCTATTAGAGCTGCTGCTGGACATCTCCGGCAGCAGCTTATCATTTAGGGGATAATAGGATCTACACTCTGTAATTGGACATGCTGGATCCTTATTCCCCCTGATAATCAGAATTGAGAGCCCCTATACACATTGGGCTGTCAGCAGAACCCGTCGATATTGGTGGGTTTAGACAACTTTAGGTTAATGTGTATGCAGGTCTTAACTACTATCTGAAGGCTATGGGCTCTATCAGGGAATGTGCAGACCTCTTGTAGTTGTCTGTGAACCCCCGGAAATATTCAGACCGAATACACTTCAGGATAGTCATCATTTTATCCTGTAGCAAATATTTTTTTTTTTTTATTTGCTGTTGCTTCTTGGTTGTTTTTTCCAACATCTTTTAGCTACTGGATTTTACTTATTTTTTTAAATGAACTAGTAAGCGGCATCCAAGCAGCAGGCGCCATATAATGGACCGGTCACTGTCAGCCGCTTCATGTCTGAGGAAACCTGACGCGCTTAAAAAAACTCCAAAGACTGAACATATGAACAGCAAGTCGTTTTTACACTGCAGTGTATGAGTTCATTTCTTTAATATTTAGAGTTTGGGGTTTTTGGGCGGGTTACAGGGTGGATCTGTCTGAAAACAAAATGCTGTGTGCACATACCCTTAATCTGACTGATCAGAAGGGGGCGCCACCACTGACAGTGCCTAGGGCAGCAAAAACCCCAAATACGGCCCTGCGACCGTGCACAACACCATAAAATTTATGATATAAAATGACAAATGCATATATTCAAAAAGTGTGTGGGTCACATGAATGTAACCGACCTATGGTAATAATACAAGGCACCAAATTTTTAGAACAAAACATTCTAAGAGAAACCGATTTGGTCAAAGATAACAATTTTATTAATGATTAAAAAATAATGAATGCCGACTGGCAGAATAACTAGAACAGGGGCATCACATGTATAAATATTAAAAAGTAAAAAACAGGTGTCACTGTACAGGTATTGAATTGGATATAACAATACTATAGCTGTAAAATTATTTAGCTGTGAAAAATAAGGTAAGTGAGGATATACAATACCATAGAAGTTAGAATCAAGTGTTCACAGGTATAGTATAAATAGCAATCATGTAAAAACAATATCCAGAATATGTAGTGTTTAAAAAATATATATAGAGCGGACTACTAATATTATTGGGGGTCAAAACTATATGTACTGCTAATAACACTTACATTGGTATGTACAGTGATTATAGCTGTAATATACATTTTGAATATGCTGGGGAAAAAATGCTGTGGAAAAATGTATAATTACAGCAAAAGTTATCACTTATATGGCTTGTTATACATTGATATCCAGAGCAGGTGTGTAGGAAGATTGCCCAAATGGAGACATGATAGATAGGAAATATTTACCTGTGTACACATGTGACGCTAGCCCCGACGCGCACATTTCGGCGTCACCTTCGTCAGGTTGTCAAGGAGCAATGAAGCTCTCCCCTCAGCAACCGTGTTTCTCCTCTGTCTCTTCAACTCACCCGGTCGTCTCCTGCCTCTTCCAGTCCAGCCGGTCGTAGCTGGAGAAGCTTTTAAGCTCTCTCTCCAGCGACCGTATTGTTCTGTGTCCCAGACTATTCTGAAGTGATTTCCTGTGTGTTCTGTAACTTCCCCGTTGCCCTGGTAATCAGAAATTTCCCAGGCTGGCTGACTTCCTGAGTTGTGGAATTAACTGGCTCACTAACTGCGTGTTTGTGTAAATGTTGTAGAAGTGCTAAACACCAGCGATTAACCTCTTCATTACCCGGGATAAGTACTGCATCTTAAGTGAGATGCAGTACCCTGTGGCGACTGAAGCCTCAGGGGTGCCACATTTTCACCTTAACAGTTTCTGTATTGTTCTAGTTCAAAGCCATTTTTATTTCCTATTGAAATTGTTAATTTAAAATTAATGATAGAAATAGAAAAATATCATCTCCTTGCTAATGCTTTATAGTTGAACAATCCTTTCTGTTTGCAGATATTGATGAGTGCCGCATTAACAATGGAGGCTGTGATCACAACTGTCGGAACTCAGTAGGCAGCTTTGAATGCGGATGCAAAAAGGGCTATAAATTGCTCATTAATGAGAGAGGTTGCCAAGGTAAGTGTGTATAATATAGTGTTTTCTAGAAATTATTCACTATTTACAAGGTGTCCTTAGGCAGATCAGCCTGTAATATCAGTTAGTCATGGAATATCAGAATTTTCTTTGTTAAAATAGGCCTACTAATGGTGTAACACCTCTTTTTACATCTCACAGACATCGATGAGTGCTCCTTTGATCGAACCTGTGATCATATCTGTGTCAACTCTCCTGGCAGCTTCTACTGTTTGTGTCATAAGGGCTATGCACTATATGGCATAACACACTGTGGAGGTACAATATGTGCTGCTTTTTATACTAGCCAGTAGCAAATGTATAGAATGAAACATACAGTTTTTAACTAATGAATTAATGTGACATTGTGTTTCAGAGTTTGTTCCCACATAGTGAAAAAGCAGTGAAGTCTTTGCTGCATGTTCATGTATGAAAAATCCACTATGTTTTACAGTACCAGCATAGTGCATAAGGTTTTTAAGAAATTTCATGACCATGTTTGAAAAAATATCAGTAAAGTATCAATTTATACTGTGGATGTCATGGTGAACTTCACTACTTGCAATGCAAAGGGTCAAATTTTCTCCTATTGTATTGAAGCCCCTTGGTGTATTAAATACCCCTATCATGGCCACCATAAAGTGATCCCCCAACCACAGTATGATAGCCCCACAGTGAATTCCTACACTATAACCTACACATGCACAGTTTGATGGCCTTTATACAACTCTCCGCATAGTATGATAAATAGGGATGAGCGAATGTGTTCGCCACTATTCCGTATCCGACGGATAACAGGCTATTCGCACCATTCGGTATCCGACGGATAAAACAACATCCGCTCCAATACTTTTATTTTCATTTCTGACTTTCTGGTGCCTGTTTTCCAGCCAACGAACACATCTGATGTTGCTTACCCTCACAGTAACATCGCAGCCATCTTTGTTGTGGTGTTACAGTGATTGGCTTGGCCGCCCAGTATCAAAGGGGCTATATAAGCCAGCGGCCATTTTGTGAACACGCAGTGATAGGGAGCTGGCGGTGTACATAGACTATATTGTGTGTGGGAGAGCGTTTCTAGATCCAACTAATAAATAGTCCTTGTAAGGGCTGAACATAGTGTCCAGTAGCTGCTAGCAGCTCCATAAATCACTTTTTTGACAAACAGAATGCAGGTCTTTCGGTCTCTCCCTTTCCTCCCCTCTCTCATACTCACCGATCACTGACCGACCACCAGCATGGCGCGGCACGGCTGACACACTTTGTCGGGTGAAGTTCATCCGAGTTCATTCTGATCGCGCGGCTCTGTCTCGCAGCCAGCTATGTTCTATGGGGATGTAGCAGAGCTGAGTGGGCGGGGGAAGCAGGGAATACGAGATTGAATAATGAGCGGCTGGCATTTTCAAAAGCTGGAGAAGCCACCAGAGCAGTGTTACAGCCGTGCAGCGCCGTGTCAGTGATCGGTCAGTGATAGGTGAGTATGAGAGAGGGGGGAGAGGGAGAGACCGACAGACCTGCGTTCTGTTTGTCAAAAAAGCGATTTGGTTTGAGAGCTGTTCTGGCGGCTACGTAAACGCCGCGTGCTGCTCTGAGCACCTTATTCCAAGACACCAGAAATGCAGTCACGCACCTTCTACAGGCTGTGCCCATACTGTTTCTGCCTTTTCCCAACCATTTCAGCCTTTTCCTCAGTCACCACAGCTCACCGTTAGGTCCAACGTGAAATTATTCGAGTTTCCCATAGACTTACATTGCGCATCGAATATTTGCGAATAGTCGAATAGTGCCGACCTAGTCGTCGAATATTCGTCGAAGCGGATATTTTCGTATTCGATCATCTCTAATCATAACATCTCTACATTGTATAATAGTTTGCACACAGTATAATGGCCCCCCACTAGCCCTCCCAACAGTATAATGGCCTCCTCATGGCTCTCTAAGCAGTATAATAGCCCATACATATCTCTCCAAACAGTTTAATACCTCCCAGATAGGTTTCCAAATACTATAATTGGTTCCCACACAACCCTCCAAACTTTATAATGGCCACAACATATCCCTGCAAACTGTATAATTGGATTCCACATAGAACTCCATACTTTATAATGCCCCTAACATATCCCTGCAGACTGTATATTAGCCATCACATAACCCTCCAAATGGTATAATGCCCCCACTTAGCCCTGCAGACTGTATAATGGCCCTCCACATAGCCCTGCAAACATTATAATGGCCATAACAAAGCCCTGAAAACGTTATAATACCCCTCCACACAACACTCCAAACAGTATAATAGCTCCCACACAGCAATCAAAACACTATAATGGTTCCTGCATAGCCCTACAAACTGTATAATGCCCCTCCACATAGCCCTGCAAACAGTGTAATGGCCACAACATAGCCATGAAAACATATAATCCCCCCCCCTCACACATACAGCGCTACAAACAGTATAATATCCTCCAAACAGTGTAATTGTTCCTCCATAGCCCTCCAAACAGTATAATGGCCACCACACAACCATCCAAACAGTATAATACCCCCCACATAGCCCTTTAAATAGTATAATGGCCCTCACATAGCCCTGCAAACTGTATAATAGCCTCCCACATGGCCCTGCAAACTTTATAATTGGTTGCCACATATGCCACATAACCCTCCTAATAGTATAATGGCCCTCACATAGCCCTGCAAACTGTATAATGGCCTCCCCCATGGCCCTGCAAACTTTATAATGGTTGCCACATAGCCATCCTAATAGTATAATGGCCCTCACATAGCTCTGAAAACTGCATAATGCCCCCCATGTAGCCCTGCAAACAGTATAATGGCCAACACATAGCCCTTCAAACTGTATAATGGACCCAATATAGCCCCGCAAACCGTGTAATGGGCCCCAAAAAGCCCTGAAAACTCCATGATGACCCCATGTAGCCCTGCAAATAAAATAATGGTTCACACACAGCCCTGCAAACTATATAATGTAACCCACATATCCCTGCAAACAGTACAATATCCCTGACTTAGCCCTGCAAACTGTACAAAGGCCAACAGATAACTCTGTAAACTATATAATGACCCCCACATAGCCCTGCAAACTGTATAATGACCCCAACATTTAGGCTAGGTTCACATACTGCGTTTTTTTTGACGCTGCGTTTTTGTGCATTTTTTTGCATCAAAAAACGCACAAAAACGCAACCGCGTCAAAAAAATGCGTCAATAAACGCACGCGTTTTTGCCGCGATTTGGTGCGTTTTTTGCTGCGTTTTTGCTCACTGCTTCTTTATGCGTTTTTATTAGTGAACAAAAAAAAAGGTCTGATGTCATTTCCTTCTTCAATATGTTCTTCAGTGTATGCAGGAGAGCAGACAGCTGCAGAACTACAAGGCTCAGCATACTCCATCCAATAGTGTATGCAGGAGAGCAGACAGCAGCTGTCAGACTACAAGGCTCAGCATCCTCCATCCAATAGTATATGGAGGAGAGCAGACAGCAGCTGTCGAACTACAAGGCTCAGCATCCTCCTTCCAGGACTGTATGCAGGATTTCTTTGCCCCCCCAAACAAAAAAATGACGTGGGTTTTGCCATATTTTTGTATGCTAGCCGGGTACAGCAGGCAGCTACGGGCAGCCCCCAACCCCCAGCTGCCTATTTGTACCCGGCTGGGAACCAAAAATATAGTGAAGCCCTTTTTTTGTAATTATTTCATGAATTTCATGAAATAATTAAAAAAAAAAATGACGTGAGCTTCGCCTAATTTTTGTGTCCAGCCGGGTACAACTAGGCTATATGGAGATAAGGTATGCACACCAGTGACTATGCAAGGGGAATACATGTAATAGCAGAAACTGCTGTGTGAATACTGACATGAAAAATTCAATAGCTATATGTAAGAATGAAATGTGAAAAATGGAACCTGCATTACTGCCATGAACATATGAACAAAGAGAAATTTAGCTACTGAATTGATCAATGCAATAGAGCCCCAACACTACGCCAAAGTATTTCTCTACGTTGGGGTCCCTAGCTTGTGTGTGTCCTCTCATGCAGTTAAAAAAACTTACCGTGTATGGGAAGCTGAGACCCAGGCTATATATACGTATCATGTGGATTGGCAATAGGTGTGAGTGGGGTGGGTTCACAAACGAAAAACTACTAACAAATAAGGAATAACGTTTGGAACTCCATTCTATTCCTTATTTGTTAGTAGTTTTTCGTTTGTGAACCCACCCCACTCACACCTATTGCCAATCCACATGATACGTATATATAGCCTGGGTCTCAGCTTCCCATACACGGTAAGTTTTTTAACTGCATGAGAGGACACACACAAGCTAGGGACCCCAACGTAGAGAAATACTTTGGCGTAGTGTTGGGGCTCTATTGCATTGATCAATTCAGTAGCTAAATTTCTCTTTGTTCATATGTTCATGGCAGTAATGTAGGTTCCATTTTTCACATTTCATTCTTACATATAGCTATTGAATTTTTCATGTCAGTATTCACACAGCAGTTTCTGCTATTACATGTATTCCCCTTGCAAAGTCACTGGTGTGCATACCTTATCTCCATATAGTGGTTTATTTAGGTTTTTTGCACCCAGTTCAGACTTAGAATGGAGTTCCAAACGTTATTCCTTATTTGGGTACAAATAGGCAGCTGGGGATTGGAATCCACAGTGCAGGGTGCCCATGCTTTCTGGGCAACCCCGCTGCGAATTGCAGTCTTTCATAGAAGCGCCATCTTTTGGCGCTGTATCCAACTCTTCCAGCTGCCCTGATGCCGGGTGGCTCACTGGGTAATAATGGGGTTAGGGCTAGCTGTATATTATCAGCTGGCCCTAAGCCCGAAATTCATGGTGTCACGCCAATATTAGGCATGGCCACCATGAATTTCTAGTAAAGATAAAAAAAAACACAGCACACAGAAAAATATTTTTATTAGAAATAAAACACAACACAATTAGTGACTCCATCTTTATTGAAATAAAGAACCCCCCTCCGCAGTAATCCTGGGTCAAGGGTCCCGCGCCGTCCAATCCGGATCCAATATCATCTGATCGGTTTGCTGGAAGGCAAAGCGATCAGATGATGTGTCAGCTTCAAGTGCCTGAATCACATGACACAGCAGCTGATTGTATAAAAGCCGTTTATACAATCAGCAGATGCATCGGTGCAAAAAAAAAAAATACTCACTTATGTGCTGATTACCGGCAGCTCCTGGAGTGGAGTCTGATCCCGTCCGATCGCTGCAGGAGCTGCCGGTAATCAGGGATGAAGTCTCCTGACGCATCCGCTGATAAGTTAAATCGGCCGGCCGCTGGCGTCACCCCGAGACTTACGATCAGCTGATGCGTCAGGTGACTGCATCAGGTGATCCATCACCAGGTCCTGCATCCTGCAGGAATACGTACCCGGGGAGCGGCTGTACCGGGAAGAGGAGCTGGGAGCGGGCAGGTGAGTATGACATTTTTTTTTCTACTGTTCACTTTTGTTTTCGCAGCCGCTTCCACCTCCTGACCGTACATGACGCCGCACGGCAGCTGACATGCACAGGACTGGAGGTGGAAGCGGCAGTGACGGTACCGGGAGTATTCACGCTTTTGTGTTTACTGACAGAAGGAATCCTCTTCCTGTACATGTCACTTTACTACCCACCTCCTGCGTTTATAACTGCGTTTTTGGTCTTAGAAACGCACCAAAATGCACCTATTTGCGTTTCTCATTGCGTCTTTCAACATCCCATTTCACTCAATGGATGAAAAGCGCAGTGAAAAACGTGTGAATAATTGACATGCTGCGTTTTTGTGGCACCACAAAAACGCAGCTGAAAAAAAACGCTGTGTGCAGACAGCAAAAATGAAAACTCATAGACTTTGCTGGGGAAGCAAAGTCATGCAGTTTTCTGAGCAAAAACGCACCCGAAAACTGCTCAAAAACGCCGCGAAAAACGCACTGTGTGAACTTACCCTTAAAGGGATACTTTTTGGATGGGTAATTAGTCCAAAATATCTGTCAGTGCAGGGTGTTGTTAAATGGTTAATTGCCACCACTATCAATCATCTTATCCTATCCAGATAGCAATATCCAACTGACCAAAGTCTGTGCTTGTTTCAAAGAGATAAAAAGGTGTTCATTACAGTCTTAAGTGACTTCCTTGGATTATACATGTATTTTCCATGCAATTAGTATTTAGTAATTTAGAAATTAAATTGGCCATGTGTTGATAAATTGAAAATAATGCTACCTTGATTAGACACAGCTTTAATCGATTTTCAATAAATAATTTAAGGATGTTAATCAAGGGCCAACAATGGGAATTTAACTCCTTAATGTTATCCACAGATATCGATGAGTGCAGCATAAACAAAGGGGGATGCAAATTTGGTTGCACCAATTTTCCAGGTGGCTTTGAATGTACTTGTCCTGCTGGTTTTAAAATGCATTGGAATCGGAAAGACTGTATAGGTAAGTGACTTATACTCGTGGTGGAAAGGATAACTTACAAAGAACCCTATAATATGGCATAGAGTTATTCAGATCCACAGTAATTCTGTAGAGCTCATATACAGTATTTTCCATTTAGAGATGATAAAGTGTACAACACCCGGACCACCATTCCGTGCTTCCTTGGCTTGCAATCGCAATGGAAAAAAAGATACCTGTTCTCTCATGTGTAGTTCAAAGACTTTGCTGCAGCCAGGTATGTAGGACCTAAACATGAGAAAATGACACTTTTATTGTATGCCAGTGTAGGAATTTGTGTATTTTCCCTGCTGTAGAAAAACATTCTTGTTTTTAACTTTTTTACCTTGGCACAGAGTAGTGTGTGCCAACCCTTGCTAAAATTTTGTGTTATGACAACATTATTAATATATTTGTAGGATTTGTTAGAAATACATGATGTCTTTATTTTACTCATTTTCTATTCTACATAGATTCTGACAGGAGCTATATGTTCAGCTGTGGAACCCAAGCAGTCAGGGCTGGTGTCAGCTCTAAGCAGAATACAAGCCAGCATTGCATTGGTAAGGAGAGGCAAATACTCTTCTTTTTCATACCATTTTTAGTTGCAAAAAGTAATTTTACAAAATTGTTTAACCCCCTTCTCACATTTTCCATTAATTCGTTTTCAATCTTTTCCTTCCCTACATACTATTATGATACATTTTTTTTTTTTTCTACCTAGGGTTTGTTTTTTGTTGGACTTGATGTAGTTTTCAATGAGACCATTGATTTTACTATGTAATGTGAAAAACATTCTATGTGGAATGAAATAGCAAAAGAACTAGAAACAAATCCAGGAAATATCCTTTTGTTGCTCAAATTTCATTTTTATGGTATTCAACTGTGTGCTAAAAGTTACCAGTTAACTTGACTTTTAGGCTCCACATAAAAAAGACAGGCGTGCCTTATTATCTATGAACATCTGTGTGTTGATCACTGTATGCACACAAGCAATGTGCTTACACACTCAGTCCTAGTGATCACATTTCTGGGTGCAGAAAGGAGGAAGGACTGCTGACCCACATCATCTCTCTTTCCACTTCAGGCTAAATATACTTATTTAATATATTATATGAATGCAAAAATGTTGCATTAAGAAACCCAATTCTGCCTGCAGAACACAAAGTCTCATAGAACTACATCGATAGAGGAATAAAAATGTTATGGCTCTTGGAAGGCAAGGATAAAAAAATGAAAACCAAATTCACAGCATTACTTAGGCCAAATCTTGCTATGGTGCGAAGGGACAAAGCTAACCCCTTGCCTCCACACTCAATGTTTGCGTTTTCCTCTCCCCTTCTTCCAACAGCCATAACCTTTCTATGTTATCATCAGTGTAGCTGCTTGTGGGTTTGTTTTTTGCAGCACAAGTTGATGTTTTGAAGATTACATTCGATTTCAGCATAAAATACATTTCAAAATTAAAACAATAATTCTAATTGTATGAAATGGTGAAAAAATGCAGTTCTTATGGCTCCATTCTGGGGTAAAAAATGTTGATCTCTGGTTGTTAATTGATTTCATTTTGGTTGGACCACAGCCTGTTTTGTCTTGGTCCATCTGCTGAAGGATCTCTTGTCTTTCTTATTCTATGCCTTCCCGTTTCACTTCTATTCAGGTGTGTGCACTTTCTCATTTGATTTGACCAATCACATTTTGGGAGAGGCTATTTTTACTCACTACTAACATATCTTAATGCTGGTTATATTTCTGGATAGATGGTTGTCTGGAGTCCCAGCTCCTCGGTTAAGGTTTTCTTACTGAGACATTGCTATTGCTATTGCCTGAAGGTAGTGGGAATCCCTTCTCAGTTGTCTCCTATTTTATTTCATTTAGGTTTGGAAGGGATTCCACATATTCTGTTATTCTTTATGGTTTTTTGTATATCATCATTCTTGTACGACTGTATTTACACGTTTTTAGCCCTTTGGTTCTGTGCACTTCATTTATGTTTGTTGTTTTTGTGTTTGAAGTGGTTTATGGTTTAAGGTGCAGTTAAGGACACTCAGGTTCCGTTGATGAGTGGGGATGCCATTACATAATCTTAGGGTGCTGACCACTGATGTCAGGCAAGGACAAATCAGAGTCAAGTCTGGGGCAAGTATTAGCCTGTTTTGGGACCTGTGGATTTGAGGTTTTACATCTGCCCTGGTTTGGCAATCCTCGTGAGAGTGTTAAGGTTCAGTCGTAACAGCAATTCTGCCATTGTTGGGTTTTAATTAAGAAATAACGTCTGGACAACCATTCTAAGTCTGAACTGGGTGCAAAAACCCTAAAAAACTTCACTATATAGAGAGAGGGGCTGCACACCAGTGACCGTGCAAGGGGAATAAATGTAAAGCAGAAACTGCTGTATGAATACTGGTATGAAAAATACAATAGCTATATGTGAAAATGAAAATATGACAATGGAATCTGCATAACTGCCATGAACTTAAGAATAAAGAGAAATTTAGCTATTGAATTGATCAATACAACAGCGACCAAACACCTCGTCACGGTATTCTCTTACATTGGGGTCCCTAGCTAATGTGTGTCTTCTCTTGCAGTTAAAAACTTAGCGTGTGTGGGAAGCTGAGACCCAGGCTATATGTGACGCCCTGGCACCACCAGGGGGTCACACAGAATAGGCCCCGCATAACACCATCCCTCACAGGGTTACATCTAGCAAAAAAATCCTAGTCACTCCCCCAGGGTAGGAAAGGCACACCCGTGGGCGGGACCAGGTGGATGGAGAACGCTCACCTAGGGGTCTAGAGAACCCGGGGCGGGAAAAGAGTAGTTAGTCGAAGTTGAAGTTTGAGAGGAGTGGAGTGGAGCAGGAGGAGAGGAGAAAGTAAAGTTGGAGTGGAAGCCAGAGAGCAGAGGCGTCAGGGTTGGAGCCCCGGCGTATTGGCTAGGTGGCAGATGGTGGTCCGTGTCTGTCAGGAGATGGGAAGATGGCAGCCGGAGATCCGAGGTGGACCGGGACAGGGTTGGAGCCTGCCAGTACCGACACTGGGAAACCGACCCGGAAACTGTGCACAGAGGGGGTACTTGGACCCTGAAGCCAGGACCGGAACCAACGACCTCACTAATTAACCAATTGAGGGCAGGATTATAGGTCCTGTCCCAACCAAAGTCCCAAAAGCAGACAACCTCCCACCATGGGGGATAGGGCATCCGCCAGGACCCGGTAGATCCCAAGGGTCAGCTCCCAACAAAATTACCGGGAGCGGACTCCCGTGTTCCACACTGGAAAGTCCACCACACCAAAAACACAGTGCAGAGGAAAGTGACAGGGACCAGAATACACCCGGCCGTGGCGGCCGGTCACCAGCACCTTGGTTTACCATTGGACTTGTGTGATTCATTCAATCGTGAGTAAACTAAGATTCCCCGGTCTGACCGGGCGCACCGGCCCCTGCCATCACCATCCTCAGCACAGAGACACCGGGCCCCAGGGCATTCATCCCTACCCACGGAGGGGTTAACATCCAGCTGCCATCCCATCACCCCCGGGTGCCCCACAACAGCAGCGGTGGTGCCACACCTCACCACACACCGTGGGTGGCGTCACAGAGTGTCTACGGCAATTCCCGTACAAATATGGCCCCTTTTATTTGAAGTGTCCGTGCGACCCCTGGGTCCGGAGAATCCCTCGAGCCACACTGTAGATCCGGATCCAAGCAGCCCGACTGCTGGCATGGGGGCGGCACACCTCAAAACCTGGCGTCACGAACAAGATTGTAACCCATTCACCTACCTGGTGGAACTACGCCTTGTTATGGACTGTCAGCGGTGCTCCGCTGCAAAAATTATGAAAAGCCGCCATTTTGCCACCATTTATTGGCGGGAAAAATGACAACACAGCGTCTTCTTCCCCGAGAAAGGGCTCGAAGTTGAAGCGCCGCCCCCTGGGAACAGAGCCGGAAGGAAGCAACTCCCGAGTCTAAAAACGAAACTAGTTAGCCGCGCAAAGTGACTGCTTGCGAAAAACCAAGGGGGAGAAGCGGGAAGATGTCTGCGCCCAATGTTGATGGTGGGGCAGCGCCTCTCGATGGAGTGGCGGCTCCCGTGAACGTGGCGGATGACAAAGAACCGGCTGCTCTCGCTCTGGTCACACGAGCGGTGGAGCCTGCGGATCCAGCAGTGACGATGTCTGCTCCGGCAGTCCGCCTGGCCGCGACAGAGGCAGCACCCGGCCAAGAGGACTCTGAGGCCATGGGATCGGAGTTGGAGGAGACGGATGAGAGTAACTTCGGTACCAGCACCCCAGCAGCTGAGTATATCCCGCGAAATGGCGGAAACGGATACCGGATGGCGTTAACGTCCTGGACCTACCACACGTTAGAGGTATACGAGATGGAGGCGGAGTCCACCTCCGAGCATGAGGCCTTGTCTGACATTGGGAGTGTGATAGTGCCAGTCTGCCGACACTGTGGTCTGCCCGGGCACTTTGCCAGTGCATGCCACTGAGGTGCCCGGCCTTAAAGAGATCGGAATCTGCTACAAGTTTTGAGTTAAAAGTTAAAAGTTGACTGTTTGAAACCCGATCACCCTTGTTGAACGTCCTCATGTTCCCGAAGGAGGCCATCTACACTGCAGGTGGAGGGTGGCAGGGCAGTTGAATAAGTTGACTGTTTAGAGCTCCGTTCTTGTTGAACATCTTCCTCCCTGCTTGTGGAAAGTGAAGATGCCATCAGGGGTCGGAGCCCCTGGTGGAGGACGGAGCCAGACCCAGAGGAGCAGCTGTACCCGCACCGCCAGCAGCAGGAAGAAGGGGTCTTTGGACAGTGCAGCACCGGGAGTGAAGGTGGCACTGGGGATCCGTGCTGCTAGGGCGGTGGTCTTGTGGGAACGCTGCAGGAGGAAGCTGCCCCGGCAGCGGTATTTAACATTTTTATCCACCTTCTTGTTCAGCACCAACCCAATCTCTGGAGAGGCTGATTGGAGGAAGGGCATGCGGTGGAGTAGGCCGAGGCCCAGTCACCACTGCAACTGGTGACTACCCTCCAGACCAGTGGTCCCCGGACTATGGGGCCCCCGACAAGGACTGCCGGGTAAGGAACTTTTTACCCGGCCCGTGTGGGCGTCACCCGAACCCGTTCCTGGACTTGGGAAAAGGGGTGTGCACCAGTTTTAGCGGTAGCACCAGGGAACAGGTTGTTTTGGGTGGCGGGGGCGATAAGAAGGTGGTCCATTCCTTTCCGTTTTGCAACGTTTAAGAATGTGCCTCCCGGAAAGGGAAGAAATGTTTTAATGTTATTATTCTTGTTATCCCCTTTTTGCATTCCATAGTTGCAGAAAAATATATGTTGGTGGTCGGACAGCCCACGGTCAGTCTGTATTAAACCAAGGGGGAATGTGACGCCCTGGCACCGCCAGGTGGTCACACGGAATAGGCCTCTGCATAACACCATCCCTCACAGGGTTACATCTAGCCAACAAAATCCTAGTCACCCTCCCAGGGTAGAAAAGGCACACCAGTGGGCTGGACCAGGCGGATGGAGAATGCCCACCTAAGGGTCTAGAGAACCCGGGGCGGGAAAAGAGTAGTTAGTCGAAGTTGAAGTTTGAGAGGAGTGGAGTGGAGCAGGAGGAGAGGAGAAAGTAAAGTTGGAGTGGAAGCCAGAGAGCAAAGGTGTCGGGGTTGGAGCCCCGGCGTATTGGCTAGGTGGCAGACGGTGGTCCGTGTCTGTCAGGAGACTGGAAGATGACAGCCGGAGATCCGAGGTGGATCGGGACAGGGTTGAAGCCCGGTGGTACCGACACCGGAGAACTGACCCGGAAACTGTGCAAATACGTCCCCTTTTATTTGAAGTGTTGGCGTGACCCCCAGGTCCGGAGAATCCCTCGAGCCACACTGCAGATCCGGATCTGAGCAGCCCGACTGCTGGCGTGGGGGCGGCATATATATATGTATAATGTGGACTGGCAATAGGTGTGGGTGGGGTCGGGTTCACAAACGTTTGTGACCCCGACCCACCCACACCTATTGCCAGTCCACATTATACATATATAGCCTGGGTCTCAGCTTCCCATGCACGGTAAGGTTTTAACTGCAAGAAAAGACACATTAACTAGGGACCCCAATGTAAGAGAATACCATGATGAGGTGTTGGGGCTCTGTTGTATTGATCAATTCAATAGCTAAATTTCTCTTTATTCTTAAGTTCATGGCAGGTATGCAGATTCCGTTGTCATATTTTCATTCTCACATATAGCTATTGTATTTTTCATGGCAGTATTCATACAGCAGTTCCTGCTTTACATTTTTTCCCCTTGCACTGTCACTGGTGTGTAGCCCTTCTCTCTATATATTGTTGGGTTTTATACCCTAGAAAAAATAGCCAATACAAAATCTAAAATATATAAGGTTTATTAATTCATAAAGTATATAAATGGCAAGGCAAAAAGTAATGAAAGCAGTGAAAACAAGCACCATAAAGACAGCACAGCAGGGGAACAAAAAAGGGGGACAATAAATAGATATCTCACAGTAGTACTTCACAGAAAGCATATACCGTATGTACAGTATATTATATATATGGCTATAGAGGAATGATCCCAAAAATTGGGTATACACAATCTCAATAAGGTGCAAGGTAATACAATATAACCATTATATACTTTACAAAATCTCAGGGTAACAGATGGGGTAAGTATAAATATTCTTAGGCCACTCCAAAAGTTTATATTAAACAAAAGGCAGAAAAGGAGCATTAAAGGGCCATACATCATAATAAATAAATATTGACAAATTTATTTCAACATCACAGTAACAAGGAGACAACATTACAATTAATAGAAAAAGTGCATAAGTGCAGGAAAAATGGTTCCAGAAAAAGTTCCCAGACCATGGGCCCCTGCCATAGTGGCTAACATCACTGGGTCAGCAGTACAAGTCCAGTACATTATAAGTAATACATATATTGCCGCTTACCCATCAGGAAAAAAGGTGCAAGAGTGCTATGTAAACGCCCAGGCAGGGGTCCGGTACAGAGGAAGGAAGACCCAACGCGTTTCGCTGCGTTAGCTTCTTCGGGGGGCAGTGTGTTTTTCATTACAAGGAGTCTCAATATTTATTTATTATGATGTATGGCCCTTTAATGCTCCTTTTCTGCCTTTTGTTTAATATAACCATTATATACTGTATCAATAATATGCACAAAAAATGAAGACATGAGATATACAAGAAAACAGAGTATAGCACAAAAAGAACATTGTTGGTTTTTTTTATACTGTATATGGCATTCATTGTATGGTAAAAATTACGTAAAAACAATTCTTCAGGTCAGTACGATTACAAAAGTACCAAAATTGTATGAGATTTTTAATATATTTAAGTGGTGAAAAAATATTCAGATATTTGTAAAAAGAAAATCTTGTTTGTATCACTATTTTCTGAGACCCATACTTTTTTTTATTTTATCTTTGATGGAGCTGTGTGAGGATTTGTTTTTCTATATCAAGTTGATAGCTTTTTTGATGCTGATGGGAAGCATATACAACGTTTTGCTCAACTTCTATTGCTTTTTTTTTTGAGGGAGATGTGGTGACTGAAAAACCACAATTTTGACAGTTTGATTTTTATTCTCTTTACTGCGTTTAACATACTGGTTACTTTATTTTATATTTTGCTAGACTGAACATTTACTGGTGTGGTGGCACCAAATATATTAATTTATTTTTTGTTTTCTGTTTTCCAAATTTTTATTGTGGAAAAGGTAGGAGAAATAGAATTTTTATGTTTTCTTATGTTTTAAAACTTTTTATTATGTATCTGTTACCTTATTTTTTAATTGCATTAGGGAACTTGAAGCTGCGATTGTCTAATCGTTTACACTATATAATGGAATACCACAGTATTGCAATAAATAGTTAACATTGCAGTTTTCTATGAAGCACAGCCTATGGATGAGCTTCCCAAGAATATCAGGGTGGCAAAGACTTGGGCCTTCACGGGGCACCAGCTGCCATTGTATCCCATCAGTGATGATAGTTCTGACATCTGCTTCAATTAAACACAGCTGTCAGAGATCTCATAAACATATGTAAATCGCTGTACAACAATGAAAAGCAACAATAATAGATATGCAATGTGTTCCACTGAAATATATACAATCATAAACATATTAATAGAATTTCATATTAATAGAATTTCAAAGAAATTCAAGCTGTCTTGCAGTTTCAGGGTGCATCAGTGTCAGCGCGAACTATCAGTCAACATTTGAATGAAAAGGTATGGCAGGAGACCAAGGAGGACACCACTGCTGACACAGAGACATAAAAAAGCTAGACTGGAGTGTGCAAAAATGTACGTGAGTAAGCACCTTGTGGACAGATGAGACCAAAATAGAGCTTTTTGGTAAAGCATCCTTCTACCGTTTACCAAAAAAGGAATGAGGCCAACAAAGAAAAGAACATGGTATCTGCACTCAAATACGGTGAAGGTTCAAAGATGTTTTGGGATTGTTTTGCTGCCTCTGGCACTAGGTTCCTTGCCTGTGCTGAAGGCATCATGATACCTGAAAATTACCAAAGAATTTTGGGCAATATAGTGCCCAGTGGCAGAAAGCTGGGTTTTTGTCCTGTGTCATGAGTCTTCCAGCAGGACAGTAACACTGAATATAGCTCAAGAAGCACCCAGAAATGAATGAAAACAAAGCACTGGAGAGTTCTGAAGTGGCCAGCAAAGTGTACGGATCAAAATCCCATGGAACACCTGTGGAGAGATCTTAAAATTGCTGTTGCACACTTCAAATATGAGTAACCTGGCGCAGTTTGCAAAAAGAGCTTGCTGATGGTTATAGGAAGTGATTAATTGCAGTTATTTATTCCAAAGGGTATGTAACCAAATATTAAGTGCCAGCAGTAAGAGTGCCAGCAATTTTGTACAACCCATTTTTGAAGGTTTGTGTAAAATTATGTCCAATTTTCCTTTATGTCCAGTTTTTTTTGTGTTATTCCAATACACACAAAGGAAATAAACATGTGTATAACAAAGCATGTCAAGTTGCAATAATTGCCTGGGAGAAATACTTTCTTTTCTGGAACAATTTCCAGGGTGCCAACAATTTTCACCATGACTGTATATCTTTCAACTAATCTTTTGATATCTTCCCTCACGTAATCTACAGTCCTCCCATGACCATCTTCTCTCTTCCACATTAGTACGATCATCTAAACGTCTCCAAGACTTCTCCCAAATGTCCCCCATCATCTGGAATTTTGTGTCACAATACATCCAATTACCCATCACATTCAAAGATTTCAGATGGAAGTTGAAAACACATATCTTCATGAAAGCTTATGTACCGCCCTGGGGGCTCGGCTGCCTGCCGAGCCGCTCGGATCCGGGCTCGGGTTGTCGGTGGCTCGAGCGCCTCTGAACCATAGGTCACGTCGCTCCAAAAAGGGGGTTGATCTTGCTGGTGCTACAGGTAGGGGTGGTGTGGTGGACAGTTCACGGCTGAAGCCGCGGTATTGGTAAAGTTCGTGATGCCACCCAAGGGTCGTGGTTCTTGTAGACACCACCGCTGCTGTGAAGGTATGGGGGCTCCTGGGAGCGGTGTAATGGCGCAGCTAGGTGTTAACCCCTCCGTGGGTAGGGGATGTTGGTCCTGGGGCCCGGTTGGCGAGGGCCGGGGTACAGGGCAGAGTGTTGCGGTGCGGTGCCTGATGGCACTGTTGTACTCACGATTATACCCACACAAAGAGTCACTGGTAAACCAAGTTCGGTGATGATCGGTACCCGCAGCCGGCTGCGTGTTCTCCTAGTAAGGTTGGTAATGTCCGCCTTTCTCCTGCACCTTTGTGTAGTGACTTTTGACTCCTATGCCTAAGCAACGGTAGTCCACTCCCCGACTTGTGTATGCCAGAGGAGCCCATTTGCCCGCAGACGCTGGTGTCACGGGCAGGGAGGAGGGTGTCAGCACTGCGCTCACCCCTCTGCTTGGGTCCGGCTGCTGCTGCTCAGTGGTGGCTTGAGCGGTGGGCCGGATCCCGGGGGTTCTCGAGCGGCACTCCTCGCCCGTGAGTGAAAGGGGATTGGGTTTTAGGATATAGTCTATTGTCCGTGACGCCACCCACGGTTGTGGTGATTTGTTGACACCACCGCTGCTCTGTATGGGGATCCCGGGAGTGATGGTGTGAAGCAGCAAGTTGTTGTGTTGCCCCTCCGTGGGTAGGGGTTGGTGATCCCGGGGCCCAGTGATGAGTTGGGAGATGCAGGGCTTGGTGGGCGCAGGGACGCGGGGGCAGCGCTGTGCCTTGCGGCACTGTGGTACTCACTCAGCCTGAGACGATGACACAGTTCTCGGTAAAACACACGGCTGGAAAGACGGTTCCCACGGACGGCTGCACTTGCTTTCCCCAGTAGGTGACGGTGATGTCCCTTTGTCCTGCACCTATGTTGTTGATGGTTTCGATGGGTTCCCACCAGTAACCCGCTCCCCGGCTTCAAACTGGACCGGAGGAGCTCTACTCTTTGCCCGCAGGCGCTGGCCCTCAGAAACTGGTGCCCTGGTGGTGGCGGTGTCTCTGTTTTAATGGTTGGGCTGTTGCCTTCAATCGGGACTTGGTTGTTGGGAGACAGCCATCCCCTTCACTGAAGGATTTGGCAAATTATGGCGACTCCTAGCCTTGCCGGGGTCCGAGAGGCCCCTGCCCTGGTGCTGACTGTCCTTTGTACACTGCTCCAGACCGCCGGGCCACCACCCGTCCGCGGTCCTTCCAGGAACTTCCGAACAATCACCCCTCCAGACAGTCACCGCCGTCTGCTGACCTTGCTGTCTCAGTCCGGGGCACACACCCGGACCAGCTTCAGGCTTTCTTACTGTCACCTTTACTCCTTTACTCCAGTCTTCTCCTTTGCTCCTCTACCACTTCACTTCCTTCTACTTTTCACTTGACTACTTGTTTACTCCTCCACCTCCTAAACTGATCTGCTTGATTCTTCCCGCCTCCAGGGCTGTGAACTCCTCGGTGGGCGGAGCCAACTGCCTGGCCCACCCCCTGGTGTGAACATCAGCCCCTGGAGGAAGGCAACAAGGATTTCGGTAGCCTTGGTGTTCCTAACTGGGGTGTAGGGTGTGGTGGTGTGATGACCTGTGACCCCTGGCTTGCCCAGGGCGTCACATTCCCCCTTAGCAAAATGCAGACCGTCCGCGGGCTGCCCGTCCAACACCGGTTTTATTTTTCTGAAAAATATATAACATTGTAAAACGGTAACATATATACATTTTTATTATTTCTTCCCATAACGGGAGGCACTTTTACTTAAACGTTGCAAAACGGTTCACGGTCACGGTTTCCGCTCTCTCCCACCCAAGCAACCTGGCCCTGATGCTGCCCCTAAAACCCAGGCAGCACCCCTTGACCCCAAGTCCAGCACACGTTACCCGAGCGGGATCTGTCCTTCCCCTCCAGAGGGTAGCCACCGGTTCCTGTGGTGGCTGGGCCCCAGCCTGCTCTGCTGAGGGCCCTCCCTCCAACCTGCCTCTCCGGAGGCGGCATTGCGGAAACGGTAACGGTAAACAACTTATTTACAAGCCACTAACGTTTGTGGTTGCCCTGCAAGTTCTCGGGCTTGTCCATGAGCAGTTCCTCATACAAAACTTTTTAAACGGTCCCCACGGGGACAACGATGCCGGCTCCGGCCGGTTCAATCACGGTTAATCAGATGACTTTCACGGTAATCATTTTGCTTATCATCACTTTAAACTTTTTCAAACTTTTCAAACATAACTTCACACAGTGGTGGTCCCAACGGGGACTGCTGCAGCGGCATCCGCTGACCCTTGAGGCGGCTTCCACCGCAGGGGGTCGGCCCACTCCGGGACCGAGCGGTACATGGGATTTTCCTCCCACTGGCAGTTCAACCCTGAACCACTAACAGCCGTTAGGAATGGTGGCGGAGGTGGCATACTGGGGACCTCTTCCTCCATCAGCGACATTCTCTCCGAACCTCCAACCGCGGTGCTGATGTCCGTTTCCCACTCAATCAGGGCCGGTTCTGGGGTTTGAGTGGACTGATCGCAACGCGACACGGCCGTAGCGGCCCCTTGCTCACGGGCCCCCACTACGGCAACCATCCTTCGCATCTATGCCTTCCAATCCATCAACTGCTGCAAGCTCTGCGCCCTCACCTTCAAGCAGAACCGACTCAACTCCCGCTCCAGCCACTCAGCGGTCCCGGCGGGGAGCTCACCCGGGCCGCAGTCTTCAAAGGCTACTCCTCCTCGTTTCCTCCAGAGCTGGGGTGCTCCGGTTGCGGGGATTCCCGCACTCCAACTTGAGGACGCGGCCATTTCTCCATTCGTGTCGCCGTCTTTTTAGCTGCGTTGCCACATGCAGCCAGCCACCATCACGTCCCCCTTAGCTCTTTCCGGCCCCTCCTCTCCTGGGGCGGAGTTTTGGCCTTCGCGCCTCCACTACTCGAGAAGACGCTCGAGCGGGAACTTTCGCGCCAAAGATGGCGACTTCTGAAATTTTTCGGCCGGATACCTCCAGCGGTTACAAGGCGCACCTTTACCCAACGGCAGAGCGGTAAGATCCTGTTCGTGACGCCAAGTTGTCGCGGGCGGGGAGGAGGGTGTCAGCATTGCGCTCACCCCTCTGCTCGGGTCCGGCTGCTGCTGCTCAGTGGTGGCTCGAGCGGTGGGCCGGATCCCGGGGGTTCTCGAGCGGCACTCCTCGCCCATGAGTGAAAGGGGATTGGGTTTTGGGATATAGTCTATTGTCCGTGACGCCACCCACGGTTGTGGTGATTTGTTGACACCACCGCTGCTCTGTATGGGGATCCCGGGAGTGATGGTGTGAAGCAGCAAGTTGTTGTGTTGCCCCTCCGTGGGTAGGGGTTGGTGATTCCGGGGCCCAGTGATGAGTTGGGAGATGCAGGGCTTGGTGGGCGCAGGGACGCGGGGGCAGCGCTGTGCCTTGCGGCACTGTGGTACTCACTCAGCCTGAGACGATGACACAGTTCTCGGTAAAACACGGCTGGAAAGACGGTTCCCACGGACGGCTGCACTTGCTTTCCCCAGTAGGTGACGGTGATGTCCCTTTGTCCTGCACCTATGTTGTTGATGGTTTCGATGGGTTCCCACCGGTAACCCGCTCCCCGGCTTCAAACTGGACCGGAGGAGCTCTACTCTTTGCCCGCAGGCGCTGGCCCTCAGAAACTGGTGCCCTGGCGGTGGCGGTGTCTCTGTTTTAATGGTTGGGCTGTTGCCTTCAATCGGGACTTGGTTGTTGGGAGACAGCCGTCCCCTTCACTGACGGATTTGGCAAATTATGGCGACTCCTAGCCTTGCCGGGGTCCGAGAGGCCCCTGCCCTGGTGCTGACTGTCCTTTGTACACTGCTCCAGACTGCCGGGCCACCACCCGTCCGCGGTCCTTCCAGGAACTTCCGAACAATCACCCCTCCAGACAGTCACCGCCGTCTGCTGACCTTGCTGTCTCAGTCCGGGGCACACACCCGGACCAGCTTCAGGCTTTCTTACTGTCACCTTTACTCCTTTACTCCAGTCTTCTCCTTTGCTCCTCTACCACTTCACTTCCTTCTACTTTTCACTTGACTACTTGTTTACTCCTCCACCTCCTAAACTGATCTGCCTGATTCTTCCCGCCTCCAGGGCTGTGAACTCCTCGGTGGGCGGAGCCAACCGCCTGGCCTACCCCCTGGTGTGAACATCAGCCCCTGGAGGAAGGCAACAAGGATTTCGGTAGCCTTGGTGTTCCTAACTGGGGTGTAGGGTGTGGTGGTGTGATGACCTGTGACCCCTGGCTTGCCCAGGGCGTCACACTGGCCCTTTGGATCTCTGGCCCTTGGCGGTGGCACTTATCTGTACTGGTTGGGCTATTGCCTTCTATCAGTTCTTAGGTGGGAAGGGACCCTGAGGTCCAGACCGCAATCAGTTAATTTGACTAAGATCCAGTCGCTTCTGGACTAGTTCGGGGTCTGAGTACCCTTTCTGGTGCTCCAGTATCCAGTTGGCTCCCCGGTTCGGTTCCGGCGGGCCACTACCCTGTCCCGGTCTCTTACGGTTCCACCGGTCGTCTTCCCGGTCTCCTGCAGGCAGCCACTACCGTCCGCCTCCTGGCCGAAAAGGGTACCTAGGCTCCTACCCAGGCCCCTGACAGTTCCTAGTTTTCTCCTCCATTCTGCCTCTGTCAACTGTCAACACTGTTCTGTCTTGTGTTTCCACCCCAGGCCATCTGAACTCCTCGGTGGGTGTGGCCAACCACCTGAATCTGCCCCACTGGGTGTGAACGTCAGGACCTGGGAGGGGCGACTCAGGGTTTCAATGTGTGGCTGCTATTACCTTATTAGGGTGGTGTGTGGTGTGTGGAACTACCTGTGACCCCTGGCTAGTCCAGGGCATCACACTTACAGCCTGCAATGACCCTGGCTGTCAGGGCCGCCATCAGGGCATTACTACTGTGCCTGGTGTAGGGGGCCCATTGTAGGGAAGGGGCCCGGCCGGTCACGGGGTAAATACTTATCTTTAGCCTCAGGCAGGACGGGCCCCTCCTCTTCACGAGGCCCCAATCACAGCAGCAGCAGAGGGGCACCACAATGTCGCTTCACTACCAGACATGACTAATTTGCATGTGAAGGGGTGGAGCATGCAAATTATCCATGTGCTGTAGTGAAGGCAGGGTCAGTGGAGCAGAGCAGGGCGTGTCATGGCTAGGCCGTGCAGCAGGAGGTGAGGTCATCACGCTGAGACCTCATTACACTCCTGCAACAGCAGCTGAGGTGGCGAGGACGTGGCAGCCAGCGGGACAGGTAAGCACTGTGAGCTGAAGATTTGCTGATCTCTGCCCGGGGCCCGTTCTGATCTCTGCCGGGTGGGGATGCTGATCTCTGCCCGGGGCCCGCACTGATCTCTGCCCGGGGCCCGCACTGATCTCTGCTGAAGGGGGAGGGGGGGTGCTGATTTCTGCCCATGGCCGCCCGCCGACCTCAGCCCCTGTCTTGCTTCAGCTAGATTAGGGGTGGGGAACCTCTGGCCTGTGGTCTCCTGGCCTCTCTGCTGTGAGCCTCCCGGCCTCTCTGCTGTGAGCCTCCCTGCCTCTCTGCTGTGAGCCTCCCGGCCTCTCTGCTTTGAGCCTCCCTGTGCTGTGAGCCTCCTGGCCTCTCTGCTGTGAGCCTCCTGGCCTCTCTGCTGTGAGCCTCTTGCCTTCTCTGCTTTAAGCCTTCTGCCTCCCACTGCTGTGTGCCACCCTCCCAGTTCTGTGTGCCACCCTCCCTCCAGTACTGTCTGTGCTACCTCAGTCCTGTTCATGTCTCCAGTCCTGTTTGTGCCCCTCTAGTGTTGTCCGTGGCACCGCCAGTACTGTCTGAGCCCCAGCCCCTCCTGTGATGTATATATGCCCCCAGTCCCTCCTGTGATGTATATATAGTGCATTGCGAAAGTATTCGGCCCCCTTTAATTTTTCAACCTTTTTCCACATTTCAGGCTTCAAACATTAAGATAAAAAAATTACATTTTATGGTGAAGAATCAACAACAAGTGGGGCACAATTGTGAAGTTGAACGATATTTATTGCTTATTTTAATTTAAAAAAATAAATAACTGAAAATTGGGGCGTGCAATATTATTCATCCCTTTTACTTTCAGTGCAGCAAACTCACTCCAGAAGTTCATTGAGGATCTCTGAATAATCCAATGTTGTCCTAAATGACTGATGATGATAAATATAAGCCACCTGTGTGTAATCAAGACTCCGTATAAATGCACCTGCTCTGTGATAGTCTGTGTTCTGTATAAAGCGCAAATAGCATCATGAAGACCAAGGAACAAAACAGGCAGGTCCGTGATACTGTTGTGGAGAAGTTTAAAGCTGGATTTGGTAACAAAAAGATCTCCACAACTTTAATCATCCCAAGAAGCACTGTGCAAGCGATCATATTGAAGTGGAAGGAGTATCATACCACTGCAAATCTACCAAGACCCGGCCGTCCATCCAAACTTTCATCTCAAACAAGGAGAAGACTAATCAGAGATGCAGCCAAGAGGCACATGATCACTCTGGATGAACTGCAGAGATCTACAGCTGAGGTGGGAGAGTCTGTTCATAGGACAACAATCAGTTGTACATTGCACAAATCTGGCCTTTATGGAATAGTGGCAAGGAGAAAGCCATTTCTCAAAGATATCCATAAAAAGTGCTTTTTAAAAGTTTGCCACATGCCACCTGGGAGACACACCAAATATATGGAAGAAGATGCTCTGGTCAGATGAAGCCAAAATCAAACTATTTGGGCAGAATACCAAACGATATGTTTGATGTAAAAGCAACACAGCTCATCACCCTGAACACACCATCCCCACTGTCAAACATGGTGGTGACAGCATCATGGTTTGGGCCTGCTTTTCTTCAGCAGGGACAGGGAAGATGGTTAAAATTGATGGGAAGATGGATGGAGCCAAATACAGGACCATTCTGGAAGAAAACCTGTTGGAGTCTGCAAAAGATCTGAGACTGGGATGGAGATTTGTCTTCCAACAAGACAATGATCCCAAACATAAAGCAAAGTCTACAATGGAATGGTTCACAAATAAACGTAACCAGGTGTTAGAATGCCCAAGTCACAGTCCAGACCTGTGGAAAGAGCTGAAAACTGCTGTTCACAAATGCTCTCCATCCAACCTCACTCAGCTTCAGCTGTTTACAAAGAATGGGTGAGAATTTCAGTCTCTCGATGTGCAAAACTGATAGACACATACCCCAAGCGACTGCAGCTGTAATCACAGCAAAAGGTGGCGCTACAAAGTATTGATTTACAGGGGACGAATAATATTGCACGCCCCAATTTTCAGTTATTTTTTTTTTATAAAATGTTTAAAATAAACAATAAATTTTGTTCAACTTCACAATTGTGTCCCACTTGTTGTGCACTCTTCACCATAACATTAATATTTTTATCTTTGTTTGAAGCCTCAAATGTGGGAAAAGGTTGAAAAAATCAAGGGTGCCGAATACATTTGCAAGGTACTGTATATACCAGAATGTGCCCAGGAGGGGGATGTATATAGCAGGAGGGGCCCAGGATAGGACATATATACCTAAACGGGGACATATCTACAAGGAAAGGGACATATATTTCAGGAGGGGGGCATATATATATATATATTACACATGTTTTTCCAAAAGGGGCTGTGAGACTGTAGGAGGTTTGAGGGGTGGAGGCGGAGCCTGGGTGGAGTCCCAAGGGGGCCCGAAAATTTTGCCAGTATGGGGCCCTGAAATTCCTAGTGGCGGCCCTGCTGGCTGTCACATCACCAGCGCTGCTGCAAGGCCCCAACTTACTACTTCCTTTCTCATTCCACTTTACACTAAGCCTGCAAGGGCAGGGTCTTCTCCTTCGCTTTACCAGTGTGTTACTATTATTTTGTTCATTGTAATTTATATTTGTACTTTGTATTTAAATGCTTTGTTCAAGGCATCATGAAATCTGAAGATGTTGGGTCGCAATGTACTTCTCAGTGACAGAAAGCTGGGTTGGTGTCCTAGGTCATGGGTCTTACAGGTGGACAATGATCCCAAACTAGAGATAAGCGAACCCATAGATGTTTGGGTTTGGTGGGTCCAGCCAGACCTTCAAACAAAAGTCTGGTTCGGGACTGGATTTGAATCCGAACCCCATATAAGTCTATGGGGACCCAAACATTAGCTGTAAAATGGTTGTAGAAAGAGATAAGGGGGTTGCAAAGCAGGAGAATTATACTTAAGCTGGGGTCACACTAAACGACAGCGACAATGACGTCGCTGTTACGTCACCATTTTCTGTGACGTAGCAGCGACCTTGTAAGTCGCTGTTATGATCGCTGCTTAGCTGTCAAACACAGCAGACGCAGCAGCGATCATAACGACACGCGTCGCTGTGCTGCAACATGTGCAGAGAGCAGGGAGCCGCGCACACTGAGCGCTGGCTCCCTGCTCTCCTAGCTACAGATCACATCGGGTTAATTACACGATGTGTACTGCAGCTACATGTGCAGAGAGCAGGGAGCCGCGCACACTGCTTAGCGCTGGCTCCTTGTTCTCCTAGCTACAGTACACATCGGGTTAATTACACGATGTGTTCTGCAGCTACATGTGCAGAGAGCAGGAGCCGGCGCTGGCAGCGTGAGAGCGGCGGAGGCTGGTAACGAAGGTAAATATCGGGTAACCACCTTGGTTACCCAATGTTTACCTTGGTTACAGCTTACCGCAGCAGCCAGATGCCGGCTCCTGCTCCCTGCTCGCTTCATTTCGTCGCTCTCTCGCTGTCACACACAGCGATCTGTGCGTCACAGCGGGAGAGCGACGACCAAAAAATGAAGCTGGACATTCAGCAACGAGCGGCGACCTCACAGCAGGGGCCAGCTCGTTGCTGGATGTCACACACAGCGACAGCGACGGGACGTCGCTGCAACGTCACAGAAAATGGTGACGTAGCAGCGACGTCGTTGTCGCTGTGTGTGACACCACCTTTACTGAGTCTCCCGCACAGCTGTCACACGGCTTCCGGGTCAGATAATTAATTCTTATATATATTCACTGCTTCCTACACTCACTATCAGTTCTGGCATCTGTGATTGGTTGCAGTCAGACAGTACCCCCATCCTGTGTGATAGTGTGGTGCTACATCCAACCCCTGATTCCTTGTCAGATAGAAAGTAACCAGACATCAAGTCAGTCAGAAGTTGACATGCTGACCGGAAAGTGTGAAGTGACTACTGAGTAAACAGGAGTATGGTTGCCAGGGAGAGTATAGTGAAGTACTCACTGGACTGAGCACTGACAGAGTACAGAACCCTAGTTCGGGAAGACGTTTTAGGCTCACCTGATAATGATCTGCCCGGTGAGGGGACCATCAAGGACCTTGCCAATGTTAGTGTCCGGGGCACAGAAGCAGAGAGGGAACCTGGCAACAGGGACAGAGGTCAGACCCAAGAGAGGTTCAAGCTGCCTGCCATACAGACAGAGACAACAGGAGGAGATCCCCAAAAACACTCAAAGCCACGGGGACCCACTGGGTACTACAGGGTGCATGGAAGTAAATCTCACCAGTTCACTACACCAGCACTGGAACAAAGCGAATACTGGATTGGTAAAGACCAGCACAAACCGGGTAGCAGGAACTCCAAAGCAGTGAGTAAAGCACAAGTTAAACCACAGCCCCTGTGCCTTGTGTTGTCTGAATTCTTCCTACATGTCTGCACCTGTCGCGGGCGGAGGGGACGCGCCCCCCACGCTCGGGTCCGGTGCTTCTGCTGCTGCTGCTCGGTGGCTTGATCGGTGGGCCGGACCCGGGGACTCGAGCAGCGCTCCTCACCCGTGAGTGAAAAAGGATGGTTTGTTTGGGGAGAGAGTTCGTGACGCCACCCACGGGACGTGGTGATGATGGCACCACCGCTGCTGGTGACGGGGATCCCGGGAGAGATGGCAGGGAGCAGCTAGGATGTTGTCCCCTCCGTTGGTAGGGGGTTGGTGATCCCGGGGCCCGGTGGTGTAACGGGGAGGCTGGATGGCTGGGGTGCAGGGTTGCAGGGACAGCGCGGCGCGGTGCCGGCGGCACTGGTGTACTCACTCAGACAATCAATGACAGAGCCTCTGGTAAACCAAAACGGCCGGATGGACGGGTCCCGCAGTCGGCAGCAGTGTTGTTGTGCTCTCCCCGGACGGCTTATGGTGGCTGTCTTTCCCTGCACCTGTTAGAATGTTCTGACTCCTGTGGTTGCCCACCGGTAGTCTGCTCCCCGGTGTATAGATGCCGTAGGAGCCCGTTTTGCCCGCAGGCGCTGGCCCTTGGATCTCTAGCCTGTGGCAGTGGTTGTATATCCGGTGTGGACTGTTGCCTTCTGTCGGGTCTTGGTTGTTGGGAAACCCCTGGGGTTCCTGTCACACTCGGATTTGACTATTGTCGGCGGCTCCAAGCCTGGTCGGGGTCTGATGGCCCTGCCTGTGTGCTTAGCTTCACTCCGCTCCCCGGTTCGGTACCGGCGGGCCAACGACCGACCCCAGTCCTTACAGCTCTGCAGAATTCCACCAACTCCTGCAGACGGCCACCACTGTCTGCCAACCTTGCTGTCAGTGCCTGGGCTCCGACCCAGACACTTGCAGTTTGTGTCCTCTCACTTTCACCTCCAAAACTAATCTGCTAATTTTCCCGCCTCTAGGCCTGTGAACTCCTCGGTGGGTGGGGCCAACCGCCTGGCTCCGCCCCACCTGGTATGGACATCAGACCCTGGAGGGAGGCAACAAGGGTTTTTGTCTGACTGGTGTAACTGTCTAGGGAAGGGGGTGTGTATGTTGTTATGTCTGTGACTACCTGGCTAGTCCAGGGCGTCACGTTCCCCCTTGGTAAAATGCAGACCGTCCGTGGGCTGCCCGTCAATCACCGTTTTTATTTTTATGTAAAAGATAAATTAACATGTAAACATTCAACATAAGCATTTTTTTAGTTTTTCCCTTACGGGAGGCACGGTACTTTAACGTTGCAAACGGTAAACATTTTTATTAAAACGGACGGGTTCATGGTTATCCGCTCCCCCACCCAAGCAACCTAAACCTTGGTGCTGCCCCTAAGAAACAGGCAGCACCCCTCTTCCCCAGTCCTGGTCCAGGCTACCCGAGCAGGAATGGGTACGGTGTCTCGCACCCGGCTGTCACTTCAGGGGACCCCACGTCCAGGGGGACCCCTGACCCCCGGAGGATGGCCACTGGATCAGGTGGTGGCCGGACCCCAGCCTCCTCTGCTGTGGGCCCTTCCTCCAATCTGCCTCTCTGGAGGTGGCACAGAACGGAAAACGGCCCACAAATTATTTACAAACCCACAAGTTCGTGGGGGGCCTGCAAGTTCTCGAGCAGTTTCTCATGTGGGCGGTAAAACACATAGAGTCCCTCCGGGGACAACTAGCCGGCAACGGCCAAGATAATCAACTGGTTGCTGATCAGGTGTGAGGCTTTGGATTGATTTACGTTCATTCAACGGAAAAACAAAGTGCTGAGGGTCCCAACGAGGACCACTTGGTTACGACGGTGGACCACTGCCATTACTTGAGGTCACCCTCCTCATAGGCCTCCTCCAACTCAACATCAGGACGGCACGGTGGGGGAGGGGACTGGGACTGTTTCTGGGCACTGCGGCCTACCCTCTGCTTAACATCCAGGGCAAACCAGCCCCTCTCCCCGCAATGGCGGGTGTAAGTCGCGACCAGGATGACCGGTTGGCAGGTGAGAGTTCACATCTCGGCGGGCCACGACTATCTCGGCCTCCAGGCCCGGTTCGTACACGAAGCCATACCCCCGCTGAGGATCAAATCACCTCACCTGGCCTTCGTACACCTTGCCCCGCACCCGAAAGGTGGCGTTGCAGAGATTGTCCTTCTTCTTCATGACGCGTGCCAGCATTTCGGCCTTCTGCTGCTCCCTAGCGGCAATTTCCTGGCCCAGCGGGCTTAGCTCCCTGTCCCAGTAAGGGGCGTTTGCTTGCCCCTGCGCGTGGTTCGGGCCCCGCTGGACTGCGCCCACACCGGCCAGGACCGGTACTCTCTTGTGGGGGTCCTTCGGTGATGTGGCCTGGGCTGCTGCTTTGAAGCGACGACCCGGCACAGCCTCAGCCGAGGCGTGGGGTGCAGGGACAGCAGGCCTCACCTGCTGGGTCTCCTGGTTCACGGCTTCCACCTCTCTGGTAGCCAGACAGACTGCCGGGGCCAGGACGGTCTCAGGTGCGGCTACTTCCGGGGCCGACGGCTTCTTGTCGCGGACAGGCACCTCCCGCGGGATCTTCCATGGCAGCAGTAGGGACGCGAGCCGTTCACGGACAATGCCTTCAGGTTGGTACTCCAGAGCAACGGACTGAGTTCCGCTGCCGGTGTCAGGGACAGCGGGCCTAGTGGCGAGGCGGCAACAGCCGGTGCAGGTGGCGGGGGAGGCAGCAGGGTGAGCGGGCGCAGACCGGGCCCCTCGGCCGCAGCGACCAGTCCTTCAGGGACAAAGCGGCGTGGGTCACTTACCCACTCCTCCAACACTGCCTCCACCTCACGTCTCCGCATGGCCTCCGCCACCTCCTCCATCTCGGCCACCCACCGCTCCATCAAAAATCGGACCTGGGCCTGCAGGCGGCAGCACATTTGCGTGGTCCGGGCCTCCACCCACGCCGCTGTTCCTGGCGTGGGCTCCGGGATCTCTGCGTGGCCGGATGGGATGAACATGTCAGCGCTTGTGCTCCCAGGAACCGGATGTGTAGCAGAGTCCTGACGTCCCTGCATCTTATGTCCTCGGTTACATGAGGCAGGCCTTCACCCTGGTTCTTTCTAGCACTTCCTCTTTGGGGGCAGGGCTTCGCTTTTCGCACCTTCCCTGCTCGGGGAAGATGCTCGAGCGGGAAATCTTCGCTCCAAAGATGGCGGCGCCTCAAATTTTTCGGCCGGATGCCGCCGGCAGGGACTGCAAGGAGCACTTCTACCGGTAGGTAGATCTGTTCTATCCTGTTCGTGATGCCAAGTTGTCGCGGGCGGAAGGGACGCGCCCCCCACGCTCGGGTCCGGGGCTTCTGCTGCTGCTGCTCGGTGGCTCGAGCGGTGGGCCGGACCCGGGGACTCGAGCAGCGCTCCTCACTCGTGAGTGAAAAGGGATGGTTTGTTTGGGGAGAGAGTTTGTGACGCCACCCACGGGACGTGGTGATGATAGCACCACCGCTGCTGGTGACGGGGATCCCGGGAGAGATGGTAGGGAGCAGCTAGGATGTTGTCCCCTCCGTTGGTAGGGGGTTGGTGATCCCGGGGCCCGGTGGTGTAATGGGATGGCTGGGGTGCAGGGTTGCAGGGACAGCGCGGCGCGGTGCCGGCGGCACTGGTCTACTCACTCAAACAATCAATGACAGAGCCTCTGGTAAACCAAAACGGCCGGATGGACGGGTCCCGCAGCCGGCTGCAGTGTTGTTGTGCTCTCCCCGGACGACTGATGGTGGCTGTCTTTCCCTGCACTTGTTAGAATGTTCTGACTCCTGTGGTTGTCCACCGGTAGTCCTCTCCCCGGCGTATAGATGCCGTAGGAGCCCATTTTGTCCGCAGGCGCTGGCCCTTGGATCTCTAGCCTGTGGTGGTGGCTTTATATCCTCTTGGTGTGGACTGTTGCCTTCTGTCGGGTCTTGGTTGTTGGGAAACCCCTTGGGTTCCTGTCACACACGGATTTGACTATTGTCAGCGGCTCCAAGCCTGGTCGGGGCCCGATGGCCCTGCCTGTGTGCTTAGCTTCACTCCGCTCCCCGGTTTGGTACCGGTAGGCCAATGCCCAACCCTGGTCCTTACGGCTCTGCAGAGTTCCACCAACTCCTGCAGATGGCCACCACCGTCTGCCAACCTTGCTGTCAGTGCCTGGGCTCCGACCCAGACACTTGCAGTTTGTGTCCTCTCACTTTCACCTCCAAAACTAATCTGCTACTTTTCCCACCTCCAGGCCTGCGAACTCCTCGGTGGGTGGGGCCAACTGCCTGGCTCCGCCCCACCTGGTGTGGACATCAGACCCTGGAGGGAGGCAACAAGGGTTTTTGTCTGACTGGTGTAACTGTCTAGGGAAGGGGGTGTGTATGTTGTTATGTCTGTGACTAACTGGCTAGTCCAGGGCGTCACACACCTATATATCACAACCACCAACGTCCTCCTCTGGGGCCCAGCTCTACTTGCGGAGAGCCATCACATATAAACTGTCCAATACCACCAGCCCCAGCAGTGAGAGACTTTGCAGTGGTGGCTTTCTCTATATAGCCGCATACTGCAAGTGGCATCACGAAAATCTCTTTATTTTATTTTTTTCCCTTGCAAAAATTCCCCTTTTAAACGACCCCCAGCAACCCTGTCCAGATCAGGCGGAAGGGGTAGTGACCTGATCCGGAAGCTCTTGAAGTGCTCCATTTCCACGAGAGAGTGGTAAGAGAAAACCAAGGGGGAAGAAAATGGAGGCGCACGGCAATGGGGACGCCACAGGGCCTGGTCCGGGTGTGGAAGCGGCAGCGCACGGAGTGGTAACACCGATCATGCCGATCACCCTGCCGTACGTTCCGGGAGTGGCGTGGCTGCCCCAGTATGATGGTAAACCAGATGCCTTAATTGGGTTCAAAAAGAAAATATGCACCGTATTAGACATTAACGCAATGACTGGCAAATAAAGAGCGTCTGTTGTTCTGGGACAGTTAATGGGTGCAGCAGAGCTGGAAGTAGAGACTAGAGTTGAGCGCGGTTCGCGGTTCGAGGTTCTCCAGTTCGCGGCTCGAGTGATTTTGGGGGCTGTTCTAGATCAAACTAGAACTCGAGCTTTTTGCTAAAGCTCGATAGTTCTAGATACGTTCGAGAACGGTTCTAGCAGCGAAAAGACCAGTTAATTACTAGCTGGCTTTCCGCTGTAATAGTGTAAGTCACTCTGTGACTCACACTATTATGAAATTTCAGTGTATAGTGTGCGGGAACAGCGCATTCAGATCACTGCTGTATGGATAATAGCGATCGCCATTTTTTTTTTTTTTCCTTGTCTTCCTTCCCTAAGCGCGCGCGTGTAGTGGGGCGGGCCAGCATGTCAGCCAATCCCAGACACACACACAGCTAAGTGAACTTTTAGCCAGAGAAGCAACGGCATGTGCGATAGGATGTCCATGTCACATGTCCCTGCATTATAAATACGGACATTTTCCTCCAGCACGCCATTATCTGCCTTCTGCGTCCTTGGTGTTAGTCACCGCTGGCGCAGCTCCTATCTCCGATACTGCTGTGTACGCTCTATACACAGCGCTGTACAGAATAGGGATAGAAGTTTCTATCAGTCCTTTTAAGAGCTAATACCGGCAGGGTCAGAGCCATAGGTGACAGTCAGGGCCGTGAAAACAGAGTTTAACAGCTACACAAGATGACAGCGTCTGTGTAGCTAAGGTCAGGGATTTCCTCGCTGCATTTCCCCATTAGGAGGGATAGAAAGGCAGGCTTCCTTTCCTCTACTCAGAGACCCACAACCCTGGCACTGTACCCTCCTGCCCTTTGCACACTCAAACTCATTGTTACTAAGCCATTATACTAGCAAACACTGAGTGAACTTAGTGGCATCCTAAAAGTGGCTGTTGGACTTCTGTATTGTCCCACTAGTGCAAAGATATTTGCAGCACGTCTGCCTGCATTGCACACTCAAACTCATTGTTACTAAGCCATTATACTAGCAAACACTGAGTGAACTTAGTGGCATCCTAAAAGTGGCTGTTGGACTTCTGTATTGTCCCACTAGTGCAAAGATATTTGCAGCACGTCTGCCTGCATTGAACACTCAAACTCATTGTTACTAAGCCATTATACTAGCAAACACTGAGTGAACTTAGTGGCATCCTAAACGTGGCTGTTGGACTTCTGTATTGTCCCAGTAGTGCAAAGATATTTGCAGCACGTCTGCCTGCATTGCACACTCAAACTCATTGTTACTAAGCCATTATACTAGCAAACACTGAGTGAACTTAGTGGCATCCTAAACGTGGCTGTTGGACTTCTGTATTGTCCCACTAGTGCAAAGATATTTGCAGCACGTCTGCCTGCATTGCACACTCAAACTCATTGTTACTAAGCCATTATACTAGCAAACACTGAGTGAACTTAGTGGCATCCTAAAAGTGGCTGTTGTACTCCATTAGTGCCCCACTGGTGCAAATCTATGTGCAGCACCTCTGCATGACACCCTCCTGCTCTGTTTTTAATAAGCTATAATGATAGCAAAAAATGCTGCCATTTAGTGGCATACAAGAACTGGCTGTTGTATTTCATTAGTGTCCCACTGGTGCAAATGTATTTGCAGCACCTCTGCATGACACCCTCATGCACATTTTGCTACGCTAATTTTATAGCAAACTCAGGGAATTCCTTGCTGCATTTGATCATTCGGAGGGATAGAAAGTGAGGCTTCCTTTACTGTCCTGGTACCCACAGAACACGGCCACTGTACCCACCTGTCCACTTTTGCCACGCTATTTAATTTGCCCAAAGAGCTGACTCTTTTTCTGCCTTCCTAAAATTGTCTGTAATACTAAGTTAGTGTTCCTTTGCTGCCAAGCAAGGTACAACACATGTGCATTCTACACTCCTTTCCATTTCTGGAATGCAATTATTAAATGCAGGTAGTCCAGCCAATCTGTGATGAATGTGCAGATGTGGATATAATGTAGCCTGCATCCAATGTTGGTTTTTTCGATGCCTGACAGCTCAACAATACCATCTGTTTCCACTTCCAAAACAAGTGATGACCTGCCAATCACACTCCCTGTTGCGTGTAAAGGGGTGGAAGTTCAGTGTGAAAAACCATGTGAGACTGCTGTCCCCAGTCACAGAGGATGAAGAGCACGCAGATACACTTGATGGGGCAGGCGGTGGTTGCACAGGCACGCTAGGCCGCATTATAGCACAGTGAAATTCACATTGCGACTTCTGCTTCATTTTAAGTCGTGTACAGGGTGGGCTCCCCAGTATGCAGCAAAACCAGGCAACAGGAAAAGGACTCTAGTCAGTTGGATTGATAAATGATAGTTTAACTTTACCAAAACAAACAATAAGAACCATGCATACAATTTAAATAATTGAACAATCTATTCTGTTGCCTACTACCTGCTAATCCCTCTGTGTAGCAGTAATTGTGTGTTTGTGCGTGTGTGTGTGTGTGGGAACACGACTTACCAGTGGCGCATCACAAGAGCTTCCCAGTTATCTACGTAAACATAGACAAAACACATTACCCCCCCTGAATACCCTTGTTAGCTAAAGCCTCACAGATAAGGCAGATGATAACAGTGTGAATGCAAACCACACAGCTGTGCAACACAGTCATGGAAATCTTGAAAATCAACAGTCAATGCAAACATGTGTCGCTGTCCCTCTATAATTTAAACTGTACGTGACAATTTGACAGTGCAGAGGCAGCAAGTCTTATTGTCTCTAAATAGTCAGCCTACCCAGAACAGATATGTGTTTTGCTAATAAAACAAAGTGTTGCGTGCCCGCATTATTGTCTGGGCACAGCCTACCGTACCCGGGTACTGTGATGTCCAGTTGCCAGAAATACAGACTTTACGCTCCTCTCACGGTAAGCAGTATAGACAGCACCGTAAGAATGTTGGTCTGTGGCACAGGATGCTGCTCACTGGCGTTACGGTACTCCTCACCAAACTCCAAAATTACTCCCCTCACAATTGAACGAAGTGTTTCCGCGGTGGCTCCTTGCTGTAACACACACCTTTAGCTTTTCCTTCTGTTCATAGACAGCATCTCCAAGTCCACACCCGAAGAGCAATTTCTCCTCCACGTCTAAGTGTGGAGAGGCAGCTAGTGCGCTTGCGTGTGCCGATTTAACCCAGCCGCAGCCTAACTACAGTGTTTCGCCTAGTGAGTATGCTCAGCCTGACTGTGCCATTCCTGAGGCTAAGTCTTCATTTCGGGATACAGCGCATGCTCCCACACTTAGTGCGAAAAGCCTCTTTGCACAGGTACTTGCACTCCGTGCCGGGTCTAAGTCCTGTTTTGTGCCTAGACACCATGCTAAAGCTGATAGTCTTTTTTCGGAGACTGTATTTCATGCTACTGAGCATGCTCAGACACTTACTGCATCAGAGACTAGGTCCGGTAATGAACTCTTTGGCCCTGCCCCTGATGTGGGGGGCCCATATACACCACAGGGCATCAGGTGTCCTGACGATGTGGCCAGGCCACTCCCAAATGGCTTGCAGAGGCCCGCCCCTATGACTTCTCACCTCATTATTGATGGTCAGACGATGACTGGTGAGGTGTTTGTGTCGTGGCAGCCATGAGGTCATTATTGAAGTTGCGGTTCCAAATAGGACGCTAGTTATGCCACTCATGACGTGTCACTCTGCTTTTGTCTCCAGGAGGTGCATTGTGGTCCACCCTGGTTTGGGGCGGACCCAGGTTATAAAACGGGCTGGAGCCAACAAGGAGGTGCGCAGTCTTCTATTATGCTCCGAAAGAGCACACCTCCATGTGTTGAACCCATTGTGGCTTTAGGCCAGAGGTAGGCAGGGATAGGGCGTCGATGCAGGCCGCCACCACAGTTGGTAACACAGAACGGTTTAGACCAGCTCCTGTCCTACCAGTCCTGCTTGTGCAGCCCAGTGGCATTAACAGGCCTGCTGCTGCTGATGCGCCTGCTGTCCACAGGTGTGGCCCCAATGCACACGGTCAGCGTACTCAATGGCCCCTGTGATGTTAACAGGGAGTTCCTGGGATGGGTGGGCGTGTTGACCCTGTGACGCTAACAGGGCTCCCAGTCTCCAGATCTGAGTGGCGTCTAACTCGGTTCAGGCTACTATTAGTTTCATAGCCACACAGCTCTGTATCCTCCACCTAACCTTCCAGTTGCCAACCTCTCCTTTTCCATCTGGGAGCACGGTGGACACTGACTGCTGATGGGGATATATACCTTTCTCTTTCTTTTCTTATTAATTTTCGTTATATAGCGGTAACATAATATCTACCACCTTATCCAAATCTGCCAGTCCCACCGTAACAGATGGTGTTTCTTCAGCAAATGTTACTTTTGCTTAACCACCAAACCCACGGACAAAAACTTTTTTCCCCTTTCCAACACACCTGTTCCCCTTTCCACCAGCATCTGTCCTTTTTCAACTCATTTTGTATATGACCAAAAGTGCAACTCTGCAGGGACACCGTACTCAATGCCATCTCAGCACAGCAGCCAGCCCTCGGTCCCTCTGATGTGGACAAGTAAAAGACCATTTCTATCCATGACAAAGCGTTGAGATTCACTCTGTGCAGCACTGGTGTTTAGTGGAAAAGCAGATCTAAGATTGCGTACCACCTTCTGCAGATACTCCTGTATACGTGCGTCCCTTTCTATGGCAGGAATTATTTCGCCAAATTTTGTCTTGTACCAGGGATCTAACAGTGTGGCAATCCAGTAGTTAGCATTACTTCGAATTCGTACAATCCGAGGGTCATGTTGTAGGTAGTGCAGCAAGAAGGCGCTCATGTGTCTTGTGCATCCAGGAAGACCAAGTCCTTGGTGTGTTGGTGGCAAAGAGGTGAGAATCGTGCCTCCTTCCTCTGCCCTTTCCCCCCAACCTCGCACAACCGAAATGTGAGCAAGCTCTCACTCATCTGCTGAGTCTTCCATGCCCATCGCCAGTTCGTCCTCCATATCTTCATGGGCTCCTGCACCTTCCTCAACAATTTTTGCTGATACTATGCGCCCTTGTTAATCCCTCTCCCCCACCGTCCCTTGACTTCCGCCTAGGTGCCGCTCACCGTCTGGACCTTGTAGATCTTATTATCCCTTCTGCATATGACTCCTCCTGTACTTCCTCCCTTTCCTCTTGGACCAACACCTGACTCCGAATAATGCTTACAGTGTGCTCCATCTTGTAGATGACCAGAATTGTCACGCTGAGAATGGCATCGCCAGTGCTAAACATCTTCGTCGACATTTGTAAACTGTGTTGAAGGGTGCATAGGTCCTTGATCTGACACCACTCCAGCAGCGTGATCTGCACCACCTCTGGATCAAGTTAGCCCAGGGTATACGTCATACCGTATTTCAGCGGGGCTCTGCGGTGCTGCCACAGACGCTGCAACATGTGCAGATTCCAATTCCTGTGTGTCGCAACATCGCATTTCAGGCGTTTAACCGCCAGACCCTAAAGCTATGTGTCCACGGGAGAAAGTACCTGCGGATTTTTCTGCATCAAAATCCGCAGTTTTCCCCCGGAATCCGCACCTTAGCATAGGTGCGGATTTGACGCGGATTTGACGCGGATTTTGTTGCGGATTTTGATGCGGATTTTGATGCGGATTTTGTCCATTGTACTCTATTGTGTTTCTGAATAAAGCTTAGTCTGTTTTGAAGGAAAAAAAAAGGCTCTTTATGTCATTTCCTGTCCCAACCCTCCTTTCTTCTCCATTATCCATTTTGTAATAAAGGGGCAGAAATGTTTAAAGGGAACCTGTCGCCACTTTTTTTGTAAAAAGCTGCGGCCAACACCACTGTGCTCTTATATACAGCATTTTAACAGGCTGTATATAATAACCCAGTGGTGGTGGCCGCAGCTTACAGCCAAAAAATGTGGTGCCATGTTCCCTTTCACTGGTATTTTTAAAAAAAAAAAAAAAAAAAAAAAAAGTGCTCCGCTGTATTTTCACTGTCCAGCCCGATGCAAGCAAGCAACTGAGGGCTGTGCTTCTCAGCGGGATAAGGCTGAAGCATTCTCTGCCCCTCCCGCTGAGAAAAACAGTCCTCAGCTGCCCCTGAAAATGGCGGCTCCGTTGTGAAGCGCCATTCACAGGTGCTGTACCGAGGCTCATTCAGCTGCCCTCATGCATTGGCTGGCTGGGTAATATAACGGGGTTAATGCCAGTTTTCTGCAAACTGGCACTAAGCCCGAGGTTCATAATGTCATGTCTGTGTAGACACGGCCATTATGAACCTCCATTTGGTACTAAATAAAAGAAAACACTTTTTGAAAAATTTTATTTGAAAGAAAAACACACACACATCCCTGATTGCCATCTTTATTACTCCCAAGCCTCAGAGGTTAATCCAGGACAATTGTAATCACTGGTTTGCTCTCTGCCGGCTGCTGTGAGCGGCAGAACTCACTGGCCGGGTCAGCTCAGTTCATAGCTGAGCCCGGGTCACAGCGTCAGCCGGTCACAGCAGCCGTCAGTGTATTAAATGCTGCACAGCTCTCTTCCGGCAGCTGGGAACGTCTGACGTCAGAGCCCTGGTCAGCTGACTTAATTCGCGAGCGCGGGCGGGTCAGCTGACTGCACACCGACCAGCTGATGTGCCGGGCTCCGATGTGCACTCATGTGACCCGGGCACGGACGTCAGCCGGTACCAGCAGCCGGAAGAGAGCTTTGCAGCATCTCGAACACTGACGGCTGCTGGGACCGGCTGACGTCCGTGCCCGGGTCACATGAGTGCACATCGTCAGCTGTCGGTGTGCAGTCAGCTGACCCACCTGCGCTCGCGAATTAAGTCAGCTGACCAGGGCTCTGATATCAGACGTTCCCAGCTGCCGGAAAAGAGCTGTGCAGCATTTAATAATATAATAATACACTGACGGCTGCTGTCACCGGCTGACGTCAGTGCCCGGGTCAGCCGGGTGCACATCGGAGCCCGGCTCGGAGTTGTCATGGATTATCGTCGGGGGATTCAGGGAGTAATAAAGATGGCAATCAGGGATGTGTGTGTAATTTTCTTTCAAATAAAATTTAAAAAAAAAGTGTTTTCTTTTCTTTAGTACCAAACGGAGGTTCATAATGGCCGTGTCTACACAGGCATGACATTATGAACCTCGGGCTTAGTGCCAGTTTGCAGAAAACTGGCATTAACCCCGTTATATTACCCAGCCAGCCAATGCATCAGGGCAGCTGGATGAGCCTCGGTACAGCACCTGTGAATGGCGCTTCACAACGGAGCCGCCATTTTCAGGGGCAGCTGAGGGCTGTGCTTCTCAGCGGGAGGGGCAAAGAATGCTTCAGCCTTATCCCGCTGAGAAGCACAGCCCTCAGTTGCTTGCTTGCATCGGGCTGGACAGTGAAAATACAGCGGAGCATATTTTTTTTTTTTTTTTAAAAAGAATTGTGAAAAAAGACCTGGGATCCTGTTTTGCCATCTAAAAGCAAGCAGCCTGTAACTAGCTGCTTTTAGCTGGCAATCCAGAGTCCGGACACAACACGACTACACTGCCACTACTCTACACTACAAAATGGTGAAACTTCCTCTTCCTGAACTATGCTACATCACTTCCTGCGGATTTGTTTGCGAAATCCGCACCAAATCCGCAGGAAAAAGAGCCTGTGGGAACAGACCTGCGGATTTCTTGCGGATTTTACACCTTGCATTGACTTGCATGGGAAAAATCCGCAACAAAATCCGCAACAATAATTGACATGCTGCAGATTTTTCCGGATCAAAATCCGCGGCAAATCCGCCGCGGAAAAATCCGCAGCATGGGCACAGCATTTCCAAAATGCCATTGAAATGGCTTGGAAGTGCCGCTGCTGCAGATTTTCGGCAAATCCGCGGTAAATCCGCGGCAAAATCCGCGGTAAATCCGCAGCGTGGGCACATAGCCTAAGACTTCAGGAGCGATGAAAGTTGTTGAGCTGCTGGGTGCGAAGGATGAAAGTGAGCACATAGCAGCGTGCCCGCTGCACAAGGCCATGTAGGCCGGGATGGTATTTTAAAAATTGCTGGAGAATCAGATTCAACACGTGAGCCAAACAAGGCACGTGTGTCACATTTCCCTGACGAAGGGTCGCAGACAGGTTTGCATCATTGCTGCACACGGCTGTTAAGTCACCAACGTAGTCCACTCAATCAATTTGTACTCCGGTCGCCAGGTGACAACGTGTTCCTTTCGTGCATAGTGCTGATGATGGGAAAGGAGTCGATGCCAGCGGCGTAGGTGGACGCAGGTTATGCTCACCCACTGGGCTGCGTTACCTTGACAGATGCAGAACCACAGGCTGAATGTAGGTGGTGGGTATCTCACAGATGAAGTACCATCATTCAGCTACAACCAATGGGAATACACCACACCCTTTTTTAGGCCCCTCCTGTCTGCAGACCACTGCCAGACAAAGCTATGAACCTCTTGTTACGGTTACCCCCAGTTCAGTTTTATGAGTTTGTGTGCTTGTTACCTGACTACTTTTCCTGCTTGCTGTTTATGTACCTCGTTGGCCGATCCGCATTTCACCTCTGCTTGTTTTCTGATTAAGTCCTGGCCATCCCATTCTGTTCCTCTTCCTCAATTAATGTTTTGACCCTGCATGACTACTATTCTCTGGAACTGCAGCCTTCCACAGGTATTGATGAACTTGGGCCCTGTGTAATTCCAAATCACTGTATAGGGGTTAAAGGGTTTCAGGGTTCTGGGGATCCAGCTTGGTGAGTGGCTTCCCTCTAGCCTATCCTTTACAGCCCATCTGAGTGTGTCGATCCAGGCAGGCGTTACACCATGCCCTCTGCAGAAGGCCATGTAGACCGGGATAGTGTTTTAAAAATTGCTGGACAACCAGGTTCAACACGTGAGCCACACAAGGCACGTGTGTCACATTGCCCTGAAGAAGGGTCGCAGACTGGTTTGCATCATTGTCGCACCCGGCCTTCCCTGGCTGCTGGTTGAGTGGAGACAACCATTGATGAAACTCGGTCTCACTCTCCAGAGCTTACCGTCCACAACTCATCAGTGGTGTGACTCACATTTCCCAGACATTTCTAAATAAAGAGTCGACCGCATCATGCTGTTGAGCTGTGCTGCCAGCATAGTAAGGAGATGTGTGGGATTCCTTGGGCGCAGTTACAAGGAAGGGTGGCCTGACCACACAGGGTTTGGGCCGAGGTGGAGGACCCACACGAGGTTGAGGAGGCAGAAGCAGTGGAGGAACTTGTACATACAGAGGAAGGATTGACACACAACTCGTGGGGACGGCAAGACTTGTACAGAAAACCCTTCTCCATCTCTCACCATAGTTAACCAGTGCCCAGTCAGCAACATGTAACTCCCCTGTCCATGCTTACTGGTCCAAGTATCTGTGGTGAAATGCACCCTGTCACACACAGAGTTTCTCAAGGAATCGGTGATGTTGTGTGAAATCTGCTGTGGTAGCGCGGGCATGCCTTTCTTGGAGAAGGAGTGGCGACTGGCCATCGGCTCTTGGGGCACTGGAATGGGCATAAGGTCTCGAAAATACTCGGTCTCAAAAGGGTGTAAAGGCAGCCTTTCTGTTGCCAACAAGTTGCAGATGCTGAAACTCAACGTCTTAGGCATGTCATGCCCTTCGAAAATCATGTAAAACACAGTGAGGGGACTCCAACCACAGTCTCCCTAGTTGCCACTAATTAGGCCACACACACCCCACTAGACTGGCACCAGTTGACCCCCCTTTTCAAAATGAAAAAGATGCTTTGCATGAAGCACTCTCAAAAATACGCATGCCTTTCACCTCTCCTGGATGACCCAGGGGAAGAAAAGTCCTCTGAGAGCCATGACTTGTTCATCTTGGTTCTTTTAGAAACACAGCGAGGGGACTTCAACCACAGTCTCCCTCGTTGCCACTAATTGGGCCACACACACCCCACTTGACTGGCATCAGTTGACCCCCCTTTTCAAAATGAAAAAGATGCTTTGCATGAAGCACTCTCAAAAATACGCATGCCTTTCACCTCCCCTGGATGACCCAGGGGAAGAAAAGTCCTCTGAGAGCCATGACTTGTTCATCTTGGTTCTTTTAGAAACACAGCGAGGGGACTCCAACCACAGTCTCCCTCGTTGCCACTAATTGGGCCACACACAACCCACTTGACTGGCATCAGTTGACCCCCCTTTTCAAAATGAAAAAGATGCTTTGCATGAAGCACTCTCAAAAATACGTGTGCCTTTCGCGTCCCCTGGCTGACCCAGGGGAAGAAAAGTCCTCTGAGAGCCATAACTTGTTCATCTTGGTTCTTTTAGAAACACAACGAGGGGACTCCGACCACAGTCTCCCTCGTTGCCACTAATTGGGCCACACACACCCCACTTGACTGGCATCAGTTGACCCCCCTTTTCAAAATGAAAAAGATGTTTTGCATGAAGCACTCTCAAAAATACGCATGCCTTTCACCTCCCCTGGCTGACCCAGGGGAAGAAAAGTCCTCTGAGAGCCATGACATGTTCATCTTGGTTCTTTTAGAAACACAGCGAGGGGACTCCAACCACAGTCTCCCTCGTTGCCACTAATTGGGCCACACACACCCCACTTGACTGGCATTAGTTGATCCCCCTTTTCAAAATGAAAAAGATGCTTTGCATGAAGCACTCTCAAAAATACGTGTGCCTTTCGCGTGCCCCGGCTGACCCAGGGGAAGAAAAGTCCTCTGAGAGCCATGACTTGTTCATCTTGGTTCTTTTTTCAAAAGCGAGGGGACTCCAACCACAGTCTCCCTCGTTTCCACTAATTGGGCCACACACACCCCACTTGACTGGCATCAGTTGACCCCCCTTTTCAAAATGTAAATGATGCTTTGCATGAAGCACTCTCAAAAATACGCATGCCTTTCACCTCCCCTGGATGACCCAGGGGAAGAAAAGTCCTCTGAGAGCCATGACTTATTCATCTTGGTTCTTTTAGAAACACAGCGAGGGGACTCCAACCACAGTCTCCCTCGTTTCCACTAATTGGGCCACACACACCCCACTTGACTGGCATCAGTTGACCCCCCTTTTCAAAATGTAAATGATGCTTTGCATGAAGCACTCTCAAAAATACGCATGCCTTTCACCTCCCCTGGATGACCCAGGGGAAGAAAAGTCCTCTGAGAGCCATGACTTATTCATCTTGGTTCTTTTAGAAACACAGCGAGGGGACTCCAACCACAGTCTCCCTCGTTGCTACTAATTGGGCCACACACACCCCACTTGACTGGCATTAGTTGATCCCCCTTTTCAAAATGAAAAAGATGCCTTGCATGAAGCACTCTCAAAAATACGTGTGCCTTTCGCATTCCCTGGCTGACCCAGGGGAAGAAAAGTCCTCTGAGAGCCATGACTTGTTCATCTTGGTTCTTTTAGAAACACAGCGAGGGGACTCCAACCACAGTCTCCCTCGTTGCCACTAACTGGGCCAGAAACACCCCACTTGACTGGCATCAGTTGACCCCCCTTTTCAAAATGAAAAAGATGCTTTGCATGAAGCACTCTCAAAAATACACATGCCTTTCACCTCCCCAAGATGACCCAGGGGAAGAAAAGTCCTCTGAGAGCCATGTCCACATTGTCAGTGGACAGACGCGTGTGCTTATCTGCCAGCAGACCCCAGCAGCACTGAAGAAAGGTTCCGAGAGAACGCTGGCTGCAGGACACGACAAGATCCCCAAGGCGTACGTGGCAAGCTCAGGCAATTTATCCAGATTGGAAGCCTAAAATGAGCAGGGCTCAATTTGCACAGTAATGGCATCGATGTTTCCTTGCATATACTCATATATCTGTGTCTCCTCCTCTTTTTCCTTTTCTAGCTCTTTTGTTTTCGCATGAGTATATGTCCTTGTCACTTTCCCATGTGTTTGTGTTGTGTTGTGAGTTGTTTGTCACCTTTTGGACACCTTTGTGGGTGTTTTCTAGGTGTTTTTCTGTGTTTGTGATTGCCTGCCATTGTTTCCTATGCGGTTCAAGTTCGGTTCGTCGAACGTTCGCCGAACTGAACTCGAACGAGACCTCCGTTCGACGAACTGAACTCGAGCCGAACCACGACCGGTTCGCTCATCTCTAGTAGAGACCTGGTCAGATGTAGATCAGGAGTCAGTGAAAACCATCTTTGAAAAGTTGAAGATTGCTTTTGAAACCCGTACAGAGGCAGAGCTGAGAATAGGATTTTACAATTTCAGGCAGGGGCCGCAGGACAGTATAGGAGACTATGCTCTAAGATTACAAGCAGCACTGCGGACCTTGAAGCATGTAGATCCCATCAATGCCCAAGAAGGGAATAAAATGATGATTGAACAGTTCCTGCAGGGGTTGCAATCCTTTGAGGACTGTAAAAATTCAGATGTGGACTTTGTTGTCTTAAAGGACCGAGCAATAAAGGCACTGCAGCCCCCAGCAACTACAGATCCTGCTTCTCAGTCGTGGCTAGCTAGTACCTCACCTCTGAGAGTGAAAGCCTCTTCCTTTACCATTGTGGAGATTAACAGGCAGGCTGCGACACCTGGTGCTTCTGATGACCTGTGTTCCCAAGTGCAACAGCTAAGGAAGGATGTGTCTAGGATCCTAAAAGCAATGCAGCTCAAGCCAGAACCCAAGTCATTGGAGAAGATCCAGCTGGCCGACTGCCCTGAGGACGTCCCATGGATGTGAGGAAGGAGGATCCTATCATTGGAGGAAGAACCATCGATCGCTACGACTCATCTGGACAACCCATCTGCCGTCGTTGCAACAAGGCATATTGCAAGAGTGTGTTCTTTAAACCCTCAATCCCTGGGGCCAAGGGCCAACGTCCAGGAATAAGATGACAAGGTCCATCTGACTGGCTTGACAAGTATGTGGGAGGACGACTAGTTCTGTCCATCACTCTGGACGGAATCTCCACCTCTGCATCGTTGGACACCGGCTCGCAGGTACCAACCATCCCGTATGTAGTTTACAAAACATTCTGGTCTGATACTGAGCTCACCCGTCCTGACTCAGGCCTCACCATTTATGCTGTTAATGGATTACCGGTGGCTCAGATAGGGTTCAAAGAGGTAACCATAAAAGTGGGGAGGGTAGAGCTAAAAGGCCAAGGATTGATTGTAGTTGAAACTGATGCCAATGAGAAAAATCCACAGATGATTTTGGGTACAAATGTAATTGAAAATTGTCTGGCAGAAGTGTTGTTCTAAGGGGTACTTCACACACAGCGAGATCGCTACTGAGATCGCTGCTGAGTCACGTTTTTTGTGACCTCATTAGCGATCTCGCTGTGTGTGACACTGAGCAGCGATCTGGCCCCTGCTGTGAGATCGCTGCTTGTTACACACAGCCCTGGTTCGTTTTTTTATTGTTGCTCTCCCGCTGATAAGCACACATCGCTGTGTGTGACAGCGAGAGAGCAACAATCCTGAATGTCCAGGGAGCAGGAGCCGGCGTCTGATAGCCTGCGGTAAGGTGTAACCAAGGTAAACATCGGGTAACCAAGGTGGTTACCCGATATTTACCTTCGTTACCAGCCTCCGCAGCTCTCACGCTGCCAGTGCCGGCTCCTGCTCCCTGCACACGCTAAGCGAAGCGGTGTGCGCTGGTAACTAAGGTAAACATCGAGTAACCATACCCGATGTTTACCTTAGTTACCAGTGTCCGCAGCTTCCAGACGCCGGCTCCGTGCAAGCGCAGCGTCGCTTGCACGTCGCTGCTGGCTGGGGGCTGGTCCCTGGTCGCTGGTGAGATCTGCCTGTTTGACAGCTCACCAGCGACCATGTAGCGACGCAGCAGCGATCCTGACCAGGTCAAATCGCTGGTGGGATCGCTGCTGCGTCGCTAAAGTGTGACGGTACCCTTACTCCAACAGATTGCTGAAACTGCTGGTGTGACATCCTGGCCAGGCCAGGTAGTCCCAGATAGGCCCCTGCACAACACCTTTCCCTCACAGGTGACATCAGCCAACCCTAAAAACCCTAGTCAACCCCCTCAGGGCTAGATAGACACACCAGGGGGCGGAACCAGGTGGTTGGAAGACGCCCACCAAGGAGTCTGGACAGCCCGGGGCGGGAAAGTGTTCAGTTCAGTTTAGAGTTCAAGTTGGAGAGGAGTGTGGGCTGCAGCTCCAGCAGAGGCGAATACCCCAAATTGAACGGTGCCAGGGTAGGAGCCCTGGTGCCTTTGGCTAGGAGGCAGACGGCGGTCTCCGTCTGCAGGAGCCGGGAAGACGGCTCGGTGGAACCGAGGTGGACCGGGACAGGAAAGTGGCCCGCCGGTACCGACCCAGGGAACCGACTCTGAAACCGGAGCACAGAGGGGGGTACTCAGACCCTGAAGCCAAGTCCAGAAGCTGCTGGAACTAGTTAATTCACAGATTGAGGCCAGGACTAGAGGTCCTTTCCCACCCAAAGTCCCGATAGAAGACAACAGCCCACCAAGGGGGATAGAAGGCCACCGCCAGGGCTCAGAGATCCCACGGGCTAGCGTCTGCGGTCAAGGGCTCCTTAGCCCACATCCAGCCGGGAGCAGACTCCTGAAGTTGCAAGCACAGGCAGTCCACCATTACACAAAGGTGCAGGAGAAAGACAGAGACCACCAGCCGGGTGGGGGACCAGAACGCAGCCGGCTGCGGGCACCGACCACCATCACCTTGGTTTACCAGAGACTCGTGTGTTTCCTTCAATAGTGAGTACACCAGCACCCTGCGGTCGCCCATCTCCCTGCACCAAACATCCCCAACAGGTCCCGGGGCCACCATCCCTGCCCACGGAGGGGTTAACAACTTGCTGCGTAAAATCTCCCCCGGGTGCCCCGTCACGGCAGCGGTGGTGTCCAACCTCACCACATACCATGGGTGGCGTCACGAACTTAGTCCGGCTCAGCCCGTACATATATGTCCTACATCCACCACTACAAACCCCCTTTTTGATCGAAGTGACCACGAGACCCCTGGGTCCGGAGACCCTCGAGCCACCCACAGAAAGTCCGGATCCGAGCAGCTCGGCTACTGCAAGCAGCTGCAGCACACTGGCATTGGGCAGCAGAGGGTCCTGCAAAGAGAAATCAGAGCCCTCTTGCAGAGGCAACAGGTAAACCTATCTGGGGGGGAAATTGGTAAAGTACGGGTAATAGATTCCGGTCCTATTGTAATACCACCCAGAAGTGAAATGATGATATGGTGTCTGGCAGCAATAGGCCTCAAAGGGCGAGAACAGTTAGAGGATTGGTGTCCGAAACTGCATGTAGGCACAGATTCCACTCCTCCTCACCAGAAACAAGGAGTTTATCGGGTAGCACAAGAGTATGAGCAGGTTTTCAGTAAGCATCCGTTAGATTTTGGGAGGTTAAAAGAGGTACAACACCATATACCCACAGGAAATCATCCCCCCATTAAAGAGAGATATCGGCCTATACCACCAGCTCACTATCAGTGTGCCAAGGAAATGTTGAGGAACATGAAGGAGACTGGGGCTATCAGAGACAGTTATAGTCCCTGGGCAGCTCCACTGGTTCTAGTCAGAAAGAAGGATGGCATAATGAGAACGTGTGTAGATTATAGGCAGATAAATCGCAAAACACATAAAGATGCTTACCCATTACCCCACATAGAGGAGTCACTGGCTGCACTGAAAGCTGCTAACTACTTTTCTACTCTGGATCTCAGTAGTGAGTATTGGCAGGTCTCCGTAGCAGAAGAAGACCGGGAGAAGACTGCATTCGCAACACTAATGGGCCTGTGTGAATTTAACAGCATGCCATTTGGACTCTGCAATGCACCTGGAACATTCCAAAGACTGATAGAGTGCTTGGGACACCGTAACTTTGAGACCATGCTGCTCTTCTTGGATGATATCGTGTATTCAAAAACCTATGAAGAGCACTTGAATCATTTGGCAGAGGTACCTGAAGCATTGTCCAAATATGGAATGAAGCTGAAGCCATCAAAATGCCATTTGCTGAAACCAAAGGTCCAGTATCTCGGGCATGTGGTCAGTACAGAGAGAGTGGCACCAGATGCAAAAAAGATCACCGTCATCAAGAACTGGCCCAGACTAACCACCGTCAAAGAGGTACGTCAGTTCATAGGTCTGGTAGGATACTACAGAAAGTTTATCAAGGGTGATACGAAGATGGCAGCACCTTTGCAAGAACTTCTGATAAGCCAGGTAAAGAAGGGCAAAACATCTGGTCCTCCATTTGAATGGGGTGAAGGAGAAGAGAACTCCTTCAAACAGATGAAGTGGGCCCTGACTGGTAATGAAATTCTGGCCTATCCTGACTACAACTTACCATTCGTGTTATACACTGATGCCAGCAACGTGGATTGGGAGCTGTGCTATCTCAAGTGCAGAAGGGCAAAGAACATGTGATTGCCTATGCAAGGAGGAAGCTCCGTCCTACCGAGAGGAACCCAGACAACTACAGCTCCTTCAAGATAGAGTTCCTGGCCTTGGTCTGGACTATCACTGAACGGTTTAAGCATTATCTGGTGGCTGCCAAGTTCACAGTCTTCACAGACAATAAACCTCTGACCCACCTGGATACTGCGAAACTGGGTGCCTTAGAGCAACGTTGGATGGCCCGATTGTCAAACTATGACTTCACCATTAAGGCTGGTTGCAAGAATGCTAATGTGGATGCATTGTTAAGGATGCCTCACTTGCCAGATGCGGAATAAGATGTGGATGAGCTAGAAGAGGTAGAGCTACCAGCTTTTCACTGCCACGATGCGTCCCCATATCAACAGTCTTGCACCAACTGTAAGGAAGCGGTGCTGATCCCATACCTCACCATGAGTGGAAGAAAACACAAGACTATGACCCAGCAGTAAGATTGATTAAAGAACTGATAACCCAACCAAGCTCATGCTTGAGCCCAAATGCTCCACTCGAAGCGCAACATCTCTGGAAAGAGAGGAGTAGGCTGTTCATCTATCAAGGCAAGGTGTGTAGAAGTGTTTTCAACCCTAAAACACATGAGAAGGCGTGGCAAGTGGTGCTACCCAAGAGAGATGTCCAGATGGTGCTGCTGGCATACCATGACAGAGCAGGACACTTTGGATGGAAAAAGCTGGAGGCTGTCATGATCCAGGCCGGCGTTTCGCTGCTGCTGGTTACACCCATCTCTGGCCTGGTCATATCAGGGGTTAACTTCCTTTGCCTCGTTCTGGATCCCATGATGCTATATATTGCCTCCCTACCTATGGCTCAGTGCCAGTGATATTTCTACTTTGCAACTTGTATACTGGTTCTGGTGAGTGTTCCTGATTAGTGATGAGCGAGCATGCTTGTTACTACTCGGTACTCGCACGAGTATCACTGTACTTGGTCTACTCGGCGGGGACCGAGTAATCTCGCGATACTCGTGCTGTACTCGTGGTCTTCATCCCTGCATGTTGGCGCTCTTTTGAGAGCCAGCCCTCATGCAGGGATTGGCTGGCAGACCACTGCAATGCCACAGCCCTGTTAGTTGTGGAATTGCAGTGATTGGCCGGCCTGCACAGCGTGACCGAGCCTTTATACCGGCGGGCGCGCTGTGCTCTGCTCACAGCTATCCAGACAGTCAGTGTTACGGTTGCTGCGAGCACTGGAGACTATGTCCAGATTTCTTGCTACTGCACATGTGCGAGCGCTGGAGACTAAGTCCAGATTTCTTGCTACTGCACATGTGCGAGCGCTGGAGACTAAGTCCAGATTTCTTGCTACTGCACATGTGCGAGCACTGGAGACTAAGTCCAGATTTCTTGCTACTGCACATGTGCGAGCGCCGGAGACTAAGTCCAATCTTGGAGCCATTGCACATGTGCGGGTGACATCATCGCTGACACGAGGTCACATGTCTCTGACACCTTCTTTGCCGATTGGTCGCTGGTCATGTGCTTGTGATGTCTTGCTCGGTGATAGGCCAGCATGACGTCACTCCTGTCGTTCTGGAAGCGGATTGGCTCTGGTGTCCTCCATCTTGGATGAGGCACAGAGTCTATATAAGACCCTGACACACGCCGCATGGTGCTCAGTCCTCTTGGTTCATGCATATGAGTAGACGCTCTGTGCGCGTTCCTCTAGGCATTCCTCTGTCTATGCTAGGTGAGCGCTACCGGCAGGGTAGCGTTCTTATACCTTACAGCTTCGGCTGCTGTCCGTATCCTTACCTCTTAGGGGAGCGGACATAGGCAGGTGCCTGAGGCACATGGTCTGGCTGGGCCTTGTGATTGTACTCGTAGGTGGACGTTGCCGCTAGGGTAACGTTCCTTATACTGCGTCTGGCAGTTGTTCGTATCCTCGCACACTAGGGGAGCGAACAGAGGTAGGAGCTTTGTGCGGCTTACGCTGCTGTTCGTCTCTTTTGCACCACTAGAAGAGCGGACCTAGGCAGGTGCCATATCTAGTGGTTCGTGTCCTCGCACACTAGTGGAGCGAACGCAGGTAGGAGCTTTGTGCGGCTTACGCTGCTGTTCGTCTCTTTTGCACCACTAGAAGAGCGGACCTAGGTAGGTGCCATTTCGCACACATTGCCTTTGTCTCTGTGATTATTAACAGACATCATTCCACACACCCTCCAAGTAAGGGAGGAATTGCTTTACTTTCTTATTATATCCTTCTGTGAGTTAACAGAGGTATTGCACTCTGCCATAGTCTGCAGCAAAGTCTTTGCACGGTGGACCCTGACTGTCTGATACTCCTTTCGGTTATTATCAGACAGCCCCCCGTAACATTAGGACTGAGCCAAGGGTCTGGCAGTTATGGCAGAATATCAGCAGTTACACCGTTACATACAAGTACTTGAGTCACGGCTCAAGAGTATAGAGGATAAACCTCAGACCATGGTGACATCTGCACATGATCCTCGACTTGCTCTACCAAACAGATATTCTGGCGATGCCAGATCATGTCGTGGTTTCATTAGTCAGTGTCAGATACACCTAGAGGTTAACTCTTCTCGCTTCTCTACGGAGAGGTCCAGAGTAGGCTTTATCATCTCCTTACTTCAGGACAAAGCCTTAGAATGGGCGACTCCTCTATGGGAGCGCTCTGATGTGGTTACTCTGAGACATCAAGACTTTCTTGATGCTCTTAAGGCGGTATTCATGGGTCCGCAGGTTACCCATGATGCGGCCCTGAGACTGTTAGATCTATCTCAGGGTTCGTTATCCACTAGTTCTTATGCCATTGCTTTTAGAACTCTGGTGGCAGAACTAGATTGGCCAGAGAAGGTGTTGATTCCTATCTTCTGGAGAGGGTTGGCTGGCTATGTCAAGGATGCCCTTGCTACTCGTGAAGTCCCTGCTTCTCTGGAGGACTTGATCACAGTAGCAACGAGGATCGATGTACGCCATAAGGAACGTAGACTCGAGGTCTCTTCCTCACGCCCTAAGCATCGGGCTATTCCAGTTGTTGAGGGTCCACTACCATCTTCCTCAGCATCTGAAACATCTCCCACTCCTATGGAGTTAGGTCATACGTTCTCCAGACTACGCAAGTCTGGTCCTCCTATATGTTACGTATGTCGTCAGGCTGGGCACTATGCCAACAAGTGTCCTAGTCGTCAGGGAAACTCCCTGGCCTAGTAACCATTAGAGGGGGGTTACTAGAGACGTCTTCTGCACCCTCTAAGTGTTGTATCCCAGGTCAGCTCTCGTTATCTGAGAATACATGGCCTATTATGGCTTTTGTGGATTCCGGAGCTGACGGGATTTTTGTGTCCTCAGGATTTGTAAAGGGACACAATATTCCCTCTATCATGTTAGAGGCGCCTATTCCTGTCCGTGTTGTTAATGGAACTATGTTGTCTGACTCCATTACATTGAGGACAGTTCCCTTGCGCCTTTCCCTGTCTCAGGGTCACATAGAGGAGATTTCTTTTCTTGTTTTGCCTGAGGGTATAGACGACGTTCTTCTGGGTCTTCCGTGGCTTCGGACTCATGCTCCTCACATTGACTGGGAGTCTGACAGCATTATTAGTTGGGGTTCGAAATGTCAGTCCCGATGTCTTCCCTTACCACCTAAGGTCGTTGCAGTTGCATCAACTGATCTCTCTCCCATACCTACACCCTATTTGGATTTCGCTGACGTGTTCTCCAAACAGGGTGCTGAGGTTCTTCCACCCCATAGGCCGTATGACTGTGCCATAGACCTTATCCCAGGTTCGGTTCCACCTAAAGGCAGGGTTTACCCCCTGTCGATACCTGAGTCAGAGGCCATGTCGACCTATATAAGAGAGAGCTTAGAGAAGGGGTTCATTCGTAAGTCTGTCTCTCCCGCGGGAGCTGGGTTTTTCTTTGTTCGGAAGAAAGAGGGTGATTTGCGTCCCTGCATAGATTACAGGGGTCTCAACGCAATCACAATAAAGAACAAATACCCATTACCTTTAATTTCGGAGCTCTTTGACAGACTGAGAGGAGCTCAAGTTTTTACGAAGTTGGATCTGCGGGGTGCGTATAACTTGGTACGAATTCGAAAGGGTGACGAATGGAAGACCGCTTTTAACACCCGAGACGGTCACTATGAATACCTCGTCATGCCTTTTGGGTTATGTAATGCACCCGCAGTATTTCAGGACTTCGTAAATGATGTGTTCAGGGATTTACTGTTATCCTCAGTAGTGGTGTATCTGGACGACATCCTGATTTTTTCTCCTGATCTGGAGACTCATCGTCAGGATGTCGTTCGTGTCCTTTCCCGTTTAAGGGAGCACTCATTGTTTGCTAAACTCGAGAAATGTGTATTCGAGCAGTCCTCATTGCCTTTTTTGGGTTACATTATCTCACAAGAGGGTATGGCTATGGATCCTGCGAAGCTCTCTGCTGTCCTGCAATGGTCCGAACCTCATTCCTTGAAGGCGGTGCAACGCTTCTTAGGATTTATAAATTATTACAGGCAGTTCATACCCCATTTTTCTACTTTGGTGGCCCCTTTGGTGGCCTTGACTAAGAAAGGTGCTAATCCCAAAGCCTGGTCTACTGAGACATCTCAGGCTTTTGAGGCAGTAAAAAGACACTTTTCAACTGCTCCCGTTCTTCAAAGACCCGATGAGAGTAAGCCCTTCCTCTTAGAGGTTGATGCCTCTTCAGTGGGTGCTGGTGCGGTCTTGTATCAAAAGAACGGTGCAGGTAGAAAAAGGCCGTGTTTCTTCTTTGCTAAAACCTTTTCACCGGCAGAGAGAAACTATACCATTGGGGATAGGGAACTGCTCGCCTTGAGATTAGCCTTGGAGGAGTGGCGTCACTTGCTGGAAGGAGCGAAACATCCTTTCCAGGTCTATACAGACCATAAGAATCTGACGTACTTACAAACCGCTCAGCGTCTGAATCCTCGCCAAGCCCGCTGGTCCTTGTTTTTCTCCCGCTTTCACTTCTCCATCAACTATTTGTCTGGGAGTAAGAATAACAAGGCAGACGCCCTGTCTCGCTCTATGCTTTCTACCCAGGAAGAGATTGACGAACCTCGTCTTATCCTTCCCTCCAGGGTTTTTCATACGCTCTCCCCTGTGACGTTAGACCAAATCCCACCGGGCAAGACATTTGTTCCGCCTGATCGACAGAATGATATACTGTCATGGGCCCACACCTCAAAGGTGGGTGGGCATTTTGGTATTAGGCGGACACGAGAGTTACTGGAGAGGTGGTATTGGTGGCCACACTTAGCCAGCCACGTCAAGAGATATGTCGGTTCCTGCTACTCGTGTGCTCGCAACCGTCCATTACGGCAGAGACCGGCTGGGCTCTTGCATCCTTTACCAGTGCCAGATAGACCATGGGAGGTGGTAGGCATGGACTTTGTGGGTGATCTTCCATGTTCACAGGGACATAGATTTGTGTGGGTCATTACGGACCATTTCTCCCGGATGGTTCATCTCGTACCGTTATCGAGAATCCCATCTTCCAGGGTACTAGCCAAACTATTCCTCAAGCATGTCTTTAGGCTTCACGGGATGCCAGATCGTATCATTTGTGATAGAGGCCCGCAATTTACTTCCCGTTTCTGGCGAGATCTTTGTAGCCTTCTGCAAATTGAGTTGAATCTCTCTTCGGCATACCATCCGGAGACTAATGGTTTGGTTGAACGTACCAATCAATCTATGATTATATACCTTCGACACTTTGTTGCTGAGAACCACGATAACTGGTCCTCCCTCCTACCCTGGGCAGAATTTGCCCTTAACAATTCGCTGGCTGAGGCCACTGGGCAGACACCGTTCGTACTCAATAATGGGCAACACCCTAGGGTACCGGTACCGTTTCCCGCTGCTGCACCTCCTCCTCTTGTGGCCGACTGGGCAACTAATGCCAGAGAGGTTTGGGATCGGACTCAAGAGTCGATCCAAGCAGCTAAGGACCGTATGAAGACGGTGTCCGATCGGTTTCGTCGCCCGGCTCCTGTCTTTTCTCCAGGGGACTTTGTGTGGCTCTCTGCAAAACACGTGAGACTTAGAGTGAGCTCTGTCAAATTTGCTCCTCGCTTCCTGGGTCCTTATGAGGTTCTTCGACAGGTAAATCCTGTAGTCTATCAATTGAAGTTACCTGTCCATCTTAGGATTCATGACAAATTCCATGTCTCACTGCTAAAGCCGGCTATTTTACCTCACGCTCGTGAAGTGCACTCTCCTGCCTCTGATTCCTCTCGCTCTAGCTATGAGGTACGAGCCATAGTTGGTTCTAAGATGGTTAGAGGGCGCAGGTTCTTCTTGATAGATTGGGAGGGCTATGGCCCGGAACATCGCTCTTGGGAGCCTGAGGAGGCTGTCCATGCTCCCGACTTAGTTGCCGATTATCTGCGTCGCCGGGAGGGGGGCCCTTGAGGGGGAGGTACTGTTACGGTTGCTGCGAGCACTGGAGACTATGTCCAGATTTCTTGCTACTGCACATGTGCGAGCGCTGGAGACTAAGTCCAGATTTCTTGCTACTGCACATGTGCGAGCGCTGGAGACTAAGTCCAGATTTCTTGCTACTGAACATGTGCGAGCACTGGAGACTAAGTCCAGATTTCTTGCTACTGCACATGTGCGAGCGCCGGAGACTAAGTCCAATCTTGGAGCCATTGCACATGTGCGGGTGACATCATCGCTGACACGAGGTCACATGTCTCTGACACCTTCTTTGCCGATTGGTCGCTGGTCATGTGCTTGTGATGTCTTGCTCGGTGATAGGCCAGCATGACGTCACTCCTGTCGTTCTGGAAGCGGATTGGCTCTGGTGTCCTCCATCTTGGATGAGGCACAGAGTCTATATAAGACCCTGACACACGCCGCATGGTGCTCAGTCCTCTTGGTTCATGCATATGAGTAGACGCTCTGTGCGCGTTCCTCTAGGCATTCCTCTGTCTATGCTAGGTGAGCGCTACCGGCAGGGTAGCGTTCTTATACCTTACAGCTTCGGCTGCTGTCCGTATCCTTACCTCTTAGGGGAGCGGACATAGGCAGGTGCCTGAGGCACATGGTCTGGCTGGGCCTTGTGATTGTACTCGTAGGTGGACGTTGCCGCTAGGGTAACGTTCCTTATACTGCGTCTGGCAGTTGTTCGTATCCTCGCACACTAGGGGAGCGAACAGAGGTAGGAGCTTTGTGCGGCTTACGCTGCTGTTCGTCTCTTTTGCACCACTAGAAGAGCGGACCTAGGCAGGTGCCATATCTAGTGGTTCGTGTCCTCGCACACTAGTGGAGCGAACGCAGGTAGGAGCTTTGTGCGGCTTACGCTGCTGTTCGTCTCTTTTGCACCACTAGAAGAGCGGACCTAGGTAGGTGCCATTTCGCACACATTGCCTTTGTCTCTGTGATTATTAACAGACATCATTCCACACACCCTCCAAGTAAGGGAGGAATTGCTTTACTTTCTTATTATATCCTTCTGTGAGTTAACAGAGGTATTGCACTCTGCCATAGTCTGCAGCAAAGTCTTTGCACGGTGGACCCTGACTGTCTGATACTCCTTTCGGTTATTATCAGACAGCCCCCCGTAACAGTCAGTGCAGGGAGAGTGTCGCTGCTTCAGGGAAAGGTTTGCGGCCCTTTATAGCTATTTCCGTAGCAAGGCTGCAAACAGTGTGACCAAACGTCCTTCTCAGGACTATTCTAGTTGTATACAGGCAGGCAGGGTATAGCCAGGTCGGAGTACAGTAGCAGAGTCCTTCTCAGGACTATTGTTGCTGTATACAGGCAGGGTATAGCCAGGTTGGAATACAGGCTAGTGACCAAAAGAGTCCTTGTCAGGACTATTGTAGCAGTATACAGGCAGGCAGGCAGGGTATATAGCCATTCCTAGTGGTGACCGTATACCAGCCTTCATCATATCTGGGGCTGGTGTACACAGTCTAAAACAGTCCTGATAGTGTCAGACTTCTCATCAATTGTCGCTCCTAAAACCTGTTAGGTTCTTAGTGCGTCCGTGCTTGCATTTAAAAACCGCACGTGTGTGCCTGTCGGTGGCAGCATACAGGTGCACTTGTGTGCGTTTTTACCAAACTATTATATAACGCACAAGTGTAGTGTATAATACACGTCAGTCAGCAGTGGCTGATAGTGTCAGAGTTCTTAATTTTTGCTCCTAAAACCTGTGTTAGGTTCTTAGTGCGTCCGTGCTTGCATTTAAAAACCGCACGTGTGTGCCTGTCGGTGGCAGCGTACAGGTGCACTTGTGTGCGTTTTTACCAAACTATTATATAACGCACAAGTGTAGTGTATAATACACGTCAGTCAGCAGTGGCTGATAGTGTCAGAGTTCTTAATTTTTGCTCCTAAAACCTGTGTTAGGTTCTTAGTGCGTCCCTGCTTGCATTTAAAAACCGCACGTGTGTGCCTGTCGGTGGCAGCGTACAGGTGCACTTGTGTGCGTTTTTACCAAACTATTATATAACGCACAAGTGTAGTGTATAATACACGTCAGTCAGCAGTGGCTGATAGTGTCAGAGTTCTTAATTTTTGCTCCTAAAACCTGTGTTAGGTTCTTAGTGCGTCCGTGCTTGCATTTAAAAACCGCACGTGTGTGCCTGTCGGTGGCAGCGTACAGGTGCACGATTTGCACAAACTTTGATATAACGCCCAAGTCTAGTGAATACACGTCAGCACAGCATTGCAAAATGCGCAAGGGCGTTGGCAAGGAACAAGGAAGTGGACGTGATGGTGGTGCAGGCAGAGGCCAAGGTCGTGGGCAAGCTCTAATTTTGCCACAACAAAGGGCCACATCTAGTCGCTCGCACGTCCTGTCCCAAATTCTTGGGGACCGCAGCAGTACACCGCTCTTGAACCAAGACCAGTGTCAACAGGTTGTTAGTTGGATAGCGGATAATGCTTCCAGTCAGATTGGCACCACCACAAACACTATGTCTTCCACACGGTCAAGTGTCAGTAGCCGTGATACTGCACCGCACATTTCAGAACCTGATCCTCCTTCCTACCACAAGGCTGAGTACACGTCCTCGGACATTAATGATCCCACACTTGGACACTCGGAAGAGCTGTTCACGTTTCCATTCGCACATTCTGGCCTCTCGCCAGCTCATGTTGAAGTGGGTCATGAGGAGATCGTATGTACAGATGGCCAAATATTTGAGCAGCCACGTTCTCACGAAGTTGGCAACGTGTCTCAACAAGGGGTGGACGATGATGAGACACAATTGTCAGGAAGTCAGGAGGAGGAGCAGGGTGCGGAAGAGGAAGACGACGTGGTGGATGATCCAGTAACTGACCCAACCTGGCAGGAGGATATGCAGAGCGAGGACAGCAGTGCACAGGGGGAGGGAGGTGTAGCATCCCAACAGGCAGTAAGAAGCAGGGTGGTGGCTCCAGGCAGAAGTCAGGCAACCGTTCCCCGAAACAACAACACGACACAAGGTGCCTGTACAAATGTTAGGTCTTCCCGAGTCTGGCAGTTTTTTAAGTTGGATCCAGATGATTCTAAAAAGGCCATTTGCAACACCTGCCGTGCCAGCATCAGCAGGGGTACCAAAACTAGCAGCCTGACCACCACCAGCATGATCAGGCACATGTCAGCCAAGCACCCGACTTTGTGGGAAGTACAACAGAGTCGAGGAGCAGTGCTTGCTAATGTCACTGCTACATCTTCGCTGGTTGTGCATGCGAGCCAATCCCCTGTCCATGCTGCCTGCGAACAAGCCTCCTCCGGTCCTGCACCTGCAGTTGCCTACGCATTAACACCATCATCAAGCACGTCCTTGTCCCAGCGCAGCGTTCAGTTATCCATTCAGCAAACCTTTGAACGCAGGCGCAAATACACTGCCAACACCCCACATGCCACAGTTCTAAATGCTAACATTTCGCGACTGCTTGCGCTGGAAATGTTGCCTTTTAGGCTGGTGGAGACAGAAGCATTCCGCGACCTGATGGCGGCAGCTGTCCCACGTTACTCGGTCCCCAGCCGCCACTATTTCTCCCGGTGTGCCGTCCCCGCGTTGCATAACCACGTGTCACAAAACATCACACGTGCCCTGAACAACGCTGTTTCACCCAAAGTCCACCTAACCACAGACACGTGGACCAAGTGCTTGTGGGCAAGGCCGCTACATCTCGTTGACGGCACACTGGGTTAATATTGTGGAAGCTGGGACCCAGTCTGAGCGAGGGACGGAACACGTCCTTCCCACACCAAGGTTTGCAGGCCCTACCTCAGTCAGTGTTTCACCCACACTCTACAGCTCCGGAATGTCATGCTCTTCAGCCTCCTCCTCCTCCTGCGCATCCTCATCCACTGTACCCTCCACACCAGTCCCAAGCTGGAAGCACTGCAGCACTGCCTCGGCGAAGCGGCACAGGCTGTGCTGAAGCTAATCTGCATAGGTGACAAACCCCACAATGCAGAAGAGCTGTGGACAGCTCTGAAACAGCAGGCAGATCACTGGCTCACACCTCTGAACCTAAAGCCAGGAAAGGTCGTGTGTGACAATGGCCGGAACCTGGTGGCGGCTTTGAGGCGAGGCCAGCTGACACATGTTCCATGCGTGGCCCATGTGCTCAACCTCGTGGTTCAGCGGTTTCTAAAGTCATACCCAGAGCTGTCTGATCTGCTGGTAAAAGTTCGCCGCCTGTCTGCACATTTTCGAAAGTCACCTACTGCTTCAGCCGGCCTTGCCGGCTTTCAGCGCAGTTTGCATCTTCCGGCTCACAGACTGGTGTGTGATGTCCCCACGCGTTGGAATTCAACTCTGCACATGTTGGTCAGGATATGTGAGCAGAAGAGGGCAGTTGTTGAGTACCTGCATCACCTAAGCCGTCGGGAAATGGGTCAAACTCCACACATAACACCTGAGGAGTGGAGATGGATGTCCGACCTATGTACCATCCTCCAAAACTTTGAGGACTCCACCAAGATGGTGAGTGGTGATGACGCCATTATTAGCGTCACCATACCGCTACTCTGCCTTCTAAAACGGTCTCTGCTCAAAACCAAACATGATGCATTGCAGGCGGAGCGCGATGAGTTGCAGCAAGAAACAGTTGTGGGTGTGGGTGATAACACACAGCCCAGCCTCGTCTCATCACAACGTGCAGTGGAGGACTATGACGAGGAGGAGGATGAAGACATGGAGCAAATCTCCGGCCAAATTGAGGATATGACATGCACACCAGTCATATCCTCGGTTCAGCGTGGCTGGCCAGAGGACAGGGTAGATGAGGAGGAGGAGGAGGAGGAGGACAGCATGTTCAGTCAACGTGTTGGTCAGGCTACTGAAGTCCTGGCTGTTAACAGTCTGGCGCACATGGCTGACTTTATGGTAAGCTGCCTGTCTCGTGACCCTCGCGTTAAGAACATCTTGGCCGACAATCATTACTGGTTGGTAACACTGTTAGACCCACGCTACAAGGAGAACTTTATGTCTCTTATTCCCGAGGCGGAGAGGTCAACCAAAATGCAGCAGTTCCGGAAGGCCATAGTCACGGAAGTAGGCAAAGCATTCCCCTCACAAAACGCTAGCGGCATAGGTCAGGAATCAGTGGACAACCAAGGCGTACAGCCGAGAGAGGCACAAGTCCAATCCGCCAGAGGTAGGGGAACAGTCTTTAAGATGTGGGACAGTTTTCTCAGCCCCTCACGTACCACAGCCCCTGAGGTGCGGGGTAGTGCCACAAGAAATCCTAAGTTTGCCCAGATGCTCAAGGAGTACCTTGCAGATCGAACAACTGTACTCCGACATTCCTCTGTGCCTTACAATTATTGGGCATCCAAGGTGGACACGTGGCATGAATTGGCTCTCTACGCCTTGGAAGTCCTGGCCTGCCCTGCCGCTAGCGTTTTGTCAGAGCGTGTTTTTAGTGCCGCAGGTGGAATCATTACAGATAAACGCACCCGCCTGTCAACTGAAAATGCTGACAGGCTGACTCTGATCAAGATGAACAAGGGTTGGATTGGGCCAGACTTCACCACACCACCAGCAAATGAGAGCGGAATTTAAAGTTTGTAACGGGAATTTGCCATGTACCTCCAGTCACCCATGGGTACACACTTCTGGACTTTGGATAATCGCTGGACTGCTCCTCCTTCTCCTCATGCGCCACCATGATGACCGTTACAATAGTTAGGCCTTTGTTTCAGGTATACCCCCAGTGGTAAATTTTTTCGCCCATTCTTTGCAGAATGGACATTACAACGACAGGAGACCCGCTCCTTTGCAATGGGAACAATGTTTTGAGGCCCTCATGCACGTCTCTATGCAGGGACAACGTGGAGCCTCCCAATTTTTGGCTGCCCTGCCAAAGGGCTATACTACAAAAGACCCACTTCCTTCCAATGGGCACTTCAGGTTTACAGGCCCTCATGCACGTCTCTATCCAGGGACAACGTGGAGCCTCCCAATTTTTGGCTGCCCTGCCTAAGGGCTATACTACAATAGACCCACTTCCTTCCAATGGGCACTTCAGGTTAACAGGCCCTCATGCACGTCTCTATCCAGGGACAACGTGGAGCCTCCCAATTTTTGGCTGCCCTGCCTAAGGGCTATACTACAATAGACCCACTTCCTTCCAATGGGCACTTCAGGTTAACAGGCCCTCATGCACGTCTCTATCCAGGGACAACGTGGAGCCTCCCAATTTTTGGCTGCCCTGCCTAAGGGCTATACTATAATACACCCACTTCCTGACAATGGACACTTAATGTTTTGAGGCCCTCATGCACGTCTCTATCCAGGGACAACGTGGAGCCTCCCAATTTTTGGCTGCCCTGCCAAAGGGCTATACTACAAAAGACCCACTTCCTTCCAATGGGCACTTCAGGTTTACAGGCCCTCATGCACGACTCTATCCAGGGACAACGTGGAGCCTCCCAATTTTTGGCTGCCCTGCCAAAGGGCTATACTACAATAGCCCCTCTTCCTTCCAATGGGCACTTCAGGTTTACAGGCCCTCATGCACGTCTCTATCCAGGGACAACGTGGAGCCTCCCAATTTTTGGCTGCCCTGCCAAAGGGCTATACTACAATAGACCCACTTCCTTCCAATGGGCACTTCAGGTTTACAGGCCCTCATGCACGTCTCTATCCAGGGACAACGTGGAGCCTCCCAATTTTTGGCTGCCCTGCCTAAGGGCTATACTACAATAGACCCACTTCCTTCCAATGGGCACTTCAGGTTTACAGGCCCTCATGCACGTCTCTATCCAGGGACAACGTGGAGCCTCCGAATTTTTGGCTGCCCTGCCTAAGGGCTATACTACAATAGACCCACTTCCTTCCAATGGGCACTTCAGGTTTACAGGCCCTCATGCACGTCTCTATCCAGGGACAACGTGAAGCCTCCCAATTTTTGGCTGCCCTGCCAAAGGGCTATACTACAATAGACCCACTTCCTTCCAATGGGCACTTCAGGTTTACAGGCCCTCATGCACGTCTCTATCCAGGGACAACGTGGAGCCTCCCAATTTTTGGCTGCCCTGCCTAAGGGCTATACTACAATAGACCCACTTCCTTCCAATGGGCACTTCAGGTTTACAGGCCCTCATGCACGTCTCTATCCAGGGACAACGTGGAGCCTCCCAATTTTTGGCTGCCCTGCCAAAGGGCTATACTACAATAGACCCACTTCCTTCCAATGGGCACTTCAGGTTTACAGGCCCTCATGCACGTCTCTATCCAGGGACAACGTGGAGCCTCCCAATTTTTGGCTGCCCTGCCAAAGGGCTATACTACAATAGACCTACTTCCTTCCAATGGGCACTTCAGGTTTACAGGCCCTCATGCACGTCTCTATCCAGGGACAACGTGGAGCCTCCCAATTTTTGGCTGCCCTGCCTAAGGGCTATACTACAATAGACCCACTTCCTTCCAATGGGCACTTCAGGTTTACAGGCCCTCATGCACGTCTCTATCCAGGGACAACGTGGAGCCTCCCAATTTTTGGCTGCCCTGCCTAAGGGCTATACTACAATAGACCCACTTCCTTCCAATGGGCACTTCAGGTTTACAGGCCCTCATGCACGTCTCTATCCAGGGACAACGTGGAGCCTCCCAATTTTTGGCTGCCCTGCCAAAGGGCTATACTACAATAGACCCACTTCCTTCCAATGGGCACTTCAGGTTTACAGGCCCTCATGCACGTCTCTATCCAGGGACAACGTGGAGCCTCCCAATTTTTGGCTGCCCTGCCTAAGGGCTATACTACAATAGACCCACTTCCTTCCAATGGGCACTTCAGGTTTACAGGCCCTCATGCACGTCTCTATCCAGGGACAACGTGGAGCCTCCCAATTTTTGGCTGCCCTGCCAAAGGGCTATACTACAATAGACCCACTTCCTTCCAATGGGCACTTCAGGTTTACAGGCCCTCATGCACGTCTCTATCCAGGGACAACGTGGAGCCTCCCAATTTTTGGCTGCCCTGCCTAAGGGCTATACTACAATAGACCCACTTCCTTCCAATGGGCACTTCATGTTTACAGGCCCTCATGCACGTCTCTATCCAGGGACAACGTGGAGCCTCCCAATTTTTGGCTGCCCTGCCAAAGGGCTATACTACAAAAGACCCACTTCCTTCCAATAGGCACTTCAGGTTTACAGGCCCTCATGCACGTCTCTATCCAGGGACAACGTGGAGCCTCCCAATTTTTGGCTGCCCTGCCAAAGGGCTATACTACAATAGACCCACTTCCTTCCAATGGGCACTTCAGGTTTACAGGCCCTCATGCACGTCTCTATCCAGGGACAACGTGGAGCCTCCCAATTTTTGGCTGCCCTGCCAAAGGGCTATACTACAATAGACCCACTTCCTTCCAATGGGCACTTCAGGTTTACAGGCCCTCATGCACGTCTCTATGCAGGGTCATTGGTGAACCTCAAAATTTTGGACTGCCCTGGCAAAGGAAAATACTACAAAGACTCAGTTCCTCAAAATGGGCACATTTGACTCAGAGGCCTTTATGTACGTCTCTTCTCAGGGACATCGGAGTGCCACACAATGTTTTACGTAAAATCTTTCATGTATTGATCTCAAAAAGTAACATACATTAGCTCTATCTCACTATTGGGTATGTGCCCTTAACATTTCCGCCATGAAAATTCATTTTGGTGTCATTTTGGAAGGTTTTCTGGTGAGTCCGTAAAAATGGCGTAAAACGCGGACAAAATTGTTCACAGCTGTGACTTTTGAGTGATAAATGCTTCAAGGGGTCTTCCCCATGCTGTTGCCATGTCATTTGAGCACTCTTCGGAGACTTTTGTGCCATTTTTAGGGTTTCTACATGCTGCCGGTGGTCATTTCACAAAAATACTCGGGTCTCCCATAGGATAACATTGGGCTCGTTGCTCGGGCCGAGTACACGAGTATCTTGGGAGGCTCGGCCCGAGCTTCGAGCACCCGAGCTTTTTAGTACTCGCTCATCACTATTCCTGATCTGTTCTGCCTCCCTGCTACTGTGTCCTGATTTTGACCCTCCCCCGTTCATCTGCCTGTTCTGGTCCCTGATTTCCCTCTACTGTCTGTTGTTTGTGCTTCCCTCTGCATACCTTATCTCCCTGTTTCAGACTCAGTTCTGTTTTCTGACTTTGATACTGATCCTCCCTTTGCTGTTACTTGACTTTCCTGGCTAGACCCTGACTGTTTGACTACTCTATTGCTCCCTGGTCGTTCACCTGTTTACTGCCTGCTGAAGTTAGTCTGCTGTACTTCAGCTGCCTTTTCGTTACAGTGTTTCTTTGTCTCTCTTTCACTACTCTGCTGACACCTAGTGGGTATTACGCTGTACTACGTCTTAATAGCCTTTGTACAGCTTGACAGAGGCACTGTTACATGAGAAATTCTATCGGGTAAGCATGAGAACCGCCATAGAGAAATGGTGTAGAAATTGTGGTCCCTGCAACCTAAGAAGAAAAGACTGTGACAGCCAAAGGGCACCGCTGAAACCAATTGTCACCAAACAACCATTGGAACTTGTAGCTCTGGATTATAAAAAATTGACACCCAGCAGAAAAGGCTATACATATGCTCTTACAATGGTGGACCACTAGTCCAGATTCTTAGTGGTAGTTCCAGTAAAAGACTTGACAGCTCAAACAGCAGCAAGATGTTTCCAAGCCTACTTTTGCAGACCATACGGATACCCAGAACAGGTATTAACAGATCAAGGTCCTGCATTTGAAGCTGAAGTATTCCAAGAGTTTTGTAACTTATATGGATGTAAGAATATTCGTACCACACCTTATCATCCACAGACCAATGGCATGTGTGATAAGATGAACCAGGTAGTCATTGACCTGTTAAAAACTTTGCCATTGGAAGAAAGAAACATGTGGCCAGAAAAGTTGAGCTGCCTGCCATATAGGCCCAGACAGAGACAACAGGAGGAGATCCCCAAAAAAGCTCCAAGCCACAGGGACCCACCGACTACTACAGGGTGCATGGAGGTAAAGCTCACCAGTTCACTACACCAGCACTGGAACAAAGGGAATCCCGGATTGGTAAAGACCAGCACAAACCGGGTAGCAGCAACTCCAAAGCAGTGAGTAAAGCACAAGTTAAACCACAACCCCTGTGTTGTCTTTATTCTTCCTACACTTCTGCACCTATATATCACAACCACCAACATTCTTCCCTGAGGCCTAGCTCTACTTGCGGAGAGCCATCACATCTAAGCTTCCCAATACTATCGGCCACAGCAGTGAGAGACTTTGCAGCGGTGGCTTTCTCTATATAGCCGCATACCGCAAGTGGCGTCACGAAAAACTCTGTATTTTATTTTTTCCCTTGTACAAATTCCCCTTTTAAGCGACCCCCAGGGTCACAGAACCAGTCAATGGCCACCCAGTGAACATATGAAAAAAAGGAAGGGCACCACCAGGTGGGATCTCCCGGTCTATAGAAACAAGACTGTTTATAGAGGAAGAGATATACCAAATAGGGATCACCATAACTTTAAATGCGTAGAAAATTCAAACTTTATTGCAAACAGTAGGACCACATTTCTCCACACTCGGAGTAAGGCACACATAGAAAACAATTTAAAAACACTTAAAAAGCCAAAGGCATCATAACCCCAACCTGCCAGGAACCAATATAGTAGATAAATAGTATGCATGAACTACATAGCAGACTCTCTTGAAGTTGGAATAAGCATCCAAATGCTCTGATCAATGTACAGTACTTATGGTGGTCTTCACATAAATGTATTCAATATACAGATTAGAGCAAAAGGTATATAGACATAATTAGATACAAAGTACCATCAATGCACTGAATTAAACAATCAGTATCATATATCTGCACAGCTATCTAGACAATAACAGTGGTAAACCGTAGTAGGTGCAGTAATCATATAGTACCTAATGTAGTGATCCGCAAAGTTTTATATACAAAAAAAATTTGCCAGTACTAATGGTAGGTACAGTTATCTATTTGGAAGCAATACCCCATAGTCAGAGTCCTAGGTTCTTTCAAGACGGTGTCTTATCACTATGCATGTAGTTGTAACAACCATAAACCAGATGGTAAACCTATTCAGGGCACCTAGAACGAGTCAGTGTAATGACCCTAACAAGGGAAAAGAGAGGGGACCGGACCTGTACTCACTACCATCAGAGATGAAAATAGCATGCAGATGAGGCCAACAAGAGAGAGGGTTCCTCTCTTTTCCCTTATCTTGTGATTGTCTGGCAACACTTTTGCCAGAGGGACACTAAGACCGAATAGCGTCGCCAGTGGAAGCCGAAGACCAAACATCGAATACCATCAACAGAAGAGAGCTACATTGTGGAGTCAAACACCGAAGATTGGTGTCATGCAGTGACTACCGGGGTTCCTCAACGTACACGAGAACTACTGGTGAGAGCCGCAACACAGTGTACAGATTACAAAGGTGGACCCTGGCGCTAGGGAAAGGGGAGCAGGGTCATCTCCTAAACTCACCTGAGACTGATCCCTGCACTACCTAACGTCCCTATACAGGTTATTTTACCCCATTGCCAATCACGTGCCGATCCCTGTCTTTCCCTGGGCTCAGCCCTGTATAGCGCGTAGGGCAGCGGAAATGCTAGTTCCGCTCAAGGATAAAGACACAGAGAGGATAAAACAGACAGAGGTAAAATAAACAGCAATCATATAAAGCATTTCAACAATAAGAGGTAATAATGAGAAATGGACCACAGGGGAAAAACCAAACAGGAATAATGAAGCGAAGACAACACAACTTTCACCCAGCAAATGTTTTCAGAATGGTTTCCTGGTCCTCAGCTCACAGGATCCCACTAGAGGGAAGTATAGTACAGACTATCACTAGCAGTGTACCTAGACTAGGGAAAGAGGCCATTATAGCAGCGCTGATTAGAAATAGAAGACAGATGACTACTGCTCACATTCAGAGTTTCAGGAGATCAGAGGATCTACTTAACCCTAGAAACGCTAGATAAAGGAGAATCTGCACAGCTACCTGTACGATCCTGAATATGTGTGTATGAAGCCCTGCACTGTGATCTACTGGCACCAGAAATAGGAGGGACCACGCTATATTGTGGTACCCTTGTAAGGGGTGGACGGACCCCTTACAAAGAGGCACAGTTTCCCCCCCCTGAAGATACCCCACGCTGGGGTAGACAAAGTCGTCAATGTTAATGTTAATGTGTATGTTTTACTGTAATTGCACTGTATAGATGGGTTCCCCTAATGGCCGGGTGGGACGGCTCTCCCCATAGAAACAGGGCAGGAGAAAGGAGGAGCCGGCAGCAGAAGGGGGAGGGAGAGAGTGTGGTAGAGAAAGGAAGGAAGTTTTGGGAGCAGTCGAGTCCGGGACGGGAGAGAAGAACAGCGGGGGCAGAGTGTGAGAGCTAGGTGGACAGCTAACGAAGGAAAGAGAAAGAAAGAGTGTCCTCTATGGTGAAACAGAGTTGGGTGGGTCAAGTCTGCGGTAGCCGGAGTGGGAGCCAGGTGAAGTGGAGTAGCCGGGCACATCCCCACGAGAGGAGACGATAAGAAGAGTTTTTCCCCCAGCAGAAGTTGTGGATCGACGCTATTAGATTGTTGTCTCTGTTGTGAAGATACGTGCAAAAAACATGCATTCTGATTCAACTGATCTCCGTCTGCAAAGTCTTCCTGCGCCTGACAGCATTCTCTGTACCACCACACTCTGCCCCACCAAGCAATCTCCTGTCCCAATAGTGACGGCGGAGCCAGGGGTTAGCCTGATAGAAAAAGGGGCCACGACTACAACCCCCGAGGCACCCCTGGCACCCCGTTACATGTGGCGTAGTCGGCAGGATCCGGATTATCTGCAGGGGAGGGGGTCCCGGTCCCCGAATGTGAAGACCAAGTGGTGCCTAAGGCGTTGGACCAGGCACGGGACGGTACTAAAATGGCCGCCATCTTTACAAACACAGTGAGCGCGCGAAGAATTGGCGCCAAGCGAAGAACCCTGAGCTGGCCGGCGAAGAAAAAGAAGTACAGAGTGCGCCGCCCAAAGAGGGGAGGTGCTGGCCCCAAGATGTTGCTGAAGACATGTGAAGAGGGCGGCGTTACAGAAAAAAAGAGGTGTCGCCTGTGCTGGGTCGATTTGATGTGCGAGACTGGGGGTGGAGTGTATACAAGAGCGGGAAAAGACGGCCCGCCTCCACCTTCCCCAGCATCTCCACCGTCCCTGGCGCCATTACGAGAAGAGCTGCAAGAGACGCAAACTCCACAACTGACATTAAGTGAGATGGAGACTCAGATGAAGCAGCGAGCTGCAGCGGGCGCGCTGGTGGCAACCAGCCTGGGGAGAGAACGCCCGAGTCAGACTGCAGCTGGCCCGCAAAAGTAACGTGGGTCACTTCCTGGGATGCCGTGACCGGCGAGACATCGACGGAAGTCCGGGCCACCTACAAGACACTACTACAGCCGGGAAGTGAAATGCTGGGAACACCTCTCCAGAGTCCGGAGGTGGTTATACCCGACAAGGTGGGTCCCCCAGCCCCCACAGAAGTTCCGGCCCCGGGGGAGCAGCATGCCTGGGAGTTAGAGGAAGATGAGTGGGGATTCTTCTGGGAGCCGGTAAAACCGGCGCCCCTGACCCGACGACAGTCCCCACCGCCTGAAACTGATCCGGTGCAAGAGAGGTTGCTGGCCGAGACCGTGGCCCGGGAGATGATGGTCGGTCCCCTTAGCTAAGAGTTTGACCGGCAATGCACCGTTGGCACCATGGTCAAATTCAATCAGGCGGAGGGCTATGGATTCATAGAGGACGAAGAGACCGGAGATCATTTTTTTTATAACCGGGTTAACCTGGACACTGAGGGCTTGCCCCAATGTCTGCATACCCTGTACCCGGGAGAAAAAGTGAAATTCCGGAGAGAAGTGGGATGCCGGGGCCTATTTGCCGTTGGAGTGACCCGGACACCCACTGCTCAAGAGGCCACCCAATGGCAACAAGAGATTGAATGGGAAGAGTGTCAGTGCCGGAGACGTACACAGCGGAGACCGGTGCTGGCTGGGCCTACCGGCCGAGAAACATGCTGGCGGTGTCGCCAGAAGTCACTACAGGACTGATAGCTGAGCCGGAAAAGGAGACGCCGGCGGTATTGGCGATTCGTCAAAGCATGGTGACACACCCGGTGGTCGTCGTCGGAAGTCCACAGCCATCCCGTCCAGCTACCCCGTCACCTCCGCCGGGAACCGAGGGGCCAAAGCCGGAGCCAGAAGAATCGGAGACACCGGTTAACTATGAGCCATTCCGGAGGCTGCGCCGCTTGCCAGGTCAGTCACTCTCCGATTATGTGAGGGCCCAGCGGGCCGAATGGCTACGAGCTTATCACCCCGTGTGAATCCCAGTGACCGGAGAAGGGGGACATATCTGTGTTAAAAACCGGTAGCGTTGAAGAACCGGTGAAGCTTTATAGGTTGTAACCATGTTTAAGTTATCGAGCCCGGAAGGAGCCTGATGCTGAACTGTGCGAGGACTCCCTCTGTGATGTTGAAGGAGACTTTTATTATCCGTGCTCCCCTGCCTGCAAAGACCGGGAGTGCTGTGAAAGCCTCCGGGCAGAAGACCAGCAAAGACCGGGAGTGCCTGTTGGAGGCCTCCGGGCAAACTGCCTACAAAGACCGGGAGCTCCCTTGGAGGGACTCCGGGCACAGAACTCGTGCGCTCAGTGATTGTTTATGTTTTCTAGAAGGTTTTAAAGTTTTATTAAAGGTTGCCTTGCTGCTAAGCTTGTGTTTCACAGGTGCGAGCCTTGCCGGGAGGCTAAGGCAAAAAGAGGGGAGGAATGTAAGGGGTGGACGGACCCCTTACAAAGAGGCACAGTTTCCCCCCCTGAAGATACCCCTCACTGGGGTAGACAAAGTCGTCAATGTTAATGTTAATGTGTATGTTTTACTGTAATTGCACTGTATAGATGGGTTCCCCTAGTGGCCGGGTGGGACGGCTGTCCCCATAGAAACAGGGCAGGAGAAAGGAGGAGCCGGCAGCAGAAGGGGGAGGGAGAGAGTGTGGTAGAGAAAGGAAGGAAGTTTTGGGAGCAGTCGAGTCCGGGACGGGAGAGAAGAACAGCGGGGGCAGAGTGTGGGAGCTAGGTGGACAGCTAACGAAGGAAAGAGAAAGAAAGAGTGTCCTCTATGGTGAAACAGAGTTGGGTGGGTCAAGTCTGCGGTAGCCGGAGTGGGAGCCAGGTGAAGTGGAGTAGCCGGGCACATCCCCACGAGAGGAGACGATAAGAAGAGTTTTTCCCCCAGCAGAAGTTGTGGATCGACGCTATTAGATTGTTGTCTCTGTTGTGAAGATACGTGCAATAAACATGCATTCTGATTCAACTGATCTCCGTCTGCAAAGTCTTCCTGCGCCTGACAGTGTTCTCTGTACCACCACACTCTGCCCCACCAAGCAATCTCCTGTCCCAATAGTGACGGCGGAGCCAGGTGTTAGCCTGATAGAAAAAGGGGCCACGACTACAACCCCCGAGGCACCCCTGGCACCCCGTTACACCCTCATGACAGTACAGTACAGTACAGGACTCTGGGCCCTCAGGAGCAGGTCAGCCTGGATATGCGGAATGAAAAGACTGGACGAGCCCGGTGGCATGGACATCAGATGCAGGTACCAATATTCTCTCCTCTGGAACATAACCCTTCCAATGTACCAAGTATTGAAGTGACTAGCACACAATGCAGGAATCAATAATCTTGGCTATCTGAAATTCGAGATTTCCATCCAGAACAAAGCTAACGGATTGATAACGGTGACTATCTTATACGGCTCTATGAACCTGGGTCCCAGCTTACAAGAAGGGACATTCAACTTAATGTTCTTGGTAGAGAACCACACAATATCATCAACACACTGGTCCGGACCATCCATGTACTTACGTTTAGCCATACTTTTGTATTTGGCTCCCATCACCTTCAAGTTATTCAGAACTCCTCGCCACACAGCAGAATTAGATGAAGAGAACCGCTCCTCCCCAGGGACTCCTAAAGAACAGTTTTCATTAAAGATGCAAAATTGAGGATGAAACCCATATGCCCTGAAAAACGGGGACTTGCCAGTAGATCCATGACGACGTTATTTACTGCAAACTCTGCAAGAGGTAAATAAGAAATTCAATCCTTTTCATTTTCAGAAACAAAACACCTTAAATATGTCTCAAGATTTTGATTCACCTGTTCAGTCTGCCCATTGGACTGAGAATGAAAGACAAACAAAAATGAAAGATTAATCCCTAGCCGAGCACAAAATGCCTTCCAAAACTTAGATATGAGTTGGGTCCCGCGATCTTATACAATATCAGAGGGAAACCCATGCAGCTTACAATATCATTGACAAACACTTGTGCCAACGTTTTAGCACTGGGAAGTGCAGCTAAAATAATAAAATGAGCCATTTTGCTAAACCTATCAACCACTACCAGTATTACACTTTTACCAGTGGACACGGGCAGATCAGTAATAAAATCCACTGACAGGTGTGTCCATGGTCTTCGAGGAATGACCAACAGTTATAGAACCCCAGATGGACGAGTATGAGGGGGGTCTTAGAACACGCACAAACATTGCAGGCCACAACATAATCTGGAACATCATGGTGTAGTTTAAACCACCAAAACGACGAGAGAGCTGATCAGTAGTAGTTTTACTCCCCAGATGTCCTGCCAGAACTGAATCATGATGTTCACTTAAAATTCTAAGATGTAAATTCAGAGGAACAAACAGGACTAATGAAGGGAAAACAACACGACTTTCACCCAGCAAATGTTTTCAGAATGGTTTCCTGGTCCACAGCTTAAAGGTTCCTTCTAGAGTCAAGTATAATACAGACTATCACCAGTAGTTTACCTGGATTAGGAGAGAGGCCTTTATAGCAGAGTTGATTAGAAATAGAGGGCAGCTTACTATTGCTCATATTCAGAGCTTCAGGACACCAGAGGATCTACTTAACCCTAGCAGCACTAGATAAAGGAGAATCTGCACAGTCAGCAGTATTATCCTGAGCAAGTGTGTATGAAGCCCTGCACTGTGATCTCCTGGCACTAGAAATAGGAGGGACCACTCTCTGTTGTGGTACCCTCGTGAAAATTGGGCATCAAGAACAAGAGACTGAGATGCGAATGTTTGTTTTGGTGCTGCGTTTAAGTAAGTAGGGTCGTCGCTTCCCACTTTAACGCACCGTAGAGAAAGAATAGTTAAATTATCAGAACGGACTGTCGTTGTAGTGAATCTTGACAGAACTACACCACATTCAGTATACTGTTACCTTAAATAGAGTTATATACAGTGTTCATGTCTGTTTACATATTGTGATGATAAATGGGTGACACTGGCATTCGCCTGACAGAAGGAAAGGGGTTAGAAGTGGCATCATTAGAGTCCAATGGTCCCCAGTGTAAATCTTGGACCTGCCTCCCATAGCCCCATCCTGGTATATATGTTCTCCATCTTGGTCTCATCATGGTATATATGTTACTCATCTTGGTCCCATCATGGTATATACAGTATGTCCTCCATCCTAGTATATATGTCTTCCATCCTAGGTCCATCCTAGTATATATGTCCCCCATCCTTGTATAACAGTTCTTCTATCCTAGTATATATGTCTCTTATCCTGGTATATATGTGACCCATCCTGGGCCCATCTTAGTATATACATCCTAGGCCTATCCTAATACATATGTCTCCCATCCTTGTATTTATGTGTACCACCCCTGTGCCAGCAGCCAACGCTGCTCGGATCCGGGCCTTCAGGGGTAGTGGCTTGAGGGTCTCCAGACCCGGGGGTCTCGCTGACACGCCGAATAAATGGGGGGACGTAGATGTACGAGCTAGGCCGTATTAAATTTGTGACGCCACCCACGGTGTGTGGTGAGTTGGGACACCACCGCCGCTATGATGGGACCCCCGGGGAAGATGTAGTGGCAGCTGGATGTTAACCCCTCCGTGGGTAGGGATGGTTGCCCCAGGGGCCCAGTGGCTCTGGTGCAGGGTATAGCGACCACAGGGAGTGTTTGTTTACTCACAGTTAATAAACCACACAAGTCTCTGGTAAACCAAGGTGCTGGTGGCTGGTGCCGCGGTCGGTTACATTCGGGTTCCCCACCCGCTGGTGGTCTCTATCCTTTTCCTCTGCACTGTTTTGTGTAAGATGGACTACCTAGTCTGAAACTCAGGAGTCCGCTCCCGGCTGGATGTGGCCTGAGGAGCCGTGCCCGCAGACGCTGGCCCGTGGATCTATGGGCCCTGGCAGTGACCTCTTATCCCTATCGGTGGGCTGTTGTCTTCTATGAGGGACTTTGGGTGGGACAGGACTTCTAGTCCTGGCCTCAATTGGTGAATTAACCAGTCAGCTTGGTTCCGGTTCTGGCTTCAGGGTCCGAGTACCCCCCTTTGTGCTACGGTTTCCGGGTCGGTTCCCCGTGTCGATACCGGCGGACTACAACCCTGTCCCGGTCCACCTCCATTCTGCCGAGCCGTCTTCCCGTCTCCTGCTGATGGAGACCACCGTCTGCCTCCTAGCCAAGGCACCAGGACTCCAACTCTGGCACCATTCAACTTGAACTTTACCTGCTGGAGCTATACTTAGCTCCAGCCCACACCCCTCTCCAAACTGAACTACAAACTGTACTGCTTTGTTTTCCCACCCCGGGCTGTCTAGACCCCAGGGTGGGTGTGTCCAACCGCTTGTTCCCGCCCACTGGTGTGTCTGTCTTTCCCTAAGGGGACTAGGGTTTTTAGGTTGGCTGTGTGTTGCCTAGTGAGGAAAGGTGTTATGCGGGGGCCTATCTGTGACTACCTGGTTTTGCCAGGGCATCACAAATGTCTCCGATACTAGTTTATACACTATACCACAAACCTCACATTTTTATAAATACTTTATTATATTTTTTCATAAAGTACAGTAGTCAGTGTACAGCTTGTATAACAGTGTAAATTTGGTGTGACCTCTAAATTACTCAACACACAGCCATTAACCCCTTCACGACCATGGATGGAAAGATCCGTCATGGTGCCCCTGGGCCTTAACGACCAAGGATGGATCTTTCCGTCATGGCGTAATCGCGGCACCGGAGCCTCCGGTGACTGCAAAAAGTTAGCATAAACCGCAGATTCAGGGAGGAGGGGACCTGTACCTGACCTCAGGAGGGGTGGTGCCTCCTCCCCGGACCTACGGAGGCTGTGATTGGCTGACGAACGCCGCTCAACCAATCACAGCCACTGTAATGTTCCAGCCACTTAAAGTGACTGAAACATTGAAATCCAGCCCTGGCCAGTGCAGCTATAGCACTGGCCATTGGCTGGAGCTGGGTGACCTCACTGGATCACCCTCCCCCAGCTCCAGTAGCTCTGATTGGAGAGATCGGCCTTGTGACCCCTGTCTCCAATCACAGTGGACCTGTTGCCGGTGACCGCCCCATCAGCTTCACTTCCCCGTTCCCTGCAGCACGCCAGCACAGTGAGTGTACACAGTGCAATGGCAGGGCGACAAGCTCCGGTCCCATGCTGTTATGTGACCGGAGCATGGGACCCAGAAGTTGCCGCGCTGCCATTGCACTGTATGAAACCGGCCTCCCGATCCGCCGCCGCCCTCCGCGATCTGCCACCCGCACCCCCACCCCTTGTATCTGCTGCCCGCACCCTCACCCCCACACCTCCCGATCCGCCGCTGCCCTCCGCGATCTGCCACCCGATCTGCTGCCTGCACCTCCACCCCCACACCTCCCGATCCGCCGCTGCCCTCAGCGATCTGCCACCCGATCTGCTGCCCGCACCCCCACCCCCACACCTCCCGATCCGCCGCTGCCCTCCGCGATCTGCCACCCGATCTGCTGCCCGCACCCTCACCCCCACACCTCCCGATCCGCCGCCGCCGCCCTCCATCTGCCACAGTGCCACCGATCCCCCCCGATCTGCTGCCCGGCCTCTTTCCCTCGTGATCGGCTGCTCGTCCCCTCACCTCCGTGATGTGCTGCCAGCCCCCTCCACTCGAGATCGGCTGCCCGCTTCCTCCTCCGTTATGTGCTGCCCGGCCCCGCCCCCTCTCCGTTATGTGCTGCCCGGCCCCGCCCCCTCTCCGTTATGTGCTGCCTGGCCCCGCCCCCTCTCCGTTATGTGCTGCCCGGCACCGCCCCCCTCTCCTCCGTTATGTGCTGCGCGCCCCCCTCTCCGTTATGTGCTGCCCGTCCCCTCCCCTCCGTTTATATGCTGCGCGCCCCCTCTCCTCCATTATGTGCTGCCCGCTCCCCCCCCACCTCTCACCCCCGTGATCGGCTACTCGCCCCCTCCCCTGTCACCCCCCGTGATGTGCGCTCCCTCCCCTGTCACCCCCGTGATGTGCGCTCTCTCACCTGTCACCCCCGTGATGTGCGCTCCCTCCCCTGTCACCCCCGTGATGTGCGCTCCCTCCCCTGTCACCCCCCGTGATGTGCGCTCCCTCCCCTGTCACCCCCGTGATGTGCGCTCCCTCCCCTGTCACCGCCGTGATGTGCGCTCCCTCACCTGTCACCGCCGTGATGTGCGCTCCCTCACCTGTCACCGCCGTGATGTGCGCTCCCTCACCTGTCACCGCCGTGATGTGCGCTCCCTCACCTGTCACCGCCGTGATGTGCGTTCCCTCCCCTGTCACCGCCGTGATGTGCGCTCCCTCACCTGTCACCGCCGTGATGTGCGCTCCCTCACCTGTCACCGCCGTGATGTGCGCTCCCTCACCTGTCACCCGCCGTGATGTGCGCTCCCTCACCTGTCACCACCGTGATGTGCGCTCCCTCACCTGTCACCGCCGTGATGTGCGCTCCCTCACCTGTCACCACCGTGATGTGCGCTCCCTCACCTGTCACCGCCGTGATGTGCGCTCCCTCACCTGTCACCGCCGTGATGTGCGCTCCCTCACCTGTCACCGCCGTGATGTGCGCTCCCTCCCCTGTCACCTTCGTGATGTGCGCTCCCTCCCCTGTCACCCCCGTGATGTGCGCTCCCTCACCTGTCACCGCTGTGATGTGCGCTCCCTCCCCTGTCACCGCCGTGATGTGCGCTCCCTCCCCTGTCACCCCCGTGATGTGCACTCCCTCCCTTGTCACCCCCGTGATGTGCGCTCCCTCCCCTGTCACCCCCGTGATGTGCGCTCCCTCCCCTGTCACCCCCGTGATGTCCGCTCCCTCCGCTGTCACCCCCGTGATGTGCGCTCCCTCCCCTGTCACCCCCGTGATGTGCGCTCCCTCCCCTGTCACCCCCGTGATGTGTGCTCCCTCCCCTGTCACCCCCGTGATGTGCGCTCCCTCCCCTGTCACCCCCGTGATGTGTGCTCCTTCCCCTGTCACCCCCGTGATCTGTGCTCCCTCCCCTGTCACCCCCGTGATCTGTGCTCCCTCCCCTGTCACCCCCGTGATGTGCGCTCCCTCCCCTGTCACCCCCGTGATCTGTGCTCCCTCACCTGTCACCCCCGTGATCTGCTGTCCGCTCTCCCTCACCTCTCACCCCCGTGATCTGTGCTCTGCTCACCTGTCTCCTCCGTGATCTGCGCTGCGCTCCCTCCCCCACCTCTCACCCTCCCCGATCTGCTGCCTCCTTCATCTCCTGTGATCCAGCTGCCTAGATCCATCCTGTAGGGTAACTATCCCCAATCTCACCTCCCACTCCCTTTCCCACCCATCCCCCCATCCCCCCTCCCCCCCATCCTCTGCCGCTCCTGCATCCACTGCGCCCTCTCCCATCCGCCCCCACCCTATCCCAGCCGCCGTCTCACAATCACAGATGCTCCCTTTATATGCCGCTGCCCCCCCATCTGCCGCCCCCCCCCCCCATCTGCCGCTGGTTTTTTTTCTATGCCATGGGGGTCTAGTTTCCAAAATGGGGTCACATGTGGGGGAGCTCCACTGTTTCGGCATCTCAGGGGGTCTCCAAACGCAACATGGAATACGCTAATTATCCCAGACAATTTTGCGTTTGAAACGTCAAATGACGCTCCTTGCCTTCCGAGCCCTGCTGTGCGCCCAAACATTTTATTTCCACCACATATGAGGTGTCTGTGTACTCAGGAGAAATTGCACAATACATTTTATGGTGCAATTTTTCCTGATACACTTGTGAAAAAAAAGCTACCTGGTTGAAGTAACAATTTTGTGGTAAAAAATTTTTTTTTTATTTTCACGGCTCAACTCTATTAACTTTTGTGAAGCCCCCAGAGGCTCAAAGTGCTCAATAAACATCTAGATAAATTCCATGAGGGGTCTAGTTTCCAAAATGGGGTCACATGTGGGGGAGCTCCACTGTTTCGGCACCTCATGGGCTCTCCAAACGCAACATGGTGCGGCTAACGATTCCAGCTAATTTTCTGTTCAAAAAAGTCAAATGGCGCTCCTTCCCTTCCGAGTCCTGCCGTGCGCCCAAACAGTTTTTCGCCACATATGAGGTATCTGCGTGCTCAGTAAAAATTGCCCAACAAATTTTGGGGGTTCATTTAATCCTGCTACCCTTGTGAATATGCAATATTTGAGGCTAAATTAACATTTTTGTTGCAAAAAGTAAAATGTTCATTTTTTCCTTCCACATTGCTTTAGTTACTGTGAAGCACCTGAAGGGTTAATAACCTTCTTGAATGTGGTTTTGAGTAGCCTGAGGGGTGCCGTTTTTGGAATGGTGTCACTTTTGGGTGTTTTGTGTCATGTAGACCTTTTAAAATCGCTTCAAATGTGATGTGGTCCCTAAAAAAAGTGGCTTTGTAAATTTTGTTGTAACAATGAGAAATTGCTCATAAACTTTGAACCCCTATAACTTCCTTAAATTTTTTTTTTTTTCCCAAAATTATTCTGATGTAAAGTAGACATGTGGGAAATGTTGTTTATTAATTATTTTGTGTCATATGTCTTGTTGGTTTTAGAGCATAAAAATTCAAAGTTTGAAAATTACAAAATTTTCAAAATTTTCGCAAAATTTCCATTTTTTTCACAAAGAAACGCAAAAAATATCGGGCCTAAATTTACCACTATCATGAAGCCCAATATGTCACAAAAAAACAATCTCAGAATCACCGGGATCCGCTGAAGTGTTCCAGAGTTATAACCTCATAAAGTGACACTGGTCAGAATTGAAAAAAATGGCCTGGTCTTTAGGGTCAAAATAGGCTTGGGGCTGAAGGGGTTAATGTCTAAACCACTGCCAACACTTTTCTGGTGTATATATCTCCTATCCTAATGTACAGTATGTATCTCCCATCCTGGTAAATAAGTCTTCTATCCTTGTGTATATGTTCCCCATCCTGGGTACCTCCTGGTATATATGTTCTCCATCCTAGGCCTATCCTATTATATTTGTGTCCCACACATCTGTTTCCTATCCTGGTGGATATGTCCACCATCCTGGTGTATATATCCCCAATCCTGGTGTATATGTCCCCCATCTGATAAATATCTCCCCCTTCCTATTCTATATGTGTAATGCGTGCCTGGAGCCACAGACTCAGACTGGCTGTAAAGGGAGTCTAGAGAAAAGCCGCTCACAAAGCAGGACCCCAAGAACCCTTTAACCCCTATACAGGGATTTGGAATTACACAGAGCCCCAGAGATCACTGCCCGTGGTAGGCTGTAGTCCGTGGTGGTCAGGCAGGGTCAAAAACAAGGAAATGCTAAACAGGAACAGAATCGGCAGGCAAGGGCGTAGTGAAGAGGCAAAGCAGAGGACAAATCCGGGCAGCAAGGTACAAAAACGACAGGCAGGAGGGTAGTCAAAAAACAAGCGAAGGTCAGCGCACAGGACTCAAAATACAAACAGCATGTGAATCAGAAGTACAAAACTATCTCTGGCAGTGGTCACATGACAGGAGAGGGAATAAGAAAGGTGCGGTGTCTTCCCATTGGCTGCAGGTGAATGTTGCCAACTTCAGCTGGAAGACACACGCCACCTACAGTCAGACAGTGGTACTGCAGGTTCCAGGGAAACCCAGCCTAGTGGATGAGCGGAGCCTGTGCTCAGCAGAGCCACAGGCACCGACTCCTCTCCCATCACCAGCACTATCCATGGTGGGAACACGGTGTTGCCTGGCAATCGGAGCAGAAGTCGCAGGAGCGGACTCCGGTGGGGATATGACAATATGTCTCCTATCCTGGTATATACAGATATTGCTGAAAGTGTTGGCACCCTTGAAAGTGTTCCAGAAAATTATGGTAATAACACGTTTTGTTATACATGTTTATTTCCTTAGCTTTTTTCTTTTTTTTAAAAAAAAACTGAGTAAAAAGGCAAACTGGACATAATTTAACACAAAACCCAAAAAATTGGCCAGACAAAAATGTTAGCGCCTTTACAAAATTATAGGTAAACAAACTTTGTTTTAAACGTGATGCTCATTCAAACTCATCTGTGGCAAGTAACAAGTGTGGGCAATATGAAAATCCCACCTGACACCAGATTAAAAGTGAAGAAGTTGACTCAATCTTTGCATTACGTGTCTGTGTGTGCCGCACTAAGCATGGAAAACAGAAAAAGGAGAACTGTTGTGAATGTCGTCTGTGTGGGTACTGTTTTGGAGCTCCCTCTGGTGGCTAGGAATGGTAGTGGAGCTGAGCCTGTGACTCAGACAGGTGTCGGCGTTAATTGGGAATTAAGGAAGTCCTATTGCAGTCAAGCCTAGTGTATATAGGAGAGCACGTTTTGCCTTGCTGGAGGCGGTTATAATTGCATTTTCCTCAGTGTCTCAACCTGGCTTGGAGTTCTGTCATTCCCTGTTTCCCGGAGCAAGACTTCTGCAGATAAGAGCAAATACAAAGAACAGTCCAGCTCACTTGTTATAATTCATTGGAGACCAGCAAATTTTTGACCGTGCACGGACCAGAAGAAGAAAGCCAACTCCAAGCAGATAAGGAGATAAATTTGTAGGATTGTCCAGCAAACAGGTCCAAAGATTAAAAGTAAAAAAGTTTTTTCTTTATTTCATCATAGATAAAATTCCATCATGTCAAGTACAAAAATATAGAGCAGGAGGACGCGTTTCGGATATCACATCCTTATTCTGTCTCCATACAGAACATAATGAAACAAGCCTTTTAAAAGTAAACAGGACATGAGGTCACAATAGCAGTAGCAGATTGTTAATTAATTATTCAAACAAACAGCATGTGTGTACAAAGGGGGAAAAAAATATATATATATATATATATTTTTCTTTCCCCTTTTCCTCTCTCCTTTCTCCCTCTTTTTTATTCAATACAGAAGCATTAAATCATTTCTAAGATTCAGACCCGCAGGGGATCTCGTTTTCATATGCAAAATCCAATGTGCTTCTTTACGTTGTAAAATGTTTTTTATATTACCCCCTCTGCGTGGTAACAGAATTTTCTCCAAAGCATTCTCCTGTAAACTATCAAGGTTCCGACCATGAACACTCAAAAAATGTTGTGAAGCTCCCGATAAATTTCTGGTAGACGCATTAGAAATATCATAAACATGTTCTGAGATGCGTTTTCTGAGTGTTAAGGGGTATACCCTATATACTGCATGTGACAAATAGTACAGGAAATCAAATAAACCAAATTAGATGTCCCACAATTAATAAATGTTTTATATCAAATTTGCGACCATTTGAATAAGATTCAAAGGAGGTGATATCTGGCATAACTCTACACAAGCCACATGCCTTTTTTCCACATTTAGGCTATGTGCGCACTTTGCGTTTTTACCTGCGTTTCCGCAGCGTTTTGATTTTCAAGCAAAGTCTATGGGAAATGGGATTTTCTTCTGCGCACTTTGCTGTTAAAAACGCAGCTTTTAATTTGCATATTTTGGGGCAAAAACTCAGCGTTTAAAGAAGCAGCATGTCAATTGTTTTTGCCATTTGGGCAGCGTTTTGCTAACATTGAAGTCAATGAGAAATTGCAAAACGCAAACAACCTCAAAATTCTAGCGTTTTACATGCTTTTTGATGCTGAAAACATGCATTTTGGACCAATTAATTGCATGCGTTTTTGTCAAAATATTAATGGCATGATATGTCCCTTTACACACACACACACACACACACACACACAGTCCGACAATTATTTTTAAGAAAATCCATAAATAAATGTAATTTTCTGCATAATTATTATTGCAAACTTATCATTTTAAATTAAAAAAGCCATTTTTTGATTGATATTAATCTGGATATTTATCTTTTTTTTCCGTTTTTTTCATAGTGTTTGAATGTTTAAACTTTATTTAGTAGTGTCCTTGTATTCAAAGCGCATCTGACTTTAAGCAATGAAAAAGCAGGTAAATCGCGCTAAAACGCGGTAAATATGCACGCGTATTTATCGCGTTTTTGTGGTCAAACCCAAGTTTGGCAAAAACAATTTCTGCCAGAGGATGCGTTTAGAACTGCAACTACCTCAATGCAAAGTGCGCACATAGCCTTAAACGACCCCCTAGTGCGAAGCCAGTTTTTCTCATCAGGCCCGTTTTTATTGAATCTTTTCAAATGGTCGCTTGGTGATAAAATTGCCCCTAGCGTGATATTCCTTTTCAGTACAAATTTTATGCCATTACACAGTATTTTTATTAATGTTTCATCTGTATTTAAAACTGGAAGGAATTTTTTTAATATGTGAATAATTTTAAAATAATTTTTATTATATTTTGTAGAAAAAAACTAGTTGAGAAGAACTCACTTGAGTATTTTTAAGTTGATTTTTATTTTTCAAATAATGATCTCTGTCTTTAAGTTGCGTTTTTATTTTGGCTTTATCTAAATTATTTTTTGAATACCCCCTAGCTAAAAATCTACAGTTAATTTTATCACATACTAAACTATATGAAATAGGTCTAATATCTACTAAACAAAAGAATTTTTTTCTTTCCTTCTCACCCTATAACTCCCCTGCTACAAGCGTTACCAAAAACGCACAAAGAAAAATTCCCTCCCAGTTTCCGTCCAATTGTATCGGGAATAGGTTTTATCACTGAACACCTGGCTACTTGGCTTGATCACCAACTGCAGTTTCTAGCTAGGGCGTCCCCAGGTTTTGTGCAAGACAGCAAACATTTATTAAATTTGCTTAAAAACATTAAATGGGAATCTGATAATTGCTGGATTACAGTGGATGTTTGCACACTGTACACATCCATTCCTCACTATCTAGCCCTGTTGTCGTTAAAAACACAAATATTAAAATACTCCAAATATTCTTTGGATTTACAGCAGTATATCCTTGATGTTACTTCTTTTTTTTTTAAAAAAACAACTATTTTTTGTATATGGGAAATTTTTACCTTCAGATGCAGGGATGTTCCATGCGGGCTCCTTTTTCCCCGTCCCTCGCAAACATTTTTATGTTCTAGTAGGAGGAACAATATATATTCCATCATGAAAATCCATTTCAATTTGAGATATTTTTATATCTCATTTTCATAGATGATATACTTATTATATGGATAAAATCATGTTCCCCCATTCAGAGCTTCCTTGCATATATAGTCATATGAAAAAGTTTGGGCATCCCAATTAATGTTAACCTTTTTTCTTTATAACAATTAGTGTTTTTGCAACAGCTACGTCAGTTTCATATATCTAATAACTGATGGACTCAGTAATATTTCTGGATTGAAATGAGGTTTCTTGTACTAACAGAAAATGTGCAATCCGCATTTAAACAAAATTTGACCAGTGCTAAAGTATGGGCACCCTTATCAATTTCTTGATTTGAACACTCCTAACTACTTTTTACTGACTTACTAAAGCACTAAATTGGTTTTATAACCTCATTGAGCTTTGAACTTCATAGGCAGGTGTATCCAATCATGAGAAAAGGTATTTAAGGTGGCCACTTGCAAGTTGTTCTCCTATTTGAATCTCCTATGAAGAGTGGCATCATGGGCTCCTCAAGACAACTCTCAAATGATCTGAAAAGAAAGATTATTCAACATAGTTGCTCAGGGGAAGGATACAAAAAGTTGTCTCAGAGATTTAAACTGTCAGTTTTCACTGAGAGGAACATAGTAAGGAAATGGAAGAACACAGGTACAGTTCTTGTTAAGCCCAGACCACCTCCAAAGACCTGCAGCATCATCTTGCTGCAGATGGTGTCAATGTGCATCGGTCAACAATACAGCGCACTTTGCACAAGGAGAAGCTGTATGGGAGAGTGATACGAAAGAAGCTATTTCTGCAAGCACGCTACAAACAGAGTCACCTGAGGTATGCAAAAGTACATTTGGACAAGCCAGTTACATTTTGGAAGAAGGTCCTGTGGACTGATGAAACAAAGATTGAGTTGTTTGGTCATACAAAAAGGCGTTATGCATGGAGGAAAAAAAACATGGCATTCCAAGAAAAGCACTTGCTACCCACAGTAAAATTTGGTGGAGGTTCCATCATGCTTTGGGGCTGTGTGGCCAATGCCGACAACGGGAATCTTGTTAAAGTTGAGGGTCGCATGGATTCAACTCAGTATCAGCAGATTCTTGACAATAATGTTTAAGAATCAGTGTTGAAGTTGAAGTTACGCAGGGGATGGATATTTCAGCAAGACAATGATCCAAAACACCGCTCCAAATCTACTCAGGCATTCATGCAGAGGAACAATTACAATGTTCTGGAATGGCCATCCCAGTCCCCAGACCTGAATATCATTGAACATCTGTGGGATTATTTGAAGCTTGCTGTCCATGCTTGGCGACCATCAAACTTAACTGAACTGGAACTGTTTTGTAATCAGGAATGGTCAAATATACCTTCATCCAGGACCCAGGAACTCATTAAAAGCTACAGGAAGCGACTAGAGACTGTTATTTTTGCAAAAGGAGGATCTACAAAATATTAGTGTCACTTTTATGTTGAGGTGCCCATACTTTGGCACCTGTCAAATTTTGTTTAAATGCGGATTGCACATTTTCTGTTAGTAGAATAAACCTCATTTCAATCCAGAAATATTACTGAGTCCATCAGTTATTAGATATATGAAACTGAAATAGCTGTTGCATAAACCCAAATTGTTATAAAGAAAAAAGGTTAACATTAATAGGGGTGACCAAACTTTTCATATGACTATATAGGTAATAACCCACACAATTTTTTACTTCAAGAGTGGAAAGCTTCCAGATACAATTTATGATTATGACCTTAAAAGGCAGCTGTGAGGATGGATGTGTGCACAGCAGACTATTTTACAAACCCTCAGCGGGAAATTCGCTATTGCACGCTGGTAGTTGCCACTCCAAACACGTGGTTGAAAACATTCCTGTGGGGAAATTTATCAGAGCCAAACGCTGCTGCACAAAACCTGAGGAATTTGAATCAGAATGTATAAAATTAAAGTTCGATTTTTAGCTAGGGGGTATTCAAAAAATAATTTAGAAAAAGCAAAAATAAAAACGCAAGTTAAAGACAGAGATCATTATTTGAAAAATAAAAATCAACTTAAAAATACTCAAATGAGTTGTTCTCTACTAGATTTTTTTACAAAATATAGTAAAAATTATTTTGAAATTATTCACATATTAAAAAAATTAGTTCCAGTTCTAAATACAGATGAGACGTTAACAAAAATACTGTGTAATGGCATAAAATATGTACCAAAAAGGAATATCACGCTAGGGGCAATTTTATCACCAAGCGACCATTTGAAAAGATTCAATAAAAACAGGCCTGATGAGAAAAACTGGCTTCCCACTAGGGGGTCGTTTAAATGTGGATTGTGGAAAAAAGGCATGTAGCTTGTGTAGAACTATGCCTAATATCACGAACTTTGAATCCTATTCAAATGGTCGCAAATTTGATATAAAAACATTTATTAATTGTGGGACATCCAATTTGGTTTATATGATTTCTTGTACTATTTGCCGCATGCAGTATATAGGGCATACCACCAGAACACTCAGAAAACGCATCTCAGAACATGTTTATGATATTTCTAATGCGTCTACCAGAAATTTATCGGGAGCTTCACAACATTTTTTGAGTGTTCATGGTGGGAACCTTGATGGTTTACAGGTGAATGCTTTGGAGAAAATTCTGTTACCACTCAGAGCGGGTAATATAAAAAATATTTTACAACGTAAAGAAGCACATTGGATTTTGGATATGAAAACGAGATCCCCTGCGGGTCTGAATCTTAGAAATGATTTAATGCTTCTGTATTGAATAAAAAAGAATGAGGAAGGAGACAGGAAAAGGGAAAAGAAAAAGAAAATAATTTTTTTTTTCCCCTTTGTACACACATGCTGTTTGATTAATTAATTAACATAATCTGCTACTGCTATTTTGACCTCATGTCCTGTTTACTTCTACTTTTATACAAATCAGAGTGAAGAGGGGGTTAATGCCGCGCATCAGCCAAAATGAAGATGTAGCACGTTGATGTTATAAACGTATTCTTTTATTCCATCGGTCTACACGTTTCGAGGATACACCTCTTCTTCAGGACCAGTGCATCAACATAGTATAGCATAAATGAAGATGTCAGACATATATATACAGCTGATAACAGAGAGCACCGCCCATTAGATGAAAGAAAAAAAAAAAAAACTAGTGGGAGGAACCACTGAATCAGTGACATAACAGATATTTAGTAGAACTCAAATTCAGATATAGACTAATAGATAATAATGAATAACAAATATAAAAGTTATAGGAGTGACAAATTATTTTGAAAAGAAAAAAAGAAAACAGAAATCATTATATAAAGAAAACAAAAAAAAAAAAAACCTTTTCTAGGTGTCAACATTACACTAGAACCCACATAGGGTGGATTCCTTAAAACCTCAAAGTCCGTGTTATTAGTGAAAATGGCTATTCCATATTCTGTGAAAGATGTGTAGGAAATAAAAGAATCAAATGTGAAAACAAAAGAGGAGTGTATGGTATGAGATCTATGTGTATTAAAGGGATAGGGTCTATGTGTATTAAAAAACCTGAAGTGACATTCACAATTAATAAAAAATAGCGCTGACCGGAAAAAACATTAAAAATAGGTAAAAACCTTTATTAAGAGCAATAAAAAATGTTAAAACTTGTAGAAACATCACCACAGAGAAAAAGGAAAATTCGTGTTATATTCAGGGCTCAGGAGCGAGTAGCATAACAGAGCGCTGATAGAAGACAGGTCAAGAAAGTTCAGACCGTGGGAAATAATGCTTATGCGCATGTCCTGCAAGGTCATCCCAGTGCAGATGCTAGTCAATTGCATATCTAGGGGGCCCATAGGAGAGATGCTGCATAGAGGAGATAAAAAAAAAAAAAAATATATATATATATATATATATATATATATATATATAGTACAAGAAAAAACCCAAAAAGTGCAGTAGATCACAGGAGTATATTCATAGTAGATGAGGGAAGGGATTTAATAAATAAAACCAAAAATAGTATCGGCAGTAAGAGGAAGCCCACCTGATATTAGTACTAAACCCCAAAAAGGAAAGTCTGTATTGTTTACAGCCCCCAATAGTATTACAAAACAGTGCTACATAAAAAATACTGCAAAAATGAAAAAAATAAAACAAAAAGAAAAAATTTAAAAAAAAATAAAAATTAACATTAAAATCATTAAAATTGTTACAAGCATCACAAATATGACCATGTTCTTGAAGTAAGAGGATTTATAAGATCAATAAAATAAATCAGTTACTTCGTTGAGACCCAAAGGCTTCAATGTATTCAGTTTATAAATCCAAAAGGTTTCCTTTTTACTCAACATTTCATGTCTATTGGAGATATTGCTGGAAATCTGTTCTATAGGAGTAATAGTAAAATTTATCTTTTTGTCATGCACCATCGTACAATGACATGAAAGACCATGAAGCAGGAAACCTTTTTTGATATTATGCCTGTGGGAATTTAAACGATTATGTAATGCCTGTGTGGTCCTGCCTATGTATTGCTTCCCACACAGGCAGTCAATCAGATACACCACAAAATCTGATTGACAGGTCATGTGTCCCTTAATGGAGTAAAGTTCTGGCTCTCCCCTTGGGACAAAACTCTTTCTCCTATGTTTAATTATATTGCAACATAAGCATTTATTTGAGAAGCATTTGAACACACCCATAGGAAGATCAGCCATTCTCTTATAATCATTATTAAGGATTCTTAGTCTGCTGGGTGCCACAACATTGCGAATAGTGGGTGCCTTTCTAAAGGTAATGCCAGGGTGGTCAGGAATATTACTACTCAAAACCGGATCATTTTTGAGAATGTTCCAATGTTTGGATAGTATTCTTTTTATGGACCCGTTGTCCTCACTAAAAGTGGTAATGAAATTTGATGTAAAATTATTCTCTGTTGTTGATGCAGATTTTTCTGCGTTGGATAAAATTAAGTCCTCCTGTTTCAGACCCCGGGTCTCATTAAAGGCATTTTTTAAAAGTTTTTTGGGGTATTCTTTCTCTAAAAACCGATTTAATAAAATTTTGGCCTGTGCTTCAAAGTCCTCATCCTGGCTACAATTCCTTCTGATTCTTCTATACTGATTTCGGGGAATATTAAGAAGCCATTTGTTATAATGGGCGCTATTAAAATGTATATATCCATTAGTGTCTACCATTTTAAAAAAAGTTTTAGTAATAAGACAATTATCCCTATGCGTGATGGTAAGATCCAAAAAATCAATCTTTTTATCACCTATGCAGGGTGAAAAAGCCAAACCCCAATTATTGTTATTGATGTGTGTAATAAAATCTGAGATATTATTATCCTTATTATCCCAAATAAATATCAAATCATCAATGTACCTTCTGTAAAACACAATGGCATCTTTAAAAATAGAATTGTAAATAAAAATAGATTCAAAAATTCCCATAAATAAATTAGCATAAGTAGGTGCTACTTTACTCCCCATCGCGGTCCCGAGTATCTGTTGGTATAAAACATCTAAAAATGTAAAAAAATTGTTCTTTAAAATGAATTTCATACCTTGTAGGATAAAATTTTTTTGTAAAACCGGAATTCTCATGTCATTTTCAATAAATACTGAAAAACATTCTAGTCCAAGATCGTGATTAATATTGGAGTAAAGTGCAGATACGTCCATAGTGAGAAAAAGATAAGAGTCTCTCCATTCAATATCTTTGATAAGTGTGATTAATTGTGCTGTATCTCTCAAGTAACTCGTCAGTTTAACAACATGGACATGCATTATCTCATCAATATATGTTGCTAGGTTTGAAGTCAATGCTTCAATCCCGGAAATAATTGGTCTTCCTGGGGGGTTGGAAAGATCCTTATGAATTTTAGGGAGATGGTACATAAATGCCATTTTGGGGTTTTTTACTTGTAGGAATTTTTTCTCTTTTTCATTAATGATATTTTTATTGATTGCTTCTAAAATGAAATCATTGTATTCCACAATGGCTTTCTCATATTGTGATATATCACTTTTTTGGTATTGCAAGGGGTTGGATAAAATTCTTAGCGCTTCAGAGATGTAATCTGTTCTGTTTTGGACCACTATACCACCACCTTTATCCGCCGAGCGTATCACAATGTCTATGTTTTTCTTTAGTGCAGAAAGGGCCAACCGTTCCTTTTTACCCAAATTGAATTGTCCATGATTATTACTGCTATTCAGGCTCAGCTTTTTAAAATCATTCACAACTAAATCGCAAAACGTTTTTATATGATGACCTTTACTTGCTACTGGGTAAAATGAAGATTTTGCTTTGACATTAGTATGCAGGAAGGAATCAGTAAGGATGGGTGGGTTACTAGCAATGTGTTCATTTGACCGCTTGTCATTACCTAGATCTGTTTTCATAAGGAAGTGTCTTTTTAAAGTAAGTTTTCTAATATACGTTTGAAAATCAAGGTATAGATCAAAGTCTTTAGATCGCGTGGTGGGAAAAAACGAGAGACCTCTATTTAAAACAGAGATTTCATATTTGGAGAGCACATAGTTGGACAAATTAAAAATATTTCCTATATTTACTGGGTGGTTTTCTTTCCTTTTTTGGTTATGTTTGACTCCTGCTCTGCTTCCTCTTGTACACTTTTTCTTTTTGTGGCTTTTGTTGTGGGTTGCTGTACTATGATCTCCTTGTTGGAGACCGTAGCTGAGGGCAAAAAAGGCACCGATGGGGCTCTCTTGTTATTATTGTCAATAGTGATTTTATTTGTACTTTTATTATTTTGTGTTGGTTCTGTGTTAATCTTTGTAACACCAATTTGAGGGTCACCCCTACTATTGGTAGCTTGGGAATTGGAAAGGGAACCACATTCCTCATGTATCGTGAGATCCATTAAATCAATGAAATCTCTATCTTCTTCCTCAAAAACTGAAAAATTGTCAGCGATGGTAGATCTTTTTTGTCTAATTTTTTCGATCTGATTTTTTATTTGAGCCAATTGTCTCTTTGTCTCCTCTATGTTAATAGTTTTGGAGATAATTTTCTTTTTATCACAACTAGTACTGGTCACTTGGGGTACATTTTCTGCAGTAACACAGGGGGAGCTTTTTGTGTTGGTCCCCATATTGGTGTTGGAAGACATATCCACCTCAATCCCAGTGGACTGATTAGAGACTAAAGTGGGGTGGGTCCTTTTTGCTTATCACTGTTGGTCTCAGAATTGAGCCTTCCAGTGCTGCCCCTGGGTTTATGGTACTTGCTATTAAAAAAGTTTCTATTAGAGCTATCCCTTCTCTTAGTGAAATGATTACCCGGGCTATGGCCCTCTTTATTCATATTTGTATTATCATTCCTATTCACAGGGTTGGTTTTGTCAAAGCGATCCCTCTGCAATTTTTTACATTTCCTCATAATAGAGTCATGTTCCAACTGTGCCAATTTAGTGTTCGTCTCAGTATTCAAATGTCTGAATTCAGGATGGAAATCATAACAAGATAAATTGGTATACATTTTGGTAATAGAGGCTGTCGCAGCTGTTGCAATAGCAGATCTTTTTTTGTAAAGACAGTTAATCATCCCCTGCATGCAAGCCTGCAGGATATTATCCCATTCTTTAGTAAAGTCTGAGTCATTAGGGAAGGGGGAGGTGCGGTTAATCCTCAAACCCCTAGGACATAATTTTTCTTCCATGTATATTGCTAGGAACCTTGCATCAAGTCCAAAATGAAGTTCCTCTTTGAGGGATTCCTCTAACTGAGAAAAATGTTTTTTCATATTTTCTGTTTCATCCTCTGTAAAGGGTATAGAAATATCCAAGTCACATACCATATAATCCTGTGATCCCACTGTCTGTAAGATCAGTCTCTCTCTGGATGATAGTCTCTGGTTGAAAAATTCCATGTTGGTGATTACCTCCGCAGCTCCAATGACCAAGGAAAACGGTCCAACCCGATTCAATAAACGTATAAACTGAAAAATAAGGAGCGCTGATAGTGTAATACCAACAGATCAGTGAGGTAGATCAGGAAAAATACACTCACCTGAAAAGGTTGTGATAGCCACAACCACTGATAGAGCATAGGATGAAGGCGTCTGCTGCAGCCCCACAAGGATGTGCATACAAATCAGAGTGAAGAGGGGGTTAATGCCGCGCATCAGCCAAAATGAAGATGTAGCACGTTGATGTTATAAACGTATTCTTTTATTCCATCGGTCTACACGTTTCGAGGATACACCTCTTCTTCAGGACCAGTGCATCAACATAGTATAGCATAAATGAAGATGTCAGACATATATATACAGCTGATAACAGAGAGCACCGCCCATTAGATGAAAGAAAAAAAAAAACCAACTAGTGGGAGGAACCACTGATTCAGTGACATAACAGATATTTAGTAGAACTCAAATTCACATATAGACTAATAGATAATAATGAATAACAAATATAAAAGTTATAGGAGTGACAAATTATTTTGAAAAGAAAAAAAGAAAACAGAAATCATTATATAAAGAAAACAAAAAAAAACAAAAACCTTTTCTAGGTGTGAACATTACACTAGAACCCACATAGGGTGGATTCCTTAAAACCTCAAAGTCCGTGTTATTAGTGAAAATGGCTATTCCATATTCTGTGAAAGATGTGTAGGAAATAAAAGAATCAAATGTGAAAACAAAAGAGGAGTGTATGGTATGAGATCTATGTGTATTAAAGGGATAGGGTCTATGTGTATTAAAAAACCTGAAGTGACATTCACAATTAATAATAAATAGCGCTGACCGGAAAAAACATTAAAAATAGGTAAAAACCTTTATTAAGAGCAATAAAAAATGTTAAAACTTGTAGAAACATCACCACAGAGAAAAAGGAAAATTCGTGTTATATTCAGGGCTCAGGAGCGAGTAGCATAACAGAGCGCTGATAGAAGACAGGTCAAGAAAGTTCAGACCGTGGGAAATAATGCTTATGCGCATGTCCTGCAAGGTCATCCCAGTGCAGATACTAGTCAATTGCATATCTAGGGGGCCCATAGGAGAGATGCTGCATAGAGGAGATAAAAAAAAAATAAATATATATATAGTACAAGAAAAACCCCAAAAAGTGCAGTAGATCACAGGAGTATATTCATAGTAGATGAGGGAAGGGGTTTAATAAATAAATAAAACCAAAAATAGTATCGGCAGTAAGAGGAAGCCCACCTGATATTAGTACTAAACCCCAAAAAGGAAAGTCTGTATTGTTTACAGCCCCCAATAGTATTACAAAACAGTGCTACATAAAAAATACTGCAAAAATGAAAAAAAATAAAACAAAAAGAAAAAATTAAAAAAAAAATAAAAAAATAAAAATTAACATTAAAATCATTAACACGGACTTTGAGGTTTTAAGGAATCCACCCTATGTGGGTTCTAGTGTAATGTTCACACCTAGAAAAGGTTTTTTTTTTTTGTTTTGTTTTTTTTTGTTTTCTTTATATAATGATTTCTGTTTTCTTTTTTTCTTTTCAAAATAATTTGTCACTCCTATAACTTTTATATTTGTTATTCATTATTATCTATTAGTCTATATGTGAATTTGAGTTCTACTAAATATCTGTTATGTCACTGAATCAGTGGTTCCTCCCACTAGTTTTTTTTTTTTTTTTTTTTTCATCTAATGGGCGGTGCTCTCTGTTATCAGCTGTATATATATGTCTGACATCTTCATTTATGCTATACTATGTTGATGCACTGGTCCTGAAGAAGAGGTGTATCCTCGAAACGCGTAGACCGATGGAATAAAAGAATACGTTTATAACATCAACGTGCTACATCTTCATTTTGGCTGATGCGCGGCATTAACCCCCTCTTCACTCTGATTTGTATGCACATCCTTGTGGGGCTGCAGCAGACGCCTTCATCCTATGCTCTATCAGTGGTTGTGACTATCTCACAACCTTTTCAGGTGAGTGTATTTTTCCTGATCTACCTCACTGATCTGTTGGTATTACACTATCAGCGCTCCTTATTTTTCAGTTTATACTTCTACTTTTAAAAGGCTTGTTTGATTATGTTCGGTATGGAGACAGAATAAAGGCCCTGTCACACACAGGGATAAATCTTTGGCAGATCTGTGGTTGCAGTGAAATCATGGACATATTGTTTCATTTATACACAGCCACAATCCTGGCACTGATTGTCCAAAATTTCACTGCAACCACAGATCTGCTGCAGTTTTATCTCTGTGTGTGACAGGGCCTAAAGGATGTGATATCCGAAACGCGTCCTCCTGCTCTTTATTTTGTACTTGACATGATGGAATTTTATCTATGATGAAATAAAGAAGAAACTTTTTTACTTTTAATCTTTGGACCTGTTTGCTGGACAATTATGCAGATATGCTTGTTTGTTTTTTCTTTGTCTCCTAGTTTACACCTTAGGGTGTTTGTTTTTCTTGGTTTTGTTTTGTATCTGTTTCTTACAGGTGAAGTTTCCTTGTGTGGTGAGCATGAGAGTTCCCCCTTTGCTAGCTCTGCTGCAAAAAAGGAGTTTCTCCCTGTCTATCTTGAGCATTTGCTCTTTTGTATTTTTGTGTTCTTTTTGGTATTTTGTTCTCCCATTATTTACCAGAGTACCTGATATAGTGGGGGTGAGGTCGTTCGACCTCAAGGGCCATTTTTACTATCAGGAGATTGGTATTTTTCTGCTTTATATGTCGGGGGCTATCTACTCCTTTGGGGACTTCTCTGAGGCAAGGTAGATTTCCTCATTTCTATCTGTGAGGCGTAACTAGTTTCTCAGGCTGTGACGAGGCATCTAGGTGTTTTGGAGCGCGCCACGGCTACGTCTAGTGTGGTCTGTTAGAGGATTGCGGTCAGCCCAGGTTCCAACTACTCTTGTTGTTCTTGGTGTTTTTCCACTAATGGGAGTTTTTTTAAATCTTCCACGGTTACTGGATCATAACAGTAAAACCGGCCAACAAAAAAGAAAGGTACTCAAAAGAAGGGAAAATATTTTTTTTATCTCTATTTATTTTTCTTCTTATTCTTTGGGTACCGTTGAAGATTGTTTTGTTGACATGGATACAGAACAGTTGGTTGAGCGTGCTGAGCATCTCTCCTCTGAGGTTCAGGCAATTTCGGCTTATCTTAGACAGACTCCTGTTTTAGAACCTAAAATTCCTGTTCCTGAATTGATCTTGGGGAATAGGTCTAAATTTTTGAACTTTAAAAATAATTGTAAATTGTTTTTTGCCTTAAAACCCATGCAGCAGGTTAGGATTGTCATCTTTTTGTTGCGCGGTGACCCTCAGGACTGGGCCTTTTCATTGGTTCCTTTTGATCCGATTCTTGCTACTGTGGATTCCTTTTTTCAGTCCCTGGGATTGTTGTATGATGAACCCAATGTTATTGATCAAGCAGAGAAAGCTTTGTTAACTTTGATCCAAGGTCAGGATTCCGCTGAAATTTTTTGTCAGAAATTCAGGAAGTGTGCGGTCCTTACCAAATGGAATGATGATGCTTTTGCGCCACTTTTTCGTAAGGGTCTCGCGGATGCAGTGAAGTATGTTATGGTGGGATTTCCTATTCCTTCTGGTCTCGATGCCTCTATGACTTTAGCCATTCAGATTGATAGGCGTTTATGCGAGCGCAAAACGATGCGTGGTGATGTATTGCTTGCGGAAGTTTTCAGAGCCTATGCAGTGTGATAGGGTCCTCTCTAATGCTGAGCGGCAGGGTTTTAGATGGAAAAATAAGTTGTGTTTCTATTGTGGTGACGCATCTCACACTATTTCTGCCTGCCCTAAATGGGTAAAGAGATTTGCTCGTTCATTTACTGTGGGTACTGTGCAACCTAAATTCCTTTTGTCAGTCTCTTTGATTTGCTCCTTATCCTCATTTTCGGCTATGGCCTTTCTTGATTCAGGGGCCACCCTGAATTTGATGGATTTTGATTTTGCTAACAATTGTGGTTTTTGTATGGTACCTTTACAAACTCCTATTCCTTTAAGGGGCATTGATGCTAATCCCCTAGCCCTGAAAATAAACCCCAGTTTTGGACCCAGGTAACTATGAAGGTTGCGCCAGCTCACCAGGATTGTAAATTTTTAGTATTACACAACTTGCACGATATTTTGGTACCGGGATTCCCTTGGTTGCAAACCCATAATCTAGTTCTTGATTCGAGATCCCTGTCTGTGGTTAGCTGAGGTTCTCAATGTGTGCATAATGACCCTTCTGTGTTCTCTATTTCCCCTCCCCCGCATGATGTACCTGAATATTTGTCAGATCTTCTTGACATATTCAATGAGACTGGTTCTGATTCTTTGCCCCCCCCCCCCCGGGAATGTGATTGTGTTATTGACTTAGTGCCAGGTTGCAAATTTCCCAAGGGACGGATCTTCAATCTACCTGTTCCCGAACATGATGCCATGAGAACCTATGTTAACGAGTCTTTGTAAATCAAAAAAGGTCCGTGGAGCCTCTGTTAGGAGTCTCGACACAGAACTAGCCAGATATCCCTCCGGGAAGGACCTAGCCTCTTTTTAGGAGACCACCCTAACCACCATATTAAGTGGCCCTTTTAGTCAATATCCAACTCTTTGACAAGTTTAAAGATATGACAAGGGAAATACCAAGGCCAGGTATCCATCCACAGACAGCTGTTTCGGGGTGTTGCCCCTCATCAGTGTGGAGTAGGATTCAGGCTAGGTGGGAGCAATGCCTAGTAGACCAACAAGATAAAACAATCACTGATCTCGGGGAGACCAGCCAGAGAAAACACTGCCAGCAGCCAACAAAGGCGCTCACACAGTGAAATCCTAGGTGCATTGCCCCCTGGAAAGTATGCAAATCAAAAAAGGTCCATGGAGCCTCTGTTAGGAGGCTCGACACAGAACTAGCCAGATATCCCTCCGGGAAGGACCTAGCCAAGGAGTGGCTCTTTGGAGAAAGGTCATATTAGACCATCCTCGTCACCTATGGGTGCCGTTTTTTCTTTGTGTCCAAGAAGGATGGGTCATTGAGACCTTGTATTGACTATCGGCTCCTTAATAAAATCACTATTAAACATCAGTATCCATTACCCTTGATGTCAGACCTGTTTTCCGGGAGTAAAGGGAGCTTTAAAGGGAGGTTTACGAAACTTGATCTTAGGGGAGCATACAATCTCATTCGAATTAAGGAGGGCGATGAATGGAAGATGGCCTTTAATACCTCTGAGGGGCATTTTGAGTACCTAGTGATGCCTTTTGGGTTCACTGATTTCTGATTGTTTATTTGGATGATATTTTGATTTTTTCTGATGATTGGGATGCTCTTGTTCAGCAGGTTCGGAATGTTTTTCAGATACTTAGGTAAAATTCATTGTAAGGGATCAAAATGTCTCTTTGGCGTGCAGAAAATTTCCTTTTTAGGTTTATTTTGTCCCTGGCTTCTATTGAAATGGATCCGGTCAAGGTTCAGGCAATCCATGACTGGGTTCAGCCAAGCTCTATTAAATCACTTCAAAAAATTTTTGGCTTTGCCAATTTCTACCATAAGTTTATAAGCAATTTATCTAGTGTGGCTAAGCCTTTGACTGATTTGACCAAAAAAGGAGCTGAGGTTGAGAATTAGACTTCAGAAGCAATTATGGCCTTCCAAGAGCTTAAAAACAGGTTTGCTTCATTGTTCTGTATTGGCTAGTCATCCTGGGATCTTGTGAGTAGGTCTTTTTGGTGGCCTTCTTTGTCTCGGGATGTCAGGAGTTTCGTGCAATCTTATGTGATTTGTTCCATATCGAAGCCTTGTTGAGCACGTTCTAGTGGGTTGTTGTTGTTGCCATTACCTGCGCCTAAGAGACCCTGGGCTTATATTGCTATGGATTTTATTTCAGATCTTCCTGTCTCTCAAAGGATGATGGTTATTTCGGTTATTTGTGATAGATTCTCTAACATGGTCCATTTGGTACCATTACCGAAATTGCCATCTTCTTCAGAGTTGATGCCCTTGTTATTTCAACAGGTGGTTCGTTTACATGGTATTCCTGAGAATATTGTGTCAGACAGAGGAGTTCCGTTTGTGTCCAGATTTTGGAGAGCATTTTTTTCTAGATTAGGCATTGAGCTGCCTTTTTCTTCTGCTTTTCATCCCCTGACCAATGGCCAGACTGAGAGAGCTAATCAGACCTTGGAAACATATTTGAGATATTTAGTATCTGCTGATCAAGATGACTGGGTTTCTCTTTTGCCCTTGGCAGAGTTTGCTCTCAATAATAGGGTGAGCTCTGCTACTTTGATATCTCCTTTTTCTGCAATTTTGGATTTCATCCTACAGTCATGGCCAAAAGTTTTGAGAAAGACAACAAAATTATATTTTCACATGATCTGTTGCCCTCTGGTTTTTAATTGTGTTTGTCTGATGTTTACATCACATACAGAAATATAATTGCAATCATATTATGAGTACCAAAGGGTTATATTGACAGTTAGAATGAGTTAATGCAGCAAGTCAATATTTGCAGTGTTGACCCTTCTTCAGGACCTCTGCAATTCTCCCTGGCAAGCTCTCAATCAACTTCTGGATCAAATCCTGACTGATAGCTGTCCATTCTTGCATAAGCAATGCTTGCATTTTGCCAGAATTTGTTGGTTTTTGTTTGACCACCCGTCTCTTGATGATTGCCCACAAGTTCTCAATGTGATTAAAATCTGGGGAGTTTCCAGGCCATGGACCCAAAATCTCTATGTTTTGTTCCATGAGCCACTTAGTGATCACCTTTGCTTTATGGCAAGGTGCTCCATCATGCTGGAAAAGGCATTGTTGGGCGCCAAACTGCTCTTGGACAGTTGGGAGAAGTTGCTCTTGGAGGACATTCTGGTACCATTCTTTAATCATGGCTGTGTTTTTAGGCAAGACTGTGAGTGAGCCGATTCCCTTGGCTGAGAAGCAACCCTACACATGAATCGTTTCAGGATGCTTAATAGTTGGCATGAGACAAGACTGGTGGTAGCGCTCACCTCTTCTTCTCCTAATAAGCTGTTTTCCAGATGTCCCAAACAATCGAAAAGGGGATTCATCTGAGAAAATGACTTTACCCCAGTCCTCAGCAGTCCATTCCCTGTACCTTTTGCAGAATATCAGTCGGTCCCTGATGTTTTTTCTGGAGAGAAGTGGCTTCTTTGCTGCCCTCCTTGAAACCAGGCCTTGCTCAAGCAGTCTCCGCCTCACAGTGCGTGCAAAAGCACTCACACCAGCCTGCTGCCATTGCTGAGCTAGCTCGGCACTGCTGGTAGTCCGATCCCGCAGCTGAAACAGTTTTAAGATACGGTCCTGGCGTTTGCTGGTCCTTCTTGGGCGCCCTGGAGCCTTTTTGGCAACAATGGAAGCTCTCCCCTTGAAGTTCTTGATGATGCGATAGATTGTTGACTAAGGTGCAATCTTTGTAGCTGCGATACTCTTCCCTGATAGGCCATTTTTGTGCAGAGCAATGATGGCTGCACGTGTTTCTTTAGAGATAACCATGGTTAACTGAAGAGAAACAATGATACCAAGCACCAGCCTCCTTTTAAAGTGTCCAGTGGTGTCATTCTTACTTAATCATGACTGATTGATCGCCAGCCCTCTCCTCATCAACACCCACACCTGTGTTAATGGAACAATCACTAAAACAATGTTAGCTGCTCCTTTTAAGGCAGGAATGCAATGATGATGAAATGTGTTTTGGTGGTTAAAGTTCATTTTCTAAGCCAATATTGACTTTGCAAGTAATTGCTGTTAAGCTGATCACTCTTTATGACATTCTGGAGTATATGCAAATTGCTATTAGAAAAACTTAAGCAGTAGACTTTGTAAAAATTAATATTTGTAGCATTCTCAAAACTTTTGGCCATGACTGTAGGTTCTCTTCAGGGCAGGTTGAGGCTTCGGCCTGCCTGGGAGTTGATTCTGTGGACAGAATGCAGCAGATTTGGGCTCAAGTAGTGGACAAATTGTTTCAACCCCAGGAGAATGCTCAGAGGTTTGACAACCAACATAGGAAAGCTGGTCCCTGGTTTAAAGTGAGGGACATAGTTTGGTTGTCCTCCAGGAATGTTCCTATGAAAGTTTCCTCGCCTTAATTTAAGCCTAGATTTATTGGGCCCTATAAGATTTCGGAGATTATTAATCCTGTATCTTTTCGTTTGGCTCTTCCTGGGTCGTTTAAATTTCACAATGTTTTTCATTAGTCTTTGTTGAAGAAACATCTGGAGCCAGTAATTCCCACAGCGGCGCCCTAGATCCTCTGTTGGTAGAAGGGGATCTGAAGTATGAGGTAGAGAAAATTTTGGATTCCTCTTTTAATAGACGAAAACTCCAGTATCTTGTTAAGTGGAAGGGTTATGGTCAGGAGGGCAATTCTTTGCTTCTGACATTCACGCTGACAGATTGGTTCATGCCTTCCATCATGCCCATCCTGACAGACCCAATGGTTCTGGTGAAGGTTCAGTGACCCCTCCTCAAGGGGGGTACTGTTGTGAATGTCGTCTGTGGTGTGGGTGCTGTTTTGGAGCTCCCTCTGGTGGCGAGAAATGGTAGTGGAGCTGAGTCTGAGCCTGTGACTCAGACAGGTGTCAGCGTTAATTGGGAATTAAGGAAGTCCTGTTGCAGACAAGCCTGGTGTATATAGGAGAGCACTTTTTGCATTGCTGGTGCCGGTTATAATTGCATTTACCCTCAGTGTCTGAACCTGGCTTCGAGTTCTATCATTCTCTGTTTCCCTGAGCAAGACTTCGCAGATAAGTTTGTTTGTTTTTTCCTTGTCTCCTGGTTTACACCTTAGGGTGTTTGTTTTTCTTGGTTTTGTATCTGTTTTCTTGCAGGTGAAGTTTTGTTTCCTTGTGTGGTGAGCATGGGCGTTCCCCCTTTGCTAGCTCTGCTGCAAGAAAAAGGAGTTTCTCCCTGTCTAACTTGATTATTTTGCTCCTTTGTATTTTTGTGTTCTTTTTGGTACTTTGTTCTCCCATTATTTACAAGAGAACCTGATATAGTGGGGGTGAGGTCGTTCAACCTCAAGGGCCATTTTTATTATAAGGAGATTGGTATTTTCCTGCAGGGATTTTTGTACTTACCACAATCAGTGTCCTTTCCTTTCCTTTGTATCTAGTTAGTCGGGCCTCGCCTTTGCTTAATCTATTTTTCCTATCTGTGTATCGTGTTTTCCTTCACCGTAAACTTTATATGTTGGGGGCTATCTACTCCTTTGGGGACTTCTCTGAGGCAAGGTAAATTTCCTCATTTCTATCGGTGAGCCGTAGCTAGTTTCTCAGGCTGTGACGAGGCGTCTAGCTGTTTAGGAATGCTCCACAGCTACTTCTAGTGTGGTCTGTTAGTTAGGGGATTGCGGTCAGCCCAGGTTTCAACTACTCTTGTTCTTCTTGGTGTTTTTCCACTAATGGGAGTTGTTTGTAATCTTCCATGGTTATCGGATCATAACAGAGAACTGTCTGAGGACTTAAGAACAAACATTGTTTAAAAATATTATCATGTAGTTTTGGGCTGATTCCTGACCTTTCTCAGAATTATCATTAACCCATGAGGTGAGATTTTACATGGACCCTAGACTGAGTAAGATTGACAGTCGTCTTTTGTTTCTTCTATTTTCTAATAATTGCGCTAATATTTGTTGTGTTTTCACCAAGCTACTTGCTTATTGTCCTGTGGAGGTCCTCATTCCGGCCTGTGCAGGTCTACAATTTTGGCCCTGGTGTCCTTAAACAGCTCTGTGGTCTTGGCCATGATGCAGAGGTTGTAGTGTGATTGGGGAAAGCTGAGAAGGAAAAAGGCAGGGCACTACTCTATATAGTCAGGATCAGTTCACAACCAAGCATGTCACTGCTGTACACTCTGCCGGTAATGCGTTTAACTGTTTTTTGCCAGGATAATCACAGCTCCGTGGTGCTCATATACAAAGTCCACAAAAGTTCAAGGCATAAAAGGTAAGAAAAAATATGAGCACTCACCGGTTATTTGCTGTGTGGAAAAACCTTTTATTCAGGCATCGGAGTTACATGCTGTGCAGGGAGGGGAGAGGGAAGGAACAGGCAGCACGTGTAGACGACGATCGTTTCACACACCTGCGGTGCTTCGACGGGTCTGATTAATTGTGACATCACATACTGATATTTAAATTAGCAAGTCAAGCTGTCATCAAAAGGGGAGTGATTAAAACAATGTTAAAAACAAAACCTATACAGGTGATGTGACAAACTGAAGAGTGCAATGTATGGCAGGCAACGAAGCAAATAAAAATTCATTTAGCCTAAAAAGACTACTAAGTCGTTTTTATCATTGAAGCCAATTTGGCTCATAGCCTTGTATCTCATGATATATTGAGCTTTTTTGCGGAGCAGTAGTTTGTGGGTATCACCACCCCCTACTGGTGTTTCCACCAGTTCCAGTCCAGCAAAGGTTAATAAATTGCAGTCTGCATTATGTGTAGTTATCATATGATTGATCAATCGAGTAGCACCTATCCCCGTGGAGATGGAATTCCGATGTTCTCTGAACCTTATAAACAGTGGTCTAATTGTCCTCCCTATATAAAAGAAGCCGCAAGGGCAGAAGACGATATAGACCACCATTTTTGTTCGGCATGTAATTAGTTGTTTCGTTGTGTGCCCTATATCGCCTACTCTAAAGGCTTTTTCTGTTACGTGATATTGGCAAAAAGAGCAATTTCCACATCTGTGGCTACCCACAGGTCCTGTGTCATGCAACCATGTTTTGGGGGCAACATACCGTTTTTTTAACCAAGACATCTCCAATATTTTTTGTACGTCTATAGGAAATAAGAGGTCTGTTACTGGCTATCTCTGATAATTCTTTTTCTATGATGTGCCAGTTCTTATTAATGATGGATCGAATGATCTTATCCATCGGACCGTATTTGAAATTAAACACAAACCGTTGTTGCGTTTTAGCTTGTGTTTCATTATTATTAGTCTGGGGGTGTCTTGGTTGATTTTTTCTATTCCCTATGGCATTTTTTTCCCAGGCTCGTTCCTGTGCCAATACAATCTCGGACCGTGGGTAACCACATTCCAGAAATCTCAATGTCAGATCATCAATTTGTTTGGACAGCCTCACAGGGTCATTATTAATTCTATAAACTCGCAGGAACTGACTGTATGGTATCGATTGAAGGACATGTCTGGGATGTGCACTTTTATGGTGTAGTAATGTGTTTACTGCTGTGGGCTTTCTATACAGTTCGCGTGTAATTTTTCCCTCTATGACAGACAACCTTACATCCAAAAATTCAATGATTTGGTCACCAAATACGGATGTGAAAAACATGTTATATTTATTCACGTTTAGATAGCTCACAAATGCCTCCAAGTCCGCCTGGTCCCCATCCCATATAATCAGTACATCATCTACAAAACGTAGATATTTTCTGATGTGTTTTATATATGGGTTTCTAATATTATAGATAAGTTCTTCTTCCACTGTAGCCAGATATAAATTCGCAAACGTGCATGCTACAGGAGTTCCCATAGCTACTCCGCTATGTTGGAGGTACCAGGTATTGCCGAACTTGAAGGCATTATGTGATAGAACGAAGTCTAAAGATTCCTCTATAAATTTAATCTGTGCAGGACTTTCCCCTATCCTTTTCAGTCTATCAGTAATTACATTAACCCCAAGTTGTTGTGGTATGCGGGTAAATAAACTTTCGATGTGCAGGGAGACCCATTTAAAAGAGGGTTGCTACTCAAAATTTTCAAGTTGTTGGACTAAAGCTCCTGTATCTCTAACAAAGGAAGGGATGCAAAAAAGCAATGGGTGCAGTAACCAATCCAAATATTTGGAAAGTGCTTCTGTTAGTGAACCTACCCCTGATACAATGGGTCTCCCTGGTGGTGCAGTTGTGGACTTATGAATTTTAGGGACCGCATACCAGTGTGTTTTATTTGGAAATAGAGGTAAAAGTTTTTCCGCTCTGTTTTTGGTTAAATAGCCTGAAGCTACTTGTTTGTTTAATAGGGTACGGAGTTTTTCTTTGAACTTGATGGTGGGATCACTTTTCAGTGTTATATAGACTTCAACATTATCTAACTGGGAATGTGCTTCTTTTAGATAATAATCTGTGTTTAGCAGCACCGTAGCACCGCCTTTATCTGCTTTTCTTATTGTCAGATTTTTTAGCGATTGTATTTTTTTCAAGGCATGTTTTTCAGCACTGGACAGGTTGTCTGGCAGGGAGGGATACTTTTCCGCTCGGATTTCACGGAGTACGATTTCCTGAAACAGATCTATATTATTTCCTTGTGTTACAGGAGGAAAAAAGGTAGATTTTATTCCATCAGTGAAAAATGAGGAATGATCCCTTTTATTATTAATATTTTGATCCGCATCGGTCTCTTCAGCTGTGAGATCGATATTATCATCCGCAATGCTTAATAACAGCATTGCGTCATATTTCACAGACGCAGATTCAAGATCATTGTAGCAGAACCCGATAGGGTCACTGCTACATTGTTTCTCTGCTGAAGAGGCCATCACTGGATTTCTCTGTGTGTTTTTAGTAGCAAAAAACTTTTTTAAATGTAACTTGCGACAAGCTTTAAAAAGGTCAGTCTCAAAGTCCACAATATCGAAGGGCTCCGGGACACAAAAATTGAGCCCCTTTTCCAGCACGGCTATCATTTCTGTGTCTAATACATAGTCAGTAAGATTGAATATTTTCTGTTTGGTCGGCTGGATTAGGCTCTCCACGCTACTTTCTTCCTTTTGCCTGTCAAAGCTGTACTTGTGTTTGCCTCGACCTCTCCTCGTGCGTCTTCTAAAGTGTTACTCGGTTGCTTGAATGTAGTATCCTCACTGAGCCTCCTTTTTGATGGTGGTGGATCATCCAAACCACTATAGTCTGAATCAGTTGTCCATGCTGTTTTTCTGTAAGTGCCCTTATTAGCACTTTTCTTTGATCTATTTTTTTTAAAAAATGGTGTGTTGTCAGAATTTTTATTCCATTTAAAAATGTTGTTTGTTTCATAGTCTGTTTTGTCCCGTAGAAATTTTTCCTTTTTACGTTCCTTCACCACTGTTTGGAAGGGGATTCATTTTTTATCCAAGTTGTTTAAAAAAGGGGCCAAAGTGAACTGTGTTTTATAAAGTCCAGACTAGAGTGTGCTCACTGCACTTGTAATAGATTCAACATATGGGGAAAGCTGAGAAGAAAAAAGGCAGGGCAGTACTCTATATAGTCAGGATCAGTTCACAACCAAGCATGCCACTGCTGTACACTCTGCCGGTAATGCGTTTAACTGTTTTTTGCCAGGATAATTACAACTCCGTGGTGCTCATATACAAAGTGCATATTACAAGTGCAGTGAGCACACTCTAGTCTGGACTTTATAAAACACAGTTCACTTTGGCCCCTTTTTTTATGCGTTTACTTTGCCATGGAGACTGAGCAGATGGAGGCAGCTGGCTCTGTGGAGCAAGATATTTTTCCGGGGAGAGAGGACGCCAGCAGGTTCTTTTTAGACTGCAATAATAAAGCAGACACTGATGTTATGAGCACAAAGTCTCTGGAACATAAAATAGCCAACCTAGCAGAAAAGGAAATCTCACTTTTTTGGTCAACGCAGTCTTTGCACTCCTATAAGGAGTGTAACCGGGTACCCCGAGGTCTAAGGGTCATGAAAGCCATCTCGTTTTATCAAGAGGATATGGACTTCAAAAAACAATGGGAGCAAGTCCATATGGAAAGTTCCTTGAAATTTTTGGACATAGTCTTACAAAAGAATGAACAAGAACATGAAGCAGTCACAGCTGAGCTAGTCAGGCTCAGGCAAGAGCTGGAGACTAGAATTCCAAAGGATCAATGGAAGCTATTTTTAAACAACTTGGATAAAAAAATTAATCCCCTTCCAAACAGTGGTGAAGGAACGTAAAAAGGAAAAATTTCTACGGGACAAAACAGACTATGAAACAAACAACATTTTTAAATGGAATAAAAATTCTGACAACACACCATTTTTTTAAAAAAATAGATCAAAGAAAAGATTTGTTAAACCTGCTAATAAGGGCACTTACAGAAAAACAGCATGGACAACTGATTCAGACTATAGTGGTTTGGATGATCCACCACCATCAAAAAGGAGGCTCAGTGAGGATACTACATTCAAGCAACCGAGTAACCCTTTAGAAGACGCACGAGGAGAGTTCGAGGCAAACACAAGTACAGCTTTGACAGGCAAAAGGAAGAAAGTAGCGTGGAGAGCCTAATCCAGCCGACCAAACAGAAAATATTCAATCTTACTGACCATGTATTAGACACAGAAATGATAGCCGTGCTGGAAAAGGGGCTCAATTTTTGTGTCCCGGAGCCCTTCGATATTGTGGACTTTGAGACTGACCTTTTTAAAGCTTGTCGCAAGTTACATTTAAAAAAGTTTTTTGCTACTAAAAACACACAGAGAAATCCAGTGATGGCCTCTTCAGCAGAGAAACAATGTAGCAGTGACCCTATCGGGTTCATGCCTTGAAAAAAATACAATCGCTAAAAAATCTTACAATAAGAAAAGCAGATAAAGGCGGTGCTACGGTGCTGCTAAACACAAATTATTATCTAAAAGAAGCACATTCCCAGTTAGATAATGTTGAAGTTTATATAACACTGAAAAGTGATCCCACCATCAAGTTCAAAGAAAAACTCCGTACCCTATTAAACAAACAAGTAGCTTCAGGCTATTTAACCAAAAACAGAGCGGAAAAACTTTTACCTCTATTTCCAAATAAAACACACTGGTATGCGGTCCCTAAAATTCATAAGTCCACAACTGCACCACCAGGGAGACCCATTGTATCAGGGGTAGGTTCACTAACAGAAGCACTTTCCAAATATTTGGATTGGTTACTGCACCCATTGCTTTTTTGCATCCCTTCCTTTGTTAGAGATACAGGAGATTTAGTCCAACAACTTGAAAATTTTGAGTAGCAACCCTCTTTTAAATGGGTCTCCCTGGACATCGAAAGTTTATTTACCCGCATACCACAACAACTTGGGGTTAATGTAATTACTGATAGACTGAAAAGGATAGGGGAAAGTCCTGCGCAGATTAAATTTATAGAGGAATCTTTAGACTTCGTTCTATCACATAATGCCTTCAAGTTCGGCAATACCTGGTACCTCCAACATAGCGGAGTAGCTATGGGAACTCCTGTAGCATGCACGTTTGCGAATTTATATCTGGCTACAGTGGAAGAAGAACTTATCTATAATATTAGAAACCCATATATAAAACACATCAGAAAATATCTACGTTTTGTAGATGATGTACTGATTATATGGGATGGGGACCAGGCGGACTTGGAGGCATTTGTGAGCTATCTAAACGTGAATAAATATAACATGTTTTTCACATCCGTATTTGGTGAATAAATCATTGAATTTCTGGATGTAAGGTTGTCTGTCATAGAGGGAAAAATTACACGCAAACTGTATAGAAAGCCCACAGCAGTAAACACATTACTACACCATAAAAGTGCACATCCCAGACATGTCCTTCAATCGATACCATACAGTCAGTTCCTGCGAGTTTATAGAATTAATAATGACCCTGTGAGGCTGTCCAAACAAATTGATGATCTGACATTGAGATTTCTGGAACGTGGTTACCCACAGTCCGAGATTGTATTGGCACAGGAACGAGCCTGGGAAAAAAATGCCATAGGGAATAGAAAAAATCAACCAAGACACCCCCAGACTAATAATAATGAAACACAAGCTAAAACGCAACAACGGTTTGTGTTTAATTTCACATACGGTCTGATGGATAAGATCATTCGATCCATCATTAATAAGAACTGGCACATCATAGAAAAAGAAAAAGAATTATCAGAGATAGCCAGTAACAGACCTTTTATTTCCTATAGACGTACAAAAAATATTGGAGATGTCTTGGTTAAAAAACGATACGTTCCCCCCAAAACATGGTTGCATGACACAGGACCAGTGGGTAACCACAGATGTGGAAATTGCTCTTTTTGCCAATATCACGTAACAGAAAAATCCTTTAGAGTAGGCGATATATGGCACACAACGAAACAACTAATTACATGCTGAACAAAAATGGTGGTCTATATCGTCTTCTGCCCTTGCGGCTTCTTTTATATAGGGAAGACAATTAGACCACTGTTTATAAGGTTCAGAGAACATCGGAATTCCATCTCCACGGGGTTAGGTGCTACTCGATTGATCAATCATATGATAATTACACATAATGCAGACTGCAATTTATTAACCTTTGCTGGACTGGAACTGGTGGAAACACCAGTAGGGGGTGGTGATACCCACAAACTACTGCTCCGCAAAGAAGCTCAATATATCATGAGATACAAGGCTATGAGCCAAATTAGCTTCAATGATAAAAACGACTTAGTAGTCTTTTTAGGCTAAATGAATTTTTATTTGCTTCGTTGCCTGCCATACATTGCACTCTTCAGTTTGTCACATCACCTGTATAGGTTTTGTTTTTAACATTGTTTTAATCACTCCCCTTTTGATGACAGCTTGACTTGCTAATTTAAATATCAGTATGTGATGTCACAATTAATCAGACCCGTCGAAGCACCGCAGGTGTGCGAAACGATCGTCGTCTACACGTGCTGCCTGTTCCTTCCCTCTCCCCTCCCTGCACAGCATGTAACTCCGATGCCTGAATAAAAGGTTTTTCCACACAGCAAATAACCGGTGAGTGCTCATATTTTTTCTTACCTTTTATGCCTTGAACTGTTGTAGTGTGATTATTGTGTTGACAGGTGTCTTGTATACAGGTAACGGGTTCCAACAGGTGCAATTAATTTAGGTAATGAGTGGAGGGCTTCTTAAAGAAAAAATAACAGGTCTCTGAGAGCCAAAATTCCTGCTGGTTGATAGGTGATCAACCACTTATTTCATGTTATAAAATTCAAATTTATTATTAATTAATTATTTAAAAATAATAGAAAGTGATTTTCTGTATTTTTTGGGGGAGGGATTCTGTCTGTCACAGTTGAAGTGTACCTATGATAAAAATTACAGACCTCTCCATTCTTTGTAGGTGGGAAAACTTGCAAAGTCTTCAGTGTATCAAATACTTATTTTCCACTCTGTATATAAAAAAAAGAAGTTTTTTTTAATTTTAAAGTTCAACATCTAGATTCCTTAATAAATCCTCTCTGACATCAGATATGAAACAGTCCCAAAATGATATTAGGCATGAGTAATGGGATGTCTCTCTTCAAATTCCTTTATATGCACTACTCACAAAAAGTTAGGGATATTTATGGCTTTTAGGTGAAATTTATGGAACACGTATAAAAACGTTCACACTACAGTGATATTTTATCATGAAAGTAGGGTATTTAGAAGGATGGAATGGTGATTTACTTATCTCAAACTATTTATGTCAACACAAGCCCACAACATTGGATATAACACCCAAAAGAATGTTCAATAACTTGTCATGTGGCCTTGAGCATCAATTACAGCTTGACAAATGATGTCTCATGCTGTTCACAAGTTGAGTTATTGCCTGCTGAAGCATAGCATCCCACTCTTCTTGAAGGGCGGCTCTCAGGTCATTGAGGTTCTGGGGTACAGAGTTACAAGCCTCTACATGGTGACTCAGCTGATCCCATAGGTTATCTATGGGATTAAGATCTGGAGAAAGTATAGGCCACTCCATTTGAGGTACCGCAGTCTTCAGCAGCCATACCCTAATGATGGAACCTTGAGGAGCTGGAGCATTGTCATCCATAAAGATGAAATTAGGCCTTTTTTGTTCATGCAGAGGCACAATGACTGGATTAATGATGCTATTCAAGTAGTAGCGGCTGTCACTGTACCATTCACAGAGGGTTGGGCAGTTGTGTATTGACTAGACACACATGCCCACACTGTAACACCACCACCAGCAAAGGCTCAACTGGTGAGAACAGTGGCTGATGCATTGCACTCCCCTTGAGATCTCCAACACCATTAGCGGCCATCATTTTTGCGCACCATGAATCGACTTTCATCAGTGAACAGCACTGAGGCCCACTAGTCTCTCGTCCAGCGTAGATGATGCCTATGCCTGGTGGTGTGGTTACGTACCCTTGCAGGTCATCTAGTACACAGACCACGCTGATATAAATGGTTTGAGTGATCTGATGTTACACTTGGGTGCCTTTCACCTTCCTTAAATGTGCCTTGAGTTGTGTGCCATTGATTATCCGGATCCAAAGGACATAGTTAACAATGAAGTGGTCATCAGTTTGGATGTCCATTTCTTGCCTTTCTGTGACTCTTCCAATCTCTCTGTTTCTCTGCTAAAACCTGCTGATGACACTCTGTGACACTCTAATCTAAGTGGCCATTTCCATCTGAGAACATCCTGCTTGAAGAGATTCTTTTGATCAATTATTAGGTGTCATCTTGGTCTCATGATGTCAAAATGTAAAGAGCATGATGAGGAGGTAGACTGTTTAAATACCATTTCTAATTGAACTCTGAAATTTATTGGGCGATTCATGGATCGAACACCTGTTGTAAATTTTGCCATTAAGCTCCTTGTAAGAGAACAGCAAGTTGTGTGCAAAAAAAAATACTGAAACATTGAACAGCTAGACATGAACATTCAAAAGTTTAGAGGTCACATTAAGTTCATCTGAAAAGGTTAGAGGGCATTTTAGGATCATCCTGAAATTTCTCACAAAAGCCAAATATCCCTAAGTTTTTATAAATAGTGTAAGTCTTCGAATGCAGCGATTTGTGTGGGTTTCCCCCTTTGGTCCCTTCTTGGAGTTATTTATCTTGTAATATGTGCTTTCCATTGATTATTTTCAAGTGATTTGGATACTAATTGTTAGTTTCGTTATTCTTTATGCATACATTTTCACGGTTACATGTACTGATTTCACTATTAGCACTTTATTATTGGCTTTATGGTCATATTTTTGCTATTAATTACAGTCATATGAAAAAGTTTGGGCACCCCTATTAATGTTAACCTTTTTTCTTTATAACAAATTGGGTTTTTGCAACAGCTATTTCAGTTTCATATATCTAATAACTGATGGACTAATATTTCTGGATTGAAATGAGGTTTATTGTACTAACAGAAAAAAAAGCAAAAGTATTGGCACCCTTATCAATTTCTTGATTTGAACACTTCTAACTAGTTTTTACTGACTTACTAAAGCACTAAATTGGTTTTGTAACCTCATTGAGCTTTGAACTTCATAGGCAGGTGTATCCAATCATGAGAAAAGGTATTTAAGGTGGCCACTTGCAAGTTGTTCTCCTATTTGAATCTCCTATGAAGAGTGGCATCATGGGCTCCTCAAAACAACTCTCAAATGATCTGAAAACAAAGATTATTCAACATAGTTGTTCAGGGGAAGGATACAAAAAGTTGTCTCAGAGTTTTAAACTGTCAGTTTCCACTGTGAGGAACATAGTAAGGAAATGGAAGAACACAGGTACAGTTCTTGTTAAGCCCAGAAGTGGCAGGCCAAGAAAAATATCAGAAAGGCAGAGAAGAAGAATGGTGAGAACAGTCAAGGACAATCCACAGACCACCTCCAAAGACCTGCAGCATCATCTTGCTGCAGATGGTGTCAATGTGCATCTGTCAACAATACAGCACACATTGCACAAGGAGAAACTGTATGGGAGAGTGATGCGAAAGAAGCAGTTTCTGCAAGCATGGCACAAACAGAGTCGCCTGAGGTATGCAAAAGCACATTTGGACAAGCCAGTTACATTTTGGAAGAAGGTGCTGTGGACTAATGAAACAAAGATTGAGTTGTTTGGTCATAAAAAAAGGCGTTATGCATGGAGGCAAAAAAAACACAGCATTCCAAGAAAAGCACTTGCTACCCACAGTAAAATTTGGTGGAGGTTCCATCATGCTTTGGGGCTGTGTGGCCAATGCCGACATCGTGAATCTTGTTAAAGTTGAGGGTCGCATGGGCATTGATTCAACTCAGTATCAGCAGATTCTTGACAATAATGTGCAAGAATCAGTGACGAAGTTGAAGTTACGCAGGGGATGGATATTTCAGCAAGACAATGATCCAAAACACCGCTCCAAATCTACTCAGGCATTCATGCAGAGGAACAATTACAATGTTCTGAAATGGCCATCCCAGTCCCCAGACCTGAATATCATTGAACATCTGTGGGATGATTTGAAGCGTGCTGTCCATGCTCGGCGACCATCAAACTTAACTGAACTGGAATTGTTTTGTAAACAAATATGGTCAAATATACCTTCACCCAGGATCCAGGAACTCATTAAAAGCTACAGGAAGCGACTAGAGGCTGTTATTTTTGCAAAAGGAGGATCTACAAAATATTAATGTCACTTTTATGTTGAGGTGCCCATACTTTTGCACCGGTCAAATTTTGTTTAAATGCGGATTGCACATTTTCTGTTAGTACAATAAACCTCATTTCAATCCAGAAATATTACTGAGTCCATCGGTTATTAGATATATGAAACTGAAATAGCTGTTGCAAAAACCCAAATTGTTATAAAGAAAAAAGATTAACATTAATAGGGGTGCCCAAACTTTTCATATGACTGTATATATATTTCAATCTAGAGTGATCTTATAACACATGTTACATATTTATTATTGTTGCATGTCATTGTTGTATAGTTATTTACATATATTTAACCTCATAACGACGGCCGTACGACTTAAAGCGGCGGCAAAACAGGGTACTTATTCTGTTCCGCCGCTTTAAAGCGGCGGCCCGAAAAAACCCTGTAGCGCCCCCCAGCGACCGAAAATCTCGGGGGTTTCAGCTACCGGGGGTAGCTGAGACCCCCCAGATTATGAATCGGGGTGTTTTTTTTGGACCCCGTTAATGTGATCGCCGGTATACACCGTATACCGACGAACACATGAAAAAAAAAGAAATGGCCGGTAAAACTGATTTCTTTTTCATCTGACATGATCAAACATGTCAGATGAGAAAGAAATCTAACCCCCTAGTGCCCCCAAAGCCCCCGGTACCGGAGAGTCCCCCCACCCCCACCCCTACCCCCACCGGACATCCAAAATGGCGCCGAAGCGCACAGAAAACTGCCGCCGGCGCCGGCTCTGCAGTCATTTCCCTCCGATCTGAAATGATCAAACATTTCAGATCGGAGGGAAATGTCCTCCCCCTGACCCCTCCTCCGGTCCACCGGAGCCCTCTGGTCACCGGAGCCCCCTCCGGTTCTCCAGAGCCACCACCCCCCTCCCCCCTCCGGAGCGTGGAAGATGGCGGCGCACAGCGCGCGGCCGCCTTCATTCTGCTCTTTCTGCCGCATGTGACACGTCACATGCGGCAGAAAGGTGTCCCCAGGTCCCACTAGGTCACCCCCCGTAACCCCCCCCACCCCCAAGCCCCCGGTTATACGTTACCTGTCTGCCGCTCCGGGCCCGCGATCGCCGCCTCCTTCTTCAATGCTGGCGGCGCATGCGCAGACAGCGGCTGTCAGCTGGATCCCTGGAAGCAGGGATCCTGCTGACGTCGCTGATGCACAGGCTCCACTGTGGACCGGGGGAGGGTGAGTGCAGTGATCTGCAGCCACACTCCTCACATGGAGAGGCTGCTGTTCCAGAAAATGGGGGGTACGTTCTGTGAGCGTGCCCCTCATATTCTGGAATGAGGTTACTGCAGGTCACTCTGCCCTAGGTTGGACCGGGGCAGTGTGAGTGCAGTATTCTCAGATTACTGCACCCACACTGCTCATGGAGAGCTTGCTCTTCCAGAAAATGGGGGATACGTTCCCTGAACGTGCCCCCCATATTCTAGAAGATCCAGAGTCGCCGAGGGACCTCCAAAATGGATTACAGCGACCGGAATTTCTTTATTTTCAATAAATTGGTAAAAGAGGAATGTTTCGGGGAGTGTTTTTTCAAATAAATTTTTTTTTTGTCTTTTTTTTTTCTATTACTGACTGGGTTAGTGATGTCGGGTATCTGTTCAGATGCCGTGACATCACTAACCCCAGGGCTTGATGCCAGGTGACATTACAGCTGGTATCAACCCCATATATTACCCCGTCTGCCACCGCACCAGGGCGCGGGATGAGCTGGGGCGAAGCGCCAGGATTGGCGCATCTAATGGATGCGCCACTTCTGGGGCGGCTGCGGCCTGCTATTTTTAGGCTGGGAAGAGTCCAATAACCATGGCTCTTCCCACCCTGAGAATACCAGACCCCAGCTGTCCGCTTCACCTTGGCTGGTGATCTAATTTGGGGGGGACACCACGTTTTTTTTTTTTTTAAAAAACGCCTTGGGAGCCCTCCAAATTGATCACCAGCCAAGGTGAAGCTGTCAGCTGTGGTTTGCAGGCTACAGCTGTCTGCTTTACCCTAGCTGGCTATCAAAAATAGGGGGGACCCCACGTCGTTTATTTTAATTATTAATTTTTTGGGGGGCTAAATACAAGGCTAGGCACCCTTTAGTGCCACATGAAAGGCACTAAAGGGCGCCAGCTTAGAATATGCAGGGGAATGGGACGTTATATTTGTTTGACATCTATCCATTCATCCATTGTAGCATTTTACGCTGTGTGCCCACAATCAGGGTTTGCAGCGTTTTGGGCGCAGAGTGTTTTCCCTGCGTCCATAGCGCTGCGTTGTGCAGTAGAAGCACAGTGGAAGGATTTTTAGAAATCCCATGCCCAATGTGCTTCTTTTCTCCGCAGCATAAACCGACCTGTGGCGCAGCTTCCCGAGCCTCAGCATGTCAATTTATGCTGCGGAGACAAGAGTGTTCTCTGCAGGTAGCTTAGAGCTCCACAGCAGCCTGAACCCAAATCATGGGCATGGGCAGCTGCGTTCTCCCGTGGACAACACTCACATTTCTGCAGGAGGCTGACACTGTGTACTAGACGCCGTGTCGCTGGCTCATGGCCACATAGCCTAACAGTGAGACATTTGTTGCTACAGCAACATTTTTGTGAAGTACCTGTGGATTCAAAATGCTTACTATACTCCTGAATAAAATCCAGTTTCCAAAATGGGGTCACTTGTGGGGGTTTTCTGATGTATAGGTACCCAAGGGGCCCTGCTAATGTGACATGGTGCGCGCAATTTATTTCAACTTTTCCAGAATTCAAATGGTGCTCCCTCCATTCCAAGCCCTCCCATTTATCCAAACAGAGGTTTTTGGCCACATGTGGGGTATCCCTGTGCTCATAAGACATTGGATAACAACCTGTGGGGTCCACGGTTTGTTGTTGTCTCTTGAAAAAGTGAGAAATTTGATGCTAAAGCAACAGTTTTGTGAAAAAAATGAAAATTTTCAATATGGCAACCTAAGCTTATCAAATTCTGTGAAGTACTCGTGGATTCAAACTGCTCACTATACACCTTGATAAAAGCCTTGAGGTGTCTTGTTTCCAGAATGGAGTCACTTTTGGGGGACCGCCACTGTTTAGGCACCTCAGGGGCTCTCCAAATGCAACCTGGCGTCCGCTATTGATTCCAGCCAATTTTGCAGTCAAATGGCACTCCTTCCCTTCCGAGCCCTGCCATGCGCCCAAACAGTTGATTTCCACCACTTATAAGGTATCACCAAACTCAGGAGAAATTGCACAATAAATGTTATGCTGAATTTTTTCCTTTTACTCTTGTAAAAAAAAAAGCTACCTGGTTGAAATAACAATTTTGTGGTAAAATTTTATTTTTTTTTTTCATGGCTCAACGTTATAAAATTCTGTGAAGCACCTGAGGGTTCAGGGTACTCACCAAACATCTAGATAAATTCCTTGAGGGGCCTAGTTTCCAAAATGGGGCCACTTGTGCGGGGTTTCTGCTGTTTAGGTACCTTAGGGGACCTCCAAATGCGACATGGTGCCCGCAATCTTTTTCAGCCAAATTTCCTTTCTAAAATTCAAATATTGCTCCTTTCGTTCCAAGCCCTCCCATTTGTCCAAACAAAGGTTTCAGACCACATGTGAGGTATCACCGCACTCATAAAAAAGTGGTTAACAAACCTTGAGGTCAAATTTTTGGAATTACCTCTTGAAAAAGTGAGAAAATTGATGCTAAAGCAACATTTTTGAGAAAATTATTAAAATTTTCAATATGACAACGTAACGTTAACAAAATCTGTGAAGTACCTGTGGATCTAAAATGCTCACTATACCCCTAGATAGAAGCCTTGAGGGGTCTAGTTTCCAAAATGGTGTCACTTGTGAGGGATTTCTTCTGTTTAGGTACCTTAGCGGACCTGTAAATGCAACATGGTGCCCGCAATCTATTTCAGCCAAATTTGCTTTCCAAAATTCAAATATTGCTCCTTCTGTTCCGAGCCCTCCCATTTGTCCAAACAGAGGTTTCTGACCACATGTGGGGTATCAGCGCGCTCATAAGAAAGTGGGTAACAAGTTTTGAGGTCCATTTTGTTGTGTTATTTCTTCTAAAAGTGAATAAATTTGGGTTAGAGCAACATTTTTAGGTAAAATTTAATTTTTGCTTTTTTTCATTCCACATTGCTTTTGTTCATGTGAAGCACCTGAAGGGTTAATAAACTTCTTGAATGTGGTTTTGAGTACTTTGGGGGGTGCAGTTTTTAGAATGGTGTCACTTTTGGGTATTTTCTGTCATCTAGGCCTATTGAAGTCACTTCAAATGTGATGTGGTCCCTAAAAAACTGGTTTTGTAAATTTTGATGTAAAAATGAGAAATTGCTGATAAACTTTGAACCCCTCTAACTTCCTAACAAAAAAAAATTTTGTTTCCAAAATTGTGCTGATGTAAAGTAGACATGTGGGAAATGTTATTTATTAACTATTTTGTGTCACAGAAATCTCTGGTTTAACGGTATAAAAATTCAAAAGTTGAAAATTGCTAAATTTTCAAAATTTTTGCCAATATTCAATTTTTTTCATAAATAAACACAAAAAATATTGTCCTAAATTTGGTACTAACATGAAGTCCAATATGTGACGAAAAAACAATCTCAGAATCACCGGGATCCGTTGAAGCGTTCCAGAGTTATAACCTCATGAAGTGACACTGGTCAGAATTGCAAAATTTGGTCTGGTCATTAAGGTGAAAATTAGCTCCGTCACTAAAGGGTTAAGGGGTTGTCTTTTTTTTTAATTGTTTTTAATTATGGAGTTCTTTAGTGTTTATAAAATGTATTGCCCTGTACCTCTGAGTGTGCAGATTTTTTCTGCATTGATGTTTTATCTCTGGCCTTTGCTGGTACAGCTCTGTAACATAATCATTATCAGAAAAAGCTAAGCTCCTGACCCCCCACACACTAGCACCCCAGCAAAGATATAGGAATAAAAGGAGTATTCCAGAAAGCATAAGCTATTACCTAAGCACAGATGGCCAGACCTCCAATGAGCCCCAGAACAGGGGACTTAGATGTCCCTTTTAAATGGAGCAGCAATGTGCATGCTCAACTCCCTCTCCATTTATTGTGGGACTACAGAAAATTGTCGATTACAATGCTCGCTTTCTCCCAGCACAAGGAATCTTTTATATTTTGCATATATGAAATTGTGAGGAACCTGCTTATAGATCACATCTTATATAAGATCTAATGAAACATATTTTCTTGTTCATAGGAAGCAGTAGTACTAATTCTTTCATTGAAGTTTATAAAATCTAACTTGTTTCCTTAGTTTAATGGAACCTAATAATAAATACCTTCCTACATTCCTAATATTGTATTTTTTTTTTATAATTAGAGACAATGGTGCCACCCATTAAACAGAAGGCATCCTTCAAACTCAAGGATTCCAGATGTGACCTGCGAGTGCGTGGCAGATCAACACGAGGGGAGGAAAACACAAGACATGGAAGTATGAAAAATGGAGGAGAAAAGTGGTAGGAAGAGAGGATGAGAAGGAATGGTGGAAAAAGTAGCAAGAATGAATATCGGAAGAGGAACGTTATGTTAGGGAGGGATGGAAAAACAGAAATAGGATTATATTTCTCCCTAGCACACACTTATACATTTTGTCTTGTTCTCAGGTGCCACTGCACCATGTTCAGACTGTCAGCTGACCTATATACATTTGAAGTGTGACTCTTCTTGGAAGGCTACACACCGCAGCTCACGATCAATATTCAATAAGGAAGTAACAAGAATCTCACTTGAACTTGAAGCTGAAGTCAAAGTGGATGAAACCACAGGTAAAGGTTGTCATTTTTTAAAGGGAACCTGTCACCTAGAATATGCATTCTGACCTATTAGCAGACGCATATTTGCCCTAATTACACCTCCCTACCCATCCCTGTGTTATAAAATTGTATAATATGAAAGTAATAAAAAACATTTTATTACCTTCATATCTTGTATGTAAATAGCCCCTGTGGGCGTGATACCATGGAGCGATGTCCCCGTCTCTCATTCTATCCTGCACACATTGCAGCAGGCTTCTCTTCCGGGCTCTCCTTGTCAGTTTCAGACGCGCACTGCGCATGGTCTGAAGCTGGAGCGTGAACACCCAGAAGAGAAGCCTGCTGCACTACACGCAGAATAGAATGAGAGACGGGGACGTCGCTCCATGGAATCACGCCCACAGGGGCGTGATACCACGGAAATATGCAGACGTCCATAGGGCAAGGCGCCGCCCCTGTGTCCACATTCCCTGCTATTTACATACGAGATATGAAGGTAATAAAACGATGTTTATTACTTTCATATTATACAATTTTATAACACAGGGATGGGTAGGGCGGTGTAATTAGGGCAAATATGCATCTGCTGATAGGTCAGAACGCATATTCTAGGTGACAGGTTCCCTTTAATTAAGTGGTATAAGAAAATGTTAATAATTAGTTATATTTATATATAATTATATAGAAAGTTTTCCCATATATAAATGGTGGACACTAAGGCTATGTGCGCACTGAGCGTTTTTCACGGCATTTTTGCACATTGTTCGGGTGCGTTTTTGGGCTCAAAACTGCATGACCTTCCTTCCTCAGCAAAGTCTATGACTTTTCATTTTTGCTGTCCACACACAGCTTTTTTTTTAGCTGCGTTTTTGAGCTAAAAAAAAAAATGGACATGTCAATTCTTTCCTGCGTTTTACTGCATCTTTCACCTATGCAATGCATTGGAAAAACCCAGCAAAATGGAGCCAGAAACGCACCAAAACGGGGTAAAAACGCATGCGGGTGCGTTTTTGTGCGTTTTTTGCCGCCAAAAACGCAGCGTTTTTGAGGAGTTCAAAAACGTCATAGTTCGCACGTAGCCTAAGTATCTGTTTTCTGTAAGTGTCTAGGGTTTTCAATGGCTCACAAGTAGAAGTGAGAGTAAATGTTGGTTCAGCAAAAGTACAACAAACTGAAATATAGTCAATCACGTTAGTCATGTCATGTGAGGGAACATATGAACACAATGGCGTCGTAAATAGTACATTCTCTAAATGGGATATAGCCAACGATGGGGTACAACACGGATCTGTGCTAGGACCAATTCTTTTTAATCTCTTTATTAATGACCTTGTGGATGGGATTGATAGTAAAGTTTCAGTCTTTGCTGATGACATCAAACTATGTAGGATATTAAAAACTGACCTTGACAGTACAATATTACAAAATGACCTGGATAAGATGTCACAATGGGCAGACACTTGGCAAATGACATTTAACTCTCCGTCACATACAATATCGGTTCTAACGAGTTCACATACAATGTGACTGTCAGGCGCAGGCTAGAAAAATACCTATAATATCTAATGTTTGCAATTTCAGTGCTCTAAAAGTGATCAGTGACCTTCATAGGGATGTAATAAAAGAGACTACACATAATCAGGTGCAAAAAAACCCCATTTACTTAACATAAAACTAATAACTCTGAAATACAAACATTTCAAAACTCCCGCCAAATAGTCCCCAGTTCGACTCTGTCAAAAAACTCTACAAAGAAAATTCATGGAAACAAACTTAATTTTAAGGTACCTTAAGTACTATTAAACACATATGCAATCAGAATTAGATCCTGAAGTTTCCCCAGAAAAATTACACTTGCAAAGCATATGATGAATAAAACCATAAAATACCAACCTTATTGAGTGTGACGTGTTCACATACAATGAGCCTGAGAGATTAGCGCAGTTATATCTGTCCTCCTGAAGCTCTGCAAGCCAACTGTGGTATGAGGTTTCACAGAGCTGCTAGAGACAGGAGACTACCTGGAGGGAGGGGATTTCCTCACAATCTGGTGAGGAAGGAGAAATGAAAGTAAAAGAGATGTGCCTGTCAGGCCTATTGTATGTGACAGAGGGTTAAATTAAATCTGTCACCAGGTTTTTGTTAGTTAATCTGAGAGCAGCATAACGTAGGAGTAGAGACCCTGATTCCAGCGATGTGTCACTCACTGTTTAATCAGCAGTAGATTATTGTTGCATCCTGGCAGGTAGTCCAGCATATTCATGAGCTCTGTATAACTGCTGGATCTGCAGCAGAAAAAACATTGATTTTATCAAAATGACAGCAAACAGCTCAGTAAGTGACACATCACTGGAACCAGGGTCTCTGTCTCTACATTATGCTGCTCTCAGATGGGGTAGAAAAAACCTGGTGACAGATTCCCTTTAATGTTGATAAATGTAAGCGTAATGCACCTACGATGTAGTAATCCTATTGCTGCATATACATTAAATGAAAGTAAATTCGGGAACAGGAGAAAGACTTGGGTATTATGGTTACAAGTAAGCTGAACAGTAGTTCTCAATGTCAAGCTGCAGCTGCAAAAGCAAACAAAACTCCAAGGTCTTGTCTGTGGATTACGTTGGTCCTGCAGGGGTGTTTTGCAGGTTAAGAAATTGATGAAAGACTGTTATTTTTTTGCTAAAAAAGATTTTTTCTTTGTGTTTTGTGTTTATTTCTTTGTACTTACACAATTAGTAATGGGGGTGTCTAATAGACCCCTTCTCATTACTAGCCTCGGGCTTAATGACAGCTGTAATTTTTTGACAAATCACAGCTATCATTAACTCTTTATAGTACCCGAATTGCCATCGAACAAGGGCAACTGGTATGAGCCGGTTAAATGCTGGAATTGGTGCACCTGATGAAAGTGCCAATTCTGGGGCAGCTGCGGGTTGCTTTTTTTAGGCTGTGGAGGGCCCATTAACCATGAGCCTCCCCAGCCTGACAATACCAGCCCTCACAATGTTTTTTTTTATCATTTATCTAAATAATTAAAAAAAATGCATTGGGTCCCTCATATTTTGATACACAGCCAAAATAACGTGCACAGCTGAGGACTGCAACCTGTAGCTGTCTGCTTTATCTGTTCAAGGTATCAAAATACATGGGACCCTATGCCATTTTTTCCAATTATTAATTTATTTTTACACTCCACTTCTTGACCTAAACAGCTAGTGTGAGGGCAACCAATCACATTCACCGGCACCGAGGGTGGGCTGTGGAAGCAGTGAATATTCAAAAGGGTTAATGATCAAACTCCTGAGGAGTGGGACAGCTTGCAGGAAACCCGGTAAGCATAATTCTCCTGCTTTAATGACGCACATAATTTTTTTTTTCACATTGAGTATTTGCTTGCAGACATTGCTGCACCACATCTCCAGCTCGCAGGAAAAAAATGCACCGAAACTGCATCAAAACACATGCGATATTGGTGTGTTTTTTTGCCAGCAAATGCAGATTTGCTACAGAAATGTCTGCAACCAAATACTAAACGTGTGCACATTGTTTAGTATGGTAATCCGACATTGCATTCAATGACCTCATCTGAGGTGAAGTCACTGAGTTCAGTAAGATCACCTCAGGTCAGTTTATTTGAGGTCACAGCTGGGGTACCATGGTAACCCCAGCTGTGACCTCAGGTGATGTAACTGAAGTCAATGCCGGATTACCATATAAGTATTTGGTTGCAGACATTTCTGCACCAAATCTGCATCTCCTGGAAAAAAAAACACACTAATACGTCATGTGTTTTCATGCAATTTTGGTGCGGTTGTTTCCCAGGAGCTCCATAGTTGGTGTAGAAATGTCTGCAACCAATTTTCAATGCCCGCATATCACCTAATCTAGTAATCCGGTGTTGAGTTCAATGACTTTACCTGAGGTGAGGTCTCTGACATCAATGAGTTAACCGCAGGTTAGTTCACCTAAGGCCACAGCTGTGAAATCCCAACTGTGACATCAGGTGAACTCACTGACATCACTGCTCTCTCACAGCTGTGGCTCCATCATGTGTCCATGATGCTACAGTGACCTGTCATGTTTTCTAATGTGACCATGCACTGCAACTGTAGCAGAGCCGGAATTGTCATGGGACATTGTGTCTGTGGATTACGTTGAACCTGCAGTGGTGTTGTGGGGGTTAATAAATTGGAGGAAGAACGTGTTTTTTATTTTATTTTTAAATAAAAGATTTTTCTCTGTATTTTGTGTTTATTTCTTTTGACCTACAGTTATAGGGGAATTTCATAGACCCCTTCCTATTACTAACCTTGGGCTTGATGACAGCTGGGATTTTTTGACAATTCACAGCTGTCATTAACCACTTATATTACATCGATTGCCACCGCTTCAGGGCAATCTGGATGTGCCGAGTAAAGTCTTGGAATTGTCTCATCTAATAGATGCGACTATTTTGGGGCTGCTGTGGACTGCGGATTAACTATGGGCCTCCCCAACCTGAGAATACCAGCCTCCACCTGTCTGCTTTATCTTGGCTGGATTTCAAAAATGGGATGACCTCACAATGTTTTTTAAATGATTTATTTAAATAATAATAATAAAAAAACCAAAAAAAAAACCAACAAAATGCATGGTGTCCCTGGCATTTTGATACACAGCCAAGATAATGCACACAGCCTGGGACTCCTGCATGTAGCTGTCTGATTTATGTGCGCTGGGTATCAAAATACGTGGGACCTTGTGCCATTTTTTCCAATAATTTATTTATTTTTAAACTCCCCTACAGGGACTTAAAGAGCTAGTGTGATTGCAACCAATCACAGATGTCAACACAGAGGGGGGCTGGGGAAGCAGGACTGTAACCAATCATATACACTGTCACAGATGGTGTGTGAGGAAGCAGTGCATATTCATGAACTTTAATAATCAGACCAGGAAACAGTGTGACAGCAGCAAGGAAACTCAGCAAGTATATCTCCTGTATATCTCCTGCTCTAATCCCCATAATACTTTGAGAACATTACTCCCAGAAACCAAAAGTGAGTCAGAAATGCTTCCAGGCATCTTACTTATGCTGTTCTCATCCAGATTCAACCCTTTTCCATCCATTGTATCATTTTTACAGTCCTCCCACACCTACTTCAAGAGTTCTCCAGAAAATTATTTGAGTTTCCCATTGACTTGCATTAGGTTAATTATTCTATATGAATACATGAATAATAGAAACTATTTGGCAAGAAGAATACGAATATTAACTATTCGTCCATCTCTGATGACAACTACAAATAGAACATTCCAGTCTTACATCTTAGCCAGCCATATTAGCTTAGCCATAACCACCTGGGACCCAGTGTCCAGAAGGGTGTTCATCGGGATGCCATCCAGCACGATTGGTAGGACCGGTCGGCCTCCCACATATTTGTCCCGACAGTCGGTTGGGTTAGTCCTCCCCACACCCGAGGGTCGATCTTTAGCCCTGGGTACCTGTGGGTCCGGAGAACAGTCCCGACCATAGTGTCCTGCCTTGTCACAACAGCGGCAAATCGGCTGCCCGGCAAGGTCACAGCGATCACTAACCCGCCCCCGGGCCGAGGGGTATTCCCTGCGTCGTCACCTTGGTGCACCATCTGGTCTGGTGGCCAGCCTGGTGTGCGTGGGCTGTGGAATTATTTGCATAGTTTGCACAGCCTTGGCGAGGGTGGCCACGGTCATTGACAGTTCTTGGACCTGAAGCCTCAGGTCTGTGGAGAAATCACCACCCATGGTCTGGGCATCCGCCTCCACGGTGGTGTGGGTGCGGGGCGCCACCTCTGGGTGTGTGATGGTGAGGAACCGGGTTGGTGTAGCGCTGTCCAGGGTCAAGTCTTGCAGCACCCGGACGGCCTGGTCCTTGAAGTGGGCGAAGTCTAAGTCAAGGTTCTGTAGGGCCAGTATGCGCAGCTGGGTCCAGTGAGCGCCGGACAGGAGCCCCTTGATGAACTGCTCGGTCATCAGTCGGCTCCCATCACGCACGCTCCCGGAATCCACTTGTTTCACAGCCATCAGTGCCTCTTGAAAGTTATAATCCCATACACTGTTCTGCACCCTCTGCTTACACCCGAAGAATTGCACTTTTATCTCCACTGCCATGCAGGTGTCAAAGGTGTCCTTCAGCCGAGCCAGAGCTTGCTCCACAGTCCGTTTGTCGGCGTCCAGCCAGGACTTGGCCTCTTGCTGGGCCGGTTAACTGACCAATTAGTATGCTCACTTTCTGGCTTTCCGTCAGGGGATATAAATCAAATAAACTGCTCAGTCTCTCTTGGAAGTCACTCAAGGTATGTGACTCTCCTGAATATTGTGGCAGCCACGTCGCTCCTGGCATGTAAGACATGAATAGTGGCATTACCAGTGCTGTGGCTACCGTGGCAGCTGTGTTCCCTTCCTGGTTGGACATTTTTTCCCCATTGGTGAACCTCAGCCAGGTTCCGTGTCTCACTTGGTGAAGCGGGGGTTAATTCTCAGCTGTTCTAGCAGCGGGGTTCCTCTTCGCGCCTTTTCTTCTCACGCAACATAGTTAATGGTGAACGCCGCCTTTGAAGAATATATTATACATAGTTCTATAAGATGCATAGTACCCGTTGTTTGGGGCACGGAATCCTGTTTGTGACGCCAAAATGTAGCACCCACGTGGCAGGGGTTATATTCTCGTTGCCGGGCCGGTGATGTCAGGTCTGGTGTGGCCCTGCCCGGCTTCATTGCCCCGAGGTGTACACCAAAAGGGATGAAGGATGGTGGGAGTAGTAGTTGTCTCATGACGCCACATGTGGTGTGCGGCCAGGGATTAGCCGCCGCTGCAGGTGCTGTCCTCTGGGGCGGATGGTGTCGCAGCTGGAATGGTTTAGCTCCCCACAGGTGGAGCAGGCCCCAGGGTGGGTGATGGGGTGGTAGTCTATGGTATTGTACAATGGGGTGCGGGGCTGAGGATGCCGACACTAACTGGACGACATAGGCCAATAGTTTCCTTTACCTTTTACTGGTCAGATGTTATGGTCCCAGGTTACAGTGGTCCGGTGAGCCGGGAAGCAGTGAGGAATCTCTTCTTTGCCAGGTATGTTGGAGGTCTTCCTTAATACGCTCTGAATGTGGGTCGCTGTGGCCTGAAGCAGCACAACATCTCTATTCCTAGATGTGATTTGCTTTGTCCCTTGTGGCGGGCAGTGCGAGCCGGATGTAGGGCCCGCTTATATTTCTGCAGCCCCGGGCTCTATTGTGCTACTTTGCCTTGGGAGTCTCTGATGGGCCTGGCGATGTGGAATCTCCTGCACTCCGGGGTTTACTGCTGGGCCATTAGCACTCGACAGTTGAGGACTCCGGTCTCCTGATTCAGCGCTTGGTCCTGGAAAGCTTGCAGACAGCTCTCGAATAGCGACCGTTCTCTTTTACTGCTACTCCAGTTCTCAGTTTTCTTTTTCTGTTCCTCTCTCTTTAACCCCTACCCAGCCCAGAATGCACAGGAAAGTTCACCCCAAACAGGACTTGAGCTCCCCCTTCTGGCCTGGATTAGGAAGTGTTGTGTGTGATTGTACCTTGACATAGAGATCTCCCCGCTGCTTCCAGGCATAGCATTGCCCTCCAGTGAGGAGAACAACGCCACTGTGGCTCCCATGACCACTGGAGTGCCACACGCACTACATGGGTTTCAAGCCAGGACTTGTACATGTGGTGGTGATGTGCACTATGAAGCCAGGTATATGAGTCCTGGCTTCAAACCCATGTAGTGCACATGACCAAAATTACAGGATCATGCTCACTGAGCTGAAATACAGGACTTGGATGCGATGGCAGTAGAGAATTGAGCATGACCATCCTCTGATGCTGTGCATTCATTAGTATGTTAGCACGCCCACAGGGGTGTACTGGCATGCTAAGGGGCCGACTAACCAGGGGAAATCACACTCAGGGGACTAGTCCCTGGCCTCATTAGCTTATGATTAAAAATCTTAAGAAATACTCTTTCTAAAGATCTCTTTATCTATACTAGTGTACACAGGGACGATTAGGCAGGGAATAGCACTGCTCATGGTTCTGGGTGCATATTTTGCCTGACAGGTCCCCTTTAAGATACTTAAATCTTTCAACTCACTTTTGCCTATCTAACAAATGGAGCTATAAAGATATACAGAGCTCAGCATTCAGAGAACGGCTAGATCTGCTGCAGATAGTGATTTTGCTGGAATCAGGATCCTGCCTTTACATCATGCTGCTCTCAGAAGGGTATCAAAGTCATTCCCTTTAAGAAAATAGCAGCCATATTCAACATGAAAATCTCCAATTGCCACTAAGACAAAAAACAAAAGCTATTTTCCATGGGAGTTGGAAGTTTCGCCCCCAGCAGTTCACCCCCAGCAGTTCGCCCCCAGCATTTTGCCCCCAGCAGTTCGCCCCCAGGTACACTATTCCCCCGAACATTTCGCCCCCAGCATTTCGCCCCCAGCATTTCGCCCCCAGGATGTTTCACCCCCGCACATTTCGTCTCCACACATTTCGCCCCCGGATGTTTCGCCCCCAACAGTTCGCCCCCGGATGTTTCGCCCCCAGCAGTTCGCCCCTGGATGTTTCGCCCCCAGCAGTTCGCCCCCGGATGTTTCACCCCCAGCAGTTCGCCCCTGGACACTTCGCCCTCGCACATTTCGGCAACAGCAGTTCGCCCACGGATATTTCGCCCCCAGATGTTTCGGCCAAAATTAGGCAGGGAATTTTGGCCTGGTGTTTTAGCCTTAAGACCTCTTTCACAGTAGGCACTTACCCAAGTGCTAAGCACTGGAAAATCGCTAAGAAGATGTTTCGCCCCCAGCAGTTCGCCCCCGGATGTTTTGCCCCCAGCAGTTTGCCCCCGGACCTTTCACCCCCGGATGTTTCGCCCCCAGCAGTTCGCCCCCAGGATGTTTCGCCCCCAGCAGTTCGCCCCCAGGATGTTTTGCCCATTTCGTCCCCGCACATTTCGCCAACAGCAGTTCGCCCACGGATATTTCGCCCCCAGCTTTTTGCCCCCAGATGTTTCAGCCCCAAATTAGGCAGGTAATTTTGGCCTTGTGTTTAAGCCCTAAGGCTGCAATCGCACTTTGCGTTCTCCTACTTGCAGTTCAGAACGCACATTTTGGGCTTAATTGATTTGACCAAAGTTGCCTTTTTCTGAATTTTAGCGTTGAAAACGCATGCGTATTTACCGCGTGTTAGATGCGTTTTCAGCGCTTTTACCTGTTTTTTCACATGCGTTTTAAACATCAAGACACTGCTAAATAAAGATTAAACAGTCAAACCCAATGAAAAAAGGAAAAAAAAAAAGGAACAGATATAGAATTTTAGAAATAATTTAAGAAATAGAAATATTTAATGAAATTATAGCGGTAATATACTATTTATTAGAAAAATAGCTAAAAATTAGTAATTTTCATAAATTTAATTGTCGGACTATGTGTGTGCATAAAGGGACATATCAAATCATTATAATGTTCAAAAGCATGTGTTTTGGTAGTTCAATACGCTTGTTTTCTGCACATAAAAAGCAGGTAAAACGCAGGAAATTTGAAGTTTCTTGGTTTTTGCCATTTCTCATTGACTTCAATGTTAGCAAAACGCACCTAAAATGGCAAAAACAATTGACATGCTGCTTCTTTGAATGCATGGTTTTTGCCACAAACTATGCAAAGTGCTCTATAACGGAATCCGCCGCCGGATTCCGCTAATTTCTACTGAGCATGCCCAGAATGATAAAAAAAAAAAAAAAAAAAGAGCCGACGCATTCCATTAGACGGACGCCTAACGGACCCCAAACGGATGCAACGGGTCCGTTATTTCACAGGAATCAGCTAACGGATTCCTCTGAAATAACGGACCTGTTGCATCCGTTGGCAAACACAAAAATAACGGATGCGTCAGCAACGGACCCAGCAGATTCAAGCCAACGCAAGTGTGAAACTAGCCTTACCTGACTCAGCACTGACCTGCTTTGTTGTAAGTTTTGTTGCAGATGTAACAAGTAGCAGGTCAGATGTCCTGCAAGTTACATTAGGCTAGCTTTTATTCCATCTATGTATAGAATCTCTGAAATCTCCACAAAGAGAGAGGTGTACTGCCACAAAAAATCAGTCAGCTTCCACAGCAATTCACTTTCTACAAGTATGAATTCAGTTCTGTCCAAACGTGGAAGGAGGAAGTTGGTCCATGAGAATCACATTTACTTCTTTTCCAAAAGAACCACTGATGATGTCCATTCCATCTGGGTATGTGAAAAACGGTGGGTACACCAGGACAGGAAAGGAACACTAACTTAGTATTCCAGACACTTTTAGGATGGCAGAAAAAGTGTCAGCTCTTTGTGCAAATAAAATAGCGTGGCAAAAAATGGCGAGGTGGGTACAGTGCCCGGGTTCTGTGGCTACCAGGACAGGAAAGGAAGCCTCACTTTATATCCCTTCTAATGAAAAAATGCAGCAAGGAAATCCCTGAGTTGAGGTACACAGACGCTGTTATCTAAAGCTGTACACAGCGTTTGCACGGACCTGCCTAGCAGCTATGGCTATGTATGCCTGGAAATCAGCCCTGAAAAGGGCTGAAATAGCCTGCAGTCCCTCCCTAATGCCTACAGCGCTGTGTAGCTTGCACTATGTCTATTTGTGCACACAACAGGATCAGCGGCGGCAGCAGCATCGTGAGCAGTGACTGTCACCCACACGCAGAAGGCAGATAATGGCGGCGTGAGGGAAAATGGCCATATTTATAAGGCAAGGACATGTGACATTCACAGCCTATGACACATGCCCTTGCTTGTCTGGCAAAAATCCACTTAGCTGTGTGTGTGTCTGGGATTGGCTGATATGCTGGCCCGCCCCACTACACGTGCGCTTAGGAAAAAGAAAAAAAAAATGGCGATTGGCATTCTCTCAGCAGCACAGATCTAAACTGCATCCCCCCCGCACACTATACGCTGACATTTGATAATAGTGTGAATCACAGTGACTCACACTATTACAGTGAAAAGCCAGCTAGTAACTAGATAGGCTTTTTGCTGATCGAACCGTTCTCGAACGTAACTCGAGCTGTTGAGCTTTTAGCAAAAAGCTCGCGTTCGAGTTCGATCTCGAGCACGCTCAAAAATCACTCGAACATGAAATTGGCGAACCTCGAACATCGCTCAACTCTACTGAGGACTCAGTGTGCTTCTAGAGCAGGGTTTGGCTTCCGCCCGTACTTAACATGCATCCATGAAGAAAGAGCTCCGCGCTGCTGTAGTCCTATACAAATCCTTTATTGCATTACAAAGTTCCAAAAGTGCCAGACCACCATCACCTACCCACATATATACATATACACACACACACACACACACACACACACTGTTCGGGCGTACAGTGTGCATATATATATTTTTTTATATATATATATAAATATATATAAACATATATATATATATAGGATCACCGTACCGAGCACCGTACCCTCTGTCACTACCCCCTGCGAGCGTGGTTCCAGCTCCTTCTGGCCAGGCCAACGTCTGGCACCTGGGATGGGTACAGGAGCCCAGCTCCACAGCGTGACCGGTCCTGTCACCGCTGCTCACTGCTCAACTACTTACTACTTTTCAACTGACATTTCTGCCCTCCCTCTTCCATCCCTCCATCTGGGTGGCCCTATTCCCCTCAGGCTGCCCAATGGGTTTTTGGTGGGTGTGGTGCAGACTGTTCCTCTGGATTTATGTATACCTGTTGGTAGCAACACCAAATTGACAGGACCCGAAACTAAGAAGGAGCGGGTACCATGCAGAAGGGCAGATTGCACGGCACCCTTGTGACGACCTGATAGGCCACGGCGTCACAGACATCTTGTCAGATAGGAAGTAACCAGACACCCCAGGGTCACGGAACCGGGCAACGGCCACCCAGTGAGCTATCTCAGTAAAGATACTGCCCGGGACCGAGTACCCCAAAGCCCTGGAGTGCGTCAGGAGTGTGCTGAAACTGAATGGAAACAGCATGGGGACGAAGCCTGGATGCATTTCTGACTCACAGCTGGTTTCTGGGAATAATGTTGTCAAGTATTATGCCACTTTTACAAAGTGACACTAAAAGCTTCAAAACCCAATCTAAATTGGATTTTACAGGAAGAAAGTCCAGAAACATTCTTTCCTGTATAATGACTTGTATATATGGTAAAATAAAAAAGAGACCCCCCCCAAAAAAATCCTCCCCTTTAGCTTAAGGCCAAGCATAGCATTTTTACTTTTGTTTTTCTCATTGCTTTTGTCGCGGGCGGAGGAGGGGATGCTGCGCTCTCCCACTGCTCGGGTCTGGCTGCCGCTGCTGCTGTGGCTGCTGCTGCTCGGTGGTGGCTCGAGCGGTAGGCCGGATCCCGGGGACTCGAGCGGCGTTCCTCGCCCGTGAGTGAAAAGGGGGATTTTTGATTGTGGGGGTTTTTGATTATTGTCCGTGACGCCACCCACGGTTGTGGTGATTTTGGTGACACCTCCGCTGCTCTGGACGGGGATCCCGGGAGCGGTGACAGGGAGCAGCTTTGTTGTTATTTCTCCCCTGGGATGGATGGCAGGCGGGTTACAGGGCCTGGTGAAGTGCAGGGTCGCGGGGCAACTCTGTGCCGCACGGCACGGTGGTAGTCACTCAGCCAATGATGAGGACACAGTTCTCGGTAAAACACACGGCTGGATGGACGAATCCCACAGACGGCTGCGGTGTTGTTTCTCCCGGCAGGTTGATGGTGACTGCCTTTCCCTGCACCTAGATACGGTAGATGGTTCCAATGGGTTCCCACCGGTAACCCGCTCCCCGGCTTGGATATAGGCCGGAGGAGACCCTTTTGCCCGCAGGTGCTGGCCCTGAGAAACGGTTGCCTTGGCAGTGGCGGTGTCTCCCTCACTTGGTTGGACTGTTGCCTTCTGTGGGACTTGGCTGTTGGGAAACCCAGGAGGTTCCCTTCACTAACGAATTTGGCAAATTCACAGCGACTCCTAGCCTTGCCGGGGTCCGTAAGCCCCTGCCAGATGGTGCTGACTTCTCTTTGTGTACCGGTCCGGTACCGCCGGGCCACCGCCCGTCCACGGTCCTTACGGTAGGCTCCGATAGGCCACTCCTGCAGACGGTCACCACCGTCTGCCAACCTTGCTGATCTGTCCGGGCCACAAACCCGGACCAACTTCAGGCTGCTCAACTATTACTTCCTTCTGCTCACTTTCACCTCCAACACTCGTCTCTCTCCACTCCTCAACTCATCTGCCTGGTTTTTCCGCCTCCAGGACTGTGAACTCCTCGGTGGGCGAGGCCAACCGCCTGGCCCACCCCCTGGTGTGAACATCAGCCCTTGGAGGAAGGCAACAAGGGTTTTGTGCTTTGACTTCGGTGTGCCTGCTGGGAGTGTGGGGTGTGTGGGTGTTGTGCTCTGTGGCCCCTGGCTTGTCCAGGGCGCCACATTCCCCCTTAGTTAAATGCAGACCGTCCGCGGGCTGCCCGTCCATCACTGGTTTTATTTTCACCAACTGAAAAATATAAAAAACGGTAACACACATACAATTATAATAACTTCTTCCCACATCGGGAGGTACTCTTACTTAAACGTTACGGTTACGGCTTCTGCTCTCTCCCACCCAAGCAACCTGGCCCTGATGCTGCCCCTAAGCAAACAGGCAGCACCCCTTGACCCCAGTCCTGCACAAGTTGCCCGAGCGGGTTCTGTCCTTTTCAGGGGACCGACGTCCATGGGGAGCCCCTGAAACCCCAGAGGATTGCCACCGGTTCCGGTGGTGGCTGGGCCCCAGCCTGCTCCACTGCGGGCCCTTCCTCCAATCTGCCTCTCCGGAGGCGGTTACGGTAGAAGCCACAACAAACATTATTTACATGCCACTAGTTTGTGGTTGCCCTGCTAGTTCTCAGGCCTGTTCATAAGGAGTTCCTTATGCAAAATGGTGAAGGGGGGTCCCAACGGGGACCAGTTGCCGGCAACGACCGGTTTCAAGCAGGCTTCAAATCAGGTGACTTTTCACGGTATCATTCTTTTATCATTTTCAAACTTTCAAACTTTAAACACTGGTGGTCCCAACGGGGACGGTGACAACGGTACTCCGCTGCCATCACTCTGATTCCTCTGATGAGGCGGCCCCATCCTCCGCCGCCAGCATATCAAACATGCAGTGACATGCCTGCTTTGACAGGGGTGCCCGGTATCCGTTCCCACCATTGCGCGCGGTGTAATAAACTACCGGTTCTCCCACGTAGCGGAGACACTCACTTGTCTCCTCACTTTTAAGGGTGGGCTCAGCACCGGAGCTGGAGTCACTGGAGTCACTCTCACTTGTCTCTGCGTCAGGCGGGTTGCTGCCAGCTGCCGCAGCCTCCCGGCTCCCAGTATCCAGCACATCAGACTCTTCTGCGGTAGTGTGGGGCAGTAGGTCAGGTGGGTTCACGTTGAGGCGCCCCATAAGTAATGGTAAGGGTGACGCGTTAGTCGAGACTGGGCCAGGCCCCTCAGCCGCAGTGGCCGGTCCTGTTAGGACATAGGGACGTGGGTCACCTGTTGGCTCCATAACATCTATTCCCATCCCGTACATCGGGGCAGTCGCAATCAGCATCTCCACCTCATTGGTCCACTGCTCCATCATAAGGCATATCTGGTTCTGCTGGCATTGGTTGAACTCAATTATTCTGGCCTTCATCCACTCCACGGTCCCGGGCTTGGGCACAGCGCCTGGTGCCATCCTGGCCGGGGCCTCCGATACGTCTTCACTAAGGGGCTGCGATCCTGGTGGTTCCCACAGGGGTGATTCAGGCCGGCTCCGCGTGTCTGCAGCCAGTCGGTCCGCCGAGGCGGATTGGCAGGGTATCGCTACCGGTTGAATAGGTAGCGGGCCTAGTGGCGGGGCGGCAGTAGCTAACACGGGTAGTGGGGGAGAAGGCAGGGCGAGAGGGGATGGATCGGGTCCCTCGGCCGCGATGACCGACCCGCTAGGGGTACAGGGGCGTGGGTCACTCACCCTCCCTTCCAAATCCTCTTCCACCTCGTGTCTCCGCATAGCCGCCACCACGTCCGCCATGTCGGTCTCCCACTCCTCCAGGAGGAGCTGCATGTGGGCTTGCAGACTGTAGTTCAGCGGGGCGGTCCAGTCTCTCAGCCACATCGCCGTGCCGTGCGCGGGGGCGTCCTCATTGGTGGTCGGATGGTGCATTTTGGCAATAAAGTCTTCCAGGAACCCAATATCGCTGCAGAGTCCTGGCGTCTCTGCTTTTATAGCCGCGCTCACATGCGACCAGCCGCCATTTCGTCCCCCTTAGCCTCTTTCTGGCTCCTCCTCTACAGGGGTGGGGTTTTGGCCTTCGCGCCTCTACTACTCGAGGAGACGCTCGAGCGGGAACTCTTCGCGCCCAAGATGGCGGCTTCTCCAAATTTTCGGCCGGACACCTCCGGCGGTCACACAAGGCGCACTTCCACCAGCCGATAGAACGGTAGGATCCTGTTCGTGACGCCAAGTTGTTGCGGGCGGAGGAGGGGACGCTGCGCTCTCCCACTGCTTGGGTCCGGCTGCCGCTGCTGCTGCTGCTCGGTGGTGGCTCGAGCGGTGGGCCGGATCCCGGGGACTCGAGCGGCGTTCCTCGTCCGTGAGTGAAAAGGGGGATTTTTGATTGTGGGGGTTTTTGATTATTGTCCGTGACGCCACCCACGATTGTGGTGATTTTGGTGACACCACCGCTGCTCTGGACGGGGATCCCGGGAGTGGTGACAGGGAGCAGCTTTGTTGTTATTTCTCCCCTCCGTGGGTAGGGGGTTGGTTGTCCCGGGGCCCGGTGATGGGGGTAGGGATGGATGGCAGGTGGGTTACAGGGCCTGGTGAGGTGCAGGGTCGCGGGGGCAGCGCTGTGCCGCACGGCACGGTGGTACTCACTCAGCCAATGATGAGGACACAGTTCTCGGTAAAACACACGGCTGGATGGACGGGTCCCACAGACGGCTGCGGTGTTGTTTCTCCCGGCAGGTTGATGGTGACTGCCTTTCCCTGCACCTAGATACGGTAGATGGTTCCAATAGGTTCCCACCGGTAACCCGCTCCCCGGCTTGGATATAGGCCGGAGGAGCCCCTTTTGCCCGCAGGCGCTGGCCCTGAGAAACGGTTGCCTTGGCGGTGGTGGTGTCTCCCTCACTTGGTTGGGCTGTTGCCTTCTGTCGGGACTTGGCTGTTTGGAAACCCAGGAGGTTCCCTTCACTAACGAATTTGGCAAATTCACGGCGACTCCTAGCCTTGCCGGGGTCCGTAAGCCCCTGCCAGATGGTGCTGATTTCTCTTTGTGTACCGGTCCGGTACCGCCGGGCCACCGCCCGTCCACGGTCCTTACGGTAGACTCCGATAGGCCATTCCTGCAGACGGTCACCACCGTCTGCCAACCTTGCTGATCTGTCCGGGCCACACACCCGGACCAACTTCAGGCTGCTCAACTACTACTTCCTTCTGCTCACTTTCACCTCCAACACTCGTCTCTCTCCACTCCTCAACTCATTTGCCTGGTTTTCCCGCCTCCAGGACTGTGAACTCCTCGGTGGGCGGGGCCAACCGCTTGGCCCACCCCCTGGTGTGAACATCAGCCCCTGGAGGAAGGCAACAAGGGTTTTGTGTTTTGACTTCGGTGTGCCTGCTGGGAGTGTGGGGTGTGTGGGTGTTGTGCTCTGTGGCCCCTGGCTTGTCCAGGGCGCCACACTTTTAATGCTGAAAAAAAGTTCACCAAGAAATGTAAGGCTGTGCACACACTGCGTTTTTATACATTTTTTATGCTTTTGTTGATGCAGATGTGTTACAAATCTGCATGTTTATCCGTATGCAAGCAAAGTCTATGAGAATTCCGCAGTGCCCTTGCACATCTAGCTTTTTTATTCCATGCAGATTTGATGCAGGAAATAATTTGCAGCATGTCAATTCTTGGTGCATTTTTGCCTGCCATGTTCAAACCCTTCCACCCATGGACTTCATTATGAAAACCACACCAAAAACATATGCGTTTTTGGTGCGTTTTTCTTCCAAAAGGTGCAGATTTGATGCAGAAAATGTATTCACCAAATATTCAGCTTGCACACATAGCCTAATACTGTAGCAACATTTTACTACTTTATCTGGGCATGTGGTGTGTGAAGCTTGGTCAGACTATTTAGTTTATGAAGCTGTATTAATTCCATTGTTTATTGTACCAGCAGGTGTAAAAATGTAGCCCAAAAAACTCTCCCGTCAATGACGCAAGCTGCCCCAACACTAACTCTGGACTGTGCACAAGATAGCATCTGTGGATCTTACTTTTTTGGGGGGGAGCTCCTCCTCCATCACCATATACACAGACTCATCGTGTGGCCCTCAACCATAATTTGTGGAGGGCCATCAGGCAGTCCTCACTCATACATTTTGGTGGGTTCTCTCTCATACATTTGGTAGAGCAGCATGGTGCCTCAGTCTCTGCACAGAGGCACTGCAGTCTCTGGACACACTGCGCGCAAGATGGCGTCTGTGGATCTAATTTTTTGGAGGGGGACTCCTCCTCCACCATATTCGCAGACTCATCTTCTGGCCCTCAACCAAAATTTTTGGTGGGCCATCAAGTAGCCCTCACTCATACATATGGGAGGTCCCTCACTCATACATTTGGCAGTGCCCACAGGTGACCCTCTACCAGAAATTTTGGAGGGCCCTTCCTCTATCATATATTAAGGAGGACCCACAGGTGGCCCTCTGTCAGAAATTTGGATGGGCCCTCTCTCATACATATAGGAGGGAGTGCTCACCCTTGAGTTCCTGTCATCTTGTTCTGACTTACTCTCCCCATCAGTCCCAAGCTGGAAGCACTGCAGCAGGGCCTCGTCAAAGTGGAAACAGGCTCTGTATAAATCACTATCTTTAGGAGATAAACTGCACAGTGCAGCAGGGTTGTTGAAAGGTCTTATTAGGCCATGTGCGCACTTGCCGTTTTTGCCGCGGATTTCCAGCGGATTTGCTGCATGTTTCGCTGCAGAAAATGTTCATAACATCTCTGCAGTGATTCACCAAAAAAAAATGCTGTGCGCACTAGGTAGATTTTGACAGCTGCATGTTTTGCTGCAGGATTCCCGCAGCAAAAACAATTGCATGTCACTTCTTTTCCGCAGGTAGCTGCGGGATTTCACTCCATTGACTGTAATGGAATCGTGAAATCCCGCAGAGAATAATGCAGGTAGCAAATTCTGTGCGGTTCATTGCATTTTCCTGCGTTATTCCCTGCGGTATTTCGCGTTTTCGGGACATAATGTTCATCACTGCCCTGCGTTTTGCAGAGAAGTGATATTATGACAGGAAGAGGAAGCGGGGCAGAAAGTAAACAACCACATCACACTTACACATAGACACAGACATATAGAATACACATACAAATCAAACGTACATATAAAAACAAAAAAAACCCACGGGCTCCGCCGTATTTTTATTGTCCAGCCGAGGTAAACACACAGCGGCGGCCCAGTATTCTCAGGCTGGGGAGGGTGAGGGCCAGGGTTAATTCCCCCCCTCCCGCAGCCGAGAATATCAGCCCACAGCTGCCCCGGGATTGTCGCATCCATTATGCGACAGTCCCCGAGTGTCCCCGGCTCTTCCAGATTGCCGTGATGCGGTGGCAGTCCAGGTAATAAGGAGTTAAATGGCAATGGATCGCTGCCATTTAAGTCCAGGCTTAATCATGGCAGCGTCTATAAGGCAGCTTTCATAATTAACCCGAAAGTAAAGTGAATGAACACACACACACCGAAAAACCCTTTATTTTAAATAAAACACAAAAAAGCCCCCGCTTTCACCCCTTTATTAACCCCTCCCAACACACAGCTCCAGCGTAATCCACGCAGGTCCCATGACGCTTGCAGACTGATCCAGCCGTGTCTAACACACTGTACTTAATGCAGCCTCGTAACGAGCCTGCAGGGATTATTACAGGTCATTTCTGACGGTCGGTGATGTGAACACATTACCGCTCGTGAGAACTCCAGTGTGTCCTCATAGGGACTCTATCTATTGATTGATCTGTCCTCTATCTATTGATTATCTATCCCTCTATCTATCTATCTATCCCTCTATCTATTATCTGTCTGTCGATCTATCCATTATCTATCTATCTAGCTATCCATCTATCCATCTATCCATCTATCTCTCTCTCTCTATCTATCTCAGAAGGAAATTACCTTTTTTTTTCTTTTTTCTATCTGCTAATTGCTTTGAATGCATTAACACACATGTACTAACCCGCAACAAAACTGCAACAAAACGCATGCGTATTTCAGTGCGTTTTTTTTGCGTTTTTTTCCGCAGGTGCGGAAATCTTTCAGAGCCTGCGGAATTTTCTTAAGAAAAGAAAAAATTCAATTTTCTAGTGCGCACAGGGCCTTAAACACACAAATCTGTGGTTCTTGGCATCTGTTGGCATCTGAACTTATAACCAGCCATGATCATGCATGATAACGTGCCTGTAACCTGGTGGTGGTTATGCAGCTTGGCAAGTTTGCACAAGTACCATAACTGTGCTATGCGCTCAACTTAGCAGTTCAGCAGTTTATGAAAAACAAACCCAATTTGCTTAGGCTATTTGTGAAGGTACGTTGTGTGTGCACCCTTTACCACAAGTCAACTCAAGTTGCCAGTTGTATGGCAGTGCTTCAGCAGCTCTTGCAAGTGGCAGCTCACCTACAGGTGTGTGACGTGACCACATGCTGGAAATTCACATTGCACATGAATTTGAAAAGGCTTTCTGACCAACAGAGGGCATTAGTTGACTACCATTTATATAGCGCCAAACATATTACCCCACACTTTGCAATGTCATCTACAATATGGCTATCGGTATTACAGTCAGCTTCTGCCCTTAAGAATTGACGAGTGAACAGAGATGTCTGATATCTGTCAGTTTCTACAATAATATGAGGAAACAACCAAGATGATGGCAAAGACACTATAATCAACGTAACCATCCTGCTTTTGTGTCTTCTCTAATGCTCCATGCTCACAATTTAAGAGGAAGCTTTGCATGTGGGCCAGCCAGGTGGAGATAGAGGAAAAAGGTACACAGGGTGCTATGTGATGCCAATCCCCTCTCCAGCATGCAGGTACAGATGACTCCTGGCCTGCACCTGCTGTTGCACAGTTGCAAACAATATCAGCAACATTGTCAGATTTTTTTTTTTCAGCCGTTGACAGGATGCAGTACCTTGTAGTGCCCTGATGGGTACAGGGGCGCTATATTCTCCCTTGGTTAATTCCAGCATGTCCTCAGGCTGCAAAGGTAACACAGGTTAACATTTTTAATTTTCATTTTTAAAACATGAACATTCTTCCCTCGCATGGGAGGCATTTCCTTTAACGTTTCTAAACTGGAGTACCCTTCCCATCAACAACCACCAAAAAGACCTGGTCCCAAAACTCCTAGGAGGAATGTCACCGGTTTCCATTGTCACTGGATCTCAGCTGCCTCTGCCGCAGACCTTTCCTGCGACCTTTTGCTCTCCTTGCTGGTGGTGTCAATGAGAGTCATTTTGGCAAGGTTGTACTCTGCTAGTAGGCACAACTGGTGCAACTTATTTACAGGCAAAAGTTTTGACTGCTGCCAGTCCTGCAGTCTTGGTCCATATTTAGCAAACCATTATGGAAATCAGGTTAAAGGCAACATCACCATTTACATTTTAGAACTCTATTTACATGAGGGCACTGTCTTAGACCCGCAACACACATCCGTTTTTTTTGTATGTGTGCGGTACGTATTTGCACGTACCAGCGACACGGAGACCCATGTTATTCAATGGTAGATGGCACACACACGTAAAATCACCCGCTTTAGTCTATGGGTCCGTGCCTGCACGGACCGCACACGGAGTATGTCCGTGTTCAGCACGTATCGTCCGTGTCCGTTTTTAATCACAAAATCTGAAACACTTGTTACCAATCTATCAGGTCAATTGATGGCAAACAAAAACACCAGGATCTCATGATGAATGATTAACAACGTTAATTGGGTAAGAATGCGGGCCTTTATAAACGGACAGCACACGTACGTATTTTATTTCAATACGGACATTCCACACGCACACACGGCTTGCATACGCCATCACACGGATGCCATACGTACCGGAGAAACACTTCTAAAAAACGGAACACTGACCCGAAAAACGGACCGTGAGACACGTACGTTTTTTTTGCGGAAGTGTGTTATAGGCCTTACTCATTTTCCTGTGAACACTTATTCTCTGTATCTAAGTGGGGGCTGACCAAAGTTGTTACGACTAGAGCTGCGTAACCCTAGTGTCTCAGCTGATCCCTGTTGTGTTCTGGTGTCTAATGCAAGTGTCTCACTACTGGTTATAGGTGGACTAGGCAATTGTATGCGTCTTCTTGTTGAACTGATGGATCCATTGTTTGTAGACTCTTCTGGAACTTGAACTGGTTCTGGGGACGTTATTACTGGCACTATTATGGCTCCATTGTACTGAGGACAAATTCACAGGAAAGTCTCCAAGTATTTTATGTATCACCTTCTCTTTCTTCTCCGGTACTTGAGGGGTACTGGGTACTTTTTCTTGAGGTTTCAATGGTTCTGGGCATGTTTTCAAATGATCCCTTGAGACTGTTGACAACGTTTTTCCTTTGTCTTTGCTGATTAAGCAAGTTTTCTTGTTGTCAGAATTAGAAGGTAGCACTGTGTAGGGTTCTGCTTCCCACTGATCAACACGTTTATGGACTTTTCTTTTTCTCTTTAGAACTATTTCTCCAGGTGTTAAGGAAACGGCTTGTGCGTTTTTGTTGTAGTCCTTCTCGACTTTGATTTAAGCTTTTTTCAACACATTCTTGTATCCTTTTATACTGCGCTTGGCATCCCAATCAGCATCTGGCAAATCGATTTCTGGAATAACAACTCCCATTTTAAGATCTACTGGCAATCTTCCAGGTCTTCCTCTCATCAGATACGCTGGTGTGCAGTTTGTGGAACTCACAGGAATGTTGTTGTACATGTCCAATAAGTCAGGTAGCTTCTCTGGCCACATGTTTCTCTCTTCTAATGGCAGTATCTTCAATAGGTTGATGACTAGATGATTCATCTTCTCACACATACCATTAGTTTGTGGATGGTAAGGTTTAGTGCGAATCTTTTTACAGCCATACAGGTTACAGAACTTTTGGAATATTTCAGTCTCAGATGCAGAACCTTGATCTGTTAATACCTGTTCAGAGTATCCATAAGGTCTACAAAAGTAAGCCGCCTGAAAAATTTTTGCTGCAGTTCTCGCTGTCAAGTCCTTTACTGGTATGATCACCAAGAATCTGGAGTACTGATCTACCATGATGAGAGCATATGTATAGCCTGTTCGACTAGGTGTTAACTTTACATGGTCCAAGGCTACAATCTCCAATGGCTGCTTGGTAACAATGGGTCGCAGTGGTGCTCTTTGGTTGTTATGATCTTTCCTCCTCAGAGTGCAAGGACCACAGTTTCTGCACCATTTTTCTATGGTGGGTCTCATTCCAATCCAGTAGAACCGATCCCGCAGTAACGCTTGAAACGTCTTCCATCCGAAGTGTCCTGCTCGATCGTGGTACGTTTCCAGCACCATCTGGACGTGGTTTTTAGGTATTACCACTTGACATACCCTTTCGTGGGTTTTAGGATTGGTAATGCTTTTGCACAGTTTACATTAGTGGATGTACAGCCTGATCCTTTCCTTCCATACATGTTGAGCTTCTAGTGGAGCATCAGGACTTAGGCATGAATCTAGTTGAGTCAACAGTTCTTTGACCTGTCTAACCGCAGGGTCACTGTCCTGTGTCTGTTTCCATCCATGATGAGGTTAGGGATCCTGGTGTTGGCTACAAAACTGCTGGTTTTGAGAAGCATTGTAATGGTGCAAAGCTGGCAACTCGATCTCCTCTAGCTCATCTATGTCTTCTCCCTCATCTGATAAGTGAGGCATCCTGGATAACGCATCCGCGTTCTTGCGACCAGCCTGATACTTGATGGTGAAATCATAGTTCGCTAGTCGAGCCACTCAGCATTGCTCCAATGCGCCTAGCTTTGCTGTATCCAGGTGGGTCAGGGGATTATTGTCTGTGAAGACTGTGAACTTTGCGGCTGCCAGATAGTATTTAAACCGTTCTGTTACTGTGCAGACCAAGACCAGGAACTCCAGCTTGAAGGAGCTGTAATTTTTAGGGTTCCTCTCGGTAGGACGGAGCTTCCTGCTTGCGTAGGCAATCACTCTTTCTTTGCCATTCTGCACCTGAGTTAGCACGGCCCCCAGTCCCACGTTGCTGGCATCAGTATACAGTACTAAGGGGAGGCTGTAGTCAGGATACGCTAGAATCACCTGTCAGGGCCCACTTCATCTGCCTGAAGGAATTCTCCTCTCCTTCACCCCATTCAAATGGAGGACCAGAAGTCTTGCCCTTCTTGGCCTGGCCTACCAGGAGTACTTGCAAAGGTGCTGCCATCTTTATATAGCCCTTATGAACCTCCTGTATTATCCTACCAGGCCCAGGAACTGCCATACCTCTTTGACGGTGGTCAGTGTTGGCCAGTTCTTGATGGCTGTAATCTTTTTAGGGTCTGGTGACCACATGCCCGAGATACTGGACCTTGGATTTCAACAGATGACACTTGGACGGTTTCAACTTCATCCTGTACTTTGACAACGCTTCAAATACCTCAGCTAGATATTCAAGATGTTCCTCGTAGGTCTTTGAGTACATGATAACATCATCCAGGTAGAGCAGTACTGTCTCGAAGATGCGCTGTCCCAGGCAGCATTCCATTAATCTTTGGAACAATCCCGGTGCGTTACACAGTCCAAACGGCTTGCCATTGCACTCACACAAGCCCATCGGTGTTGCGAATGCAGTGTTATCCCGATCCTCTTCGGCAACAGAGACCTGCCAACAGCCATTGGTCAGATCTAGGATAGAGAAGTAGTTAGCAGCCTTCAGTGCAGCCAGTGACTCTTCTATGCGGGGTAGCGGATATGCATCCTTGTGAGGTATTCGATTGATTTGCCTATAGTCCACACACATCCTCATGGTGCCATCTTTCTTCTTGACTAGAACCAGTGGAGCTGCCCAGGGGCTACAACTATCTCTAATAACCCCAGCCTCCTTCATGTTCCTCAACATCTCCTTGGCACACTCATAGTGAGTGGGTGGTATAGGTCTGTATCTTTCTTTGATAGGGGGATGATCTCCTGTGGGTATGTGATGATGTACCCCTTTTATCCTCCCAAAGTTTAGTGGATGCTTACTGAAAACCTGTTCGTATTCCTGTACTACCCGGTAGACTCCGTGCTTCTGATGTGAAGTGGTGGAATCTGTGCCTACATGCAGTTCCTGACACCAACCCTCTAATTGTTCTTGGGAGTGATTATCTTCTGCCTGTCCTGATGGGGTCAGAGGTTCTACTGCTTGGATAGACTCATCTGTGACAGTGAACAGTTTGGCAATAGTAGTGTACCTAGGCAATCTGGTTTCCTCCTCCCCACAATTTAACACACGCATGGGCACTCTTCCCTTGGAACATCAACTACACCCCTGGCTGTTAAGACGGTAGACCAATTTTCTGAGTATACGGGGTCCACCATTGCCTGGTAATCCTGCCCCTTGAGGCCTACTGCCACCCGACACCATATTATCATCTCACTTCGTGGGGGTATCACAATAGGGCCGGAGTCTATTACCCGTACATTACCAATTTCTCCACCAGATAGATTTGCCTGTTGTCTCTGCAGGAGGGCTTTGATTTCTCTTTGCAGGACCCTCTGTTGCCCAGCACATGCAGTTTCAGCAATCTGTTGGCGTAAGAACAACACTTCCCACAGACAATTTTCAATCACATTAGTTCCAAAAATCATCTTTGGATTCTTACCACTGGCATCAGTTTCGACTACAATCAACCCTTGGCCCTCTAGCTCTACCCTCCCCACTTTTATGGTTACCTCCTTAAATACAATCTGAGTCACTGGTAATCCATTACCAGCATAAATAGTGAGGCCCGAGTCTGGCCGGGTGAGTTCAGTATAGTTACATAGGTTGAAAAAAGACCTAAAGGCTGCTTTACACCCAGCGACATCGCTAGCGATGTCGCTCAAGAAAGCACCCACCCCCATCGTTTGTGTCACGGGCAAATCGCTGCCTGTGGTGCACAATATCGCTAGTACTCGTCACATGTACTTACCTTCCTAGCGACGTCACTGTGGCCGGCGAACAACCTCTTTTCTAAGGTGGTGGTTCGTGTGGCGTCACAGCAACGTCCCACGGCAGGCGTCCAATAGAAGTGGAGGGGCGGAGAGCAGCCGCAGGAAAGTCACTCTCATCTCGTTACCGGAGGACGCAGGTAGTGTTGTTCTGGGGTGTCACACATAACAATGTGTGCTGCCTCAGGAACGACGAACAACCTGCGTCCTGAACCAGCAACGATTTTATGGAAATGAACGACGTGTCAACAATAAACGATAAGGTGAGTATTTTTGATCGTTAGCGATCGCTCATATGTGTCACACACAACGACGTCGCTAACGAGGCCGGATGTGCGTCATGAATTCCATGACCCCAACGACATCTTGTTAGTTTTGTCGTTGCTTGTATAGGGGGCTTAAGTCCATCTAGTTCAACCTTCCTCCACCAATTCTACATTTTGTCCCTAAGTCACTTATAACCAACAATGTTATGTGTACTGAGGAAATCATCCAGCCCATTTTTAAAAGCTGTTATAGTGTCTGCCATTACTACCTCTTGTGGTAGGGCATTCCACAGTCTGACTGCTTTAACTGTAAAGAACCCTTTCCTATTTAAGTTGCCGGAATCGCTTTTCTTCCATTTGCAGTGTATGCCCCCTGGTCCTTAGTACTGTCTTTGGAAGAAATAAGTCATGTGTCAGTCCTTTATATTGACCACACATGTATTTATACATATAAATGATATCTCCTCTGAGACGTCTTTTTTCTAAGCTAAACATATCTAACTTTTTAAACCTCTCATCATATGTGAGGCCTTCCATTCCTTTTAGTAGTCTAGTTAGCCTATTTGAACTGATTCTAAGTTCTGTATTTCCTTCTTAAAATGTGGAGCCCAAAACTGGATCCCATATTCCAGATGTGGCTTTACAAGTGATTTATAGAGGGCTAACAATACATTGGGATCTCGGACCAGAATCTCTTATAGAGTGCATACGAAATGGTTGTTATCTGCGAGCCGGTGTCCAACAATGTAGAGGTGGGAATTCCGTCCAGGGTGATGGCCGTCCTCCCACGTACCGGTCACGCCAGTCAGATGGGCCTTGTCATCTTATTCCTGGGGGTTAGCCCTTGACCCCAGGAATGGCCGGTTTAAAGGACACACTTGTGCAAAATGGCCAGCCTTGTTGCAACGACGACAGATGGGTTGTCCAGACGAATCATAGTGATCACTGCTCCTCTCTCTTAATGATGGCATCCTCCTCCCTTGCATCCATGGAACATCATCAGGGCAGTCGGCTAGCTGGATCTTCTCCGCTGGCTTGGGTTCTGGCTGGAGCTGCATCACTTTTAGGATCATGGCCACATTTTTGCTCAGCTGTTGCACCTGGGAACACAAATCATTTGGAGCACCAAAGGGTGCAACCTGCCCGTTACCCTCCACCAAGGTTAAGGATGATGGCTTCACTCGCAACGGTGAGGTACTGGCTTTCCAGGACGGAGGGACAGAGTCTGTGGTCTCAGGGGATTGCAGGGCTTTTATGGCCCGGTCCTTTTGAACAACAAAGTCCACATCTGAATGTTCTAGGGCCCACAGGCGCAGCTGCTTTCGGTCCTCCAATGATGGTAATCCCTGCAGGAACTGCTCAATCATCATCTTGTTCCCTTCTGGATCACTGATGGGGTCTATATGTTTACATGTCCGCAGTGCTGCTTGTAATCTTAGGGCATAGTCTCTGATACTGTCTTGGGACCGCTGCTTGCAATTGTAAAATCCCATTCTCAGCCCAGCCTCTGTACGGGTTTCAAAAACAATTTTTAGCTTTTCGAAGAAGGTGTTCACTAATCCCCGGTCGTCATCTGACCAGGTCTCCACTTACAGCTCTGCTACACTCGTTAACTGTCCCAACACCACAGACTCTCTTTGCTTGCCGGTCATTGCATACATGTCCAGTACGGTGCATAATTTCTTTTTGAACCCGAGTAAGGCATCCGGGTTGCCATCGTACTGGGGCAGCCACGCCGCTCCTGGGACATACGGCAAGGTAATCGGCATGATCAGTGCTACCACTCCGGCTCTGGGTGCTGCCGCTTGCACTACTGGAGCAGGCCCCGTTGCATCCCCGTCACCTGGTGCTACCGGAGCAGGCCCTGCTGCACTCCCATCGTCTTGCGCCTGCATTTTTCTTGTCCCCCTTGGTTTTTCTCACCACTCTCGCAGGGGACTGGAGCACTTCAGGAGCTTCCGGGTCAGGTCACTGCCTCCTTCCATTCGCGCTTGCAGTAGTTGTGGGCAGGATCCCCTTTCGCGCTTTTTTTACCACAGCGATGGCACAGTTGCTTTTTCACACAAAATGGCGACAGTTGCACAAGTCACAAAAAGTCCACAAGGCGCACGTCACCTATTTTAATGGGTCTAGTCCAATCCTGTTCTTGACGCCAAGAAACCTGACACGCCCCAGGGCTATGGCTACTCGGTCCCGGGCGGTATCTTTACTGGTCTTTACTACTTTCTTGGTAGTCTCTCAGTCTCTGGTCCGTACGGCAGGCAGTGTGAACCCTGTAGGGTCGGTGTTCCGTTCCGCTCCCTGGTTCTCCCATTACTGCTGGTGCCCCGGGACTTCTAAGGTCAGTGAGATCTTAGATGGTCCCCTCCCTGTGCAGATTTTATCAGGTCTACCTAGAGTGTTTGCCTGACCTAGAGCTCTGTACCCCGTCGGTGCTATGGTTCTGGGAGTACTCCACCGGCAACTACACGCCTGGGCCTTCAGGTCACCATTACACTCCCTGTCAATGCGGTTATGTCCATCTCCTCTCACTTCCACTTCCACTTACTAACTGTCTGACTGTCCGTCCCCTCCCACCTGGTTGTCGTCTAGTGGACTGGATCGGCTCCACCCCTGGGTGGCCATCCATTGGGTCCAACTGTAGTCTGTCACCAGTCCTTGGGGATGGGGAAAAACTGAGATTATAGTGTGTTTTACTGTTACAGACACTGGTCTTCCAGATCCCTGGGGGTAGGCCCTGCATTTTTGACAGGATACAGTACCTTGTAGTGCCCTGATGGGTTCAGTGGCGCTACATTTGCAGACTGCTTGTGTGGTGCCCCTGGACTATCAGTCGTCACAGGGTACTGCACAAACTGCCCTTTTGTACAGTATTCCAAGTCCCTCATGGCTCTGGGTTCCTATCTGACAGTGTTGCCTCCAACAGCAAATCAAATCCTAGAAACACCCTGCACCACACCCACCAGGCACACCAGTGGACGGCTTGAGTGGAATAGAGTCACCCACCTGGAGGGGGTCAGGGATAGGAGGTGAGAAGTGTAGTGAGTCTGTGTAGTCAGAGAGTGAGAGGACTTCGGGAGCGGTGGCTCCTAAGAGAAGCTGTCTAGGTTGCAGACGGTGGTCTGGACCTAGAGGAGTCGGATCCCCGCTCGCAGGGGATTGTGGCAAGGTGCCTGGACCTGTCGAGGAGGACAGCCAGCAGCCTAGCACCATCACTGGTCCAGGACTGAAGGCACGACGGGGTACACGAACCCTAGGTCGGGGAATAACTTCATGCAACCCGACAATTCACCTGAGGAGAACGGAGCCTTTATGATCTGTTCCCACCTACTCCAGAATCGGGGCATTAGCGCAATGAGGGGGATAGGACTTTCCAATCCAAAACGGTCCAGAAAATCCCAAGCGTGAGCCCTGAGAGCAAGCTCCCACACTTAGCCACAGTGGGGAGTGGGACCCGGCAAGTTACATACTACTGGGCCACCAGGTTGAACTTAAACTTAGTGCCAGGAGGCAGGTCACGGATCACCAGGCAACACTGTAGGGACAGGACCCTGCGAGCTCCCCTCAGCGGCAGTGGCACCCAGAGAGTTGGTTTATCCGGTTGTCAGCATCTGCTTATGAACTGAGTGAGTACGAGAGTGATCCCTGCACCTCACGGCACCCCACACCGAGTCCCGGAGCATTCCCCCCTACCCGTGGAGGGCTACGACACCTTGTTGCCCCACTTCCTCACCCCGGGTACTCCCAACAGCAGCGGCGGTACTTCTAAATTACCATACACCACGGGTAGCGTCACAAACTATATCAATTCCCCTGTAAATGCCCCCTTTCATTTGAGTTGCCGCACGACCCTGGGTCCGGAGACACTCGAGCCACAGTGAACCTGGATCCGAGCAGCTCGGCTGCTTCCACGGGGGCGGCACACTTGTCCTGGAAATATGGCCATTTAGGCTTGTGGACACTGAGGCTTTCCACAACCTCATGGCAACAGCAAGACTTCAGGATTTACTCCCCAGTTGCCACTATTATTTGCCATACAACATCAAGTGTATTGTAACGTTATCTGTGCCGTCACTAATGGAGTTAATCGCAATGTCTTCTGAACGACCTATATGTGCACAAGTGCTTGTGGCCAGGGATGTTAAGTTTCTTTTCCCACTGCAGCCATATGCACACAATGATGGACAAATCAGGAGGCATTTAATCATTGGACCCTAAACAGGCTAAGAGTTCCCTAATCGGAAACCTAATTTGTACCTGCCTAACTGAAGAGGTGAGAACCCCAAACTGTGTCTCCACTCAACATTGTGTGTCACATAAATTTTGGATGGCCCTGAGGTGGCCCTCTCTCTTACAGTTGGGAGGGCCCACAGATGGCCCTCTACGAGAAATTTTGGAGGGCTCTTCCTCTAGCATACATTTGGGAGGGCCCACAGGTGGCCCTCTACCAGAAAATTGGGAGGGTCCTCTTGCTATCATACATTTGTCAGGGCCCTCTCTCAGACATTTGGGAGTGCCCTTTTTCATACTATTGGGAGTGCCCACAGGTGGCCCTATACCAGAAAAATTGGAAGGCCCTCCTTCTATCATACATTGGGAGGGCCCTATCTCATACATTTGGGAGAGCCCTCCCTCTATCATACATTTGGAAGGTCCCTCCCACTATAATACATTTGTGAGGGCTCTCTTGCATACATTTTTGAGTAGAATATTTTTTACTTTTATTAATGGTTTTTGTTTTTTGTATGCCACTAATGAATTACCTTTTGAAGAATGTTTTTCTTGTCATAAGGCATATACTGTACTTTTCAATAATCAATTAAACTAATTTTTGTTTCAGAAGCATTTTTTTCAGCAGTGGCTTCACTTTTGAGACATACTATCTTTAGACCTTAACCAGTGTAAGTAAAATGTAGCTCAGAAGCGACAGATCATTTAGCGTCTCGTGATGTGCTGGGCATTATAATGCGATATGACAGTGACACAGACCTCAAATAGTCTATCAGGCCAGTATACTAGGGATGCCGGCATCCCTCTTACCTTGTGCAGTGTACTTGCTTCCCTCTTCTCTGCCGTCCGCTTAGAAGTACAGTCCCCGGTGGTTGTTCTACTCCCACGGGATGGTCGGCTCTGCTCCCACCTAGGCTGCAGGTTCTGCACATGTTGTGTGGGGTTTCCTGCTCTCCAAGCTAGGAGGCGCGCACACACACTTCTTCATCTTTTATAGGGAGATGTGCGCACTTTGCTAAGGTGTCCCCAGCCTATTGCTGGGGGCAACACGCTATTTAAGGCTCCTCCCCCCTGATAGGAGGTGAAGAGTATTTTGTATCATTTTTGTATTTGTCTTGATATATGTTTCCTGAAGGGCTGGTGTCTTCTGTCCCTGAGTCCAGTCACCTGTCTGAAGCTGGTATCTTGTTTGCAGTCCAGTTAACCATTGTCCCGGGTTTTCAGGTATCTGCGTATTCAGGGAACGGTGTATCTGGTTACTGGCAATCCCCCTGGACTCCAGCCTGGTCTTGTGTCCTGTATTTTTGTTCCTGCCATGTGATGTGTTGCGGGCGGGGGCCGCTGCCGCTTCTAGAGCCGCTCGGATCTGGGTTCGCTGCTGCGGCTCGAGTGGTGACCAGACCCGGGCTCGCACAGCCGTCCGTCCTCACAACTGTCGGAAGGGGGAATATTTACAAGGGTTTTGATGTGTCTGTGACGCCACTCGTGGGATGCGGTGAGGGATGGTGACACTGCCGCTGCCTGGTGATGGGGCGCCCGGGACTGATGGAGTGGGGCAGCAAGATGGGATCCCCTCCACGGGTAGGGGAGGTGTAGTCCCGGGGGCCCGTTGTCTGCACACAGGAGTAATGGCTGCTGGAGTTGGCGTGCCGAATTAGACCGGGGATCAATGGTGTACTCACAGTTCAGTAATTCACACACAAATCCAGTGGTAAACCAAGTTGCCAGTGACCGGTCGCTATTAGGGGGTGTATTCGAGTCCCACACCTGGGTGTAGTGAACAGGTGTCCCTTCCTCCTGCACTCTGTGTTTGTCTCTTCTATGGGACAACTCCGCATAGAACGGGGAAGTCCACTCCCGGTACTGTGTATGTTTGGGAGCTGTGGCCCGCGAAATCTAACCCTTGGGATTTCTGTGGGTTCTGACGGACACCCTATCCCACACATTGGGCTTCCGTATCGCTCTCTGGGCTTCTGGAGAACAAGGCCTGAAACCTCGTCCTCTGCTGGTTGATTAACAAGGGGCGTACCTTCCTCGTCCTAGGGTCCAGGCACCCTGTCTGTGCACGGCCTCCGGTCCACTTAAGGTCTCCCGCGACTGGATCTCCGTCACCTGTGGCTGTGTTCACTGTTTGCCACCTAGCCGGGTAGTCCCAGGGCCCCTACCCCTGACTACAGTACACTTCTCAGTCTTTACTTCACTCCTCCACTATTCAAACTTCAACTACTGTTCTGTTCTGTGTCTGCACACTAACTAACTGTGTTCCCTCCCCTGACACCTCAGGACCCCTAGGTGGGCGTTCCCATCCGCCTGATCCCGGCCACTGGTGTGTCCTTATTATCATGAGGTGGTGGCTAGGCTTTAATGGCTGTGTGTTGTACCTGGGTGTGGGTTTTTGGTGGTATCAAGGAGGGTGGACAACTTATGTGACTACCTGGTTTTGCCATGGTGTCACACTCCCCCTTGGTTGAATACAGCCCGTCCTCTGGCTGTCCGGCCACTGACGTTTATTTTTTTCAGCAACTGAAATTGAAAAAGGTAACAAACATAAACATTGAAAAACATTTTAAAACTTTTCGTCCCTTATGGGAGGCACATCACTTAAACGTTGCAAGAAACCAATTAACATCATCTTCTCTTCCCTTTCACCCGCCACCCAAAACACCTGAACCCACCTTCGGTGCCACTGCTAGTCACAGGTGCACACCGTCCCGAGTTCCTGTGGGTGTCCAGAAAGTCCGGGCAAAAGTCCCACATCTGCCAGTCCACCCCAAGAGTTCCACGGTCCGGAACACTTGGCCTGGAGGTTAGCCACCGGTTTTGCTGGTGACTGGGCCTCGGTTGACTCCACTGCAGGCCCTTCCTCCAACCAACCTCTCCAGAGGCGTTACAGTCCTGGTGGTGGGGTAACAAGAAGGTAGATGGGGGTTATTTACAAGGCCAAAGAAAGTTTTTGGGTGGCTTCGCCAGTCCTGAAGCCATGGTCCATTATTAACTTTAAACGGGGTAACTGAAGAAGGGTAGCCGGAATCCGCTACCTACTCCTTTTCTTTTTCATATAAGTGACGGTGGGAGGCGAGGCATGGTTTTTTGTCAACCACGACCCACTTTTTGATGTCCAGGGCAAACCACCCTCGCTCTCCACAATTCCGGGTGTAGCTCACCATATCCCCGGGTTCCAGATTACGGTCTGGGTGGCCGGTTGGCAGGTGAGGGGCCACATCCCTCCGGGATACAAAAATTTCAGACTCCAATCCCGGCTCGTAAATAAAACCCCATCCTTTTTGGGGGTCAAAATATCATACCTGTCCTCTATATGTTGGGCCCTGGACCCAGAAGGTAGCCTGCAGCAGGTGGTCTTTCTCCTTATAAGTGCGAGCAAGCACATCTGCTTTATGCTTTTTCCTGGCAGTGATCTCCCTGTGCAGCTGCTGTTGCTGCCGCTCCCAGTAGGGGGCACAGGTTCTGTGCTCCGCCTCCTGCTTGGGTGCCAGGCCCACTCGGATGCCCTCGTCACCGGTGACGACCAGCCTCTCACATTGCCGTGGGCCCTAACGATCGGTGGCCTGCTCCACCTTTCTGCCAGTACATTCCGGCTGCTCCACAGCTGGGACGTGGTACTTGGGAGCGGTTGGCGCCGCAGCTGGGGTAGACTTCAGGTCGGGTGCCACCTCCGTTGCGGCTGGGCGGACTGCCGGAGCTGACGTCATCACTGTTGCAGCCGGGCGGACTGCCGGGGCCAGGTAAGACGTCATCGGGGTTGCGGCCTGGCTCGGGGCTGGATGGGATGTCATCAGGGTCGTGACCTGGCTCGGGGCCGGGACGGGAGCCGGATCGGTGGTACAAGCAAGGCCCGAGGTCCCTGCTGTTATGTCCTCCTCCGTAGACAAGACTGGTTCCGCTACCGCAGGTTGGGGTAGCGGGGCGATCGGGGCACTGACTGCGGACACGGGCTTCGAGGGAGGCGACGGGGCGGACCCCTCAGCTGGGATGGCCAGTTCCTGGGGAACATAGGGGTGTGGGTCACTGTTTACTCGCTCCTCTGAGGCCATCTCCATCTCGCGCGTCCGGACAGCTGCAGCCAGGCCCTTCATCTCGGTCTTCCACCTCGTCAAGATGAAGTGGGCTTGGGCCTGGATCTTTCGGCACATTTTCTCCGTCTGCTCCTCAAGCCAGTCATCGGTCCTGGGAACGGGATCTTCCACACGCTGGTTGCCGGACCGCTGAGACATCTTGCCGCTTTGGTGTCCAAGAATGGATTTCTGCAGAGTCCTGGGGTCCCTGCCCTTTATCCTCTCGGATCACAAGCTCCTTCCTGCCCTCCCCCTTGATTTTCAACAGTAGTCTCACGGGACCCACTGTCCTTTTCAACTTCCTGCTTTGAGAGTCACTGGGTTCTCCCCGCGTTCTTAGGGGGCAGGGCTTCAACTTTGCGCCTTTTCCGGGGAAGAAGATGACGATACTGTTGTTCTTGGCACCAAAGATGGCGGGCAAGATGGTGGCAGTTCAAAATTTTGCAACGGATCACGGTCTACGATTCAAAAGAAGGCGCACGTCATCCAAGTCTATAGATGGGGTAGGAATCCTGTTTGTGACGCCAGGTTCAGATTGTTGCGGGCGGGGGCCTCTGCCGCTTCTGGGGCAGCTCGGATCCGGGTTCGCTGCTGCAGTTTTAGTGGTGACCGGACCCGGGCTCGCACGGCCGTCTTTCCTCACAACCATCGGAAGGGGGAATATTTACAAGGGTTTTGATGTGTCTGTGACGCCACCTGTGGGTTACGGTGAGGGATGATGACACCGCCGCTGCCTGGTGATGGGGCGCCCAGGGCTGATGGAGTGGGGCAGCAAGATGGGATTCCCTCCACGGGTAGGGGAGGTGTAGTCCCGGGGGCCCGTTGTCTGCACACAGGAGTAATGGCTGCTGGAGTTGGCGTGCCGAATTGGACCGGGGATCAATGGTGTACTCACAGTTCAGTAATTCACACACAAATCCAGTGGTAAACCAAGTTGCCAGTGACCGGTCGCTATTAGGGGGTGTATTCGAGTCCCACACCTGGGTGTAGTGAACCCAGTGAACCCGTGTAGTGTCGGTACACGGGAGTAATGGCTGCTGGAGGTGGCGTGCTGGGTTGGACCGGGGATCAATCGTGTACTCACAGTTCAGTAATTCACACACAAGTCCAGTGGTAAACCAAGTAGCCAGTGACCGGTCGCCGTTAGGGGGTGTATTCGAGTCCCACACCCGGGTGTAGTGAACAGGTGTCCCTTCCTCCTGCACTCTGTGTTTGTCTCTTCTGTGGGACAACTCCGCATGGAACGGGGAAGTCCACTCCCGGTACTGTGTATGCTTGGGAGCTGTGGCCTGCGAAATCTAAAGCTTGGGATTTCTGTGGGTTCTGACGGACACCCTATCCCCCACGTTGGGCTTCCGTATCACTCTCTGGGCTTCTGGAGAACAAGGCCTGAAACCTCGTCCTCTGCTGGTTGATTAACAACGTGCATGCAACCTTCCTCGTCCTAGGGTCCAGGCACCCTGTCTGTGCACGGCCTCCGGACTGGATTCCCGCTGTCGGCACCGGCGGGCTACAACCCTGCCCCGGTCCGCCTAAGGTCTCCCGCGACCGGATCTCCGTCGCCTGTGGCCCTGTTCACTGTCTGCCACCTAGCCGGGTAGTCCCGCGGCCCCTACCCCTGACTACACTTCTCAGTCTTCACTTCACTCCTCCACTGTTCAAACTCCAACTACTGTTCTGTTTTGTGTCTGCACACTAACTAACTGTGTTCCCTCCCCTGACACCTCAGGACCCCTAGGTGTGCGTTCTCATCTGCCTTATCCCGGCCAGTGGTGTGTCCTTATTATCATGAGGGGGTGGATAGGCTTTAATGGCTGTGTGTTGTACCTGGGTGTGGGTTTTTGGTGGTATCAAGGAGGGTGGACAACTTATGTGACTACCTGGTTTTGCCATGGTGTCACAGGTGCACCATGATATCCTGCCATGTGAAGTATTCGAAGCCCTGCTGTGTTACCTGATATCCTGCTGTGTGATGTACCTGAAGTCGTTAATGCTTAATGTTCTTTGTTATTTATGTTTGAAATAAAGGCTGCTGTGGCTATTTCATCCAGCTTCATGTCTGTGGTTATTTTGTAGTGGGTAAGTTAGTATGGTGGGGAAGAGAGGTGAAGTAGGGGTCACCGGAACTCCCCTATGCCAAAGTCATGTGAATAAAGTTGTGCTTTATGTAACCTGTGTCTTGATGTACCTGCTGTGCTAACATCACTCTGCTGTGGTCCACGCCTGTGTCTGCACTGCCCTGTAGCAGTCTGTGCCTGCTGTACCCGATGTCCGGTGTCTGATGACTTCTGCCCGATTTCTGGAGCCTGACCCAATGTCCGATGTCTGGAGCCTAACCCGATGTCCATGACCTGTGCCTGATGTCCTACTCCTGGTGTCTCGTGCCTGATGTCTGTTGGTGCTTACCTTGCTCGTTCCTGTTCAGATCCCTGCATTGTGTTTCTGCGTCCCCAGTTCAGCTGTCACTCTGGCCCGCTCAACTGCCACAGTCCCAGGCGCTTGACTTGGGAGTGGCACCTGGCGTCCTGCCTTGTGGCGAGCGCTTAGTCAAGCCCCTCCCTCTGCTAAAGGGTAGGTCCAGTTTTCCCCCTTTGATCCGGTGGGTCAATTTATACTCCCGGATGTTCGCCACCTCCCTGGATCCGCTGGCGGTGAGATCGTGACACAGTCCATATACAGGGAATATAAGGCTTTAATTTCCAACCACCTGGATCTCACGCAGTACATCTTATGGTTAACCCATTACATCATATGACAGAACACTAAAGGGTGCTTTACACACTGAGACATTGCTAACGATATATCGTCGGGGTCACGGTGTTTGTGACGCACATCCACTGTCGTTAGCAACATAGCAGCGAGTGACAGCTAGAAGCGACGATCAACAATCGCAAAAACGGCAAAAATCGTTGATCGTTGACAAGTCGCTCCTAATCATAATGTTGTTGGTGTTTCATTCCGCAGATTGTTCGTTGTTCCTGCGGCACCACACATCGCTATGTGTGACACCGCAGGAACGACAAACATCATCCTACCTGCGTCCTCCGGAAAGGAGGAAGGAAGGAGGTGGGCGGCATGTTCCTCCTCTTCTATTGGGTGGCCATTTTGTGACACCGCTGTGACGCCGAACGCACCTCCCTCTTGAAGGAGGGATTGTTCGGCGGCCACAAGTATGTGCGTGTGATGCTGCCGTAGCGATATTGTTCGCTACGGCAACGATCACCACATGTCGCACGAAAGACGGAGGCGAGTGCTATCACTCGCGACATCGCTAGCAATCGCTAGCGATGTCACAGCGTGTAAAGTACCCTTAAAGACTGGCCCGGATGGGCGCTAACTAATACAACAAAATTCTGTCTATTTGCACCAGTGTGCATGTGACGCCCTGGTAAAACCAGGTTGTCACAGAGACTGCACAAATCTTCCAGGTGCAGGACACCATCCTCCTTGGTATACCAACACAAACCCACACCCAGGTACAAAACATCAGCCAGCAAAGCCTAGTCTCCTCCCATGACAATAGGGACACACCATTGGGGGGGGCCAAGTCGATGGTGACGCCCACCTAGGGGTCCTGAGGTGTCAGGGGAGGAAACACAGCAGTTAGAGTTGAGCTTGAACAGTGGAAGTGAGAGACGTCCAGTGAGGGTAGTCAGGGGTTGGAGCCTCTGGACTACCAGACTACAGACCAGGTGGCAGTCGGCAGACAGGGCCACAGGCGATGGAGATGCGGTCACGGGAAACCTTAAGTGGACCGGGGCAGGGTTGTAGCCCGCCGGTGCCGACAGCGGGAATCCGGTCTGGAGGTCGTGCACAGTCGGAGTGCCTAGACCCTAGGGCAGTCATGGCGGACCTTTTCCAGGCCAAGTGCCCAAACTGTAGCCCTAAACCCATTTTTTTTTCTGAAGTGCCAACCAATCCTATTATGTAAATAATTGATTTTAACCATACCTTTGCCGTCTTCTCTTCTCTTCAGCAGGGGGCATCACACTCATGCTTACCACACATTGAAGCTGAGCCACTGCCCTTTCCAGACACAGCAGTTGGATTGATCTCTCTTGAAAAAATTGTAGCATATTAGACAGAGATTTCACCCTGTAATCCACATCTACATTGCAAAGTCTGAACATCCTGAAATCCCATAAAGACGTACGAGTTGCTCCCCTCCCCCTTCATTGGGTAGTTATGTCCCCCTTCCTGGGCCACTTCCTGGTAAACATGTCCCCCATCCTGATATATATTTCCTACATTCTGGTATATTTGTCTATATTCCTGGTAAATGTACCCCATCCTGGTAAATGTACCCCATCCTGGTAAATTTACCCCATCCTGGAAAATTTACCCCATCCTGGTAAATGTATCCCATCCTGGCATGTTCCCCCATCCTGATAAAGGTCACCCTTCCTACTAAATGTTCCCCATCCTGGCATTTTTCCTCATCCTGGCATGTTTCCCCCCATCCTGGTAAATGTATCCCCCATCCTGGTAAATGTACCCCTTCCTGCTAAATGTACCCCATCCTGGCATGTTTCCCCCCATCATTGCAGCCATGTTTCCCCCCCATCCTTTCATGTTTCCCCCCATCCTTGCAGCCATGTTTCCCCCATCCTTGCAGTCATGTTTCCCCCCATCCTTACAGCCATGTTTCTCCCCATCCTTGCATGTTTCCCCCCATCCTTGCAGTCATGTTTCCCCCCCATCCTTGCAGTCATGTTTCCCCCCCATCCTTGCAGTCATGTTTCCCCCCCATCCTTGCAGTCATGTTTCCCCCCATCCTTGCAGTCATGTATCCCCCCATCATTGCAGTCATGTTTCCCCCCATCCTTGCATGTTTCCCCCATCCTTGCATGTTTCCCCCATCCTTGCAGCCATATTTCCCCCATACTTGCAGCCATATTTCCCCCATCCTTGCAGCCATGTTTCCCTTCATTTTTGCAGGTTTCTCTCCATCTTTGCACGTTTCCCCATCTTTGCACGTTTCTCTCCATCTTTGCACATTTCCTACATCCTTGCAGCCATGTTTGCCCCGTGCTCTGTATGCCCGGTGCTCTGTATGCCCCGTGCTCTGCATGTTTGCCCCGTGCTCTGTATGTATGCCCAGTGCTCTCCATGCCCCGTGCTCTGTATGTATGCCCCGTGCTCTCCATGCCCCGTGCTCTCCATGCCCCGTGCGCTGTATGTTTGCCCCGTGCTCTGTATGTTTGCCCCGTGCTCTCCATGCCCCGTATATATGCCCCGTGCTCTCCATGCCCCGTGCTCTGTATGTTTGCCCCGTGCTCTGTATGTATGCCCCGTGCTCTGTATGTATGCCCCGTGCTCTGTATGTATGCCCCGTGCTCTGTATGTTTGCCCCGTGCTGTGTATGTATGCCCCGTGCTGTGTATGTTTGCCCCGTGCTCTGTATGTTTGCCCCGTGCTCTGTATGTTTGCCCCGTGCTCTGTATGTTTGCCCCTTGCTCTGTATGTATGCCCTGTGCTCTGTATGTTTGCTCCGTGCTCTGTATGTTTGCCCCGTGCTCTCCATGCCCCGTGCTCTGTATATATGCCCCATGCTCTCCATGGCCCGTGCTCTCCATGCCCCGTGCTCCCCATGTTTTCCCCGTGCTGGCACTATCCCCCACACCTTGGCACAGCCACACGCAGCTTTTTTTTTTAAAAAAAAAAAAACACCTCACCTTCCAGAACTCGCTCCGCCGCTGCGTCCTCAGTAAGTTCAGTTCCCGCGCGGCCACAAGACGCCGGCGCCGCCTACTGACGCTCCTCCATCTCCTAGGCAACAGGCCTGCAGCCCAGGAGAGGAGGCGTGTCAGAGCGAGGAGAAATGTCTCCTCTGCTCAACACCACTTTGATCTGCTGGCGCGATCACACCAGCAGATCAAAGAGGCTCAGTATGGTGACAGTGCGCGTGCCAGCAAAAATGGCTCTGTGTGCCCAGTCTGGCACACGTGCCATAGGTTCGCCATCACTGCCCTAGGGTGAGGATAGCTTCAAGCCCCTTGTCAATTAGCCAGCCGGGGACAAGATTCCACGTCTTGTCCCACCAGTAAGCCCAGAGAGTGAGACGGAAGCCCAACGAGGGGGATAGGGCTCCTCAATTGCCTGCTAAGTTTCCACGGATCAGTTCTCGCGGGCCACAGCTCCCAACACACAGAATCACCGGGAGTGGACTTCCCCGTTCCAAGCGGAGTAGTCAAACCAAGGACACAAACATTAAGTGCAGGAGGAAGGGACCCCTGTTTGCTGTACTAGGGTGTGGGACCCGAATACACCCGCCGGAGGTCACCGGTCACTGGCAATTTGGTTTACCATTCGGTCTCTGTGTGAATTCCGCTGGAACTGTGAGTACACCAATACCACCCGGTCCAGCCCTGCAGAATACGCTCCGCAGCATCCTTCCCTGCACACCTGGGCCCCGGGACAACACCTCCCCTACCCGTGGAGGGGATACTATCCTGCTGCAGGCCCCATCAGCCCCGGGAGTCCCATACCAAGGCAGTGGCAGTGTCACCAACCATCACCGCAACCCACGGGTGGCATCACTGAAAAACTCTCTCCCCTGTAAATATTCCCTTTTCTTTTTATTATTGTTTGGGCAATGGGCCGCTGCACAAGCCCCAGATCCGGCTGCCACTCGAGCCCCAGCCGCGATCCTGGATCCGAGCTCCTCGAGTAGCCCCCCGACATGGTCTGCGCCCCCACCCTCGACATGCACACCCACTTCAGGGAACACCATTGCCCCAAGGTGGTCTTCCTTCCTCTCAAGGTTTCTTTTGAAGGCATAGGTGCCTCCGCACACTGAACCCGGTTAGTACACATGTGGCGCCCTGGACAAGCCAGGACGTCCAAAGCACAACACCAACACACCCCACACTCCCGGTCAGGCACACCGAAGTCAGACAAAAACCCTTGTTGCCTTCCTCCAGGGGCTGATGTCCACACCAGGGGGGTAGGCCAGGCGGTTGGCCCCGCCCACCGAGGAGTTCACAATCCTGGAGGCGAGAAAAGTGAGGAGTTCAGTTTTGGAAGTGGAAGTGAGAGGAAGGAAAGTGGTAGAGGAGCAGCCTGAAGTTGGTCCGGGTGTGTGGTCCGGACGGATCAGCAAGGTTGGCAGACGGTGGTGACCGTCTGCAGGAGTGGCCTACTGGAGCTAACCATAAGGACCGTGGACGGGCGGTGGCCAGGCGGTACCGGACCGGTACGCAAAGAGAAACCAGCACCAGGTGGAGGGAGTCTTGGAAGGGAGGGTAAGTGACCCACGCCCCTGTACCCCTAGTGGGTCGGTCATCGCGGCCGAGGGACCCGGTCCATACCCGCTCTCCCTGCTACCTCCCCCACTCCCCGTGTTGGCTGCTGCTGCCCCGCCACTAGACCCGCTACCACCATCACCATCACCGGTAGCGGTACCCTGCCTATCTGCCCCGGCGGACTGACCTGCAGCAGAAGCTCGTGACCGCCCTGATCCACTTCCATGGAAGAAGCCGAAGGCTGAGCCCGTCAGCAAAGATGCACCAGAGGCACGGCGGGGATGCAGCTGCCAGGAGGCAGAGCAGGCCATGTCACAGCGGGGTCCCTCATTACCGAAGGTACCGGTCGTAGCCGGCACAGGGGGACTCCGGCTGGGCCCGTCCCCCACACCGCCTGAACCGGAGCAAGCAGAAAGTGCTCCGCACCGGGATCGGCAGCAAAGGCAGCTGCGCTGCGGGATTGCTGATTAAGAAAGAGAAGTTAGAGCATGGTAGTGGTTCCCGGTTACCTTGCTGTCGGTCCCCATTGGGACTCTGCTGACGTTCCAGACGGCCCTCAAGGCTAAGGAGTCCGGTTGGAGGAGCAGTCGTACCCGCATCATCAGCAGCTGAAAATGGAGTCCTGTGGGACAGTGTCACCCCTGTGTGAGGGTGGCGTTGGGGGCTCGTGCTGTTCGATGGTGGACTGTGGGAAAGCTGCAGGAGGAAGCTGTACCGGAGCCAGGTGTTGTGGATGGCCCCTGGGACCCAGCTGACAGTCCCCGTTGGGACCCTACGGTAGGTCTCCGTTGGGACCCTACAGTTTTGTTTGTGGTGGCCCGTTGGCTACGAAGCACTGTTGTCCCCGTGGGGATTGTTTGCAATCAATGCGTAGGAACTACTACGGACAAGCCCGAGAACTGGCAGGGCAACCACGAACTTGTGGTCTGTAAATAAAAATGATGTTTTTATGGTTTGAAACCATTACCGCCTCCGGAGAGGCTGATTTGGAGGATAGGCCTGGAGGGCAGTGATGGCCCAGGCCCGCCACTACCAGTGGCGATCCTCCGGGGGTTTCAGGGGTTCCCCATAGACATGGGTCCCCTGAAAAAGACAGAACCCGCTCGGGTAGCTTGTGCTGGACTGGGGTCAAGGGGTGCTGCCTGTTTGCTTAGGGGCAGCATCAGGGCCAGGTTACTTGGGTGGGAGAGAGCGGAAGCCGTAACCGTTTTGCAACGTTTAAGTAAGAGTATCTCCCGATGTGGGAAGATGTTATTATACTTGTAATATGTTTTACCTTTTATCTTTTCCAGTTTGGGAAAATAAAACCGGTGATGGACGGGCAGCCCGGGGATTGTCTGAATTTTACTAAGGGGGAATGTGGCGCCCAGGACAAGCCAGGACGTCACAAGCACAACACCAACACACCCCACACTCCCGGTCAGGCACACCGAAGTCAGACAAAAACCCTTGTTGCCTTCCTCCAGGGGCTGATGTCCACACCAGGGGGGTGGGCCAGGCGGTTGGCCCCGCCCACCGAGGAGTTCACAGTCCTGGAGGCGGGAAAAGTGAGGAGTTCAGTTTTGGAAGTGGAAGTGAGAGGAAGGAAAGTGGTAGAGGAGCAGACTGAAGTTGGTCCGGGTGTGTGGCCTGGACGGATCAGCAAGGTTGGCAGACGGTGGTGACCGTCTGCAGGAGTGGCCTATTGGAGCTAACCATAAGGACCGTGGACCGGACCGGTACGCAAAGAGAAGCCAGCACCATCCGGCAGGGGCTTACGGACCCCGGCAAGGCTAGGAGTTGCCGTAAATTTGCCAAATCCGTTAGCGAAGGGAACCTCCTGGGTTTCCCAGCAGCCAAGTCCTGTCAGAAGGCAACAGTCCAACCGAGAGAGGGAAACACAGTCACCGCCAAGGCTAAAGTTCCCAGGGCCAGAACCTGCGGGCAAAAGGGGCTCCTTCAGCACCCATCCAAGCTGGGGAGCGGGTTACCTGTGGGAACCCATTGGAACCGTACACGTTACACAGGTGCAGGGAAAGGCAGTCACCATCAACCTGCCGGGAGGAGAAACACCGCAGCCGTCTGTGGGACCCGTCCATCCAGCCGTGTGTTTTACCGAGAACTGTGTCCTCATCAATGGCTGAGTGAGTACCACCGTGCCGTGCGGCACAGCGCTGCCCCCGCGACCCTGCACCTCGCCAGGCCCCGTAACCCGCCTGCCATCCATCCCTACCCCATCACCGGGCCCCGGGACAACCAACCCCCTACCCACGGAGGGGAGAACTAACATCCAGGCTGCTCCCAGTCATCGCTCCCGGGATCCCCGTCCAGAGCAGCGGTGGTGTCACCAATATCACTACAACCGTGGGTGGCGTCACGGACAATAACCAAATCCCCACAATCCAATCCCCACCCTTTTCACTCACGGGCGAGGAGCGCCGCTCGAGTCCCCGGATCCGCCCCACCGCTCGAGCCACCGAGCAGCAGCAGCAGCAGCGCCGGACCCGAGCGTGGTGAGCGCAGCGCTCTCCCCGCCCGCGACACACATACAGCCCCCCTCCAGGTGGCTGTCACCCCCTCCAGGGGCAGTCTCCCCCTGATACTGTCTCTCTCTTTCTGTCAGACCATGTGCTCAAACAAACACTCACATTATATGCTATGAGGCCCACCCACAGGTTGAGGTATGGGGACAGGCATTTCATTCTTCTTTGTTACATCGAGTTCAACCAATGCCAGTCAAATGGAGCTCAGAAGTCACATTTAATTTATGGTCTGTAAAATTAATCTTTAACACCAAGCTGTGCATTTGATGTTGACGCAGCTTCCTCCAGGATAGAAGCCTGAAGTGTTGGTGTACAATCTGGAAAACCCTAAGGGCGATGTCTGTGTGGAGCCCCGCATTACCTTTAGGTCGCCTCAGAGTCTTCAGGGACTCCACGTGCTGGGAATCTTCTGGCCACAGGTTAGTCAGGTTAACTTCTATGGGAATCGTGACGCCACTCTCGGTAATTGCGATCAGGGGGTGACCGCCACTGCAGTTTAGAGAGCTTCTGAGGCTGATGGTAAATGCAGTCTGATGTTATGGCCTCCCAAGAGTGAGGCTGGCCCCAGGGGCTCAGTGTAAGTGCGTAGTACCACAGGTCACAGAAGAACTCACGCACAAGCAGCAAAGTCTTTCAGGGTTTTTACTCACTTTCAGGTGGCAGGGGTCACCCTTCGGCTGATGTAGGGGTGACTGCTGACTCACCTTCCTTGCCCTTCTTGTTTGGGGTGACTCCTACTTGTAGTATTGCTGGAATCACCCAGGGAAGTTGCAACTGCCGTTCTCCACTTTCTGGCCCATTTGCGGGCAGCGTGGACCAAGGTAAGATGGCTCCTCGCTCAATCCTCCTTATGGCCCCCTCGTTGCTGCTGTAGTTGCGGACTCTGTGTGGTTGGTGAGGCGCATAAAGTGCCCTCACCAGCAGGTTTGGCAGGCCAACTGAATGGGCCCCTGCTCTGGGGACCTGTTTCCCGTGCGGGCTTGGACTACCGGTGGTCCCCTTACTCAGCCACCTCTTGCTACTGCCCTAGGTGGTTTTCAGGCGGCATCACTGGGTAGCCTTTCTCCCCCGCCTGCAGCCACTGACAGGTGCAGTGTCTGGCAAGGCACTGCTCCTCTGCTCTGCCCTCCAGACGCGGCTCCTCCACTCCTACTCCTTCAGCTGCCTCTGCACAACTCTCCGTCTCCAGTCCCACACCTACCACTAGCTAGGATGCGAGGGCCACCGCCCCCTCCCTGGGACTGCCCAGGGGTCCCCTCTAAGCTGTGTGTGTTCCTGGTTACTTCGTGTCCAGGGGGTGGTCTTGCTCTCCCGCGGCGCCGCACTCTGCTGGCTGGTCTCCGCATCACCGCCACCTCGCTGTCTGCGGGCTCCCAAGTCACGTACAGGCTGGGCATGAAGATAGTCAGCTCTTCCTCAGCAGGGGGTGTTGGAACCTCTTCCCAGCAGGAGTAGGGCAACATCTCAACCTCCGGGCCTCCCTCAATTTTAAAGGGTGCTGCGTCCTCCTCCGGCTGCTCAGGAATCAGCACTTCAGCCTCCAGGCCTCTCCTCCTCCCCCTTAGTGATCTTAAGCACTTCTCCAGTGACTCCGGCAGCAGCGCTAGGGATGGACGTTCATCGGAGGGCCAGGGTGGTGGGCTCTTCCTAGCCACGGCAGCTGCTTGTGTCGCGGGCGGGGAGGACGCCGCTGCGCTGTGCTCTCTAACGCTCGGGTCCGGCGCTGCTGCGATGGCTGCTCGGTGGCTCGAGCGGTAGGCCGGATCCGGGGGCTCGAGCGACACTCCTCGCTCGTGAGTGAAAGGGGGGTAGTTTGGTTTGGGGATTTGGTCCGTGACGCCACCCACGGGTTGTGGTGAGGTTGGGCACCACCGCTGCTGGTGACGGGGATCCCGGGAGCGATGGCAGGGAGCAGCTGGGATGTTGTTTTCCCCCCTCCGTGGGTAGGGGATTGGTGGTCCCGGGGCCTGGTGAGGTGATGGGGAGGCAGGGTTGGCAAAGTGCAGGGTCGCCTGGACTGCGCCGCGCGGTGCCGGACGGCACGGTTGTACTCACTCAGCCACAAATGTACACAAAGTCTCTGGTAAACCAAACGGCTGGATGGACGGGTCCCGCAGCCGGCTGCTGTGACTTCTCCCGGACGGTTGGTGGTGACTGCCTTTCCCTGCACCTTTGTGTATGTTCGGTCCCGATGGATTCCCACTGGTAACCCGCTCCCCAGCGTGTATATGTGCCAGAGGAGCCCTTTTGCCCGCAGGCTCTGGCCCTTGGAACTCTAGCTGTGGCGGTAGCTGTATTTCCTTTTGCTGGTCAGACGGTTGCCTTCAATCGGGTCTTGGCTGTTAGGAAACCCCTGGGGTTCCGGTCACTGACGGATTTGACCTCTAATGGCGACTCCAAGCCTGGTCGGGGTCCCCAGGCCCTGCCTGTGTGTGCTGGCTTCACTTCGCTCCCCGGTTCGGTACTGGCGGGCCACCGCCCGACCCCGGTCCTACGGTTCCGTGTTGATCTACCTCTCCTGCAGACGGCCACCACCGTCTGCCAACCTTGCTCTTAGTGCCCGGGCCACACACCCGGACACGGTCAGTTTACTCCTCACTTCACTCCTCTCTCTTCCACTTCCCTAACTGATCTGACTTCCTTTCCCGCCTCCAGGACTGTGAACTCCTCAGTGGGTGGGGCCAACTGCCTGGCTCCACCCCACCTGGTGTGGACATCAGCCCCTGGAGGGAGGCAACAAGGATTTTGTGTCTGGCTGATGTGCCTGTCTCGGGGTGGGGGTGTGTGTTGTAGTACCTGTGATGACCTGGCTAGTCCAGGGCGCCACATTTGGACCACTCCATGTCCAGGTGACCGCCTGAGGACTATGTATCTGTCCACCAGGTCCTTGGAGAATCATGCACTCAGCTGTTCTTTAAGCCGTAGGAACACAGGGTCTTCTCCTGGTGGGGATGCAGGACCCGATTCTTCGGTCGGCGGCTAGGGCGTGGTGGCTGCCTCTGATTTGCAGGCTGGGGTAGATGGCATTGCGGCCTGGTCTGGTCTGGCCGGCCGGGACGCTACTGCGGCCTGGTCTGGTCTGGCCGGACGGGACGCTGCTGCGACCTGGTCTGGTCTGGCCGGACGCGGCGTTGTAGCAGGGGGTCGCAGCTGGGGTCTCAGCGGGCCTTGCAGCAGGGATCGTTTCTTGTAGCAGCGCCGGCAGGGTCAGCAAACCCAAGCGGGCAGAGGCAGCGTGGGACTCACCCAAAGGCATCAGCATCGGGGTCTGGGTGGTCACCTCCCGGTGTGGCACTTGTCGCGCGGTCCGCTTCTCGTAGGCCCGAACCGCCACTGCCAGCTCCCGGAGCTCTGAGCGCCCTTCCATCAATTGCTGCATTATTCTTGCTTGCAGACGGTCGCAGAACTGGGTGAGCTCCCAGTCCCACCATGCAGCGGAGCCTGGTTCTGGTTCACCGCGTGCGGACGCTATTCTCTCTGCGCTGTCGCTGCTCACCAGGTCCTCTCTGCTCTCTCTAAGTTTTGTTTCTTGCAGCAGACGAGAACCTTCTCGGCGTTCAGGGTCAGATCTGCCCTCATCTCCCCCGTGCACTCCGCCTGAGCGCTTCAGGAGTTCTCTGGGTAGCCACACCTCTTCGTGGGCGGTTACTTCTTCTTGCGCGGGCTACTGTTGTTTTTTTGGCGCGCTTTCTTCGTTGGCAACATGGCGGTGCTTCAAATTTTTCAAACGGACCGCCAAGGCACATGGTCACCTGTCTTAACAGGTCTAGTCCTGATCCTGTTCGTGATGCCAGATGTGGAGCCCCGCATTACCTTCAGGTCGCCTCAGGATCGTCAGGGACTCCATGTGCTGGGAATCTTCTGGCCACAGGTTAGTCAGGTTAACTTCTATGGGAATCGTGATGCCACTCTCGGTAATTGCGGTCAGGGGGTGACCACCACTGCAGTTTAGAGAGCATCTGGGGCTGATGGTAAATGCAGTCTGATGTTATGGCCTACCGAGAGTGAGGCTGGCCCCAGGGGCTCAGTGTAAATGTGTAGTACCTCAGGTCGCAGAAGAACTCACACACAAGCAGCAAAGTCTTTCAGGGTTTTTACTCACTTTCAGGTGGCAGGGGTGAGTTAACCCGGGAGATGCTATGATGAGCCAGGTGGAACCAGATATCCCTTCGGCTGATGTAGGGGTGACTGCTGACTCGCCTTCCTTGCCCTTCTTGTTTGGGGTGACTCCTACTTGTAGTATTGCTGGAATCACCCAGGGAAGTCGCAACTGCTGTTTTCACCTTTCTGGCCCATTTGCAGGCAGCATGGAACAAGGTAAGATGGCTCCTGGCTCAATCCTCCTTATGGGCCCCCTCGTTGCTGCTGTAGCTGCGGACTCTCTGTGGTTGGTGAGGCGCATAAAGTGCCCTCACCAGCAGGTTTGGCAGGCCAACTGAATGGGCCCCTGCTCTGGGGACCTGTTTCCCCGTGCAGGCTTGGACTACCAGTGGTCCCCTTACTCAACCACCTCTTGATACTGCCCTAGGTGGTTTTCAGGCGGCACCAACGGGTAGCCTTTCTCTCCCGTCAGCAGCCACTGACAGGTGCAGTGTCTGGCAAGGCCCTGCTGCTCTGCTCTGCCCTCCAGACGCGGCTCCTCCACTCCTACTCCTTCGGCTGCCTCTCCGTTTCCAGTCCCACACCCACCACTAGCTGGGATGCGAGGGCCACGCCCCGTCACTGGGACTGCCCAGGGGTCCCCTCTAAGCTGTGTGTGTTCCTGGTTACTTCGTGTCTGTGTGTCCACACCCTAGTCAGCCTCTGGGATTACCTGTTTTGTACTGACCCAACATGGGTGCAGTACTCAGTGGTGCCTGACCAGGTCAGGGGCGCCACATCTGCCACAAGCAGAGAAATAAACTGCTTCTGAAAACAAACGTGTCCTTTGCAGGGAATTGTGCATGCAACAAATCAGAGAATATCTCCCACCTAGACAAGAGATCTGTGGAGCATATTATGAAAGTATCAGGAATACTACAGAGCTCAGATGAAAGACTAAGTAGCTGCCAAAGCTGCATTTCTAATCTATGTAAGGGCTGTTCCCAAAATTACCCCTGGGGGCTATGACTGCCATATCTACCGTGTTTCCCCGATAGTAAGACACCCCCGATAGTAAGACGTAGTGGGGGTTTTGGGGGGGTCGGCTAATGTAAGACGTACCCCGAAAGTAAGACATAGTAAACGGAAAGCATTTATTTATTTTTTTTCTTCTTTACAGTACCGGCCGAGCGCCCAGCTGAGCGCCCATACACGCCAGCGGCAGAGTGCTGAGCTGAGCGCCCTAACATGCCGGCGGCCAAGCGCCCAGCTGAGCGCCCTGACATGCCGGCGGCCGAGCGCTCAGCTGAGCGCCCTGACATGCCGGCGGCCGAGCGCCCAGTTCTTCTTTACAGTACCGACCGAGAGCCCAGCTGAGCGCCCTGACACGCTGGCGGCTGAGCACTCAGCTGAGCGCCCTGACATGCCGGCAGCCGAGCGCTCAGCTGAAAGCCGTCACATGCCGGCGGTCGGGCTCCCAGCCGAGCGCCCTTACACGTCGGCGGCCGGGCGCCCAGCTTAGCGCCCTGACATGCCGGCGGCCGAGCGCTCAGCTGAGCGACCTGACATGCCGGCGGCCGAGCGCTCAGCTGAGCGCCCTGACATGCCGGCGGCCGAGCGCTCAGCTGAGCGCCCTGACATGCCGGCGGCCGAGTGCCCAGTTCTTCTTTACAGTACCGGCCGAGCGCCCAGCTGAGAGCCGTCACATGTCGGCGGTCGGGCGCCCAGCCGAGCGCCCTGACACGCCGGCGGCCGAGCGCCCTGACATGCCGGCGGCCGAGCGCTCAGCTGAGAGCCGTCACATGCCGGCGGTCGGGCGCCCAGCCGAGCGCCCTGACACGCCGGCGGCCGAGAGCCCAGCTGAGCGCACTGACACGCCGGCGGCCGAGCGCCCAGCTGAGCGCCCTGACACGCTGGCGGCCGAGCGCCCAGCTGAGCGCCCTGACACGCCGGCGGCCGAGCGCTCAGCTGAGAGCTGTCACATGCCGGCGGTCGGGCGCTCAGCCGAACATTCGGCCACCGAGAAATGTTGCAGTAATGTTGTCCGTGATCCATCAGGACCACGGACAACATACAAAAACACGGCCTCAGTGCCCTCATGTGCAGCAATCGCGGCAAGTCCCCATACGGTACATTGCATGGAGACTTGCTGAGATTGCTGTGGGATTTTTTTCCAATATAAGACATACCCCGAAAGTAAGACATAGTGGGACTTTTGGGGGTGAAACATTGCGCCCTGCAACGTGGGGGTTCCACTCGCTTGCAGCGGTGTGAGGTAGCTTCAGCAACACACGTACACAGTCTCTCATAGAAATTCCGGCAGTTTATTTAAAAACACTCAGCATAAACTGCCCTCAAACATAAACAATAAGTCCATTATGGAAGTTTTAGCAACTTCCCCTCTCTCTGGCTCCTGCCAGCGTACAACTCTAGCCAAGGTTCCTTCCAGCACCCAGGGCCCTCTGCAGACCCCTGTCTGTCTCTCCTCCTGGAGAGATTCGGCCCTACAGCCCTGGCCTGGCTTGGCTGCACTCACCTCAGACTCAATATTAGAGCCTTGTGTTCAGCCTCCACACAGGCTGATACACCCAGAGCTCCCGGCTCTGCTCTCACTTGTTTCCAGTCCACACACTGGACATCTGGAGCTAGTCTTTATCTAGACTGCCCTAGACACACTCCACCTAGGTTCAGAGACAGGATTGCTTTAACCCCTGGAGCCACACCCACAGGTGGTAAGGAGTGTGTAATCAGCATCACACACCCTTTCATGGCTCTGCATGTAATGCAATCCTGTGGAACCCCAGGTCCCAGCCAACTTCACATTGCAGAGCACCCATGCTTCTGCAAAACATACCGGTCCTTTGTTATACAGCCGGTTGATACGTCACAGGGGTAAAAAGAATGTAAGACACTGTCTTACTTTCGGGGAAACACGGTACAACTAGATATATTTACAGCTTCTCAAAACAAACAACATGGTCCTTGCAGGGTCTTATACATTCAACAAATCAGAGGCCATCTCCCACCTACACTAAAGATCTGTAGAAAGTGATGGAAACTGGTACAAAGTTAAATAAAGGACCAAGTAGTCTCAAGTGTGCCAAATCTGCTGTTCCAATATGTGTAAGTGTGCTGCCCCCGTGCCAGCAGCCGGCACTGCTCGGGTCCGAGCCTTCTGGGGTGGTGGCTCGAGGGTCTTCGGACCCGGGGGTCTCGTGGACACGCCAAATAAATGGGGGGACGTAGATGTACAGGCTAGGCCATAGTAAGTTCGCAACACCACCCACGGTGTGTGGTGAAGTGGGACACCACCGCTGCTGTTGTAGGGCACCCGGGGGAGATGTTGCGGCAGCTAGTTGTTAACCCCTCCGTGGGTAGGGATGGTGGCCCCGGGACCCAGTGGCTCTGGTGCAGGGTATAGTGACCGCAGGGAGTGTTTGTTTACTCACAGTTAATAAATCACACAGGTCTCTGGTAAACCAAGGTGCTGGTGGCCGGTGCCGTGGCCGGTTGCATTCGGGTCCCCCACCCGGCTGGTGGTCTCTATCCTTTTTCTCTGCACTGTTTGTGTAAGGTGGACTTCCTAGTCCAGTCATGGCGAACCTTTCACAGGCCGAGTGCCCAAACTGTAGCCCTAAACAGTTTTTTTTTTCGAAGTGCCAACCAATCCTATTATGTAAATAATTGATTGTAACCTTACCTTTGCAATCTTCTCTTTTCTTCAGCAAGGGGCATCATGCTCATGCATGCTTACCACACATTGAAGCTCAGCCCCTGCCCAGACACAGCAGTTGGATTGATCTTTCTGGAAAAAATTGCAGCATATTAGACAGAGATTTTAGCATGGAATACAATCAGATTTCACCCTGTAATCCACATCTACATTTCAAAGTCTGAACATCTTGAAATCCCATAAAGATGTACGAGTTGCTCCCCTCCCCTTCATTGTGTAGTTCTGTCCCCCTTCCTGGCCACTTCCTGGTAAACATGTCCCCCATACTGATATATATTTCCTACATTCTGGTATATTTCTCCCCATCATGGCCCCATCCTGGTTATTGTACCCCATCCCAGCATATTCCCCATCCTGGTAAATGTACCCCATTCCTGGTAAATGTCCTCCACTCTGGTAAATGTACCCCATCCTGGTAAATGTACCCCATCCTGGTAAATGTATCCCATCCTGGCATGTTCCCCCATGCTGTTAAATGACCCCATCCCAGGCATGTTCCCTTATCCTGGTAAATGTACCCTTTCCTGGTAAACGTACCCAATCCTGGTAAATGTACCCCATCCTGATAAATGTCACCCTTCCTGCTAAATGTTTCCCATCCTGGCATTTTTCCTCATCCTGGCATGTTCATGTACCCCCATCCTGGCATGTTTCCCCCCATCCTGGTAAATGTATCCCCCATACTGGTAAATGTACCCCTCCCTGATAAATGTCACCCTTCCTGCTAAATGTTCCCCATCCTGGCATTTTTCCCCATCCTGGTATGTTCATATTCCCCCATCCTGGCATGTTTCCCCCCATCCTTTCATGTTTCCCCCCATTCTGGTAAATGTACCCCTTCCTGGCATGTTTCCCCCCATCCTTGCAGCCATGTTTCCCCCCATCCTTGCAGTCATGTTTACCCCCATCCTTGCAGTCATGTTTACCCCCATCCTTGCAGCCATGTTTCCCCCATCTTTGCACGTTTCCCCCATCTTTGCACGATTCTTTCCATCTTTGCATGCTTCCCCCATCCTTGCAGCCATGTTTGCCCCGTGCTCTGTATGCCCCGTGCTCTGCTTGTTTGCCCCGTGCTCTGTTTGTTTGCCCCGTGCTCTGTTTGTTTGCCCCGTTTGCCTTGTGCTCTGCTTGTTTGCTTCGTTTGCCTCATGCTCTGTTTGCCCCGTGCTCTGTTTACCCCATGCTCTGTTTGCCCCGTGCTCTGTTTGCCCCGTGCTCTCTTTGTTTGCCCCGTGCTGTTTGTTTGCCCCGTGCTCTGTTTGTTTGCCCCGTTCTCTGTTTCTTTGCCCCATGCTCTGTTTGTTTTCCCCATGCTCTGTTTGCCCCGTGCTCTGTTTGCCCTGTTTGCCCCGTGCTCTGTTTGTTTGCCCTGTGCTCTGTTTTCCCCGTGCTCTGTCTGTTAGCCCCGTGTTGGCACTGTCTCCCACACCTTGGCACAGCCGCACACAGCTTAAAAATAAAGAAAAACTCACCTTCCAGCACTCGCTCCACTGCTGTGCGCCGCTGGGTCCTCAGTCAGTTCAGTTCCTGTGCGGCCACAAGACGCCGGCGCTGCTTACTGACACTCCTCCGTCTCCTAGGCAACAGTCCTGCGGCCCAGGAGAGGAGGAGTGTCAGAGGGAGGAGAAATGTCTTCTCTGCTAAACACCACTTTGAACGGCCAGCGCGATCACACCGACAGTTCAAAGTGGCTGAATGTGGGGATAGCGTGTGTGCCAGCACAAAGGGCTCTGCGTGCCCAGTCTGGCATGCGTGCCATAGGTTCGCCATCACTGTCCTAGTCTGAAACTCAGGAGTCCGCTCCCGGCTGGATGTGGCCTAAGGAGCCGTGCCCGCAGTCGCTGGCCCGTGGGATCTATGGGCCCTGGCGGTGATATCTTATCCCTATCAGTGGGCTGTTGTCTTCGATGAGTGACTTTGGGTGGGACAGATCCTCTAGTCCTGGCCTCAATCAGTGAATTAACCAGTCTGCTTGTTTCCGGTTCTGGCTTCAGGGTCCGATTACCCCCCTTTGTGCTATGGTTTCTGGGTCGGTTCCCCATGTCGGTACCGGCGGGCTACAATCCTGTCCTGGTCCACCTCGGTTCTGCCGAGCCGTCTCCTGCTGACGGAGACCACCATCTACCTCCTAGCCAGTGGCACCAGGGCTCCTACACTGGTACTGTTCAACTTGAACTTTCCTGCTGGAGCTACACTTAGCTCCAGCCCACACTCCTCTCCAAACTGCACTCTCCACGCTTTCTCTTCACTAACTACTGTTTTTCCCGCCCCGGGCTGTCTGGACCCCTGGGTGGGCGTGTCCCAACCGCCTGGTCACGCCCACTGGTGTGTCTATCTTTCCCTAAGGGGGGGTGACTGGGGTTTCTGGTTGGCTGTGTGTTTCCTAGTGAGGGAAGGTGTTATGCGGGGGCCTATTTGTGACTACCTGGTTTTGCCAGGGCATCACATTCCCCCTTGGTTTAATACAGACCATCCGCGGGCTGTCCGATCACCACCATTTATTGAACTGGAAAAAGATAAAACGGTTAACAATTTACAATTATAATAACATATTTACAATCAAGTATGCTTATGATTTCTTCCCATATGGGAAGCATGTTACTTTACGTTGCACATATAAAACCGGGACGGGACGGACCGGGTCCTTCTCACCTCACCCACCCAAAACAACCTGCCCCCTGGTGCCACCGCTAAGCACTGGTGCGCACCCCTTGCCCAAGTCCAGGGTAGGTCCAGGTGTTGCCCAAACGGGCCGGGTAAAAAGTTCCTTACCCAGCAGTCTTTTCAAGGGCCCCACGTCCAGGGGACCCCTGACCCAGACGGTAGTCACCGATTTCGCTGGTGACAGGGCCTCGGCCGACTCTACTGCAGGCCCATCCTCCAATCAGCCTCTCCAGAGACTGCGGCATGGTGAGAAGGTTGGTCGGGGGCTATTTACAAAACCCAAAAGTTTATGGGCTGGCCCGCAAGTTCAAAGCCATTGTCTTTTTTTTTAACTGAAACACAGGAACTGCAACAGGATCAACAGACGGTCCCAACGGGGACTTTGCAGGAGAGGTAGCCGGGAAACGCTACCTACTCATCTTCATCATAATCGGGACTGGAGAGTGGCGGAGAGGGGTGGGTGTGCAGCTGGGCACCCATTCTCACCCACCTCCTGACATCGAGGACAAACCACCCCCTCTCTCCGCAGTGCCGGGTGTATGTCACAAGCTCTCCGGGTTCCAGGTCCCGGTCAGGGTGGCCAACAGGCAGATGAGGGGCCACATCCCTCTGGGACACGAATATTTTGGCCTCCAGGCCCAGTTCGTATATGAAGCCCTACCCCTTTTGGGGGTTAAAGTGCCGGACCTGGCCTTCATACGTTGGGCCCCTCACCTGGAAAGTGGCGTTTCTCAAGTTGTCCTTTTCTGTGTAGGTCCGAGACAGGACCTCCACCTTTCGTTTCTCTCGGGCAGCAATCTCTTTACCCAGCTGGTGCCGCTGCCGCTCCCAGTACAGAGCATCTGCTGCCTGCTCTGGTTCAACCTGCGCGGGGGACGGGTCCAAACTGAGTCCCTCCATGCCGGCTACGACTGGCACCTTTGGCAATGGGGGACCCCGCTGTCACGTGGCCCGCTCTGCTGCCCTGCAGCTACATCCCCGCTGTGCCTCAGCCGAGGCCGGGAGTCTGGGAGCGGCCAGCGTTGCTTGTGGTGCTGGCTTTCGGTCGGGGACCGCCTCAACTGTGGCCGTGCGGACTGCCGGGGCCATTATCTCAGGTGCTGCGTCCTGCAGGACCGGGATCGATGTCGCGTTCAGTACCGGACAGGGCACCGGACGGGCGTTGGTCTGGCGTGGAGCCGGTATGGGTGCTGGGGCAGTGACGGGCTCGCTGCTGGCGGCTTCCGCTGGCTAGTCCTCGCGGGCCGACGGAACGGGTATCGCTGCCGGTTTTGGTGGCAGCGGACCGAGCGGGGTGTCAGCAACAGGTACGGGCGGCGAGGGGGGTAGCATGGCGGGCAGGGGCAGACCGGGCCCCTCAGCCTGGTCGGCCGGTCCCTGGGTGACATAGGGGCGTGGGTCGCTTACCCGCTCCTCCGAGGCTGCTTCCACTTCACGGGCCCGAACGGCTGCGGCCAACTCCGCCATCTCAGCCATCCATCTTTTGAGCAGAAAGCTCGCCTGTGCCTGGATCCGGCGGCACATGCGTTCCGTCTGGGCTTCCACCCAGTCGGCTGTTCCGGGCACAGGCTCCTTCACTTCGGGCTTGCCAGACGGGTCGGCCATGCTGCACGGTTGGTGGTATCCAGGAACAAGAAGGGTGGCAGGGTCCTGGAGTCCCTGCCCTTTATCTGCTTGGTCACATGTCGCAGAATCTTCACCCGCCCCCCCTTGGTCTTTTGCCGGCACTTCTTTCTGCGGCCTGTTAGTTTCGTTTTTTGACTTCCAGCTTGCTTTCTGGCTGCGTTCAAAGGGGGCGGGGCTTCGGCTTTCGCACCCTTTTCTCGGGGAAGAAGTTGCTAAGCTGTAGTTTTTGCGCCCAAAATGGCGGCAAAATGACGACTTCTGAAAATTTTGCAATGGATCACCGCTGACTGTCCAATACAAGGCGCACTTCCACAAGGTAAGTGGATGGGTAAGTATCCTGTTCGTGACGCCAAGTTTCGGGGTGTGCCGCCCCCGTGACAGCAGGGTCTGAGCCTTCTGGGGTGGTGGCTCAAGGGTCTCCGGACCCGGGGGTCTCGCGGACACGCCGAATAAATGGGGGGACGTAGATGTACGGGCTAGGCCGTAGTAAGTTTGTGACGCCACCCACGGTGTGTGGTGAAGTGGGACATCACCGCTGCTGTTGTAGGGCACCCGGGGGAGATGTTGCGGCAGCTAGTTGTTAACCCCTTCGTGGGTAGGGATGGTGGCCCCGGGACCCAGAGGCTCTGGTGCAGGGTATAGCGACCACAGGGAATGTTTGTTTACTCACAGTTAATAAATCACACAAGTCTCTGGTAAACCAAGGTGCTGGTGGCCGGTGCCGCGGCCAGTTGCATTCGAGTCCCCCACCCGGCTGGTGGTCTCTATCCTTTTCCTCTGCACTGTTTGTGTAAGGTGGACTTCCTAGTCTGAAATTCAGGAGTCCACTCCTGGCTGGATGTGGCCTAAGGAGCCGTGCCCACAGACGCTGGCCCGTGGGATCTATGGCCCCTGGCGGTGACCTCTAATCCCTATCGGTGGGCTGTTGTCTTCTATGAGGGACTTTGGGTGGGACAGAACCTCTAGTCCTGGCCTCAATCGGAGAATTAACCAGTCCGCTTGTTTACGGTTCTGGCTTCAGGGTCCGAGTACCCCCCTTTGTGCTATGGTTTCCGGTCAGTTCCCTGTGTCAGTACCGGCGGGCTTCAACCCTGTACCGGTCCACCTCGGTTCTGCCGAGCCGTCTTCCCGTCTCCTGCTGATGGAGACCACTGTCTGCCTCCTAGCCAGTGGCACCAAGGCTCCTACCCTGGTACCGTTCAACTTGAAATTTCCTGCTGGAGCTCCAGCCCACACTCCTCTCCAAACTGCACTCTCCACACTTTCTCTTCACTAACTACTGTTTTTCCCACCACGGGCTATCTGGACCCCTGGGTGGACGTGTCCCAACCGCCTGGTCACGCCCACTGCTGTGTCTATCTTTCCCTAAGAGGGGGTGACTAGGGTTTCTGGTTGGCTGAGTGTTTCCTTGTGAGGGAAGGTGTTATGTGGGGGCCTATTTGTGACTACCTGGTTTTGCCAGGGCGTCACATAAGGGCTGCCCCAAATTACTCTTGGGGTATATGACTGCCACATTTATAGCCATATAGATTTACAGCTTCTCATGCGTGTACATGCAACAAATCATAGCTTATCTCTTAGATGAAAGATATATGGAGCTTATTATGCACGTGAGAGAAACTGATACAAAGCTCAGATGAAGGTCCAAGTAAACTCAAGAGGGCCAAACCTGCTGTTCCAATCTGTGTAGGGGCTGCCCCCAAAATCAACCCTGGGGGCTATGACTGTCTTATCTACAATCAGATAGATTTGCAGCTTTTCAAAAGAAATAAGTAGAAAGTGGGTATTGTATTGCAGGGTATTGTACATTCACCAAATCAGAGGATTTCTCCCACCTAGACACTTAAGTACCAGATCTATGGAGCGTATTATGAAAGTGAGGGGAACTATAACAAGCCTCAGGTAAAGGACCGGATAGATACCAGTGTGCCAAATCCGCAGTTCCAATATGTGTAAGGGCTGCCCCCAAATTTAACTCTGGTGGGTCTCTGATACAGACTGGAAGAGACGGTGAGGAGAACCTGATAAAATACTGTGTTACCATTTATAAGGACTCAGGGGACTTCTGGAGTGGTAGATCTAATGCACTATGTGCACGGGTAGACAAAAAAAATGCACCCCTTTGGGGAGTCTTAGATACAGACTGAAACAGATGTGAGAAAAGCCTCATGAAATGTTGTGTTACCATTGGGAAAGCCTCAGTAGCACTTCTGGAGTGGTAGAGCCAATAAATGATGTGCAAGGGTGGACAAACAATTTACCTCTGGGGGGGGTCTCTGATACTGACTGGAAGAGATGAGGAGGAGAGACTTGTGATGGTGGAATATGGGGAGTTCTATATCATGTTGTGTAGGTTTGTATTTTAGGCGTGGTTCACTGTCTATTCTTTGTATTGCTTATGTGTACATTCTATTGTCTGTAGGTAATCACCCCCTTTAGTGTTCCTATCCCTAGGTCTGGGGGAGGGGGATCTACCTAAACTCTTTGCTTACCTGAAGAATTGGGCAGTCTTTTTGAAAACTTCAAGAGAAGCAGGACGAGTTATCCTCTGGGACAGTATCTGTGGCTCCCCAGAGAGACCTGGACATTTATCACTTACTGGACTATATTCATGTTTCTGGACTTTTTACCCTCTGTATGGTGGATTATGTTATGGACTGTTTGATTTGCTTGGAATAAATGTTCTTTGGATTGTTCCATCATCTCTCGCTCTGTTGATTGTGTGATATGGGAGAAGGACCCTGTCAGAAGCCTCATAACATATTGTGTTATCATTGGTAAGGAGTGGGACTTCTGAGGTGGTAGAGCCAATGCACTTATAAGGGTGGACAAAAAATTTCCACCTGGTGGGGTATACATTAGGGTGACCAGATCTCATAGGGGGGGGAATGTCGGAATCTTGTTCGTCTGGACCCCACAAAATGATTCCCCTTTCCAGATATTGAGATAGCCAAGATTTGAGCTCGATCAAACGACGTTAACCCATGCCGCTCGTTGCTCAAAGTTTGAAAAAAATCCAAATTTTTGGCCAAAAAGCTGACATATGGAACCATAACTCCAGAACGGTAAATAATAAAAACATGCTTAATATCTCAAAAAAAAGTTAATGTTGTTCTTCAAAATTTATATGTTACACACAGGGTGCATGTAATTTCTATTTTAGGGATGGTGATTTTACTTCAGCGTACAACCGACCTTTTATTTATTCAGTTTAGTTTCTAAAGTGCCTTTGAGCTGGTTAGATCGAACAATTATCCAGTGAAGATATTTTAACGTTTTTTTTTAAATTTTCCAAGTGTGTGTGTTATTGTTTTTATAGCTATTATAGTATTATTTTAAAAGATATTTGAAAATATTTTATTGAAATTGAAGTTTGTAATATATTTTGTTTCGTTTTTCTAGTTAACTGTTATTTACCTATTGGACTCTGAAATGGCATTCACATCAGGTGTACAAAGCCGGAACAAGGATAAAATATTTCTTGTGGGCTATCCCATTCACCAGATCACCGGTTGTAAACTACCTTCAAATCGTCAAGTCTTATGTGCTTTATTTTATAATTTTTGTACTGTGAAATTAACTGTAAGAGAATCAGCAAAACTGATCATACGAGAAGTGTTCATTTTTTGGGGGAAAGCTCGAATCCCGACTAAACATGAGCAAGATGCAATTACTAAGCTGGAAAAACTTCACGCCGAGTGGAGAAGTGTTCAAAAAGACCAGGAGAAAACATCGGAAATGGCCAAGAACAAATTTAAACAGTTTGTTGAAAAGTTGAATGATCTCTTTGATATTACTCAACAAGATGCCTTGGCTCTGATGAAATCGGAAGAAGATAAGGCGTTTCTCGTGAAGCAGAGGCAGAAGGGCCGCCCAGGTTCCATGGCTGGAGTGGATCTCAAGTTGTCTCGAGCTGAAGAAATCAAGGCGCAAAAGGAACTTGCAAAAATGAACCGACAAATCCAAGAAGAAACTTTTGATATTGGTGAGTTTATTTTATTATTATTATTCTAAAAAGTAGATAAACAAATAAGTAAATAGTTTCATTATAATTGAAAGAAAATTGTACATGAGAGCATTATTTGGCATCTTTATGATTGAGTTTATATTCTTAAAATAATACCTATTGATAATTAGAAGTAGGTAATTTCGTACCTATGTATTATTACTATTCTGCTAAAACCACAAGTTTTTATAGTCTTTTTTTTCTCTTTCTTTTGTTGCTTCTTAGAGACGGATGATGAAGACCAGCTCGAAGAAGGAAAAGAACAAGAAGATAGGAGCTTGGAGGAAATGGACATCCCTGAAGAAGCTGTAGAAGATCCAGGACCATCTGAGAGCAAGAGGATGAAAGTTTCATTTGCAAGGGGCGTTAAAGAGATTTTAAACATGAAATTATCCATTGTGTTAGATCGATGTAAGGTATCCGACAGAAATGCCACGAGAATTTTAATAGCTACTTTAGAAGCACTAAACCTTGACCCTCTTGAATACAAAGACTCGAAAACGTTATTACATTCTAGAAGGCAAATGTTCAGAGAACAATATACTAAAAAAATTTTAGATAAAGTAAACATTCCTGAAAAAGAGTCCGTGGTTGTCCATTGGGATGGTAAACTTTTACCGGGTGTTTTAAAACATGAGCAATGTGAGCGAATAGCTATTGCTATTTCATATGGCGAAAAGGAACAGCTGCTGGGAGTTCCTGTAACAGCAAGCAGCTCTGGAGAGGAGCAAGCCGTAGCCATATATGAATGCCTACGGGAATGGGGTCTTCCCAACACCGTCAAGGCGATGTGCTTCGACACTGCAGCATCGAACACGGGAAGACTCAAAGGAGCATGCGTCCTATTGGAGCAAATGTTAGGAAGAGAATTGCTACACCTAGCTTGCCGACACCATATCTTGGAAATTGTGTTAAAAGGCGTATTCGACACAGAAATGGGATCAACCACTGGACCTCATCCAGACATTTTCAAAAGATTCCTCACTGCGTGGCCCAAGATAGACAAAGGAAAATACGACACAGGTATCAGTGACAATCTAATACAAAAGCAGCTAACTCCAGAAGTAATTGCAAATGTTACTGCTGAATTCGAGACCAAATTAACTGAAAGCCACCCCAGAGATGACTACAAGGAGCTGTTGCAGTTGGTTCTCGTATTTGTTGGATCACTAGACGGCAATGTTGTGGGTTTTAGAACTCCAGGAGCCATTCATCACGCTAGGTGGATGGCAAAGGCTATTTACTGCTTAAAAATGTTCATTTTTCGTCGTCAATTTAAGATGTCTAAAGAAGAAGAAAGTTCTGTGCGTGCCATTTCTGTTTTCCTAGTTAAAATTTATTGTAAAGCTTGGTTTAATGCTCCAAAAGCTCATCTGGCGCCAAAGCAAGATTTAGGTATTTTGCATAGTCTGTTAGACTATAAAGAATGTGACAACGACATTGCAGAAATAGCCCTGACCAAATTTTTGAACCATTTGTGGTATTTGAATGCAGAGTTGGTGGGATTATCGTTTTTTGATCCCACCATTACAGACGATGAAAAGTTGTTAATGGCTAATAAATTGCTCAGTACCACAGATGAACCATCAGAGCACGCTAGGGTTGTAAATCCAAAAGTTAGGAAAGAAAAATTAAAAGAGATAGTTGATGGAGGATTGGTAAATTTACTTACCAAAGAAACATTTACATTCTTTGACCGATTTAATATAAAAACAGATTTCCTAAGACAAAATCCAAACACCTGGCCTCAAAATAATGACTTCCAAAAAGGATTGAAAATTGTCAAAACATTAAAAGTAGTTAATGATATGGCTGAGCGTGGTCAGTGGCGTACCGTCCATAGAGGCAGGCCATGCTACTGCTATGGGGCCCGGGACCTGAAAGGGGCCCCGTGACGGCTGCCCGCTCTGTATGTGTGGCGCCCTGGCCTAGCCAGGTCGTCACAAATAACACCCAAACACCCCCACCCCCATTAGACAGGGACACCAGCCAAACAAAAACCCTTGTTGCCTCCCTCCAGTGACTGATGTCCACACCAGGTGGGGCGGAGCTAAGTGGTTGGCTCCACCCACCGAGGAGTTCACAGGCCTGGAGGCAGGAAAAGTGTCAGTTAGGAGTTAGAGTTCAGTTTAGGAGGTTGAAGTGAGAGGAGTGAACACTTGGGTGTCTGGGTTTGTGGCCCAGGCACTAACAGCAAGGTTGGCAGACGGTGGTGGCCGTCTGCAGGAGTGGTGGAGCAATGTGGAACCGTAGGACCGGGGACGGGCAACGGCCCGCCGGTACCGACCGGGGAGCGAAGTGAAGCCAGCACACACAGGCAGGGCCATCGGACCCCGACCAGGCTTGGAGCCGCCGACAATAGTCAGATCCGAATATGACTGAAACCCCAGGGGTTTCACAACAGCAAAAGTCCCGATTGAAGGCAACAGCCCACACCGTGAGGGTATACAGCTACCGCCTAAGGCTAGAGACCCAAGGACCAGTGCCTGAGGGCAAACGGGCTCCTCCGGTACCCATACACTGGGGAGTGGACTACCGTTGGGAATCCATAGTAGTCAGAAGGAAGAACATCAAGGTGCAGGGAAAGACATCCGCCATCACCTGTCCGGGGAGAGACACTGCAGCCGGCTGCAGGACCCGTCCATCCAGCCGTTTGGTTTACCGAGGACTTTGTACCTTTCTTGCTGAGTGAGTACACCCGTGCCATCCGGCACCGCGCCGTCCCTGCAACCCTGCACCTCACCAACCCTGCCTCCCCGTCACAACATCCCCGGGACCACCGACCCCTACCCACAGAGGAGGAAAACAACATCTCAGCTGCTCCCTACTATCGCTCCCAGGAGCCCCGTCACCAGCAGCGGTGGTGCCCATCTTCACCACGACCCGTGGGTGGTGTCACGGACTAAATTCCCCAAACCAACCACCCCTTTCACTCACGGGCGAGGAACGCCACTTGAGTCCCCGGATCCGGCCCACCGCTCGTGCCACCGAGCAGCCGCAGTAGCGCCGGACCTGAGCGTTAGCGAGAGCGCAGCAGCGACGGCGTCCTCCCCGCCCGCGACATATGCACTTTCACTTTCATATTTCCCAGCACGGGCGGGCTGCCCCGGGGAGGTCACCAACCAGCTAATTAAGGGAGCTAGGGGCCCGCACTGTTCATAGCCGTACGCTGGCTGCAACACCGATATGCAGACACTGCGCACAGTGCAACATCTGCTGAAGAGGAAGGAGTCTCCGGGCAGCGTTTTTTGTTCCAATGGAGAGCTGTGAGAGATGGCAGGAGGCGAACAGCCAATCAGAAGAGGGGGCGGAGCTTGTTCAGAACAGCGCAGGAGATAGGAAGATAAAAAACACAGAGCACAAGAAGCAAGGAAGGAGCAGAGAGCATAATGAGCAGAGACCAGAGAAAACCTAGCAGAGCAACAAGGCAGAAGGAAGGAGCAGAATCAGCACAGCAAACAGAGAGCAGAGCACACAGAGAGAAACAGAAAGCAGAAGAACCAGAGAGAAAAAGCAAAGGACAGGATCTGAACACAGCCAGACCCACAGGAAGTGCAGCAGAGAGGGGAGCCACTAACATCTCTCACAGCACAGGAGCAGGTGAGTATTATAATGTACAAATGTCTGCCTGTAACACTACAGAAACTGCCCTGTCACATCCCTGTGCATTATCCCTGTACTTTGACATCACTGTGTGTATTATCTCTGTACTGTGACATCCTCCCTGTGTATTATCCCTGTACTGTGACATCACTGTATATTATCCCTGTACTGTGACATCCTCCCTGTGTATTTTCCCTGCACTGTGACATCACTGTGTGTGTTATCCCTGTACTGTGACATCCATGTGTGTCTTATCCCTGTACTGTGACATCATTGTGTGTGTTATCCCTGTACTGTGATATCCTCCCTGTGTGTTATCCCTGTACTGTGACATCCTCCCTGTGTATTATCCCTGTACTGTGACATCACTGTGTGTGTTATCCCTGTACTGTGACATCCTCCCTGTGTATTATCCCTGCACTGTGACATCACTTTGTGTATTATCCCTGTACTGTGACATCACTGTGTGTATTATCCCTGTACTGTGACATCCTCCCTGTGTATTATCCCTGTACTGTGACATCACTGTGTGTATTATCCCTGTACTGTGACATCCTCCCTGTGTGTTATCCCTGTACTGTGACATCCTCCCTGTGTATTATCCCTGTACGGTGACATCACTGTGTGTATTATCCCTGTACTATGACATCCTCCCTGTGTGTTATCCCTGTACTGTGACATCACTGTTATCCCTCTACTGTGACATCACTGTATGTATTATCCCTGTACTGTGACATCACTGTGTGTATTATCCCTGTACTGTGACATCACTGTGTGTATTATCCCTGTACTGTGACATCACTGTGTGTATTATCCTGGTACTTTGCAGAGTTTTACTATAGATCCTAAGGCTATAAAGGGGGTCATAATCGTTACCATTATATGGGGGAGACAGATGTGAACATTTATATTGTCTGTGCGGTGAAGGGCACGAAGGAGGACATACTACTTTAGGCCAAGTTCACACACTGCAGACTTGGGGTGAGGGGGATTTGCAGTGTGATCCCACTGGTCTTGGTGCAGTGGGCTTTGCTCAGTAACGGGATGATAGTTATATTCAGACTCCATGTGGTGATAATATTTGGTCATGGTGTGGCGGCATTATTTTGCAATATATACTAGTGTTATTGGTTTTGATATGTGGGTGCTGTTCAGTAACACTATACAGTATGTATTATTTGGTAATTGTATGACTAGTTTGTTGATGCATTACTAAAAAGAAATGTAGATATTTATATATTTGTTTAATTGAATTATTTTTAAATGTATCAGTAATTGCTGTGAGACACTTTGGTAGGACTATTTTTTATTACTGTTTAATCTGGAGATCTTTGGTTTGTTAGCTGCAGCCTATTCCACTGTTTGCAGGCGGTGCGTTGCTAAGCGAGTGTCAGACAGTGCGGTGCTGAGTGAGCATCAGGCAGTGCGGTGCTGAGCGAGCATCAGGCAGTGCGGTGCTGAGCGAGCGTCAGGCAGTGCGGTGCTGAGCGAGCGTCAGACAGTGCGGTGCTGAGCGAGCGTCAGGCAGTGCGGTGCTGAGCGAGCGTCAGACAGTGCGGTGCTGAGCGAGCGTCAGGCAGTGCGGTGCTGAGCGAGCGTCAGGCAGTGCGGTGCTGAGCGAGCGTCAGGCCCTGCGGTGCTCAGCAAGGTTCAGGCGGTGCGGTGATGAGCGAGCGTTGGACCCTGCGGTGATGAGCGAGCGTCAGGCCCTGCGGTGATGAGCGAGCGTTAGACCCTGCGGTGCTCAGCAAGGGTCAGGCCCTGAGGTGCTCAGTGAGCATCAGGCGGTGCGGTGCTGAGCGGGCGTCAGGCAGTGCGGTGCTGAGCAAGCGTCAGGCCCTGTGGTGCTCAGCAAGGGTCAGGCCCTGCGGTTATGAGCGAGCGTCAGGCCCTGCGGTGATGAGCGAGCGTCAGGCCCTGCGGTGCTCAGTGAGCGTCAGGTGGTGCGGTGCTCAGAAAGTGTTGGGCACTGTTACTTTGGCTGCTGCTGGTTTGTACTTTTTTAAGAGGTTCTTGAAGGTATTCCAGGGTTGTTCTATTCACATCAATGGTACAATGCTGTAATTCCGCTATATAGTCGGCCGATAGATGGATCTCCAGATGTGATAATGGCCTGTCCTAAGGATAAGACCTGAAACTGTAAAGGTTGGAACATGCACTTGATGTTGTGCAGTGGACTACTCTGAAATGAAATTTAATTTTATTCCTAAATCTCTGTCTATCTAAATTAGCAATTTAATATTTTTCTAATATACAGTACTGTAATTAGAAATTCCCTATCCTTCCCTGACTTCTCTAACTGCTTTATTTTTTATATTTCCTCTATAATGTCGCTTCGTTTGAAAATCCCAGTGCATGCTAGGAGGCTCAAGCGAGTCATGATCAGGGGCAGAGGCTGTGGTCACTGTCGCAGCCTTTGCTCCCTCCCTGAAATTAATGGTCATCAGTGACGTCCATTTCAGGAGCTGGGCTCGTCCCTACTCTATTGATTATATGCCAGCTGTCAATTACCACGGATAGTCAGTGAAATCTTGTAACTGTGCAGAATTCTTCTCAGTGCACAATGGCAGTGCACTCCCTCGCCACCTCTGATTACAAGTGACAAGCTGGCAGCAGACCACACGATCAGTGCACATGCTAAGTAAAGAACGAGCAAGCAGAGACCAGAGCCATTCCCACAAGTGACGTCACTTCTGAACAGAGCTGGCGAAGGAGTGCACTGTCATTGTGCACTGAGAATAGTGCACAGTGGTAAGATTCTACTGAGCATCTGTTGGAATTGACAGCTGGTGCATACAAAATAAAACACGGATTAGCCTGGCCCCTGAAATGGAGGTCACTGATAATGTTTTGTTTCAGCAAGAGGGCAGAGGCTGCAGATTGACCAGAGTCTCTGCCCCTTAATGGCATTTGAGTATCCCAGGGTGCAATGGGGATTTTCAAACAAAGTGTCATCAGAGAGGAAGTAGTAAAACAATAAAGCAGAGGAGTGAGAGAATTTTTCATTAACGTATTTTAGAAAAAAGATTGGATTATAACAGATTTAGAAGTAAAGTAAAATTTAGTTTTGGACCACCTCTTTAATGAATCAGAGCCAATAAGTATAAGCCACTTATCAGGGGCCACTGCTTTGTGCTTGCCCCCCAGGAAAAAATTGGCCAGCCAGCCCCGGATTCCCAGCCAGGCTGAGTGTCAGACTGTCAGCGTCTGCAGCTCAGCGCCGGCGCGTCGTATACACTGCAGTGTCCTAGAGGCTCCTCCTGCTCTGTTGCGCCTCTGGAGGCAGACGGGCGGGTGGTAACCATTGGTGATTGTACTACTCACGGGCGGCTCAGCATGGTGTATGCACCCGGCAGAGACTCAAACGGGCGCATCAGGCACAGTCAAAACAGCAGCACGGTAATAGTCTACTTACTGGACTGCTAAATGTATATCCTGGCTAAAATATAAAGATTAATTCCTAATGTGTATACACTGTGTGCAGAATTATTAGGCAAATGAGTATTTTGATCACATGATACTTTTTATACATGTTGTCCTACTCCAAGCTGTATAGGCTGAGAGCCAACTACCAATTAAGTAAATCAGGTGATGTGCCTCTCTGTAAGGAGGAGGGGTGCGGTGTAATGACACAACACCTTATATAAGGGGTGCTTAATTATTAGGCAACTTCCTTTCCTTTGGCAAAATGGGTCAGAAGAGAGATTTGACGTGCTCTGAAAAGTCCATATTGGGAGCTGTCTTGCAGAGGGATGCAGCAGTCTTGAAATTGCCAAACTTTTGAAGCGTGATCACTGAACAATCAAGCGTTTCATGGCAAATAGCCAACAGGGTCGCAAGAAGCGTGTTGGGCAAAAAAGGCGCAGAATAACTGCCCATGAATTGAGGAAAATCAAGCGTGAAGCTGCCAAGATGCCATTTGCCTCCAGTTTGGCCATATTTCAGAGCTGCAACATTACTGGAGTATCAGAAAGCACAAGGTGTTCCATACTCAGGGATATGGCCTAGGTAAGGAAGGCCGAAAACTACCACCTTTGAACAAGAAACATAAGATAAAACGTCAAGACTGGGCCAAGAAATATCTTAAGACTGATTTTTCAAAGGTTTTATGGACTGATGAAATCAGTGTGACTCTTGGTGGGCCAGATGGATGGGCCAGAGGCTGGATCAGTAAAGGGCAGAGAGCTCCACTCCAACTCAGACGCCAGCAAGGTGGAGGTGGGGTACTGGTATGGGCTGGGATCATCAAAGATGAACTTGTGGGACCTTTTCGGGTTGAGCATGGAGTGAAGCTCAACTCCCAGACCTACTGCCAGTTTCTGGAAGACAACTTCTTCAAGCAGTGGTACAGGAAGAAGTCGCTATCATTCAAGAAAAACATGATTTTCATGCAGGACAATGCTCCATCACGTGCATCCAACTACTCCACAGCGTGGCTGGCCAGTAAAGGTCTAAAAGATGAAAAAATAATGACATGGCCCCCTTGTTCACCTGATTTGAACCCCATAGAGAACCTGTGATTCCTCATAAAATGTGAGATCTACAGGGAGGGAAAACAGTCCACCTCTTGGAACAGAGTCTGGAAGCTGTGGTGGCTGCTGCATGCAATGTTGATCGTAAACAGATCAAGCAACTGACAGAATCTATGGATGGTCGGCTGCTGAGTGTCATCAGAGAGAAAGGTGGCTATATTGGTCACAAATTTTTTGGGGGTTTGTTTTTGCCTGTCAGAAATGTTTATTTCTAAATGTTGTGCAGTTATATTGGTTTACCTGGTGAAAATAAACAAGTGAGATGGGAATATATTTATTTTTTATTAAGTTGCCTAATAATTCTACACAGTAATAGTTACCTGCACAAACAGATATCCTCCTAAGATAGCCAAATCTAAAAAACCCCACTCCAACTTCCAAAAATATTAAGCTTTGAAATTTATGAGTCTTTTGGGTTGATTGAGAACATAGTTGTTGATCAATAATCAAAAAATCTTTAAAATACAACTTGCCTAATAATTCTGCACACGGTGTATACGCCCCTAGTAACTTGTATGTCCCCCCCAGACGTGCGCTGTTTATTATGTTAATATTTTATTGTATTATTTTTATCGCGTGGGGGGCCCCATTCAGACTTTTGCTATGGGGCCCCATGATTTCTATGTACGCCCCTGAGCGTGGTGTTAAATTAATAACCGACTTTAACGACCTTCTGACAAAAGATGAAAAACAAAAGCAATATGTCCTGCAAGTGGTAAGCAAATGCCGAGCATTATATTCTGACGTTTCAAAAACTACTTTAACAAAAGCTCTAGAATAGATTAGATAACTATGTAAAATTATCAACTCATGTAGGTACTACGTCTGTATCTGTTTTGTATGTATTATATACCTCATTTTTATATTTTAAAATGAAAAATGTCATTAGACTTATCAGTATTACTTGTTTTTTTGTTATATTTCTACTTTAAACTCAAAAATATACCAAAAAAAACAACCAAAATTTATCACTTAACAAAATATACGAAGTATGCTCCTAGTGGTACCAGGTCACGTTCTTGGGGCTAAAAGCTGTTGTAACTCAGTTTGACTTAAAATAACAACAATTATGTATAAAATATAAATTTTGAAGAACAACATTAGCTTTCTTTTGAGATATTAAGCGTGTTTTTATTATTTACCGTTCTGGAGTTATGGCTCCATATGTCAGCTTTTTGGCCAAAAATTTTGATTTTTTCAAACTTTGAGCGACGAGCGGCACGGGTTATCGTCGTTTGATCGAGCTCAAAGTTTGGCTATCTCAATATCTGGAAAGGGGAATCGTTTTGTGGGGTCCAGACGGACAAAATTCCGACATCTATTTTTTGCAGTCACCCTAGTATACATATTCATGAGCATCAAGACATGGTGGAGAAAAAGGAGGAGTAGGATATGAGAAAAATACCAAAAACAAATAGACCTTGGTTGGATTGGAAGGAATGCATGTTAATACAACTTACAAAACTGAACATTTTAGGTTACTTCAGGATTGCTTGGTGTCATCTGGTGGGGTGACAAAGGCTAGAGAAATCCAGGCCTTGTTCAATTCAATAAGAGTAAACTTGTCTGCACTTTACTGTGACAGCCAGCTGCGCCTATCTGTTATGATGACCCCAGTGGCACTAAAAACCTGCTCAAACAAGACGCTAGCGGCAGGGCAGGCCAGCACCTCCAAGGCATACAAGAAGAGTTCATGCCTCGTATCCAGCTTAGACATCCAATAGAACTGGTATGGTCGCTTAGGTGCTCCTTCAGCATCTACATCAATTTCTTCCTCCTTGTCACAGCACCAGACACAGCCATCCCTTGGTGCTGGAACAGTTGGAGAAATAGTTCCAAGATCTTGTACATTGTACCCTTGCCGGTGTTGCCCCTGCCTGTGTTGCTCATGCTCTGCATGTTCCTCCTTTAATCCTTGGCTGGCAAAAGAAGCGGGAGCTCTGCTGCCAGCGTTGTCTGAGGAGAATTTTTTGAGCAACTGATCAACATTGGCCTTCTGGTATTGTTGCATTTTATTAGCCCTTTCTGACACTGGAAGGAGAGATGGAAATTTTTCCTTGAACTGTGGGTCTAGAAAGATGCACAACCAGTATTTGGTGTTGGCCAAAATGCGAATCATGCAAGTGTGACGCCCTGGCAAAACCAGGTAGTCACAGTTAGGCCCCCGAACTACACCTTTCCCTCATTAGGAAACACACAGCCAACCATTAAACCCTAGTCACCCCCCTTAGGGACAGTTAGACACACCAGTGGGCGTGGCCAAGAAGTTGGTGCATGCCCACCCAGGGGTTTAGACAGCCCAGGGCCAGAAAAGTAGCAGTTCAGATCAGTTAAGAGTTCAGTCGTGGAGGTCAGGCCTGTTTGTCAGGCCTGAAGCAAACTGACAGGTACCAGGGTAGGAGCCCTGGTGCCACTGGCTAGGAGGCAGACGGTGGTCTCCATCAACAGGAGACGGGAAGGCGGCTCGGTGGAACCGAGGTGGACCGAGCCAGGGTTGTAGCCCGCTGGTACCGACACGGGGAACCGACCCGGAAACCGTAGCACAAAAGGGGGTACTCGGACCCTGAAGCCAGGAACCAGAACCTACTGGAACTGGTTAATGAACCGATTGAGGCCAGGACTAGAGGTCCTGTCTCACCCAAAGTCCCTCATAGAAGACAACAGCCCACCGATTAGGGATAAGAGGTCACCACCAAGGCCCATACATCGCACGGGCCAGCGTCTGCGGGCATGGCCCCTTAGGCCACATCCAGCCGGGAGCTGACTCCTATGTTTCATACAAGGAAATCTTTTCTACTAAAGCAGTGCAGGAAAAGGATAGAGACCACCAGCCGGGTGGGGGATCCTGAACGCAACCGGCTGTGTCGCCGGCCACCACCACCTTGGTTTACCAGAGACTTGTGTGTTTTCCTAACTGTGAGTACACCAGCACCCCCTGCGGTTGCCATCCCCTGCACGCACCAACCGGGTTCCGGGGCCACCATCCCTGGCCACGGAGGGGTTAACAACTCACTGCACAACATGTCCCCCGGGTGCCCCGTCACAGCAGCGGTGGTGTCCTACCTCACCACACACCGTGGGTGGTGTCACAAACTCAACACGGCCCAGTCCGTACATCTAAGTCCCCCATTTTATTCGGCGTGTCCGCGAGACCCTCGAGCCACCACCCCTGAAGGTCCAGATCCAAGCAGCGACCGGCTGCTGGCACGGGGGCGGCACACAAGGGTCTTGGGAAAGGCAATAGGTCATGAAGTTCGACATGTGAGCCAGACTACCAAGAGACAACCTTTCAGTGTCCGCACCAGTATGAAGGCTATTCATCATCTCCTCCTCCTCCTGCTTTTCTTGTTCCGACCATTCATGCTGAACGTACAAGGAACTTGTGTTGGAAGTCTCCTCTGTAGTGTAGACAAGCAACTCTTTTTCCTCCTCAGCATCCTCCTCCTCCTGATTATCATCCAATCTGGGCTGAGAAGATGTGATGAGACTGGGCAGTTTTTGCTCCATTGCCCCCTGGTCAACATGCAAAGCTTCTTCTTTCAGAGTGATCAGCGAGCATTTCAGTAGACACAGCAGCGAGATGCTTTGAATGTCATCACTGGTCACCAGCTTTTTGGAGTCCTCAAAGTTTTGGAGAGTCTCACAGATGTCAGATATTCATGCCCACTCCACAGTTGCAATATGCGGATGCTGATTGGAAGTCCAAATTGCATGTTGGAGCTGGTAATCAACTACTGCCTTTGCTGCTCACTAAGCATTGCCAACATGTGTAATATCGAGTTCCAGCACATTGGCAGCTCGCAAAGCATTCAGTGAGGTGGCAATTGAAAGCACTGGTGGATCCTGCCAGACTGGTGGCAGTGGTAGGTGACTTTCTGAAATGGGTGCAGCCGCAGCGTACCTTGACAAATAGCTCCAGTAAGACTGGGTAAAATTTCAGAAACTGCTGTACAACTAAGTTAAGCACTTGGACCAGGCATGGAGTGTGGTCCAGCTTGCCAAGCTTCAGAGCAATGACATGGATACACCCATTGTCGCACACAACCAGGGCTGGTTCTAGGTTCATCAACGAGAGCCACCGAATGGTCTGGTCTTTTAGACCTTTCAATAGCTTTACTGTGGTGTGTGGTTTATCATCAAAAGAGATGAAGTTCAGCAGAGCCTGTTGCTGCTTTGCTGAGGCAGTGCTGCAGCGCTATCAGCTTGGGACTGATGGGGAGGATTATTCAGTCGAGGATGAGGAGCAGGAGGAAAAGGTGGAGGAGGGTGTACAGGAACTGGCATACATAGAGAGGGAAACCCTAATGGAAGTTGAGAATGCTATTTTATGCGTCAAAAGCAGGTGTAGCGTCTGACTTTATTTCAACTGTAATAACCTGCAGGTAACGGGATACACAAGGACTGCACGGAACCACGGGGGTTAATCAATGCAAATTTAATAACATATGTGAAGCCCCACAGGTGCTGTATCGGTGCATACCTTCAGGGACTCCACGTAGCTGGTGCTGGTCACAGGTAGGGAATCTTCGGTTTTGATCGTGACGCCACTCTCAGTATTGCGGTCAGTGGGGACCGCCACTGCAGGTTAGGGGACGCCTGGGGCTGATGGTGGGTGCAGTTAGTTGGAATAGCCTCCTGAGAGTGAGGCAAGCCCCAGGGCCCGGTGTAGGTGCGTAGTACCACAAGGCGCAGAATAACTCCACACAGGCAGAATTGTCTTTCAAGGGCTTTACTCACATTTGATGGCAGGGTGAGTAGCCCGGGCGTAGCTGAGATGAACCAGGTGGGAACCAGGTATCCTTCAGGCTGACTTTATGAGGGTGACTACTGACTCGCCTTCCTTAGCCCTTGGTGGTTTGGGGTGACCCCGACTTTGAGTCCCTATGGGGGTCACCCAGGGAAGATGCTGCAGCCTCTCTCCCCCTTTTGTTTGCCGTTTGCTTGTTCCCCGGACCAGGCCACTCCAGCTGCTTGCCTCCTGTGACCTATGGGCCCTCACTGCGGTTACGTGGCTGCGGCTTTTGTGGTGTTGTGGTGTGGGCTTTGAGAGCCCCACACCGGCAGGTTTAGCAGAAGAAAGCTGGATCTATCTTCGCTTCGGGATCTGCCGCCCGGTTGGGCCTGGTGCTCTCTAGCAGTCTCCTTACTTCCCACTCCGTGCTTTCTCTCTAGCTGAAGCTGGCTTTCAGGTAGCACTCCTAGTTGACCGTTCTCCCCCGTCAGTAGCCACTGCGCGGGCGCTGTTAGACAGCATCAACCCCACAGGTCTGCTCCTCACCGAGCCCTCTGGAGTTCTCCTCTAACTGACTCACTGCTCCTCCTCTCCTGTTCTTGCCTACGCCACCTAGCAACCAGACTCTCCACCACACCCCTTGAGAGGAGATGGAGGCTTTTGACCCCCTGCCACTATTCCAGTGGAGGTATAGGCTTTGCCCCCTCCTGGGATCCCCAGGGGTCCTCTCATGGGTACATGTGTGAGACCTGATCACTATGCGCCTGTGTACCACACCCCGGTCAGCCTTCTGGATTACCTGTATTGTACTGTCCCCAGCATGGGTGCAGTACTCAGTGGTGCCTGACCAGGTCAGGGGCGCCACATTCCCCCTTAGTTATCACCAGCACGTCCTCGGGCTGCAAGACAACATTTTAAAATGCATAAAACATTAAAACATGTTAAAACTTTTAAAAGCACCAGGTACCATACATCACCACCCTCCACCCACAAGTCCGTTAACCCACCCAAAACCCTTTCACGTTGGCCGCGGCTTCAGCCACTTCTGGCAGGATGTAGAGGCGGCTTACATGGGCTGGTGGTTTCAGGGTATACCTGGCCTGGTGGATCCGCGCCTTCAGCCTCTTCTGGCAGGATGCAGAGGCGGCCTCCACAGTTGGTGCTGACCAGGTACCCTCTTTGTGGTGGTGAGCCAAGGCCCCATAAACAGGCGTGCTCTCTGGTTGCAGGTGAGCCAAGGCCCTATATACGGACGGGCTCCTCCTGGTTGCAGACGAGCCAAGCCCCTAAACAGGCTGACTCTGGTGGCGGTGGTGCCCTCTGGTGTAACTATTTACACTGCGAGAGTTTGTGGCTATAGCCAGTTCATAGCCTTAAGGTTTTCTCACAATAGTTTTTGTGGGCACATTACTTGAACTTGAGAACGTTGCAAAACAAACTTTTTCAAAACTTCAACTGGTAACTTCTTTCTTTACTTTACTCCTCTTTACCAGGGCTTGAGCCTGTATGGCGGTGGCACCTGCTGCTTTCCTGCTCTTTGTCGTCGTCTGTGGTCGTCTCATCCGTAGGTTCTTTTTCTCTGCTTTGTCTTCCTTCTCTTTCTTTAGGACTTTGTGTTACGTCCAGAGCATACAATCCTCTTTCGCCTTGATGCATAGTAAACTGGACTGAATCTCCCATCTTTAGATTTCTGCCAGGGTGTCCTCTAGGCAGATGAGCTCTCACATCTCTTCTGTTGACAAATATCCCATCCTTAATACCAGGTGCTACGATGAATCCATATCCACTTCTCAGATTGAAATCCTCCACTACTCCTCTGAAAAGGGGTCCTCTGGCCTGGGCTTTGGACCTTCTCAGGGCTCGTTTTTCTTGCAGGTCTCTGGCGGTGACTTCCCGCTGCTCTGGGGATGACGGTGCAGGGGATAGTTGCGTTCTGTTGCGGTGTGTCTTACGGGCTGGATTCTGTAGGGTGCAGCTCACAAACTCCCAGGTAAGGCTTTTGGGCAGTTCTTCCTCAGCCGAGGGTATCGGGTCGTCCTCATCCCAGCGAGAATAAGGCAGCATCTCGGGCTCTGGGTATGGCTCTGGAGTCAGCCTCTCAACCTCCTGGCCTCCTCCCCCCCTTAGTTCTTCCTGGCACTCCTTGGGTAGCAGTGCTGGGGATGGACTTCGTTTTGCCGGCCCAGGTGGGGAACTCTTTGTCGTGGTTGCTGCAGGAGTTGTCGGGATACTCTTTGGGGTGTGCGGAGGGAGCATGTACCGCTCCACCATCTCCCGTGGGAACTTAGCTTCCAGGTCGGCTTTTAGCTGCCAGTATGCGGAGTCCTCACCTACCAGGGATTGCCTAGCAGGGACTTCCTGAACCTGGGGAGCCTTGTCTGCTCTGGCCTTGCAGGCCGGGGTAAATGGTACGTCAGCCTTGTCTTGGCGGGCCGCGCCTGGCATGGCGGCGGCCTGGTCTTGGCGGGCCGCGCCTGGCATGGCGGCGGCCTGGTCTTGGCGGGCCGCGCCTGGCATGGCGGCGGCCTGGTCTTGGCGGGCCGCGCCTGGCATGGCGGCGGCCTGGGTCAGTGTCGTTGTTGCAGGGGGCTCTGTGCGGGCCGGGCAGGGCATCGCTGCGGCGGCCGGGGCTTGACGGGCCGAGCAGGGCATCGCTGCGGCGGCCTGGGCTTGGCGGGCCGCACCTGGCGTGGCTGCGGCCTGGCTCAGCGTCGCCGCGCCGGGCGCCTCTTCAGGGACCGCGGGCGTGGCAGCAGGGGTCGGGGCACTGGCGCTAGCCGGGGCATCACTCGTCTCACCCTCCGTTGGCAGCATCGGGGTCTGAGTTGTCACCGCCCGATCTGGCACTCGGTGCGCGGCTCTCTCCTCGTAGGCCCGAACCGCCGCGGTCATCCATAGAAACTCCTCGCGTCCCTCTCTGATCAGCCTTCCGACCCTGGCTTCCAGTTAATCGCAGAACTCGGCGAGCTCCCGACACCACCAGGCAGCGGAGCCTGGCTCTGGGTCTCTGCACTCAGACGCCATCTTCATTAGCAAGCTGCTGGCTTCTCTTCTGCTCCGCCGTCTCCGGACGCTTCCGCTCTCTTCGCTGGCAAGCTCAGAACTCTGCAAGGGATCTCTGGGTAGCCACACCTCTTCGTGGGCGGTAACTTCTTCCAGCGCGGGCTGCTGTTGTTTTTCAGCGCGCTTTTCATGGTGGCAATATGGCGGCGCTTCCAATTTTTCAAGCGGACCGCCTAGGCACATGGTCACCTGTCTCAACAGGTCTAGTCCTTATCCTGTTCGTGACGCCAGATGTGAAGCCCCACAGGTGTAGTGTCGGTGCATTACCTTCAGGGACTCCACTCGGCTGGTGCTGGTCACAGGTAGGGAATCTTCGGTTTTGATCGTGACGCCACTCTCAGTATTGCGGTCAGTGGGGACCGCCACTGCAGGTTAGGGGACGCCTGGGGCTGATGGTGGGTGCAGTTAGTTGGAATAGCCTCCTGAGAGTGAGGCAAGCCCCAGGGCCCGGTGTAGGTGCGTAGTACCACAAGGCGCAGAATAACTCCACACAGGCAGAATTGTCTTTCAAGGGCTTTACTCACATTTGATGGCAGGGTGAGTAGCCCGGGCGTAGCTGAGATGAACCAGGTGGGAACCAGGTATCCTTCAGGCTGACTTTATGAGGGTGACTACTGACTCGCCTTCCTTAGCCCTTGGTGGTTTGGGGTGACCCCGACTTTGAGTCCCTATGGGGGTCACCCAGGGAAGATGCTGCAGCCTCTCTCCCCCTTTTGTTTGCCGTTTGCTTGTTCCCCGGACCAGGCCACTCCAGCTGCTTGCCTCCTGTGACCTATGGGCCCTCACTGCGGTTACGTGGCTGCGGCTTTTGTGGTGTTGTGGTGTGGGCTTTGAGAGCCCCACACCGGCAGGTTTAGCAGAAGAAAGCTGGATCTATCTTCGCTTCGGGATCTGCCGCCCGGTTGGGCCTGGTGCTCTCTAGCAGTCTCCTTACTTCCCACTCCGTGCTTTCTCTCTAGCTGAAGCTGGCTTTCAGGTAGCACTCCTAGTTGACCGTTCTCCCCCATCAGTAGCCACTGCGCGGGCGCTGTTAGACAGCATCAACCCCACAGGTCTGCTCCTCACCGAGCCCTCTGGAGTTCTCCTCTAACTGACTCACTGCTCCTCCTCTCCTGTTCTTGCCTACGCCACCTAGCAACCAGACTCTCCACCACACCCCTTGAGAGGAGATGGAGGCTTTTGACCCCCTGCCACTATTCCAGTGGAGGTATAGGCTTTGCCCCCTCCTGGGATCCCCAGGGGTCCTCTCATGGGTACATGTGTGAGCCCTGATCACTATGCGCCTGTGTACCACACCCCGGTCAGCCTTCTGGATTACATGTATTGTACTGTCCCCAGCATGGGTGCAGTACTCAGTGGTGCCTGACCAGGTCAGGGGCGCCACACATATTGCACAACACAGGTGGAGGAATAGTGCGGGAAAGGAGGGAGAGAAAAGCAGGAATGTGCACAGCAGTAGATATAATGTAATATACATACAACCACTTTGAATAGCTTGTCAAGGGTGGGAAGCCTCAGATTGTACTCCTAAAAGCAAAACACAAAAATCCTTATTAAGCAAAAAAAACGCAGGGTCCTTGTTACCTTACTTGCAGAACACAGTGCAGAGTCATTTCCTATCTGTCCCTAACTAAAAGTAGTGTGCACAATTAACTGCAGGTTTCAGCGTGGGGTACCTCGTCACCGTTGGGGCTCGTATTCCGCCGGCAGACACCTCTAAAGTTCAGTCTTTGTCCCGTCTCTGTAATTTGCCCGTGCTGTCTGGCTCCTCGCTCCACATCCAGCCTTTCTTGGATCTGTGTCTTGGGGAGATGTCACGAACACTCAGGTACTTGGACCTTGTTCAGCAGGGCAGAATGCGGCCTTGCCTTCTTCAGCACGTCCGAACACACACACCTCAGCATAAACAGCTACCAAAACCAAACTAGCTCCTTCTCACATCCTGTTCAGGACTGTACCAAGTAAATCAAGCAGCAGGGGTTTGTGCCCGCTGTTCTTTGTTTTGACAGCAGGTGGCAGCATAACAAGGAAAAGTTCACAGTCTTCTAATCTATATATGTAAATGTTAACAGGTCTTACATTTCCCCCCCTCTTTAACCTCGGCCGTCCCGGACGATACTCTCCTGAGGCGCTCTGCACAGGGGCACACGGTGGCAACTCCTGCCCTGCTTCACAACCTGTTGCTTGGGAGCCAATGTCTTAAAACAGGATCCAGTGACAGAACACACAAATTCATCTGCCAAGTACCGATCAGGGGGAATACCAGCATTAGCCCGCTCAGTCCGGCGTGGTACTACGGCTAAGTCACCAGACGTCAGCGCCGTATCAGGGAGTACAGTATTCTCGTCCCCATCTCTGGCGATTGGTGACTCCTGCTCTGCAGGGGTGGCACCTGTGTCTTGAACGGATGGGGGCGTGGATCTCTCCCAGTCTGCTGGGTTGGTCGGGGCCCGCTACCATTCTTCATCGTCAGAGCCCTCTTCGAGGGTAACAGGAACGGGCACGGGCACCGTCTCCGAGGTACTTTGTCTGGTCCTGTCTTCTGAATAGCAGGGCCTCAGCATATTGCGATGCAGGATGAGGGTGCTGCCTCTTTGCTCGCCTCTCACTTCATATACTGATCCGTGGGGCGAGATTCTTCTGATCACAATGTAAGGCTCTGTTTTCCAGCGCTCGCTCAACTTGTATCTCGGGTGCTTCTCTGCAACTAGTACTCGGTCCCCTGGCAAGAACGGGGTTTCACACACAGGTTTCCACTGTGGATGTGTCTTTTTTTGCAGCCGCTTGGTGACAATTCGATGGATAGTCTCCAGCCGTCAACAGTGACAGTCAACCCAGGAACCCACACTCTGACCTTCACTGATCTCGGGGGGAGCTAGGTTCAGCTCTTCAATGCCTCTTCCGGCTCTTCCAAACAGTAGCACGTACGGGGTGTACCCAGTGGTGGAGTGGACACGATTATTGTACGCCCACACGAGTTCCTTCGAGATAGCCGGGCCAGTAATTCTTACGATCATCCTCTAACGTGCGTAGCATTTGTAGGAGGGTCCGGTTAAATCTCTCGCAGGCTCCGTTGCCCTGTGGATGATAAGGCGTAGTCCTTGACTTCTGCATTCCGTAAATCCTTTGCAGCTCTCTCATGACACCGCCCTGAAAGCAAGCCCCTTGGTCGGAATGTATTCTTTTGGGGCAGCCGTACACCCGGATAAAGTCATCACTGATGGCTCGAGCAGCTGATTCAGCCATCTGATCTCTGGTGGGCGTCACCACCGCAAATTTGGAGAAGTGATCTGTCATCACAAGGCAGAACTGATAGCCCCGGTGGGAGTGACCAATCTTCAGATAATCGATCATGAGTACTTCCAATGGCTCTTTGGTTGCAATAGTCTGTACTGGTGCTCGCTGTGGGGGAGCTTTACTTAACTCACAGGAATGGCACAGTTTACAGGCCTTCTCTACTGCCCGAAGCATCTGAGGACAGTACACTATTCTTTGCAACCACTGGTAAGTCTTGTCCGGTCTGAAATGGGCTCCCTTCTCATGCGCCTCTCGGGCCAATGGTACTGCCATCTTCTGGGGTATCACTACTTGCCACCGTACTTCCAACTCTGTAGCTAGGTGCACCTTCCGATACAGCATCCCTTCCTGCACCGACAGCTTATCCCACTGGCTGAGAATCTGGAGGGCCACGTGCGACAGCGTGGCCCGTATTTCCTTTCTAGGCTTGTGCTGCTGGATCACCCACTCTTTCACTTGAAGCAGTTCTGGGTCAGATGACTGGATTTTCACCCATTCCTCTCTGGTTTGGCCAAGCAGGCGTGATGTTGTGCCCGATGTAATTTCCAGCATACGAGCCTCTACCACTTGAGCGGTGAATTTACTGAAGTCCGGAATTTCGTCTTCCTCCAACTGTTCATCTCTCTCCCCCACTGGGGCTTCGGTGGTAACACGAGAAAGGGCATCCGCATTCTGATTTTCATGCTTGGAGCGGTACTGCAAATGATAATTGTATCTGGAGAGTCGTGCCAGCCACCTCTGTTCCATTGCTCCCAGTTTGGCGGTGGAGATGTGAGCCAGGGGATTATTATCCGTATAGACTTTGTGAGGTATCAACCGGCTGTATTACAAAGGGCCGGTATGTTTTGCAGAAGCGTGGGTGCTCTGCAATGTGAAGCTGGCTGGGACCTGTGGTTCCACAGGATTGCATTACATGCAGAGCCATGGAAGGGTGTGTAATGCTGATTACACACTCCTTACCACCTGTGGGTGTGGCTCCAGGGGTTAAAGCAATCCTGTCTCTGAACCTGGGAGGAGTGTGTCTAGGGCAGTCTAGTTAGAGACTAGCTCTAGACTTCCAGCGTGTATGCTGGGAGAGAGTGAGAGCAGAGCCGAGAGTTCTGCATGAAGTGTGTCTAGGGCAGTCTAGAGAGAGGCTGGCTCTAGACTTCCAGTGTGTGTGCTGGAAACAAGTTAGAGCAGAGCCGGGAGCTTTGGGTGTTTCAGCCTGCATGGAGGCTGAACACAAGGCTCTGATATTGAGTCTGAGGTGAGTGCAGCCAGGCCAGGGCTGTAGGGCCGAATCTCTCCAGGAGGAGAGACAGACAGGGGTCTGCAGAGGGCCCTGGGTGCTGGAAGGAACCTTGGCTAGAGTTGTACGCTGGCAGGAGCCAGAGAGTGGGGAAGTTGCTAAACTTCCATTATGGACTTATTGTTTATGTGTGAGTGTGTTTAATAAACTGCCATAATTTCTATGAAGAGACTGTGTACGTGTGTTGCTGAAGCTACCTCACACCGCTGCATGCGAGTGAAACCCCCACGTTGCAGGGCGCAACGTTACATATGGTGTCTCGAATGCGGGCATGCGGTCTGGTTGCTAGGGGCAACGCAGCCTGGTTGCTAGGGGCAACGGCCTAGGACATATTCCTGTGGATACGGACTGCTTGCGGTGGATCGGTGGGTCCACGAAAAATTTTTGAAGCGGTTTGCGGTGGATCGGCGGGTCCACGAAAATTGTCTGCGCACTCAAGCAGCTGGCGGTGGATCGGCGGGTCCACGAACAGGGACAGCGCTCTCAAGCACCTGGCGGTGAATCAGCAGGTCGTTGGGGACCCGTGCTGCAGTGGCGAGAGTCCAGCGACTGGAGGTTCCAGGCCAGCCGGAATTGCAAGGCCCTGCTTGGTGAGCAGTGATACACCACAGGCTGGAGATCCTGGTTGTACGGGCGGTACAACCCGGAAAGGTTAGTGGTTCTCTAACCCCCCCCTGTCTTTGACCACCGGGTATTACCCATTGGAGCGCCCCTCCTGTGCCTCTTTTTCGTTACAGCATGGAGGAGCTCCTGAACCAGCTGCTGCAGAGCCAGCAGCACCAACAGCATGTGCCTGGAGGTCCAGTGACAGCAGTGGGGGCTAAAAGCCAAAAAGAGGGAATGGTCCCTGCGGACGTTGTGGAGGAGCTGTACCAGTTCCTGGTCCAGGGACAGCAGAAGCTGTCAGTGTGTAGCGATGTCGCAGCCATGGACCAGTTTGAGCGTACCCTTCGGGGGCCAGTATGGACACTGGGTGCCCAGGGAGACAAGGGCAAACGGTGTGAACTGGGGGCTAAGGACATTGCTTGGAAACCGCAAAAGGGGGCGGAGTCCCAGAAGGGAATAGTTGCCCATAAGGGGGTGGAGTCCCATAAAGGGGTGGTTGCCCATAAAGGGGTGGTTGCCCATAAAGGGGTGGTTGCCCATAAGGGGGTGGTTGCCCATAAAGGGGTGGTTGCCCATAAGGGGGTGGTTGCCCATAAGGGGGTGGAGTCCCATAAAGGGGTGGTTGCCCATAAGGGGATGGAGTCCCAGAAAGCGGTGGTCCCCCAAAAGGGTGCGGAGCATCCCAAATCCAAGGGTGAAGTGGCGCAGATGGACTGTTGCCAGGGACAACAGTGTTCATGCCACAAGTGTCCTGTTTGCAATATAGACCACCCATCCGACGAGAAGCCACGTCTGTGTTCCGTGGAAGTGGATGGGGAATCTGTAACAGGAGTCGTAGACTCAAGGAGCTTGGTGAGCCTGGTGAGGGCCACCTCTGATGTCCACTTGATTCCTGGAAGGAAGATCCACGTCGGCTGCACCCACAGTAATGAGACAGAATACCCGGTATCCAGCGTGGTCATTAAGACAGCCTGGGACAGTGGTTCTCATGATGTTGGAGTAGTCTCAGATTTACTGCACCCAATTATTATAGGTTGGGACTCTAAATTATTTGTGCACTTGTGGAAGCAGGGGGACGTATACGGTTGCTTGTGTAAGAGCCGGAACAGCCCAAAGGAAACCCCACCACATTGGGAGGTGAAAAGGGGTCCTTGTTGTGCAGTTATGTGTGGTAAGGAGGAGATAGCACCTCCTAAAATTGACTGTCCTAAGTTAGGGGTGACCAAAGAAAATGATGGACGGACCCAACTTAGTGACATAAGGACTAAGGGAATAACCGATAGTGTGACCGTTAAAAACGGGGTAGCTCCAGAAAGGGAGGCAGATATCTGGTTAAGTGGGGACATGATAGTCCAGGATGCCAGGGGGAGTGATGATGACTCCAGTAAAGACACTGACTCTAGTAAGGTGACAAACGAGTACAGTGTGGTACAGATGGGCGAGAAGGGCAAAAATTCCTCCCGACGCCGAAGACGTAATAAGCGCCGAGAGGGGGCACAGGGTATGCCGTCTGAGGGTGCAGAGAAAGTGACATGCCTGGTAATTGAAGACATGGTGCTAATAACACCTGCTACGGTGGAGTCAGACTGTGATATCCTACAAAAGACTGAGGAATCAGAGATTGAACTGACACATTGTGACGACAGAAATCAGCGCGCTGCAAGTGCAGAGAAGGAGCCAACCAAGGACGTAATGGTGGTGGTCCCTATGATTTCAAAGTGTGAAGTTGATAGTCTGTCAGGCGAGAGTGGTATAGGAAATGGAATCCTAGAGAGTGTGGGGGAAGGAATAATCCCCAACAGTCGTGGTGAGCAGACTGGTGAACTACCAAGTGCTGGGGTGGATGACAGCGAATTTAGCCCCAAATCTCTAAAAGGAACAGAGTGCCATGTTGAAGGGTGTGACACCCAGGCTGAGGGTGACACTGCAGAGACCCCAGAGGAAGTGGAAGATAATGCAGTGAAGAAACAAGAAACAGCTGGCGCTGAAGTGAAGAGAGCCTCTGAGGAGGTGAAGTCTGGACCAGAGGTCTCATCCAGGACTGGGAGCCTGCCTGACCTGCTTGGTAAAACTACGATGGAGGATATAGAGAAGGTCGTGGGTAAGGAGTGTAAGAAACCCAAACGTTCTGAAGCTGAGATGGAAGAAGCCTCAGAAATAGTGTGTCGTAGACCAGAGAGGTCCGCAAGTGAAGACTCATTCAAGAGGATGAGCAAAGACCATCTGCAACAAGAGATACTTCTTAGGCAGGCTACTGAGAGTCGAGTAAGGGAGCTGGAGAAAGAAGTGGCTGAGCTCCGAAGTCGCTTGGCAGAGTACCAGTCCAAGTCCCAGGGAGCCTTGGAGCAGATGGAGCAGCGAGTGTCAATCCTGACTAAACATGTTGAAGCAGAGGAGGCCAAAAGAGAGCTGACTCTGGAAGCTAAACTTGACAAGCATGTGGCAGGGATGAATGAGACTTCTGTAGTCAAGTGCATGGTGGATATACCTAAGGACTTAAGAGAAGCGTGTGCCACCGAGTGCATGCATGACGAATTTAAGAGAGCTGTGGAAGCGTGTGAGGTCTACTGTACCCCAGGGGCTGAACAGTTAGTGATATTGTCCACCAGTGAAATTACTGGGCAGCGGGTGGCTATTCTAAAGGACATGCACTTCAGATGTGTTCGTATGAAGTGGCAGGTCCAACTGCAAAAGGAAGAAGCCACTAGACAGCTAGAGTATAAAAGGAAAGCGCAGAGTCTGGCGGAAGATATTGTCCAAGTACCCCGGGCTCTGGTGGGGAGAGTCATTGGAAAAACCGGACGAGTCATGCAAGACATGGTGAATAAATCATGATTGGTGAGATTAAGAATCCCTGCTGCTAATGAGAGCAAGATACCCAGGGAAGCTGGTATGGTTCCGTTTGTTTGTGTCGGGACTGTAGAGAGTCTTGGAAACATTCGAAGCCTTATTGAATATCGGGTACACCATGTACGTGACATGGAGCGGTTGTGGCAAGAAAACCTGAAAATTAAGGAGCAGCTTCGCCAACTGTGTGGGGGACAGCAGCCGTCTTCCACCCGTTGTTCAGGGGAAAGAAGTGGAAGATGGCGTGTCGGTCCAGTAGTTCAGACGCGCGATAAAAGGAATCGCCGACAGAGTGGTAACATACGATGTACTGTAGATAGTGGCCGCTATGAGCTTAGAGTTCCTGACAGTAGCCTTGGGGGTACTCGAGAAAGCCTAGGTTCGGACAAGACTGTAGGTTTGACTGGGGACATGTCTCTCTACTACGGTGACCCTGGGAGGGGGTCAGGGAGAGAACGGTCTGGAAATGGGACGTCCTTTAACCCTAGGTTGACCAGACAGGGTTTGGTGACAGTGTCGGGCGATGCCTCAGGGACTACTGCTCTTGGACGGCCCTCTCAACTGGTGGGGCATGGCAGCGGGGATGCCCTGTCTCGCGGCCCCAGGTCATTGGCAAGTGTTCTCCCCTACGGGTTTGAACAGAGGGGGAGGGTATGTGAGGTATCAACCGGCTGTATTACAAAGGGCCGGTGTGTTTTGCAGAAGCGTGGGTGCTCTGCAATGTGAAGCTGGCTGGGACCTGTGGTTCCACAGGATTGCATTACATGCAGAGCCATGGAAGGGTGTGTAATGCTGATTACACACTCCTTACCACCTGTGGGTGTGGCTCCAGGGGTTAAAGCAATCCTGTCTCTGAACCTGGGAGGAGTGTGTCTAGGGCAGTCTAGTTAGAGACTAGCTCTAGACTTCCAGCGTGTATGCTGGGAGAGAGTGAGAGCAGAGCCGAGAGTTCTGCATGAAGTGTGTCTAGGGCAGTCTAGAGAGAGGCTGGCTCTAGACTTCCAGTGTGTGTGCTGGAAACAAGTTAGAGCAGAGCCGGGAGCTTTGGGTGTTTCAGCCTGCATGGAGGCTGAACACAAGGCTCTGATATTGAGTCTGAGGTGAGTGCAGCCAGGCCAGGGCTGTAGGGCCGAATCTCTCCAGGAGGAGAGACAGACAGGGGTCTGCAGAGGGCCCTGGGTGCTGGAAGGAACCTTGGCTAGAGTTGTACGCTGGCAGGAGCCAGAGAGTGGGGAAGTTGCTAAACTTCCATTATGGACTTATTGTTTATGTGTGAGGGCAGTTTATGCTGAGTGTTTTTAATAAACTGCCATAATTTCTATGAAGAGACTGTGTACATGTGTTGCTGAAGCTACCTCACACCGCTGCATGCGAGTGAAACCCCCACGTTGCAGGGCGCAACGTTACAACTTCAATTTGGGCTCCCGTGAGATATTCCGAGAACCTTTCAGTTATTGCCCATACTAGTGCCAGTAACTCCAGCCGAAAGGAACTGTAATTCTCGGGGTTGCGCTCGGCTTCCCGTAACATCCGAATTCCATATGCAATCACCCGTTCAGTACCATTCTGTACCTGGGCCAGTACTGCACCCAGGCCGTAGAGGCTTGCGTCTGTATACAACCGAAAAGGGAGGTTATAGTCTGCATAGGCAAGCACAGGGGCGCTAACCAAGGCCTCTTTCAATCGGTGTAAGGCTTCTGCTTGCCTTGGTCTCCAGCAAATTTTCTGTGCTTTTGGTCCTTTCGCAGTCCCTCGGAGCAATTCATGCAAAGGTTCTGCCTCCTTCGCGAAATCTTTGATAAAGCGACGGTAATATCCGGCTAGCCCCAGGAAAGCTCGAACCTCCCGCACTGTGCTGGGTGTGGGCCATTGTAGCACTGCTCTCACTTTCCCATCGGAGGGCTGTACGCCGGATTCCGACACCTTGTGTCCAAGATATTCAATCTCTTCCTGAAAGATCCGGCATTTTTTTGGTTTCAGTTTAAGCCCATGGGCCCGTAACCGCTGAAACACTTGACCCAGGTTTTCTAGATGTTTTTCGAAGGTTGCAGAATACACTACTATGTCATCCAGGTAAATCAACGTGGCCTCGAAGTTCATGTCTCCAAGGCAACTTTCCATGAGGCGCTGAAAAGTTCCTGGGGCATTATTTAGTCCAAACGGCATGCGATTGAACTCGAAGAGTCCCATGGGTACAATAAATGCGGTCTTGGCCTTGTCTTTCTCTGCCACAGGGACCTGCCAATATCCGCTGGCCAGATCAAGGGAGGAGAAGTAACGTGCCTTTCCCAGCGCCGACAGGGACTCCTCTATCCGGGGCAGAGGGTAGGAATCACGAACCGTGCATCCATTAAGCTTGCGGTAGTCAACACAGAAGCGGGTAGACCCATCCTTTTTCTTGACCAGCACGATTGGGGCAGCCCATGGACTCTGACTTTCTCTTACCACCCCGCTCTTCAGCATCTGCGCCAAGAGCTCTTTTACCTCTTGGTAGTACTTTGGGGGTATTAGTCTGTACCTTTCCCTGATCGGTGGGGCATCTCCAGTGGGTATTTCGTGCTGAATCTTGTCAGTACAGCCAAAATCTTCTGCGTGACGGGAGAACGTGGCTTGATTCTCCCAAATAAAGTCTTCTATGGCTCGGGCTTGCTCCGAAGCGAAGGGGCTCAGGTTCACTCCCATCTGCCCTAAGATGACACGACTGTTCCACTGATCAGTGGGTTTCTCTTTTCTTTCCATAGAAACAGCCCAAGTCCAGGCTTCCCCTGCCATGGGGTGCAATTCAATCGATTCTGCGGTCGCCACCTCTTCAAGCGCCAGGTAGACATGGGCCAGAACAACTCCCGAGGTCAAGGTGTAGGCCTGTTCACCGGTGTTCACGCAACGGAAAGGGACTCTTCCATTTCTTACTGTTGCTAAAGTGCGAGCCACCAACGGTTCATCTCCGTTCTCTTCACCACGGTAAGGCTCCACCAACACCTCCATCCCCTCGAGTGTACGGTGGGCTCCAACTGGCAAGGTGAGGACTGTCTCACGATTTGGAGGTAGAGTAATTGTTGTCTGTCTTGGGACTCGAACCCTCCCCACCGGGTAGCGGCTCCCACCATTCCTCCACAGTCCTCGGGCACGGATAAGGTGTTGGAAGACCTTTTGGGCGGGCCTGTTAGCAACTGTCATCTTCCAGTAGTCACAGCCCCCCTTGTTGAAGAGCAACTGGTCTAATTCTTTCAGGACGTTCATACCCACGATAGCCGGCACTTCTCTGTCGTACCGGCCCTCCGTTAACACAATCCCTTTTTTGCCTAAGTTCTGGCCACATGCACGTATGTTCATCCACACGACCCCTACAACCGGAATGGGAAGATTGTTTGCAGCCCTCAGTTTGATATGTGCCCCTTTGTCAATGGATACAGTTTGTCCAAAATGTTGGTAGAAGAACTGTTCTGGCATGGTGGTCACTTGGGACCCAGTATCCATCAAGCATCTTACTTCTTTCCCTTCAAATTCGGCCATGATCGTCGGCGTGCTGGCTGCTATATCTTCAGGACGTTGGTTTTGTCTAAGCTCAGTTGGTCTCCCCGCCATGTGCCCATCCATGGAGGGAGGCACTAGTTTAACGGCGGTCTTTCTTGAGACGTCTTCCTCTCCGGACAGTGTTGGAATAAATGGTTCTGATTTCCACAGTTCCAACACTGGTACTCTCCAGCGGGTCTCGATCGTCTCTGCTCGATCTGACCCCTCTCTTCTTGATAGGTATGCGTGCGGGTATTTGGCCGCGGTGCTGTCGTTCTTACTTCTGATGCCGGGGCTTGCATATTCTTCAGCAACTCTTGTAGAGCAGTAACCGTCTCTTGTAACTGATCGACTTTAGCCTCAAGTTGGCTCGGTTCTCGGTTTTTCTCACCCGGGACTATCTTATGCATACAAACTTCTCCCCAGGCGTTCTGCGGGTCGCAATTTTCAGTTTGTGCGCGGGAGACTGCTTCTTCCAATATTTCCTGGAAAGTTAGTTTTTTTTCTACCCTGAGCCGTTCACGGAGGGCACCTTTGATCTTGGGGTTATGTAATCTGCGGAGGAATTGATCTCGCAGGGTACGGTCAGCATAACCGGGGGTTTGTGCTAGCTCTGGCTCTGCTGTAAGCATTTGTCTCATTATTCTCTGGAGTGCATTTGCATACTGTGGCAGACCTTCTTCTTCACCCTGCAGCCTGTAGAACAGTTGCGCCTGTAAATCTCCTGCTTCTGGTTTCCCGCCATACACTCTCTCAAGAATCTTCACCACCTGCTCTAACGTCTTTCGTTCACTCTCAGGGCGCAATAAAATAGTCTCTTGAGCATGGCCTTCAAGGGCAATCAGCAATATCTCCCCTTGATTTTCTGCAGTCACTCCTGCTACTCTCAACATGCCCCTCACTCTCTGCGCCCAGTCATGGAGAGGTACATTGTTGCCAGTAAATTTTAGTATATGGGTCAGCATAGCCCCCAGGGACAGCTGCCTTGCTGGTATTCCCCCATCAGGTTGTATTAGAACACCTCCATCAGCGACACCACCCTGTCCGTCCATTGTTCCGTACCAGCCTGCGTATCCTGCCGACTACGCCAAATGTAATAACCTGCAGGTAACGGGATACGCAAGGACTGCACGGAACCACGGGGGTTAATCAATGCAAATTTAATAACATATTGCACAACACAGGTGGAGGAATAGTGCGGGAAAGGAGGGAGAGAAAAGCGGGAATGTGCACAGCAGTAGATATAATGTAATATACATACAACCACTTTGAATAGCTTGTCAAGGGTGGGAAGCCTCAGATTGTACTCCCAAAATCAAAACACAAAAATCCTTATTAAGCAAAAAAAACGCAGGGTCCTTATTACCTTACTTGCAGAACACAGTGCAGAGTCATTTCCTATCTGTCCCTAACTAAAAGTAGTGTGCACACTTAACTGCAGGTTTCAGCGTGGTTTACCTCGTCACCGTTGGGGCCCGTATTCCGCCGGCAGACACCTCTAAAGTTCAGTCTTTGTCCCGTCTCTGTAATTTTCCCGTGCTGTCTGGCTCCTCGCTCCACATCCAGCCTTTCTTGGATGTGTGTCTTGGGGAGATGTCACGAACACTCAGGTACTTGGACCTTGTTCAGCAGGGCAGAATGCGGCCTTGCCTTCTTCAGCACGTCCGAACACACACACCTCAGCATAAACAGCTACCAAAACCAAACTAGCTCCTCCTCACATCCTGTTCAGGACTGTACCAAGTAAATCAAGCAGCAGGGGTTTGTGCCCGCTGTTCTTTGTTTTGACAGCAGGTGGCAGCATAACAAGGAAAAGTTCACAGTCTTCTAACCTATATATGTAAATGTTAACAGGTCTTACACAACCTCCACCAGATTCTCCCAGAGTGCAGTTAGGGAAATGCAGCATCTCTGTCCACATGTCTGTGGTTAAGTGTACCTTCACAGTAACTGCATTGGTCACAGCACAGGTAATGTTATTGGACATATGCTTGTGTTAAGTGGGTATGGCCCAATGGGAGAAATAGTAGCGACTGGGGACTGAGTACCGTGGGACAGCCACCAATAAGAGGTTGCAGAAAGACTCAATCTCCACAAACCGAAACAACAACATTTCAAGGGCAAGTAGTCTGGCAATTTAACCATTTAGTGTTTGGGCTGGTGGGTGGGTGTGTTGCGGGCAGGGATGACTGTCCACGGCAGGGGTGGCTACCCGAGGCGTTCGGATCCGGGATCGTGGCTGTGGCTCGACTGGCAGCCGATCTGGGGCTCGTGCGTCTGACCCTTGGGATTTTTGCAGGTGTGGCGCCCCTGACCTGGTCAGGCACCACTGAGTACTGCACCCATGCTGGGTCAGTACAACACAGGTAATCTCAGAGGCTGACTAGGGTGTGGACACATGGAACACTAGTAACCAGGAACACACACACAGCTAGAGGGGACCCCTGAGCAGACTCAGGGAGGGGGTGTTGCCCTCGCCTCCCAGCTAGTGGTGGGTGGTGTCATTGGGAACAAGGGAGTGTGCAGAGGCAGGCACAGAGGGGAGGTAGTAGTGAGCCGAGTCGGCTAGTGGAGCTGAGAGAGCAAGGAGGTGAAGTGCAGAGAAGCTAAACCGACACTGCACCGTTGGTGGCTGCTGGCGGGGGAGAAAGGGCTAATTGGTAGTGCCGCCCGAAAACCACCTAGTGCAGAGAGGTGGCTGAGTACGGCGACTGCCAGTAGACCCTGCCCGCACGGGGTACAGGTCCCCAGAGCAGGGGCCCATTCAGTTAGCCTGCTCAACCTGTCGGTGAGGGCACTTTATGCGCCTCACCAAACTTACAGAGTCCACAGCTACAGCAGCAACGAGGGGCCCATTAGTGACTGACGGCAAGCAGCCAGAATTACTTGGTCCATGCTGCCCGCAAATGGGCCAGAAAGGGGAGAACGGTGTATGCGACTTCCCTGGGTGATCCCAGCAGGACTTCAGGTCGGGGTCACTCCAAAACAAGAGGGGCTAGGAAGGCGAGTCAGCAGTCACCCCTACATCAGCCGAAGGGATATCTGGTTCCACCTGGTCCACCATAGCATCGCCCGGGTTAACTCACCTCTGCCACCTGAAAGTGAGTAAAAACCCTGAAAGACATTGCTGTTTTGTGTGTGAGTTCTTCTGTGACCTATGGTACTACACACTTACACTGGGCCCTGGGGCCAGCCTCACTCTCGGGAGGCTACAACATCTGACTGCATCGAACATCAGCCCCAGGTGTTTCCTAAACTGCAGTGGCGGTCACCCCCCTGACCGCAAATACCGAGAGTGGCGTCACGAATCTCCCATTGAAGTTAACCTACCTGTGACCAGAAGATTTCCAAGCCCGTGGAGACCCTGCGGGGACCTGCACCAGAAGGTAATGCGGGGCTCCACACAGGCACTTGCAGACGCCCTATCCCCCGCGTTGGGCTTCCGTCTTGCTCTTTGGGCTTACTGGTGGGACAAGACATGGAATCTTGTCCCCTGCTGGTTAATTGACAAGGGGGTTGAAGCTGTTCTCGACCTAAGGTCCAGGCACCCCGACTGTGCACGGCCTTCGGACTGGATTCCCGCTGCTGGCACCGGCGGGCTACAACCCTGCCCCGGTCCACTTAAGGTCTCTCGCAACCGGATCCTGTGGCCCTGCTCTGCCGTCTGCCACCTAGTCAGCCGTCTGGCAGTCCAGGGGCTCTGACCCCTGACCACCCTGTCACTTCACTCCTCTCACTTCCACTGTCAGCACTGAACTGTCTTGTTCCCTCCCCTGACACCTCAGAACTCCTAGGTGGGCATCACCATTTGCCTGGCCCCGCCCACTGGTGTGTCCCTATTGTCCTTGGGAGGTGACTAGGCTTTTGTGGCTGGTGTTGTACCTGTGTGTGGGATGTGTTGGTAGGAGGAGAGAGTCCTGCATCTGTTGGATGGATGCAGTCTCCTGTGACAACCTGGTTTTGCCAGGGTGTCACAGGTGGCTTAGTATTTCTGCTTCCTTTCCAAAGTCCGGGGTAGGGACAACTGAATGCTGTACTGGGACAAGGAAGTGGACATGGCTGCTGATGGTAGTTGAGTATGTGCAACACCAGGCTCAGGGGAGGAGGCATCTGCACCTGTTCCCTAACAGAGGATTGGGAAGCACATAGCCCAGGGGAAATGGCAGTGGTTTCACCCTCAGACACTGGTTTTCTATCCAGGCATTTCAACCACTTAGTGGAGTGCTTGACTGACATGTGCTTGAGTATGCTGGTGGTGCCCAGGTTGCTAGTGCTCTTGCCTCTACTCAACTTTGTATGGAAGATGTTGTAAATATTTGTCCTTTTGTCTTCAGAACGTTCACAAAAAAATAGCCCGACTGGGGAACACTGAACCCTTTGCCTATGATCTGGCCGTGTGGAAGAGTTGACCACCTTTTCCTTCTAGTCAACCCACTGCTTCTTCCTGCCTGTCGCAGCCCTATGGATGACTCCGCCTATTTGCATGCTGTGCTCACTACTACATGTCACGCTCCCGCCATCACGGCACCACTCCTTACATACTGATCCAGTCTCACCATCATGGTATCACTCCTTACCAACTGATCCGGTCCACGTGCCCACCAGTCACGGCTGCCGCTCCTGCTCGTGTTCACCTGCGTCCTGGTCCCCTGTGTATGACTCTGAGTGGTCTGACTCTGAGTTGTCTGGCTCTGATTCTGAGGCCCATGCATGTGTATAGGGCGGGGCCGCGCCCACTCACCTTAACTTATAGGCTCAGCACTCCTGAAGCAGGATATGACATGATGCTGGGACAGGGTATATAGGGCTTCCCTTTCCATGTGGGAGGCGCCTGTTCAACGTGTTCCTTAGAGCTAGATGTCCGGTCTCTCTGTGCTTTACAATGCAATTAACCCTGTGTCTTCCGCAGAGCCCGTCTGCTGTCCTGACCTGGTCCCAGAGTGCCGATCTCCCAGGAAGTATCCCGGTGACTGTGTACTGAGGATCCCGCCAACTCCTGTCAGTCTGAACCCGTCACCTTAACTTCATCTGGATACTTCAGCCTGCACGTCCCGCTGAATCCGATTTCCGTCGGCTGGGACTACTCAGCACCTGTACCCGGTTCCCGCCAGTTGGCCTGCCTCCGGTTACCATTGGACTCCTACTCCTATCCCGTGCCACTCTCTGAAGGACGCTGTTCTCGTACCTACTAGTACTCCAGCTACCGTGAATTTAGGCCCTCTGGTGGGGTGATCGGACAGTCCCTGTATAGGGGTTAGCTCTTGGTTGCCTCTCCAGGGGAGTCCAGTGCACGGCCCAGAGAATCCACCACCAGGACCTAACACCACCCTGTTTCCCCGAAAATAAGACACTGTCTTATATTCCCCCCCCCCCCGAAAAAAGCTCTAGGTCTTATTTTCCAGGGGTGTCTTATTGAGGAGACATGGTTTGGGGTAAGTTTACCCCCCACAAAAAGCAGAACGCCCCCCTTTCCAGGATTATCATACTTATGTCTGTGTGGCTCCCAGATCTCTGTGATCTCCCAGCACATCACCCTCCCCTGCGTCTGGCCGACACACATACTTCAGATCACACTCACACATCAGAAAGCATACACACACACACACACACACACACATCAGATTCCACATCATTCCTCCCTGTGATCTCCGGCAGGTGCTCCAGGCAGATGTGCTGCATGCCGTCCTCCCCTGCGGCCGACACTCACACATCAGAACACACACTTACACATCAGAACACACACACACATCCGATCACATACACTCACACACACTCACGAAATCGCACATACGGGTACAATCGCGCACACACATTCACCACATCCAGTGATACCACGTGCTTCTGGCCATGTGATCCTCCCACAGGTCCTGGAAGTTCCACTGCAGTGTTGCATATCCTTACGCGCACTGAGAAGCAAGCGATATTGCTGGATGTGGTGAGTGTGTGTATGCGATCTGTAGTGTGATTGTGTGTGTGTATATGTGATCTGATGTGTGTGTGTGTGATTGTGTGTGTTCTGCTGCAGGACCTTGATGCGCTCCGCTGCTCCCGGTCGGCGTCTGATGAGTATGATCGCGGGGGCTTCTCTCTTCTGTCTTCTCTCATTTGGGGGTGCCCGCTGTCTATAATGAAGTGTTCTGCAGGATTCTTTAACTATTTTACCACTGCATCGACACTTCATTATTGACCCGCAACTAGGTCTTATTTTTGGGGTATGTCTTATTTTCGGGGAAACACGGTATCATGCATGTCACCTTGCCAGGTTGGGTCAATGGCTTCATCATCGACCACCTCAACTTCCACTTCCTCAATCTTATCCTTCTCCAGAGTTGCGCTTTTAAGCTTACCTGGTCGCAACTATGTCTCACCATCTACCTTTTGGAACAGTAATTGGCAATCCCCACCATTGGCTTCTTCTGACCGTGGCTAATGAAATGTTTGTCAATCATCACACAATACCTCTGCATTTCCATCTTGAAAAGTGCATGATGAGAGGCCAGAAGCATCCATGAATGGTAAGGTAAAGAGCTCCTCGGAGTGTCCAAATGTGGTGTGACTTGTCCCCTAGGAATCGTCATGATGGGAGGAAGGAGGACCAGGGTGAGGATTTTATGGTCCAGCCTCTTGGCTAGTTAGACTGGAAAGTGTGGAAGAAAAGATGGTGCAGGTTAACAGAATGGAAGCATTATCTGTCATCCAAACACCAAACTGTTCACACTGTTCTGGCTTCAACAATGGGGTAGCGTGCACCCCAGCAATTTGGGACAGGACCCTAGACTCAAATGAGGTTTGTGGTGCTACTGCCGAAGCAGGCACAGTTTGCCTTGTCACACAGCCATGGCCACTACCACGGCATTTACCAACATCAGCACCACATCCACTTCCTCGTCCATTAATGCAGGACTTCCGCATTTTTTATTAGGTAAGTAGGTAAGTGAAATCTGATTGCAAAATAGAATGTATTGGAGTTATCCCTTCAGAGACTGTTTTATTGATCTTGCAGCTTATAAAGTAGCAATTTTAGAATTCTCCCTTTAAAATAGAATTTTGTTTGGGACAGCACTAGGTAATGTAACGCAATCAAGCCTGCCTAAATGGATTTTTTTAATACACTACAGACCTTACTGGATTAAATTCTATAAGCAGCACCAAGGAAAGATATTAGCGGTTTCTCAATTTTCCCTTTTAAATGGCCTGTTGGTGGGAGCAGGACCAAGTAATTGAATGAAATTAAGCCTGCCAAATGGATTTTTTAAGCACACTGCCGATCTTAATGGATTAAACTCTATAAGCAGTAACAAGGAATGATAATAGCGGTTTTAAAATTCTCCCTTTTAAATGGCATTTACGAGTAGGCAACACCAGGTAATGGAAAACAAGCAAGCCTGCCTTGGTCAGGTGTTTATTTCTGAAATGAAGCTTCATAGGATTCCCTCCAATGTGGTTTCAGATTGTGGTCCCAGTTTGTCTCTAAATTTTGGAAGGCGTTCTGTCCTTGTCTGGGGGTGAAGCGTTCTTTTTCCTCAGCATTCCATCCCCAATACTAGGCAGACTGAATGCTTTAATCAGAGTTTAGAAACTTACCTAAAATGTTTCGTGTCTTATTTGCGTTTAATAATCATCACAATGAGTCCGCTGGGAAGACACCCTTTTTTGATGCCTATGGATTCCATCCTCAGTTCTGTGCATTCAGTAGGGAAGGGTCTTCAAGGGTTCCTGGGGAGGAAAGATTTTCCTTGTCGCTCTTTTTTATTTGGTAGGGAGTAATAATAATAATAATTTATTCATTTATATAGCGCTATTAATTCCATAGCACTTTACATACATTGGCAACACTGTCCCCATTGGGGCTCACAATCTAAGGTCCCTAACTGTATGTTTTTGGAGTGTGGGAGGAAACTGGAGTACCCGGAGGAAACCCACGCAAACACGTGGAGAACATACAAACTCCTTGCAGATGGTGCCCTTGGTGGGAATTGAACCCAGCACCCCAGCGCTGCAAGACTTCAGTGCTAACCACTGAGCCACCGTGCCACCCCATACTGAACAACCTTAGAGTTATGTGGGATAGGTACAAACACATGCATGACAAAAGACGTTCACCAGGTCCAGATGTAGATGATTTCGTATGGTTGACCACTTGGAATATCGAGATGAAAGGTCCATCTTGGAACTCAGTCCCAGGTTTATCGATCTGTATCAAGTATTTGCCATAATTAACCCTGTGGCTTTTCAGTTTGTGCTACCCCCCAGAACTGTTTTCTATAGGTCATTGCTAAAAAAATATATCGCGTCTGTAGAGCCATCACCTTTCCCGCCAGCTCTAGTTATTGTTGATGGGATAAATGAGGAAAGTAATCCAGCTGAGTGCTCACGGTGATTTATTCAGTGCAATACAGACAATGCACAGAGACGTTAATGCGTTTCTGGCTTGACGCCCTTAATCATAATGGTTATGATTAAGGGCGTCAAGCCAGAAACGCGGTAACGTCTCTGTGCATTGTCTGTATTGCACTGAATAAATGACCGTGAGCACTCAGCTGGATTACTTTCCTCATTTATTGCTGTGCGGCCAGGGCAGGGCCGATATCCGAGACTGAAGCACGGTGAAGTCAGGCGTGGGTGAGCTGGATCTTTATACATTGTTGAATGGAACTTGGAGTTTGAGGTACCAAAAACCATGGATTCTTGCTCTCTTCAATATTTTTTCAACTGGAGAGGGTATTGTCCTGAGAAAAGGATGTGGATACCAGCACCAGAAGTGAATGCTAGGAGGTTGATATGTTCCTTCCAAGCATCTTATCCAAATAAGCCCGGTCCTGAGGATCCGGAGGCACCTCGTGGGGGTTGGGTGGGTAAAGATATTGGGTGAGTCAGGAATCAGAAGATTACAATATCTTAGTGACCACAGATCCACTACTTATATTTCAATAATATCTAAACATCTACTTGCTTGTAGTGCTGTAAGGGATAAGCATGCTGTCCTGTCTGGCTGCTATCTGTAGCCTTAATTCCAGGTGCAGCTCTTTTGCTACCACTCACCTTTGCTATATAAAATCACTAGCTGTAGTACCCGCCGTTGCCCAGGATAGTAAGTGTCTTTCTGTCTCTCTCACTCTCCCTCTCTCCCACTCTCTCACTCTCCCTCTCTGACTGTCTGTTTCCTTCTCTGTCTGTGTCCCTGTCTGTCTGTCTGTTTGCCTCTCTGTCTGCCTTTATCTCTCTGTGTGTGTCTGTTTATCTCTGTGTCTGTATGTATGTGTCTCTATTTGTGTCTCTGTGTGTCTCTGTCTCTGTCTCTGTGTCTGTCTGTGTTTCTGTGTGTGTGTCTGTCTCTGTGTGTCTCTGTGTGTTTCCATCTCTGTGTGTCTCTGTCTATGTGTGTGTGTCTTTGTCTGTCGCTGTGTGTCTCTGTGTGTCTCTGTGTGTCTGTGTCTCTTTGTGTGTGTCTCTGTATATGTGTCTCTGGGTGTCTCTATCTCTCTGTGTCTCTGTATCAGTCTCTGTGTGTATCTGTCTCTGTGTCTCTACGTGTGTCTATCTCTGTGATTCTGTCTCAGTCTCTATGTGTCTCTGTGTGTCACTGTCTCTGTCTCTGTCTGTCTCTTTGTGTCTCTGTGTATGTGTGTCTCTGTCTGTCTGTCTCTGTGTCTTTCTCTGTATGTCTCTGTGTGCCTCTGTGTATGTCTGTGTGTCTCTGTGTTTCTTTCTCTGTGTGTGTCTCTCTCTGTGTGTCTGTGTGTCTCTGTCTCTTTGTGTGTGTGTCTCTGTTTCTGTGCCTTTCTGTGTGTCTGTGTGTGTGTGTGTGTGTCTGTGTGTGTCTATCTGTGTGCCTGTCACTGTGTATCTCTGTCTCTGTGTGTCTTTGTCTCTGAGTGTGTCTGTCTATGTGTGCCTCTGTCTGTGTGTGTCTGTGTGTGTGTCTGTCTCTGTGTGTCTCTGACTCTGTGTGTCTCTGTGTCTGTGTTTCTGTAAGTCTCTGTCTCTGTGTGTCTGTCTCTGTGTGTCTCTCTCAGTCTGTCTTTGTGTGTCTCTCAGTGTGTCTGTCTCTGTGAGTCTCTGTCTCCATGTATTTGTGTGTGTCTGTCTCTACCGATATCAAACTACCTCACACATAAGCTGTCTTATACTAAGAATGTCCTTCATTGCCTATTGCAACCAATCAGAGCTCCTATTAATGACCTGTAGCTCACAGCTCCATTGACTTTAATGTAAGCAGGTTGTTTGGTGAATAACTGTAAAGCGCAAGGTTGAATTCTCCCCTCAAAACGTAGTCTATGATGTTCCCTGAGTCAAATGGGGTGTCTGTGCAAAATTTTCTAATTGTAAATGCGACGGTGTGTATTTCATAAGCGGACACACACAGACACACACACACACACACACAAACGCACACATACGCACACATACACTCAGCTTTATATATTAGATGCGTTCTGTCATCTGACGCCAGTAGTAGAATCTGAATCGTCATTTGTATGTGGTCTACTTTGGAAGAAGCCAGGCTCTGGAAGAAGCTTTAGTTTCCTGTCATTTCCAGCTGTAGTGTTAGTGTAGCGCCCCTGAACCCCTCAGGGCACTACTAGGTACTGCATCCTGACCAAGATGCAGGGCCTACGCCCAGGGACCTGGAAGACCAGTGCCGGTACCACCAAAACGCATAACATCCCCAGTTCCCACTCCCCAATAGGGATGACTGACTAGTCCGGGACCCAATGAATGGCCGCCAAAGATTGAGCCAGGGACTGGAATAGAATACCGACCCTACAGGGTTCGCACTGCCCGCCGTATGGACAAGAGACTGCCGACAGACAGTAAGGGACCCACAACACCGCTAAAAGCTACGGGGTCCCACCAACCAGTGAGAGGTGCTGGGGTCACCACATCGGCACTGGGACAAAAGGGACCAGGGGTCTGAACCAGCCATCCTCAGAGCTACAGCTCAACAACACCGTAAGTAAAACAGAAGTTGCACTGCATCCCCATCGTGTAGTCTCCCTTCTTTCTGTGCCGGATCCCATCATTCTCTCCCTGGGGCCCGGCCCTACTTGCAGAGTGCCTAACATCCAGGCTGCCACCACCATCAGCCCCAGTGGTAACAGACTGTGCAACGGCGGTTCCATCACCATAACCGCAATCTGCAAGTGGCGTTACGATACTCACTCTTTCAATTCCCCTGTATATAATCCCTTTTAAAAGCATCCCCAGGGTAACGGAACCGGGATCGGCCGTTACACAACCATGACACAGCCCATAGCCCGGGGCAACACATTAGCTGCATTGTTGCTTTTTGGAGTGTTTTTCCTTTCTGTGTCCATTTCCTCTGTCTGTTTCTCTTGCATTTCTTTATTGCATATGTGAGACTAGTGCTCTCGCCAGCCTGCTCACTAGCCAGATTGAGTTCAGGGCAAGCAAGGGCTTAGTCACATGATCTGCGATGGGGTGAAAAACCCGTATAGGGATGTCAGGGAGTGCAGGGTACAGCCCATATGACCCTGCTCCCCTCTTCCTAGTGCCAGGGACCATTGTATTGTGGCTCCTGTGTACTCTGTGTGTTGCAGCACATGCTGGGCTTTTTTCAGGTACCTGGCAAAATCCCATTTGTCACTCCATGACAAGCTTCTTGGTAATGTAACACATCTTTTTATAGGCCATCAGTTGAAGCAGCTGATATTCTTTTTCTCTAAGTATCAGGATTGCTTTCTAATTACTGATAGATTTCACCAATAGTCTTGATTTTGCATGACTTTTTGCACCTCTCTTATCTTCATGTGTTCAATACTTTTTCCTTGCATCATTTCTCATTATTACACATAACAATTTATGGACATCTATCATTTGATTTCTATACCTGTGTTGATTGGATGGGTTGTTACTGACATATGGTGAAAAATTAATTTCAATAGCACCTTTAGAAATTATTTACTTAGACAATTGGTGACGTGTTCAAAACTTATTTCACTCGCAGTATACTTTTGCATACACTGTTTTTGTATTGTGATTGGTGCCCTTTTAAATTGGGGTTTCCCTGCTGAATCAACCATTAAGTTATCTTCGTGTCTGTTATGTTGGATACATGTATGCTTTTTAATCTACCTTCAATCTAATATATAAAGCTCAGTGTGTGTGTGTGTGTGTGTGTGTGTGTGTGTGTGTGTGTGTGTGTGTGTGTCCGCTACAGGAATCCACACCGTCGCATTTACAATCATGAAATTTTGCACAGACACCCCATGTGACCCAGGGAACATCATAGACTATGCTTTGACGGGAAGAATTAACCCTGCGCTTTCCAGTTACTTTCAAAAATCCTGCCTCCATTAATCTGAATGGAGCTGGGAGATACGGGCTATTAATAGCAACTGTCAGTGGTTTGTATAGGAACAAAATAAACTTAGTATAACAAGCTTATGTGTGAGTGAGAGACAGAAAAAGACAGACAGAGACACGGAAAGAGACAGAGAGACAGAGACAGACGGGCAAAGAGACAGCTGGGCAAAGAGACAGCCGGGCAAAGAGACAGCCTTGGAAACAGAAAGACGGGCAAAGAGACAGCCTTGGAAAGAGACAGCCCTGGAAAGAGACAGCCCTGGAAAGCGACAGACGGGCAAAGCGACAGACGGGCAAAGCGACAGACGGGCAAAGAGACAGGGGGGCAAAGAGACAGACCTGGAAAGAGACAGACAGGGAAAGAGACAGACAGGGAAAGAGACAGCCCTGGAAAGAGACAGCCGGGCAAAGAGACAGCTGGGAAAAGAGACAGCCGGGCAAAGAGACAGCCCTGGAAAGAGACAGCCCTGGAAAGAGACAGACGGGGAAAGAGACAGACGGGGAAAGAGACAGACGGGGAAAGAGACATGGGGACAGAGACAGCCCTGGAAGGAGACAGATGGGGAACGAGACAGACAGATAGAGAGACAGACAGACACAGACAGACACAGAGAAAGAGAGAGACACAGAGATAGAGACACAGAGATAGAGAGAGACAGACAGAGAGACTGATACAGACAGAGACAGACACACAGACAGACAGACAGAGACAGACATAAACCCGAAGAGAGATAGTTACTATCCCGGGCAACGCCCGGGTACTACAGCTAGTAAATAAATAAAAAAAAACTCTTCTTCCTATGTGTATGTATTCCAGTCCTGGTACTTTTTTTTTCTTTCTGATTTTTATGTGAGATCGTGCTTATGGGATTTTATACCTTGCCTGGGGTTTGCGATTTTTATCTTTTTAACCTCTTCATTCATGCCATGGCCATTTTTTGTTTTTTGCGCTTTTGATTTTTCTTCCTTTTCTTCTCAGAACCAAAACGCTTTTATTTTCCATCAATATAGCCATATCTGGGTTTGTTTTTTTGCAGGGTGAGTTGTACTTTGAATTAAACTGTTCATGTTACCTTACCATATAGTATGCTGGAAAATGGGAAAAAATTCCAATTGCGTGAAATAAAAATAAAAAAAGTACAATTCCATGATTGTTTGTTTTTAATTTACCATGTTCATTATATCTATTTACTATATTTACCGTTTTACTTTATTTACCATGTTGATCATCATCAGCCAATATGTGCAAGGAAAGATGCAGGCTCAGCATGTAAGCCTGCATCAAAGGCAGGGATACGACCTAGGACATACAGTACGTCCTACATCGGTAAGGTGTTAATATCAGTACAAATGAAATATTCACAAAATGCCAGTGCTGTGCAAGCTGACATATATCTTATAGAATCTATATACTATAATATTTTTCTTACCTGTGTGTTTGTTACAGATCATATGCATAAAGTGACTGACGTGTAAAGTTGTGTACTGTATAAAAAACATATTGTATTGTGTATGTTATAAAATGGTGAATTTTGTTTTTTAGCCATCTGTGGGATAACATGCCTCCGTCAGCGTCTGGAACGAAAGATCAAGTCCATATTGAAATCTTTGAGGAAATCTATTCATCAGGAGCGATTTGTTATCCGCTTAGCATCAACGGAGTATGAGATTGCTCAGAAAGGAGTCACAGGAGCAGAAAGAGGAGAACATTGCCTTCCTGGTCAACATCGTTTGTGGGGCAAATGTGGTAAGAATATTGTAAACGGCATGCATTTTCTTTCTGTATAAAACACTTGACAGTAACATTTTATACAGTTTGCTTATATCTTATGGGGTTCAAGTGAAAACCATCAATCATGCCACTGTAAGTTCATCTAATATATAAAGATGAGTGTATGTGAGTGTGTATGTATGTATGTATGTATGTATGTATGTATGTATGTATGTGTGTATGTGTGTGTATGTCCGCTAATGAAATACGCACCGTTACATTTACAATCACAAAATTTTGCACAGATGCCCTTTGTGACTCAGTGAACGTCATAGACTATGTTTGACAGGAATATTTAATCCCGCGCTTTACAGTTACTCTTCAAAAAACCTGACTCCATTAAAGTGAATGGAGCTGCGAGCTACATGCTATTAATAGCAGTTGTGATTGGTTGCTATAGGAACAAAAGAAATTGTTAGTATAAGAAGCTTATGTGTGAGGCAATATGATGTCAGTGGAGAGACAGCCACAGACAGACACAGACTGAGAGACAGACAGAGAGACAGAAAGACAGGCACAGATAGACAGGGAAAGAGACAGAGACAAACAGTCAGAGACAGATAGCGAAAAAAAAAAGCCTGACATACAGAAAGAGACAGACAGAAAGACACACGAGGAAAGAGACAGAGACAGACAGACAGAGGCAGACAGGGAGAGAGACAAACAAACAGAGATAGACAGGGAAAAAAGGCAGACAGACAGACAAAGAGACAGATAAAGGCAGACAGGGAAAGAGACAGAGACAAACAGACAGAGACAGACAGGGGAAAAAGGCAGACAGACAGGAAAAGAGACAGACAGGAAAAGAGACAGACAGAGAGAGACAGGCAGAGAGAGTCAAATACATACAGACATACAGAGACAGACCTGGAAAGAGACAGACCTGGAAAGAGACAGACCTGGAAAGAGACAGACCTGGAAAGAGACAGACCTGGAAAGAGACAGACGGGGAAAGAGACAGACCTGGAACGAGACAGGCAGGGAAAGAGACTGACAGACAGACACAGAGATAGAGACAGCTAGACACATAGAGAGACAGAGAGAGAGAGAGACAGACAGACACAGAGATAAGGTAGTGTCACACATAGCGACGCAGCAGCGATCACGGCCAGTGATCTGACCTTATCAGGATCGCTGCTGCGTCGTTACATGGTCGCTGGTGAGCTGTCAAACAGGCAGATCTCACCAGCGACCAGTGACCAGCCCCCAGCTAGCAGCGACGCATGGAAGCGTAACTATCGGGTAACCAAGGAAAGCACTTCTCTTGGTTACCCGATATTTACCTTAGTTACTAGTGTCCGCCGCTCTCACGCTGCCAGTGCCGGCTCACTGTTCCCTGCACTCCTAGCCAGAGTACACATTGGGTTAATTACCCGATGTGTACTCCAGCTATGTGTGCAGGAAGCAGGGAGCCGGCACTGGCAGCGTGAGAGCACACCGCTTAGCGCTGGCTCCCTGCACTCCTAGCCAGAGTACACATCGGGTTAATTACCCGATGTGTACTCCAGCTACATATGCAGAGAGCAGGGAGCTGGCACTGGCAGCGTGAGAGCGGCGGACGCTAACTAAGGTAAATATCGGGTAACCAATGAAAGGGCTTCTTGGTTACCCGATGTTTACCGTAGTTACAGCTTACCGCAGGCTGCCAGACGCCGGCTCCCTGCTCGCTTCAGTTCGTCGCTCTCTCGCTGTCACACACAGCGATGTGTGCTTCACAGTGGGAGAGCAACGTCCAAAAAATGAAGCAGGACATTCAGCAATGACCGGCGACCTCACAGCAGGGGCCAGGTTGTTGCTGGATGTGACACACAGCGACAGCGACGGGACGTCGCTGCTACATCACAGAAAATGGTGACTTAGCAGCGACGTCGTTGTCGTCGTCGCTATGTGTGACACCACCTATAGAGAGACACAGACAAAGAGACAGACAGAGAGACAGACAGACAGACAGACAGACAGAGATAGAGACAGACAGACAGACATCGATAGAGACAGAGACACAGATGGATAGAGACAGACATAGACAAACAAACCCACAGAGACAGACACACACAGAGAAACACACAGAGACAGACAGACACAGAGACAAATAGACAGTCATACAGAGTCATACAGAGTCATACACAGTCATACACAGTCATACACAGTCATACACAGTCAGACACAGTCAGACACAGTCAGACACAGTCAGACACAGACAGACACAGACAGACACAGACAGACACAGACAGACACAGACAGACACAGACAGACACAGACTGGGAGAGAGACAGAGAGACAGTTACTATCCCAGGCAACGCCCGGGGACTACAGCTAGTATCTATATATTATCACAATCCTTTACTGTAAGAGCAGTGAGAATATGGAACTCTCTGCCACAGGATGTGATAATGGTTGATTCACGATAAAAGTTGGAAAAGGAGGTCCTGGATCCTGCACTCGCATCACACCGGTGTAATGCAAGTGCAGTGCAAAAATTGCAGTAGCCGGCAACGGAGGAGATAGGGAGATAAATCCCTCCCTCTCCTCCACAGCGCCGGCCCTCTCTTCCGCAGTGTTGGCCCTGCCCTCCGCAGCATCGGCCCCCCCTCTGCAGCTGTAGTCTGAGCACACGATCGGACCACAGTCACATGACTCTCGCATGACACTCGGCTCCCACTGTGCTGCCAACGTGAGCCGAGTGTCATGCAAGGATCGCACATAACCCCGTGTGGCCTCACCCTTACTGTAAAATATTACAGGTTATGTGCACTAACTTCTGTGATGGGACGTTGATCTAGGGAACTGGTCTGATTGTTGTATGTGGAGACGGGCAGGAATTTATTCTCCAATATGGGGCAGTTAGCATCTACATCATAGGTTTCTGTATGGTTTCTGAGGTTTCTGTATCAATATGTGAGGTTGTAGGTTGAACTTGATGAACTTCTACTTTCAACTTTGAAACCTATGAAACACAGTTTCACATTGCAGTTTTAGTTGAGAAACATTTCCCAGACTGGACACAATACCAGACCCTGGACCAAATCCAAGTATAAAAATAGACACCAGAATAGCTTAAAAACACAGATGAAACCTCAGACTACATATCCCAGGCCAGAACTCAAAATAAATATAGACCTTAGAGTAAATATAGACTTATGATCACCCTACTTAAACTAATACAAACATCAACCAAAAGCCTCCAAATACAGTCCTGATATACCTACAGCTGCCATACCAGACATATCCCAAATAAATTATACAACACACAGCCTACAAAACTGCTCCTGCACACATCTCTGTCTAGGCTTCATTGCACAAAACAGTATGCAATCATCTCTTTGCCTGAGATGGTCAAATTGGGACACTTTCAGGTCTTGGTGTGACTTCATTTTTGTTTAAAATTCAGTGAGGAAACAACTTTTATTACTATGGGAATAGATATGCAAATTATATTCTAATCTGACTGTTGATCAAAAGTCACTGCTATTTCCCGACATACCTAGCGCCGTTATGTCACTCCACAATACAGAAAGTGACAAATCAGTTCAGAGTGGATACCATGTTAAGTGTTGTGCAGTTAATATGTCCTACTTCGAGGAACATGCTGCTATTTTATTTGAAAACTTTATTGCAATCATATAGCTGTGGATGCGTGGATTCGTCTGTCAAAGGCTATGTGCTCACGTGTGCGTATTGCATGCAGTTAAGCTGCGTTCTGCACCGCAGCGTAACTGCATGCGTCCTGCGTCCCCTGCACAATCTATGAAGATTGTGCATGAGACGTGCGCACGTGGCGTATTAGAACGCAGCGATCCGTCTGCTGCCCGAAGCACGCGTTCTAAGAAGTGACTTGTCACTTCTTTCGTGCGCTTTGCATGCTGTCTATAGGGAGAGGCAGTATGCACAGCGCACGAATTCTGCATGCACCAGGCGCTTCAGAACGGAGCTTTTCAGCTGCGCTCTGAAGAAGACCTTTTATGTGTGGTGCAGAGCGCACACGTGCGCACATAGCCAAAGGCAGCTAGATTCCCCTAAAGTAGTGGTGGGTGGACCCGGGCTGTAAAAGTCTGGATCCGCATGGGTTCAAAATACCGACCCCGGGCTTGGAGTTCTCAGGGAACTCCATGTAATGATTCGGGTCTGGCAACTTGGATAATTACATAAAATAAAGCAAAATAAAGTAAAAAGGAAAAAAACAGGCGCTTTATACTTACCCAGTTTCTTGCACGGCTGTACACTGCTTCCGGGTCCGCTCACAGTACTTTCGGGCTGCTCATCATCCTTCATGCATATGCACTGCTTCCCTCACCCACAGACAGTCTTTGATTGGTTACAGTCAGATGCGCTCCCACCTTGTGTGACATCATGTCTAATTGCAACCAATCACAGATGCTGTGTGCATACCTATAGTGTAAAAATAAATAAAGAAATACAAAAATTGGCATAGGGTCCTCCCATAATGTGATACCCAGCACAGATCAAGCATACGGCTACAGTCTTCAGCCCCCAGCCGTGTGCTTATCTTGGCTGTGTATCAAAATAAGAGGGGCCATATGCGGCTTTTTAAAATTATTTAAATAAATAATTTAAAAAAAACGGCGTGCGGTCTACCCCAATTTTGATACCCAGCCATGATAAAGCCGACAGCTGAGGGCTGGCATTCTCAGGGTGGAGAGAGCCATGCTTATTGGGCCTCCCCAGCCGGCAAAAAGCAGCCTGCAGCTGCCCAGAATTGACGAATCCATTAGATGCGATCCCGGGAACTTTATTACCCTCATTCCGATTGCTCTGGTGCAGTGTCAACCAGGGTAATAAGGAGTTAATAGCTCACAGCTGCCACTAAGCCCCAGATTAGTATTTGGAGACATCTATGAGACCCCCCCATTACTAATCTGTAAGTGAAAAGAAATAAACAGAAACACCGAAAAAATCCTTTATTTGAAATAAAATACAAAAAAAATGCCCTCTTTCACCCTTTTATTAACCCCCAAAACACTCAGGTCTGATGTAGTCCACAAGAGGTTCCATGATGATTACTGATCTGTTACATCAGAAGTGAGAGCATGGGCATAGAACATGACTATAGCATCCAGCTAGATATCCAGGATGAATTCCCGAGCCCGAACCAAGTTTTATTTAGACCTGCCAATCTCGGGTATCTGCGAGTCATCCCATCACTACCCATAAAGCAAAGACGGTGTATTACTGTGTATGCAGTAATCAAAAGCACTGACAGCGCTTCCTCATCCATACACAGCGGTCAAGTGATCCATTGTCACTGAGGCTAAAATACCAGGAAATTAAAATAATTCACTATTTAAATGCCCCACAAAGGATTTTTATGACTTATTTGGGGCACGATGTGTAAAATGAGAATGAGTTGATTTATGTTTGTTTGTTTTAATGTTTTATTTATTGATACATTTTTAGCATAACATATTCAACAATGCATACAATCAAGTTTAATATTTCAAATAATCGGATAACATTTAGCTCATCCCACTATAATCGAGTACCATCGATGCAGATACAATTGGAGCTGAACATAGTATAAAAACATTCAATGGGGTGGTGGGTTAATCAGAGCAACATCATTAACTTATCTAAATTGTAATGTATCTATTTTTCAAAATTAATACAAAAGGAATTGTAAAGTAAGGGGCCCTTTGCATGCTGCGACATCGCAGGTGCGATGTTGGTGTGGTACATTCGAAAGTGACGCACTTCCGGCGTCACTCTCGACATCGTAGTGTGTAAATGGTTTTTACTACGATTACCGAGCGCAAAAGCGTCGGTATCGTATGATCGGTGTAGCGTCGGTCATTTTCATTATTTTGGCTGCTGCGACGGTAAGATGTTGTTCCTCGTTCCTGCGGCAGCACACATCGCTGTGTATGAAGTCGCAGGAGCGAGGAACATCTCCTACCTGCGTCCCGTCTGCAATGCGGAAGGAAAGAGGTGGGCGGGATGTTTACGTCCCGCTCATCTCCGCCCCTCTGCTTCTATTGGCCGCCTGCCATGTGACGTCGCTGTGACGCCACACGACCCACCCCCTTAGGAAGGAGGCAGATCGCAGGACAGGTAAGTGCGTGTTTAGCTGCCGTAGCGATAATATTCGCTACGGCTGCTATCACAAGATATCGCAGCTGCGAGGGGGGGCAGGAACTATCGCGCTCGGCATCGCAGCATCGGCTTGCGATGTCGTAGTGTGCAAAGGGCCCCTAAGAGTTGACGGCTGAGCTCAAAGAAAGCAACAATTTAAATCAGGAGATTCAGCCCTTAGAAAAACAAAATAGTGAGATGAAGAATAAGATAAGGAGTAAGAGAAGAAAGAAGAGGGTAGAGGGTTGGGAGTAGATGGTCTGGGATCCAATCCAATATTTAGTATGTTAAATGCTCTACCAATGGTTCGTCACCTCTTTTGTGGCGATGAGTGTCTCGCAGGCCTCTGTTCTGTCTCCTTTTGCCAGGTTACTTCATGTGCCCCCCTCTCTGCCGTAATTGCAGGGTTTAGTCCTATAGACTTGCCAAGCGTTCCAGACTTGTGTTAACAAGGGCATATTCTGCTGTGTAAGAGCTGAGAGTTCTTCTGCGTTATATAATTGATCAATTTTCAGCAGGAGTTGCGCAAGGGTGGGTGTCTTTGTTGTGCGCCACAGTTGAGCTATAAGGAGCTTACAGGCCGAACCCACGAATGTCACCAGTTTCGAGTTGGTCCTATTTTCAGGCCACATCGGGAGATTTAAAAGGATTTGTCTCGGGTCCAGGTGTACCGCTTTGCCTGGGAGTTCAGATAGTAGTTGGGACATAATCTGCCAAAAGGGTTGTAAAATCAGGCATGTCCACCACATGTGAAAATGAGACCCTCTGGCCCCCTCGCATCTCCAACATTGGTCTGAGGAGGAGGTGCTCCAGGTATTAGATAATGTGGGAACAATGTACCATCTCGCAACCACTTTAAACAAATTCTCCTGAACTATAACACAGCATGACGGCCTATGCGATTTGGTTTGCTTGTGCTTCAGTGAACGTAATATTCAAATCTCTCTCCCACCCCAGCAGATATGCTCTTTTCATCGTCAGTTTTTTAGTGAGTAGGGTGTTGTATAAATGAGAAAGTATCTTTTTGGGTGTCTTTGTGCGCAAAAGGATTCAAAAGTAGTTAGGGGCCTATCGAGACAAGATTGTGTCAGTAACGGTTGGATCACTTGTTTTATCTTCATGTAGTGAAGAAAAGTAAGTTTGGTAAGAAGAGGGATCATAGACATGTCTCGTTTAGAAACCAAAGAGCCATCAATCAATAGATCTGTCACAGGGACTTTTGCTTTACTTAGATAGTTGTTTTTTTCTGAGTTTGCCAGGTTTATAATACGTTGCCGTTTGGTTTCCGGGCTTACATGCATTGGCCAATACATAAACTAAATATCTCTCTTTTGCAGTAATGCAGTGCCATATTTTTCCTAGTAAATTTTTGGCTTTTTTCAGTGTGCAACTGTTTGCATTTATAGTTACTATGTTTTTTCAGTTAGCACCTGTTCACATTTGTTGGATGTGCGGGTCAGTTTTTTGATATTGCCAGGTTTATACTGGCATCCAGAATATCAGAGACTTGGGTTAAGGGGGAGATAAGTGGGACAAAGATCTCGCTATTTTTATTCCAATTCTTTAATAGTGTTCTTGTTAGTTCATTGGAGTAAGTTCTTCTGTCTTTGTGATGAGGAGGTGAGAATAATAAGGCTCGTAAAGGGGTAGGGGACAGATATTCCTCCACCGTCGTCCATAATTTATTCTGCGGGCGTCTTATCCAGTCTACTGCTCTAGAGAGATTAGCTGCTTGATAATATATGGAGATATTAGGTAGTCCCATGCCCCCTTTACATCTTGGGAAGCTCAGTGTACGAAAACTAATTCTTGGTTTATGTTTGCTCCGGACATAATTGGATATTAAAGAGTTGCTTTTGGAGAGGAATGACTTGTGAACTGGTATGGGTAACATGCAGAAAAGATAGATACATTTTGATAGTATGATACTTTTTATTAAGTTTTTCCTACCTATCCACGACAGAAATGGCGCTTTCCAAGAGGATATTTGTACAGAAATTTTGGGAAAGAGAGGTTTGTAGTTTAGATCAAAAAAGGACTTGAAGGTTTTGCCAATTTTGATGCCTACATATGTAATATGGCTTTTTGGCCACTGGAAAAGGAATGACGTTTGGAGAGATTTGATAATAGTCCTAGGGACGTTTAAACTGACTTGGATAAATTAATTTTAAAGTTAGACCAATGACCATAGTTCTCCAAGATTTTCATGAAGGCAGGGAAAGCCCTTTCCGGTCAGGACATCACTACCAGCAAGTCATCTGCAAAGGCAGAAGACTTGTGATGCTAATGTAGGTTAATCCCCTCAATTTCCTGGTCCTGCCAGATAGAGCTTATTAGTGGCCCCCTTAACATAACAAAAAGAAGAGGGGATAAGGGGCATTCCTGCCTTGTTCCACTTTTAATGGCAAAGGAATCAGGGAAAGTATTATTTACCTTGATCCTGACTGTAGGGTGTGTGTACATCTGCATTATTGCTCATATTATATCGGGGAGGGGGGGGGGAAGGAAGGTCTCTAGTGTTTCTTGCAAGAAGGTCCAGTCTACCCTGTCAAAAGCCTTCTTGGCGTCCGTTCCCAAAAGCACCAGAGGAAGATTATGTGCTCTGGTATAATGCATCAAGTTCAATAGGCGTAGCGCGTTGTCTTTACCCTCTCCTCCTCTAACGAATCCGGATTGCTCCGGTAAAATGAGGTCAGGAAGGACAGATGCCACTCGGTGGCAATTAAACTAGCATAAACCTTTAAGTCCACGTTCAGGAGTAGAGATGAGCGAACCAGCCGCGGTCCGGCTCGAGTTCGGTTCGTCGAACGGAGGTCTCGTTCGAGTTCAGTTCGGCGAACGTTCGACGAACCGAACTCGAACCGCATAGGAAACAATGGCAGGCAATCACAAACACATAAAAACACCTAGAAAACACCCTCAAAGGTGTCCAAAAGGTGACAAACAACTCACAACACAACACAAACACATGGGAAAGTGACAAGGACATATACTCATGCGAAAACAAAAGAGCTGGACAAGGAAAAAGAGGAGGAGACACAGATATAGGCATGGCACGCCCATCTAAAATCATGTAAAACACCACAAGGTGACTCCAAGCGGAGTTCTCCCTTTTTTCCAAAAATTGGGCCACACACACACACACCCACCCCTTCAGTGGCAGCACTTGTGCCCCAGTTGTACACTTCAAAGCTAGATTTGCATCAAGCACATTCAAAAATACGCCATACTTAACCGTCCCCAGGATGACACCGGGGTAGGTAGCAAAGTCTTTCCTGATCCCAGCGCTATGCATCTTGGATCATTTTTAAAAACAATGTAAGCAAGGGTTACTCCAAGCGGAGTCTTTCAAAAATAATCCATACTTAACCGTTCCCAGGATGACCCTGGGGTAGGTAGATAAAGTCTTTGCTGAACCATGACTTGTTCATCTTGGCTCCTTTTAAAAAACACAGCAAGCAAGGGTTACTCCAAGCGGAGTCTCCTTTTTTTCCAAAAATTGGGCCCCACACACACCCACCCCAACAGTGGCAGCACTTGTGCCCCAGTTGTACACTTCACAGGTAGATTTGCATCAAGCACATTCAAAAATACGCCATACTTAACCGTCCCCAGGATGACACCGGGGTAGGTAGCAAAGTCTTTCCTGATCCCAGCGCTGTGCATCTTGGATCATTTTTAAAAACAATGTAAGCAAGGGTTACTCCAAGCGGAGTCTCCCTTTTTTCCAAAAATTGGGCCACACACACACACCCACCCCATCAATGGCAGCACTTGTGCCCCAGTTGTACACTTCACAGGTAGATTTGCATCAAGCACATTCAAAAATACACCATACTTAACCGTCCCCAGGAGGACACCGGGGTAGGTAGCTAAGTCTTTCCTGATCCCAGCTCTGTTCATCTTAGCTCCTTTTAAAAAACACAGCAAGCAAGGGTTACTCCAAGCGGAGTCTCCCTTTTTTTCCAAAAATTGGGCCACACACACACACCCCCACCCCTTCAGTGGCAGCACTTGTGCCCCAGTTGTACACTTCACAAGTAGATTTGCATCAAGCACATTCAAAAATACGCCATACTTAACTGTCCCCAGGATGACACCGGGGTAGTTAGCTAAGTCTTTGCTGAACCATGACTTGTTCATCTTGGCTCCTTTTAAAAAACACAGCAAGCAAGGGTTTGTTACGGGGGGACCGGCAGATTAGGACCAGGGGGTATATATCCTAATCCCCAGTCGGGGCCCACCGTGCTCCAGATGACAAAGGAGCTGCTGGCACCTGAGGGTTAGGCGGAGACTATAGAGCTGGATGGCTCTGAGATAACCCAGGAACTCTGGGAACCGGTCACGTGTGTTGGGACACGTCAGACCGGACGACAACCCGATTAGCGTTTTGGTGCACCTAGCGCTACACCAACCACGTGTGCAGGAAACACGTCAGGCCGGGTGGTAACCAGGTAGCGTTGACCGGAAGACCGCCACGAAAGCGCCCTGTCGGCCACGTGTGTAGGACACGTCAGGCCGAGCGGTCCTCCGATTAGCGTTTCTGGCCACCTCTCGACTGGCCACGTGTGTGTAGGACACGTCAGGCCAGATGAGTACACCAGTAGCGTTGACCGGGAAGCCGAGGAGGATAAGGAACACCCTGTTAACTCCACAGGGGTCCTGGGGTACGCTGTCCGTGCGCGTAGGGGGCACAACCGGACAGGTGGCGCAGCAGGTGCGTTGTCCGTGTGCATAGGGGGCACAATCGGACAGGTGGCGCAGCAGGTGCGTTGTCCGTGTGCGTAGGGGGCACAATCGGACAGGTGGCGCAGCAAGTGTGTTGTCCGTGTGCGTAGGGAGCACAATCGGAAAGGAAGCACAGCAGCCGCAGCCCAGTTAACGCCACTGGGCTGCTATAGCAAGACTGGAACGGCAGGAGGGAAGCACGGCGCCTGACCCTGATGTGCCGAGCCACGAATCTTGGCGTGACAGGCACCGTTCGCCTAACCCTACCTACCGCTTCCCAACATAGGCTTATGCCGCAATGAGGCTCTAACATGGAGGTGTGCTCTGACTGAGCAAAAGTGAAGACTGCGCACCTCCATGTTGTCTCCAGCCCCTTTTATAACCTGGGTCCGCCCCAAACCCAGGGTGGAACCACCAAGGTCCAATAGCAGAGTGCCATGTCATCAGTGATGTCACATGCGACCTATCCGGAACCGCCACGTCATTGATGACCTCATGGCAGCCAAACCCCAAACACTTCACCAGTCATCGTCTGACGACCAATACTGAGGTGCCAGATCATAGGGGCGGGCCTCTGCGAGCCAGTCCGGAGTTGCCACGTCATCAGGACACCTGACACCCTCTGCCCTATCAGGTCCTGCCACCTCACGGACATGCTCTGTGAGGTCCTTACCGGACCTAGCCTCTGATGCACTAAGTGCCTGAGCATGCTCAGTAGCCTGAGCCACAGGCTTAGAAAACAGACTATCAGTTTGAGCATGCTCAGTAGGCACATCCCAGAACTTAGACACAGCACGAAGTCCAAGTACCTGTACAAAGAGGCTGTTAGGGTTAATTGTGGGAGCATGCTCAGTAGCCTGAACTGAGGACTTAGTCTCAGACATGACACAAACAGGCTGAGCATGCTCACTAGGCAAAACACCGGGCTTAAACTCTGGCTGGGGTAAATCGGCGCACGCATGCGCACTAGCCGCCTCTCCACACTTAGACGTGGTGGAAGGAACAGCCAACTGGACGACCCGAGGCACGGCCAAGAACGGCAGCCGCCGCCTGGGCGCAACAGGAACCGCAGCAGGCTGCTTGCGGCTATGGCGGCACCGGTTCGTAACAGGGTTACTCCAAGCGGAGTCTCCTTTTTTTCAAAAAATTGGGCCCCACACACACCCACCCCATCAATAGCAGCACTTGTGCCCCAGTTGTACACTTCACAGGTAGATTTGCATCAAGCACATTCAAAAATACGCCATACTTAACCATCACCAGGATGACACCGGGGTAGTTAGCTAAGTCTTTGCTAAACCATGACTTGTTCATCTTGGCTCCTTTTAAAAAACACAGCAAGCAAGGGTTACTCCAAGCGGAGTCTCCTTTTTTTCCAAAAATTGGGCCCCACACACACCCACCCCATCAGTGGCAGCACTTGTGCCCCAGTTGTACACTTCACAGGTAGATTTCCATCAAGCACATTCAAAAATATGCCATACTTAACCATCCCCAGGATGACACTGGGGTAGTTAGCTAAGTCTTTGCTGAACCATGACTTGTTCATCTTGGATCCTTTTAAAACACACAGCAAGCAAGGGTTACTCCAAGCGGAGTCTCCCTTTTTTCCAAAAATTGGGCCACACAGACACCCCATCAGTGGCAGCACTTGTGCCCTAGTTGTACACTTCACAGGTAGATTTGCATCAAGCACATTAAAAAATACGCCATACTTAACCATCCCCAGGAGGACACCGGGGTAGGTAGCTAAGTCTTTCCTGATCCCAGCTCTGTTCATCTTGGCTCCTTTTAAAAAACACAGCAAGCAAGGGTTACTCCAAGCGGAGTCTCCCTTTTTTCCAAAAATTGGGCCACACACACACACACCCACCCCTTCAGTGGCAGCACTTGTGCCCCAGTTGTACACTTCACAAGTAGATTTGCATCAAGCGCATTCAAAAATACGCCATACTAACTGTCCCCAGGATGACACCGGGGTAGTTAGCTAAGTCTTTGCTGAACCATGACTTGTTCATCTTGGCTCCTTTTAAAAAACACAGCGAGCAAGGGTTACTCCAAGCGGAGTCTCCTTTTTTCCAAAAATTGGGCCCCACACACACCCACCCCATCAGTAGCAGCACTTGTGCCCCAGTTGTACACTTCACAGGTAGATTTGCATCAAGCACATTCAAAAATACGCCATACTTAACCATCCCCAGGATGACACCGGGGTAGTTAGCTAAGTCTTTGCTAAACCATGACTTGTTCATCTTGGCTCCTTTTAAAAAACACAGCAAGCAAGGGTTACTCCAAGCGGAGTCTCCTTTTTTTCCAAAATTTGGGCCCCACACACACCCACCCCATCAGTGGCAGCACTTGTGCCCCAGTTGTATACTTCACAGGTAGATTTGCATCAAGCACATTCAAAAATACGCCATACTTAACCATCCCCAGGATGACACCGGGGTAGTTAGCTAAGTCTTTGCTGAACCATGACTTGTTCATCTTGGATCCTTTTAAAACACACAGCAAGCAAGGGTTACTCCAAGCGGAGTCTCCCTTTTTTGCAAAAATTGGGCAAACAGACACCACATCAGTGGCTGCACTTGTGCCCTAGTTGTACACTTCACAGGTAGATTTGCATCAAGCACATTCAAAAATACGCCATACTTAACCATCCCCAGGAGGACAACGGGGTAGGTAGCTAAGTCTTTCCTGATCCCAGCTCTGTTCATCTTGGCTCCTTTTAAAAAACACAGCAAGCAAGGGTTACTCCAAGCGGAGTCTCCCTTTTTTCCAAAAATTGGGCCACACACACACACACCCACCCCTTCAGTGGCAGCACTTGTGCCCCAGTTGTACACTTCACAAGTAGATTTGCATCAAGCGCATTCAAAAATACGCCATACTAACTGTCCCCAGGATAACACCGGGGTAGTTAGCTAAGTCTTTGCTGAACCATGACTTGTTCATCTTGGCTCCTTTTAAAAAACACAGCAAGCAAGGGTTACTCCAAGCGGAGTCTCCTTTTTTCCAAAAATTGGGCCCCACACACACCCACCCCATCAGTAGCAGCACTTGTGCCCCAGTTGTACACTTCACAGGTAGATTTGCACCAAGCACATTCAAAAATACGCCATACTTAACCATCCCCAGGATGACACCGGGGTAGTTAGCTAAGTCTTTGCTAAACCATGACTTGTTCATCTTGGCTCCTTTTAAAAAACACAGCAAGCAAGGGTTACTCCAAGCGGAGTCTCCTTTTTTTCCAAAATTTCGGCCCCACACACACCCACCCCATCAGTGGCAGCACTTGTCCCCAGTTGTACACTTCACAGGTAGATTTGCATCAAGCACATTCAAAAATACGCCATACTTAACCATCCCCAGGATGACACCGGGGTAGTTAGCTAAGTCTTTGCTGAACCATGACTTGTTCATCTTGGATCCTTTTAAAACACACAGCAAGCAAGGGTTACTCCAAGCGGAGTCTCCCTTTTTTCCAAAAATTGGGCCACACAGACACCCCATCAGTGGCAGCACTTGTGCCCTAGTTGTACACTTCACAGGTAGATTTGCATCAAGCACATTAAAAAATACGCCATACTTAACCATCCCCAGGAGGACACCGGGGTAGGTAGCTAAGTCTTTCCTGATCCCAGCTCTGTTCATCTTGGCTCCTTTTAAAAAACACAGCAAGCAAGGGTTACTCCAAGCGGAGTCTCCCTTTTTTCCAAAAATTGGGCCACACACACACACACCCACCCCTTCAGTGGCAGCACTTGTGCCCCAGTTGTACACTTCACAAGTAGATTTGCATCAAGCGCATTCAAAAATACGCCATACTAACTGTCCCCAGGATGACACCGGGGTAGTTAGCTAAGTCTTTACTGAACCATGACTTGTTCATCTTGGCTCCTTTTAAAAAACACAGCGAGCAAGGGTTACTCCAAGCGGAGTCTCCTTTTTTCCAAAAATTGGGCCCCACACACACCCACCCCATCAGTAGCAGCACTTGTGCCCCAGTTGTACACTTCACAGGTAGATTTGCATCAAGCACATTCAAAAATACGCCATACTTAACCATCCCCAGGATGACACCGGGGTAGTTAGCTAAGTCTTTGCTAAACCATGACTTGTTCATCTTGGCTCCTTTTAAAAAACACAGCAAGCAAGGGTTACTCCAAGCGGAGTCTCCTTTTTTTCCAAAATTTGGGCCCCACACACACCCACCCCATCAGTGGCAGCACTTGTGCCCCAGTTGTATACTTCACAGGTAGATTTGCATCAAGCACATTCAAAAATACGCCATACTTAACCATCCCCAGGATGACACCGGGGTAGTTAGCTAAGTCTTTGCTGAACCATGACTTGTTCATCTTGGATCCTTTTAAAACACACAGCAAGCAAGGGTTACTCCAAGCGGAGTCTCCCTTTTTTGCAAAAATTGGGCAAACAGACACCACATCAGTGGCTGCACTTGTGCCCTAGTTGTACACTTCACAGGTAGATTTGCATCAAGCACATTCAAAAATACGCCATACTTAACCATCCCCAGGAGGACAACGGGGTAGGTAGCTAAGTCTTTCCTGATCCCAGCTCTGTTCATCTTGGCTCCTTTTAAAAAACACAGCAAGCAAGGGTTACTCCAAGCGGAGTCTCCTTTTTTCCAAAAATTGGGCCCCACACACACCCACCCCATCAGTAGCAGCACTTGTGCCCCAGTTGTACACTTCACAGGTAGATTTGCACCAAGCACATTCAAAAATACGCCATACTTAACCATCCCCAGGATGACACCGGGGTAGTTAGCTAAGTCTTTGCTAAACCATGACTTGTTCATCTTGGCTCCTTTTAAAAAACACAGCAAGCAAGGGTTACTCCAAGCGGAGTCTCCTTTTTTTCCAAAATTTCGGCCCCACACACACCCACCCCATCAGTGGCAGCACTTGTCCCCAGTTGTACACTTCACAGGTAGATTTGCATCAAGCACATTCAAAAATACGCCATACTTAACCATCCCCAGGATGACACCGGGGTAGTTAGCTAAGTCTTTGCTGAACCATGACTTGTTCATCTTGGATCCTTTTAAAACACACAGCAAGCAAGGGTTACTCCAAGCGGAGTCTCCCTTTTTTGCAAAAATTGGGCACACAGACACCACATCAGTGGCTGCACTTGTGCCCTAGTTGTACACTTCACAGCTAGATTTGCATCAAGCTCATTCAAAAATACACCATACTTAACCGTCCCCAGGAGGACACCGGGGTAGGTAGCTAAGTCTTTCCTGATCCCAGCTCTGTTCATCTTGGCTCCTTTTAAAAAACACAGCAATCAAGGGTTACTCCAAGCGGAGTCTCCCTTTTTTCCAAAAATTGGGCCACACAGACACCCCATCAGTGGCAGCACTTGTGCCCTAGTTGTACACTTCACAGGTAGATTTGCATCAAGCACATTCAAAAATATGCCATACTTAACTGTCCCCAGGATGACACCGGGGTAGGTAGCAAAGTCTTTCCTGATCCCAGCGCTGTGCATCTTGGATCATTTTTAAAAACAATGTAAGCAAGGGTTACTCCAAGCGGAGTCTCCCTTTTTTTTCCAAAAATTGGGCGACACACACACCCCATCAGTGGCAGCACTTGTGCCCTAGTTGCAAACAGGATGTTTTGATTTGCATCAAGCACATTCCAAATCCACAAGCATTTACTCTCCCCAGGATGACACAGGGGTAGTAAATTCCTTGTGGATCCATGACTTGTTAATTTTGATGAACGTTAGTCTGTCCACATTGTCACTGGACAGATGTGTGCGCTCATCTGTCAGCACACACCCAGCAGCACTGAAGACACGTTCAGAGACAACGCTGGCAGCTGGACTTGACAAAATCTCCAAGGCGTAAGTGGAGAGCTCTGGCCATTTTTCAAGATTTGAAGCCCAAAATGAGCAAGGCTCCATTTGCAAAGTGATGGCATCGATGTTCATTTGGAGATACTCCTGTATCATCCTCTCCAGCCGTTGACTATGTGTCAGACTTGTTGTCTCTGGTGGCCTTGCAAAGGACGGTCTAAAAAAATTATGAAAAGATTCAATAAAATTGCTGTTACCAGCACCAGATACGGTGCTACTGGTACGGGTAGACTGTTGAAGATGACGAGACCGTCCCATGTTTGTCAAGTTACAACTGGGAGATTCACTCCCTGCACCTGCACGGTTGTTTGGTGGAAAAGCCGAGCTAAGATCGAGTAACGTCTTCTGCTGATACTCCTGCATACGTGCGTCCCTTTCTATGGCTGGAATTATGCCACAAAATTTGGACTTGTACCGGGGATCTAATAGTGTGGCAAGCCAGTAGTCATCATCACTTCTAATTTTGACAATACGAGGGTCATGTTGGAGGTAGTGCAGCAAGAAGGCGCTCATGTGTCTTGTGCAGCCATGCGGACCAAGTCCACGCTGTGTTTGTGGCATAGAGGTGCTAACCGTTCTTTCTTCCTCTGACATCTCCCCCCAACCTCTTTCAACTGAAATTTGACCAAGGTTTCCCTCATCTGCTGAGTCTTCCATGTCCATGGACAGTTCGTCCTCCATTTTTTCATGTTCTCCTGCACCTTCCTCAACATTTCGCCTGCTACCATGCGCCCTTGTTGATCCCTGTCCCCCATGGCCCCATGCCTGCCGCGTTGGTGATGAACATCTGGACCTTAGTGATGTTATTATTATTATTATTATTATTATTATTTATTTATAGAGCACCATTAATTCCATGGTGCTGTACATGAGAAGGGGGTTACATACAAAATACGTATACAAGTTACAGTAGACAGACTAGTACAGAGGGAAGAGGGCCCTACCCTTGCGGGCTTACATTCTATAGGATTATGGGGAGGAGACAATAGGTGGGGTGTAGGTCAGGCGGCAGCTCCGCACGGTGGTCGGGCGGCAGCTCCGCACGGTGGTCGGGCGGCAGCTCCGCACGGTGGTCGGGCGGCAGCTCCGCACGGTGGTCGGGCGGCAGCGAGTTCATTGTAGATTGTAGGCATTTCTGAACAGGTGCGTTTTCAGGTTCCGTTTGAAGTTTGCAAGGGTAGGGGATAGTCTGACGTGTTGAGGCAGCGAGTTCCAGGAGACTGGGGATGCTCGGGAGAAGTCTTGGAGTCGGTTGTGTGAGGAGCGAATGAGAGAGGAGGAGAGGAGGAGATCTTGGGAGGACCGGAGGTGACGTGTTGGAGTGTAGTGGGAGAGTAGTTCGGAGATGTACGGAGGGGAAAGATTATGCACAGCTGTGTAGGTCAGTGTTAGAAGTTTGAATTGGATACGGTGGAAGATTGGAAGCCAGTGGAGGGACATGCAGAGAGGAGAAGCGGGGTGGTATTGAGGAGAGAGGTGGATAAGTCGGGCAGCAGAGTTAAGGATGGACTGGAGAGGGGCAAGCGTGTTGGCAGGGAGGCCACAGAGGAGGATGTTACAGTAGTCGAGGCGGGAGATTATGAGGGCATGCACTAGCATTTTAGTAGATTGCAAATTGAGGAAAGGGCGGATTCTGGAAATATTTTTGAGTTGAAGACGGCAGGAGGTGGTGAGGGATTGGATGTGTGGTATGAAGGATAAGGCAGAGTCAAAGGTCACTCCGAGGCAGCGAACTTTGGGTACTGGCGAGAGCGTGGTGTTATTTATTGTAATAGATAGATCAGGTGGAGAGTGTAGGTGAGACGGAGGAAAGATGATTAGTTCAGTTTTGGCCACATTGAGCTTTAGGAAGCGAGAGGAGAAGAAGGAGGATATAGCAGATAGACATTTCGGGATTTTGGACAGCAGAGATGTGGCATCTGGGCCAGAGAGGTAGATCTGGGTGTCGTCGGCATATAGGTGGTATTGGAAGCCATGGGACTTTATGAGTTGTCCCAGGCCAAATGTGTAGATAGAGAAAAGTAGGGGTCCTAGGACAGAGCCTTGAGGGACGCCAACAGAGAGATGGTGGGATGAAGAGGTTGTGTGGGAGTGGGAGACACTAAAAGTGCGATTTGAGAGGTATGAAGAGATCCAAGAGAGGGCAAGATCTCTGACACCAAGGGAAGAGAGGGTCTGTAATAGGAGGGAGTGGTCAACGGTATCGAAGGCTGAGGACAGGTCTAGGAGTAGGAGTATAGAGAAGTGCTTGTTCGCTTTGGCAGTAAGCAAGTCATTTGTGATTTTAGTCAGGGCAGTTTCGGTGGAGTGATGTGGACGGAAGCCGGACTGTAGGTTGTCAAAGAGAGCGTTAGAGGAGAGGTGGGAGGAAAGTTCAGCATGGACATGCTGTTCCAGGAGTTTTGAGGCAAGTGGGAGTAGTGATATGGGGCGGTAGCTGGTAGTAGAGGTTGGATCGAGGGAAGGTTTCTTTAGGATAGGTGTGACTGTTGCATGTTTAAAGGCAGAGGGGAAGGTTCCAGTCGTTAAAGATAGGTTGAAGAGATGGGTTAAGGCTGGAATAAGGATGGTGGTGAGGTTGGGAAGGAGGTGGGATGGCATGGGGTCAAGTGCGCAGGTGGTGAGGTGCGCTTTTGAGAGCAGACGTGCAAGCTCTCCTTCGGTGATGGTGGGGAGGAAGTTTATGGGGGAGGGGCAGTGGTCAGCTACATGAAGGGGTTGTGGTGGCTGAGCAGAGAAGACTTGCCTTATTAGGTCGATTTTTTCTTGGAAATAGGTGGCAAAGTCTTCTGCAGAAATGAGGGAGGTTGGAGGGGGCAGTGGTGGGCGAAGGAGGGAGTTGAAAGTGTTGAATAACTGTTTGGGGTTGTGTGTTAGAGAGGATATGAGGTTTCTGAAGTAATCGTGTTTAGCGGAGGTGAGGACTGAACGAAATGTGTGAATTGCATTTTTGAATGTGGTGAAGTCTTCCTGGGAGTGCGTTTTCTTCCACCGCCGCTCTGCAGCCCTAGACCTTTGCCTAAGTTTTTTAGTGAGGCTGTTGTGCCAGGGCTGTCTATTGATTCGTCTCACTCTGCCATGCACAAGGGGAGCGACTGAATCAATAGCTGATGTGAGGGTGGTGTTGTAGAAAGTGGTGGCGCTGTCTGTGTCGTGGAGGGACGATATGGAGGACAGTGGGAGGATAGAGTCGGCGAGGGTGTGCATGTTGTTGTGTCTTGCGCACATGAATCCTCCTGCAGTTCCTCCCCTTCCTGTTGTCGCACCCCCTGACTCCGAATAGTGTTTAGCGTGTGCTCCAGCATGTAAATGACTGGAATTGTCATGCTGATAATGGCATTGTCAGCGCTAAACATATTCGTCGCCATGTCGAAACTGTGCAGAAGGGTGCATAGGTCCTTGATCTGAGACCACTCCATCAGGGTGATCTGCCCCACCTCTGCATCTCGTTGGCCCAGGCTATACGTCATGACGTATTGCACCAGGGCTCGGCGGTGTTGCCACAGTCGCTGTAACATGTGGAGGTCGAATTCCAGCGTGTCGCCACATCGCATTTCAGGCGATGAACCGGCAGGCCGAAAGACTTCTGGAGCGATGCAAGTCGCTCAGCTGCGGCGGTTGAACGGCGGAAGTGAGCAGACAGTTTTCGTGCCCTGGTCAGAAGGTCATCTAGGCCGGGATAGTGTGTTAAAAATTGCTGGACAACAAGGTTCAACACGTGAGCCATACAAGGCACGTGTGTCACCTTGCCCAGGCGAAGGGCCGCACCCAGGTTTGCAGCATTGTCGCACACGGCCTTACCAGGCTGCAGGTTGAGTGGAGACAATCATTTATTAAATTCAGTCTCCAGAGCTGCCCACAACTCAGCCGCTGTGGGACTCCTATTTCCAAAACATGTCAAGCTAAAGACCGCCTGATGCCGTTGCGCTCTGCTGCCAGCATAGTAATGAGGGATGCGTGATTCCTTCTGCGCAGTGAGAACGCTGGTGGCCTGACCAGGCAGGCTTGGGGCGCAGGTGGAGGACCCAGATGAGGTGGAGGAGGCAGAAGCAGTGGCGAAACTTGGACAGACAGAAAATTGACACACAAGTCGTGGGGACGGCAAGACTTGTGCAGCAGACCCTTCAACATCTATCACCATAGTTACCCAGTGCCCAGTCAGCGACATGTAACGTCCCTGTCCATGCTTACTGGTCCAAGTATCGGTGGTGAAATGCACCCGTTCACACACAGAGTTTCTCAAGGAAGCGGTGATGTTGTGTGCGACATGCTGGTGTAGCGCGGGCACACCTTTCTTAGAAAAGTAGTGGCGACTGAGCATTTGGTACTGGGGCACAGCGTCAGACATAAGGTCTCTAAAATCCTGTGTGTCCACCAGGCGGAAAGGCAGCATTTCGGTAGCCAAGAGCTTACAGAGGGATAAAGTCAACCTCTTAGCTTTGTCATGGGTCGCAGGAAATGGCCTTTTATTTGTCCACATCTGAGGGACAGAGATCTGGCTGCTGTGTGTAGACGGTGTTGAGTAGGGTGTCCCTGGAAAATGCAGCTTTGTGAGGAAAGTGCAGGCGTAGACATGATGTTGCCTTCATCCAACGTTGGTGCTATCGATGTCTGAGAGAGCTGTACACACGTACTTGTTTCCCCTTCCAAACCAACTGACGACCTACCAAGCAAACTGCCTGTTGCGGTTACAGTGGTGGAAGTTGTGCGTGGAAAACCAGGTGTGACAGCTGTCCCCACAGTCCTAGAAGATGAAGAGCGCGCGGATGCACTGGAAGGGGCAGGCGGTGTATGGTTCGCTCCGCTAGGCCGCATTGCAGCACGGTGAGCTTCCCACTGGGACATATGATATTTATTCATGTGACGATTCATGGAAGAAGTTGTCAAACTGCTGAGGTTTTGCCCTCTACTAACAGAATCACGACAAATTTTACAGATCACATAATTTGGCCGATCTTTTGCTATGTCAAAAAAGGACCAGGCTAGGCAAGGCTTAGAGGGCATGCGACCTGCTGAGCCCCCCCGACTAGTGCTCAGAGGCAGAGTGGTGGCTGAGGATGCAGTTGTAGACGTGCTAGCAGTGCTCCGACTCTGTCCAGGAAGGCGCAAGGTAACTTCATCGTCGGTTGCATCCTCTTCCACCATCTCTGTTGACCTCCTCGAGTGCCTGACTGTGGGTTGACAGTAGGTGGGATCTAGAACTTCCTCATCAATTGTTGTGTTTGCACTCCCCTCACCCTCAGACCGAGCCTCTTCTTGCCCTGACCGAATATTTAAGTTATCATCCCAATCTGGTATCTGCGTCTCATCGTCATCAGTATGTTCCTCATTATCTATAACAACAGGTGTTACAGTTTGTGAAAAAGGGTCAACATTATGCTCAGAAACTTGGTCCTCACGGCCTGAATCTGAGTCACAAAGGTTCTGGGCATCACTGCAGACCATTTCCTGGTCTGTACTCACTGTAGCTTGGGAGCAGACTTCTGATTCCCAGGCTATAGTGTGACTGAACAGCTCTGCAGACTCAGCCATCTCAGTTCCACCATACTGTGCAGGGCGGATGGAGACTTCAGAGCTGGGAGAATGCAAGTGTGATTGTGCTGACAACTCAGAGGACTGGTGTTTTTGGATGCGGTAGTTGAGGTGGCGGAGAGGGCACTTGTTGGACCACTTGAGATCCATTCAAGCATTTTCCTTTTTTGGCCATCATCTACCTTTGTTCCAGTTGTTCGTGTCCGTAAAAAAGGGAGCACATCGGATTGTCCACGGTAAGTAGTAGACATCTTACTTTTGCTGGAAGGTGGTCTATCTTCAGCAAATGTTAATGGAGCTTTGCCTCCTTCCCCACGGACAAACCCTTTTTTTCCTTTTCCAACACGCCTCTTCCCCTTTCCACCAGCATCTGTCATTTTGCCACTCATTTTGATTGCTACAAGATTGTGCACTTAAAATGTGGTAGTAAAAATTGAGAGGTGGTGTAGATTTCAGCGGTGGTCTAGCTTTATTAACAGCAGAATAAACAACAATAATTATCCCTGACAATGCAACTACGGCCCTTAAACTGGCAGCATAGTTTGCTAGCATAATGGCTTAGTAACAATGAGTTTGAGTGTGCAATGCAGGCAGACGTGCTGCAAATATCTTTGCACTAGTGGGACAATAATGAAGTCCAACAGCCACTTTTAGGATGCCACTAAGTTTCCTCAGTGTTTGCTAGTATAATGGCTTAGTAACAATGAGTTTGAGTGTGCAATGCAGGCAGACATGCTGCAAATATCTTTGCACTAGTGGGACAATAATGAAGTCCAACAGCCACTTTTAGGATGCCACTAAGTTTCCTCAGTGTTTGCTAGTATAATGGCTTAGTAACAATGAGTTTGAGTGTGCAATGCAGGCAGACGTGCTGCAAATATCTTTGCACTAGTGGGACAATACAGAAGTCCAACAGCCACGTTTAGGATGCCACTAAGTTTCCTCAGTGTTTGCTAGTATAATGGCTTAGTAACAATGAGTTTGAGTGTGCAATGCAGGCAGACGTGCTGCAAATATCTTTGCACTAGTGGGACAATACAGAAGTCCAACAGCCACTTTTAGGATGCCACTAAGTTTCTTCAGTGTTTGCTAGTATAATGGCTTAGTAACAATGAGTTTGAGTGTGCAATGCAGGCAGACGTGCTGCAAATATCTTTGCACTAGTGGGACAATACAGAAGTCCAACAGCCACGTTTAGGATGCCACTAAGTTTCCTCAGTGTTTGCTAGTATAATGGCTTAGTAACAAATGAGTTTGAGTGTGCAATGCAGGCAGACGTGCTGCAAATATCTTTGCACTAGTGGGACAATACAGAAGTCCAACAGCCACGTTTAGGATGCAACTAAGTTTCCTCAGTGTTTGCTAGTATAATGGGTCTGGGTACAGGAAAGGAAGCCTCCCTTTCTATCCCTCCTAATGGGGAAATGCAGCGAGGAAATCCCTGACCTTAGCTACACAGACGCTGTCATCTTGTGTAGCTGTTAAAATCTGTTTTCACGGACCTGACTGTCACCTATGGCTCTGACCCTGCCGGTATTAGCCCTTAAAAGGACTAATAGAAACTTCTATCCCTATTCTGTATAGCGCTGTGTATAGAGCGTACACAGCAGTATCGGAGACAGGAGCTACGTCAGCGGTGACTGACACCAAGACGCAGAAGGCAGATAATAACGTGCTGGAGGAAAATGTCCGTTTTTATAATGCATGGACATGTGACATGGACATCCTATCACACATGCCGTTGCTTCTCTGGCTAAAAGTCCACTTAGCTGTGTGTGTGTCTGGGATTGGCTGACATGCTGGCCCGCCCCACTACACCCGTGCGCTTAGGGAAGGAAGACAAGGAAAAAAAAAAAAATGGCAATCGCCATTATCCAAACAGCAGTGATTTGAATGCGCTGTTCCCGCACACTATACGCTGAAATTTCATAATAGTGTGAGTCACAGAGTGACTTACACTATTACAGCGGAAAGCCAGCTAGTAATTAGCTTGTCTTTTTGCTGCTAGAACCGTTCTCGAACACATATCTAGAACTATCGAGCTTTAGCAAAAAGCTCGAGTTCTAGTTCGATCTAGAACAGCCCCCAAAATCACTCGAGCCGCGAACTGGAGAACCTCGAACCGCGCTCAACTCTATTCAGGAGTGAAATGGGTCTGTAACTTCATCAACACTCCAGGTCCTTCCCTTCTTAATATATATATTAATGATATATGTGCTTCAAGGGCTTGTTTAGGAACAGGATCACCGAGAAGTAGTGCATTATATGTCGTTAAGAGATGGTCTGCTAGGATATCGAAAAATGTTTTGTAATATACCAAGGAAGGCCATCTGTATCCACGACATTCGGCAGTAGATATCTTGGCAGGAAAATATAGTCTAGTCTATGGTATGATTTGTGGGGGTGAGAGAAGAAGGTAAAGTCTTTAGTTGTTGGGTGTTGGTAGCGCCAAATGTCAATCAAGGCTAGGGAAAGGATAGAGCTTTCTATCTGAGACGGGTCACGAAGAGAGATGTGGCTCTTTTTTTTGCAGTGGAGTCTAATTAGGTTCCAAGGCAAGATTAAAATCCCCGCAGAGGATAGGGTTCCAGAAATGCCCGAAATTTTTTTCATCGCTGACAAAAGCCATTTTATCTGTTTGACATTTGGGGCATATAGATTCCCTAAGGTCACCATTGATCCAGCTAATAAGCCTTTGATGAAGATGTATCGACCTTCGGGATCTATGGCTACTTTGCGTGGCAGGAAAGGTATGTGGTGCCTTCGCCTAGCCAGGTCGTCACAGATAACACTCACACCCCCCCACCCCCATCAGACAGTAACACCAGCCAAACACAAAAACCTTGTTGCCTCCCTCCAGGGTCTGATGTCCACACCAGGTGGGGCAGAGCCAAGCGGTTGGCCCCACCCACCGAGGAGTTCACAGGCCTGGAGGCTTGTGGCCCAGGCACTGACAGCAAGGTTGGCAGACGGTGGTGGCCATCTGCAGGAGTGGTGAAGCAACGCAGAACCGTAGGACCGGGTCGGGTGAAGCCAGCACACACAGGCAGGGCCATCGGACCCCAACCAGGCTTGGAGCCGCCGACAATAGTCAAATCCGAATGTGACTGGAACCCCAGGGGTTTCCTAACAGCCAAAGACCCGATAGAAGGCAACCGCCCACACCGTGAGGGTATACAGCTATCGCCTAAGGCTAGAGACCCAAGCGCCAGCACCTGCGGGCAAACGGGCTCCTCCGGCATCCATCCACCGGGGAGCGGACTACCGTTGGGGATCCATAGCAGTCAAACAAGTACATCAAGGTGCAGGGAAAGACAGCCGCCATCACCTGTCCGGGGAGAGACACTGCAGCTGGCTGAGGGACCCGTCCATCCAGACGTTTGGTTTACCGAGGACTTTGTGCATCTCTTGCTGAGTGAGTACACCCGTGCCATCCGGCACCGCGCCGCGCTGTCCCTGCAACCCTGGACCTCACGGACCCTGTCCTCCCCGTCACACCACCGGGCCCCGGGACCACCGACCCCTACGCACGGAGGGGGAAAACAGCCCAGCTGCTCCCTACCATTGCTCCCGGGATCCCCGTCACCAGCAGCGGTGGTGCCCATCTTCACCACAACCCGTGGGTGGTGTCACGGACTAAATCCCCCAAACCAACCACCCCTTTCACTCACGGGCGAGGAGCGCCGCTTGAGTCCCCGGATCCGGCCCACCGCTTGAGCCATCGAGCAGCCGCAGCAGCGCCGGACCCGAGCGTTGGTGAGTGACTAGCAGCAGCGGCGTCCTCCCCGCCCGCGACAGGTATGTTTTTAGAGAGGGCCACTGAGACCCCCCTGGAACCTCTCCTTGGGGAATGGGCATGAAACTAGAGATTATATTGTGATTTTTTGAAGCATGGAATTTTGCCTTCTTGGAAGTGGGTTTCCTGTAAAAATACTATATCCACGTGTCTCTTGTGTAAGCTAGATAGGGTTTGAGACCTTGGTATAGGTGAGTTTAGCCCATGTGCATTAAGACTTATCACATGAAATACCTTATGATGTGACGACATAGTCATAGCTGCAGGTGGAAGAGCTTATTTTCAGGAGGATGAATGGACCAGACCTAGAACAAAGAGAGAAGAAACAAAGACAGAGAAAACCAAATGCATGGAAAGATTTGTAAGTAGAGTGAGGTAACGAATTCAATAATATCAACATTTTGAGATTTAAGAACAATATAAATGAGCATCAGTAGGGAGCAGTAAGTGTAATACCCCTATAATGACTTCACATCTTTATCATATGTGAACAGTAATAGCCAGTAATTGCCAATAATTGACCGGCACTTGGACCCCCTCAGCAGGGTATGCTTTCTGAGTTCATCAGAAGTTTCTTTGCCGCTTTGCGTCTGGATCTATGGTTCTTCGGAGTGAGGGTATGCCATGGTGACGACATAGGAAGCTGCTGTAGCGCGGACGTCGAGTGGTGTATTTCTAGCTCTGGATATTTTTCCATTGTGATCCCCAGGTCTTCGCAGATACGTCTTATTTCTGCTGATGTTCTGCCTTGTTTCCCTTTTGCTGTTATTGCGATGCCGAATGGGAACAGCCAGCGGTATGGAAATTGGTTGTGGCGTAACACTTCTGTAAGTGGTTTAAGTAATCGCCTCTTGGTTAGAGTGGTGGTGGCTAGGTCTTGGAATACTAAAATTTTCGACCCCTCATAGCTTATGGAATCAGCTTCCCTAGCTTTTTTGAGAACAAGTTCTTTGATTCAGTAATCCAAGAAATGGCAGATGACATCTACAATGGTTCTCCCTGCTTGGGACGGGGTCTCAGTGACCTATGTGCTCTGACTAGTTCCACCGGAGGTGAGGGGTCAGAGTCTAAAAGATCAGAGAATATGATTTGCAGGGCTGAGACTATGGCTTTGTTTGCTATCGACTCTGGAAGACCTTTTACTCTGAGGTTATTACGCCTTTCTCTGTTCCCGTGATCCTCCAATATTGCATGGATTTGGTTGACACTTTCCTCTTGTTGGTGTAAACAGGAAATGATGGCATTAGAAGCGGTGGTAATTGAATCATGAGAGGCTTCCAGAGTTTCCACTCTATGGCCTATGTGACCGATATCTTGTTTAATATCTGAGAGTTCTTTTACCACTGGTTCCATGGCTTTAGTAAGAATACGTTTAATAAAGGATCTGGAGATGGGTAGATCTTTGTTTGCATTGTCTTCCTGTCTGTCACTATCTTCTTCTGCATCCAGGATATCTTTAGTAGTTAGGTTATGGGAAACGTGGGTCTCAGCTTCTGCTGTGGATGAGTGCTTCTTAAGGAATTTATCAACGTCTGCCTGAGTAGTAGTCGTGGCTGGTCTAGATACTTGGCTGGTCATTTTGTTGCCGATTTTAACCATTGTGAAGTCATTCACTTGTGATATTTTTTCAGAAAGAAGAGATGGGTTTCATCTCACTGCCCCCTCTGTGCAGGGTGGAAGTTGACGCTTTACTTGACATGCCGCTTGGAGGGTGGGAGCAGAAAGAGTCCACCTTTATAACAGTTGAGCTATGTGGCAAATCCTGGGTGTACCAATACTGTACTCCACTTCAGTATATGTTGGGTTAACAGGCCCTCTGAATTGGCAGCACTTATTTTCAATCACAGTAGTGGGTAAGGGGTATAGATGTAGGATCAGTCTTATGGGAACAGGCTGCAGTTTACTTTTGTCATGTTAATAGTGTTTGTTGTGGGCCTCAGTCTGTGGGCCTCCTCAAATAGGTCTCAGCTTCAGCTCTTATGTCAGCTTTATGCTGAGTGATCCCTAATCTCCTGATAAATAATCAGCCTGGGGATGAGCAGTAACAGGGGAAGGCAGCCCCTAAGACGTCTGTCTCTGGTTTTCTGTGAGGTGAGAGTCCATTCCCGGGTGGGGGGGTTCAGAGCAGTGTGGACACAGCGTTCAGTCTCGGGTCCCTCAGAGAGGGGGGGAGAGGGGGTCAGGGATCAGCACTCACTGTCAGCTTCCTTATCACAGTCCCTGATAAGATTCCAGGCTCAGCACTGATTGCTGCTGCTTAAGGTCCAGTCACACTAAGCAACTTACCAGCGATCCCAACAACGATAGGGATCGCTGGTAAGTTGCTAGGAGGTTGCTGGTGAGATGTCACACTGCGACGCTCCAGCGATCCCACCAGCAACCTGACCTGGCAGGGATCGCTGGAGCGTCGCTACACAAGTTGCTGGTGAGCTCACCAGCAACCAGTGACAAGCCCCCAGCGCCGCGTGGAAGATGCTGCGCTTGGTAACTAAGGTAAATATCGGGTAACCAACCCGATATTTACCTTGGTTACCACCGCACGGAGCTACACGTGCAGAGAGCAGGGAGCAGCGCACACTGAGCGCTGGCTCCTTGCTCTCCTAGTTACAGCACACATCAGGTTAATTACCCGATGTGTGCTGCAGCTAAATGTGCACAGAGCAGGGAGCAGCGCACAATGCTTAGCGCTGGCTCCTTGCTCTCCTAGTTACAGCACACATCGGGTTAATTAACCCGATGTGTGCTGCAGCTAAATGTTGCCAGAGCAGGGAGCAGCGCACAATGCTTAGCGCTGGCTCCTTGCTCTCCTAGTTACAGCACACATCAGGTTAATTAACCCGATGTGTGCTGCAGCTAAATGTGCACAGAGCAGGGAGCAGCGCACACTGCTTAGCGCTGGCTCCTTGCTCTCCTAGTTACAGCACACATCGGGTTAATTACCCGATGTGTGCTGCAGCTACATGTGCACAGAGCAGGGAGCAGCGCACAATGCTTAGCGCTGGCTCCTTGCTCTCCTAGTTACAGCACACATCGGGTTAATTAACCCGATGTGTGCTGCAGCTACATGTGCACAGAGCAGGAGCCGGCACTGACAGTGAGAGCGGAGGAGGCTGGTAACAAAGGTAAATATCGGGTAACCAAGGACAGGGCTTCTTGGTTACCCGATGTTTACTGTGGTTACCAGCGTCCGCAGAAGCCTGCTCCTGCTGCCTGCACATTTAGTTGTTGATGTCTCGCTGTCACACACAGCGATTCGTGCTTCACAGCGGGACAGCAACAACTAAAAAATGGCCCAGGACATTCAGCAACAACCAACGACCTCACAGCAGGGGCCAGGTTGTTGCTGGATGTCACACACAGCAACATCGCTAGCAACGTCACAAAAGTTGTTCGTTAGCAGCGATGTTGCTAGCGATGTTGCTTAGTGTGACGGGGCCTTTAGTCTGCAGTGAGGCCCAAGGACCACTAAGCTGTTGTCAGTGAAATCCACCCGGCCTGCGCTCCCCGCTGCTCTAGCTGCCCGCTCACTCCTGGATCAGGTAGGTGACTGCTCCTCTTCTGCTGACAGGGACCTCGTGTCTCCGTCACTCCAGGTGTGATCACCGCCGAGCCCCGGGGTCTGGCACCAACCTCCACAAGATGGCGTCGGGTCTCCTCCGGTCTCTCCAGCTCTCTGCTAGCAGCTGAGATTGTCGTCCCCCGCTGCTTCAGCTGGAGTCCTGGTGGGGCCTTTGGACTTCGGGGTACCCCTCCTGTGGTGATATTGATCCACTGATCCACCTCCAGTCGGGGCCCTTGCGTCTCAGATTCAGTGAACCCAGGCCTCAAGTGTGGGAAAGAATTAGCAGGGTCCCAGAGTAGTCTTCTCTCAATAATAGGGTTCCCAGAGGGTTTGTGGGGTCCCTCAGTAGCAGATGGGGGCTTTGCTGAGTGTTTTGCTGGCTAAGAAGCAGGATGTTCTCGGATGTGGGAGAGCTCCTTCACATGCGTCTGCTTCTGTCGGCGGCCATTTTGGACTCCTCTGAGAATTAGTTGATTTAATAAGAGGTACATATAAACAATGCCATGACATATCTGCAGTAGTTGAAAATTATAGCAGATAGCATGGATAGATTGATGTCTGATATAATTCATGCAGCAGTAGAAACAGAAAATTAATGAGACAGAGTATTACTTTTTACAATATTCAGCTAAAACAACCTGAAGTCGAGCTCATGAAGGGTTTTTGCATGCATGGGAGTTTAGTTAGTCATAACGGAATATATAGGGGAGAAAAAATAGGAGAAGATATAGAAAAAAAGGAAAGTAAGGAAATAGAACAAAGAGGGAGGCAAAGATAGACGTCATCCCAGTGACCAGCGAGGAAAATGCAAATACCGTATATGCCGGCGTATAAGACGACTGGGCGTATAAGACGACCCCCAACTTCTGCCCTAAAAATATAGAATTTGGGATATACTGACTGTATAAGACTACCCCGCTCCCAAATGAAAAAAAGTCTGCTTTGATTGCAACATGTTAATTTTAATTCCGCGAGAGCCGTACAATATGTTTTTAAAGTGCCATTGACAGATCAATCGCTCCAATGTTCACTTAGTACATCAAGGAATGCTCCTCCCTGCTGTATAAAGCCACAACTGGACTGAAACAATGGTACTACACTCTGCTACAAACAGACACACACAACTCTGCTACAAACAGACAAACACACACAACTCTGCTACAAACAGACAAACACACACAACTCTGCTACATACAGACAAACACACACAACTCTGCTACATACAGACAAACACACACAACTCTGCTACAAACAGACAAACACACACAACTCTGCTACAAACAGACAAACACACACAACTCTGCTACATACAGACAAACACACACAACTCTGCTACAAACAGACAAACACACACAACTCTGCTACAAACAGACAAACACACACAACTCTGCTACAAACAGACAAACACACACAACTCTGCTACATACAGACAAACACACACACACAACTCTGCTACATACAGACAAACACATACAACTCTGCTACATACAGACAAACACATACAACTCTGCTACATACAGACAAACACATACAACTCTGCTACATACAGACAAACACATACAACTCTGGTACATACAGACAAACACACACAACTCTGCTACATACAGACAAACACATACAACTCTGCTACATACAGACAAACACATACAACTCTGCTACATACAGACAAACACATACAACTCTGCTACATACAGACAAATACACACAACTCTGCTGCTCTGTGGGGCCTGCACCCGCGGCTCGGCGGGTACAGCACCCGCGGCATCGGCGGGGGGGGGGGATTGGCAGGGCATACATCTGGGGGGTTAGAAGCAGCTCACCGGGGCCCATAATGGGGAGGCGGGGAGGGAGGGCATTTACCCGATTAGGTCACGGTGGAGATGGGGCCCACACAGCGCCGGACAGAAGCTCGCCTCCTTCATCTGTGGGACTGAGAAGGCGGTAGCTCCGCCCACAGATGAAATTCAAAACAGGATGTCTGCGCGCCTTAAAGTGACGGCGCCGCAGATTGCTGCCGAGGACTGCGGTCCCCGGAACTCGGCCGGGGGCAGCAGAACTATAAAGGGGAGTGGGCCCCGGCCAAGGGACAGGAGAACTGACGAAGCCGAGTGGGCCCCCCCGGCTCTCCAGGGCCCCGGCATTTGCCCATAGACAGGTAGGAGCCCTGTCTGCGAGCCAGATACGGCCATCAAAAGAGCCATATCTGGCTCGCGAGCCATAGGTTCCCGACCCCTGCTGTATGATATATACCGTATTTTTCGCTTTATAAGACGCACCTGATTATAAGACGCACCCCCAAATTTGGTGAAGGAAAAGAGAATTTTTTTTTTTTAATGTTAAATGGGGTCCATCTTATAATGCCAGTGTCCCTCTAACAAATCATATAGGGTATATGTCCCTCATAGCCCCCCATCCTAAAATTAGCCCCCTTAATCTGGATATGGCCCCCTTATATTGAATATAGCCCCCTTGTGATGGCACACGTTCCCCTGTGCTGCCTATGGTCCCCTATGGATTGCACACGTTCCCGTGTTAGATAACGCCCCCATGCTGCTGCCCATGGCCCCTATAGATCGCACAAGTCCCCCTGTGTTAGATATCGCCCCCATAGTGCTGCCCATGGCTCCTATATAGATCGCACAAGTCCCCCTGTGTTAGATATCTCCCCCATAGTGCTGCCCATGGTCCCTATAGATCGCACAAGTCCCCCTGTGTTAGATATCGCCCCCATAGTGCTGCCCATGGCCCCTATATAGATCGCACAAGTCCCCCTGTGTTAGATATCTCCCCCATAGTGCTGCCCATGGCCCCTATATAGATCGCACAAGTCCCCCTGTGTCAGATATCGCCCCCATAGTGCTGCCCATGGCCCCTATAGATCGCACAAGTCCCCCTGTGTCAGATATCGCCCCCATAGTGCTGCCCATGGCCCCTATAGATCGCACAAGTCCCACTGTGTTAGATATGGCCCCTAGGCTGCTGCCCAAAGTAAAATAAAACCCTCTTTCCTTACCTCCTCCAGCGCTGAGCTCCCTCCTGTCTGGCTCCGTGCTTCTGTTCTTCCACTTCCTGGTTCTCAGTGCGGTCATGTGATCGGCACAGCAGCCTGAGCTCTCTGCCTGCCTGATCACAGTGGAAGCAGGGACACGGGGAGAAACGCTGCAGGGGTAAGTAAAGCTTTTTTATTTTAGAATGAGCAGCAGCCTGGGGGCCAAATCTAACACAGGGGTGGGCATGTGCGATCACACTGGGACGCAGGCTCATATAATATGCACCGCTCACCAGCCCCTCACTGCGTGCGATTTCAGCACCATTGGAGATGGACAGCGGCTGTGCATATTATATGAGCGGGTGCAGGAGATCAAAGGCTGCAGCCCGCAGCGTTCCCCTGTGCTCCAGAGCTGCTGCCCCCACCTCCCCTGGACGCTGCAGTGTACATATATATATACACACACCCCCCCCCGTATATCCGGCGTATAAGACGACCCCCCACTGTAGCCATTATTTTAAGGGGGTAAAAAGTCGTCTTATACGCCAGTATATACGGTACTTGAAGGGTAAAATGAATAGATGCTAAATCATGTCAGGGTATCTTGAAAGATATGTGAATATGAGTTAGCAACATGTCTGAATAAATTTGTCCTGTTTAGCTAATAAAAGGTAGACAATTTTTCATTTATCATAAATCCTATTCTGGATTTGACTTCTTCGACGAATATGCAATAGTTTGTTTCACCACCAGAGACAAGAAAGGAGTCAAAATTGTGTTTGAGTGAGGTCTGGCACATTGTAATGTAGGAGGGCAACTCAGGAATTGCATTGTAATATGACATTAAAGAGAGTTTTTATATTACCATAAAATCTAGACCAAAAGCTGGTTAGTTTAGGGCATATCCACCAGTCTATCTGGTATGAGGAATAAGGGCTCGCATTGTGGTGAGTGGCAAGCTGACATAAGGAGACGTTTAAGCCATGCAGTGCTTCTCTGGGTAATTAAATATGCATATTGTCTCTTCAGAGAATCAAACGTCTTTCAGACCTTTTGCTTTGAACTGATGAGAGGCAATACCCCCAAATATGTGTCTGCAAATAGAGTGTCTCATTTGGCTTTTATCTTAAGCTATATAGCAAGGGTCGATATTAACTTAGGAGTACTACGTCGAATATGTGGCACTAGAGTTAAAGTTCTCTTCCTCTCTGAAGAGAGATTGCATACATCAGGTTTTGGGTGGCCTCTAAAACAAGAGGAGGAGTAGCCTGGCATACATCAGTTAAATAAGTATTGAAACATGTCACCAATTTTCTAAGTAAATATATTTCTAAAAATGCTATTAACATGAATTTCCCACCAGATGTCGGGAACAACCACTTACTTTTCTACAACCACTTACATGCAGGATATCTGTTTTTTAAAGGATAGTACTTATGTTCTGACCACTTTTGACGACCTCAAGTGGACTAATGTAATGCTCACCGCTGGGAGTGGACCCACTGGACCACAGGGGAGACCCAGACTTACCTTTTAGTGGGAGAGGCTCAAATTAGTGCCTCCTGTAAGGCTGTATGCCAAGTGACACTCCCAGGGCAGTAACCGGGACTGTGGCAGCTCAACAGTGCAGGGAGACAGCAGGACAGTTGGACACAGTCATTGACAAGACTGACACTGGCAGGACAAACAGGACAGAACACAAGGCACGTCTAAATGAGGAAAGGCTGGACAGGCAGGTGCAGAAAAGGAACTTCCGGTATGGGTCATCAGGCTCAGGTCACCAGGTATGGGACATCAGGCAGAAGACATCGGATATAGGTGCAGCCAGGACAGGATATATGTAGGATCTCCAGTCATCAGGCTGCAGTTCATCTAGCACGGAACTCCGGTCATCAGGGTCCAAGTCATCAGACATGGATCACCAGGCACGGGACATCAGACACAGGACATTGGACACAAGTGCAGCCAGAATCACTGAGGCAGAGAGGATGACAGGTGCAGGCGGGTAGGGACACAGGTGCAGGACAAAGGGTGGTACAAGGGAACAGACAAGACAGGTCCAGGTAAACAGACAGGACAAACATGGCAGACCAGTACTGGTAACATGCAGGACTAGTACTGGAGGCTGGGAGACCAGGATCTGAATCCTCATGCATTGCTTTGGCCCCTACCATCAGGGAATGGAGCCTTAAGTACCTGATGCCTCCCATTGATAGGTTGGGAACACCTTAGTAACGTACGCATGCTTCCCCTTAAAAGGACAGGAAGCATGCATGTGCACCCCCCTAGGCTGGAGGCTATGAAACTCCACTAAGCATGACAGGGTCTGGGACCTAGGCAGGATTTGAGGACCAACACACAGATGGGCATCCATGGGGTCAAATCGAGGACCACACTACACGTGGATGGCAATGGAGAGATGGAGAGGACCACGCAACAAATGGGTGACCATGGGGGCGAGGACCACGTAACAGGAGAATGGCCATTCAAGGGTTTAGAGGACCACGCTACATGTGGTCAGCCATGCAGGTAAGAAGACTGCGCAGGATGGCCATGCAGAAAAGAGGAGGGAGCAGGGACATGGAGCTAGGACACTAGCACACTAGAGAAGCCGGAACACTAGGAACTCTGGCACACTAGAGAAGCCGGTGCTAAAACTAATTATATGACTTTTCTTCCTTGTGACATTGCTGATTTATATTCATGTATTCTGCACATTTTGGCAATAACCACAATTGAGTCTTAGTACTTTTGTATTATATTATTGTACTTAGTACTCTATTGATTTGCAACAGATTATTTTATCTGCAACAGATTTTTTATTGAGCCTCAATGGGGTCTACATTTTCTCCATCTTTGGTTGTACTGTGTGTAACATGGTGGGAACAACATTTTAATTTTTTAGTTTTTCATCCCTTTTATAATTCTATATTTTGGTACAGTCGTTTCATTGACAACTGATTAATTATATGGTGTATCAGTGGGACAACTGATTTAACTGCTACTGATTTTGTAAATTATATTAATGACAATTTGTCAACCTCTTGCATGGCTTTTTTTATTTGTTTTTCTGTGGGCAGATACTAAAAATAATGAAATACCGTAATTTCCATCATACACCGTGTGCAGAATTATTAGGCAAGTTGTATTTTAGAGGATTTTTTTTATTATTGATCAGCAACTATGTTCTCAATCAACCCAAAAGACTTATAAATATCAAAGCTTAATATTTTTGGAAGCAGGAGTGGTTTTTTTTTTAGATTTGGCTATCTTAGGAGGATATCTGTTTGTGCAGGTAAATATTACTGTGCAGAATTATTAGGCAACTTAATAAAATATAAAAAAAAATTCCATCTCACTTGTTTATTTTCACCAGGTAAACCAATATAACTGCACAAAGTTTGGAAATAAACATTTCTGACATGCAAAAACAAAACCCCAAAAATTAGTGACCAATATAGCCACTTTTCTATATGATGACACTGAACAGCCAACCATCCATAGATTCTGTCAGTTGCTTGATCTGTTTACGATCAACATTACGTGCAGCAGCCACCACAGCCTCCCAGACACTGTTCCAAGAGGTGTACTATTTTCCCTCCCTGTAGATCTCAGATTTTATGAGAGACCACAGGTTCTCTATGGGGTTCAGATCAGATGAACAAGGGGGCCATGTTATTATTTTTTATCTTTTGGACCTTTACTGGCCAGCCACGCTGTGGAGTAGTTGGATGCATGTGATGCAGCATTGTCCTGCATGAAAATAATGTTTTTCTTGAACGATACCGACTTCTTCCTGTACCACTGCTTGAAGAAGTTGTCTTCCAGAAACTGGCAGTAGATCTGGGAGTTGAGCTTAACTCCATCCTCAACCCGAAAAGGTCCCACAAATTCATCTTTGATGATATCAGCCCATACTAGTACCCCACCTCCACCTTGCTGGCGTCTGAGTCAGAGTGGAGCTCTGCCTTTTACTGATCCAGCCTATGGCCCATCCATCTGGCCCATCAAGAGTCACTCTCATTTCATCAGTCCATAAAACCTTTGAAAAATCAGTCTAAGGCTATGTGCGCACTAGGCCGTTTTACCCGCGGATTTACCCACAGATTTGCTGCGGAAATTTCTTGAGAAATGTCTGCAATCTTTGTGCAGACATTTCCCAGCAAATACTATGAGAAAAAAAATAGCTGTGCGCACGCTGCAGATTTTTCTCAAGAAATTTCCTTGAGACGATTTTCTTGAGAAAATTTCTTGAGAAAATGAGCATGTCAATTCTTTTCCGCAGGTACCTGCGGATTTCTGCAGTACAGCCTGCAAAATCCGCAGGGAACAACCTGCAGAAAATTGCGGCAAATTCGCGGCTAATCCGCAGCAATTCCGTATGCGGATTGACCGCGGATTTGGTGCGGATTTTTTCCGGAGGTCCGGAAATCTTCCACTCCCAGAAGTTTCTAAAGAAATTTTCATGAGAAACTTCTCATTTCTAGTGCGCACAAAGCCTTAAGATATTTCTTGGCTCAGTCTTGACGTTTTATCTTATGTTTCTTGTTCAAAGGTGGTCGTTTTTCAGCCTTCCTTACCTTGGCCATGTCCCTGAGTATAGCACACCTTGTGCTTTTTGATACCCCAGTAACGTTGCAGCTCTGAAATATGGCCAAACTGGTGGCAAATGGCATCTTGTGAGCTTCACGCTTGATTTTCCTCAATTAATGGGCAGTTATTTTGCGCCTTTTTTGCCCAACAATGCTTCTTGCGACCCTGTTGGCTATTTGCCATGAAACGCTTGATTGTTCGGTGATCACGCTTCAAAAGTTTGGCAATTTCAAGACTGCTGCATCCCTCTGCAAGACATCTCAGAATTTTGGACTTTTCAGAGCTCGTCAAATCTCTTTTCTGACCCATTTTGCCAAAGGAAAGGAAGTTGCCTAATAATTAAGCACACCTTATATAGGGTGTTGATGTCATTACACCACACCCCTCCTCATTACAGAGATGCACATCACTTGATTTACTTAATTGGTAGTTGGCTCTCAAGCCTATACAGCTTGGAGTAGGACAACAGTATAAAAAGTATCATGTGATCAAAATACTCATTTGCATAATAATTCTGCACACAGTGTATATCGAAAAACCACAATCGTTGCTGCTAATAGTTACTGTCCAAAATGGACCAATTATGCTATACTCTTTCAAGAATTTGGTAGAGCCAAAAGAGCATGTTCTACTCCTCAACTTTTTAATGAACAATATCAGATGAACAATGTCCACTAGGCTAAAACACAGGGATTTATAATAAATCCATTTTCAAAAATGCCATGAAAAAGCCACGGGGAAGACTATTCTCCTTACGGAGACCTGACAAACCAGTCTGGCTGCCAGTGAGGGGTCTTATAGCTGCAAAGCCCCTCTGGGAATTTATTCAAATTGTCTCTCCAAGAAGGAGACAAACTCTAGCACCACCTATTGGAAGTAGCAATCCTAAAAGTCAAAAGTGGCCTTTTAAACAAGATTTTCATATGCCTTAGGATTTAAACCAGATCAAAACCCCAATGAAAAAGCCAAAATGTTTACATGGAAATCTTTGATACACTATACCAGTCATGGCGAACCTTTTACAGGCCGAGTGCCCAAACTGTTGCCCTAAACCCATTTTTTTTCCCAAAGTGCCAACCAATCTTAATATGTAAATAATTGATTTTAACCTTACCTTTGCCGTCTTCTCTTCTCTTCAGCAGGGGGCATCACGCTCATGCCTGCTTACCACACATTGAAGCTGAGCCCCTGCCCTTTCCAGACACAGCAGTTGGATTGATCTTTCTGGAAAAAATTGCAGCATATTAGTCAGAGATTTTAGCATGGAATGCAATCAGATGTCACTCTGTAATCCACATCTACATTTCAAAGTCTGAATATCTTGAAATCCCATAAAGATGTACGAGTTGCTCCCCTCCCCTTTCATTGTGTAGTTCTGTCCCCCCTTCCTGGCCACTTCCTGGTAAACATGTCCCCCATCCTGATATATATTTCCTACATTCTGGTATATTTGTCCACATCATGGCCCCATCCTGGTAAATGTACCCCATCCCAGCATATTCCCCATCCTGGTAAATGTACCCCATTCCTGGTAAATGTACTTCATCATTGTAAATGTACCCCATCCTGGCATGTTCCCCCATGCTGTTAAATGACCCCATCCTGGTAAATGTACCTCATCCAGGCATGTTCCCTTATCCTGGTAAATGTCCCCTTTCCTGGTAAATGTACCCCATCCTTGTAAATTTTGAACAAAGAGGGAAGAAGAGATATGGCACCAAAATTAATTGCAAAAGTATTAAATTTTATTCACATAAAATAGATGAAGATACAACTTTTTTTCATAAGAATAAATAGTACAGTATCAAATTAGAACACAAATTGGAAAGAATGAGGCAACCCAGGGATGAGGATGCAAGTATAGGTAGAACACAGAAATGGGGGGGGGGGGGGAGGGGTATGAAGTCCTACTCATTGCAAGTAACGAAACCCTGGGGGGGTGGTATATAACTGGAGTGTATTGGTCCAAAAATTGGACCCCAGCCCCCCAAGGTAGTAAAAAGACCAAATGACCCTCCACAGGAGATGTATGGTCAAAGATTGAAGTGCATGACCAAAAAACAGGTAGGCAAAGGTAGTTAGAAAAAGTATAAAGAAATAATCTCCACCAGAGTAGTCGTGGGGCAATAAAGAGGAGGCTGAAGTATTGTGTGTAATAAATTCTAGTCGTGAAGCCGAGAGGTGCCAGTTAGCACAGAAACGGCTATTAAAGATTACACAATACACACACACAATCAGGTCCTTTATGCCCGGGCTAGTCGTGGAGCTGGAGAGGAAGGGAAATGCACAAACACAATCAGAGCATAAATGCCCTGACTAGTCGTGGAGGTGGAGAAGAAGGGAAGGAATGTGAAAGGTCCCGTAAAAGGGCACAGAGAAGGCAGATAAAAACAGTTAGAGGAGTGTGCAGCCCAGCTCAAGAAGTGGACTAGTCATGTGGCAGAGAGAGGAAGCAAGTGGATACAGAGCAGGGAGAGTAAACGTGGGGCCGGGCGGTGCAGTACAGCACAATGACGGCCAGAGTCAAAGAGGGAGAGAGAGGAAAAGCGAGTCTCTAGACCCACAATGGTTATGTGAGTCAGAGGGGAGTAGGAAAGAGGAAAAGTGAGACAAATGAAGACTACCTGTACAAGTGGAGGGGGGTCGCGGCAGGAGGACGAACCCAACAGCTGTTTCGCCTAAGCGCTTTTTCGAGGGAAGTGGAGGAGAGAGTGGGGCTGGCCGCTATATACAGGGGCAGCACAGTTGTTTTCAATCAAATAAAGATGGTGTCCGAAGAATGCGCATGCGCCGGAAGTCGAGGCCAGCGGGCGGAGCGAGCCGAGACCGCCGAGGGTAGTGCGCATGCGCGGGAGAACGGACGTCTCCATGACTCCCACGCATGCGCACAAGACGGCCGCGGCCAAGCAACGCCGCGTCAGCAGTCAACGGACCGGCAGATGCGCAGGGACACCAAGTATGAGTGGAACAATGAAAAGGTAACAGGACAAAAATATTAGTAACATTTGGAATCGGTAATGCAAAACAATACATAGGGGAATGAACGGCATAATAAATGGACAGCATGGACACATCAGGAGACGAGGCGTCAACAGGGTATGTGAACTGGTGGTTATAAGATGCCGGTATACTTCAATCCAGACAGACCATGCCATCCAAGTTATCCACCGATGGAAGGGGAATAAAGAAGAAATAAAGGAAATGGAAATCCCCACAAAACTGAAACCTATATAAGGAAACCAAACACAGAGATAAAAGAAACAAAATGAATAAAAATACAAAACAACAAGAGATTAAAAACAATGTAAAAACATTTTGTGTTCATTTAAGTGGTACCCCCTAGGGGTCCCGCATGCGGACCAAAGCACAAAAAAGTGGTCCATATCCAAATATGAACCGGTAAGGGGGCCAAAGGACCATATAAAAAAAGGGGGTCCGAAGGGAGACACCAAATGCCAAAGGTGGAGGGGGCGGGATCTCTACAAAAATGGGGAATAACTAACGGTCTCGTTGAGACCGTTGGGGACCAAGGTATCAAGGGAGACAATCCACTTCGACTCCCGCTGAGCGAGAGTCTTCCGTAGATTGCCTCCCCGGATACCCGCGTGGATAATGTCTATGCCACGTACACTCAGGAGCCTTGCGTCACAACCGTGGAATTTACGGAAGTGGCGGGGAAGGGTTTTGAGAAGAGAGACATCCTCCACGGAGATAGCGGCAGTTATATCCCTGACGTGCTCCCTAACTCTCACGCGCAACTCGCGTGAGGTGAGACCAATGTAGATTAGGGAGCACGGGCAGGTCGCATAGTATACCACGTGTGTGGAAGCACACGTGATACGTTCGTCAATGGAGTAGGTTCTCTTCCCCTTGGAACAAGCAAAGGAAGAAATCCGTAAGATGTTGGGGCATGCCACGCAGTGGCCACATGGGTAGCAACCACGAATCGGGCCACCAGAGCCAAATGGATTGAGGCGGGGGGGGATGTAATGGCTATTAACGAGAAGATCCCCGAGGTTCCTTGCCCTCCTGGCTGTCATGAGGGGTCTCGAGGGCAGGACATCGGCCAAAGTAGGGTCCGTAAGCAGGACAGGCCAATGCCTATCGAGAATCCCCCTCATTGCGTCCCACTGATGGTTATAAGTACCAATAAACCTGATGTGAGTGTCCATGGTCGGCCGACGTGGTCGGTAACAAAGCAACTGGTCCCTCGAGGTGTTTTTGGCGCGGAGGTAACCTCTTTTTATACATCTGTTGCTGTACCCCCGCTCCCTAAACCTGCATCGGAGATCGGACGACTGGGATTCGAAGTTGGAAGTAGTAGAGCACACCCGCTTCATCCTCAAAAACTGTCCGGTCGGGATGGCACGTATGGTGGAGGGAGTGTGGCCGGAGGATGCCAAAAGAAGAGCATTGACGGACGTGTCCTTACGGAAAACGTCCGTCTGAATGCCCCCCTGAGGATCCACCGAAATTCCAATATCCAAAAAATCCAAGTTTGTCCGACTATACCTATAAGTTAACTTGATGTTAAAGGAATTCCTGTTAAGGCCACACATGAAAGACTCGAGTTGCTCGACGGTGCCCTGCCACAAAATAAAGATATCATCAATATAACGCAGCCAGCACTGCACATGGGCGCTAGCCTGCGGGAAACCGTCGCCAAACACCAACCTCTCCCAGAAACCCAGGAAGAGGTTGGCGTAGGCCGGCGCGCAGGCCGCGCCCATCGCAGTGCCCCGCTGCTGCAGATAGAATACATCTTTAAAAACAAAAAAATTATGGGTCAGGGCAAAGTCAAGCAACTCGAGCAAAAGGTCCACCAAGGTGCCATCGAGACCGGAGGTTGAGAGGTAGAAGCGGGCAGCCTCCAGACCGTCCTTATGTCCGATGCAGGTGTAGAGAGACTCCACGTCGGCACTGACCAGGAGCATACTATCATCCACAAAGATGCCATCAAGATGCCGCAGGACGTCCGTAGTGTCTTTGACATAGGAGGGGAGACACTCAACTAGAGGTTTTAAATAAAAATCAATAAACTTACAAATGGGTTCACAAACCCCTCCTATGCCTGACACTATCGGGCGTCCTGGGGGGTTGAGGGCATCTTTGTGGATTTTGGGTAAAAGGTAAAAAGTGGGAACGCGAGGACAGCCAGTGAGCAGGCCCTCGAACATCTTCTCGTCAATAGTTCCCCGGTTGTGGGCATCCTTGTAAATGTACCCCATCCTGATAAATGTCACCCTTCCTGCTAAATGTTCCCCATCCTGGCGTTTTTCCTCATCCTGGCATGTTCATGTACCCCCATCCTGGCATGTTTCCCTTATCCTTTCATGTTTCCCCCCATTCTGGTAACTGTATCCCCCCATCCTGGTAAATGTATCCCTCATACTGGTAAATGTACCCCTTCCTGGCATGTTTCCTTTCCTGCTAAATGTACCCCATCCTGGCATGTTTTCCCCCATCCTTGCAGTCATGTTTCCACCCATGCTTGCAGTCATGTTTCCCCCATTCTTGCAGCCATGTTTCCCCATCCTTGCATGTTTCCCCCATCCTTGCAGCCATGTTTCCCCCATCTTTGCATGTTTCTCTCCCTCTTTGCACGTTTCCCCCATCTTTGCATGTTTCCCCCATCCTCGCAGCCATGTTTGCCCCATGCTCTCCATGTTTTCCCCATGCTCTGTATGCCCCGTGCTCTCCATGTTTTCCCCGTGCTCTGTATGCCCCGTGCTCTCCATGTTTGCCCCATGCTCTCCATGTTTGCCCCGTGCTCTGTTTGCCCCGTGCTCTGTTTGCCCCGTGCTCTGTTTGCCCCGTGCTCTGTTTGCCCCGTGCTCTGTTTGCCCCGTGCTCTGTATGCCCCGTGCTCAGTATGCCCCGTGCTCAGTATGCCCCGTACTCTGTATGCCCCGTGCTCTGCATGCCCTGTGCTCTGATGCCCATGCTCTGTATGCCCCGTGCTCTGTTTACCCCGTGCTCCCATGTTTACCCTGTGCTCCCATGTCTGCCCCGTGCTCTGTATGCCCTGTGCTCTGATGCCCATGCTCTGTATGCCTCGTGCTCTGTATGCCCCGTGCTCTGTATGCCCCGTGCTTCCATGTTTGCCCTGTGCTCCCATGTTTGCCCCATGCTCTGTATGCCCCGTGCTCTCTGTATGCCCCGTGCTCTGTTTTCCCCATACTCTGTATATGCCCCGTGCTCTGTTTGCCCCATGCTCCCATGTTTTCCCCGTGCTCTGTTTGCCCCGTGCTCCCATGTTTGCCCCGTGCTCCCATGTTTGCCCTGTGCTCCCATGTTTGCCCCATGCTCTGTATGCCCTGTGCTCTCTGTATGCCCTGTGCTCTGTTTTCCCCATACTCTGTTTGTATATGCCCCGTGCTCTGTTTGCACCTTGCTCCCATGTTTTCCCCGTGCTCCCATGTTTGCCCCGTGCTCTGTATGCCCCGTGCTCTGATGCCCCGTGCTCTGTTTGTATATGCCCCGTGCTCCCATGTTTGCCCCGTGCTCCCATGTTTGCCCCGTGCTCCCATGTTTGCCCCGTGCTCTGTATGCTCCGTGCTCTGATGCCCCGTGCTCTGTTTGTATATGCCCCGTGCTCCCATGTTTGCCCCGTGCTCCCATGTTTGCCCCGTGCTCCCATGTTTGCCCTGTGCTCCCATGTTTGCCCTGTGCTCCCATGTTTGCCCTGTGCTCCCATGTTTGCCCTGTGCTCCCATGTTTGACCCGTGCTCTGTGCTTGCCCCGTGCTCTGTGTTTGCCCCGTGCTCTGATGCCCCGTGCTCTGTTTGCCCCGTGCTACCATGTTTGCCCCGTGCTACCATGTTTGCCCCGCGCTCCCATGTTTGCCCTGTGCTGGCTCTGTCCTCCCACACCTTGGCACAGCCGCGCACACAGCTTAAAAAAAAAAAATCTCACCTTCTAGCACCGCTCCTCCGCTGCACGCCACTGGGTCCTCAGTCACTTCAGTTCCCGCGTGGCCACAAGACTCCGGCGCCGCCTACTAACGCTCCTCCGTCTCCTAGGCAACAGGCCTGCAGCCCAGAAGAGGAGGCGTGTCAGAGCGAGGAGAAATGTCTCCTCTGCTAAACACCACTTTGAACTGCTGGCGCAATTACTCCGGCAGTTCAAAGTGGCTGATTATGGCGACATTGCGCGTGCCAGCACAAAAGGCTCTGCATGCCCTGTCTGGCACGCGTGCCATAGGTTCGCCATAACTGCACTATACTGTTGTAGCCAATTCCAGAAAGAAACACAGTCATTCTTCTGTGCCATTTTTTTCTACTAATTACAATTTACTATTCAATGCGATTAAAGAAATCATCTCAAGTTACTGAACAATTTTATATCAGGTTGTTCTCTAAATACTATTTTACTCGGGTATTAAATATCTTCCACTAAAAAGATCAGCCTCTAGGTGATCTCCTTTCCCCGCCTAGTTTGTTTTGTCTGGATTCTCTTTCAAATAAAACTTGGTTAGTTCAGAAAGTCTTCTTCAAATGTACTGGAGCCAAGTGTAATATATGTCAGGAAAAACAGCAATTTCCTTTTCTTTGCTCATCTCTACTCGTCTCTAGTTAGGACTAAGGGGTACTTTGCACGCTGCGTCATCGCTAGCCGATGCTTGCGATGCCGAGCGAGATAGTACCCGCCCCCGTCACACATGCGATATCTTGTGATAGCTGCTGTAGTGAACATTATCGCTACGGCAGCTTCACACGCACTTACCTGCCCTGTGACGTCGCTCTGGCCGGCGACCCGCCTCCTTCCTAAGGGGGTGGTCGTGCGGCATCACAGCGACGTCACACGGCAGGGGGCCAATAGAAGCGGAGGGGCGGAGATGAGCGGGACGTAAACATCCCACCCACCTCCTTCCTTCTTCATAGCCGGCGGAGGCAGGTAAGGAGATGTTCCTCGCTCCTGCCGGTACACACACAGTGATGTGTGCTGCCGCAGGAACGAGGAACAACATCATATCTCCTATTGGTGCGACATTATGAAAATGACCGACACTACACAGATCACCGATTTACGATGCTTTTGCGATCGTTTATCGGTGCATCTAGGCTTTTCCGTTGCGAAGTCGTTACCAGCGCCGGATGTGCGTCACTTTCAATTTGACCCCGACAAGATCGCAGTAGCGATGTCGCAGCGTGCAAAGTAACCCTAAAGGCCCGGTCACACACAGAGATAAATCTGCGGCAGATCTGTGGTTGCAGTGAAATTGTGGAAATCAGTGCCAGGTTTGTGGCTGTGTACAAATGGAACAATATGTCCATGATTTCACTGCAACCACAGATCTGTCAAAGATTTATCTTTGTGTGTGACGGGGCTTTAAGACTACTATTCGGTTGAATCGCATCAACAGACTTGCCACTACCTTGTTCTTGTATTTTTAATAGATAAATAAAGTATGATTTTTAATTTTCTAAAATATTTTTTGCCACTCATGTCTCTTAACTATATTTTTTTTGTTATTTTTCACTGAGGGTTGCTTTCTAATTACTAATAGATCTCAACTGGTGTCATGACTTTCCATGGCTTTTTGCGCCTCTTTCTTCATGTGTTCAATTCTTTTTCCCTGTTTAATTTCTCATTATTGCACATGACTTAATTTATGGACATCTATGGTTTGATTTGATTTGCCATGAGGATTTAATGGGTTGTTAACAAAATCTGGTGAGGTCAATAGCACCTTTAGAAATAGATTTACTTAGAAAATTGGTGACATGGTCTATACTTATTTCATCTGCTGCAAAGAGAGTAATCTGGGTAGGTATCAAATAAAACTTCTTAAGGCTATGTGCGCACTAGAAAGTGCCTTTTTCTTAAGAGAAAAACGGACCCTCTTAAAGAATCCTGCACCCGCGGTAAAAACCGCAACGAAATCCACATGCGGTTTTACCATGGTTTGCCACGTATTTGCTGCAGAATTACTGAGGATTTTCTGCAAGTTGGTCCCTGCGGATTTTTACCATTATCTATGGCAAAAACCGCAGGTACCTGCGGAAAAGAAGTGACATGCCCATTAATTCCGCAGCGGAAAATCCACGGGTAAATCCGTGGGTATAAAAAAAACGCAGTTTGCACACTGCATTTTTTAAAACCCATAGGATTTGCTGGGGAATGACTGCAGCAATGTTAGACACATTTTCGCAGCAAATCCGCGGCAAAATCTGCGGTAAGTCCGTAGCATGTGCACAGGGCTTTAGGTTTTTGAAGATCGACTTTAGAGAGGTCATGTTAATTGACCATATTTATTTATTTGCCACATTTCCTTGAACTCTGTATGGTCCCACTCCCTGCTACTCCCTTGATCCTCTCTCAATCACACACATACAGTTAGGTCCAGAAATATTTGGACAGTGACACAATTTTCGCGAATTGGGCTCTGTATGCCACCACATTGGATTTGAAATGAAACCTCTACAACAGAATTCAAGTGCAGATTGTAACGTTTAATTTGAAGGTTTGAACAAAAATATCTGATAGAAATTGTAGGAATTGTACACATTTCTTTACAAACACTCCACATTTTAGGAGGTCAAAAGTAATTGGACAAATAAATCAAACCCAAAAAAAATATTTTTATTTTCAATATTTTGTTGCGAATCCTTTGGAGGCAATCACTGCCTTAAGTCTGGAACCCATGGACATCACCAAACGCTGGGTTTCCTCCTTCTTAATGCTTTGCCAGGCCTTTACAGCCGCAGCCTTCAGGTCTTGCTTGTTTGTGGGTCTTTCCGTCTTAAGTCTGGATTTGAGCAAGTGAAATGCATGCTCAATTGGGTTAAGATCTGGTGATTGACTTGGCCATTGCAGAATGTTCCACTTTTTTGCACTCATGAACTCCTGGGTAGCTTTGGCTGTATGTTTGGGGTCATTGTCCATCTGTACTATGAAGCGCCGTCCGATCCACTTTGCGGGATTTGGCTGAATCTGGGCTGAAAGTATATCCCGGTACACTTCAGAATTCATCCGGCTACTCTTGTCTGCTGTTATGTCATCAATAAACACAAGTGACCCAGTGCCATTGAAAGCCATGCATGCCCATGCCATCACGTTGCCTCCACCATGTTTTACAGAGGATGTGGTGTGCCTTGGATCATGTGCCGTTCCCTTTCTTCTCCAAACTTTTTTCTTCCCATCATTCTGGTACAGGTTGATCTTGGTCTCATCTGTCCATAGAATACTTTTCCAGAACTGAGCTGGCTTCATGAGGTGTTTTTCAGCAAATTTAACTCTGGCCTGTCTATTTTTGGAATTGATGAATGGTTTGCGTCTAGATGTGAACCCTTTGTATTTACTTTCATGAAGTCTTCTCTTTACTGTTGACTTAGAGACAGATACACCTACTTCACTGAGAGTGTTCTGGACTTCAGTTGATGTTGTGAACGGGTTCTTCTTCACCAAAGAAAGCATGCGGCGATCATCCACCACTGTTGTCATCCGTGGACGCCCAGGCCTTTTTGAGACCCAAGCTCACCAGTCAATTCCTTTTTTCTCAGAATGTACCCGACTGTGGATTTTGCTACTCCAAGCATGTCTGCTATCTCTCTGATGGATTTTTTCTTTTTTTTCAGCCTCAGGATGTTCTGCTTCACCTCAATTGAGAGTTCCTTAGACCGCATGTTGTCTGGTCACAGCAACAGCTTCCAAATGCAAAACCACACACCTGTAATCAACCCCAGACCTTTTAACTACTTCATTGATTACAGGTTAACGAGGGAGACGCCTTCAGAGTTAATTGCAGCCCTTAGAGTCCTTTGTCCAATTACTTTTGGTCCCTTGAAAAAGAGGAGGCTATGCATTACAGAGCTATGATTCCTAAACCCTTTCTCCGATTTGGATGTGAAAACTCTCATATTGCAGCTGGGAGTGTGCACTTTCAGCCCATATTATATATATAATTGTATTTCTGAACATGTTTTTGTAAACAGCTAAAATAACAAAACTTGTGTCACTGTCCAAATATTTCTGGACCTAACTGTATACATGCTAATTGTGAAACTTTAAGCTAGGCTACAGAAGACAAATGAAGCCTGAGGCACGGGAGTGGGAAATTCATGTTTTTCTGGAAGTCAACTCTCTTTTGCATAAAAGTTGTGGCCCACTTATTTAATTGGAGGAAACTTTTACATTTTCTTATTGAAAGGATTTAAATTAATTTAAAAGGAATTAATAATAAAGTTAATAACTTTGGTATTCCACTGTTTTCCTTTGCATTACATTTATTTTACATTAACTGGTCTACTTGCATCTCAGCCAGATGCCCCCCTGGCACATACTACCATGGTCATATGGATCAATGTCAACCGTGCCCCCAAGGTACCTACCAAGAAAAAGAAGGACAATTGTTATGTAACCTGTGCCCTGGAGCTGAAGCTACATGTCCACCAGGAGCTACCAGTATATTGGCTTGTGGAGGTAAGATTAAAGATATTGTTATATGAATGATCAAATCCCATCAAATTCAATGGTTACTATATTTAAGCCATTATTTTCCAATTAAACATAACGGGGCATTTTAATCAAGCTAAATGCTGTCGGAATTATGGTGTAATTTGCATGAAAAACATTTTTTATGATTTGAACCATATTTATTATGTTTATACACTTTATGCACATTGTCCAACAAGTGGTATGATCTCACTGAAAAGGGGCATGATTTGTCAGAAAAGGGAAAATGTGAGTCTGTGCATCTAAATTTTGCAACAAATTTTTGGCACAAAATAAATCAACTAAAAGGTGATATAAAAATAGATTAGACAGCCTGCAAATACTTAGGATTTATCAAACATCATGAAACTCTATGTTAAATCTCTTTTACGACTGTCTAGTCAAAGGTTGCACGATGTATGAATTACACAGTAGTGGTAAAGTGGTAATCCCTAATATGTTATGTCACATGACACTAATATTATTTTGCATTCGTAAACAAGAGTTACTCATTCCTATAAATGTTTTCTTCATTACACGGTATATGCACAGTTTATAAAGGGGTTGTCTAGCTAGAAAAAGTTGTTTTAATGTGTGTAAAATAGGATGTTTTCTAATATACTTTAATTAGGAAAGTCAGCCCATTATCAAGATATCACGGCCTCAGGTCCCAGGTCGGATCAACTCTACTTCTGGCATAGTTTCGACATAATATTGAAATGAAAAATGCAGCCAATCTTTTATCAATTTGTTACCACTGGATTTGTTCATGATACTCTCTTGGTATAATATGGTTAAAATGGAAACTGTACTACTAAATTCTACAGGCCCAAAGCTCTTAAATAAATAGGGTGCATATGTAGACATACAGGAGCCAATTCATTAAGATGCTTTCATCAGAAATCTGGCATAAACACTTTAATAAGTCGCAATATTATTTGTGCAATTTGCAATATTGACACTTGTGCCATTTACATGCTAGTCCTGGCCAGCTACGCCAATATGGCTGGCAAACATTTCTGGCAGTAACACACACTTGGTATCAGAAGCGTCTGATTCATAAAGCAACGCATGTCGCTTAATGAATCAGCTCAGTGTACTCCAGCGTGCACTTTATTAAAACTGGCATGAATTATGTCAATGCTAATGAATCACTCAGAGTGTCTTTATATACGCAGTGGTGTGGAAAAGTGCTTGCCCCTTCCTAATTTTTTATTCTTTTATATGTTTGCAAAACATAAATGTTTCAGACAACAAAACAAATTGAAATATTAGACAAAAATAACACAAGTAAACATAAAATGCAGTTTAGAAATGAAAGTCTTTATTATTAACCCCTCAAGGGCGAAGCTAATTTTGTACTTAATGACCAGGCCATTTTTTGCAATTCTGACCAGTATCACATTCACAGGTTATAACTAGAGATGAGCGAACCGTCCGCGGTTCGGCTCGAGTTCGGTTCGCCGAACGGAGGTCTCGTTCAAGTTCGGTTCGGTGAACGTTCGACGAACCACTCGAACCGCATAGGAAACAATGGCAGGCAATCACAAACACATAAAAACACCTAGAAAACACCCTCAAAGGTGTCCAAAAGGTGACAAACAACTCACAACACAACACAAACACATGGGAAAGTGACAAGGACATATACTCATGCGAAAACAAAAGAGCTGGACAAGGAAAAAGAGGAGGAGACACAGATATAGGCATGGCACACCCTTCTAAAATCATGTAAAACACCGCAAGGTGACTCCAAGCGGAGTCTCGCTTTTTTCCAAAAATTGGGCCACACAGACACTCACCCCTTCAGTGGCAGCACTTGTGCCCCAGTTGTACACTTCACAGCTAGATTTGCATCAAGCACATTCAAAAATACGCCATACTTAACCGTCCCCAGGATGACACCGGGGTAGGTAGCAAAGTCTTTCCTGATCCCAGTTTTGTTCATCTTGGATCATTTTTAAAAACAATGTAAGCAAGGGTTACTCCAAGCGGAGTCTCCCTTTTTTTCCAAAAATTGGGCCCCACACACACCCACCCATTCAGTGGCAGCACTTGTGCCCCAGTTGTACACTTCACAGCTAGATTTGCATCAAGCACATTCAAAAATACGCCATACTTAACCGTTCCCAGGATGACCCCGGGGTAGGTAGCAAAGTCTTTGCTGAACCATGACTTGTTCATCTTGGCTCCTTTTAAAAAACACAGCAAGCAAGGGTTACGCCAAGCGGAGTCTCCCTTTTTTCCAAAAATTGGGCCACACAGACACCCACCCCTTCAGTGGCAGCACTTGTGCCCTAGTTGCAAACAGGATGTTTTGATTTGCATCAAGCACATTCCAAATCCACAAGCATTTACTCTCCCCAGGATGACACAGGGGTAGTAAATTCCTTGTGGATCCATGACTTGTTCATTTTGATGAACGTTAGTCTGTCCACATTGTCACTGGACAGACGCGTGCGCTTATCTGTCAGCACACACCCAGCAGCACTGAAGACACGTTCAGAGACAACGCTGGCAGCTGGACACGACAAAATCTCCAAGGCGTAAGTGGAGAGCTCTGGCCATTTTTCAAGATTTGAAGCCCAAAATGAGCAAGGCTCCATTTGCAAAGTCATGGCATCGATGTTCATTTGGAGATACTCCTGTATCATCCTCTCCAGCCGTTGACTATGTGTCAGACTTGTTGTCTCTGGTGGCCTTGCAAAGGAGGGTCTAAAAAAATAATGAAAAGATTCAATAAAATTGCTGTTACCAGCACCAGTTACGGTGCTACTGGTACGGGTAGACTGTTGAAGATGACGAGACCGTCCCATGTTTGTCAAGTTACAACTGGGAGATTCACTCCCTGCACCTGCACGGTTGTTTGGCGGAAAAGCCGAGCTAAGATCGAGTAACGTCTTCTGCTGATACTCCTGCATACGTGCGTCCCTTTTTATGGCTGGAATTATGTCACAAAATTTTGACTTGTATCTGGGATCTAATAGTGTGGCAAGCCAGTAGTCATCATCACTTCTAATTTTGACAATACGAGGGTCATGTTGGAGGTAATGCAGCAAGAAGGCACTCATGTGTCTTGCGCAGCCATGCGGACCAAGTCCACGCTGTGTTTGTGGCATAGAGGTGCTAACCAATCTTTCTTCCTCTGACATCTCCCCCCAACCTCTTTCAACTGAAATTTGACCAAGGTCTCCCTCATCCGCTGAGTCTTCCATATCCATGGACAGTTCGTCCTCCATTTCTTCATGTTTTCCTGCACCTTCCTCAACATTTCGTCTGCTACCATGCGCCCTTGTTGATCCCTGTCCCTCATGGTCCCATGCCTGCCGCGTTGGTGATGATGAACGTCTGGACCTTGGTGATGTTGTTGTGTCTTGCGCATATGAATCCTCCTGTAGTTCCTCCCCTTCCTGTTGTCCCACCCCTGACTCTGAATAGTGTTTAGCGTGTGCTCCAGCATGTAAATGACTGGAATTGTCATGCTGATAATGGCATTGTCAGCGCTAAACATATTCGTCGCCATGTCGAAACTGTGCAGAAGGGTGCATAGGTCCTTGATCTGAGACCACTCCATCAGGGTGATCTGCCCCACCTCTGCATCTCGTTGGCCCAGGCTATATGTCATGACGTATTGCACCAGGGCTGCCACAGTCACTGTAACATGTGGAGAGTCGAATTCCAGCGTGTTGCCACATCGCATTTCAGGCGATGAACCGGCAGGCCGAAAGACTTCTGGAGCGATCCAAGTCGCTCAGCAGTGGTGGTTGAACGGCGGAAGTGAGCAGACAGTTTTCGTGCCCTGTTCAGAATGCCATCTAGGCCGGGATAGTGTGTTAAAAATTGCTGGACAACAAGGTTCAACACGTGAGCCATACAAGGCACGTGTGTCACCTTGCCCAGGCGAAGGCCCGCACCCAGGTTTGCAGCATTGTCGCACACGGCCTTACCAGGCTGCAGGTTGAGTGGAGACAACCATTTATTAAACTCAGTCTCCAGAGCTGCCCACAACTCAGCCGCTGTGTGACTCCTATTTCCAAGACATGTCAAGCTAAAGACCACCTGATGCCGTTGCGCTCTGCTGCCAGCATAGTAATGAGGGGTGCGTGATTCCTACTGCGCAGTGAGAACGCTGGTGGCCTGGCAGGCTTGGGGCGGAGGTGGAGGACCCAGATGAGGTGGAGGAGGCAGAAGCAGTGGCGGAACTTGGACAGACAGAGGATTGACACACAAGTCGTGGGGACGGCAAGACTTGTGCAGCAGACCCTTCACCTTCCATCACCATAGTTACCCAGTGCCCAGTCAGCGACATGTAACGTCCCTGTCCATGCTTACTGGTCTAAGTATCGGTGGTGAAATGCACCCGTTCACACATAGAGTTTCTCAAGGAAGCGGTGATGTTGTGTGCGACATGCTGGTGTAGCGCAGGCACACCTTTCTTAGAGAAGTAGTGGCGACTGGGCATCTGGTACTGGGGCACAGCGACAGACATAAGATCTCTAAAATCTTGTGTGTCCACCAGGCGGAAAGGCAGCATTTCGGTAGCCAAGAGCTCACAGAGGGATAAAGTCAACCTCTTAGCTTTGTCATGGGTCGCAGGAAATGGTCTTTTATTTGTCCACATCTGAGGGACAGAGATCTGGCTGCTGTGTGTAGACGGTGTTGAGTAGGGTGTCCCTGGAAAAATGCAGCTTTGTGAGGAAAGTGCAGGCGTAGACATGATGTTGCCTTCATCCAACGTTGGTGCTATCGATGTCTGAGAGAGCTGTACACACGCACTTGTTTCCCCTTCCAAACCAACTGACGACCTACCAAGCAAACTGCCTGCTGCGGTTACAGTGGTGGAAGTTGTGAATGGAAAACCAGGTGTGACAGCTGTCCCCACAGTCCTAGAAGATGAAGAGCACGCGGATGCACTGGAAGGGGCAGGCGGTGGATGGTTCTCTCCGCTAGGCCGCATTGCAGCACGGTGAGCTTCCCACTGGGACATATGATATTTATTCATGTGACGATTCATGGAAGAAGTTGTCAAACTGCTGAGGTTTTGCCCTCTACTAACAGAATCACGACAAATTTTACAGATCACATAATTTGGGTGATCTTTTGCTATGTCAAAAAAGGACCAGGCTAGGCAAGGCTTAGAGAGCATGCGACCTGCTGATCCACCCCGACTAGTGCTCAGAGGCAGAGTGGTGGCTGAGGATGCAGTTGTAGACGTGCTACCAGTGCTCCGACTCTGTCCAGGAAGGCGCAAGGTAACTTCATCGTCGGTTGCATCCTCCTCCACCGTCTCTGTTGACCTCCTCGAGTGCCTGACTGTGGGTTGACAGTAGGTGGGATCTAGAACTTCCTCATCAATTGTTGTGTTTGCACTCCCCTCACCCTCAGACCGAGCCTCTTCTTGCCCTGACAGAATATTTAAGTTGTCATCCCAATCTGGTATCTGCGTCTCATCGTCATCAGTATGTTCCTCATTGTCTATAACAACAGGTGTTACAGTTTGTGAAAAAGGGTCAACATTATGCTCAGAAACTTTGTCCTCATGGCCTGAATCAGAGTCACAAAGGTTCTGGGCATCACTGCAGACCATTTCCTGGTCTGTACTCACTGTAGCTTGGGAGCAGACTTCTGATTCCCAGGCTATAGTGTGACTGAACAGCTCTGCAGACTCAGCCATCTCAGTTCCAACATACTGTGCAGGGCTGATGGAGACTTCAGAGCTGGGAGAAAGCAAGTGTGATTGGGATGACAACTCAGAGGACTGGTGTTTTTTGGATGCGGTAGTTGAGGTGGCGGAGAGGGCACTTGTTGGACCACTTGAGATCCATTCAAGCATTTTCTTTTTTTGGCCATCATCTACCTTTGTTCCAGTTGTTCGTGTCCGTAAAAAAGGGAGCACATCGGATTGTCCACGGTAAGTAGTAGACATCTTACTTTTGCTGGAAGATGGTCTATCTTCAGCAGATGTTAATGGAGCTTTGCCACCTTCCCCACGGACAAACCCTTTTTTTCCTTTTCCAACACACCTCTTCCCCTTTCCACCAGCATCTGTCCTTTTGCCACTCATTTTGATTGCGACAACTTTGTGCACTTAAAATGTGGTAGTAAAAATTGAGAGGTGGTGTAGATTTCAGCGGTGGTCTAGCTTTATTAACAGCAGAATAAACAACAATAATTATCCCTGACAATGCAACTACGGCCCTTAAACTGGCAGCATAGTTTGCTAGTATAATGGCTTAGTAACAATGAGTTTGAGTGTGCAATGCAGTGGTGCTGCAAATAGCTTTGCACCAGTGAGACACTAATGGAAGTCCAACAGCCACTTTTAGGATGCCACTAAGTTTACTCAGTGTTTGCTAGTATAATGGCTTAGTAACAATGAGTTTGAGTGTGCAATGCAGAGGTGCTGCACATAGATTTGCACCAGTGGGACACTAATGGAAGTCCAACAGCCACTTTTAGGATGCCACTAAGTTTACTCAGTGTTTGCTAGTATAATGGCTTAGTAACAATGAGCTTGAGTGTGCAAAGGGCAGGAGGGTACAGTGGCAGGGTTGTGGGTCTGGGTACAGGAAAGGAAGCCTCCCTTTCTATCCCTCCTAATGGGGAAATGCAGCAAGGAAATCCCTGACCTTAGCTACACAGACGCTGTCATCTTGTGTAGCTGTTAAAATATGTTTTCACAGACCTGACTGTCACCTATGGTTCTGACCCTGCTGGTATTAGCCCTTACAAGGACTAATAGAAACTTCTATCCTTATTCTGTATAGCGCTATGTATAGAGCGTACACAGCAGTATCAGAGACAGGAGCTACGCCAGCGGTGACTGACACCCAGACGCAGAAGGCAGATAATGGCGTGCTGGAGGAAAATGTCCGTTTTTATAATGCAGGGACATGTGACATGGACATCCTATCACACATGCCGTTGCTTCTCTGGCTAATAGTCCACTTAGCTGTGTGTGTGTCTGGGATTGGCTGACATGCTGGCCCGCCCCACTACACGCGCGCGCTTAGGGAAGGAAGACAAGGAAAAAAAAAAATGGCGATCGCCATTATCCAAACAGCAGTGATCTGAGTGCGCTGTTCCCGCACACTATACGCTGAAATGTCATAATAGTGTGAGTCACAGAGTGACTTACACTATTACAGCGGAAAGCCAGCTAGTAATTAGCTTGTCTTTTTGCTGCTAGAACCGTTCTCGAATGTAACTAGAACTATCGAGCTTTAGCAAAAAGCTCGAGTTCTAGTTCGATCGAGAACAGCCCCCAAAATCACTCGAACCGCGAACTGGATAACCATGAACCATGAACCGCGAACCGCGCTCAACTCTAGTTATAACTCTGGAACACTTCAATAGATCCCGGTGATTCTGAGATTGGTTTTTCATGACATATTGTAGTTCATGATAGTTATAACTTTAGGATGCTATATTTTGCTTTTATTTGTGAAAAAATTGGAAATTTGATTAACATTTTGAAAATTTCGCAATTTTCAAACTTTTAATTTGTATGCCCTTAAACCAGAGAGTTACGGTATGTTACACAAAAATGTTAATAAATAACATTTCCCACATGACTTCTTTACATCAGTGCAATTTTTGATACAAAATTTTATGGAGTTAGGTAGTTAAAGGGGTCAAAGTTCATCAGCAATATCCTATTTTTTCAACAAAATTTACAAAACCATTTTTTAAGGACCACATCACATTTGAAGGGACTTCGAGGGGCCTAGGTGACACCATTATTTTAAAAACTGCACCCCTCAAAGTTATAAAATCCACATTCAAGACGTTTATTAGCCCTTTAGGTGCTTCACAGAAACTAAAGTGATTGGGAATGGAAAAAAAACAAAAATGATCATTTTACATAAAAATGTTGCTCTTGGACAGGGGTCGCAAACACGCGGGCCGCGGGCCGCATGCGGCCCCTCAGGGTAGTTTGTGCGGCCCCAGGCCCGTGCCCCTGTTCACTATCGCGGCAGGTGCAGGGGCCGCAGCCACTGTCTGCGCGTTATGTCAGATGAATATGTTGCTGGCGCTGCGCTCTCGCGCCGGCAATACAATCATCTCACATAAATCACTGACAATAACACTGCACCTGCCGCGATAGTGAACAGGGGAACGGTCCTGGGGGCCGCACGAAGCCGAGATGAGGCAGCGGAGGGAACGCGGGACAGGTGAGAAGAATGGTGTGTGTGTGTGTTAGTGATGTGTCAGTCGCGAACGATCTGACACAAAGATCCGGCTCCCTGCTGTAAACGAGAGGAGCCGGATCACCAGGGTGAGCTACTGAAATCACTAAACGGCTCTTTTCGCCGTCAAAACCCCGCCCACCCGCGGCTAAACCCGCCTACTCAGCAATCTAATTGGCCGCTTGTAAGTGGGCGGGGCTTGGCCGCGGGTGGGCGGGGCTTTTTTCGGCATTACTATAATCTTAAATATGTGTTCACCTGCGGTGAACACATATTTAATAAGGAGCCGAGATCGATCTGAAAGAGTTGGCTCTTTTTGGTGAACGGAGCCATGGGAACCGGATCACCAAAAGAGCCAGACTTCCCATCACTAGTGTGTGTGTGTGTGTGTGTGTTGGACGTTAACCCCATAGCGACCTATGACGTACTGGGTACGTTATGGCTCCCTGGTACTTTAGGACCCATGACGTACCTAGTACGTCATGGCGACATCGCAGCCCCGGTGGCTGCGATCGCTGCAAATACCTTAGATTCGGGGAGGAGGGAACCTCAGGAGGGGTGGTGTCTCCTCCCCGGAACTACGGAGGCTGTGATTGGCTGACGAACGCCGCTCAGTTAATGACAGCCACTAATGTTTCAGCCATTGAAAATCACTGAAACATTGAAATCCAGCCAAGATCAGGGCATCTGTAGCCCTGATCATTGGCTGGAGCTGGGTGACCTGTGTTTCACCCGCCCTCAGCTCTGATTGGAGAGACCGGCCTTGTGACTGATCTCTCCAATCACTGTGGATCTGGGGCCGGAGACCGCCCCCTCAGCTTCACTCCGGCGTCTGTGGAAGGTGAGGGAGCTGCTGACTCATTACTACAGGATGGGGACAAAGTGCGCACATTACTATGGGATGGGGATAAGGCTGCGGACATTACTATAGGATTGGGACATTACAAGGATGGGCACAATACTATTGGATGGGGACATTATTACTATAGTATGGGGACATTACTATAGGATAGGGACTAGGATTGGCACATTACTATAGGATAGGGACTAGGATGGGCACATTACTATAGGATAGAGACTAGGATGTGCACATGACTATAGAATGGGGACAAGGCTATGCACAGTACTATAGGATGGGGACATTACTACAGGATGGGGACAAGGTGGGCACATTACTGTAGGATGGAAACATTACTGTAGGATAGGGACATTACTACAAGGGGACAAGGATGGGAAACATTACTATAGAATAGGGATAATGATGGGAACATTACTATAGGGTGGGGACAAGGTTGGAACATTACTAAAGGATGGGCACATTATTATAGAATGGGGACAGTACTATAGGATGGGGACATTGCTACAAGGGGACAAGGATGGGGAACATTACTATAAGATGGGGGACAAGGATGGACACATTACTATAGATTGGGGACATTACTATAGGATGGGGACAAGGATGAACACATTACTATAACATGGGGACAAGGATGAACACATTACTATAACATGGGGACAAGGATGGGGAACATTACTTTAGGATGGTGACAAGGATGAGCACATTACTGTGGGATGGGGACTAGGATGGGGTACAATACTACAAGTGGACAAGGATGAGCACATTACTGTGGGATGTGGCACAATACTACAAGTGGACAAGGATGGGCATGTTACAACAATATGGGGAACATTACTAAAAGATGTTGGTCAAAATTTCTATATAGTGCTAATTGTAAGACTATTAGTTACAAGAAAGATATAAAATATAAAAAAAAATAAATGTTTATATTTAAACAAAGAATGTGCACGTTTGCTATAATGAACAAGTGAAAATGTTCAAAATCAGTGATCCCAAGGTGTGTAAAAAAATATATATATATATATATTATATATGGTACCAATAAAAATGTCACTTTGTCCTGCAAAGAATGCGGCCCCCCAAATATTTTTTTTTCCTCTGTGTGGCCCATACACCCAGCCGAGTTTGAGACCCCTGCTCTAGACCCAATTTATTCACTTTTAGAAGAAATAACACAACAAAATAGACCCAAAAATGTGTTACCCAATTTCATCTGAGCGTACTGATACCCCACATGTGGTCAGAAACCTTTGTTTGGACAAATGGGAGGGATCAGAACAGGAGGAGCAATATTTGAATTTTGGAACACAAATTTGGCTAAAATAGATTGTGGGTACCATGTTGCATTTGCCAGGCCCCTAAGATACCTAAACCGCAGAAACCTCCCACAAGTGATCCAATTTTGTAAACTAGACCCCTCAAGTATTTTATGTAGGAGTATAGTGAGCATTTTGAACTCACAGGTACTTCACAGAATTTGACAACATTAGGCCGTCATATTGAAAATTTTCACTTTTTTTCACAATAATGTTGCTTTAGCAAGAAATTTTCATCAAGCCCAGCAGTTAGTGATGTCATGGCATGTATTAAATACCCGACATCACTAACTGTCAGTAATAAAAAAAAAATAAAGGCAAGAAAAATTTAATTTAAAAAAAACCACTCTCCCACACATTCCTTCTTTCACCAATTTATTGAAAAGAATAAAAAAAATCTGGACCGCCGTAATCCCTTTTGGAGGTCCCACGACGATTTCTGTACCTTCCAGAATATGGTGGGCACGCTGAAGAACGTATCCCCCATTTTTTGGAAGTGCAGGAACTCCATGTGAGGAGTGTTATTGCAGTGATCTGAAAATTCTGTACTCACACTCCCTGGTCCAACTCAGGGCAGAGTGACTTGCAGTAACCTCATTCCATAATATGGGGAGTACGCTCAGGGAACGTATTCCCCATTTTCTGGAAGTATTGGAACTCCATGTGAGGAGTGTGGGTGCAGTGACCTGAGAAACTGCACTCACACTCTCCCGGTCCACAACACAGCAATGTGAGCAGCAATAAGTTCAGTGTCACTGCTTTCAGGGAGCCGGCTAACAGCCAATCTGCGCATGTGGCTAGCATGTATTGAGAAGGAAGAGGAGGGATCACGGAGAATCTGCGCTGCAAGAGGTAACGGAGAGATTGCTGGGTGATTTTGGGCGACAGGGGGTGACCTGCATGGACCTAGGGGTGACTTTTCTGTCGTATGTGACATGTCACAGACTACAGAAATGAAAGGAGGAGGATGAATGTACTGTGCGTGCCAGAGTGTGGTGGAAATTTTTAAGATCGAGTGGGGGTTGAAGGGCGCACTTTGGCAACACCGGGGGATCAGAAGGCAGTAGGATAGGAGATTTATCTCCCATCTGACATGTTTGATCATGCCAGATGGAAGATAAATATTTTTTTTTATCAGCACTGTCATTTACTGTAAAGTCATCATGGTTACACGGTGTATACAGCTGATCATGTGACCAGAGACCGGAAAAAAACGTCCCGAATCATGATATCCAAGGTCTCAGCTACCCCTGGTAGCTGAAACCCTGGAGATTTAATTCCATTACTACTGAATTGTATAAAAAACAATTTCGGGGAACACAATTTACATTCAACAAGCTGTCACCCTAGGCATATTATCAGGAACCTACCTGTTGGGGAATTCATCAGGGCTAGACGAGCCTGTAGTGATCCTAGTAATTACATCAATACTTCAACACAAATTGTGAATAGCCTAAAAAAACGGGGTTATAGCACTGCTTGTCTGAATAGGGCAAATAGTATTGCGACTTCTGCAACACGAAATGATTTTTTTGTACAAAAATACGGCTAAAAGTACAAATAATTCTTTGTCCAAAGTAACTTTTTCTACAACATATTCTCAGGAATACGATAAAATTGTGGCAATAGTTAAAAAACAACTTCCAATATTGTATCAGGATCAGATAGTATCAGATATTTTGGACAGAGGAGTTAAATTTGTCCCCAAGAGAGCCAGCAGTCTTGGTAATTTATTATCACCTAGTGTATATACGAATGTAGAGAAAGGTAAAAAAACATGGTTACAACAACAGGGTTGCTACAGGTGTGGGTTACCCAGGTGTGGCTTATGCAGATATATAAAGAAAGGTGCCACTATTATCTCTTGCACCACTGGAACACATCATACTCTGACTGAATTTGTCAATTATAACACAACATACATTGTGTATTTGGTCACATGTGACTTATGTCACTTGCAGTATATCGGTTCCACAAAACGTAAACTTAAGATCCGTATATCAGAGCACATAGCTGATTGTAACCCGGGTACAGGTGCTGTAAAAAAACATATGTCTGGTTTATCAAGACATTTTTTTGAAAAACACGGCGGTTGCACAGATGGTCTAGAAAAGGTCTCATGCTCACGTAGGGGTGGAGATTGGATCTCTCGTTTGAGAGCTAGGGAGGCTTTCTGGATTTCATGCCTTCAGACCAGTATCCCCTCTGGCCTTAATTATAAGACGGATTTGCTATATTATTACTAAGATTTGTCATACACTACCTCATCTTTTTAGACGTCTGTTGTATTTATTTTGTATGATGTTAATTCATCCATTCTATGGTACAAAATGCATATTTGGTATATATTCTCTCTTACGATGTTGATGTATATGACATTTTCTGATAATTTTTTGATAATATTTGTACACAAAAGTTTGTTTAACGCCTGTGATACATACCTTTGGACATATACTTATTCAATTTTTTATATCCTTTGGAGTTTACTGTGATGTTTATTTTTGGTCTGATGTGTATATGTCTAAATGTATGCCTGATGTGATATAATGTTTTTTGCTAGTAATACTTTGAACATAAAATGCTTTTTTGGTGTTTTTCTCTTCATTCACTCAGAGTGAAGGGAATTTATCCTGGGACTCATGATGAACTTTGCTGGTTACGTGTTCACACCCTGATGATCCATCTGGTTGCATAGATTAATTAGCTAGAGGTGGGGTGATTTTTTTCCTCTTCCTGGTATGGTGTACAGTCATGGCCAAAAGGTTTGAGAATGACACCAAAATTATATTTTCACATGATCTGTTGCCCTCTGGTTTTTAATTGTGTGTGTCTGATGTTTACATGTTAAAAGAAAAAGGTTTTGGTACCGTGTTAGCCAGTTGAAAAATGATTGATTGCTCTCAGTGAGAGAAGCAAAATTAAAATTTTGTAGTTGTGATACCTTTTAATGGCTAACTAAAATAAAATATGATGTTATAAAGCAAGCTTTCGAGACATCTCAGGTCTCTTCCTCAGGCATGGTATGACAAAATATCTGAAGAAACACAAATATATACACAAAACAGGGCAGAGTGATGCATAGTAAAAGGACATTTAAATAAACAAACACTGAGCTTGGAAAGTGAATCCTTAATTAGCTTTGATTAGTGGTGTGAGTTTTATTGTCCCAATATCCATGTGGGATCAGAGGTCTGGTGAGTCTCTGGAGCTGACCTCTCAGATTTTATAATGAGTCATAAATCCTTCTGAGAGATTGAGTCCTGTGTCCACAGAGTTAAACATTGTGATGAATTTGTATTCCCAGACCCTGCGATGGCTCTGTGATCTGAAGTTGCCTTTTAATATGACAACTTTCATGTGGTTTATGTTGTGTCCTGGAGCACAGAAATGTTTGGCCACAGGTAAATGGATTTTTTTGTCTGTAATTGTGTGGCGGTGAGATCTCATCCTTGCTCTTAGTCTCTGTCCTGTTTCTCCAACATAGAGGCCCCCAATAGGACATATAGTGCACAGGATTAAGTACACCACATTGGAAGAGGAGCATGTGAATGTTCCAGGAATCTTATAGTCCTTCTGTGTTTTAGGGATCTGTATCCGTTCTTTGGTCTCTACGTGAGCGCAGGTTTTGCAGCTCTTTACATTGCAAGGATAAGTTCCTCTTGGTGTGTCTGAGGGCATAGAACTTCGGATCATGATGCTCCTTAAATTAGGAGGTTGCCTGTAGCACAGCAATGGAGGATCTTTGAATATTGTTTTTAACCGGTCATCCTTGTGTAGAATGTGGTGAAGTTTCTTGGCCGTACTTCTCAGCACCTCAAGCTGTGGGTTGTAGGTCACCACTAGAGGTACTCGACTATTTTCCTCTTTTTGTTTGTATTGAAGCAGTTCACTTCTAGGGGTCCTTGTGGCTCTAATGATTTGATCATCAATGGAGGTGGGGTGGTAGCCTTGGTTTAGAAATGTCTTTTTAAGATGGGTTAAGTGTTCATCCCTGTCTGCAGGGCTGGAACAGATATGATTATATCTGAGGGCCTGGCTGTAGACAATGGACTTTTTAATGTGTTTGGGATGGAAACTGTCCCATCTGAGGTATGTGGGACGGTCAATAGGCTTCCGATACACTGATGTCTGGATTAAGCCATTTTGAATTTTGATGGTGGTATCCAAGAAGTTGATTTCTGTTTTTGAGTGGTCCAATGTCAAGTTTATGGTTGGATGAAATGCATTGAATTTTTCATGAAATTTTAGAAGCTCTTGCTCAGATTCGGTCCAGATTATTAAGATGTCATCGATGAAACGGAAATAGGCCAATGGTTTGAGGTTGCAGGATGCTAAAAAGTCATTTTCCAGTTTAGCCATGAAAAGGTTGGCATACTGTGGTGCCATTTTGCTTCCCATAGCAGTTCCTGTGCGTTGTAGATATAGCTCCTCGCCAAAAGAGAAAAAGTTGTGTGTGAGGATGAATCTGACGAGTCTTAATACAGACTCAGAAGGGATCCCATTAGCTTCAAGAAACATTTGGCAGGTGGTTAGTCCATCTTCATGTGGGATGTTAGAGTATAAGGATTCCACATCCATGGTGGCTAAGATGGTACTCTCGGGTAGAGGACCTATTGTAGATAGCTTTTTTAAAACGAGGAGAGGTCAGCTCCAGAGACTCACCAGACCTCTGATCCCACATGGATATTGGGACAATAAAACTCACACCACTAATCAAAGCTAATTAAGGATTCTGTTACGAACCGACGCCGCCATAGCCGCAAGCAGCCTGCTGCGGTTCCTGTTGCGCCCAGGCGCCGGCTGCCGTTCTTGGCCGTGCCTCTGGTCGTCCAGTTGGCTGTTCCTTCCACCACGTCTAAGTGTGGAGAGGCGGCTAGTGCGCATGCGTGCGCCGATTTACCCCAGCCAGAGTTTAAGCTCAGTGTTTTGCCTAGTGAGCATGTTCAGCCTGATTGTGTTATGTCTGAGACTAAGTCCTCAGTTCAGGCTACTGCGCATGCTCCCACAATTAACCCTAACAGCCTTTTTGCACAGGTACTTGGACTTCGTGCTGTGTCTAAGTGCTGGGATGTGCCTACTGAGCATGCTCAAACTGATAGTCTGCTGTCTGAGCCTGTTGCTCAGGCTACTAATCATGCTCAGGCACTTAGTGCACCAGAGGCTAGGTCCGGTAAGGACCTCACTGAGCATGTCCGTGAGGTGGCAGGCCCTGATAGGGCAGAGGGTGTCAGGTGTCCTGATGACGTGGCAACTCCGGACTGGCTCGCAGAGGCCCGCCCCTATGATCTGGCACCTCAGTATTGGTCGTCAGACGATGACTGGTGAAGTGTTTGGGGCGTGGCTGCCATGAGGTCATCAATGACGTGGCGGTTCCGGATAGGTCGCATGTGACGTCACTGATGACATGGCACTCTGCTATTGGACCTTGGTGGTTCCACCCTGGGTTTGGGGCGGACCCAGGTTATAAAAGGGGCTGGAGACAACATGGAGGGGCGCAGTCTTCACTTTTGCTCAGTCAGAGCACACCTCCATGTTAGAGCCTCATTGCGGCATAAGCCTTTGTTGGGAAGCGATAGGTAGGGTTAGGCGAACGGTGCCTGTCACGACAAGATTCGTGGCTCGGCACATCAGGGTCAGGCGCCGTGCTTCCCTCCTGCCGTTCCAGTCTTGCTATAGCAGCCCAGTGGCGTTAACTGGGCTGCGGCTGCTGTGCTTCCTGTCCGATTGTGCCCCCTACGCACACGGACAACGCACCTGCTGCGCCACCTGTCCGATTGTGCCTCCTACGCACACGGACAACGCACCTGCTGCGCCACCTGTCCAATTGTGCCCCCTACGCACACTGACAACGCACCTGCTGCGCCACCTGTCCGGTTGTGTCCCCTACGCGCACGAACAGCGTACCCCAGGACCCCTGTGGAGTTAACAGGGTGTTCCTTATCCTCCTCGGCTTCCCGGTCAATGCTACTGGTGTACCCATCTGGCCTGACGTGTCCTACACACACGTGGCCAATCGAGAGGTGGCCATAAACGCTAATCGGAGGACCGCTCGGCCTGACGTGTCCTACACACGTGGCCGACAGGGCGCTTTCGTGGAGGTCTTCCGGTCAACGCTACCTGGTTACCACCCGGCCTGACGTGTTTCCTGCACACGTGGTTGGTGTAGCGCTAGGTGCACCAAAACGCTAATCGGGTTGTCGTCCGGTCTGACGTGTCCCAACACACGTGACCGGTTCCCAGAGTTCCTGGGTTATCTCAGAGCCATCCAGCTCTATAGTCTCCGCCTAACCCTCAGGTGCCAGCAGCTCCTTTGTCATCTGGAGCACGGTGGGCCCCGACTGGCGATTAGGATATATACCCCCTGGTCCTAATCTGCCGGTCCCCCCGTAACAGATTCACTTTCCAAGCTCAGTGTTTGTTTATTTAAAAGTCCTTTTACTGTGCATCGCTCTGCCCTGTTTTGTGTATATATTTGTGTTTCTTCAGGTATTTTGTCATACCATGCCTGAGGAAGAGACTTGAGATGTCTCGAAAGCTTGCTTTATAACATCATATTTTATTTTAGTTAGCCATTAAAAGGTATCAAAACTACAACATTTTAATTTTGTTTCTCTCACTGAGCGCAATCAATGATGATTACATCACATACAGAAATATAATTGCAATCATATTATGAGTACCAAAAGGTTATATTGACAGTTAGAATGAGTTAATGCAGCAAGTCAATATTTGCAGTGTTGACCTTTCTTCTTCAGGACCTCTGCCAATTCTCCCTGGTATGCTCTCAATCAACTTCTGGATCAAATCCTGACTGATAGCTGTCCATTCTTGCATAAGCAATGCTTGCATTTTGCCAGAATTTGTTGGTTTTTGTTTGTCCACCCGTCTCTTGATGATTGCCCACAAGTTCTCAATGGGATTAAGATCTGGGGAGTTTCCAGGCCATGGACCCAAAATCTCTATGTTTTGTTCCATGAGCCATTTAGTGATCACCTTTGCTTTATGGCAAGGTGCTCCATCATGCTGGAAAAGGCATTGTTGGGCGCCAAACTGCTCTTGGACAGTTGGGAGAAGTTGCTCTTGGAGGACATTCTGGTACCATTCTTTATTCATGGCTGTGTTTTTAGGCAAGACTGTGAGTGAGCCGATTCCCTTGGCTGAGAAGCAACCCCACACATGAATCGTTTCAGGATGCTTAACAATTGGCATGAGACAAGACTGGTGGTAGCGCTCACCTCTTCTTCTCCTAATAAGCTGTTTTCCAGATGTCCCAAACAATCGAAAAGGGGATTCATCTGAGAAATTGACTTTACCCCAGTCCTCAGCAATCCACTCCCTGTACCTTTTGCAGAATATCAGTCAGTCCCTGATGTTTTTTCTGGAGAGAAGTGGCTTCTTTGCTGCTGTCGCGGGTGGGGAAGACGCCACTGCGCTGTGCTTGCTAACGCTCGGGTCCGGCGCTGCTGCGGCTGCTGCTTGGTGGCTCGAGCAGTGGGCCGGATCCGGGGACTCGAGCGGCGCTCCGCGCCCGGGAGTGAAAGGGGTGGTTGGTTTGGGGAATTTAGTCCGTGACGCCACCCACGGGTCGTGGTGAAGATGGGCACCACCGCTGCTGGTGACGGGGATCCCGGGAGCGATGGTAGGGAGCAACTGGGATGTTGTTTTCCCCCTCCGTGGGTAGGGGTCGGTGGTCCCGGGGCCCGTTGATGCTGTGACGGGGAGGCAGGGTTGGTGAGGTGCAGGGTCACAGGGACAGCGCGGCGCGGTGGCAGATGGCACGGGTGTACTCACTCAGCAAGAAAGGTACAAAGTCCTCGGTAAACCAAACGGCTGGATGGACGGGTCCCGCAGCCGGCTGCAGTGTCTCTCCTCGGACAGGTGATGGCGGCTGTCTTTTCCTGCACCTTGATGTTCTTCTTCAAGAAGGAGGAGCCTGTTTGCCCGCAGGCGCTTGCCCTTGGGTCTCTAGCCTTAGGCGGTAGCTGTATACCCTCACGGTGTGGGCGGTTGCCTTCAATCGGGACTTTTGCTGTTGTGAAACCCCTGGGGTTCCAGTCACATTTGGATCTCACTATTGTCGGCGGCTCCAAGCCTGGTCGGGGTCCGATGGTCCTGCCTGTGTGTGCTGGCTTCACTTCGCTCCCCGGTCGGTACCGGCGGGCCGTCGCCCGTGTCCGGTCCTACGGTTCCGCGTTGCTCCACCACTCCTTCAGACGGCCACCACCGTCTGCCAACCTTGCTGTCAGTGCCTGGGCCACAAACCCAGACACCCAAGTGTTTGCTACTCTCACTTCAAACTCCAAAACTACTCTGTCACTTTTCCCGCCTCCAGGTCTGTGAACTCCTCGGTGGGTGGAGCCAACCACTTGACTCCGCCCCACCTGGTGTGGACATCAGACACTGGAGGGAGGCAACACGGGTTTTTGTTTGGCTGTTGTCCCTGTCTGATGGGGGTGGGGTGTTTATGTGTTATCTGTGATGACCTGGCTAGGCCAGGGCGCCACACTGCCCTCCTTGAAACCAGGCCTTGCTCAAGCAGTCTCCGCCTCACAGTGCGTGCAGAAGCACTCACACCAGCCTGCTGCCATTGCTGAGCTAGTTCGGCACTGCTGGTAGTCCGATCCCGCAGCTGAAACAGTTTTAAGATACGGTCCTGGCATTTGCTGGTCCTTCTTGGGCGCCCTGGAGCCTTTTTGGCAACTGCGATAGATTGTTGACTGAGGTGCAATCTTTGTAGCTGCGATTCTCTTCCCTGTTAGGCCATTTTTGTGCAGAGCAATGATGGCTGCACGTGTTTCTTTAGAGATAACCATGGTTAACTGAAGAGAAACAATGATACCAAGCACCAGCCTCCTTTTAAAGTGTCCAGTGGTGTCATTCTTACTTAATCATGACTGATTCATCGCCAGCCCTGTCCTCATCAACACCCACACCTGTGTTAATGGAACAATCACTAAAACAATATTAGCTGCTCCTTTTAAGGCAGGAATGCAATGATGTTGAAATGTGTTTTGGGGGTTAAAGTTCATTTTCTTAGCCAATATTGACTTTGTAAGTAATTGCTGTTAAGCTGATCACTCTTTATTCAAATTGCCATTAGAAAAACTTAAGCAGTAGACTTTGTAAAAATTAATATTTGTAGCATTCTCAAAACTTTTGGCCATAACTGTATAAAGTGTTTTTAGTTTGTCTACTACGTTATACTATGAGTAAGAGCAATTGTTTGGCTTGAAACGCGTAAGACCAATTGATTTTGTACTTTAGTACACCAATAAAAACAATAATGTTTTTATCAAGTCCGTGAATTTCGTGGAATTGGGATACTATATCCTCAAGTGCTGGATGAAACATTTTTTTCTTGCTTCATTTATCCGGGGATCCGGCCCACTGACTGTCCGTGTACTGATCTCTAAAACCGGCCACAGCAAATCTAGAGGAGAGCTGATCCTAAAATTTTCTTTGTTTTGTTAGATTTTCAAACGCTGGTGGGCGCTATAGAGCTTTTTCTTTACCGCCGTTTATAAATGGTGGATCAGAATAAGTACCCTTTTTTTGCCACAATTTATTTCCGTAAAACTGTTGTAATGGGGTTAATGGAGAAAGAAATCAAAACCTAAAGGGGCTTATGTGAAAAAGTGATTGCCCCTCAAACCTAATAACTAGTTGGGCCACCCTTAGCAGCAACAACTGCAATCAAGCATTTTTAATAATAACGCTCTTGAAGAATTTTGGCCCACTCATCTTTGCAGAATTGTTGTTATTCAGCCACATTAATGGGTTTCCATGCATTAATGGCCTTTTTAAGGTCATGCACAGCATCTCAATCGTATTAAGGGCAGAATTTTGACTAGCCCACTCCAAAGTCTTAATTTTGTGTTTCTTAAGCCATTCAGAGATGGACTTGGTGTGTTTTGGATCATTGTCCTGGCTACATAACCCAAGTGTGCTTCAGCTTGAGGAGACTAGAAATGAGTGAACCTCTCGTGGTTCAGTTCCTCAAACTGAACAAGAGGTGTGTTAGTCGAACGTTTATCGAACCAAACGTTGAACCTTTATCGAACCTTTCCAAACCCCATTGGATTCAATGGGAGGCCAAATGTAAGGCCCAGAAAACACTTTTAGGAAGTAAAAAAGCTTGCAAAACAGCAAAAATATCTTTTACAGTGCAGAATGACTATTTTGGCATAGCCATTAACTTCCTAGGCTATTGACAGAAAAAATATAGAGGTGCATGACAAACAGGTGTAGGGCTGGTGCTCCCATACCCCTGTTAGTACAGACAATACACAACTTGGATACCCATCTTGGAGTTATAGATTTAAAAACATTTCAGGAAGACAGCAGGACAGATGCATCGATTGCTCCCACTCCCCCATTTCGCCATAGTGTCTCTCCACAGCAGGAAGGTATGATCCATGCGACACAAAGGATGTGGCCTGGCATTTCCATTTTAAAAATTGAGCACACAGTGACTGTGCCTTCTGCATAAGCACATTGAGGCTGGAAAAGTGCCCTAAAAATTTCAGTACAACCAGGTTGTGCACATGAGCCATGCAATGCACTTGTGATATTGCCCAAGCATCGTGTCCCCACAAGGTCTGCACTGTTATTGCAAATGGCCTTCCCTGGCTTCAGATTCAGTGGAGACAGCTATTGATCAAACTGGACCTGGATAGTGGTCCACAACTCTGCAGCTGTGCGACTGCATTCTCCAATGCATATTAATTTAAGCACTGCCTGATTGCGTTGACTTACACACGATGTGGCCTGGCATTTTTATTTTAAAAAAAAAGAGATGCATGAGTGACAGGTGTAGACCTCTTCCTCACAGAATCCTGGTACTACAGACTGTACACCCTACTTGAAGCTTCCACATTTCCAAAAATTACAGGCAACAGGAAAAGTGGCAACTATTGGCTCAGACTACAAATAGTCCAACAAGGCAATCTGGATGCTTGGGCCTGGCCCTGTAACAAGGCCTGAACCAGCATTTTTACCTTCACCAGAGACAGCAAGATAAACCACAGGCATAGACCTTTTGCTCAAACAGACCTGGTACTAAACCATCGCCTAGTCTGCCCAGTCTGGGACTGGAGTGGTAAAGTCATTCGACATCCATGACTTAGTCATCTTTATGAAAGTTAGGTTATCTACGCTTTCAGGGGATAGCCGTATGCATTTATCCATCAATACACTGCCAGCAGTGCTGAATATATGTTCTGAGAGAATGCTGGTGACCGGGCAGGCCAAAACTTCCAAAGTGTGACTGGGAAGCTCAAGTCACTCTTTCATTTTTGAAACCCAAAATGCAAAAAGGGTCCAATCCCCCCTTATGGCATCAAAATTCAGCCCTAGATACTCCTGCACTATCCTCTCCAGTCGCTCACTATAAGTCAAACTTCTACTCTGTTGTGCTGGTGCATACAATGGTGTAAAAATTGTGCACCAAAAATCACAGAAATTGCTTCTGCCACTTGAACTGCTGTTGCTAATGTTTCTGCTTTGACAATGCGATGATCCCACGGTTGGAATTGTAGAACTATGATGCACGCTGTGTGCTTCAGTGCTGTCTTGTGGAAAAGTTCTGTTAAGATGGTCTACAAGCTTGTTTCAATACTCCAGCATACCAGTGTTCCTTTCTAGGGGAGGAATAATCTTGCTAAATTTACTCTTGTACCATGGATCTAACAGAGTGGCAACCCAGTAGTCAGCACAATCTCAAATCCTAACAATACGGACATCATGTTGCAGATAGTGCACCAAGAATGCGCTCATATGTCAGATGCTTCTATAGGGTCCAAGTCCATGTTGTGTGAGTGGTGGGGTAATGCTCAAGCTTGACTCCTCTGTCCCCTCCCACAAACCACGGATAAAAGAGACGATATCATGATCTTCTTTGTCTCCTGAGTTTTCTGAGCCAATCCCCTCTTTCTCCTCTATTGGTACCTTGGCTCCTGCACCTTCACTACCAGTTTTTCTGTTACCATGAGCCCACCTCAATCTATCTACTCCACCATCCCATGATGCTCATCTGTGCAATGACTGTACGGAACTTACAGGAAATGGTATGCGTGCCGCCCAGGGCTATGGGGTACTTGGTCCCTGGCAGTGTACTACTGGGATGTGTCACTGGGTGGCCGTTGCCCTGGGGGTCACGTTAAAAGGGGTTATATACAGGGGAATGTTCAATAAAGTTTATGTTGGGACGCCACTTGCGGGTTGTGGTTATGAAAATAGAACCGCCGCTGCACAATCTCTCCACTGGGACTGGTGTTGACGACAACCTGGATATTGGGCCCTCCGCAAGTAGGGCCGGGGCCCCAGGGGGTTAGGTGATGGAGTTAGGCGCGGAAAGAAGGTAGGCCACACCAGGGGTTGTTTTGTAACTGGTTCTCTTTACTCACAGTGCATGGTAACTGGTACCTGGAGGAAGGCTGGTGTTCACCTCTGGTTCCCTTAGTCCCAGTGCCGGGTTGATGACCTGGTGACTTCTTTCCCCTACACCTCTCTCAAGTTGGTGGGTCCCCATGGCTTGGAGTATCTGGGGATCCCCTCCTGTTTGTCTCTCAGTCTCTGGTCCGTATGGCGGGCAGTGTGAACCCTGTAGGGTCGGTGTTGCGTTCCGGTCCCTGGTTCTCCCATTACTGCTGGTGCCCCTGGACTTCTAAGGTCAGTGAGGTCCTGGATGGTCCCCTCACTGTGCAAATTTTATCAGGTCTTCCTGGAGCGTTTGCCTGACCTAGGTCTCTGTATCCAGTCAGTGCTATGGTTCCGGGAGTACTTCACCGCACTCCACCGGCAACCACACGCCTGGGCCCTCAGGTCACCGTTACACTCCCGTGTCAGAGCAGTCACGTCCATCTCCTCTCACTTCCACTTACTAGCTGTATGTCCCCTCCCAACTGGTCATTGTCTAGTGGACTAGATTGGCTCCACCCTTGGGTGGCCATCCATTGGGTCCATCTGTCACCAGTCTGTGGGGATGGGGGAAAACTGGAATTATAATGTGTTTTGCTGTTACCGGCACTAGTGTTCCAGGTCCCTGGGTGTAGATCCTGCATCTTTGGCAGGATGCAGTACCTTGTAATACTCTGATAGATCCAGGGGCGCTACATTTGCCTTCCTCAGCCTCTTTTGCTTTCTCCTCTTCCTCTGGGACCTTAATCTTCTCCCGAAGAAGAATCAAAGTGTGCTCCAACATGAAGATGAGCGGAATAGTGATACTGATGATGGCATTGTCAGTGCTAACCATCTTTGTAGCCATTTCAAAACTGTGGAGGAGGGTGCAGAGGTCACTACAACATGTGCAGAGTGGAATTTCACTACGTTGCACATCGCATATCAATCAGTTAACTGATAAGCTGAAATACCTTTGCAGCGTTGCAAGTCAATTAGTCACAGGTTGCAAACAGCAGAATGGAGCACACATCGACCGTGCCTTCTGCAGCAGCACATCCTGGCCGGGATAGTGGGCTAGAAATTTATGGACAACTATTTTGAGGTTGTGTGTCATGCAAGGCACATTTGTGATGTGTCACACGTGTACAGCCACCACCAGGTTTGCACCATTATCGCACAAGGCCTTCCCTGACTCCAGATTCAGTAGAGACAGCCATTTATCAAATTTGGCCCGGATAGTACTCCAAAACTCTTCTATTATGTGACTTGCTTCTCAAATGCATATTATTTCAGCACGCCTGATTACGTTGAGCCCTGGCTGAGCTGTACAGAGATGGGGGGATTTCTCTCTGCACGTTCCATTAAGGGAGAAGTTGAAAGCACAGGTGGAGGCCTTAGAGGAGGTTGTCAGCCGGTGGTTGAGTATGCCCGGTAGTTCGCATTTTAGCGCATGAGATTCCCACAGTAATGCATGTTGGTTGCGCATGTTCCTGTTCATGCATGTAGTAGTCAAATTATTTGAATTTTTGCCTCTACTCAGTCGTTGTTTACAACGTTGGCAGATAACAGTAGTTGGATCATCTTTTGCAGTTTCAAAAAAGGCTCAGGCTTGGCAACCCATCATGCGAACTGCAGACCCGCAACTGCTGCTGGTCACAGCCACAGTTGTGGCTGAGGATGTGGTACTTCTCATGGTTGCATCACTTCGTGTTTTTATGGGAATGGCCACCATAACATCCATGCCTTCCTACTTCTCGTCATCTGCTGAGCTACTCAGCTGCGTGCCTCTGGGTTCACACCAAGTGGGATCTAGAACTTCATCATCATGCTCTATATTGTTCCCCTCCTTTTCTTCCTGACCTAACATCACAGCACAGTACGCATGCATCTCAGGTATCTGAGTCTCATCATTATCACCTCCACCTCGGGGGTTATCAGTTAACAAGGGTCGGGATCCTGCTGGGACCCTACTTTGTCCGGGCCAGGATCCAACTTACAAAGATTTTGGGAATTGGTGCAGATACGTTCCTCCTCTTCAGTCGAAGAATCTTTGGAGCAGACCTCTGATGCCAATGTGATAGATTGTGTGAACAGCTCTGCAGATTCACCCTTTGTGTGGTTCCCCACAGTCAGTTTGCCGGTTGGAGAATTGTGACACAGACACAATCAAGTGTAATTGTGGTGGCACCTCTGGGGCATGAATTGTTTGTGATGTTGAGGTACAGGAAGAGGGTAGAAAGGCCACTTAATGCAGCACTTGCTATCCACTCGAGCACGTGATGTTCATCAGCCTTATTTCAAAGTTAAAGTGATATGAGACTGCCAAAGAAATCTAGTGTAGTAGACTGTCCAATAATGAAAACTGTTCTCATATCTCTTGGAATAGAATGAGCCAGTGTATGCTTAGTACACCTTTGACTAAAAGAACTTCACACATGTACACCTCCAACACCCTTCTATTCCCCCTTCCTTGACGACCTTGTCGTGATATATCAGTCATGGTAATGTACCCTTCCCCTTTCAAACAGATGTTTTGCAACCCTACGCCCACAACTGTCAGACACCTGACACAAAATATAAATTATTTATTTCCTGCCTGAGTTGGCAATATTGTTAAAGAACTAAAAAGTACCACTAACTACAAATATGGTTCACTGCGTAATTTTGAGCAGACACGGAAAAGTGCCAAGAAGACCTTTTTAGCTTGTTAAATTGCAAATTTTCAGCAGGCACCACTAACAATACCTATACATGTATTTAACTGCAGAATTTTGAGCTGGCAATTACGGTTGATAAGAAACACTTTTTACATACTTACCTAGAAACATTTTTTAGGCCAGGCATTAACAAGTACAATACCTATAAATGTGTTAGCAAAATTTTCAACAGGCAGTTAAAATTGGAATAAAAAACTTTTTACATACTTCCCTAGCAACTTTTTCAGGCCAGGCACTAACAAGTAACAATACCTATAACTGTGTTTGCAGAATTTTGACCAGGCAATTAAAATTGCCAAGAACCCCCTTTTAGATACTTCACTAGCAACGTTTTTAGGCCATGCACTGCTAACTAGCAATACCTATAAATGTGTTTGTGTAGTTTTCAGAAGGCAATTAAAATTGCCAAGAAGCACTTCTTACATAGTTCCCTAGCACCTTTTTAGGACAGGCACTGCTATCAATACCTATAAATGTGTTTGCCTACTTTTGAGCAGGCAGGAATACATAGCAATACCAATTTGCATCCTTCACTGGCAACTCTTTAGCAGATATTACAAGTACCAATCCCTAGTACCATCATGAAATGTGCCAATTTGTGGCTCACACACACCTTTCCCTACACTGCACATTAGAGATGAGCGAGCCTCTAGAGGCTCGAGTTCGGTTCGGTTCGTTGAACGGAGCGTTCGAGTTCGGTTCGGCGAGCCGTTCGACAAACCTCTCGAACCCCATTGAAAACAATGGGAGGCAATCACAAACACATAAAAACACATTATAAATGTACACATATAGTTAATAAACATTGCCATAACACTTACAGGTCCCCGCGACGCGTCCTGCACTCTGTCTCCCACCGCTTTTCCTTCCGATAATCGCTGCGTCCTCCCGGTAACCAGCACTGATAATAGGACCTATCGTGACGTCAAAATAGCATGTGACCAATCACGTGTCTATTATCTCAATGGCTATGACGTCATGCTAGGTCTTGTCAGTGCATCTCTCCGGTACGCGGTGCTCGTTTGAGCATGTCCGTGTACTGGCGAAATTCTCTGGCACATGGTTGACTCCCCGTTCCTGCATGTGGACGCTGTTTACAGAGTCAGCCACATGCAGGGACTAGCTGTCACAGCCGGTAAATAGCGGCATCGGGAATCACATGATCGGAGCACCGTTGCTATGGTAACCCGTCTGTCAGCGGTGACGTCACCGCTTACAACACGCAGCGGCACCGAGAATCACGTGTTCGGAGCACCATTGCTATGGTAACCCGTCTGTCAGCGGTGACGTCACCGCTTACAGCCAGCAGCCTCTGATCACTCATGGAGTGAAAAGACTGCACGGGGAGCAGCAGCGTCTTCCTCCCATGCAGCGCTGCTGATATAGCTGCATGGGTTGAAGGAGAAAGAAGACAGAAGACCAGGATCGTGGAGGGCTGACAGGGAGTAATAAACATGGAGTCTCTAAGTGTCTCTGTTTATTTATTTATTTTAAAGTATTTTTTCTCTGTGTGGTGTCTTTTTTTTTTTAACCCTTTATTAGAGATTCTTAATGGCCAGGTCAAACTTGCCTGACATTAAGAATCTCTGGCTTAATACTAGCTAGTAAAACAAAGCTAATATTAACTCATTATTACCCAGCGAGCCATCGTCACCAGTGCAGCTGGAAGACTTGGATACAGCGCTAGATGATGGCGCTTCTATGAAAGCGCCATTTTCTAGGGCGGGTGCGGACTGCATTTCGCAGCAGAGGGGCCCAGAAAGCATGGGCTATCCTGTGCTGCGGATTCCAATCCCCAGCTGCCTAGTTGTTCCTGGCTGGACACAGAAATGGAGCGAAGCCTACGTCGTTTTTTTTTAATTATTTCATGAAATTCATGAAATAATTAAAAAAAGGGCTTCCCTATATTTTTAGTTCCCAGCCGGGTACAAATAGGCACGGATGGTTGACCTTAGGGAGATCAACATCCAACACCGCGGAGACACCATCACGTGTTTCTCAACGCAGTGATTCTAGAGCAATGCCCCCTGGGAAATATTCAAAACAAGAAAGGCTGCGGAGACACCATCACATGTTTCTCAACGCTGGCAGGAAACTAACCAGGAAGGAACAACCACGGGAAGGGCAATCTCCAGGCAAGGAGACCACCTATGCCAAATATGGTATCCATCCACAGACTGATGTTTCGGGGTATTTGCCCCTCATCAGTGTGGAGTAGGAAACTGGCTAGTGGGAGCAATGCCTAGTAGAACACTACATAAGCACAGATGGTTGACCTTAGGGAGATCAACATCCAACACCGCGGAGACACCATCACGTGTTTCTCAACACAGTGATTCTAGAGCAATGCTCTCTGGGAAATATTCAAAACAAGAAAGCCTGCGGAGACACCATCACATGTTTCTCAACGCAGAAAGCAGATAATGGCGGCGTGAGGGAAAATGGCCACCGCTCCCGCTGTGTACACTATACACACAGCGCTGTACAGATTAGGGACTGCAATTTTTTCATCCCTTTTCAGGGCTGATTTCCAGGCGCTCAGAGCCACAGCTGACAGGCAGGTCCGTGGAAATGCTGTATACAGCTTCAGATAACTGCGTCTGTGTACCTAAGCTCAGGGAATTCCTTGCTGCATTTCATCATTAGGAGGGATAGAAAGTGAGGCTTCCTTTCCTGTCCTGGTACCCACAGAAGCCGGGCACTGTACCCACCTGCCTTTTTTGCCACGCAATTTTATTTGCCCAAAGAGCTGACACTTTTTCTGCCATCCTAAAAGTGTCTGGAATACTAAGTTACTGTTCCTTTCCTGTCCACTGACCCACAGAACCCGGGCACTGTACCCACCTGCCTTTTTTGGAACGCTATTTTATTTGCCCAAAGAGCTGACAATTTTGCTGCCATTTTAAAAGTGTCTGGAATACTAATTTAGTGTTCATTTCCTGTCCACTGACCCACAGAACCCGGGCACTGGACCCACCTGTCTTTTTTGGAACGCTATTTTATTTGCCCAAAGAGCTGACAATTTTTCTGCCATCCTAAAAGTGTATGGAATAGTAATTTAGTTTTCCTTTCCTGTCCTGGTACCCACAGAACCCGGGCACTGTACCCACCTGCCCACTTTTGCCTCTCTATTTTGATAGCAAACAGTGCTGAAACTTAGTGGCATCCACAAAGTGTCTGCTATAGTAACTTAGTGTCCCACTGGTGCAAAGCAAGTTCAACCACCTCTGCCTTCTACCCTCCTGCCCATTTTGCTACACTATTTTTATAGCAAACAGTGCTGCCAGTTTTAGGGCCATAGTTGCATTGTCAGGGATAGTCAGTGTTGGTTCTTCAGCTGTCAATAAAGCTAGACCCCCTCTGCAATCTACACCACCTCTCAATTTTTGCTACCACATCCCGGCCTAGATGGGCTTCTGCACAGGGCACGGTCACTCTCTGCTCATTTCCGCCGTTCAACCGCCGCAGCTGACCGACTTGCATTGCTCCAGAAATCTTTCATCGCCTGAAATGCGATATGGCGACACGCTGGAATTCCACTCTCCACATGTTACAGTGACAGTGGCAGCACCAACGAGCCCTGGTGCAATACGTTATGACGTATAGCCTGGGCCAACGAGATGCAGAGGTGGGGTAGATCACGCTGATGGAGTGGTCTCAGATCAAGGACCTATGCACCCTTCTGCACAGTTTCGAGATGGCGACGAGTATGTTTAGCGCTGACAATGCCATTATCAGCATGACAATTCCAGTCATTTACATGCTGGAGCACACGCTAAACACTATTCGGAGTCAGGTGGTGAGACAAGAGGAAGGGGAGGAAGTACAGGAGGATTCATATGCGCAATTTATACCAACATCTACAAGGTCCAGACTTTCATCATCACCAAGGCGGCAGGCATGGGACGGTGGGGGAGAGGGATTAACAAGGGCGCATGGTAGCAGCCAAAATGTTGAGGAAGGTGCATGAGACCAGGAAGAAAGGGAGGACTAACTCTCGATGGACATGGAAGACTCAGCAGATGAGGGAGACCTTGGTTAAATTTCGGATAAACGAGGTTGGGGGGAGATGTCAGAGGAAGAAAGAACAGTTAGCACCTCTATGCCACAAACACAGCGAGGACATGGTCCGCATGGATGCGCAAGACACATGAGCGCCTTCTTGCTGCACTACCTACAACATGACCCTCGGATTATCAAAATTAGAAGTGATGATGACTACTGGGTTGCCACACTATTAGATCCCTGGTACAAGTCCAAATTTTGTGAAATAATTCCAGCCATAGAAAGAGACGCATGTATGCAGGAGTATCAGCAGAAGCTGTTACTCGATCTTAGCTCGGCTTTTCCAGCAAACACCAGTGGTGCACGGAGTGAATCTCCCAGTTGTAACTTTACAAACATGGGACTGTCTCGTCATCAATAGTCTAACCGTACCAGCAGCACCGTTTCTGGTGCTGGTAACAGCAATTTTATTGAATCGTTTCATAATTTTTTTAGACCATCCTTTGCAAGGCCACCAGAGACAACAAGTCTGATACATAGTCAACGGCTGGAGAGGATGATACAGGAGTATCTCCAAATGAACATCGATGCCATGACTTTGCAACTGGAGCCTTGCTCATTTTGTGCTTCAAATCTTGAAAAATGGCCTGAGCTCACCACTTACGCCTTGGAGATCTTGTCGTGTCCCTCAGCCAGCGTTGTCTCTGTACGTGTCTTCAGTGCTGCTGGGTGTGTGCTGACAGATAAGCGCACGCGTCTGTCCAGTGACAATGTGGACAGACTAACGTTCATCAAAATGAACAAGTCATGGATCCACAAGGAATTTACTACCCCTGTGTCATCCTGGGGAGAGTAAATGCTTGTGGATTTGGAATGTGCTTGATGTAAATCAAAACATCCTGTTTGCAACTAGGGCACAAGTGCTGCCACTGAAAGGGTGAGTGTGTCGCCCAATTTTTGGAAAAAAAGGGAGACTCCGCTTGGAGTAACCCTTGCTTACATTGTTTTTAAAAATGATCCAAGATGCACAGCGCTGGGATCAGGAAAGACTTTGCTACCTACCTCGGTGTCATCCTGGGGACAGTTAAGGCTGGCGTATTTTTAAATGTGCTTGATGCAAATCAACCTGTCCAGTTTGCAACTTGGGCACAAGTGCTGACACTGAAGTGGTGTCTGTGGGGCCCAATTTTTGGAAAAAAGGGAGACTCTGCTTGGAGTCCGCTTGCTGTGTTTTTAAAAATGAGCAAAGATGAACAAGTCTTGGTTCAGCAAGGACTTTGTTACCTACCCCAGTGTCATCCTGGGGACAGTTAAGGCTGGCGTATTTTTTAATGTGCTTGATGCAAATCAACCTGTCCAGTTTTCAACTGGGGCACAAGTGCTGCCACTGAAGTGATGTCTGTGGGGCCCAATTTTTGGAAAAAAGGGAGACTCTGCTTGGAGTCCCTTTGCTGTGCTTTTAAAAATGATCCAAGATGAACAAATTATGGATCAAAAAATACTTTGCTACCTACCCCGGTGTCATCCCGGGGACAGTTAAGGCTGGCGTATTTTGGAATGTGCTTGATGCAAATCTACCTGTCAAGTTTGCAACTGGGGCACAAGTGATGCCACTGAAGGGGTGTCTGTGTGGCCCAATTTTGGGAAAAAAGGGAGACTCTTCTTGGAGTCTCCTTGCTGTGTTTTACATGATTTTATGCCTATATCTGTGTGTTCTCCTCTTTTTCCTCGTCCAGCTGTTTAGTTTTCGCATGGGTATTTGTCCTTGTCACTTTCCCATGTGTTTGTGTTGTCTTGGGAGTTGTTTGTCAGCTTTTGGAAATTTTGGAAGGTGTTTTCCAGGTGTTTTTAGGTGTTTGTGATTGCCTCCCATTGTTTTCAATGGGGTTCGATATGTTCGTCGAACGGTTCGCCAAACCGAACTCGAACGCGGCCTCCGTTCGACGAACCAAACCGAACTCGAGCCTCTAGAGGTTCGCTCATCTCTAGTGATGGTGTCTCTGCAGGCTTTTTTGTTTTGGGTACAAATAGGCAGCTGGGGGTTGGGGGCAGCCCGTACCTGCCTGCTGTACCTGGCTAGCATACAAAAAAATGGCGAAGCTCACGTCATTTTTTTTGCAGTGTTTTTGGCAAAAAAAATAAAAAATGCTTCCCTGGATTTTCCATTGCCAGTGAAGGTAATACCAAGCAGTGGGGGTTAGCAGCCAGTAGCTGCTTGGATTACCCTTAGCTAGCAATACAAAAAATGCAGCGGGAGCCCATATATATTTTTTTAATTATTTATTTAAATAACTAAAAAAAAAATAAGGGCTTCCCTGTATTTTGATTGCCTGACATCACAGTACTATAAAAATAAATTATTAAAAAAAACGACGTAGCGCTCCGCGGTATTTTTGATTCTTAGCGCAGATAAAGCAGACAGCTACGGGTTGCCACCCCCATCTGCCTGGCGTCACCTTGGCTGGCAATCAAAATACAAAGAAGCCCATTAATTTTTTTTATTTAAAAAAATAGTAAAAAAAAAAAAAAATGACGTGGGGTCCCACCATTTTTGATAGCCAGCTAGGGTAAAGCAGATGGCTGTAGCCTGAAAACCACAGCTGGCAGCTTTATCGTGGTTGGTGATCCAATGTGGAGGTCACCCCAGGCTCTTTTTTTATAATTATTTTATAAATATTAATAATTACAAAAAAAAAGTAGGGTCCCCCCCAAATTTGATCATCAGCCAAGGTAAGGCGGACAGCTGTGGTCTGGTATTCTCAGGGTGGGAAGGGCCATAGTTATTGGCTTTTCACAGCCTAAAAATAGCAGGCCGCAGGCACCCCAGAAGTGGCGCATCCACTAGATGCGCCAATCCTGGCACTTCACCCCAGCTCATCCTGTGCCCTGGTGCAGTGGCAAACGGGGTAATAAATGGGGTTGATACTAGCTGTAAGGTCACCTGACATCAAGCCGAGCAGTTTGTGATGTCATGGCGTCTATGAGATACCCGACATCACAAACTGTCAGTACTAACAAAACAAATAGATAAAAAATATGTATTTGAAAAAACACTCCCCAAAACATTCCCTCTTTCACCAATTTATTGTAAGGAAAGAAAAATAAGGGGTCCCATGATGACTCTGGACAGTCTAGAATATGGGGGGACACGCTCAGGGAATTTCCCCCCCATTTTCTAGGAGTACAGACCCTCCATATGAGGAGTGTGGGTGCAATGAATCTGCACCCACTCGCCCCGGGTCCACAGCAGCAGAGTCCATGTCGAAACTGTTGCTACCAAAGTTGCAATGCCCTGCTCATGAGGTAAGGGCATGCCTAATCAGGAGAACTATTCTACATTTCAAAATATTGGTATTTGTTGATATTATTGCTATTCCACCTACTATATATTGGGGATAGGATCTTCGAGATGGAATACGCCTTTAAGTCCAGTTATCCAGCTGAATGAATACTAAACAACAGAGCTCGCTATTTAGATGTGTTTTCTTGTGGCGAATAACGGACTCTCATGTTTGGTAGTCGTTCAGCAGGGCAACTATAAAATCAAATAGCTCCATTTGGAAATGTAGTATAGCTCTCCTGATCAACTATGTTCCTTACCTCATGAGCAGGGCATTGCAGTAGCTTACAGATGCATGGTTACCACCACTCACTGTGTCTGAACACAGGAAGCTGAGCTAACAGCCGCTCTGTGCATGTGGCATTGTCTATTGTGAAGGAGGGGCCGCGGGGGATCAACGCTGCACAGCTACCGTGGGACACCGGGGAACAACGGTGGGGTTATAGGGGGTGACCTGGCAGGGCCTGAGGAGGAGTTTTCTGTTGCATGTGTCATGGCACATGCGACAGAAATCAGAGGAGTAGGGTGAATGCGGCCGGCGCGCTGCTGTGCGCGCGGCTATCTTGGATTTCTGGGAGGGGGGTTGGGGGGGGCACTTTGGCAACACCGGGGGGCCGGAGGGGACCGGGGAGAAGATTTATCTCCCATCTGACATGTTTGTTCATGCAAGATGGGAGATAAATAATTTTTTACCGGCGCTGTCATTTACTGTAACGTGATCATCGGTACACGGTGTATACCGGTGATCACGTGAGCGGGGACCGGAAAAACCGGCCTGAATCATGATCTTCAAGGTCTCAGCTACCCCCTGAAACCCCAGAGATTTTCTGATGCTGGGGGGCGCTATTCACTTATTTCTGCCTGCTGTTTATAAACGGCAGATCAAAATAAGGCTACATTCACACGACCGATCCGTTTTTGCTGTCCGCAAAAAGCGGTCTGTATTTTTCACTGGTGCATCCGTGTGGCATCCGTTTCCGTTCCGTAAACGGTCCGTATGTCATCCATTTGTCATCTGTGTGCCTTCCGTTTTTTTGCGTACTGCAAAAAAACGAAAGGAGGGAAAATAAATACATTTACCCAGGATCCATAGCTTCAACCTACATGAGGCGGTCACATGTTCACTCCAGGGCCATTTTCTACTGCTTTTCACAGCGTAGAGCGCTCTGGTGATTTTCCTGTGCTTGTACACTTCATATCAGTCTTTTCTGTCATTATAATGGCAGAAATACACATAATGTCCCACTCTCCTGCATTTTGTAATTTTGCACCCTTTGGTGCCTTTCATGTGGCACTAAGGGGTGCTTAGCCTTGTATTTAGCCAAAAAAATAAATACATTTAAAAAAAAATGACGTGGGGTTCCCCCTATTTTTTGTAGCCAGCTAGGGTAAAGCAGACGGCTGCAGCCTGCAGACCACAGCTGGCAACTTCACCTTGGCTTGTAATCCAAAACTGAGGGCACCCCACGCTGTTATTTTAAATTAAATAAATAATTAAAAAAAAAACACGTGGGAGTTCCCCCAAAATTGGATCACCAGCCAAGGTAAAGCAGACAGCTGGGGTCTGATATTCTCAGACTAGGGAGGTCCATGGTTATTGGACTCTCCCCAGCCTAAAAATAGCAGGCCGCAGCCGCCCCAGAAGTGGCGCATCCATTAGATGTGCAAATCCTGCTGCTTCGCTCCAGCTCATCCCGTTGCCCTGGTGCGGTGGCAAATGGGGTAATATATGGGGTTAATACCAGATGTGTAATGTCACCTGGCATGAAGCCCTGGGGTTCGTGATGTCAGGCGTCTATCAGATACCCGACATCACCAACCCAGTCAGTAATAAAAAAAAAATAGACGACAAACACATTTTTATTTGAAAAAACACTCGCCAAAACATTCCCTTTTTCACCAATTTATTAGAAAGAAAAACAAATCCAGGTCTGGTGTAATCCAAGGGGTTCCCATGACAATCCATACCATAGTTAATGTCCCAGTCAATGAAGAACAGAATGTTCTATATTGACTGGGAGAGCATTGCAGTGACCTCAGCTAACATCAATAGGTCAGCCCAGGTCACTGCAGGGCATGACAAGTGCTGCTGTCAGGAGGATAGCGAGGTATATTACCTGCGGTGATTGCTGCACTCCTGATAGCAGAGCTGTCACTGCAGGGCATGACAAGTGCTGCTGTCAGGAGGATAGCGAGGTACATTACCTGTGGTGATCACTGCACTCCTGACAGCAGAGTTGTCACTGGGTTCAATGAACGCCGCCTTCACAACCAAGTATCGCGGGTGCCTGTGACGTCACCGCTAGTGACAGTCTCGGGTCGGCGGCGAGAGGAGATGTGACAAGCTGTGGCCATGGAGGACAGTGACAGCGCTGACGTCGGGAGGGCAGGACTTCATCACCGCAGGTAAGGCTAGGTTCACATTTCCATTGTTTTGCATCAGTCATATGCGTTGCTTGACACTTGTGACTGATGCGTTATACAACGGATGACAAGAATAGAATTCATTGACGGACTCCGTTGTAAAAGAGAGATTAGCCGGCCAGCTTTTGAGAACGAACAGATGATCTCCCGGCGGCCGGCTAATGAGAGTGATCAGCTGATCGTTCACAGCAGTCGGCTGCCGAGAATGTGTGCGGACGGCGGAGTGCGAGGTGGGTGGAGCCGAGCGGGGCCAAGTGTGCGAGCGGCGGAGTGCGGGTTGGGCGGAGCCGAGCGGGGCCATGTGTGCGGGCGGCAGAGTGCGGGGTGGGTGGAGCGGAGGGGGGCCATGTGTGTGGGCGGCGGGGTGGGTGGAGACAAGTGGGGCCAAGTGTGCAGGCGGCGGAGTGCGAGGTGGGTGGAGCCGAGTGGGGCCATGTGTGCGGGCAGCGGAGTGCAGGGTGGGTGGAGCCGAGCGGGGCCATGTGTGCGGGCGGTGGAATGTGAGGTGGGTGGAGCCGAGCGGGGCCATATTCACATATTCAATACCTATAACCTGTAAAGTATCTGTATTTCTCTCGTGAATATCTTTAAAATGTTTCGATAACATAGACAGTGATTTATTATTAGATGCTGATATAGCTCAGGATATATGTTCTCCAATTCTCCGCTTCAAAGTTCTAATCGTGCATCCAACATAATATTTACTGCAAAATGTGCATGATGCCAAATATATCACATGTGTCGTTGAGCAGTTAATGAAGTTTTTAATATAATACTTTTTTCCTGTATTATCACAAAAATCTTTGCTTTTCTTCATGCACTTACATAAGCCACATGTGCTTACCCCACATTTATACAATCCTGTTAAATGGAGCCATGTATGAGTTCTTTCTTTACTTGAGAAAAGACTGGGTGAAATCATATTGGAGATACTAGTCCCCTTTCTTGCCACAAAATTAATACCATTTTTTAACAAGTCCACTAGAATAGAATCTTGATATAACATCGATGTGTATTTTTTCATGAGCTCCACTATCTCATAATAATCACTACTATATGGTATAGAAAAAGTCACTCCTTGATTCATTTTTTTAGATATCTGTGGTTTATCATACAGAAGGTCACTTCTATTGTTGGCAATATATTTAGCTCTATAGAGATCTGACTTTTTATAACCTCTTTGATAATCTTTGAAAAATCCGTAGGTAATGAAGTAAATGAAGTGATACAAACAAAATTGTATAGAAAACCCACAAGTGGCAATGCTACTTTATATGCCACCAGTTGTCACCCACCCCATATCATAAAAAAAACCTACCAATAGGTGAATTTGTACGAGCACGGAGACTATGCTCTGCAGAGGATGAATATGAGAATGAGTGCAAACGGATTTTTCAAAGATTATCAAAGAGGTTATAAAAAGTCAGATCTCTATAGAGCTAAATATATTGCTAAGAATAGAAGAAGTGACCTTCTGTATGATAAACCACAAATATCTAAAAAAATGAATCAAGGAGTGACTTTTTCTACACCATATAGCAGTGATTATTATGAGATAGTGGAACTCATGAAAAAATACACACCGATGTTATATCAAGATTCTATTCTAGTGGACTTGTTAAAAAATGGTATTCATTTTGTGGCAAGAAAGGGGACTAGTATCTCCAATATGATTTCACCCAGTCTTTTCTCAAGTAAAGAAAGAACTCATACATGACTCCATTTAACAGGATTGTATAAATGTGGGGTAAGCACATGTGGCTTATGTAAATACATGAAGAAAATCAAGGATTTTTGTGATAATACAGGAAAAAAGTATTATATTAAAAACTTCATTAACTGCGACACATGTGATATATTTGGCATCATGCACATCTTGCAGTAAATATTATGTTGGATGCACGATTAGAACTTTGAAACGGAGAATTGGAGAACATATATTCTGAGCTATATCAGCATCTAATACTAAATCACTGTCTATGTTATCGAAACATTTTAAAGATATTCACGAGGGAAATACAGATACTTTACAGGTTATAGGTATTGAATATGTGAATAAACCGACCAGGGGTGGCAACTGGCCAGTGGCGTAGCTAGGGTTTCAGCTCAGGGGGGGTAAAACATCTGAGTGGGCCCCTTACCATGTAACCATGATAACAACGGTCGCGCATACTAATCATAGGTATAGTGAACCTCGGCAGATGACACTGATGTTAGCACTATATGGTGACTATATAGTGGTAAATATCAGTGCTACAGCACATACAAGAGATCATAGTGCAGTTATACAGTCATGGCCAAAAGTTTTGATAATGACACCAAAATTATATTTTCACATGATCTGTTGCCCTCTGGTTTTCAATTGTTTGTCTGATGTTTACATCACATACAGAAATATAATTGCAATTATATTATGAGTACCAAAAGGTTATATTGACAGTTAGAATGAGTTAATGCAGCAAGTCAATATTTGCAGTGTTGACCCTTTTTCTTCAGGACCTCTGCAATTCTCCCTGGCATGCTCTCAATCAACTTCTGGATCACATCCTGACTGATAGCTGTCCATTCTTGCATAAGCAATGCTTGCATTTTGCCAGAATTTGTTGGTTTTTGTTTGTCCACCCGTCTCTTGATGATTGCCCACAAGTTCTTAATGGGATTAAGATCTGGGGAGTTTCCAGGCCATGGACCCAAAAGCTCTGTTTTGTTCCATGAGCCATTTAGTGATCACCTTTGCTTTATGGCAAGGTGCTCCATCATGCTGGAAAAGGCATTGTTGGGCGCCAAACTGCTCTTGGACAGTTGGGAGAAGTTGCTCTTGGAGGACATTCTGGTACCATTCTTTATTCATGGCTGTGTTTTTAGGCAAGACTGTGAGTGAGCCGATTCCCTTGGCTGAGAAGCAACCCCACACATGAATCGTTTCAGGGTGCTTAACAGTTGGCATGAGACAAGACTGGTGGTAGCGCTCACCTCTTCTTCTCCTAATAAGCTGTTTTCCAGATGTCCCAAACAATCGAAAAGGGGAAAAGGAAATGACTTTACCCCAGTCCTCAGCAGTCCACTCCACTGTACCTTTTGCAGAATATCAGTACCTGATGTTTTTTCTGGAGAGAAGTGGCTTCTTTGCTGCCCTCCTTGAAACCAGGCCTTGCTCAAAGAGTCTCCGCCTCACAGTACGTGCAGAAGCACTCACACCAGCCTGCTGCCATTGCTGAGCTAGCTCGGCACTGCTGGTAGTCCAATCCCGCAGCTGAAATTGTTTTAAGATACGGTCCTGGCGTTTGCTGGTCCTTCTTGGGCGCCCAGGAGCCTTTTTGGCAACAATGGAAGCTCTCTCCTTGAAGTTCTTGATGATGCGATAGATTGTTGACTAAGGTGCACTCTTTGTAGCTGCGATACTCTTCCCTGTTAGGCCATTTTTGTGCAGAGCAATGATGGCTGCACGTGTTTCTTTAGAGATAACCATGGTTAACTGAAGAGAAACAATGATACCAAGCACCAGGCTCCTTTTAAAGTGTCCAGTGGTGTCATTCTTACTTAATCATGACTGATTGATCGCCAGCCCTGTCCTCATCAACACCCACACCTGTGTTAATGGAACAATCACTAAAACAATGTTAGCTGCTCCTTTTAAGGCAGGAATGCAATGATGTTGAAATTTTTTTTGGGGTTAAAGTTCATTTTCTTAGTCAATATTGACTTTGCAAGTAATTGCTGTTAAGCTGATCACTCGTTATGACATTCTGGAGTATATTCAAATTGCCATTAGAAAAACGTAAGCAGTAGACTTTGTAAAAATTAATATTTGTAGCATTCTCAAAACTTTTGGCCATGACTGTAGATGGTGACTTACAGCTGACGTTCTTTCGGATGGAGTTGTTCACCTTTTCTGTGTTTTCCATCTGGTCCAGACCGACATGACAACTTCTTCCAGCCACAACTCATCTACAGAAATTACAACAAAGACACATTTGACTCCTCACACTTCCGGCACCGTCCCCCTCTAATCCCAACCTGCGCAAACTCCTCATCCTGCAGTCACCCCAATACTGAGCCACTGCTGTTGTATGTGTCCCTATTACTGCACCTGCTGTGTGGCACAAAAACCGACTCCTCTTACTGCCACACATAGTAATGCTACCACTGTGCCCCCCACATGGTAATAATGCCACCACTGTGCCTCCACTTAATAATGCCACCACTGTGCCTTCACATAGTAATGCCACCACTGTACCCCCCACATAGTAATGTCACCACTGTGCCCCCACATGGTAATAATGCCACCACTGTGACTGCACATAATAATGGCACCACTGTGCCCTCACATGCCACCACTGTGCCCCTCACATATTAATGCCACCACTGTGACCCTCACATAGTAATGTCACCACTGTGCCCCCACATGGTAATAATGCCACCACTGTGACTGCACATAATAATGGCACCACTGTGCCCTCACATGCCACCACTGTGCCCCTCACATATTAATGCCACCACTGTGACCCTCACATAGTAATGCCACCACTGTGCCCTCACATAATAATGCCACCACTGTGCCTTCCACATAATAATGCCACCACTGTGCCCCCACATATTAATGCCACCACTGTGCCCCCACATAATAATGCCACCACTGTGCCTCCCACATAATAATGCCACCACTGTGCCTCCACAAAATAATGCCACCACTGTGCCCACCACATATTAATGCCACCACTGTGCCCTTTACATGGTAAAATGCCTCATTTGCGCCCTCTAAATTGTAACATTTCCCCCTAGAAAATATTAATGACCTGTGTAAGTGCCCTAGAAAAGTGCCCACATAGTGTTCCTAGAAAGTAATAGAGCCCCCAGTGTGCCTTTGAAGGTCACAATACCCTGACTGTCCCTATAACAATAATAGTTCCTAAGTGTCCACTTAACATTTAATAATGTCCCTCCCATGTACAGTTCGTCTATACACAGTATGAAGCTCCTATACCTCCCCTATACACAGTATGATGGGCCTATAGCTCCATACAGACACCTGCGTACAGCCGTATACACATACAGACACCTGCGTACAGCCGTATACACATACAGACACCTCGTACAGCTGTATAAACATACATACCCCTGCGTACAGCCGTATACACATACACACCCCTGCGTACAGCTGTATATACATACACACCCCTGTGTACAGCCGTATACACATACAGACACCTGCGTACTGACACCTGCGTACAGCCGTATACACATACAGACACCTGCGTACAGCCGTATACACATACACACACCTGCGTACAGCCGTATACACATACAAACGCCTGCATACAGCCGTATACACATACAGACACCTGCGTACAGCCATATACACATACAGACACCTGCGTACAGCCGTATACACATACACACACCTGCACACAGCCGTATACACAGACACCTGTATACAGCCGTATACACATACAGACACCTGTGTACAGACACCTGCGTACAGCCATATATACATACAGACACCTGCGTACAGCCGTATACACATACAGACACCTGCGTACAGCCGTATACACATACAGACACCTGCGTACAGCCGTATACACATACAGACACCTGCGTACAGCCATATACACATACAGACACCTGCGTACAGCCATATACACACACATATATATATACAGATATAGTCATATAGAAGCGTATACATATTTGAAAACATTCACATACAAATAATCATACACATAGACAGACACAATCCTATACACACACTCACATACTGGGGGTGCTTTTTACTTTTGATGATTGGGGGACACTTCTTCTCTCCTGTGCAGCCACAGACTTGTTTCATGGTAAATCCCTGTAGGCTAAAAGGACCTGTGGTGACGTCACGCCCATGTGATCAGAAGGGGCGTGGCCTCAGCAATGCAGCTGATAACAGAAAGAAACTCCAGATGTCCTGAAGTTCTTTATAATAGAAGAAGTGGTCTGAGGTAAGACCTCCAGATGGGGGGTGCAGGGGGAGAGGGAGGAAACATGGCCACGCCCACTAACACATGAGGTCACGCCCACTACCCAGGCAGCTCCTAGCCACTGGGATGTAGACGCAACCCTTGTCTGATGCTCCTCGGCTGGATGGATGCATGACGTCATTATAACACACGTGGCCAGGCTTGGTCTGGCCCGCCGGGTTACCGGGGAATCCCCCGGTAGGCCTCGGGCCCTCAGTGGGCCCCACGTGCCTTAATTAGTGTGGAACTGTGTACAGCGCCGCGGGGCCGCCGGATTTTCACGGCCGGCGTTATGTGCGGCAGACTGGTTAGGGCCCCCACTCTCTAATGGGCCCCCCTCCCACGCTCTGAGGGCCCCCCAGCCTTTCAATTACAAACTGCAGCGATAGCACAAGTTCTGAACTATCGCTGCAGTTTTTGCGGGAGCAGAAGGACCTGTAGTGACATCACAGACAGTCATGTGACTCACCGTAGGTCCTGCACCACGCGCTATTTAATTGTACGTGCATCCTTCAGACGCACGTACATGTGAACAGTGCGGCCGGTGTCAGGACTGAGGCGGAGGAGCTGCTCAGCCCCGCACCGACACAGCGGCCGTCATCACACTGCCACCGCCGGAGCAGCAGAGGAGAGGACGCGCAGGGCTGCAGGTAGGCGCTCAGAAGGAGCCGATGAAAAAAAAAATAATCATTCTCACCTGTTCTCCTCTGTTCCCGTGGTGCTCCAGACCGCAAGACACAGACCCCCTCAGTGACCCGTCCGGTGCACGGAGCCGCCGCTGCAGGCTGACTTCATTGCTTTACTGCAGTTAAATGCTTTACGGCGCCGCAAAGCATTTAACTGCAGTAAAGCCATGATCGCATCCTGCGGCGGCGGCTCTGTGCACCGGACGAGATCATGGAGGTGTCCATGAGCCTGCGGACTGGTAAGGCAAGGACAGCGCAGAAACGGAGGACAGGTGAGAACGTGTGTGTGTGTGTGTGAACAATGGCATAATATGGGACAAGAAGGGAGGCCCATTGCTACAGTACACAAGGCTGGGGGGCCCATTGCTACAGTACACAAGGCTGGGGGGCCCATTGCTACAGGACACAAGGCTGGGGGGCCTATTGCTACAGGACACAAGGCTGGGGGGCCCATTGCTACAGGACACAAGGCTGGGGGGCCCATTGCTACAGAACACAAGGCTGGGGGGCCCATTGCTACAGGACACAAGGCTGTGGGGCCCATTGCTACAGGACACGAGGCTGGGGGGCCCATTGCTACAGGACACAAGGCTGGGGGGCCCATTGCTACAGGACACAAGGCTGGGGGGCCCATTGCTACCCCCAGTGTCAGTGTCATTATCCTGTACTCCAGTGTCAGTGTCATTATCCTGTACTCCAGTGTCAGTGTCATTATCCTGTACTCCAGTGCCAGTGTCATTATCTTGTACTCCAGTGTCAGTGTCATTATCCTGTACTCCAGTGTCAGTGTCATTATCCTGTACTCCAGTGTCAGTGTCATTATCCTGTACTCCAGTGTCAGTGTCATTATCCTGTACTCCAGTGTCAGTGTCATTGTCCTGCAACCCCAGTGTCAGCGTTATTATCTTAGGCTATATGTAATTACTTTTCAGGGGCCCTCTATATGTGATGATATTGTCGCGGGCGGAGGAGGGGACGCGGCGCTCTCCCACTGCTCGGGTCCGGCCGCTGCTGCTGCGGCTGCTGCTTGGTGGTGGCTCGAGCGGTGGGCCAGATCCCGGGGAATCGAGCGGCGTTCCTCGCCCGTGAGTGAAAAGGGGAGTTTGATTGTGGGAATTAGATATTGTCCGTGACGCCACCCACGGTTGTGGTGAGATTGGTGACACCACCGCTGCTCTGGACGGGGATCCCGGGAGCGATGACAGGGAGCAGCTTGGATGTTAGTCCTCCCCTCCGTGGGTAGGGGGATTGGTTGTCCCGGGGCCCAGTGATGGGGTAGGGATGGGTTGCAGGCGGGTTACGGGGCCTGGCCAGGTGCAGGGTCATGGGGGCAGCGCTGTGCCGCACGGCACGGTGGTACTCACTCAGCCAATGATGTACACAAAGTCTCCGGTAAAACAAACGGCTGGATGGACAGGTCCCACAGACGGCTGCGGTGTTTCTCCTCCCGGCAGGTTGATGGTGACTGCCTTTCCCTGCACCTGTGTAGGGTGTACGGTTCCGATGGGTTCCCACCGGTAACCCGCTCCCCAGCTTGAAGGATGCTGAAGGAGCCCCTTTTGCCCACAGGTTCTGGCCCTGGGAACTTTAGCCTTGGCGGTGACTGTGTTTCCCTCTCTCGGTTGGACGGTTGACTTCTGTCGGGACTTGGCTGCTGGGAAACCCAGGAGGTTCCCTTCGCTAACGGATTTGACAAATTCACGGCGACTCCTAGCCTTGTCGGGGTCCGTAAGCCCCTGCCGGATGGTGCTGGCTTCTCTTTGCGTACCGGTCCGGTACCGCCGGGCCACCGCCCGTCCACGGTCCTTACGGCTAGCTCCAATAGGCCTCTCCTGCAGACGGTCACCACCATCTGCCAACCTTGCTGTTCCGTCCGGGCCACACACCCGGACCACTTCTGTCTGCTCCTCTACCACTTTCCTTCCTCTCACTTTCACTTCCCAACTGAAACTGACTCTTTCCCGCCTCCAGGACTGTGAACTCCTCGGTGGGCGGGACCAACCGCCTGGCCCACCCCTGGTGTGGACATCAGCCCCTGGAGGAAGGCAACAAGGGCTTTTGTCTGACTTAGGTGTGCCTGATTGGGAGTGTGGGGTGTGTTGGTGTAGTACCGGTGACGACCTGGCTTGTCCAGGGCGCCACAATATTACAGGAGGGGCTTCAGTATAAATACTGTATATGTAAAAAAAAAAAAAAAAAAAGAAGCCTGATCTGTCTATAGAGCAGTATTGTTAGACTACACAGGACTAGTGAAGGGTTTATCCAACATGTAAGACTAGTTTGGAAACTATAGTGAAGACAAATATTCACCAGAGTCTCCAAATGGAAAAGTGTATTGGGTGGTAATGCTTCACACCTCCACATACTGACTCTTTGGCGGGCTTTGCACACTACGACATCGCAGGTGCGATGTCGGTGGGGTCAAATTGAAAATGACGTACTTCCGGCATCGCATACGACATCGTAGTGTGTAAAGGCTCGATGATACGATTAACGAGCGCAAAAGCGTCGTAATTGTATCATCGGTGCAGTGTCGGCTAATCCATAATTACGCTGATGCGACGGTCCGATGTTGTTCCTCGCTCCTGCGGCAGCACACATCGCTGTGTGTGAAGTCGCAGGAGCGAGGAACATCTCCTACCGGTGTCACTGCGGCTTCCGTAGGATATGCGGAAGAAAGGAGGTGGGCGGGATGTTTACATCCCGCTCATCTCCGCCCCTCCGCTCCTATTGGCCGCCTGCCGTGTGACGTCGCAGTGACGCCGTACGACCCGCCCCCTTAATAAGGGGGCGGGTCGCCGGCCAGAGTGATGTCCCAGGACAGGTGAGTCCATGTGAAGCTGCCGTAGCGATAATGTTCGCTACGCCAGCTATCACAAGGATATCGCAGCTGCGACGGGGGCAGGTACAATCGCGCTCGGCATCACAGCATCGGCCTGCGATGTCGCAGCGTGCAAAGTACCCCTTAGGCTATGTGCGTCTCCTCCGCAGGAAACCGCAGCTGTCAATACCCACAATCAGGCTTCAGTGCGCTGCGGTCTTTCGCTTGTGTTCTCCCTACGGAGGAGCATGCGATTACGCAGCAAACAATTGACATGCTGTGGTCTAAAAAGAAGATCTGCAGGTCAGTGTTTGCTGCGGAAACTAGAATCACATTGGGCACAGGATTTCTAGAATTTTCATTATGCAGCAGGTGGCCGGCCCTCTACAATAGCTGGGAGAGCAGCCTAGGGGGGCCCCCCAGCCCCTGCTCGATGCTGAGCGATGAAGTCATCACACTGGGACTCTGTCCTGCGTGAGCGCTATTATCAGCAGCAGTGCAGGGAGATCGTGTCTCCTCCGCACTGCCACAGAGGTTAACTATATCGGCGCGCTGTGCACGCTGATATAGTTACTGGTATTGCCGCACCCTCTGCCCCCCCCCCCTGCTAGCTACGCTACTGCGACTGGCTGAAAACAGTGAGATCTAGAGAAGCATATTGGATATTACAACTACAAGCCAGAGCCCCACATGGTATAAATGCCTGTAGTGATTTAAATTATCTGTTTTGAATTGGGACAGATGGAATGTGAAAAGGGGATACATAAGTGGATCTGCAGATTTATGACTGTGATGTTTTTTTGGTTTTTTTCTCCCTTCTTAAAAAGAAAAAAAGAGTAAAGGAGGCAAGAAAAGAAAAAAAAGAAAAGGAGAATATAGGTATAGATAATATCTGAATTATGATCACACTATGTGTCTTTGTGATGTCGCGGGTGGGGAGGACGCCACTGCGCTGCGCTCGCTAACGCTCGGGTCCGGCGCTGCTGCGATGGCTGCTCGGTGGCTCGAGCGGTGGGCCGGATCCGGGGACTCGAGTGGCACTCCTCACCCGTGAGTGAAAGGGGTGATTGGTTTCGGGGATTTTAGTCCATGACGCCACCCATGGGTTGTGTGAGGTTGGGCACCACCGCTGCTGGTGACGGGGATCCCGGGAGTGATGGTAGGGAGCAACTGGGATGTTGTTTTCCCCCTCCATGGGTAGGGGTTGGTGGTCCCGGGGCCCGGTGAGGTGACGGGGAGGCAGGGCTGGCAAGGTGCAGGGTCGACTGGACTGCGCAGCACAGTGCCGGATGGCACGGTTGTACTCACTCAGCCACAAGTGTACACAAAATCTCTGGTAAACCAAAGAGCTGGATGGACGGGTCCCGCAGCTGGCTGCTGTGATTTCTCCCGGACGGTTGGTGGTGGCTGCCTTTCCCTGCACCTTTGTGTATGTTCGGTCCCGATGGCTTCCCAACGGTAACCCGCTCCCCAGCGTGTATATGTGCCGGAGGAGCCCTTTTGCCCGCAGGCTCTGGTCCTTGGAACTCTAGCTGTGGCGGTAGCTGTATTTCCTTCTACTGGTCGGACGGCTGCCTTCTATTGGGTCTTGGATGTTAGGAAACCCCTGGGGTTCCGGTCACTGATGGATTTGACCTCTTAACGGCGACACCAAGCCTGGTCGGGGTCCGCAGGCCCTGCCGGTGTGTGCTGGCTTCACTTCGCTCCCCGGTTCGGTACCGGCGGGCCACCACCCGACCCCGGTCCTACGGTTCCGCGTTGATTTGCCTCTCCTGCAGACGGCCACCACCGTCTGCCAACCTTGCTCTTAGTGCCCGGGCCACACACCCGGACACGGTCAGTTTACTCCTCTTTTCTCCTTCACCACTACTTCACTCCTCTCACTTGTACTTCCCTAACTGATCTGACTTCCTTTTCCCGCCTCCAGGACTGTGAACTCCTCAGTGGGTGGGGCCAACCACCTGGCTCCACCCCATCTGGTGTGGACATCAGCCCCTGGAGGGAGGCAACAAGGATTTTGCGTCTGGCTGATGTGCCTGTCTCGGGGTGGGTGTGTGTGTTGTAGTACCTGTGACGACCTGGCTAGTCCAGGGCGCCACATTCCCTCTTGGTTAAATGCAGACCGTCCGCGGGCTGCCCGTCAATCACCGGTTTTATTTTTTTTTTCAACTGTAAAGATATATAAACAACACAGTATGGATTTCAAATCTTCCCTTACGGGAGGCATGTCACTTAAACGTTGCAAAACACATATATATATACATTTTTAATAATAATGGATGGACGGCTTCCGCTCTCCCACCCAAGCAACCTAGCCCTGATGCTGCCCCTAAGAAGTGGGCAGCACCCCTTGACCCCAGTCCAGATCCAGGCTGCCTGAGCGGGAACGGGTACGGTGCCTCGCACCCGGCTGTCACTTCATGGGACCCCACGTCCATGGGGGACCCCTGACCCCCGGAGGATCACCACCGGTTGTGGTAGTGGCGTGCCTGGGTCATCACTTCTCTCCAGGCCCATCCTCCAAATCTGCCTCTCCGGAGGCGGCAACGGAAAACATGCCCCCAACTTATTTATAATCCCACCAGTTCGTGGGTGCCCTGCAAGTTCTCAGGCATGTCCATGAAGAGTTCCTCATGCCAACGATAACAAAGGGTCCCTATGGGGACAACTTGCCGGCAACGGCCGGGTCAATCACGGTGTCAATCAGGTTATTTGCTCGGTCTGATTCATTCATTTACTTATTTACACACTCAACGTATAACACCCCTAAATGGTAGTTTCCCTGTACCTAAGCGGGGGTCGGCCTAGGGTTGGGGCGTGTGGACCTTCGGGCCCAATGTTGGTGGTGACAGACAGTGGGGCGGAGGAAAGAACTGGTTCCCCTTCACCGTCTATCGTGTGGGGCAAGCGGAGACGCAGGGGGGCGGGTACAGGTGCATCCCTGGGCACTGGTTCATTGGTGGCTACTTCCATCTCTATTTCCTCCACAGGTTGTGGGAACAGTATCACGGCAAGAATCACTGCGTCATTCTGCATAGGCCAATCTGCCAGGAAATCGCCCATCATGGTGTGGATTACCTCTTTTTCTTTCTCCCCAGCCGGTCTGGGGGCCAGAACTTCAGTTGCCACCCTCAACGGTGGTGGGCACCTCTTCAGGTGGTCCCTGGAAACAATGGCCGAAGTCTTCCCCTGTACATGACTGATCTGGTAGGCCTTCCCATTCTCCCATTCAGTGGGTTGTATAACATACGGGGTCTTCTCCCATTGGTCATCCAGCTTATGGGTTCTTCTCTTTCGCTTCAGTACTACATCCCCAGGCTGGAAGGGACCTGCAGGAGCCTTCCTGTTGAAGCGCTGCTCCTGCTGTCCCCGACTCCGGCACAAGTTCTTTTGTATGTATTCTTGGACCTGTCGGTACTGCGCCCTCCGCCGAGTGTCCTATCCAGCAGTCGAAGGGAGGGCTTCTGGGGCTTCCAAACCCATTTCTAGGTCTACTGGCAGCCGGACTGACCGAGCTCTCATCAGGTACGCTGGTGTACGTTTGGTAGAGCTGGAAGGGATGTTATTGTACATATCGACCAGGTCAGGCAGCTTTTCTGGCCACAGGTTCATATTTTCACACATGCCATTGGTCTGGGCATGGTAAGGCACGGTCCGAATTTTCTTGCAGCCGTACAACTGGCAGAATTCTTGAAACACCTCCGCTTCAAAAGCCGGGCCCAGGTCGGTAAGCACCCTCTCCGGGTACCCGTGCAGTCGGCAGAAATAGGCCTGGAATGCTCTAGCGGCGGTACAGCCGGTCAGGTCCTTGACTGGGACAACCACCATAAATCTTGAATAGTGGTCTACAATGGTCAGAGCGTAGGTGTACCCACTTCGGCTAGGGGTGAGCTTCACGTGGTTGAGGGCGACCAGCTCCAGCGGCTGATGTGTAATGATTGGGTGCAAAGGGGCCTTCTGGCTGGCCTCGTCCCTTCTTCTCAGTGCACAGGGACCACATTCTCGGCACCAGGCCTCCACAGACTCCCGCATCTCACTCCAATAGAATCGCTCCCTCAACAGCATCTCCAGCTTCTGCCACCCAAAGTGCCCAGCACCGTCATGGTATGCCTGCAGAACAGTGGGCACGTTAGTCTGGGGAACCACCAGCTGGCGAACCTTTTCATGGGTCTTCGGGTTGATCAATTCCCGATACAGCTTCCCCTGGTGCAGGTACAGCCGGGCTCGTTCCCTCCATAGTCGTTGGGCCTCGGCGGGGGCGTCAGGGTCTATTCCGGCAGAGCCTTGTTCCACCAGGGTCTTGACCAAGCGGACAGCAGGTGCCTGGTCCAGGGCTTCTTGCCACCCTTGGCTGGGCAGCGGGTCTAAGTTCACTTGTTGTTGCTGGACATGCAACTTCTCGGCTGGCGGCCGGTGGAACGCAGGCAACTCGATTTCTTCAGGGTCATCATCGTCCGGCCCCTCTCCCAACAGGTGGGGCATCCGGGAGAGTGCGTCTGTGTTAGCATTTTTACGGCCGGCTCGGTACTTGATGGTGAAGTCATAGTTAGCCAACCTGGCCACCCACCGCTGCTCCAATGCACCCAGCTTATCTGTATCCAGATGGGTTAGCGGGTTATTTTCCGTATAAGCGGTTAACTTGGCTGCCGCTAGGTAATGGCGGAATCGCTCGGTGATGGCCCACACCAAGTGCTAAGAGCTCAAGCTTGAAAGAGCTGTAGTTCTCAGGGTTCCTTTCCGTAGGTCGGAGTTTCCGGCTAGCATAAGCGATCACCTTCTCCCTTCCATCCTGGACCTGGGATAAGACTGCTCCTAAGCCTACATTACTGGCATCGGTGTAGAGGATGAATGGGAGACTGTAGTCTGGGTACGCCAGGATTTCTTTCCCGGTCAAGGCCGTCTTCAGCTGGCGGAAGGACTCTTCATGCTTTTCTTCCCACGCCAACAGGGTTCCAGGGGACCTGCCGCCCTTGGTCTGTTCCACGAGGAGGTCTTGCATGGGGGCGGTTATATTCGTGTATCCCTTAATGAAGTGGCGATAGTAGCCCACCAGGCCCAGGAACTGTCTCACCTCTCTCACCGTGGTCGGCCTCGGCCAGTCCTGAATGGCAGTGATCTTTTCGGAATCTGGGGCGACGCCTTCTGCGCCCACCACATGTCCGAGGTACTGCACCCTGGGCTTCAATAGATGGCACTTGGAGGGCTTCAATTTCATCCCGTACTTGGCAAGGGACGCGAACACCTCAGCTAGGTGCTCCAAGTGGGCTTCATACGTCTGTGAGTATACAATTACATCGTCCAGGTACAGCAAGACGGTCTCAAAATTCAGATGTCGTTGGAAGGTTCCAGGGGCGTTGCACAGCCCGAACGGCATGCTGTTGAACTCACAGAGTCCCATGGGTGTAGCGAAGGCAGCCTTCTCATGGTCTTCGGGCGCCACGGCCACCTGCCAGTACCCACTGGTTAGGTCCAGGGTAGAGAAGTAGTTAGCGGTTCTTAGTGCGGCCAGTGACTCTTCAATACGGGACAGAGGATAGGCATCTTTATGCGTTATCTGGTTAATCTTCCGGTAATCCGCACACATCCTCATGGTGCCATCCTTTTTCTTTACCAGCACTAGCGGGGCGGCCCAGGGACTGCAGCTATCCCGAATAACCCCGCCTCCTTCATGTTCCTCAACATGTCTTTGACGCATTGGTAGTGTGCGGGTGGGATAGGTCTGTATTTGTCTTTAATGAGGGGATGCTCGCCGGTGGGGATGTGGTGTTGGACCCCTTTAATCCACCCAAAATCTAGTGAATTTTTGCTGAAAACCTGCTCGTACTCCTGTACCACCCGGTATACCCCTTCTTTGTGATGTGTGGGGGTAACATCAGTGCCTACATGTAACTCTTGACACCACTCATCTAACTGCTCAGGGGGTGTGTAGTGAGTGGCAGAAGGCGGTGAGGTCAGGGGAACGGCCTCCTGGATGGTGTGGGGATCTAGGGTAAGCAGCTTGGCAAGGGTAGCGTACCGGGGAAGCCTGACATCCTCCTCCCCACAGTTTAACACCCTTACGGGCACTCTCCCCTTCTTAACGTCTACTACCCCTCGGGCGGCCATTACTATGGGCCAGTGTTCGGAGAGCATGGGCTCTACCATGGCTGGGTAATCACGCCCCTGGGGACCTACCGCCACCCTGCACCAAATCATCATTTCGCTCCTGGGAGGCACAATCAAAGGGGCCGCATCCATCACTCTCACTCCCCCAATCTCCCCTCCTGTTGAGTTCACTTGCTGCCGATACATCAAGGCCCGGATCTCACGCTGCACAGCCCTCTGTCGGACTCCTGCTGCGGTGACGTCCAGCTGCTGCAGTAGGGTCAGCACCTCACTCATGCAGTGCTCCATCACATTAGTCCCTAGCACTACCTTCGGGTTATGGTCGCTGGGTTCATTCATTATCATTTATGACCAAAAAAGAGTTATATACTCTTTTATAAGGGGTATAACCACTATATTACCGACAAAAAACCCCTATTTTAAAAATATACAATTTTATTTGACATACCACATCAAAGAACAAGTGCAAAATTTAAAATTCTGTTAATGCATATATTATGGTTAGGTGAGAGTTTAACGGGCATGTCCCTGAAACTCCCCCTACCTACCCGTGGGGGTCGGCACCCTATGACGTCACGCTGACGGTGCCCCCACTCTCCGTCGACTGGCCCTGTTAGCACCCTATGCTCAACACTAGTTGGTGCTGCTATTCTGAGGGGCTCCATTAGTTAAAGGTGGTTCCCATTCATGCCTCACTCATGAAACACTGTTGATCTAATTCTGGTCAACTAATGTTTCTAATACATAATTTCAATGTTCACAATAAATCTAGCAACCATTTATAATTAATTTAGAGCCAGGGTCTGGGATCCAGTCCAGGGTTCCTGCATTAATCCTAAGATATCATCAAACTAGATGGATCGACAAAATAGCCCGTCCTTATTATTGCCCGACGCGTTTCCCCTCCAGGACTTGAAATCAAAGGAGGTTCTTCAGGGGCTTTTCCAGATTGAAATCACATAGATGGTAAATAAATATCCCATTTGTCAAGAATTAAATCGATCCTTCAATGAGGAATTCTCTTACTGTTGCAGACATAACTGCACAAATGAAGCAGAATATGTGTCCTGAACCACCACAGGATAAGCGATTTTTTGCGTTAGTCACCCACTGGGTCTAATTTCCCTCCAATATGGAGATATAAATAATGTTAGGTGAAGCGGCAAAAGATATATATATGCTGGCTGTTCAGCTGGGAGTGCAGGTAGTACACGCCTGCACTCCCAGCTGAACATCCAGCATATATATATCTTTTGCTGCTTCACCTAACATTATTTATATCTCCATATTGGAGGGAAATTAGACCCAGTGGGTGACTAACGCAAAAAATCGCTTATCCTGTGGTGGTTCAGGACACATATTCTGCTTCATTTGTGCAGTTATGTCTGCAACAATAAGAGAATTCCTCATTGAAGGATCGATTTAATTCTTGACAAATGGGATATTTATTTACCATCTATGTGATTTCAATCTGGAAAAGCCCCTGAAGAACCTCCTTTGATTTCAAGTCCTGGAGGGGAAACGCGTCGGGCAATAATAAGGACGGGCTATTTTGTCGATCCATCTAGTTTGATGATATCTTGGGATTAATGCAGGAACCCTGGACTGGATCCCAGACCCTGGCTCTAAATTAATTATAAATGGTTGCTAGATTTATTGTGAACATTGAAATTATGTATTAGAAACATTAGTTGACCAGAATTAGATCAACAGTGTTTCATGACTGAGGCATGAATGGGAACCACCTTTAACTAAAGGAGCCCCTCAGAATAGCAGCACCAACTAGCGTTGAGCATAGGGTGCTAACAGGGCCAGTCGACGGAGAGTGAGGGCACCGTCAGCGTGACGTCATAGGGTGCCGACCCCCACGGGTAGGTAAGGGGAGTTTCAGGGACATGCCCGTTAAACTCTCACCTAACCATAATATATGCATTAACAGAATTTTAAATTTTGCACTTGTTCTTTGATGTGGTATGTCAAATAAAATTGTATATTTTTAAAATAGGGGTTTTTTGTCGGTAATATATTCATTCATTATCACAATCATTCCCTGGTGCTGCAGTTCAGCCCATCCCACGGTCATGGCCACTTGTTTGTATCCCACTTGGGTCAAGGGGAGTCCATCAGCTGCGATCAGTGTCATGCTACCGTCTGGAGGGGCAAGTTCATCATCCCCCCAATACCGCTGATACAGTGTGTATGGTATCGTGGTTACCTGGGATCCAGTGTCCAGGAGTGCCATCAGCGGGATGCCGTCTACTGGCAGAAGGATCATGGGACAGGCTCCAATGTACCGGTCCCACCAGTCTGGGGGGCCACTGGGTTCTACTCCTGAGGATTGGCCCTTGGCCCCAGGGGTTGCTCGTTTAACGGACACCGTAGGGAGTAGTGGCCGGGCTTGCTGCACCTGTAAGAAATTGGAGGTCCATACCGTGAGTCATTGGCCCTTCTCCGCTGCATCCAGGGGACGTCCTCCCGGCTGTCGGCAAGCTGCGTCCTCCCCGGGGGCTTGGATCTCGTCGGAGGCTGGAGTGCGGCGAGGATCTTGGCGAGGTCTCCATCCATGCGACGGACCTGGGCAGCCAGCTCCTCCATCATTCCGCCAGGGGCTGCAGGGGCCGAGGGAGCTGGGAGAGGAGGGGCTACCAAGATGGGAGCCGTCTCAGCTGGCCATGGGGCCACTTCAGGGACGTCAGACGCTGGGGGCTGCAGAGCTTTGATGGCCCGTTCTTTCAGCACGGCAAAGTCCACGTTAGGGTGTTCTAGGGCCCACAGCTGGAGCTGCTTGCGGTCCTCCGGGGATCCCAGTCCCTGCACGAACTGCTCGACTAACATTTTGTTGCTGTCCGCATCATTAATGGTATCCACCCGCTTCAGTGTACGGAGGGAAGTTTGCAGGCGCAAGTCATAGTCTCTAATACTATCTGCAGGCCGCTGTCGACATTGATAAAACTGCATCCGCAGCTCGGCTTCGGTGCGGGTCTCGAAGGCAATCTGAAGCTTTTCAAAGATGATGGCCACGGAGGACCGGTCCCCCTCGGTCCAGGTCTCCATCTCCTGCTCAGCCACGCCGGTTAGCTGCCCCAGCACTACCGCTGCACGTTGCTTATCGGTCAGAGGGTACAGTTCAAGGACCGGGTTAAGTTTCTTCCGGAAGACCTGTAAAGCATCAGGTTTTCCGTCATACTGTGGCAGTCAGGTAGCCCCGAGCACATAGGGCAAAGAGAACGGCATCACCTGAGCAACGGCGGGGGCCACGGCCTCCCCTGCTCGTGCGACCGGAGCACGGGCTGGCCCATTTTCAACCACGGGTGCCGCTGCGGCTGTGACCGCCATTCCTCCAGCGGCTCCGTCGGGCGCAGACATCTTGTTGCCGCCCCCCCTTGGTCTTTTCTCTGCACCTCCTCGTCAGGGGCGGGGCTTCGGCTTTTGCGCCTCCACTGCTCGAGAAGACGCTCGAGCGGGAAAATCTTCGCGCCCAAGATGGCGGATTCTGAAATTTATCGGCCGGACACCGCCGGCGGGGCACAAGGCGCACTTTTACCAGCCGGTAGAATGGTAAGATCCTGTTCGTGATGCCAAGTTGTTGCGGGTGGGGAGGACGCCGCTGCGCTGCACTCGCTAACGCTCGGATCCGACGCTGCTGCGATGGCTGCTCGGTGGCTCGAGCGGTGGGCCGGATCCAAGAACTCGAGCGGCGCTTCTCGCCCGTGAGTGAAACGGGTGGTTGGTCTGGGGGATTTTAGTCCGTGACGCCACCCACGGGTTGTGGTGAGGTTGGGCACCACCGCTGCTGGTGACGGGGATCCCGGGAGCGATGGTAGGGAGCATCTGGGATGTTGTTTTCTCTCTCCGTGGGTAGGGGTTGGTGGTCCCGGGGCCCGGTGAGGTGACGGGGAGGCAGGGCTGGCAAGGTGCTCACTCAGCAACCAATGTACGCAAAGTCTCTGGTAAACCAAACTTCGGATGGACGGGTCCCACAGCCAGCTGCTGTGGTTTCTCCCGGACGGTTGGTGGTGGCTGCCTTTCCCTGCACCTTTGTGTATGTTCGGTCCCGATGGCTTCCCAAGGGTAACCCGCTCCCCAGCGTGTATATGTGCCGGAGGAGCCCTTTTGCCCGCAGGCTCTGGCCCTTGGAACTCTAGCTGTGGCGGTAGCTGTATTTCCTTCTACTGGTCGGACGGTTGCCTTCCATCGGGTCTTGGATGTTAGGAAACCCCTGGGGTTCCGGTCACTGATGGATTTGACCTCTTAACGGTGACTCCAAGCCTAGTCGGGGTCCGCAGGCCCTGCCGGTGTGTGCTGGCTTCATTTCGCTCCCCGGTTCGGTACCGACGGGCCACCACCCGACCCCGGTCCTACAGTTCCGCGTTGATTTGCCTCGCCTGCAGACGGCCACCACCGTCTGCCAACCTTGCTCTTAGTGCCCGGGCCACACACCCGGACATGGTCAGTTTACTCCTCTTTTCTCCTTCATCACTACTTCACTCCTCTCACATGTACTTCCCTAACTGATCTGACTTCCTTTTCCCGCCTCCAGGACTGTGAACTCCTCAGTGGGTGGGGCCAACTGCCTGGCTCCACCCCACCTGGTGTGGACATCAGCCCCTGGAGGGAGGCAACAAGGATTTTGTGTCTGGCTGATGTGCCTGTCTCGGGGTGGGGGTGTGTTGTAGTATCTGTGACGACCTGGCTAGTCCAGGGCGCCACAGTGATATTTAATCAGAGTCTATATTAGAACAGTTGATTATGGGTGAACTTGAGAACCAAACACTATCCCTCCCTGATTATCCTGACTTGATTGATTGATTGGTTTTAGGTGGTTCTAGTTGTGAAGTTTTCCTTCCTCTAAATGAAAGTTATATTATATCTCTCACACTCGTCCAGGTTACCTATGAGTAAGGATCAAATCTGTTAGATCCGAAACATGTCAGGTTTCCTAGAATTTTAATATACTTGTCTATGGATTTTAATATGGGATCCAATAAAAGTTAAATTTTAATTTATGATGAAGCCTTTTTTCCCTCGTGCTGGATTATTCCCTAATATTTGACATTTACAAAATGGCGTCGACACAACATGTCTATGTGACGCCCCAGGGCTGTGGGGTACTCTGTCCCGGGCTCTGTAGTGCTCGGTGGGGTCAATCGTTGTCGCGGCTTGGTACCGTGGCCCTTGGGGTGACCTTCCCCAGGAAAGAAAAAGGGTTTTTTTGGTAAAAATAAAAGAAAATAATATAAATGTTTGTCGACTACGCCACTTGCGGTATGCGGCCAGGTTATAAAGGGAGGCCGCCACTGCAAGTTTCTGCTGGGGCTGATGGAGTGATGCAGCCTGAATGGTTAGAGCCCTCCGGAAGCAGGGACAGGCCCCAGCAGTGTATGATGGGGGTAGTAGTTGGGAACAGTCTATGTGAGTGCACGCCGTCAAGGAAACAGTCCACACCAATATTGTAGTTTTAACTTGCCTTTCTTTACTTTGCTGTGGTGGTACCTGAATTCGCGGGTGCCGGTTCCAGGTGTACTGCTCCCCTTGTTCTCCGTGGCAGCTGGACCTGGGATGGCTGTCCTCCATGCACACTTATTGTGATTGGACTCCCGTGGCCTGGAGCTACTTGGAAGTCCCTTCTTTTCTCTCTGGGTCCTAATGCAGGCAGTCTGGACTATTTAAGGGTTCAGTCCCCGGTCCCCTCTTTGCTGCTGGTGCTTCAGGCTTCTTAGGTTGGCGATTGACCCTGGAGATCTTCTCGCCCCGGCAGCATTAACAGCTGACCATAAAGTGTCCCACTGTCCTAGGGTCTGCACCCCACCTTATGCTGAGTCCTGTGAGCCTTGGTTCCGAACTTCCACAGACCTTCCGTGGTTCCTGGAGCCTGGTGCTTCCACAGGTGCCTGCAGTCCCGTTCCGTACTCCACAGTTCTCAATCCTTGTTGTTACAGCTCTCTGTTGTCACTGCAGGTCACTTTCAGTGCTTTACTTTTTCTACTCCTTCACTTCACTACTCCTCTCTCCTTCACCTCCTCACTAAACTACCTCCTCTCCTGAACTCAACACTTCTTCTGACTGACTGAACACCACTTCCTGCCAGCTTCCCAACTGACCACTGGCCCATCCCCCTCCCTGGATCTCTCTCTACAGACTGGGTGGCTACATCCAATCAGTTCCCTCCCCTTTTACCTGTTACTAGGCAGTCTCCCAGCTTGGTGTCGGGATTGTGTATGTGGCCTGAAGGTGCTGGTGTACTTACTGGCACGGATATTCTGGGGTTTGGGTTTCCACGGGTTACATCTGTGGCACCTGGTTACCGCAGGGGTGCTGCATTCCCCCTTGGTAAATTCCAGCACGTCCATGGGCTGCAAAAGTGACAAAGGCACTTTGATTTTCAACATTGTAAACATAGTCATAAAACATTCATCCCCCACAGGGGAGGCATTTTCCTTTAACGTTTCAATCTAAGGATTCCTCCCCTCACCCACCACCCAAAGGTCCTGAACCCAGAGCCGTTCTAAAGGAGGCAGGTCACCCGTTCCATTAGTGACCAGGTCCAGACCATCTCCGTCCCAGACCTTTCCTCCAATCTTCGTCTCCTTGGTGGCCGTGTCCATTAGGGTCCTTTAATGAGGTAGCACTGTTTTTGGCACAATTGTGCAACTATATACACCCAAAGTTTTTGTCACAACCAGTCCTGTGACTGCAGGTCCATGTTTTTATATTGCAAACAAACCTGTAAACTGTAATAAAGACCCAAAAGTTCACACAGTAAAGTCTCTGTGGGGTCAACAAGGTTATCGCATAACATTCAATAATTATTTACATCAAGACATTGTTTAATTTCTTTTAAGTTACATTTTACTCTCTTTATATCCATTCTCCATATCTGGATGGGGGTTGCCCAATGTTGCTGCGACTAGATCTACGCATTTCAAGTGCCTCTCTAGTGCAGGGGTCTCAAACTCGGCTGGGTGTATGGGCCGCACAGAGGGTCCCATTCTTTGCAGGACAAAGTGACATTTTTATTGGTACCATATATATATATATATATATATATATATTGTTTGCTTTTTTTTACACATCTTTGGATCACTGGTTTTGAACATTTTTCACTTGTTTATTATAACAAATGCGCACATTCTTTGTTTAAATGTAAAAAAAAATAATTCTGATGGTAAAAAAAGTCATGCCTTATTTTGAGTTGTTTTTTTTTTTACATTTTATCTCTTTCTTGTAACTAATAGTGTTACAATTAGCACTATATAGGATATTTAGCCAACATCTTTTAGTAATGTTCCCCATGTTGTTGTATTGTACCCATCCTTGTCCCCTTGTAGTATTGTGCCCCATCCTAGTCCCCATCCTACAGTAATGTACTGATCCTTGTCCCCATCCTATAGTAATGTACCCCATCCTTGTCCCCATCTTATAGTAATGTGCCCAACCTGTAGTAATGTGTCCATCCTTGTCCCCATGTTATAGTAATGTTTTCCCATTCTTTTTCCCCTTGTAGCAATCTCCCTATCCTGCAGAACTGTCCCCATCATATAGTTGTTCTATTCTGTAGTAATGTGCCCATCCTATAGTAATGTCCGCATCCTATAGTAATGTGCCAACCTTGTCCCCGCCGTATTGTAATGGCCCCATCCTATAGTAATGTCCGCATCCTATAGTAATGTGCCAACCTTGTCCCCATCCTATTGTAATTCTCCCATCCTATAGTAATGTCCGCATCCTATAGTAATGTGCCAACCTTGTCCCCGCCGTATTGTAATGGCCCCATCCTATAGTAATGTCCGCATCCTATAGTAATGTGCCAACCTTGTCCCCATCCTATTGTAATTCTCCCATCCTATAGTAATGTCCGCATCCTATAGTAATGTGCCAACCTTGTCCCCCTCCTATAGTAATGTCCCCATCCTATAGTAATGTCCCTATTCTATAGTAATGTCCCCAGTCTTATCCCTATCCTATAGTAATGTTTCCCATCCTTGTCCCCTTCTAGTAATGTCCCTATGCTGTAGTACTGTGCCCCATCCTAGTCCCCATCCTATAGTAATGTCCCCAGCCTTGTCTCCATTCTATAATAAAGTCCCCATCCTAGTCCCCATCCTACAGTAATGTCCCCATTCTATAGTAATGTCCCCATCCAAGTCCCCATCCTATAGTAATGTCCCCAGCCTTGTCCCCATTCTATAGTAATGTCCCCATCCAATAGTATTGTGCCCATCCTTGAAATGTCCCCAGCCTTGTCCCTATTCTATAGTAATGTGCCCATCCTGTAGTAATGGGGGGGGCAGTGGTGGCGGCTGAAAGGGGGCAATGGTGGCAGATCGGATGCAGTGACGGCGGCATCTGAAAGGGGGCAGTGGCGACGGCGGATCGGATGCAGTGCCGACGGCGACTGAAAGCTGGCAGTGGCGGCGGATCGGATGCAGTGACAGTGGCGGCTGAGAGGGGGCAGTGGCGGCGGCAGATCGGATGCAGTGACGGCGGTGGCTGAAAGGGGGCAGTGGCTATAACTTACCAATCGCTCTCCTCACCTTCCACAGACGCCGGCATGAAGCTGAGGGGAGCGGTCTCCAGCCCCAGATCCACAGTAGTTGGAGAGATCGGTCACAAGGCCGGTCTCTCCAATCAGAGCTGGGGGCGGGTGAAACAGAGGTCACCCAGCTCCAGCCAAGGATCAGGGCTACAGCTGCACTAATCATGGCTGGATTTCAATGTTTCAGACATTTTCAATGGCTGAAACATTACAGTGGCTGTGATTGGCTAAGCGGCATTCGTCAGCCAATCACAGCCTCCGTAGTTCCGGGGAGGAGACACCACCCCTCCTGAGATCAGGCAGAGGTCCCCTCCTCCCCAAATCTAAGGTATTTGCAGCGATTGCAGTCTTCGGGGCTGCGATTTCGCAATGACGTACTGGGTACGTCATGGGTCCTTAAGTACCGGGAGCCATGACGTACCCAGTACGTCATAGGTCGCTAAGCGGTTAATGTGCCATCCTTCACATATACACACACAAAAAAAACCCCACACCATTCTTCTCACCTGTTTTGCGTTCCCTCTGCTGCCTCATCTCTGCTTCTTGCTGTCTGCAGGCCTGTGCCCCCGGTGACTATCGCGGCCGGTGCAGGGGCCGCATCCCCTGTCAAACATTCATCTGACAAAAAGCGCAGACAGTGGCTGCGGACACTGCTCCGGCCACGATAGTGAACAGTGGCACGGGCTTGCGGGCCGCACGAAGCAGCCTGAGGGGCCGCGTGTTTGAGACCTCTGCTCTAGTGTCTGTACTCAGTGTATGTGTAAGTGGCATGGGTACACTAGGTTATTGTCTGTGTGTTCTAAGGGGTACTTTGCACGCTGCGACATCGCAAGCCGATGCTGCGATATCGAGCGCGATGGTCCCCGCCCCCGTCGCAGCTGCGATATCCTTGTGATAGCTGTCGTAGAGAACATTATCGCTACGGCAGCTTCGTGTGTGTGTGCTGCAGTAGCGATGTGCTGCGATGTGTGCTGCCGCAGTAGCCAGGAACAACATCGGACCGTTGCGTCAGCGTAATTATGGATTACGCCGACGCTGCACCGATGATACGATTACGTCGCTTTTGCACTCGTTAATCGTATCATCGAGCCTTTACACACTACGATGTCGCATACGATGCCGGAAGTACGTCATTTTCAATTTGACCCCACCGACATCGCACCTGCGATGTCGTAGTGTGCAAAGCCCGCCTAAGTCTTACCATAGGATTGGCAGATTCACCGTTTCCAGTTTGCTCTGGAACATTTCCTTCTTGTCTTCCTGGTGTTTCTGCAGGTTGTGGAAAAGTGATTACTGGTACTACTATGGCTCCATTATACTGAGGCCAGTCTTCTGGAAAGTCTCCAAGTACAGTACAAATTATCTTCTTCTGTGCAGGTGGTTGAGGTTGACAAGGAATCTTTTCTTTGAACTTTAATTGTTCTGGACATTACTTTAGGTGATCTCTTGACTTGAGACAGTTGCTGTTGTTCTTCCTTTGTCTTTGCTGATCACACAAGTCTTCCTATTATCAACATTGGAAGATAACACAGAATAAAGCCTGCTTTACATCTTGCAATTTTCGCATACGATAGCGTATGCGATTTGCAACGCCCCCATCGTATGTGCAGCACGTTCAATTTGTTGAACATGCCGCACATACGAGTAACCCCCGTCACACGTACTTACCCGTCCATACGACCTTGATGTGGGCGGCGAATGTCCACTTCCTGGAGTGGGAGGGACGTTCGGCGTCACATCGACATCACGCGGCAGCCGGCCAATAGAAGTGGAGGGGCGGAGCTGAGTGGGATGTAAACATCCCGCCCACCTCCTTCCTTCCGCATTGTGGGACGGGAGCCGCAGGACGCTGGTAAGATCTGTTCATTGTTCCCGGGGTGTCACACACTACAATGTGTGCTACCCCGGGTACGATGAACAATCTGAAGTGCAATTCTAGACAAAGGTACGATGTGTATGCGATGAACGTTTTTCCGTTCAATCGCAATCGCACGTACCTGTCACACACTGCAATGGACCTTACGATGCCGGATGTGCGTCACTTACGACGTGACCCCGCCGACACATTGTAAGATACATTGCAGCGTGTAAAGCGGGCTTTAGGTTCAGCTTCCCATTGATCATCTAGTTTATGGGTTCTTCTTTTCCTTTTTAAGACAATTTCTCCTGGGGTTAAAGATGCTGCTGGATCATTTTTGTTGTGCTCTCTCTCTTCTTTTTCTCTGCTTTGGTGCAAACTCTTTTCTACACACTCTTGGACTTTCCTGTATTGTTCTTGGTGAGTAAAGTCCCAATCAGCATCTGGTGAATTGGTTTCTGGGGTGTCAATTCCCATTTCAAGATCAATTGGTAATTTTCCTGGTCTCGCTCTCATGAGGTATGCCAGAGTACAATTTGTAGAACTTACTGGGATATTGTTGTAGATATCCACGAAATCAGGTAGTTTCTCTGGCCACAGATTCCTCTCTTCTAACGGTAAGGTTTTCAGTAATTCAATCACGATTTGGTTCATCCTTTCACACATGCAATTAGTTTGCTGATGGTAAGGTGTGGTGCGGATTTTAAATCATACAAGTTACAGAGTTCTTGGAAGATTTCTGCTTCAAAGGCAGTACCTTGATCTATCAATACTTGTTCAGGATAACCATGTGGTCTACAAAAGTAGGCTTGGAATGTTCTTGCAGCTGTCTGCAGTGTCATGTCCTTTATTGGGACTACTACAAGAAATCTTGAGTAATGATCCACCATAGTTAAAGTGTAGGTATAGCCATTTCTGCTTGGTGTCAATTTGACATGGTTTAGGGTTACGAGTTCCAATGGCTGCTTGGTGATGATGGGTGGCAGCGGTGCCTTTTGACTACCATGGTCTTTTCTTCGTAGACTGTAAGGACCACAATTTCTGCACCAGTTTTCAATGGTTTTCCTCATGCCAACCCAATAGAATCTCTCACGCAGTAGTACTTCAAGCTTTTTCCATCCAAAGTGTCCTCTTCTGTTATAGTATGCCTCTAATACCATTAGGACATCTCTCTTCGGCACTACTACCTGCTGTACTAACTCTTGAGTCTTTGGGTTGATGAAGCGCCTACACAGCTTATCTTGGTAGATGAACAGCCGACCTGTCTCTTTCCACAAGTGTTGTGCTTCTGGGGCTGCATCTGGTCCCGGATGAGAATCTGGCTGAGTGATGAGCTTCTTAACCAATGCAACAGCTGGTCGCTGTCCTGGCTTTCCTTCCATTGATGGTGTGGCAAGGGGGGCAAAACCTTCTCTGACCATCGATGGTGGAATTGCTGACACTGAGATGCTCTCAGGTGATGGAAGGCTGGCAACTCAATTTCTTCAAGATCATCTTCATCTTCTCCAGCATCTGGCAGGTGAGGCTTCCTGGACCGGGCATCTGCATTACCATTCTTACGACCAGCTCAATATTTGATGGTAAAATAGTTTGCTAGTCGAGCCACCCAGTGCAGCTCCAATGGAACCAGCTTCGCAGTTTTCAGATGTGTTAGAGGATTGTTGTCCGTGAATACTGTGAACTTGGCAGCTGCTAAGTAGTGCTTGACCCGCTCTGTTACTGCCCAGACTAAGGCCAGGAACTCCAGCTTGAAGGAGCTGTACTTATCCGGGTTCCTCTCAGTAGAGCGGAGCTTCCTGCTGGCATAGGCAATCACATGTTCCTTGCCCTTCTGCACCTGCTCCTAATCTCACGTTGCTGGCATCAGTGTACAGCACGAACGGCAAATCGTAGTCAGGATAGACCAAGATTTATTCACCTGTCAGGGCCCTTTTCATGTGATTTGAAGGAGTTCTCCTCTTTCTCACCCGATTCAAATGGAGGGCTAGAGGTCTTGCCCGTTTACTTCTGGCCTACCAGGAGGTCTTGCATGGGTGCTGCTATTTTCGTGTAGCCTGGGATGAATCTTCTGTAGTACCCCACTAGGCCCAGAAACTGATGTATCTCTTTGACGGTGGTTGGTCTTGGCCAGTTCTGGATTGCAGTTACCTTGTCTTGTTCCAGTGGTACTCCTTCTGCACTAACCACGTGACCAAGGTACTGGACTTTGGGCTTTAGCAGGTGACACTTGGATGGTTTCAGCTTCATCCCGTACCTTGACAATGCCTTGAATACCTCAGCCAGGTGCTTCAGGTGCTCCTCGTAGGTCTTAGAATACATTACGACATCATCAAGGTAAAGCAACATGGTTTCAAAGTTGTGGTGCCCTAGGCAGCACTCCATCAGTCTTTGGAATGTCTCAGGCGCGTTGCAAAGTCCGAATGGCATAATATTGAATTCCCATAGACCAATGGGTGTTGCAAATGCAGTCTTCTCCTGATCTTCTTCTGCTACGGAGACCTGCCAATACCCACTGGTAAGATCTAGAGTGGAGAAACAGTTAGAAGCTCCCAGTGCAGCGAGGGATTCTTCTATGTGTGGTAAAGGGTAAGCATCTTTGTGTGTTATGCTATTTATCTGCCTATAATCCACACACATCCTCATTGTGCCATCCTTTTTCTTAACTAGGACCAGTGGAGCTGCCCAGGGGCTACAACTTTCTTTGATAACCCCAGCCTCCTTCATGTCCTGTAACATCTCTTTGGCACTCTGATCATGAGCTGGTGGCATAGGTCTATACAGTTAGGTCCAGAAATATTTGGACAGTGACACAAGTTTTGTTATTTTAGCTGTTTACAAAAACATGTTCAGAAATACAATTATATATATAATATGGGCTGAAAGTGCACACTCCCAGCTGCAATATGAGAGTTTTCACATCCAAATCGGAGAAAGGGTTTAGGAATCATAGCTCTGTAATGCATAGCCTCCTCTTTTTCAAGGGACCAAAAGTAATTGGACAAGGGACTCTAAGGGCTGCAATTAACTCTGAAGGCGTCTCCCTCATTAACCTGTAATCAATGAAGTAGTTAAAAGGTCTGGGGTTGATTACAGGTGTGTGGTTTTGCATTTGGAAGCTGTTGCTGGGACCAGACAACATGCAGTCTAAGGAACTCTCAATTGAGGTGAAGCAGAACATCCTGAGGCTGAAAAAAAAGAAAAAATCCATCAGAGAGATAGCAGACATGCTTGGAGTAGCAAAATCAACAGTCAGGTACATTCTGAGAAAAAAGAAATTGACTGGTGAGCTTGGGAACTCAAAAAGGCCTGGGTGTCCACAGATGACAACAGTGGTGGATGATCGCCGCATACTTTCTTTAGTGAAGAAGAACCCGTTCACAACATCAACTGAAGTCCAGAACACTCTCAGTGAAGTAGGTGTATCTGTCTCTAAGTCAACAGTAAAGAGAAGACTCCATGAAAGTAAATACAAAGGGTTCACATCTAGATGCAAACCATTCATCAATTCCAAAAATAGTCAGGCCAGAGTTAAATTTGCTGAAAAACACCTCATGAAGCCAGCTCAGTTCTGGAAAAGTATTCTATGGACAGATGAGACAAAGATCAACCTGTACCAGAATGATGGGAAGAAAAAAGTTTGGAGAAGAAAGGGAACGGCACATGATCCAAGGCACACCACATCCTCTGTAAAACATGGTGGAGGCAACGTGATGGCATGGGCATGCATGGCTTTCAATGGCACTGGGTCATTGTGTTTATTGATGACATAACAGCAGACAAGAGTAGCCGGATGAATTCTGAAGTGTACCGGGATATACTTTCAGCCCAGATTCAGCCAAATGCCGCAAAGTTGATCGGACGGCGCTTCATAGTACGGATGGACAATGACCCAAAGCATACAGCCAAAGCTACCCAGGAGTTCATGAGTGCAAAAAAGTGGAACATTCTGCAATGGCCAAGTCAATCACCAGATCTTAACCCAATTGAGCATGCATTTCACTTGCTCAAATCCAGACTTAAGACGGAAAGACCCACAAACAAGCAAGACCTGAAGGCTGTGGCTGTAAAAGCCTGGCAAAAGCATTAAGAAGGAGGAAACCCAGCGTTTGGTGATGTCCATGGGTTCCAGACTTAAGGCAGTGATTGCCTCCAAAGGATTCGCAACAAAATATTGAAAATAAAAATATTTTGTTTGGGTTTGGTTTATTTGTCCAATTACTTTTGACCTCCTAAAATGTGGAGTGTTTGTAAAGAAATGTGTACAATTCCTACAATTTCTATCAGATATTTTTGTTCAAACCTTCAAATTAAACGTTACAATCTGCACTTGAATTCTGTTGTAGAGGTTTCATTTCAAATCCAATGTGGTGGCATGCAGAGCCCAACTCACGAAAATTGTGTCACTGTCCAAATATTTCTGGACCTATCTGTACCTCTCTTTGATGGGGGGATGATTTCCTGTGAGGATTTAATGTGATACCCCTTTTATCATCCCAAAATCTAATAGGTGTTTGCTGAAAACTTGTTTATACTCTTGTACCACTCGATAGACTGCCTGTTTTTTGATAAAAAGGAGTGGAATCAGTCCCCACGTGCAATTCCTGACACCAATTTTTTAAGTGTTCAGTTGTACAATCACCTTCTGCAGGCTCTGAAGGGGTAAGTGGTTCTACTGCCTGGATGGAATTATCACTGACAGGGAATAATTTGGCAATGGTGCCATACCAGGGCAATTTAGCTTCCTCTTCCCCACAATTTAACACTCTGACAGGTACTTTCCCCTACATACATCAACCACCCCCGGGCTGTCAAGACCGTGGACCAACTCTCTGAGTACACGGGTTCCACCATGGCTTGGTAATCCCGCCCTCCAAGGCCCACTGCTGCTTGACACCATATCATCATTTCACTTTTTGGGGGTACCATGATAGGGACTGAGTCTGTCGTTCCCACATTGCCAATCTCCCCACCAGATAAGTTACCTGCTGCTTCTGCAAGAGGGCTCGGATCTCCTTCTGCAGGGCCCTTTGCTGTCCAGCACCAGCAGTTCTGGCAATCTGTTGGTGCATACACAACAGTTCTCCCAGACAATTTTCAATGACATTTCTACCTAAAATCATCTGTGGATTTTTATCATTGATGTCAGTTTCAACCACAATCAATCCTTGACCCTTTAGCTCGACCCTCCCCACCTTTATGGTGACCTCTTAAAACCCTATTTGAGTCACTGGTAACCCATTAAGGGCATAAATGGTGAGGCCGGAGTCCAGATGGGTGAGTTCATCATCGGCCCAGAATCTCTTGTACAATGTGTGTGGAATAGTGGTTACCTGTGAACCGGTGTCTAGCAATGCAGATGTGGGAATGCCGTTGAGGGTGATGGATAGAATCAGCCGACCTCCCACAAATCTGTCAAGCCAAGCATTTGGTCCTCGTTGTCCTACTCCTGGGGGTTGGCTCTTGGCCCCAGGGGTTGCGGGTTTAAAGGACATACTCTGGCAAAATGACTTGCCTTGTGACACCGACGGCAGACGGGTTGTCCAGATGAATCCTAACGGTCACTGTACCTTCCACGAGTTGATGGGATCCTCCTCCCTCGCATCAAGGGGACGACCTCAGGGCAGTCAGCTAGCTGGATCTTGTCTGATGGCTTGGATTCCGAGGCAAGTTGCATGGCTCTGAGGATTTTGGCGACATCCTTGCTTAGTTATTGTCTGGCGCCCTGGACTAGCCAGGTCGTCACAGGTACTGCAACACACACCCCCACCCTGAGACAGGCACATCAGCCAGACACAAAACCCTTGTTGCCTCCCTCCAGGGGCTGATGTCCACACCAGGTGTGGTGGAGCCAGGCGGTTGGCCCCACCCACTGAGGAGTTCACAGTCCTGGAGGCAGGAGAAGGAAGTTAGTTAGTCGGAGTTGAGTTAGGAAAGAGAGAGGAGTGAAGTGAGGAGTAAACTGACCGTGTCCGGGTGTGTGGCCCAGGCACTAAGAGCAAGGTTGGCAGACGGTGGTGGCCATCTGCAGGAGAGGCGGAACCGTAGGACCGGGGACGGGCGGTGGCCCGCCGGTACCGAACCGGGGAGCGAAGTGAAGCCAGCACACACCGGCAGGGCCTACGGACCCTGACCAGGCTTGGAGTCGCCATTAGAGGTCAAATCCGTCAGTGACCGGAACCCCAGGGGTTTCCTAACAGCCAAGACCCGATTGAAGGCAACTGTCCAACCAACAGAAGGAAATACAGCTACCGCCACAGCTAGAGTTCCAAGGGCCAGAGCCTGCGGCCAAAAGGGCTACTCTGGCACATACACACGCTGGGGAGCGGGTTACCGGTGGGAATCCATCAGGACCGAACTTACACAAAGGTGCAGGGAAAGGCAGCCACCACTAACCGTCCAGGAGAAGCCACAGCAGCCGGCTGCGGGACCCGTCCATCCAGCCGTTTAGTTTACCAGAGACTTTGCGTACCTTTGTAGCTGAGTAGAGTACTACCGTGCCATCTGGCACCGCGCTGCGCAGTCCAAGCGACCCTGCACCCATCCAACCCTGCCTCCCCGTCATCTCACCGGGCCCCGGGACAACCAACCCCTACCCACGGAGGGGGGAAACAACATCCCAGCTGCTCCCTACCATCGCTCCCGGGATCCCCGTCACCAGCAGCGGTGGTGTCCAACCTCACCACAACCCATGGGTGGCGTCACAGACCAAATCCCCAAACCAAACTACCCCCCTTTCACTCACAGACGAGGAGCGCCGCTCAAGCCCCCGGATCCGGCCCACCGCTCGAGCCACCGAGCAGCCGTCGCTGCAGTGCCGGACCCGAGCGTTAGCGAGTGCAGCGCAGCGGCGTCCCTCCCTGCCCGCGACAATTGCACCTGGGAATAGAGATCATCAGGGGCACCAGGTGTAGCAGCCTGTCCACTTGTCTTTCCAGAGTTAAAGAAACATGCTCCACCCCCGGGGATGGAATGCTGCCTTGCTGCAATGAAAGAGCAGAGTCTGTAGTTGTTGGGGGCTGTAAAGCTTTTATAGCTCGGTCTTTTAAAACAGCAAAGTCCACATCAGCATGTTCAAGAACCCAAAGGCGCAGCTGCTTACGGTCCTCAGAGGTCCTGCAGGAACTATTCTGTTAGCATACGGTTCTCATCCCTGGCACTGATAGGATCTTCATGTTTTAATGTCCTTAAAGCTGCCTGAAGTCTTAGAACATAGTCTCTGATGGTATCTTGCGGTCTCTGCTTGCAATTATAAACCTCCATCCTCAGCTCTGCCTCTGTGCGATTTTCAAAAGCAGCTTTCAGCTTTTCAAAGATAATAACCACTGAGTCCCGGTCTGCAGCTGCCCAAGTCTCTGCTTCCAGCTCTGCTGCACCTTTTAACTGAGGCTAGTTTCACACTTGCGTTGGACGGGATCTGTAGCATTGCGTTGTGTGACGCATGCAACGGATGCGTTGCATATAGTGGCACAACGGATGCTACGGATCGTACAAAATAACGCAATCCGTTATAGGTTTTTTTCCATTGACTTTACACATCTGAGCATGCGCAGTTGTATAAAGACGGATGCGTTAACGGAATCCGTCAAAATGACGGATTCTAACGGAATCCGCCACCATAGGCGTCCATTATAAAAACAACGGACGCCGCCGTAATCCTGCAGGTTGCGTTTTTATGACACTCCGCCAAGTGCAGAAAAACGCTACATGCAGCGTTCCATCCGCCCGACGGTCACTGACGGTCAGCGTCAAAACAACTGATGCGCCGCGGGGCGGATGCAATACAAAACCATCCGTTGCTATCTGTAGCTAATAGAAGTCTATGAGGAATATAACGGTTTCCTGCTACGGTTACCGTAATTCCTCAAGGCTGCGGATAGCAATGGAAGCCGTCCAACGCAAGTGTGAATGTACCCGGACCCAGCACAACAGATGCTCTCTGCTTGCCGGTCATGACATACATGTCCAGTACAGTGCAGATTCTCCTTTTAAACCCAACCAGAGTATCCGGTTTACCGTCATACTGGGGAAACCATGCCACTCTCGGAACATAAGGTAAGGTGATTGGCATGATCGGTGTCACCGTGTCAGACGCTGCTGCTCCCACGCCGTCACTGGGCCCTGCAGCCTCGTTGTCTCCCTGTCCCTCCTTCTTGTCTCCCCCTTGGTTGTTCTCACCAACCTTTTCTCGTGGTACTGGAGCACTGTGGGAACTTTCGGGTCAGGCGGTTGCACCTCTTCTGTCCCCAGCGACGTTGTGGGCAGAGCCTCTGGTTTTGCGCCCTTTGCAGCTTGTGGCGCAGTTATTTTTACAGTCCAAAATGGCAGCTATTCAACAATTTTAAACACACTTCAGTCTGTAAGGCACGCTTGTCACCCTTGTTTTATGGGTCTAGTTAGAATCCTGCCGACTACGCCAGTTTTTCCAAGGAGATGTGATGCCCCAAGGCTGTGGGGTACTCGGTCCCAGGCTCTGTAGTGCTCGGTGGGGTCAAGCATGGTCGCGGCTCGGTACCGTGGCCCTTTGGGTGCCGTTCCCCACGAAAGAAAAAGGGGGTTTTGGTAAAAATAAAAGAAAATAATAAAAATATTTGTCAACTACGCCACTTGCGGTATGCGGCCAAGTTATAAGAATAATAAGGAGAGGCCGCCGCTGCTGGTTTTGGCTGAATACCAGTAAATACCAGCATGTCTGATATGGAAAAATACTGAGCCTACACAGGTTCTCCCCCTCTATATCAGTACTCTGGTGTTACTGGGATCCAAGAAAAACACTGATATAGAGGAGGGACTGAATCTTGTACCAGGCATGACAGAACACAATACATAGCAGAACATGGAGCAAGGTACACAGATACTCCCAGGAGGGAATGATCCAACTTCACCAAGAACTCCACAGAGGCAAAATAACAAGAACGTGGAAACCATAAGCAGAGGTACAAAAACCAACTTATCTGAGAGGAGTTCTAGTAGACACAGAGAAAAGGGATGGTTTCAGAATGTCCTTAGCACACAGGAAATGCATTGAGCACCGGCAAGAAACAGGAGGAAACTACTCAGTTTTGTAGGCCCAATCCGAATGGCCTGATTGCCAATCCTCCTCAGCTGGCTGGTTCCCATTCAGCAAGTCAACTGCACTCCCAGGACTGACCACAAGAGGGAGCCCCAAACTGGAATCTAATTCAAATGTATTCACAGCAGTACCCCCCCTTGAGGAGGGGTCACCGAACCGTCACCAGAACCTCCGGGTTTGTCATGATGGGCTCGATGAAAGGCACGGATCAAGCGATCAGCATGTATGTTGGAAGAAGCAACCACCCAATAATTATCCTCCTGACCATAACCTTTCCACTTGACCAGGTACTTCACCAGGTCTGGTGATACGGAAATCCAAAATCTTCTCCACTACATTTTCCAGATCTCTTTCGACCAACACAGGATCAGGAGGCGCAGCCATGGGCACTACCGGTTCAACATACTTTTTCAACAAAAACTTATGAAAGACATTGTGAATCTTGAAAGTCTCTGGGAGAGCCAAACGGAAAGAAACAGGATTAATTATCTCCAAAATCTTATAAGGTCCAATAAACCTTGGCTTAAATTTTGGAGAAGAAACTTTCATAGGAACATGTCTGGAAGACAACCAGACCAAGTCTCCTACCTTAAAACGGGGACCCACAGTCCTATGCTGCTTGTCAAATCATTGGGCATTTTCCTGGGAGTGGGACAATTTATCCACCACATGATCCCAAATTTGCTGCATTTTCTCTACTGCAGAATCAACACCCAGGCAGGCTGAAGCCTGCATCTGCCCCGAAGAAAACCGAGGATGAAACCCGAAATTGCAAAAGAAAGGAGACATCAAAGTGACCAAACTAGCTCTATTATTAAGCGCAAACTCAGCCAAAGACAAAAAAGAAACCCAGTCATCCTGATCAGCCAACACAAAACATCTCACATAGGTTTCCAAAGTTTGATTTGTCCTCTCAGTCTGTCCATTGGTCTGAGGATGAAACGGGGAGAAGGACAACTCAACTCCCAGCCTAGAACAAAAAGCTCTCCAAAATCTAGACACAAAGTGGACTCCCCTGTCGGACACCACGTTCTCAGGAACACCATGCAAACGAACCACCTGACGAAGAAACAAAGGCACCAACTCTGAAGCTGATGGCAACTTAGGCAGTGGCACCAAATGAATCATTTTGGAAAATCTATCACAGATTACCCAAATAACCGTGAGCCCCTGAGAAACAGGGAGATTGGAAATAAAATCCATTGAGATGTGAGTCCATGGTCTCTTAGGCACTGCAATAACAGTCCACTAGAGCGAGAACAACAAGGCTTGGATCTTGGACAGATCTCACAGGATTGCACAAAACTCCTCACATCACGAGGCCACCAAAAGGACCTACTCACCAAATCCCTGGTGCCACAAATCCCAGGATGACCAGCCAACACAGAACAATGAATTTCAGACATCACTTTACTCCTCAATTGGTCAGGAACATACAATTTCCCCACAGGTCATCTTTCAGGTTTGTTCTCCTGAAATCTCTCAAAAGCAAGTCTCAAATCAGGTGAAATCGCGGAGAGAATCACTCCCCCATGCAGAATGGTAACAGGTTTGGTCACATCCAGAGAATCCGCAAAGAAACTCCTAGAAAGGGCATCCTTAATATTCTTAGTGCCCGGAATATAAGAGACCACAAAATTAAAGCGCGTGAAAAACAAAGCCCATCTAGCCTGCGTGGGATTCAACCTCCTGGCAGATTCCAGATAGATCAAATTCTTATGATCAGTGAGTGCAAAAATTTGATGTCTCGCCCCCTCCAGCCAATGTCGCCATTCTTCAAAGGCCCACTTTCTAGCCAACAATTCCCGATCCCCACACACCATTATTTATTTCTGGTGGTGAAAATTTCCGGGAAAAGAAAGCACAGGGTCTAATTTTAGAGGTCATAGGGTCTCTTTGAGAAAATACAGCTCCGGCTCCAATCTCTGACGCATCGCTCTCCACCTGAAATGGAATTGACACATCAGGTTGCCGCAAGACTGGAGCAGAAGTAAACCTCCTTTTAAGCTCCTGAAAAGCCAAGACTGCCTCTGGAGACCAATTCACAACATCAGCTCCCTTATTGATCAAATCAGTCAATGGCTTGACAATACTGGAAAAATTGCCAATGAATTTACGATAGAAATTAGCAAAACCCAAAAACTTCTGAAGGACTTTCAAAGAAGTAGGCTGAACCCAATCATGAATGGCCTGGACCTTGACCGGATCCATCTCAATAGAAGATGTATACAAAATAAACCCCAAAAAAGAGATATTTTGTATGCCAAAAAGACATTTCGATCCCTTGACATATAACGCTTTGTTCCTGAGAACCTGAAACACTGTCCGAACATGTTCAACATGAGAATCCCAGTCGTCAGAAAAAATCAAAATGTTTTCCAAACAGACAATCAAAAACTTGTCAACAAAGTCCCGGAAAATATCGTTCATGAAAGATTGGAAGATGGAAGGGGCATTAGTGAGCCCAAAGGGCATCACTAGGTACTCAAAATGCCCCTCAGGGGTATTAAACGCCATCTTCCATTCATCACCCTGCTTAATGCAAATGAGACTATACGTTCCCCGAAGATCGAGCTTAGTAAACCAACTAGCACCCTTCACTCTGGAAAACAGGTCAGAAATCAGAGGCAATGGATACTGATATTTAACCGTAATTTTATTGAGGAGACAATAGTCAATACAGGGCCGCAATGAGCAATCCTTCTTGGCCACAAAGAAAAAACGGCACCCAAAAGGTGAAGATGACGGTCTGATGTGACCCTTCTCCAAAGACTCTTTTATATAAGTCCGCATAGCAAAATGTTCAGGTACAGATAAATTAAAATCCGCTCCTTAGGAAATTTATATCCAAGCACTAATTCAATAGCGCAATCCTAGTCCCTATGCGCAAAGACGCAGCCTCGGTCTCATTAAAACATCCATGAAATCCGTCAAATAGTCAGGGACCTCCTGTGTCTGAGATGAAATAGACAAAACAGGAGTATCACTATGCACACATTGGCAGCTCCAACAAGTCACAGACAAGGATGTCCAATCCTTAACTGGATTATGGGTTTGCAACCACGGGAATCTCAGAACCAAAATATCATGCAAATTATGCAAGACTAAAAACTTGCAAACCTCCTGATGGTCAGGTGCGACCCGCATCGTTACCTGGGTCTGAAACTGGGGCTTATTTTCAGTTAAAGGAGTAGCATCAATACCCCTCAAAGGGATAGGAGCATGCAAAGGTACCATAGGGAAACCACAACGCTCAGCAAACTCAAAATCCATCAAGTTCAGGGCAGCTCCTGAATCAATAAAAGCCATAGCAGAAAATGATGACAGGGAACAGATCAAAGAAACTGACAAAAGAAACTTAGGCTGTATACCGCCCAAAGTAAACGAACGGGCAAATTGTGTCTCGCGCTTAGGGCAGACAGAAATATTATGATAGGCGTCTCCACATAAAAAAACATAGCTTATTACACAGTCTAAAATCCTGCCGTTCTGCCCTAGAAAAAACCCTATCACACTGCATGGATTCCGGAGACTGCTCTGCGAGCGACACCTCTGCTTGCATTGTTTTATATTCACGTAAACGTCTATCAATCTGAATGGCCAATGACATAGAGGCATCGAGACCAGAGGGGACAGGAAAGCCCACCATAACATCCTTTACAGGCTCTGCCAACCCCTTCCAAAAGAAAGCCGCAAGAGCCGCATCATTCCACTCAGTAAGGACCACCCACTTACGAAACTTCTGACAATATATCTCTGCAGGTTCCTGACCCTGGATCAAAGCCAATAATGTTTTCTTGGCTTGATCAATAGCATTAGGTTAATCATATAACAACCCCAGAGCCTGAAAAAAAATTCCACTTCAGCAAGAGCAGGATCTTCAGGCACCAGGGAAAATGCCCAATCCTGGGGGTCACCACGCAGCAGGGAGATAACAATCTGAACTCGCTGCCTGGAAGACTCTTAGGACTTTGGTTTCAAGGCAAAAAATAACAAACAATTGTTCTTGAAGTTCAAAAATGTAGACCGATCCCAGAAAACAAATCAGGTACAGGTATCTTAGGTTGTACAGCAGTTGTCTGGGCAAGATAATCGGATATATCCTTAACCTGAGAAGTAAGATAATCAACTCGGTCAGCTAATTATGTAACATCCATAGCAGCACAAGATCCTCCATGGCACCCAGAGACAAAAAGGAAAAAACACACACAAAAAAAATTCTGACACTTTTTTTTTTTTTCCTTCATTAGAGTACCCTAGAATCTTAGGTAAGGCCGGTGCTACTGTTATGATTCAGTGACCGAGGAGGATCAGAAAATGGACAAAAACTTGGAAACCCCAAAATAACCAGAGTGGCTGGAACCTTAACGGATTGCAAACCTAATACTGACACACAGCTAGAAATAGCCGTGGGGTGTGCCTACGATGACTTGGTCGCCTCGACACAGACAGAAAACTAAATATTCTTACAGAGAGAAATATTAGAAAAGCTAATCTGCCTCTGAGCAGTCCCCAAAGATATATATAGCCGCTCACATATAAAGAGTATGGTGATATAGAAAAACACAATACGTAGCTAGAGAACAGATTTAGCACAGATGACACCCAAACTATCTGCATAGGAAAGAATAGGAAAGAGCACTGACTGCAGCCGTAAAAACCCTAGTAAATTCCAGCACGCCTGATATGGAAAAATACTGAGCCTACACAGGTTCTTCCCAACTATATCAGTACTCTGGTGTTACTGGGAGCCAAGAAAAACACTAAAACACTGATATAGAGGAAGAACTGAATTTTGTATCAGGCATGACAATACACAATACATAGCAGAACATGGAGCAAGGTACACAGATACTCCCAGCATTGAATGATCCAACTTTACCAAGAACTCCACACAGGCAAAATAACAAGAACGTGGAAATCATAAGCAGAGGTACAAAGACCAACTTATCTGAGAGGAGTTCTAGTAGACAGAGAGAAAAGGGCTGGTTTCAGAATGTCTTTAGCACACAGGAGATACATTGAGCATCGGTAAGGAACAGGAGGAAACTACTCAGTTATATAGGCCCAATCCGAATGGCCTGATTGCCAAGCCTCCTCAGCTGGCTGGTTCCCATTCAGTAAGTCAACTGCACTCCCAGCACTGACCACAAGAGGGAGCCCCAAACTGGAATCTAATTCAAATGTATCCACAACACTGGACTATTTAAGGGGTTCAGTCCCCGGTCCCCTCTTTGCTGCTTGTGTTTCAGGCTTCTTAGGTTGGTGATTGACCCAGGAGAGCTTCTCGCCCGGCAGAGTTAACAGATGACCATAAAGTGTCCCACTGTCCTAGGGTCTGCACCCCGCCTTGTGCTGAGTCCTGTGAGCTTTGGTTCCGAACTTCAACAGACCCTCCATGGCTCCTGGGGCCTGCTGCTTCCACAGGTAACCCCCGGTGCCTGGAGTCCCATTCCATACTACAGTTTTCACTCCTTATTACCGCTCTCCTTTTTCACTGCAGGTCACTTTCAGTACTTTACTCTTTCTACTCCTTTACTTCACTACTCCTCTCTCCTTCACCTCCTCACTAAACTCCCTCCTCTCCTGAACTCAACACTACTTCTGACTGACTGAACACCACTTCCTGCCAGCTTCCCAAACGACCACTGGCCACTCCCCCTCACTGGGTCTTTCCCTACAGGCTGGGTGGCTACATCCAATTAGTGCCCTCCCCTTTTACCTGTTATTAGGCAGTCTCCCAGCTTGGTGTCGGGATTGTGTATGTGGCCTGAAGGTGCTGGTGTACTTTTACATTTGTGGCATCTGGTTACCGCAGGGGTGCTATATCTGCAATGTATATAGACATGGACATGTGACTTAGGCAGCCAATCACAGAAGATCTTCTGTCTGAACCTTATGAATGTTTGCTGTGCCGTGATTGGCTGCAAACAAAATCCACAAATTAAGTTAAGAAAAAAGGGTGCCATGCATTAAAAGGCGTCTCCAGGTCCAGAGTCCCCATCTCTTCCACTGATTTTATACATCCCACATCAGACAGCACCACAATTCTATCCAAGTCACAAAGCGACTTCAGAATAAGGAAGACCAAGATGGCCGAAATGGGACGTGCCGGTTCCAGAGAACGGTGCCACCCATCCGACTGCTGTGCATCAGAGCGACCTTCTAGGTGAGTATTATAAAGTGTTTTTTTTTATGTTATACAGCACAGCCTGGGCTCTTCTGTACAGCATGTTAGAATGCTGTATATAAGAGCCCAGTGGTGGTGGCCGTAGCTTATAGGCCGAAAATGTGGTGACAGGATCCCTTTAATGAACTGTAGTTCCCCACAGCCAGCAGAACTCATGTAGCCCAGAATCATGAGACTCCCACCACCGTGCTTAACTGTATGTCATGCTCAGACTGGCAAGTGTTCGACACACTGTGTGACAGATGTGCATGGACCAACAACTGTCCGGCGCATTGCAAAAAACAAGAGTGTTAACAGGGATGCTAAAGATGGGGAAGACCCCGATGATAGAGGGCGGGGAATGGGCCACCTCCTGACACTATCCTGTGTCTGGACACTGAGCTCCCAGTCACTGTGCCTGGTTGCTATATGAGTCCTTCCCCTCATCACTGTCATGTGCCTAGTCACTTACTATCCTTCCACTGAATAGTGACAAGGCCAGTCAGAACGCTAGACAGCAGTTCTACAGTAACAACCCACAGGGGAAGGAGGACAAACAGGGGAACATAGACAAAAGGATATACAAACAATCTTCATTGCTGTAGCCAGCTACCAAGGCTGCAGGCGGGTAGGCTACAAAACATAGCGCTGCAACAGCTAGGCTCCAGCAGCATACCACCAGCAGCTCCAAGATAATTTCCTCCATCCGTGGTGGTCAGAAATGAGATTCTATTACCAGAATCAGATGATCGATCATGCAACTATTTAAAGGAGATGGGAGTGGACACAAACAGGTTACACCTGAGGTAAGCTAACCAGGAGCTACTAGCAACGAAAACGTCATGAACCCTTGCTGCACCAACAGAAAGCAAAACACATTTAAAATCAGAGGGCTATGTGACGCTCCAGTCCCAGAGTTGCCACAAGCCTTTCAAGCATGAGATAAACTTTCAAGAACGAGACACTGTAGGGAAGACACACTTGTCTTTGTACTCCTCACCTGGGTGCTGTCACACATGCTTGACACCATCTGAACCCACTAAGTTTATTTTGGTTTCAGCAGACCACTGGACATGATTCCAGTAAAATCTGCTTGTCTTCAGCAAGCTATTTGCCGGTTTAGTTGTACATCATCTTTAGAAGAGGCTTCCTAAGAAGAACCAAACCATGCACTTGGCTTTCAAAGTGAAGCTTTGTGGGTGATACAGCAGGCCAGTAAACACAGCATAATTTTCCTTACTTTTATAAGCCAACATTCTTATCCAGCTTAGAGGAAGCATGCAATGCAAGCTTCCACCAGCCATCTTAGGCTACTTCACACATCTGGTTTGAGCACTGCGGCTCAATCCAGCTGTGAAACCTATGCAATGGATGCGGCGAAAACACTGCATCCTTTGCATAAGTTTTTACATGCGGCCCGTCCGTTTTTTTCCGGTTGCGGCACGCTACTGAGCATGCGCAGTGGAAGAAACTGCATGCGTCGGCCGGATGCGGTTTTTGCCGCATCCGGCATCCATAGGCATGCATTAAAAAATGTGCCGCAGCGGCTGGATGCGGCGCGATGCGGTTTTTTTTGCCGGACCAAAAAACGTGCCAGGAAACGTTCCATCCGGCCGCCGCATCGACTAAATCTGCCGCATGCGGCAAAGACCAGACGGAACGCAAGCCCATGCGGCACAATGCGGCGCCAATGCAAGTCAATGCTGGAAAAAACGAAACCGGCGGCAAAAAAAACGGTTTCGTTTTTTCAGCAGAGCGCCGGATTCTGCCGCACTGCTACAGCCGGATGTGTGAAAGTAGCCTTAGACAGTATTCTTCCTCAATTACCTTCCCTTCTATCTGTGCTGTTAATCATGCAGATCTGTACATCAGAGTGTTCCACTATAGCCAGAAAGAAGGGCAAAGTATGATTTACAATGATGTACCAACACAATAAGAAAAAAATAAAACAAATAATTGGCATTACATTATGGATTACATCAGGATGCAAGTGTAGTAACACTTTTAATAAATGAATATGGGTGATTCCCTTTAAATAGTAACTAAGCTTTTAATTTTTGCTTATAACTTTTCAAGCAGAATATGCTTTAGGAAACTTGCAATTTTTTTTTCATAAAGAATCTTTTGTGGGTTTTTTTTGGTTGTTTCCTCAGTTTTTTGACTGACTTGAAGGTTTTGCCATAGTTTCTGTGCTTTTTTTTTTTTTTTACTGTCACTTTGGGTTTTGTTTCACTCTATTGAGTAATAAAAAAACTGTTTGTTTTTTTAAAAAAAAAAAAAAAGCATTCATGTTGAAAAAATACTCCAAAAGATCTGTCTGTGAGAGAAATCTACTCCTTCTATGCCCTTGGAATTCCAAATTAATGAGATTTGTTTTACAAACACATGGAGAAATCAATACAGCACAGCTCAGCATGGTGTACTGAGCATTTCTGTTTTTTACACCATGTAACTAGCTTATATAGTATCCCAAACAAAGAAATTACCATGCACCAATAAGAGCCGCAGGGGGTGTGTGTATAGAAATGTGAAACTTCCAGGCCCATCAGTGTTACCTGAACCTTATGATATCATTCAGTTATAAGACAAGATTGTTTCTATACATTACATAATGCTTTTATATTCTCTTACAATATGTCACTTTTTAGATTTAAGAAATCTAAAGTGTTTGAAAGACGTTTTTACATAGAAATGCATATGTTCATTCTTTTGAGATTTTTTTTATACAGTTTCTACAGCAGTATCTGCCTGATGAACAGATCATGAGCACATATCGTTGTAGAGTTTCTGCTGCAAAAACTCTTGAAAAAAACTTCAGTGTGAACATGCCCTTACTCTGGAAATAAACCTAGTACAAAAGAATGTACTGACAAGCACAACATTTGGAGGATACAGGTGCTGACCCTTTTACTGCCATCATCTGTACTCCAAAGGAGTCTGTCCTGATATTTACAGAGCCTTGCAAAACCATTCGGCCCCTTTAAATGTTTCAACCTTTTCCCACATTTCAGGCTTCAAACATGAAGATAAAATATTTAAATTGTATGGTGAAGAATCAACAACAAGTGGGACACAATTGTGGAGTTTAACAAAATGTATTGCTTATTTTAAACTTTTATAAAAAATAATATACTGAAAATTGGAGTGTGCACTATTATTCGTCCCCTTTAAGTTAATACTTTGTAGCGCCACCTTTTGCTGCGATTACAGCTGCAAGTCACTTGCCGTATGTGTCTATCAGTTTTACAGATCAAGAGACTGAAATTCTTACCCATTCTTCCTTTGCAAATGTGCCGCCCCCATGCCAGCAGCCGGTGCTGCTCGGATCCGGATCTGCGGTATAGCTCGAGGGACTCTTCCGGACCCGGGGGTCGCACGGATGCTTCGAATAAAAGGGGGACGTAAAATTGTACGGGATTTGTTAGACACTGTCTGTGACGCCACCCACGGTGTGTGGTGAGATGTAGCACCACCGCTGCTGTTATGGGGTGCCTGGGGAGATGTGATGGCAGCTGGATGTTAACCCCTCCGTGGGTAGGGATGGATGCCCCAGGGCCCAGTGTTGTGCAGGGTTGCAGGGATCAGCACACTTACAGTTTGGTTGTCCTGGTGCTGGATGAGGCTGCACTGATGTGTGGAGTCAATAAACACAAGGTTCTTTTGGTAAACCAAGGGGATGGTGGCCGGCCTCCGCAGATGGGTGTATCAAGTCCCACACCCGGGCTAGTGGTCAATGTCCCTTTCCTCTGCACTACTGTAGTTTTGCGGTGATGGACTTCCCGGTATGTAACACGGGAATCCGCTCCCCGTCTTTTAGTTGGGAGCCGTGCCCGTCAGATGCTGACCCGTGGGATCTACTGGGCCCTGGTGGAAGCCCTATCCCTCTCTGTGGGTGGTTGTGTACTTTTCGGGACTTAGTTTGGGACAGGACCTAAAATCCTGCCCTCAATTGGTTAATTAGCTAGGCCGTTGGTGCCGGTCCTGGCTTCAGGGTCCAAGTACCCCCTTTTTGTGCACGGTTTCCGGGTCGGTTCTCCGGTGTCGGTACCGGCGGGCTACAACCCTGCCCCAGTCCATCTCAGATCTCCGGCAGCCATCTTCCCATCTCCTGCTGGCACTGACCACTGTCTGCCACCTAGCCAGAATGTCAGGGCTCCAACCCCGATGTCTGTCAGCTAGCACCTCCACTCACTTCAACTCCAAACTAGACTGACTGTTCTCCCGCCCCGGGCTCTCCAGACCCCTAGCTGGGCATTCTCCATCCGCCTGGTCCTGCCCACCGGTGTGTCTGTCCTTCCATGAGTGGGTGACTAGGGTTTCAGGTCGGCTGGTTTAACCCTGTGTGGGATTGGTGTTGTGCTGGGGTCTGTACTGTGTGACTACCTGGTTTTGCCACACAAACAGCTGGAGCTGAGTGAGGTTGGATGGAGAGCATTTGTGAACAGCAGTTTTCAGCTCTTTCCACAGATTCTCGATTGGATTCAGTTCTGGACTTTGACTTGGCCATTCTAACACCTGGATGTTTTTTTTTGTGAACCATTCCATTGTAGATTTTAATTTATGTTTTAGATCATTGTCTTGTTGAAAGACAAATCTCCATCCCAGTCTCAGGTCTTTTGCAGACTCCAACAGGTTTTCTTCAAGAATTGTCCTGTATTTGGCTTCATCCATCTTCCCTGCTCAATTTTAACCATCTTCCCTGTCCCTGCTGAAGAAAAGCAGGCCCAAGCCATGATGCTGCCACCACCATGTTTGACAGTGGGGATGGTGTGTTCAGGGTGATGAGCTGTGTTGCTTTTATGCCAAACATATCGTTTAGTATTGTGCCCAAATAGTTTGAATGTGGTTTCATCTGACCATAGCACCTTCTTCAACATATTTGGTGTGTCTCCCAGGTGGCTTGTGACAAACTTTAAATGACACTTTTTATGGTTATCTTTGAGAAATGGCTTTCTTGTCGCCACTTTTCCATAAAGGCCAGATTCGTGCAGTGTACGACTGATTGTTGTCCTATGGACAGACTCTCCCACCTCAGCTGTAGATCTCTGCAGTTTATCCAGAGTGATCATGGGCCTCTTGGCTGCATCTCTGATCAGTCTTCTCCTTGTTTGAGATGAAATTTTTGAGGGATGGCCAGTCTTGGTAGATTTGCAGTGGTATGATACTCCTTCCATTTCAATATGATCACTTGCACAGTGCTTCTTGGGATGTTTAAAGTTGTGGAAATCTTTTTGTATCCAAATCCGGTTTTAAACTTCTCCACAACAGTATCACGGACCTGCCTGTTGTGTTCCTTGGTCTTCATGATGCTCTCTGTGCTTGAAACAGAACACAGACTATCACAGAGCAGGTACGTTTATACGGAGACTTGATTACACACAGGTGGCTTATATTTATCATCATCAGTCATTTAGGACAACATTGGATCATTCAGATATCCTCAATGAACTTCTGCAGTGCGTTTGCTGCACTGAAAGTACAGGAGCCGAAAAATATTGCACGCCCCAATTTTCAGTTTATTCTTTTTAACAAAAGTTTAAAATAAGCAATACATTTCGTTCAACTTCATAATTGTGTTCCACTTGTTGTTGATTCTTCACTATAACATTAAGATTTTTACCGTTATGTTTGAAGAATGAAATGTGGGAAAACGTTGAAAAATTCAAGGGGGCCAAATACTTTCGCAAGGCACTGTATATAGCTGAAGGCAGTGAAAAGGCTGGGGAACAGTAGGAGTTTTGAAGCTACTTATATGCAATTTTGTTTTACAAGAATGAAGACAATCACCTAATAAACAAAGTTTCATAACTTTTCATGCTGGGCAAAATTACTTAAAAATAGAGAGATTAGTTATTCTTTATAACTAATATTATATAAAATTATTAGTTATCTTTTTTAACCATAATTTTAATTTTTACATCATATATCAATACTACACATAAAAATAAGCAGCTTTGTAATATATCTTATCAGAGAAATTTGCTTCTTTCTCTGCCAGAATTGGTCAGTCATTATCAAAATTCTCAATTCTGAGGTACAATCTGAATTCATTGGACAGCCTTTCCCATAACTGAAATAGGAGATTTGCAGATTTATGATAATAGAAGATAAATGTTACCAAGGTGGCTGACAACTTTAAAACTTGTCTTCAAGGCATGTATTTATGAACTATTTACATTTACTATTTACAGGTGAATGTTCTCCAGGGCAGTTCTCTCTAGATGGGTACAAAAAATGTAATTTATGCCCACGTGGTATGTACCAATCAGACGTTGGACGGACTCAATGCATTTCTTGTGGAGGTGGACTGAACACAAAACATGAAGGAGCCACATCTTTCCATGATTGTGAGACCAAAGGTAAGAAATCAGCTTTGATCCCGTTCGCTCTTTTATAGCATTACTACCATTTTCTTTAGATAAAATGTCTGATAACTCACAATGTAGAATGTTCTGATAATCCAAATGCCGTATTTTCATTTAAGTTGTTCTCTGAGAAATTTAATAAAATTAATAAATAAAATAAATTAAATATGACACATTTTTACTAAACACCTTTATTTAGCAAAAATGTAAGATTTAGTTAGTACTCTGTGAAGATTTAAATATGTTAGCTGCCAGCAGTTTCCCAGCCTTCCCAACTCATAGGACAGGCCGTGTAAAGATATCAGGTAAGGGCAGTGTCCTGTCAGGCATTATCAACATGCATTCCTCTGTTCACCAAACCTGACAGAACATCATGGAGGAGTGGAGCGCAGACTGAGGGATCTTTTCCACTTGCGTACCGCTTCCGATGCGAGAGCATCGGAAGCGATATGCTAATGACCCTCTGCTGCCGGTGTCAGCCGAGGGTCATGCGACTGTGATGCAATCTTTAGGTCGCATCACAGGAATGGAGAATAGGGAGGGAGCACTTTCTCCCATCTCCTCCGTTGTCTGTCTCTGCATGCACCGTTCTGCAGTCGCATAACATGCGAGTGTAGTGCAATTTACACACACGTTAGCCGAGACTCGGTGGAAATCGCAGCATGCTGTGATTGTACTGAGAGCCCGATTTGTGTGGAGAAAAAAACGGAAAGATGAACTGTCTCATTGATTAACACTGGTGCGAGTGCAATCTGATTTTTTATCGGATCGCACTCGCACAAGAAAATCGCAGATGGAAAAGCGCCCTAAAGCAGAAGATAAACTGTCTTCATCCAGCCCTGACAGCATCCTATTAGTTATCTTGAATAAAAAAAATATGTTACACTGCATGTGCTGTCAGTTAAAATATTTGTTTTATATAGTGGGTGAAATGAACATTGAACATGTCTCCAATTTTCTAAGTAACTATATTTCTAAAGTTGCTATTAACATGTATTTCTCACCAGATGTCAGTAACAATCCATGCAATCCATACCAGTAAATAAATATAACCATAGATGTTCATGACTTGCCCCAGGGCTATGAGGTACTTGGTCTCGAGAGGTGTGCTACTGGGACGTGTCACTGGGTGGCCGTTGCCCGGTTCCGTGACCCTGGGAGTCGCTTTAAAAGGGGTTTTGTACAGGGGAATATTTAATAAAGTTTATGTCTTGACGCCACTTGCGGGTTGCGGTTATAGAGATAGAACCGCTGCTGCACAGTCTCTCCGCTGGGGCTTATGTGGATGGCAGCCTGGATGTTGGGCCCTCCGCAAGTAGGGCCGGAGCCCCAGGGGGTTGGTGATGGAGTTAGGCATGGAAAGAAGGTAGGCCACACAAGGGATTGTAGTGTAACTGGTTCTCTTTACTCACAGAGGTTGTATAGCTGGTACCCGGAGGAAGGCTGGTTCTCACCGCTGGTCCCCTTAGTCCCAGTGCCAGTTTGGTGACCTGGTGGCTTCTTTCCCCTGCACCTTTCTCAAGTTGGTGGGTCCCCATGCAGGGCCGCCACTAGGATTTTCAGGGCCCCATACTGGCAAAATTATGGGGCCCCCCCGAGACTAGACTCAGGCTCCACCCCGGCTCCGCCTCCACCTCACAAACCTTCCACAGTCCGCCACCACTCTTGGAAAAACACATTTTATATACATATATATATATATATATATATATATATATATACACACACACACACACAGTCATGGCCAAAAGTCTTAGCACCCCTGAAGTTGTTCCAGAAAATGAAGTATTTCCCTCAGAAAAGTAATAATACACCCTCTACATCACATGCCCTCTCCATAATGCACCTTATACATCGCCCCTCTCCATAACACCATAACACATCACCTACACCACCTCTTTCCATAATACACGCTCTACACCTCCCTGCTCAATAATACACGCTCTACACTGCCTCTCTCCATAATACACCCTCTACACCGCCCCGCTCCATAACACCCTCTACACCACCCCACTCCATAACACCCTCTACACCGCCCCGCTCCATAACACCCTCTACACCTCCTTTCCCACACTGCTCCTATGTATAATATCTCCACACATACTCTACCCCTGTGTAGAATATCTCTCCCACACATATTGCCTCTATATATAATATCCTGGGACTACACACACTTCCCCTCGATATAATATCCCTCACATACGCTGCCCCTCTGTATACTATCCCCCACACAAGCTGCCCCTCTGTATACTATCTCCCACACACACACACACACACACACACATTGGCCATCCTGGCATATACAGGTACATCTCTATAAACTAGAATATCATAAAAAAGTTTAATTTATTTCAGTAATTTAATACAAAAAGTGAAACACATATATTGTATAGAGTCATTACACACAGTGATCTATTTCAAGTGTTTATTTCTGTTAATGATTATGGCTTACAGATGATATTCTAATTTACTGAGATGCACCAGTATGTCCCCATTCTGGGCCCTTCCTGGTATTTATGTCCCCCTTCCGGTATATTTATCCGCCTCCTGGGCCTATTCTGGTTTTTGTCCCCTTCCTAGCATGTATGTTCTCCTCCTGGTATATATGTCCCCTCCTTGGGATGCTTCTGGTATATATGTCCCCATCCTGGTTTATTTGTCCCCATCCTGGAATATATGGCCCATCCTGGGGGCTTCCAGGTGTGTGTATGTATATATATATATATATATATATATATATATATATATATATATATATATATATATATATTCCCCCTCCTTTGTACATTCTGGTATATATGTACTTTTCCTGGTTTATGTCCCCTTTCTGAGCCCCTCCTGGCATATATGCTGCAAAAAGACAATAAAAAAACCCCCAAACATTTTACCCACCCTCCCCGGCTCCCACGTCGTGCGGCGTCCTCTCTGAGCCACGAAGCATTTCAGTTGGATATGCTCCCTACAATGCACATCCAGCTGAAGCAAGGCGGGGACCGGGGCTCCTCCACCACCCCCGGAGATTGTCCCGCTCCTGTCTTCGGCTCACAGAGCGATTATCTGTCTCCTTAGGATAGATCACCAATGTCTGATTGGTCTGGCACCCCAGCCAGTTGCCTGTTCTAGGTGCCGGTGGTGGCCAGAAGTGCTCAGTTCCGGATCTGCTCCATCTTCTGATAGTGGCAGCAGCATACTATTAAAATCAATGAGGCGGATGTGCAGTACCCGGCCGCGGACACTATCAGAGGACGGAGCAGATCCAGAAATAAGCATTTCCTGCCACCTGCACCAAGAGCAGCTGATCAGTGGGAGTCCTATTGCGCTCTCATTATAAGCAATGCACAAGTGGGACCCAGGCCTAATAATGACACACAGTCAGTATAACAAATACACATTAACATTCAGGTACCTTATAGATGACGTTGTCTCTGAGTCATTTCTTTCTATTCTTCATCTTGTTCTGATGCCATTATGACTTTTCACATTCACATCTAGTCTCTGTAGACTTCCATCTTCTCCGGTCTTCTGCAGCACATCCCGACACGATGCCCCTAAAAATAGCAGAATGATTATAATACTCCTATTTAAAAATATCTGCCCTACACTGTGCCCCAGAATAAATAATGGCCCTTCTTATTGTGTTCTCTGCACAAAATATGACCCCACACTGTCCCTCTTATGTTACATGCCCTCCACACTGCCTCTCTTTCCATACTGAGCCTACTCTTCACACTGTCCTTTACACTGTGTCCCCTTATATTGCCTAGTCTTTATACTGTGCCCTCATCACACTCCCCCTCCTTACTATGGCCTCACACTGTCCTCCCATTCTGCCCCTTCTCCATACCGCCCCCCTCCACTACCCAGTCTCTATTCTGTGCCCCCTCACATTCTTCTCATCCCTTACTGTCTCCGCACTACCTCCTGTGTGTCCATATACTTTCCCCCCTCACTCCCCATCCTGCCCACTTGCTCCTCATACTATGTCACTGTTTATTCTGTGTCCTCAAAATTTATTTTCAGTTCGCTTCACATCCTCTCTCTCCCCATACATCACTCCTCATCTTCTCTCTCCCCATACATCACCCCTCATCTTCTCTCTCCCCATACATCACCCCTCATCCTCTCTCTCCCCATACATCACCCCTGATCCTCTCTCTCCCCATACATCACCCCTCATCCTCTCTCCCCCACGCATCACCCCTCATCCTCTCTCTCCCCATGTATCACCCCTCATCCTCTCTCTCCCCATGCATCACCCCTCATCCTCTCTCTCCCCACACATCACCCTTCATCCTCTCTTCCCCCACGCATCACCCCTCATCCTCTCTCTCCCCATGTATCACCCCTCATCCTCTCTCTCCCCATGCATCACCCCTCATCCTCTCTCCCCCCACGCATCACCCCTTATCCTCTCTCACCATGCATGACCCCTTATCCTCTTGCTCCCCATACTGTGTCCAAAGAAATTTCTCCCTCCCCATCCTCTCTTCCGACCATACTCTCTGCCCCCACGCATCACCCCTTATCCTCTCTCCCCCCATGCATCACCCCTCATCCTCTCTCCCCCCCACGCATCACCCCTCATCCTCTCTCCCCCCATGCATCACCCCTTATCCTCTGTCACCCCATGCATCACACCTCATCCTCCCTCCCCCATGCATCACCCCTCATCCTCTCTCCCCCCATGCATTACCCCTCATCCTCTCTCTCCCCACGCATCACCCCTCATCCTCTCTCCCCCCCACGCATCACCCCTCATCCTCTCTCCCCCCACACATCACCCCTCATCCTCGCTCCCCCCACGCATCACCCCTCATCCTCTCTCCCCCCCACGCATCCCCCCTCATCCTCTCTCCCCCCCACGCATCCCCCCTCATCCTCTCTCCCCCCACGCATCACCCCTCATCCTCTCTCCTCCCACACATCACCCCTCATCCTCGCTCCCCCCACGCATCACCCCCCAGCCTCTGTCACCCCACGCATCACACCTCATCTTCTCTCCCCCCACGCACCACCCCTCATCCTCTCTCCCCATGCATCACTCCTCATCCTCTCTCTCACCATGCATGACCCCTTATCCTCTTGCTCCCCATACTGTGTCCAAAGAAATTTCTCCCTCCCCATCCTCTCTTCCGACCATACTCTGTCCACAGATAGTATGGTGGAGAGAGGGTGGGAAAGGGACCTGTTTCCATAGATACCCCCCTCTCACCCCATACTGTTTCTCTTCCGCTCCACAGTGGAGCACTTATCAGCGTTCTCTGCCGCCTCCGCGCTGCGGCCCTGACTTCCGGGTCAGCAGTGTGATCAGCTGACCTGGTCACATGACAGCCGTCGCTCTGACCCAGAAGTCAGCGCCAGCGTTAATCAATTGTCCTCGTGTCTGACAGATGCAAAGACAATTGAGCAGTGGGAGCCGCGCGCTGCAGATTTTATGAGTGCGGCTGTCAGCGTTACAGCCGAGCTCAGGGAATAACCGGCTCCCAGTACAGAGCGGCACACGCCGCTCCCGAGGAGACTTTCACACTGCCGCATCAGGCAGCCCGACAGCGCCGCCCTCACTGTTGCGCCCGGGGTAGATGCAGCGCCAGCCCCCCCTAGATACCGGTTATGCAGCTGCATACCTGGTATCTCCAGCACACGTGGCTAATTTGCATGAGATGCAAATTAGCCACGTTTATAGTGCCAAAAGCAACACTGCCGGGTCCTCTGCTATGGCTGTAATTAGGGGGGGCCCGGTGAAGAGGTGGGGCCCAGCTGGCCCGGGGCTTAATAAACTTAGTAATTGTCCCTGGCTCAGCCGGGCCACCCCTCTTCACCGGGCCCCCTACAACAGTCTCAGTAGTAATACCCTGATGGCGGCCCTGTCCCTGTGGCTTGGAGTGTCTGGGGGTCCCCTCCTGGTAGTCTCTCAGTCTCTGGTCCATACGGCGGGCAGTGGGAACCCTGTAGGGTCGGTGTTCCGTCCCGTTCCCTGGTTCTCTCGTTACTGCTGGTGCCCCCGACTTCTAAGGTCAGTGAGTTCCTGGATGATTCCCTCACTGTGCAGATTTTATCAGGTCTGCCTGGAGCATTTGCATGACCTAGGGTTCTGTACCTTGTCAGTGCTATGGTTCCGGGAGTATTCCACCGGCAACCACACGCCTGGGCCCTCAAGTCACCGTTACACTCTCCTGTCAGTGCTATTACGTCTGTCTCCTCTCACTTCCACTTACTAACTGTCTGACTTTCCGTCCCCTCCCACTTGGTTGTCATCTAGCGGACTGGATAGGCTCCATCCCAGGATGGCCATCCATTGGGTCCAACTCTAGTCTGTCACCAGTCCTTGGGGATGGGGAAAAACTGGGATTATAGTGTGTTTTGCTGTTACCTGCACTGGTCTTTCAGGTCCCTGGGGGTAGGCCCTGCATCATCGACAAGATGCAGTACCGTATAGTGCCCTGATGGGTTCAGGGGCACTACATTCATAAATTAAGTTATTTATAATAATGAGAAATAACACAGAGAAAAAGTATTGAACACGATTACTGAAGTTTAATTAATACTTCATCCAAAAGCCTTTGTTGGTGAAGACAGCTTTAAAACACCTCATGTGTGGAGAAACTAGTGGCATGCATTCCTCAGGTGTGAATTTGCCATTCTTCTAAGCAAATACTCTTCAAATCCTGAAGGTTCAGTGGCCTCCTTCTATGAACTCTGATCTTTAGTTTCTTCCATAAATTTTCTACTGGATTTCGGGTAGGTGATTGGCTGAGACATTCTAGCAGCTTCATTTTCTTTTTCTGAAACCAATTGAGAGTTTCCTTGGCTGTGTGTTTCAGATCATTGCCTTGCTGAAATGTATCTTCCTCATCCTGGTAGATGGCAATACATTTTTATCAAGAATGTCTTGGTACATTTGCTCATTCATGCTTCCTTCAATATATGAAGCTTGCCAGTGCTGTATGCTGAAAAACAGCCCCGTACCATTGTAGGAGGGTGGCCTTTGGACAGTACTTTCCCTTCCGAAGATGCTGGATGTTGTGTCGTGAAAGTGTATTTTATCTGATGACTATACAATGTATTTTATGTATTTTAGTGCATTATATTTAAGTGTTCCTGTGGGTTATGTCACAGTCCTTCCAGCTACCACTATATGGCACTGGACTCTCTGAATGCTAGGAGGGAGTTCAGATAGATGATAAAGTGGCAGGACTGCAAGGATTAATGAAGGAAGCCTGGCTCACAATTTAGGGGGACAAAGGAGATAGGATTTCCTGGTTTTAATTAGTAAGTGTTAGAGATGAAGAGAAACACTTAGTGGAGCAGAAATAGCAGTGTGGTGTACACAGGGATGTATTTGGCCTTCATGCTGCCCTAGGCACTTTAAGTGGTCACACCCCTTACTGAAAACTCACCCTAGAGTCTGTGCACACGACAGCAGGGCAGATGAAAGTATTGTAGTGCGCCTGTGCAGGACCTCAATGCCGGCAACTGTGGATGACGAAGGATGCGTCATGCACGCCGGCTTCAAAAGAAGGAGGGCAAAGATGGCTGAAAGAGAAGGCGCCGGTACTGGAGAACGGAGAAACCCATCCGACCAGTCTGCACTGCACCGCCCCTTAGGTGAATATTATAAACTGATTTTTATGTTCTACACAGTGGCCTGGGCTCTTTTATACAGCATGTTAGAATAGAATAGGCCCCCTAATCACCAGACTATAATAATAGGTCTCCTAATCCTCAGTCTATAGCCTCTGGCTGCCCCTCCCCCACAATTCCCAGACTATAGCCTCTACCTGCCCCTGCCCCACAATCCCCAGACTAAAGCCTCGTCTGCCCCTCCCCCACAATGCTGTTTATAGCCTCTGCCCCTCCCCCACAATTGTTACATTGTAGCCTCGCCTGCCTCTCTTCCACAATCCTCACTTTATAGCCTCTGCCTGCCCCTCCCCCACAATCGTTACATTATAGCCTCTGCCTGCCCCTCCCCCACAATCCTCACCTTGTAGCCTCGCCTTCCCCTCCCCCACAATCCTTACATTGTAGCCTGCCCCTCCCACACAATCCTCACATTGTAGCCTCTGCCTGCCCCTCCCCTGCAATCCCCAGACTATAACCTCTACCTGCCCCTGCCCCACAATCCCCAGACTAAAGCCTCACCTGCCCCTCCCCCACAATGCTGTTTATAGCCTCTGCCCCTCCCCCACAATTGTCACGTTGTAGCCTCGCCTGCCTCTCTTCGACAATCCTCACTTTATAGCCTCTGCCTGCCCCTCCCCCACAATCGTTACATTATAGCCTCTGCCTGCCCCTCCCCCACAATCCTCACCTTGTAGCCTCGCCTTCCCCACCCCCACAATCCTTACATTGTAGCTTGCCCCTCCCCCACAATCCTCACATCGTAGCCTCACCTACCCTTCCCCCACAATCCTCACATTGTAGCCTCGCTTGCCCCTCTCCCACAATCCTCACTTTATAGCCTCTGCTTGCCCCTCCCCCTTAATCCTTACATTATAGCCTCTGCCTGCCCCTCCCCCACAATCCTCACATTGTAGCCTCGCCAGCCCCTCTCCCACAATCCTCACATTGTAGCCTCGCCAGCCCCTCTCCCACAATACTTACATTGTAGCCTCGCCTGCCCCTCCCCCACAATCCTCACATTGTAGCCTGCCCCTCCCCCGCAATCCTCACATTGTAGCCTTACCTGACTCTCCCCCACAATCCTCACATTTTAGCCTCACCTGACCCTGCCTTACAATGTTTACATTATGACCTCTGCTTGCCCCTCCCCCACAATCCTCACATTGTAGTCTCGGCTGCCCCTCCCCTACAATCATCACATTGCACGGTGGTTCAGTGGTTAGCACTGCAGTCTTGCAGCGCTGTGGTCCTGGATTCAAATCCCACCAAGGACAACATCTACAAGGAGTTTGTATGTTCTCCCTGTGTTTGCGTGGGTTTCCTCCGGGTACTCCGGTTTCCTCCCACACTCGAAAGACATACTGATAGGGACTCTAGATTGTGAGCCCCAATGGGGACAGTGTTGCCAGTGTATGTAAAGCGCTGTGGAATTAATAGCTCTATATAAATGAATAAAATTATTATTAATTATTATTATAGCCTCGCCTGCCCCTCCCCCACAATCCTCACATTGTAGCCTCGCCTGCCCTTCTCCCACAATCCTCACTTTATAGCCTCTGCCTGCCCCTCCCCCACAATCCTTACATTATAGCCTCTGCTTGCCCCTCCCTCACAATCCTCACATTGTAGCCTCACCTGCCTCTCCCCCACAATCCTTACATTATAGCCTCTCCCTGCCCCTCCCCCACAATCGTCACATTGTAGCCTCGCCTGCCCATCCCCCACAATCCTCACCTTATAGCCTCTGCCGGCCCCTCCCTCACAGTCGTCACATTGTAGCCTCGCCTGCCCCTCCCCCACAATCCTCACATTGTAGCCTCTTCTGCCCCTCCCCCACAATCCTCACATTATAGCCTTTTCCTGCCCCTCCCCCATATTACTCACGTCACAGCATTAGGAATTCTGCCAGCGATTACCTTCTCCTGTGCCGCCCTCCTTCTCTTGCTGCTCCTGCTGCTCCTCCTCCAATGTCCGTCATTGTCGTCCTCCTGCTGGCTCCGGTGACTGTTTGGTCCTCCTCCGTCTCATCTACAGCACTGAGCTGATTGACGTGCCTCTGACCCCGGAAGTGCCGGCGCCCACAATCAGCTCCCTGTGCCTGGCGCCCACAGTTTATTTGTATTTGCGTCCTAAAGACACAGATACAGATAAATGGAGGTGTGCCTCTCAACCCCTCCTCCAAAAACACAGCGGATTTAATAGACTGTCTAACTGAGGGGGAGATGATGTAAAAAAAAAAATTTCTTTTTCAGCCAGAAAGTGCCGCCCTCCACAGCACACCGCCCCAAGCACCGGTCCACTGGTGCCTAGTGGTAAATTCGGCCCTTGGTGTACGAGAAACAAGCAGAAGATTTGGGCAGGAGAAAAATAGAAGTTGGTGCCTCACAGCAGGTTGTTACAGAGCGGTTCCTGGGTGTTTTAGTAGTGTTTTGAAGTAGTGCAGTAGTAGATTAGTGCCTTAACCATTAATGCCAGTTATGAGGTCTTCGGATGCAGACCTAGGGTAGCCTTTCCTCACAGGAGAACCTCACATTGACTCAGAGAAGAGGATCTGTATACTTATATATATATATATATATATATATATATATATATATATAATGTGTGTATGTACACACACACACACACATATATATATATACACATATATATTTATATATATACATATATATATACTGTGTGTATATATATATACATATATATATATAATGTGTGTATGTACACACACACACACACACACATATATATGTATACACATAAATATTTTTATATATACATATATATATACTGTGTGTATATATATGTATATATATATATATATATATATATATATATATACATACACACACACATATATATAATATATATATATATATAATTTGTAATTGTTCCTCTGCATGAATGCCTGAGTAGATTTGGAGTGGTGTTTTGGACCATTGTCTTGCTGAAATATCCATCCCCTGCATAACTTCAACTTTGTCACTGATTCTTGCACATTATTGTCAAGAATCTGCTGATACTGAGTTGAATCCATGTGACCCTCAACTTTAACAAGATTCCCGGTGCCGGCATTGGCCACACAGCCCCAAAGCATGATGGAACCTCCACCAAATTTTACTGTGGGTAGCAGGTGCTTTTCTTGGAATGCCGTGTTTTTTTGCCTCCATGCATAACGCCTTTTTGTATGACCAAACAACTCAATCTTTGTTTCATCAGTCCACAGGACCTTCTTCCAAAATGTAACTGGCTTGTCCAAATGTGCTTTTGCATACCTCAGGCGACTCTGTTTGTGGCGTGCTTGCAGAAACAGCTTCTTTCGCATCACTCTCCCATACAGCTTTTCCTTGTGCAACGTGTGCTGTATTGTTGACCGATGCACATTGACACCATCTGCAGTAAGATGACGCTGCAGGTCTTTGGGGGTGGTCTGTGAATTGTCCTTGACTGCTCTCACCATTCTTCTTCTATGCCTTTCTGATATTTTTCTTGGCCTGCCACTTCTGGGCTTAACAAGAACTGTACCTGTGTTCTTCCATTTCCTTACTATGTTCCTCACAGTGGAAACTGACAGTTTAAATCTCTGAGAAAATCTTTTTGTATCCTTCCCCTGAACAACTATGTTGAATAATCTTTGTTTTCAGATCATTTGAGAGTTGTCTTGAGGAGCCCATGATGCCACTCTTCATAGGAGATTCAAATAGGAGAACAACTTGCAAGTGGCCACCTTAAATACCTTTTCTCATGATTGGATACACCTGCCTATGAAGTTCAAGCTCAATGAGGTTACAAAACCAATTTAGTGCTTTAGTAAGTCAGTAAAAAGTAGTTAGGAGTGTTCAAATCAAGAAATTGATAAGGGTGCCCATACTTTTGCACTGGTCAAATTTTGTTTAAATGCAGATTGCACATGTTCTGTTAGCACAATAAACCTCATTTCAATCTAGAAATATTACTGAGTCCATCAGTTATTAGATATATGAAACTGAAATAGCTGTTGCAAAAACCCAAATTGTTATGAAGAAAAAAGGTTAACATTAATAGGGGTGCCCAAACTTTTTCATATGACTGTATATATTTATTTATTTATTCATGGCCAAAAGTGTTAGCATCCTTGGAATTGTTCCAGAAAATGATCATGTTTATTTCCTTTGTGTGAATTCGATCAATATAAAAAAAAGAACACAAGGCAAATTGGATATAATTTCACACAAAACTCCAAGAAAGGGCCGGACAAAATAGTTGGTACCTTTCCAAAATTGTGGGTTAACAACTTTGTTTCAAGCATGTGATGCTCATTCAAAATCATCTGTGGCAAGTAACAGATATGGGTAAATTTAAAATAATACCTGAAACCAGATAATAAAAGGGAGAATTTCAACCAACATTGAACATGTTTACATGCTCAATAAGAAGTGACAACGTTAAAGAGTTTAAAAAATAGTTCTTTATTGATATATATTAAAATTCATATGTCAGGGTTAAAATGACGATGATGATGATGAGACTCAAAGGGTCTCTTGGGATCTGACTGCTGTTTCAAATTATAGTGTCATGTTTGCACACGAGACTAAAAACATAACGGACAACTAGTCAGTTACATCTATCTCCATGACAGACCCTGAGGCAACTGGTCTTTATTTTTTAAAACTTTTCACAACTCTTCAGAAGTGAAGGGCGTGGACAAAATACAGTCGAATCAAATATCATGGGTCGGGGCTTCATGACGTATAGAAAGCTGCATATCCTCTCTTTGATTGGACAGTCCAGACTCCAGGAATTTCTTTTGTTTTTCACCTCGGGTGTAGACAGGAAATGGCAGCCATCTTTAAAATTACATGTGCTGGTATACTGTATTAAGGAAAAATCACTGAATATGCAATATACATATATACATGTTAGTAAGGAACAAAAGAATTCACAAATATGTGTGTTAGTTTACATCTACTGAACTATATACCTGAGTCTATGAAATGGCTGAATTAAGTATTTTTGTATACTCAATTCTTATCCTCAACACATAAATAAACAGCAAGAAGAAAGTGCTAAGTGATAGATATAACATACAGGGCCACGGACAGAAAAATAATTATTTTTTAGTGTTTTTATTAATAAATAACATGGTCCCACATATATTGGTTTTGTGAGAAATTAAATTGTTACTACCTACATGTATAAATATTGCATATATAAAAATAATGCCTCAAGGTTATGGTTATAATTTCTTGTGCTGAACAGCCGTACTCGGCTGTATCTGGTGAAACATTCACCTTGATATCTGACTATTTATATAGTATTTATCTATTTATTGATTATTTATTCTGGATGCCCTTTGGCTTCTTTAGCATATCAGCACTATAATTGTAGTATATTTATAGTATATTTATAGAAATTATAAATTCTCTTGAGGCATTATTTTTATATATGCAATATTTATACATGTAGGTAGTAACAATTTAAGTTCCCACAAAACCGATATATGTGGGACCATGTTATTTATTAATAAAAACACTAAAAAATAATTATTTTTCTGTCCGTGACCCTGTATGTTATATCTATCACTTAGCACTTTCTTCTTGCTGTTTATTTATGAATTTTAATATATATCAATAAAGAACTATTTTTTAAACTCTTTAACGTTGTCACTTCTTATTGAGCATGTAAACATGTTCAATGTTGGTTGAAATATTGCATTGAAGTGCTGTTATATTATTTTGGACTAGTTGTTGATTAAATAAAAGGGAGAAGTTGACTTCAATTATATGAAGTTTGCAAGTGCCTTGTGCTGTAAAACAGCCCCACCTGTTAATGTTCCCATTTCCAAACTTAACTCTTAGTATGGTGTTTTGGGGTGATATGCAATGCCTTATGGCAGCTAAATATGGTGTGTATTTTGGCATCGAAAGAGTTCTATATTGGTCTCATCTTACCAGGCTATTCTCTCAGTATTTCACGGGCTTGTCTAAATATTGTTAAGTAAACTTTAAAGGGGTTCTCTGGTCTAAAATGATAAGTCTGCAGTCACTCTATATGACTGCAGACTTACGAATCCTACCAGCTCATGCACTGTGCGCTGCGAGGCTTTGCCAGTTTCTGAGCTTGGTACGGTGGTCATTTGATCACAGTTGTGCGATATACATGTTCACTGCCTGAACCCGACTAGTGGGTGCAGCCTCACTCAATACAAATATATTGAGCAAGGCCGCGCCCACAAAACATCTGCGCCTATTAGTCAGACGTACTCACTCCATACACTTGTATTGAACGAGGCCATGCCCACTAATCAAGTTCTGGCCGAGAACATGCATATTGCACTATTGCCGTCATGTGACCACCGTTAAAAAAAAAAACCCCAGCAAATCCTGTGTGCTAAGACGATTCATAAGTCTGCAGTCAAATAAAGGGACTGCAGACTTATCATTTTAGACTGGACAGCCCCTTTAAATGGGCTTGAACATACTTTTGTTTAGCAATGGAGCCTTGAGTAGTGAGTGTACATAGGGGTGATGGAGGTTGAGTGCATTGCTTATTCTTTTCTTTGAAACAATTGTATCTGATGAATTTAGGGCTTTCTGTAGCACTATGCAGGTGGTCCTTGTCACTAGTACAACTCTTCTGACAATTCTTTGCACTCCTCTTTCTGCATCCAGTGGTGCCACTGACAGGAAAGACGAACCTCCAAGCCGGTGGTATAATAATAACAAGATTTATTAATACAAACTCGCCCCATTTTTTATAGGGAGAAAAACTAAATAAATTAACCCTAAGGGGTGCTTTACATGCTGCAACATCGCTAGCTATGTCGAGCGTGATAGCACCTGCCCCCGTTGTATGTGCGACATTTGGTGATCGCTGCCGTAGCGAACATTATCGCTACGGCAGCATCAAACGCACATACCTTGTCAGCGATGTCGCTGTGAACGACGAACAAGCCCTCCCTCAAGGGGGAGATGCGTTCGGCATCATAGTGATGCCACTGCGGTGTCACTAAGCGGCCGCCCAATAGAAGCGGAGGGGCGGAGATGAGTGGAACGTAACATCCCGCCCACCTCCTTCCTTCCGCATTGTCGGTGGACGGAGGTAAGGAGATGTTCGTCATTCCTGCGGTGTCACACACAGCGATGTGTAAACACTGGGGTGTGGGAGGGCACCAAATGTAAATAACATGTATGAATCAAAGCAGAGGGATCAAAACACCACTAGCACATTTTAAAAAACTGAGACGGTAAGAAGAGGAAGAAAATGTGCATAAAGTGGGATCACCAATATAGCAAAAAATATCATTTATTTAGACACAAAACAAAACCATGAACAACATTAAAAACAATTAAAAAGCATAAGCTCATATATTAACACATATTTGGTGCCAAGGTATAAGGCACCAAACACACCCCACACTCTCAGCAGGCCAAAACCACCAATGTATACTGCTAAAAAAGGCGTAAACTTGCAAGATGGTACAATAGAATACAAACAGGGGATTGAGACAGAAAGTACATATGCCCAGACATAGAAACCAACTGTTAATGCATAGCAATAAGACACCTGAGTGACCTGGGCCACAGCAATCACCTGGAATAAATTTGTTACGCCAAAAAAGCAAGTGCGGACGCCAGTAAGAATAAAGGTTGGAGGCCACAAAATGGAAGAGGGGGTGGGGTGGTGACCCCACGCGTATCGCTACAGCAGGGTGTAGCTTCCTCAGGGAAAAGTGAGGAAAGCCATGGTTAGCGTGTCTTAAATACATATCATAATTAGAACAGAGATTGCTTACCAGCATGTAATTGGAGGACAGAGGAGATTTTTGCATACATGCCGAAGTATACCGATGAGCGCCGCCATATTCGCCACCTGATCTAGTCAGGTGGACTCATGACGTGAGGGTACCCTCTACCGCGCATGCGCCGAGACCATAGTAACCATGAACAAGGAGCGTCACATGCGCATGCGCAATGCTACAGACCAAGGAAGCGTACGTCATGGATCACATGACCGTATGCTGTGTGTGTGTCATTACAGCAAGCGCGCTGCGCTAGCACATTAACCCCAGTGCAAATGTCTATATAGACACAAGAGGAAAGAACACATGCGGACGCAAAGTATATAGCGCTATCCATGCCATGATATTACATCATGCAAATAAGTCCCTATATAACGCATGCGCAAAGTTGGTGGCACCTATCATATCAAAAACAATCGCCAGAGTGACCAAAAATGTAGACTCTGGAAGCAAGATGTGACATTAAATATGGCATATTTCACATTAGGGCAAAAGGAAATACAGATATAATAACAATAACAGAGATATAACTCATCAGGTCACAGAAAGGTGGCAAATAGTTATATTTGTCACTTGTATTTTGGGGTTGATACCCCTTACAAGTATTCAAGAATGTCCCATGAAAATGCATAGCCGTGAGTATAGAGCCCCCATAAAGGGTAGCACCAACCCCGACACCAAAGGACATATCTATTGAATAATTGTTCATACAGAACTCCTACACAAAAAAAGATGCAAACATAATAGCGGTATCGAAAATAAAGCCCATCAGGTCACAAAAAAGATCACGTGTATAGTTATTTCTTTGTTTTTTCACTTGTAAGGGGTGTGAACCCCAACATGCAGGTATGCAAAAAATGTCACATGAAGGTACATAACAATGAGTATTGAGCTCCCATAAAAGGTAAGCCCAACCAAAAAATCCCAAAGGACATATCTGCAGAGTAATTGTACATACAAAGCTCATGTACACATATAAGTACATATAACACATGACCTGCCGAGGAAATACCAAAAAAGTCTCTGTGGAGGAGAAAACCCCTCTTGATGGAACAGGGAATCTCAGGGGGCACACAGTTTTACAAGAAAATAAGGGAATGTCAAATGTCATGTGTCTCCTCCCACCAACCTAAAAATAGGTTGGCGTACGAAGGGGCACAACGGGCGCCCATCGCAGTCCCAGATGCCTGTTTGTAGAAAACACGATCAAAGACGAAAAAGCTGTTACGTAAGACAAGTTGTAATAAATCTATCAAAAAGGAATCGTGTTTTCTGTCACCTGTTGAGCGACGATCCAAAAAGTAAGTAACCGCTTGTAGACCCAGGTCGTGATCGATGCATGTGTATAGGGATTCGATGTCCATAGTGATCAATAGGGTACCATCTTGCAGGTCGACTTGCTCCAATTGGGTAATCAAATGCGATGAATCCCTGATATAAGAGTCAAGAGTAAACACATACGGTTGTAGGTAGAAATCCAAATACTCACATCGACGTTCGTATAAGCCCCCTATGCCCGATACTATGGGCCTCCCCCTTCCCCCCCACCATTTGGGGGTTCCTTTTGGGGGTTCCTGTGGTTTTCCTCCTGTCCACTCATTTGTGGCTTTTTCTTTGATTGCAGGTGTGTGTATATATATATATACATATTTTTATATGTATATAGTCTTTGGTGTGCTTGATCTTCCTCGATGGAACTGAATAAAGATTCCTCTTCATCTCCTGAAGAAATCATGTCTGGTGTTGGAACGTCTTCAATGTTCTTAGTGACGGAATTGGATTTTTCAACGGATCTATCTACTCTCCTATCCTGGCCATGTGTTTTATCCAGCAATTTTTGATTCATGGACTGCTTATGTCTCTCTTTTTGACATTCCCTTATTTTCTTGTAAAACTGTGTGCCCCCTGAGATTCCCTGTTCCATCAAGAGGGGTTTTCTCCTCCACAGAGACTTTTTTGGTATTTCCTCGGCAGGTCATGTGTTATATGTACTTATATGTGTACATGAGCTTTGTATGTACAATTACTCTGCAGATATGTCCTTTGGGATTTTTTGGTTGGGCTTACCTTTTATTGGAGCTCAATACTCATTGTTATGTACCTTTATGTGACATTTTTTGCATACCTGCATGTTGGGGTTCACACCCCTTACAAGTGAAAAAACAAAGAAATAACTATACACGTGATCTTTTTTGTGACCTGATGGGCTTTATTTTCGATACCGCTATTATGTTTGCATCTTTTTTGTGTAGGAGTTCTGTATGAACAATTATTCAATAGATATGTCCTTTGGTGTCGGGGTTGGTGCTATCCTTTATGGGGGCTCTATACTCACGGCTATGCATTTTCATGGGACATTCTTGAATACTTGTAAGGGGTATCAACCCCAAAATACAAGTGACAAATATAACTATTTGCCACCTTTCTGTGACCTGATGAGTTATATCTCTGTTATTGTTATTATATCTGTATTTCCTTTTGCCCTAATGTGAAATATGCCATATTTAATGTCACATCTTGCTTCCAGAGTCTACATTTTTGGTCACTCTGGCGATTGTTTTTGATATGATAGGTGCCACCGACTTTGCGCATGCGTTATATAGGGACTTATTTGCATGATGTAATATCATGGCATGGATAGCGCTATATACACTTTGCGTCCGCATGTGTTCTTTCCTCTTGTGTCTATATAGACATTTGCACTGGGTTTAATGTGCTAGCGCAGCGCGCTTGCTGTAATGACACACACACAGCATACGGTCATGTGATCCATGACGTACGCTTCCTTGGTCTGTAGCATTGCGCATGCGCATGTGACGCTCCTTGTTCATGGTTACTATGGTCTCGGCGCATGCGCGGTAGAGGGTACCCTCACGTCATGAGTCCACCTGACTAGATCAGGTGGCGAATATGGCGGCGCTCATCGGTATACTTCGGCATGTATGCAAAAATCTCCTCTGTCCTCCAATTACATGCTGGTAAGCAATCTCTGTTCTAATTATGATATGTATTTAAGACACGCTAACCATGGCTTTCCTCACTTTTCCCTGAGGAAGCTACACCCTGCTGTAGCGATACGCGTGGGGTCACCACCCCACCCCCTCTTCCATTTTGTGGCCTCCAACCTTTATTCTTACTGGCGTCCGCACTTGCTTTTTTGGCTTAACAAATTTATTCCAGGTGATTGCTGTGGCCCAGGTCACTCAGGTGTCTTATTGCTATGCATTAACAGTTGGTTTCTATGTCTGGGCATATGTACTTTCTGTCTCAATCCCCTGTTTGTATTCTATTGTACCATCTTGCAAGTTTACGCCTTTTTTAGCAGTATACATTGGTGGTTTTGGCCTGCTGAGAGTGTGGGGTGTGTTTGGTGCCTTATACCTTGGCACCAAATATGTGTTAATATATGAGCTTATGCTTTTTAATTGTTTTTAATGTTGTTCATGGTTTTGTTTTGTGTCTAAATAAATGATATTTTTTGCTATATTGGTGATCCCACTTTATGCACATTTTCTTCCTCTTCTTACCGACACACAGCGATGTGTGATGCCGCAGGAACGACGAATAACATCGTACCTATGGCAGCAGCGATATTAAGGAAAGGAGTGACATGTCAACGATCCCCGTTTTTGAACGATTTTGCGATCGTTTATCGTCGCTCCTTGGTGTCACATGCTGCGATGTCGCTACCGGCGCTGGATGTTCGTCACTAATGACGTGACCCTGACGATATATCGGTAGCGATGTCGCAGCGTGTAAAGCTCCCTAAGTGTAAAAGTAAATGGACTAAACAATAAACGTAACCCCAACAACTCTTATACAACAAGAAATCTATGTCTTTATTTTGTCTTTCCCCACCAACCCACATATCTTTGGTCCCAGTGAGAGGGGGTCTTCCCTTGGGCCCACAATGTCACTCCCTCCCCTAAATGTGACTGGACCTAAACAGCAATAGTTCTTATAGAGATGCCATGATATGTGTCCTTTCTCCTGGTTCCCCATCTTAATTCTACCCCAACCAATTAATCCTCCGGGATCCCGGTGTAACCAATCTCAACTGCGTAGCAAGGCCAAATAAACCCCAAATTCACATAACAGCTATAACATTTAAAACAACCATATTTAATTCCCAATCTCTTAAGCCTGTTTGTCAGCACTTTTAGTCAATCATTAGTCTCTGCAGATGATTCAGTCTGGATAGTTGGGTACCTAGAGAGCTTCACCATGGGCTGTGGCCTTTTGGATCTTTGCATCGTGCAATCTGCAGTTGTCCACAGCGTAAACACAGCTCAGGCTTTGCTGGCACAATGCGTTAAAGAAAAGTTATTCCGATTAATCTAAATACCTATCTAGCCCTAACTAGCTTACTGGACCAGTCAAATAGCCTTCAGTACAGGTAATGTAGACAATGTAACTTATTCTGTGTTGTAATACATGGTACTTTACCCTCTACATGTGCCATGTCTCTCCTCACAAGATTATTCTGCTGTTAACACGCTGATGGGCCTCTCTGCTCTTTCTACCAAACGGGTAGAAGTTGACTGTTCCGGGTATCAATGTTCACAGGAGTACGAGCTTGCTGCAGTATGCAAGGGACCAGGATCGCTAGCTCAGATCCTTTCCTTTCTTTCCTTCTTTTCAGGAGCTCACACAACGCACTTTAAGTCCCTGCTCTGTCTCTATGGTGACCAACCACTCCCTTACACCAGCTTAAGTGACAGAAAGATGATGCATTAAAAGTATTTTACCTATCCCGCAACAAATTAACATTTTCACTGCACAGTTCTTCTGTTAAATACATCACAGTTTATATAAAATTATTCAAGCTTTGTTTTTCAACACTTAATAAATTCAGACCAATGGTGTGTAACGCCTGCCTGGATCCATAGACTCAGACGGGCTGTAATGGACAGGCTAGAGGGAAGCCACTCACCAAGCAGGACCCCCAGAACCCTGAAACCCTTTAACTCCTATACATGGATTTGGAATTACACAGGGACCTGGAGATCACTAACTGTGGAAGGCTGCAGTCTGAGAGAGTAGTCATCAGGCAGGGTCAAACCAGGAATTGCAGAACAGGGACAGAATCGGCAGGCAAGGACGTAATCAGAAAACAAGCAGTGGTCAAATCCAGATCGGGCAGCGAGGTACATAAACAGCAGGCAGGAGAGGTAGTCAGGAAACAAGCAGAGATCAGCACACAGGAATCACTATACAAATAACACAGGAGCCAAGAATAGAACTTTCACTGGCAGTGGTCAGATAACAGGAGGGGGAATAAGAAGGGTGTGGTGTCTTCCCATTGGCTGCAGGTGAATGATGGCAACTTCAGCTGAAAGAAACAAGCCACCTACAGTCAGCCAGTGGTACTGTAGGTTCCAGGGAAACCCAGCCTAGTGGATGAGCGGAGCCTGCGCTCAGCAGAGCCACGGGAACCGACTCCTCTCCCATCACCAGCACTATCCATGGTGGGAACACGGCGTTGCCTGGTGATCGGGCAGAAGTTGCAGGAGCGGACTCCGGTGGGGACATGACATGGTGAGCGTTACTGACATCTAGTGGCAAGACGTTATCCTTACATGTATGGTCAACACCCATACTGACAACCTGAAGTATTTAGCTCTCTTCCCCCTATTACATGACCACCATTCCAAAACTGGCAAATCCTGTGTGCTGGGAGGATTCATAAGTCTGCAGTCAAATAAAGTGACTGAAGACGTATCATTTTAGACCAGACAGCCCCTTTAAATGGGCTTGAACATATTTTTTGTTTAGCAATGGAGCCTTGTGTAGTGAGTGTGCATAAGGGCGATGGAGTTTGAGTGCTTTGCTTATTCTTTTCTTTGTATGTGCTTAATTTAGTTCTTTCTGCAGCTCTGCTAATTGTTTTCTCTAGCCTTTCTGAAATATTGCGGGTTGCATCTGGTCCTGGCCGGTTTATGGTGAAATAATGTTCTTTCCAATTACAGATCTGACACCAACAGTGCTCACTGGTTCTTTCATTGGCTTAGGAATACTTCTGTAATCAATGCCATCAGTATGTTTTGCAATAATAAGGTTGAAAAGGTCTTGAGACACCTGACTGGTTTCACCAATCATGAGATGTTTGTTGTCTAGCAGCATGGTAATGGGACACCTTTTCATAGGCCATCAGTTGAACCGCCTAACCAGGGGCGTAACTAGAGTTTGATGGGCCCCGGTGCAAAGTTTAGACCTGGGCCCCCCTCCACGTACATCGACATTTAGGGTACAGGATAATGACACTGACACTCGGGGTACAGGATAATGATGCTGACACTTGGCTCTTACCCACAGCACCCAGATTTCCCATGATCTGAAATCCCTCTATCAGCACCCAGCTTTCCTATTTTCTGATATCCATCTTGTCCTCAGCACACTGCTTCCCCATGCTCTGCTATACATCTTTCCCTCAGCACCCAGCTTTCCCATATCAGAGCATGGGAAAGCTGGGTGCTGAGACATGATGTATAGCAGAGCATGGGAAAGCTGGGTGCTGAGAGAAGATGTATAGCAGAGCATGGGAAAGCTGGGTGCTGAGGGAAAAGAGCCTTTTTCCCTCAGCACAAAACGTTCCCATCCCCTGCTTGTATCTTTGTCCCCCCTTGTATATAGTTCTCCAAATACAATAATGGCACCCACATAGCCTTCCAAATAGTATAAAGGGTCCCACATAACCCTTCATATATTAGAATACACTTCCATAGTCCTCCATGTATTATAATGCATTTCCCATAGTTCTCCATGCATTATAATTCACCCCATAGTACTCAATATATAATACTGCACCACATAGTCCTCCATATATTATAATGCACCCCCATAATCCTCCATGTATAAAGTAGCCCTTCAATTATTATCTTGAATTTCTCATAGTTCTCTATGTATTATATTTCACCCCATAGTTCTCCATGTATTATACTGCACCACATAGGCCTCCATATATTATAATGCAGCCCTATAGTCCTCCTTGTATAAAGTAGCCCTCCAATTATTATAATGAATTTCTCATAGTTCTCCATATATTATAATTCACCCCATAGTTCTCCATATATTACACTGCACCACATAGTCCCCAATGTTTTATAATGCACCCCCATAGTCCATGCATAAGGTAGCCTCCATAGTCCTCCATATATTATAATGTAGCCCCCATAGTCCTATATGTATTATAACGCAACCCCATAAAACTTCATATTGCATTATGCAGCCCCATACTCCTCCATGCATAAGGCACCCCTATATTCCATGTATAAGGTGTCCTTCATTTTGTATTATGCAGCCCTCCCAGACCTCCATATATAATAATGCAGCCAGCCTCCTCAGGCCTCCATGTATAATATAGCAGCCAGCTTCTCCAGGCCTCCATGTATAACAATGCACCCAGCCTCCTCAGGCCTCCATGTATAATATAGCACCCAGTCTCTCCAGACCACCTCCATGTATAACAATGCACCCAGCCTCCTCAGGCCTCCATGTATAATATAGAAGCCAGCCTCTCCAGGCCTCCATGTATAACAATGCAACCAGCCTCCTCAGGCCTCCATGTATAATGCAGTATCTCCAGGCCTCCATGTATAATGCAGTATCTCCAGGCCTCCATTTATAATAATGCAGCCACCCCAGACCTCCATATATAATGCAGCCTCCCCAGACCTCCATGTATAAAGCAGCCTCTACCGGCCTCCAAGTATAAAGCAGCCTCTCCAGGCCTCCATATATAATGCAGCCTCCTCAGACCTCCATGTAAAAAGCAGACTCTCCAGGCCTCCATATATAATGCAGCCTCCTCAGACCTCCATGTATAAAGCAGCCTCTCCAGGCCTCCATGTATAATAATGCAGCTACCCCAGACCTCCACATATAATGCAGCCTCCTCAGACCTCCATGTATAAAGCAGCTTCCCCAGAACTGCCTTCCCAAGCCTCTGGCCACTGTTTACTCACTTATATTAAAAAAAAAAACAAGTACTCACCTTCTCTTTTCCTTCCACCGCTGCTGTCCTCCCCGCTGCTCGTTCTCCCGGTGCTGCGGTCGGCGTCCTCCTGTCCTGCACTCTGTGCACTCAGCACAGCAGTCGCTCGGGAGTGACGTCATCGCACAGGGGGAGAATGGTGATGCACCGGCCGCGCTATGCTTCATCATTACTGTGCGCGGTGACGGGGGAGACGCCGCAGCCACTGACACCAAGTAGTGGGCCCCGGTGCCACCGCTGACATCAGGCAGGGGGGCCCGGTGTCGTCGGCGGCAGCGGGTCAAAAAGCGGCCGCGAGGTCTGTGACAGATCAGCGCAGCTCCTCTCACACTGACAGGAGCTGGCTGCTGATCTGCCTGGCGGCCGCCGGGCCCCTAACCTGCCGGGCGACCGCGGTAGTTACGCCACTGAGCCTAACACTAAAGGCCACTTTACACACAGAGATAAATCTTTGGCAGATCTGTGGTTGCAGTGAAATCATGGACATATTGTTCCATTTGTACACAGCCACAAACCTGGCACTGATTGTCCACAATTTCACTGCAACCACAGATCTGCTGCAGATTTATCTCTGTGTGTGACAGGGCCTTTAGTGGCAGGATTGCTTTCTACTTAATGATAGATTTCAGCTGGTCTCATGCCTTTGACTCGCCCACCCCAGGGCTATGGGACACCCGGTGCCGGGCCGGACTAGTCCGGTGGTAGTCAGTGGTGGCTGGGCCCGGCTCCGTGGCCCTGGTGGGTGTCAGTAGAATAAGTGGCTTTCTTGTTAATGGTTGTGTTCGTGACGCCACCTGTGGTATGCGGCTATTAAGCCGCCGCTGCTGTATGAGGCCTCCGGGATGGTGTTATGGCAGCAATGGTAGTACTGCTCCCCACAGGTGGAGCAATGCCCGGGGCACAGTTGGTGCTTGTGAGTGTCTATGCAGATGAAATGACAGAGGCAACTCCAAGGGTGCAGTTCAAGTTCTTTACTCACAGTTCATGTCGGGCAGCAGGACCCTTGGACCGCTGGAATCTCTGTCAGGGACCTCCGCCTTCTGGGTGATTCAGGGCGTGAAATCCGGTGCCCTTCTCTTAGTGTCTCCTTCTCTGCTGTCTTCGCTAGCCTTGCCTTAGTTAAGATGGACCTGGCTTGGCCTCCACTGCAGCCTCCAGGAAGGGGGGTCACCTGTCGGCTGATTACACCTTTTCTGAAGGTCTGCTATGGGTTCTGGCCCTGGGAGCTTGCAACGTCCCTGGGCCTCGGTTTTTACTGTTTGGAGATTGTCTTTTCACTCCTCCAGTCTCTAGGGACCGTCCCCTGTCGCAGCTTAATCACTCCACCGATGTTACTGTGGAACAGGCCCCCGCAGCCCGCAGCTACCCGTAGCTGCCTCTAGGCCCTCGGCTTCGGTACCTAACAAGGACTGCTCGTGGTACCTACGGGACTACCCGCGGCCCTGCGACCCTTTTCTTCTTTCTTTCCTTTCTCCTCCTCCTTGCCTGCCTCCGGCAGACCTCCTCCTCCCTCCTTTCTCTCGTTCTTCTCCTCCAACTACATGCTCACTCCTTCCTCTCTCACTCCCTGAGGGAACTGACTAACCTTCACCTTCCTATCTCTGTCTGCTGTCCGTGGCTCCTCCCACCTCCCCAGTTGCTAAGCTGTAACCTATGGGAGCAGGGATGGGTCTTACGGCCCCTCCCAGCATGCAGCATGGGAGGGTTGCCTGCCACTTTCCCTGGTCCTGTGTGTCCCTAGCAATGGGTGTAGTGTGAATTTACCAGGGGACCGGAGTTCACTCTCTTCCTCTCCCAGAATGGGGCATCACACCGCTGATGGGGTGCAATGACCTGTGGCGACGGAAGCCTCAGGGGCGCCACACTCCCCCACAGCAAATCCCAGCACGTCCTCGGGCTGAAAAACAACAAAAACAAGTGGAAGAACTGCAAAACATTTTTGGTATGCAATAACATAAAACAGCAAAACATTTCTTCCCTTTATGGGAGGCACATATCATAAACGTTGCGAACTTCTTATAAAGAAAACTCTAAGTGTGCACTTCCAGTCCATTGCACGGTTCGGGCAAATCCCCCATAATTCTGGTAGGGGGCACAACGGGTGCAACTAATTACATTTTTGGCTACTACAAGTCCAGTAGCCCGGCAGTTCGTTTCTTTCAATCAAACAAATCAACCAGCCATTAAGTCCAATGGCCTGGTTACATAAGACATATAAACTACATACCAGCCACTAAGTCCAATGGCCTGGTAGGACATAACACATACACTTCCACCGGGGCCCACACTCCAGTTCAGTGGCCCGGTAGCGCATAACATGGGGGGTGACATCTTCAAAAAGAATCAGGGGCAGTACAGTAGGAAAGGGTGTCATCTTCGAAAAGAATCAGGGGTAAAACACGAGGGACTTCTTCAAAAAGAATGAGGGGCTATGTACAGTTCGGCAGCTCTTCATCTTCCTTACTCTCGAGGATAGATATCAGGGTCCCACTCCGGCATGGCTCCTGGCAGCAGGTACGCTGACGATATCATCGTCTGGGTCCCTTGAGCACTGGTCCCTGACCTTCTGCGCTGTCCCGCAGCCTGGACTGGAGTGGGGCTGCCTGCATGCATTGCACGGCGCTGCTGCAGAGGGCTGCTTGTCTGCAGGGGGCTGTTGCTGTGGTCTCTAGGGCCCTGCTTTGGCCGGGCACCCTGCATCACACGCGCCATGGAGATCCTGGTCTGCGTCTCCTGGGTAACTGTGGTAGGCCCGCTGCAATGTTCTGCGGCCCGGGTCTGTCTGGAGGGAGGGCTGCGGCTGCTGCTGACAGGGGAATCGCTGCGAGATGGCATGGCGCGGCGCCACTCCGGTTCCTCCGGGGCCACTTTTTCCTGCACAATGTGCACATGCAGCGCATACCAACCGCGGTCCCCCATCAGCCGGGCATACTCAACCGCATCACCCGGCCTGGCATCGCGCCCTGGGTGGCCTCTGGGCAGGTGCTCCTCAATGTCTCTCCGGGCCACAAACACATCCTTGCCCAGGCCGGGCTCCCGGATGAAGCCCCAGCCATCTTTCTGCCGGAAATCAACTACGGTGCCCCGTCTTACTGGGCACTCGTTCCCCTTCAGGGCCTTCCTGACCTCTTCCTTGGAGGCCAGATTGGCGACTTCTCGGGCCCTTCTTTTCTCTTCCCGGAGTTCCCGCTCCCGCTGGTACTCGACCACCAGCCTCCGGCACGTCAGCTCGTTGGCCAGGGGAGTTTCCTTGGGGAGCAGCGGCCGCTGCAGTCCCCTGGTTTCTATGGGCGCTGCGTCCCAATTCACTCCCGGGGATACCATTCCCAGGAGGCTCACAGGGGGACTCGGCAGGGAGCCCACTAGTTGCTCAGGGTTCACCCCACCCCAGGCTCCGTCTGCGGGGGTCTCAGGCAGGCCTCCGGTGCCCCACCGAGCGTCCGCTGGGTAGGCCGGGAAGGCCAGGGGGTCAGTGAAGGGGCTAAGCGGGGGTTCATGGCGGGGCCCTGGGTCCGGACTGGACGGGGTTTCTGGCTGCTCACCCTGCGCTTGCTCCGCGGCATCCATCCACCGTTCCAGATCCTCCGGCACCCTCGGTGTCTCTCTCCGCCGGTCCGCCTCCACCTCCATGCTGCTCAGCCTCCGGGCCAGAGCTCTCATTTCTTCCTGGAGAAGGCCCAGCTTGCAATCCTCTCTGCCGGTCCCTGGCGCACCTCTCTGCAGCTCCTCCGTCATGCTTCCGACCTGGGGAATGCTGCCTGGAACACTGCTCGAGTGCTCAACCACGCCACTCGGCTGCTCCCTTTCCCTTCTCGGAGGCGGGGCCGGGGGCTGCACTAGCATCTGGCGCCAGACTGGCGCCCAGCCCATCACGACCGGCATTACTCCGTTTGCGATCAGGTACATTGTCTTTTTCTGCTGATCTGGCATTTAGACTCTCTCTGCCAGGCCAGCTTATCTAGTCGCCACTGCTTCCGTTTTTCTATGGCGGACACCGCTTCGCGCGCTTTTCTTGAACAAGGGGGCGGGGCTTCTCTTTGCGCCCTTTCTTCTGACACGCCTCCCTTCTTCCCGCTCTCAGCAGCGCTAATGGCGGCGGTTTCTCAGTAAAACACTCAGTCTGTCACACGGTTCTTCAGGCGCACAGTACCCGGTTATACCGGGCACGAAATCCTGTTCGTGACGCCAAAGTTGACTCGCCCACCCCAGGGCTATGGGACACCCGGTGCCGGGCCGGACTAGTCCGGTGGTAGTCAGTGGTGGCTGGGCCCGGCTCCGTGGCCCTGGTGGGTGTCAGTAGAATAAGTGGCTTTCTTGTTAATGGTTGTGTTAGTGACGCCACCTGTGGTATGCGGCTATTAAGCCGCTGCTGCTGTATGAGGCCTCCGGGATGATGTTATGGCAGCAATGGTAGTACTGCTCCCCACAGGTGGAGCAATGCCCGGGGCACAGTTTTTGCTTGTGAGTGTCTATGCAGATGAAATGACAGAGGCAACTCCAAGGGTGCAGTTCAAGTTCTTTACTCACAGTTCATGTCGGGCAGCAGGACCCTTGGACCGCTGGAATCTCTGTCAGGGACCTCCGCCTTCAGGGTGATTCAGGGCGTGAAATCCGGTGCCCTTCTCTTAGTGTCTCCTTCTCTGCTGTCTTCGCTAGCCTTGCCTTAGTTAAGATGGACCTGGCTTGGCCTCCACTGCAGCCTCCAGGCTGGGGGGTCACCTGTCGGCTGATTACCCCTTTTCTGAAGGTCTGCTATGGGTTCTGGCCCTGGGAGCTTGCAACGTCCCTGGGCCTCGGTTTTTACTGTTTGGAGATTGTCTTTTCACTCCTCCAGTCTCTAGGGACCATCCCCTGTCGCAGCTTAATCACTCCACCGATGTTACTGTGGAACAGGCCCCCGAAGCCCGCAGCTACCCGTTGCTGCCTCTAGGCCCTCGGCTTCGGTACCTAACAAGGACTGCTCGTGGTACCTACGGGACTACCCGCGGCCCTGCGACCCTTTTCTTCTTTCTTTCCTTTCTCCTCCTCCTTGCCTGCCTCCGGCAGACCTCCTCCTCCCTCCTTTCTCTCGTTCTTCTCCTCCAACTACATGCTCACTCCTTACTCTCTCACTCCCTGAGGGAACTGACTAACCTTCACCTTCCTATCTCTGTCTGCTGTCCGTGGCTCCTCCCACCTCCCCAGTTGCTAAGCTGTAACCTATGGGAGCAGGGATGGGTCTTACGGCCCCTCCCAGCATGCAGCATGGGAGGGTTGCCTGCCACTTTCCCTGGTCCTGTGTGTCCCTAGCAATGGATGTAGTGTGAATTTACCAGGGGACCGGAGTTCACTCTCTTCCTCTCCCAGAATGGGGCATCACACCGCTGATGGGGTGCAATGACCTGTGGCGACGGAAGCCTCAGGGGCGCCACACCTTTCCATTCATTTTTGCACCTCTCATTCTTTATGAGGTAAATGCAGTACTTTTTCTCTGTGTCATTTCTCAGTATTATGCATAACTTAATTTATGGGCATCTATGGTTTGATCTCTTTTCCTGTGTGGATTGGATAAGTTGATACTGAGGTATGTTGAGAAATTTACATCATTAGCACCATAAGAAATATATTTAGTTAGAAAATTAATTGTGTTCAATACTTATTTCACCCGATGTGTTTACACTTATCTGATATATAAAGTGGTGTGAAAATGTTTTGCTCCCTTCCTGATTTCTTAAGGTGGTGTCACACACAACGACGGCGACAACGACGTCACTGCTAAGTCACCATTTTCTGTGATGTAGCAGCGATGTCCCGTCGCTGTCGCTGTGTGTGACATCCAGCAACTACCTGGCCCCTGCTGTGAGGTCGCCGGTCGTTGCTGAATGTCCTGCTTCATTTTTTGGACGTTGCTCTCCCGCTGTGAAGCACACATTGCTGTGTGTGACAGTGAGAGAGCGACGAACTGAAGCGAGCAGGGAGCAGGGAGACGGCTTCTGGCATCCTGCGGTAAGCTGTAACCAAGGTAAACATTGGGTAACCAAGCGAAGTGCTTCGCTGGTTACCCGATATTTACCTTAGTTAGTAGCGTCTGCCGCTTTCAGGCTGCAAGTGCCGGCTCCCTGCACGCGTAGCCAGAGTACACATCGGGTAAATAAGCAAAGGTTTGCTTATTAACCCGATGTGTACTCTGGCTAGGAGTACAGGGAGCCAGCGCTAAGCGGTGTGCGCTGGTAACCAAGGTAAATATCGGGTAACCAGCAAAGGGCTTTGCTTGGTTACCTGATATTTACCTTAGTTACCACGCGTCGCTGCTGGCTGGGGGCTGGTCACTGGTCGCTGGTGAGATCTGCCTGTTTGACAGCTCACCAGCGACCATGTAACGACGCAGCAGCGATCCTGATAAGGTCAGGACGTCGTCGTGATCGCTGCTGCGTCGCTATGTGTGACCCTAGCTTTATTCTTTTGCATGTTTGTAACACTTAAATATTTCCGTTAACACAAGTAAATACAAAATGCAGTTTATAAATTAAGGTCTTTTTTATTAAGGGAAAAAGAAATCCAAACCTACAGGGCACTGTGTGAAAAAGTGATTACCCCCTAAAACCTAATAATTGGTTAGGCCACCCTTTGCAGCAACAACTGTAATCAAGCACTTGCAATAACTGGCAATGAGCCTTTTACAACGCTCTTGTGGAATTGTGTCGCACTCAACTTTGCAGAGTTGTTGTAATTCAGCCACAATGGAGGGTTTCCAAGCATTTAACTGCCTTTTTAAGGTCATGCCACATCATCTCAATCTGATTAAGGTCAAGACTTTGACTAGGCCCCTCCTAAGTCTTAATTTTGTTTTTTTCAAGCCATTCAGAGGTGGACTTGCCGGTATGTTTTGGATCATTGTCCTGCCGCATAAGCCAAGTGCGCTGCAGCTTGAGGTCACAAAAAGATGGCCGGACACTCTCCTTTGGGATTTTTTGGTAGATAGCAGAATTCATGGTTTCATTTACCACTGCACGTTTTCCAGGTCTTGAACCAGCAAAAGAGCCCCAAACCAACACACTACCACCACAATATTCTACTGTTGGTATGAAGTTCCTTTTTATAAATGCTGTGTTACTTCTATGCCAGATGTGAAAGTAAATACACCTTGCAAAAGGTTCAATTTTTGTCTTGTCAGTCCACATAGTATTCTTCCAAAAGTCTTGGGGATCACCAAAATGTTTTATGGCAAAACTGAGAAGAGCCTTTATGTTCTTTTCCTTCTGCAATGGTGGTTATCTTGGAACTCTGCCATGCAGGCTATTTTTACCCAGTCTCTTTCCTATGGTGGAGTCATGGACACTGACCTTAACTGAGGCAAGTGAGGCCTGCAGTTTTTGTGGGGGTCTTTTGTGACTTTTTTGATGCGTTGTCACTGTGCTCTTGGGTTAATTTTGGTCGGTTGGCCACTCCTTGGAAGACTCAACCACTGTTCCATATTTTCGCCATTTGTGGATAATGGCTCTCACTGTGATTCACTGGAGACCTAAAGCTTTAGAAATGTCTTTCTAACCTTTTCCAGACTGATAGATCTCAATTACTTTGTTTCTCATTTGTTCCTGAATTTCTTTGGTGTGTGGCATGATGTTTAACTTTTGGGGATCTACTGGTCTACTTCACTTTGTCAGGCAGGTCCTATTTAAGTGATTTCTTGATTGTGAACAGTAGTGGCAGTAATCAGGTCTGGGTGTGGCTGAGGAAATTAAACTCAGCTTCCCAAAGATGTGATAAACCACAGTTAATTTATGTTTTAAGAAACGAACTAAGGGGAGGGGGGGGGCAATTACTTTTCCACACAGTGCCCTGTGGATTTGGATTTTTCTTTCCCTTAATAATAAAGACCTTTATTTATAAACTGCATTTTGTGCTTTGTACATGTGTATATATATGTTGTTTATGCAGAAATATAGCATATATAGACAATGCATACAAATATATATATATATTTTTATATATATATATATATATATATATATATATATATATATACTTAACAGCAGCTGTTCTCACTCAACGTCTGTATCCAGTAGATGTTTTTACGCTGCCTGTCCTATGATGTGGGACGACTGGGAAACTGCTGGCTGCTGACATACCTAAATAGTGCACTAACTAAAGCTTACATTTTTGCAATTTTATGGCTAAACAAAGGTATTTAGTAAAAATTTGTAATATTTAAATATGTTTTATTGATTGTATTTATTATTTAATATTATTATTATATTTTTTATTAATTTATTACATTTCTCTGAGAACCCTTTGAAGCAGTCTCTGTGGTGCTATTACCATGCCGTAAAGGATCTGATGTCATCTGAGTTGCTCCTGAAATTCTGTGCAAGCCCTGCACTGCCCATCTATTACTCTGATTGTGGTTTCCAGCTATAGTACAGTGAACCAAATTGTACTTACCTCATTCGTCAAAAGTTCAAAGATTTTAGGTTTGATTCTGGTGAGATCAAACCTCTTTTAGTTTCCCTTTAAGAAATTATAATTCTCTTTGTAAAGCAAAAATATCAGACTATTGTTGATCAAGTGATTTATGCTTTTTAGAGGATAGATTTTTGCCCTCCTCTTGATCATAAAGGGTTTGTAGGTATAAAAGGTTGAAATGAGTAATGTGTTTTTTCAACCAAATAACTATGTATGTAACCTTACTTAAAGTTATATGACTTGTTTGATATGAGCAGATCTTTTTTGTTATCAGTTTTTATAGGGTTTCATAACCTAATTTATTCATTTCATATGCTAGGTTGTAAAATTTCTTTTCACTTATTTTCTTGTCATATTTACTGCACTTATTTTTTATTTTTCTTCTTCAGTGCAATGTTCACCAGGCCATTATTATAACACAACGCTACACCGATGTATTCGCTGTTTGATTGGATTTTACCAGCCGGAATTCCGACAGAATTATTGCATTGCATGCCCTGGAAATTCTAGTACAGATTTCGATGGCTCCACCAGTGTCGCCCAGTGCAAGAGTGAGGGGACATAGCGGGACATCAAGAAGGTCATGGGGTGGATTAAAAGGAGATGTAACTCAACAAAGGCGATAATGGGGAAGGGATTGTAAACCTATAATTGCAAGGGTTATACATTTCATACATGCATTGATACAATTTCAGTATATATTAGGTATAGGCATTGTATTTGGAATGAATAAAATGTTCTCTTCAATTACAACTGTGGTTAGAAGTAGTGAAACATGATTGCACAAAAATTATGGACTCACCTGGCTCTGAGGATGTTCATTCAGTTGTTTGCTTTTGTTTAAAAAAAGCAGATCACAGACATGGCACAAAACTAAACTTATTTGATGCAGGTGTTAGTTTTGGGAATGAAAATTTACAGGATGACTCCATTATGTTTATTTCAAAATTGAGTGATTTCATAATTTGTCCCCTTGTTTGGTTTTGAAAAGTAACCGTTACTCGCTAGCACATTATGTTTTCATGATTTTTTTTACGTTTTTTTAAAGCCAGTAAGTTGCCATTTGAAATGACTTAAGTTTTGTGCCATGTCTGTGATCTGCTTTTTTTAAACAAAAGTAAACAAATGAATTAACATACCCAGGCCTGGTGAGTCCATAATTTTTGCCTGGGGTTGTAATACTAAAATGATAGCAAGTTAGCAATTAAGAACGTCTTGCACAATCCAAACATTATTTTGATGAACTTGAAGTATCAGAAATTGGGTAAATGATAAGATTCAACAGAATATGCTGACTAGAGATGAGAGGATCGTTTCCCCAAATCCAAAGAAATGATCTAGGTCGTTGCTCTCTGGCTGTGGGCAGGAGCTGAGCAAATTTCCTTAGTTTCCAGGAATTCAGAATTGGTTTATTATTAACATGGCTGGTAAGACAATACCTGTGCGCTTTTTGCCGCCCAGATGACATCATGCCAGACTGTTGAATCAAACACTGTGTAAGATAATCTATACGCTCAGGAAATTTACAAAGCTCCTTTCCATAGCCAGGGAGCACTGACCTGGATCATAGACTCGAGTTGAGAGATGTGATCCACTCAGTTTGTCTATTTACTGCTGATTTAATTTTGTGCAGTGCTTTCTCTATGATAGTAACATGTTTTACCTAAATTCTCCAAGTTGCACCAGGTCATTCCCAATAAATAAGAGTGATGGGCGATCCGCCGATGGGCGGGTTCAGGAGCCTCGCCTGATCATTTTGTAAAGCTCGGGATCGAGATAGCAAGATCTTGTGTCTGATCACCGATCTCGGGCTTTACAGTTATGGGATGGGGCAAGGGTGGCTGTAAAATAAAGAATATAGTTAATAATAAACATTGTCATTATATTTACCGCTCCTGCGATGCGTGCTGCAGACTCTGTCTCCCAGCCGCTTCTGCTTTATCATTGCTGTGCCTCTGGGTTGAAGGACTTTTTGTGACGTCATGGCCATGGGACCAGTCAGGTGTGAATGTTGTATTACCTCGTTGGTTACAGACTGGTCACATGACTGTGACGTCATCAAAGGTCCTGCTGTTAACTGAACTTTGATTGTTACTGTGGAGTGTCGCATTGCATCACGGCACACAATCTGCTGACAGCAGCGATCAGCTGCATATATTTCTATGCAGCTGAGGTGCTCCTGTCCAGAGAGTGTCAGGCTTTGCGGGGTGATGCAATGAGAGACGCAAGTGCAATCATTCCCTCACTGTCAGCTCTGCTACATCGCTCTGTACACAGTGATGTAGCAGACCAGACAAGGTATTTGATCATGTATTTTATGACATGGTATTGATCCAGAGAACTAGTCTCATTGCCGGATGTGGAGTCAGGAAGGAAATTTTTTCCCCATTGGAACTTGTTTGCCACATTGGTTTTTTTTTGCCTTCCTCTGGATCAAGATGTTAGGCTACAGGTTGAACTAGATGGACTTAGAGTCCCCCTTCAACCTTAAAAACTATGATACTATGATACAATGCTCTCTGCTTCTCAGTGTGTATAGACTGTGTCTGTACAGAGTAATGAAGCTGAATTTGCTGTCCCTGTGGATTACGTTGGACTAAGTCTCTAAATTGTTTTTTGTTTTATTACTAATAAAAAATTTTCTCTGTGTTGTGTTTTTTTTTTTTACTGTTTACTAGAAATTTATGGTGGCTATATCTAATTTGGCGTGATACCATGAATTTCGGGCTTCATACCATCTGAGAATACAAAGCTGGTATTAACCCCTTTATTACCCAGCGTGCCACCGCATTAGGGCCGCTGGACGAGTATAGTAAAGCGCCTGGAAGTGGCGCTAAGAAACATTGCACCATTTCCAGGGGCGGCTGCCGAGAATCCCAGCCACCCAGCTGCCTAGTTTTACCTAACTGGCAATCAAAATACAGCGGGGGCACACGCATTTTTTTTAATTATTTTTTTAAATAATAAAAAAAAAATAATGGGCTTCCCTGTATTTTGATTGCCAGCCAAGGTAAAGCCAGGCAGATGGGAGTGGCAGCCCGTAGCCATCCGCTTTGTCTGCGCTGAGAATCAAAAATACCGCGGAGTGCTACGTAATTTTTTTTAAATTATTAATTTTCATACAACTATATATTGTGTACTATATATATATATATATACAGTTAGGTCCAGAAATATTTGGGCAGTGACACAATTTTCGCGAGTTGGGCACTGCATGCCACCACATTGGATTTGAAATGAAACCTCTACAACAGAATTCAAGTGCAGATTGTAACGTTTAATTTGAAGGTTTGAACAAAAATATCTGATAGAAATTGTAGGAATTGTACACATTTCTTTACAAACACTCCACATTTTAGGAGGTCAAAAGTAATTGGACAAATAAACCAAACCCAAAAAAAATATTTATCTTTTCAATATTTTGTTGCGAATCCTTTGGAGGCAATCACTGCCTTAAGTCTGGAACCCATGGACATCACCAAACGCTGGGATTCCTCCTTCTTAATGCTTTGCTAGGCCTTTACAGCCGCAGCCTTCAGGTCTTGCTTGTTTGTGGGTCTTTCCGTCTTAAGTCTGGATTTGAGCAAGTGAAATGCATGCTCAATTGGGTTAAGATCTGGTGATTAACTTGGCCATTGCAGAATGTTCCACTTTTTTGCACTCATGAACTCCTGGGTAGCTTTGGCTGTATGCTTGGGGTCATTGTCCATCTGTACTATGAAGCGCCGTCCGATCAACTTTGCGGCATTTGGCTGAATCTGGGCTGAAAGTATATCCCGGTACACTTCAGAATTCATCTGGCTACTCTTGTCTGCTGTTATGTCATCAATAAACACAAGTGACCCAGTGCCATTGAAAGCCATGCATGCCCGTGCCATCACGTTGCCTCCACCATGTTTTACAGAGGATGTGGTGTGTCTTGGATCATGTGACGTTCCCTTTCTTCTCCAAACTTTTTTCTTCCCATCATTCTGGTACAGGTTGATCTTGGTCTCATCTGTCCATAGAATACTTTTCCAAAACTGAGCTGGCTTCATGAGGTGTTTTTCAGCAAATTTAACTCTGGCCTGTCTATTTTTGGAATTGATGAATGGTTTGCATCTAGATGTGAACCCTTTGTATTTACTTTCATGGAGTCTTCTCTTTACTGTTGACTTAGAGACAGATACACCTACTTCACTGAGAGTGTTCTGGACTTCAGTTGATGTTGTGAACGGGTTCTTCTTCACCAAAGAAAGTATGCGGCGATCATCCACCACTGTTGTCATCCGTGGACGCCCAGGCCTTTTTGAGTTCCCAAGCTCACCAGTCAATTCCTTTTTTCTCAGAATGTACCCGACTGTTGATTTTGCTACTCCAAGCATGTCTGCTATCTCTCTGATGGATTTTTTCTTTTTTTTCAGCCTCAGGATGTTCTGCTTCACCTCAATTGAGAGTTCCTTAGACCGCATGTTGTCTGGTCACAGCAACAGCTTCCAAATGCAAAACCACACACCTGTAATCAACCCCAGACCTTTTAACTACTTCATTGATTACAGGTTAACGAGGGAGACGCCTTCAGAGTTAATTGCAGCCCTTAGAGTCCCTTGTCCAATTACTTTTGGTCCCTTGAAAAAGAGGAGGCTATGCATTACAGAGCTATGATTCCTAAACCCTTTCTCCGATTTGGATGTGAAAACTCTCATATTGCAGCTGGGAGTGTGCACTTTCAGCCCATATTATATATATAATTGTATTTCTGAACATGTTTTTGTAAACAGCTAAAATAACAAAACTTGTGTCACTGTCCAAATATTTCTGGACCTAACTGTATATATATATATATATATATATATATATACACACACACACACACACACACTGTGAGGTCGCAGCGTTGCTTGGGCAAAAACGGGAGGCAGTGAGGCAGCAGCGTGTTCACACCAACAGTCTATTTATTGTTACGGCATAAATAGATCCAGTTTTCCACAGTCAAATAAAGTTTCTTCCGGATCACCGCCGATGCATATAAACAAATCCTAAAAGTCTTGTTACCTTAGGACCCCGTTACCTGCAGGCATCTGTTTAGGTTCTCCCAGGCTCACACTCCTGGCCAGTGTTCACTCCATGCAGAGCCAGCTCACACAGCATGTGTTTGCTTCAATCAGCCTGGCTCTCAACTGAGACTGAATTCCAGAGCCCTGCATTCAGCCTCCACACAGGTTGATACACCCAGAGCTCCCTGCTCTGCTCTCACACTCTGCAGAACACACACTGACAGTCTAGAGCCAGTCTCCCCTAGACTGTCCTAGACACTCTGCGACAGGTTCAGAACCACAGGATTGTTTTACCATTGGAGCCACACCAACAGGTGGTAATAAGTGTTTAATCAGCCTCACACACCCTTCCATGACTCTGCATGTAATGCAATCCTGTGGAACCACAGGTCCCAGCCAACTTCACATTGCAGAGCACCAATGCTTCTGCAAAACATACCGTCCATTTACAATGCTGCCGGTTGATGCCTCACAACATGTGTGTATATACAGTTAGGTCCAGAAATATTTGGACAGTGACACAAGTTTTGTTATTTTAGCTGTTTACAAAAACATGTTCAGAAATACAATTATCTATATAATATGGGCTGAAAGTGCACACTCCCAGCTGCAATATGAGAGTTTTCACATCCAAATCGGAGAAAGGGTTTAGGAATCATAGCTCTGTAATGCATAGCCTCCTCTTTTTCAATGGACCAAAAGTAATTGGACAAGGGACTCTAAGGGCTGCAATTAACTCTGAAGGCATCTCCCTCGTTAACCTGTAATCAATGAAGTAGTTAAAAGGTCTGGGGTTGATTACAGGTGTGTGGTTTTGCATTTGGAAGCTGTTGCTGTGACCAGACAACATGCGGTCTAAAGAACTCTCAAATGAGGTGAAGCAGAACATCCTGAGGCTGAAAAAAAAGAAAAAATCCATCAGAGAGATAGCAGACATGCTTGGAGTAGCAAAATCCACAGTTGGGTACATTCTGAGAAAAAAGGAATTGACTGGTGAGCTTGGGAACTCAAAAAGGCCTGGGCGTCCACGGATGACAACAGTGGTGGATGATCGCCGCATACTTTCTTTGGTGAAGAAGAACCCGTTCACAACATCAACTGAAGTCCAGAACACTCTCAGTGAAGTAGGTGTATCTGTCTCTAAGTCAACAGTAAAGAGAAGACTCCATGAAAGTAAATACAAAGGGTTCACATCTAGATGCAAACCATTCATCAATTCCAAAAATAGACAGGCCAGAGTTAAATTTGCTGAAAAACACCTCATGAAGCCAGCTCAGTTCTGGAAAAGTATTCTATGGACAGATGAGACCAAGATCAACCTGTACCAGAATGATGGGAAGAAAAAAGTTTGGAGAAGAAAGGGAACGGCACATGATCCAAGGCACACCACATCCTCTGTAAAACATGGTGGAGGCAACGTGATGGCATGGGCATGCATGGCTTTCAATGGCACTGGGTCACTTGTGTTTATTGATGACATAACAGCAGACAAGAGTAGCCGGATGAATTCTGAAGTGTACCGGGATATACTTTCAGCCCAGATTCAGCCAAATGCCGCAAAGTTGATCGGACGGCGCTTCATAGTACAGATGGACAATGACCCCAAGCATACAGCCAAAGCTACCCAGGAGTTCATGAGTGCAAAAAAGTGGAACATTCTGCAATGGCCAAGTCAATCACCAGATCTTAACCCAATTGAGCATGCATTTCACTTGCTCAAATCCAGACTTAAGACGGAAAGACCCACAAACAAGCAAGACCTGAAGGCTGCGGCTGTAAAGGCCTGGCAAAGCATTAAGAAGGAGGAAACCCAGCGTTTGGTGATGTCCATGGGTTCCAGACTTAAGGCAGTGATTGCCTCCAAAGGATTCGCAACAAAATATTGAAAATAAAAATATTTTTTTTGGGTTTGATTTAGTTGTCCAATTACTTTTGACCTCCTAAAATGTGGAGTGTTTGTAAAGAAATGTGTACAATTCCTACAATTTCTATCAGATATTTTTGTTCAAACCTTCAAATTAAACGTTACAATCTGCACTTGAATTCTGTTGTAGAGGTTTCATTTCAAATCCAATGTGGTGGCATGCAGAGCCCAACTCGCGAAAATTGTGTCACTGTCCAAATATTTCTGGACCTAACTGTATATATATATATATATATATATATATATATATATATATAAAAACCACCTACTCACTCCCTTTGGGTGGTTATTTGTCCTTGCTCATTCTCGGGTTCTCTACCAGAGGCCTGGCAGTTTGAGGGTTCTGCAGTAGATCTTAGTTGTTCCCAGCACTGCACTTTTCTGGACAGAGAGTTTAGATGTTGCTCCTGGAATCTGTTGCAGCCATTTTTCCAACTCAGGGGCCACTGCTCCAAGTGCTCCTATCACCACTGGAATCACTCTTACCTTCACCTTCCACATCTTCACCAGTTATTCTTTAAGGCCCTGGTATTTCTCCAGCTTCTCATATTCCTTCTTTTTGATGTTACTGTCATTAAGCACTGCCACATCTATTATCATTGCTGTCTTCTGATCCTTGTCTACTATCACGATATTTGGTTGGTTAGCTACCACTTGCTTATCCGTCTGGATCTTGAAGGCCCACAGGATTTTAGCCCTTTCATTTTCTATAACCAAAGAAAGAGTTATGTGCTCTTTCAGTAGGGGTATAACCACTAAATTACCAACCAAAGCCCCTATTTTATAAAAATAATTTTATTCAAAATACCACAATAAGGAATAAGTGCAAAATTTAAAAATTATTAATGCAAGTGTTGGTATGGTGAGAGTACTGTGGGCAAATTCCCTACAACTCTCCCTACCTACCCGTGGGGGTCGGCACCCTGTGACGTCACGTTTGTGGTGCCCCCACTCTCCGTCGACTGGTCCTAATAGCACCCTGTGCTCGACACTAATAGGTGCTGCTATTCTGTGGGGTTATTATTCATGTACGGTGAGTCCCATTCATACTACCATCATATGTCACTGTTGATCCAATATGGGTCAGTTATTGTTTATAATGTATGATTTCAACTAATCACAGTGAATCCAGCAACCAACAAGGATTCATTAAGAGCCAGGGTTTGGGCTCCAGTCCCGGGTTCCTGCATTAATCCCAGGATAACATTATGTTCAATAGTTCAACAAATTAGCCCGTCCTAAAAATGCCCGACGCGTTTCACCTCCAGGACTTAAATATTAGAGGAGGTTCTTCAGGGGCTTTTCCAAATCGAGTTCACATGGATGGTACACTGTAACAACAATATACCTTAAATTAAAAACAACCCTTTACTGGTTACCATCAATCCTATACCAATTATTCACTCCCTAGTAATTCTCTACTTACTAAATATCCAATTTGTCCAGAATTAAATGGATTGTCTTCTCAGTAATAACAGAATTCCTCATTGAAGGATCCATTTAATTCTGGACAAATTGGATATTTAGTAAGTAGAGAATTACTAGGGAGTGAATAATTGGTATAGGATTGATGGTAACCAGTAAAGGGTTGTTTTTAATTTAAGGTATATTGTTGTTACAGTGTACCATCCATGTGAACTCGATTTGGAAAAGCCCCTGAAGAACCTCCTCTAATATTTAAGTCCTGGAGGTGAAACGCGTCGGGCATTTTTAGGACGGGCTAATTTGTTGAACTATTGAACATAATGTTATCCTGGGATTAATGCAGGAACCCGGGACTGGAGCCCAAACCCTGGCTCTTAATGAATCCTTGTTGGTTGCTGGATTCACTGTGATTAGTTGAAATCATACATTATAAACAATAACTGACCCATATTGGATCAACAGTGACATATGATGGTAGTATGAATGGGACTCACCGTACATGAATAATAACCCCACAGAATAGCAGCACCTATTAGTGTCGAGCACAGGGTGCTATTAGGACCAGTCGACGGAGAGTGGGGGCACCACAAACGTGACGTCACAGGGTGCCGACCCCCACGGGTAGGTAGGGAGAGTTGTAGGGAATTTGCCCACAGTACTCTCACCATACCAACACTTGCATTAATAATTTTTAAATTTTGCACTTATTCCTTATTGTGGTATTTTGAATAAAATTATTTTTATAAAATAGGGGCTTTGGTTGGTAATTTAGCCCTTTCATTTTCCACCACTTTTTCTGGGGTCTCCCACCTGTACGTAGGGGGACTTAGCCCATATGCTGTACAGATATTCCTGTATACTACTTGGTTGTGGCGTTTAGTGTACGCTGTTCCTGCTTGTATTTTGCATCCTGCCACTATATGTTAGATTGTTTCTGTGGTTTCTTTACATAGTCCGCACCTTGGGTCTTGTCTTGTGTGGTAGATTCCTGCTTCTATGGATCTGGTACTTAGCGCCTGCTCTTCTGCTGCTATGATTAGTGCCTCTGTGCTGTCCTGGAGTGCAGCTTTCTCCAGCCATTGGTAGGATTTCTTCAGGTTAGCCACCTCCATTATCTGTCTATGGTACATCCCATTCAGCGACTTGTCTTGCCATGGCACTTCATGTTCTTGTTATTCCTTCCCGGACTGTTGTTTTTGCTGTCTTAGGCTATCCCTTAGTAACTCCTCTTTTGATGCCATTTTTCCGATGTATCCTCGGATACTTCTTGTTTCATCCATGATGGTGGCTTGGACACCTATCAAGCCTCGACCACCCTCCTTTCTGTTGGTATGCAATCTTTGGCTGCTTGACTTGGAGTGGAGACCACCATGCACTGTACGGCGCAATCCTATATGCTCCAAGAGGATATATATACATGAGTTTTGTCTTGGGACCGTGAAGAAGGCGTCTGCGTCCGCCGAAACGCGTAGTCCATACTGCATATACCCTGCACTTAACAACTTGTCAAGAGCTCTGGAATTTTTTATTCTTAGATAATAAAGTCAAAGAAAAAAAAACCAAAAAAACTTTTGTTGCCCTTTGGAGTCATTCTGCCTTGCTGGATCCTTCTTCAGCTTGTTCTACATATATATATATATATATATATATATATATATATATATATACACGCAGCTCTGACAAAAATTAAGAGACTATAGTAAAATTTTCAGTTTATCAGATTTTTCTCTTTATAGGTATATTTTTGAGTAAAATGTAAATTGTTATTTTATTCTATAAAGTAGTATTTTCAGAAAATAAATACAAAATATTTTGCTTGGAAATTCGGAGACATGTTGTCAGTAGTATGTATATATATATATATATATACCGTATTTTTCGCTTTATAAGACGCACTTTTGTTCCCCCAAATGTTGGGGGAAAGTAGGGTGTGTGTCTTATAAGCCGAATATACGGGGGGGGGGTGTATATATATATATATATATATATATATATACACTGCAGGGTCCAGGGGAGGTGGGGGCAGCTCTGGAGCGCAGGTGAACGCTGCGGGCTGCAGCCTTTGATCTCCTGCTCCTGCTCATATAATATGCACAGCCGCTGTCCATCGCCATGGTGCTGAAACCGCACCGCAGTGACGGGCTGGGGGAGCGGTTATATGTCCCTGCGCCCCCCTGTGAAGGCACATGCCCCCCCTGTGTTAGATATGGCCCCCATGCTGCTACTCATTCTAAAATAAAAAAGCTTTACTTACCCCTTCCAGCATTTCTCCCCGGTGTCCCTGCTTCCACTGTGATCATGCACGCAGAGATAAAGTCACTCTGCTGTGCCGATCACATGACCGGCACGAAGAACCAGGAAGTGGAGGAGAGCAGAAGCACGGAGGGAGGCAGGAGGGAGATCAGCGCTGGAGGAGGTAAGGAAAGAGTGTTTTATTTTACTATGGGCAGCAGCATGGGGGAGATATCTAACACAGGGGAACATATGCAATCTATAGGGGGTCATAGGCAGCACAGGGGAACATATGCAATCCATAAGGGGCCATAGGCAGCACAGGGGAACGTATGCAATCCATAGGGGGCCATAGGCAGCACAGGGGAACGTGTGCAATCCATAGGGGGCCATAGGCAGCACAGGGGAATGTGTGCAATCCATAGGGGGCCATAAGCAGCACAGGGGAACGTATGCAATCCATAGGGGGCCATAGGCAGCACAGGGGAATGTAAGCCATCCATAGGGGGCCATAGGCAGCACAGGGGAACGTATGCAATCCATAGGGGGCCATAGGCAGCACGGGGGAATGTGTGCAATCCATAGGGGGCCATAGGCAGCACAGGGGAACGTATGCAATCCATAGGGGGCCATAGGCAGCACAGGGGAACGTGTGCCATCACAAGGGGGCTATATTCAATATAAGGGGGCCATATCCAGATTAAGGGGACTAATTGTAGGATGGGGGGCTATGAGGGACATATACCCTATATGATTTGTTAGACGGACACTGGCATTATAAGATGGACCCCATTTAACATTAAAAAAAAATTCTCTTTTCCTTCACCAAACTTGGGGGTGCGTCTTATAATCAGGTGCGTCTTATAAAGCGAAAAATACGGTATATATATGTATGTGTATATATATATATATATATATATATATATATATATAAAAAGTAAATATAAAATATAGTACACAATATATAGTGGTATAAAAATAAATAATTTAAAAAAATAACGTAGGGCTCCGCAGTATTGTTGATTCTCACAGATAAAGCAGACAGCTACGGACTGCCACCCCCATCTGCCTGGTGTTACCTTGGCTGGCAATCAAAATGCAGAGAAGCCCATTCATTTTTTTTTATTTAAAAAAATAATTTAAAAAAAATGCGTGGGCTCCCGCCGTATTTTGATCGCCAGTCAGGTAAACCTAGGCAGCTGGAGGCTGGGATTCTCTGCAGCTCGCAGCCGCCCCTGGAAATGGCCCCTTGTTTCTTAGCACCATTTCCAGGCGCTTTACTCGGCTCATCCATTGGCCCTGATGGCGCTGGCAAGCTGGGTAATAAAGGGGTTAATACCAGCTTTGCATTCTCAGATGGTACTGAGCCCAAAATTCATGGTGTCACACCAAATTAGACATGGCAACCATGAATTTCTAGTAAACAGTAAAAAAAAAAATACAACACAGAGAATTTTTTTTTATTAGAAATAAACAAAAAAAACATTTAGAGACTCCATCTTTATAAAAAAAAATCCTTAGTCCGACGTAATCAACAGGGACAGCAATGTCAACTTTGCTTCATCACTCTGTACAGACACAGTCTATACACAATCAGAAGTAGAGAGCACTGTCAGCTTAGCTACATCGCTCTGTACAGAGCGTGAAGCAGAGCTGACACTGAGGGTATGACTCGTGCAGTCTCGCATTGCATCACCCCGCACGGCCTGACAATCTCCAGTCAGGAGCGCTTCTGCTGCATGGAAATATATGCAGCTGATCCACTCCTGTGCACCATGATGCGACACTCACACAGTGACAGTCAAAGTTCAGTTAAAAGGACCTTCGATGACGTCATAGTCATGTGACCAGTCTGTAAACCAATGTCTGTACAACATTCACACCAGACTAGTCACATGACATCATTGAAGGTACTGTAAGTCAGTGCTGGTTACCGGCGGCACAGTAATGATCGGACGCGGAAGCAGTGGCCAGGAGACAGAGTCTGCAGGACGCGTCGTGGGACCTGTAAGTATGATCATAATATTTTTCTGAAGATCGAATATTACAGATGTCACGTATCCAGGTTATTCCATTTTTAAACAGTAGACATCTAAGATGAATGAGGTATGTCTCCGCCTTAACGCGTTTTCCCATGATCTTCGGACGAACAATGGACTGTATATTTATTATACCTATTTATGCAGCTCTATACTCTGTATAAATTGTACTGCATTGGATTCATCTTAGGCGGGCTTTGCACGTTGCGACATCGGTAACAATGTGTTACCGATGCTGCAGCGATAGTCCCGCCCCCGTCGTGCGGTATCTAGTGAAAGCTGCCGTAGCGATTATTATCGCTACGGCAGCTTCACATGCACTCACCTGCCGTGCGACGTCCCTCTGGCCGGCGACCCGCCTCCTTCCTTAGGAGGCGGGTCGTGCGGCGTCACAGCGACGTCACACGGCAGGCGGCCAATTGAAGTGGAGGGGCGGAGATGAGCAGGATGTAAACATCCCGCCCACCTCCGTCCTTCTCATTGCAGCCGGGAGGCAGGTAAGGTGATGTTCCTCGCTCCTGCGGCTTTACACACAGCGATGTGTGCTGCCGCAGGAGCGAGGAACAACATCGCACCTGTCGCTGCACCGGCATTATGGAAATGTCGGAGGCTGCAGCGATGATACGATAACGACGCTTTTGTGCTCGTTCATCGTATCAAAAAGATTTTACACGTTGCGATATCGACTGCGACGCCGGATGTGCATCACTTTCGATTTGACCCCATCGACATCGCACGTGCAATGTCGCAACGTGCAAAGCCGCCCTAACAGTCAGCAAGTTAAGTCCTGCTCTGGGATTTATGATTGTCCTTTTCCTTGTATATGTTCCAGTGCCTCTATTTTGAATTGTATCAATTTGTTATATTTTGTTCTATCTTACCTTGTCCCTGATATTCAGGGCCAAGGAATTGATATCCTAACCCATTTACAGGGACAAATTGGTATACAATATTTGCATTTGTCTTACCATAGTGTTATTACCACTTGTTGGTTTTATATTTAATAAATATTTGTTATGGAGAAAAAAATATTTTTGTTATTTTGAACCATATATATTTCCCTAGACCTTGAGTCATTTCTGATAGTATGCTTTCCTTCTACAACCCCTGGCAGAAATTATGGACTCACCGGCTTCTGAGGATGTTCATTCAGTTGTTTACTTTTGTTTAAAAAAAGCAGATCACAGACATGGCACAAAACTAAAGTCATTTCAAATGTCAACTTTCTGGCTGTAAGAAACACTAAAAAAAAGTCATGAAAACATAATGTGCTAGCCAGTAACAGTTACTTTTTAAAACCAAACAGGGCAAAAAATTATGAAATCACTCAATTCTGTGGTAAAAATTATGGAATCATGAAAAACAAACAAACAGAAAAACACTCCAGTACATCACTAGTATTTTGTTGCACCACCTCTGGCTTTTATAATATCTTGCAGTCTCTGAGGCATGGACTTAATGAGTGACAGACAGTACTCTTCATCAATCTGGCTCCAACTTTCTCTGATTGCTGTTGCCAGATCAGCTTTGCAGGTTGGAGCTTTGTCATGGACCATTTTCTTCAACTTCCACCAAAGATTTTCAATTGGATTGAGATCCAGACTATTTGCAGGCCATGTCATTGACCTAATGTGACTTCTTTCAAGTCATATTTTCACAGTTTTTCTCTATGGCAGGATGTATGAGAAATGATTTCATCATCCCCAAACATCCTTTCAATTGATGGGATAACAAAAGTGTCCAAAATTTCAATGTAAACTTGGACATTGATTGAAGATGTAATGACAGCCATCTCCTCAGTGCCTTTACCCGACATGCAGCCCCATATCATCAATGACTATGGAAATTTACATGTTCTCTTCAGGCAGTCATCTTTATAAATCTCATTGGAACGACACCAAACAAAAGTTCTAGCATCATCACCTTGCTCAATGCAGATTTGCGATTCATCAGTGAATATGACTTTCATCCAGTCATCCACAGTCTACCATTGCTTTTCCTTAGCCCATTGTAAACCTTGTTTTTTTCTGTTTAGGTGTTAATGATGGCGTTTGTTTAGCTTTTCTGAATGTAAATCACATTTTCTTTAGGCGGTTTCTTACAGTTTGGTCACAGACATTGACTCCAGTTTCCTCCCATTCGTTCCTCATTTGTTTTGTTGTGCATTTACTGTTTTGGAGACATATTGCTTTAAGTTTCCTGTTTTGACGCTTTGATGTCTTCCTTGGTCTACCAGTATGTTTGCCTTTAACAACCTTCCATGTTGTTTGTATTTGGTCCAGATTTTAGACACAGCTGACTGTGAACAACCAACATTGCGTGATGATTTACCCTCTTTTAAGAGTTTGATAACCCTCTCCTTTGTTTCAATTGACATCTCTCGTGTTGGAGCCATGATTCATGTCAGCCCACTTGGTGCAACAGCTCTCCGACGTGTGATCCCTCCTGTTTAGATGCATACTAACAAGCAGATCTTATTTGATGCAGGTGTTAGTTTTGGGAATGAAAACTTACAGGGTGAGTCCATTATTTTTACCTCAAAATGAGTGATTCCATAATTTTTACCCTTGTTTGGTTTTGAAAAGTAATCATTACTGGCTAGCACATTATGTTTTCATGATTTTTTTTTTTGGCGTTTCTTAAAGCCAGAAAGTTGACATTTGAAATTACTTTAGTTTTGTGCCATGTCTGTGATCTGCTTTTTTTAAACAAAAGTAAACAACTGAATAAACATCCTCAGAGCCAGGTGAGTCCATAATTTTTGCCAGGGGTTGTAGTTGTCACAATTTTAGTGCATGAGGAATATATAAAAAGGTGTACACGTAGTACATGTGAATGCATAACATTGTGCAGTCTCATAGTATATGGTATGTTCCTTAACGTCCTGCAGCTTGTAGAATTTAGGTAGATTAAATACATGCATAAACCTTAGGAAAGTTAGATTAAAAAAAAATGTTTTCATTGTAAAACTCTCTAAAATTTGTTTGATTGTTTCTTGCAGACCGACACTGTGGTGGAGAATTAGGAGAATATACTGGCTTTTTAGAGTCACCAAATTTCCCAGGGAACTATCCTTCAAATGTGGACTGCACATGGAATATCAGCCCTCCTGCCAAACGTAAAATTCTACTAGTAGTACCAGAGATCTTCCTACCCTCTGAAGATGAGTGCGGAGACCTCCTTGTAATGCGCAAGAATGGTAATTATGCAAAGAAGATGCTTCTAATTGTAATACTTCAGGGGAAAAAGCATGACTTCACATTTGATGAAATACAGCAACACTGTATACATGACTAATCTAATAATAAATCAAATTATTATAACATTTTTAGCTTTCTTGCATTTATCAGGGCCAGATTAAACAAGTTTACATTTTAAACATCTTTGCCTGGTTTACATCTCTACTTGCTAAAGTTCACTGTGCCTTAGCAGATGCCAAATCATGCCTAGATGCTGTTTAAACTGCCTTAATGGGTTCTGTCCCTTTGTGGCCAATTAAAAGGAACCAACCAGCAAGATTTTCATATATAAAGTAAAGCCAGTCTTATACTGGCGCTAGGATGCTGAATGTAAGCATAACTTTTGTTCTGAGATTGGATGTTTTATTTCAGAAATATCTTCAAGTAAAGTTCCAGGAATGCACTGCTATTTGATTGACAGGTGCAACAGGAAGGGAATATGTGGGTCGGGTCATGCCATCTATTCCCGCCTGTTAATTCGAGTGCAGGCATACAGACAGGGGCGGGAATAGATAGCAAGATGTGACTCACATATTCCCTGTCACACTTTCTTTTCCACTGGTGGGAACAATGCTGATCAGAGGAATAAGACATTTTTATTCCTGAAAGAGAATTCTTAACTCCTGCTATATTCCCTCTCTATGGCGCTGTCGAAAAAAAGAGAGTAAATGGAGTGGCAGTCAGGTATGCGCACTGTCGCTCTATTCTAATAGGGGTAAAAGTTCCTCATTCTTCTGATTGTTGTTGGTCGCAGCAGTTGGAACCCCACTTATCAACCTTATCAGCTATCCTGGAGATAACTAATAGCTTAGGGTACCGTCTCACTAAACGACGTACCAGCGATTCTGACCACGATTTGACCTGGTCACGATCGCTGGTGCGTCGCTACATGGTTGCTGGCGAGCTGTCAATCAGGCAGATCTCACCAGTGACCAGCCACCAGCGACTCTGCGCTTGGTAACCAAGGTACACATTGCTTAGTTACCCGATATTTACCCTGGTTACGTGTGCAGGGAGCCAGCGCTGGCAGCCTGTAAGCGTGTACGCTGGTAACCAAGGTAAATATCGGATAACTAAGCAAAGCACTTTGCTTAGTAACCTGATATTTACCTTGGTTACCAGCGTACACCGCTTAGCGCTAGCTCCCTGCACACGTAGCCAGGGTAAATATCGGGTAACTGTTACGTTCAGTCCAGGGGTGGACCCACGGGACCATGCACCGGACTCCCCCAGGGAGGCCACCAAGAGCGAGCCCCTATACAGGGACTGTCTGGCAACCACCCCAGAGGGCCTAGATGCACAGTAGCCGGAACACAGGCGGGATACCGAGAGTGTCCTTGGAAAGTCCGGAAGGAATACTGAGGCCAGTCCCGCATGACCGGAGCCGGGTGAAGACAGCATGCGGAGTCCAGAGCCAGTGACGAGTCTGCTTGCTTTGAAGGGGTGTTTTCCAGAGGTTTGTTCACGACCCCGGGGAGCAGCTTGGGGTACTTAGTACACTGATGAGAGAATGGGGGTTGTTGTTGCTGGCTCGTGGTATTATGTGCTTTGTTCGTGGTTTCCGTTGTTTGGAGGAGCATAGACTGTGACTACAAACTATACCAGCGGGAGATACAAAAGCTGCTTGCCACCCAAAAGTTGGGAGACAGTGGGTATCACCTGGTACAAGGGCAGTGGAACTGGGGACATCTCATTTTGGTCATCTACCCGGAGATGCTATAAGACCGTGGACGGAACCGATAAGAATATTTACTGTACATTGTTAACCTGCCTAGGTGATTAATGCAACTCACAACATCAGATCTTCACATGCCCCATAGTCCTTCAAATAGTATAATGCACCCCCATAGTCTTCAATATCTTATAATTCACCCCAATAGTCCTCCATATATTATAATGCACACCCCGTAGTCCTCCACCAGCGTACTCAGTGGCTTAAAAAAATACTCACCTCTCCTTCTTCCCCCAGTGCTCCGGTCTCCTTGGTGAAAGTTCTGCAGCTCTGCACAGTGATATTGACGTCATTGCACCTACTGTTTTAACACATCACAGTGCAGACACAGCAAGAGAATTATGGAGGAGGGAGCAGGTTGCCTCCTTTTTCATCATTGCTTTCAACACTATAGACCTAGCTGTGTTGTCCTCCTTGAAAGAAGCAGCAGAGAAGCATGGCCGCAACTGTCTGCAGAAGCAACTGAATTCGGCGTTGGGCTCTCTCAAAAATCCACAGCACCCTTTTGCCAGGCGCAGATAAATGAGGAGTCCATCACTTTCTCCAGGTGTGTCAGCTCAGGCCCGGATAGGTGTGTGACGTCCTGGCCTATCAGGTCGTCATAGGGTATTGTGCAATCTGCCCTCCTGTACAATATCCACCTCCTCCTTGGTTAGGGGTCCCTAACCAATGGTGTTGCCAAAACCAGCTAATCAAAATCCTAGGAACACTCTGCACCACACCCACCAGACACACCAGTGGACGGCCTAAGTGTAATGGGGTCGCCCACTTGGGGGGGTTGGTTAAGGGGAGGTCAGGAGTGTCAGAAGCAGTTCAGTTGAAGTTTGGAGTTTGAGAGTGAAGGTTGGTGTAGAGTAGTGTTGGAAGGCAAGGCAAGAGGAGGTCAGGAGCCGAGCTCCTTGGAAGTACTAGGTAGCAGACGGTAGTCTGCGCCTGGTAGGAGCTGGAACCCTGGTCGCAGGGGATCATGACAAGGGGCACGATATTGTCGTGGAGGACAGCCGGTGGCCTTGTACCATCACCGGGCTGGGGCCAGGGCACGAAGGGGTACGTGGACCCTAGGTCAGGGAGTAGCTTCAGGCAACCTGATAATTCACCCGATGAGAACGGAGCCTTCAAGATCCGTTCTCCACCCGCTCCAAAATCGGGGTACTAGCGCAACGAGGGGGATAGGACTTTCCAGTTGCATTATTATTCTTAATTAGATCAGTCCCTGCATGTGCTGGGGTTCCACGTGGGAGGTAATGATCTTGGAATTAGGTCATCCAGAGATTTGATAAGTGATATTAAATTTGATTTGCTTCACATTTGGTCTTTATTTCCAAATATCATTTTGGCATGGTCAGAGATTTCAGCTCGTTTCAATTGGCACAATGCTCCTTCAGTTGATAGGATAAACAAAGCTGAGGGGCTGGTGAATAGAACAGTGTCTAGCTTTGTTACAAGGAATGGTAGTTTGGTGGTTTATCACATAGAGATGGAGATTCCCAATCTGGATTTTCTTAGAGAGGATGGGATACACTTGAATGAGGTGGTTTTTGACCTCTGGGGTTTGAACCTAAGAAAAGGTGTGGGTAAGGAGGTTAAAGTTTGGCATGACTCTCTGGTGAAAGGGTTCACACCCACTCGTCTTGGAGATGAAGAGGTTAGGGATAGCCCTGCATAATGGTGTCGGGGGTCACACCTCTTTAGTATTTGTGGCTATTTCCTGCTGGGGCTGTTCCCGGGGAACAAGAAATTGTTTTTTAGGCAGTACCATCAACCCGAGATGGAGTGGTGTGAGTGGAGATTGTGGTGATAAGTACTGTTCAGTGTTAATGGGTTATGCAGAATCTCTTCAGGAAAAGTAATGGTGTTTATTATGCTCATTTACATGTTGTACTTAATAAATTCTGCTGTGGCCTCGCCATATATATTCCATTGTCACTCAGCAGTAATTCTTTATTTAATAGTGCTGTAGATGCTTTACAATACCCTAGTCATGATAATGTACCGCCCCTGGGCAAGCAGCCGGGCTGCTGCCGCCGCTCGGATCCGAATCCGCGGTGGCTCGAGGGGTCTCTGGGCCCGGGGGTCGCGCGGCCATTTGATTAAAAGGAAGGGGGAAGATATGTACAATATGTACAAGGGGATTTTGGAAAGTTCGTGACGCCACCCACGGTGCGTGGTAATATGAGACCGCTGCCGTTGGGGAGCCCGGTGACGATGGTGTGACAGCCTGATGTTTAACCCCTCCGTGGGTAGGGGGTTTGTGTCCTGGTGGCCCGTTGGTGATGGGAGATGTTTGGGTGCCGTTGAGGGATAGGTGCAGGGGATTTCCAATGTACTCACTCAGTCCCAGAATAACCACACCGACAACTTGTAAACCAAAGTTCTGAGCACCACCGTAGTCTGCGGGGAGCATGCCTAGATCCATGCCCTCGGTGTTGTTGTTGGTCTGTGGCCCTATCCCTGGCACTTTAGTCTCACTTGGACCCGTTGGTATGAAACTCTCCGCATCCCGCTCACCTGTATGGCTAACGGAGTGAGCTTGTTCTCAGGGTTCACGCGTAGGATTTCTTTGGACTGTAGTAGGAAAGTCTTATCCCATCGGTGCGCTGGAACCCCGATTTTGGAGCGGGTTGGGGATGACACTTGAAGTCTTCTCCTCCATCGGGTAAATTACCGGAACGCGTGAAGCTACTTTCTGGCCTGGGGTCCACGTACCCCGTCGTGCCTTGGCCCCTGCCCGGTGATAGCTCAAGGCCGCCGGCTGCCCTCCTCGGCGGTCCGTGCCCCTTGACACTGTCCCCTGCAACCGGGGTTCCAGCTCCTACCAGGTCCAGACCAACGTCTGCCACCTAGTATACAGGAGCTCTCCTCCGTGGCCTCTCCTCACGAGAGTCACTTCACCTCCTCTCTCCTTCACTCTCAACTTTCAACTGTCACTGTCCTCACTTTCTCCTTACCAACCCCCCATGTGGGTGGCCCTATTCCCTTCAGGCCCCCCAATGGTGTGTCTGGTAGGTTCAAGTGAGAAGTGTTCCTAGGATTTTTATTGAACTAGCTGTTAACAACACCAGAGGACTGGCATCCGTTAACCAAGGAGGGTGGATACTGTGCAGAAGGGCAGGTTGCACAATACCCTGTGACGATCTGATAGGCCAGGGCGTCACATTTCCCCTTGGTTAAACGTAGCTCATCAGCGAGCTACAGGATGACAGAGGTTTATTTTGTTTTGCTGGAACTGAAAAGGAAAATAAGTTAACATATTTTTATTTTAACAGGTCCATCCCACACAGGGGAGGTAATGCACTTAATGTTACTAAAATACCACACTAGAGTTCGTCGCCCACGCTGGGACGATACCGGTTTTACGGGTAACGGAGACTCAACCTGCTCCGTTGCAGCCCCTTCCTGTGACAGTCCAGTCCCAACGTCCCGGATCCCAGTAACCCGCCACCCAAACAACCTGTTCCCCCTGGAAACCTAAAGTGTCCATGACCAGGTTAAGGTCCCGAGTGTCGTGATTTTGACGACTCTGGCTGGCACAAGAGGTGCAACTATTATACAAGACACACGTTTGTGTTGGTCACGGCAGTTCTGTGACCGTGGTCCATTTTTACTTAAAATATATGAAACTTAACGGAGTCCATGTACCGGTGTACACACTTTGGCAAGTTTTTTAGAAAACCAGGTTACTTTCACTCGTTTCATTAAAAATTGGTTGATTCACTAACATTTTCTACATGAAAAATAAAAAACTGTGGAAAATAATAAACGAAACACAGATACCGAACATTCTATGGCATCGCAACTGTTAGTACTGTAAAATTTAACATTCTTAACTGCTGCATTATTGCAACGGGCAATCACGATCACCTTGCGCCGGTGGCCCTTCCAGGGCACAGCGTAGCCTCTGGCCACCATACCATGAGCCCCAGACCCAGGTGGCACTTCCACTCACGAGCTCTTGAGCGGCAACTCTTCTCCGGCGTTGCTCTCTGGCTACCGTTTTCGCACGGAATTGTAGTAGCTGCCACCCGTGCACTTCTCAAGCACAGGGATCGATGTTTGGCTGTATTTCAGCATCTGGCACTGGTGGTAAATAGACTTCTGCGGCCCTGACAGCCGTCGGGATGCCGCGTGGTAGCGGAACCGGCAGACATCTTGGTTCCGCTCCCACTGGTGTAGACAGGTGAACCGGCTGCTCCGCAGCCGGGGTTGCAGGGACCGGGTACTCAGCCTCTGAGGACGGGCCCGGTGATACGGCCGGGTCTGGACAGGCCGGTGTCTGGGGGACCGCTGCCGTGGCTGGAATGAGGGCCTTGCTCTGGATCTCTGCAGCTGGAGGCTCTGGTAAACATACTGAAGGTTCCGCTGCCGGGGTTGGTGGGGGCAGCTCGGCGTCCCCTGAGGACAGGGTAGTCGGCTGTGGAGCGCTCACCACGAGCGGGGACGGTCTGGATCCCTCAGCCACTTTTGCCGGATTTGTGCAATCAGCAGGGACTAGGTAACCGCTTACCCTCTCTTCACGTGGGATTTCAATCTCACAGGCTCGCACCGCCACCGCCAGGCTCCTCATCTCTTCCCTCCAGTGGTTCAGAATGAAGAGGAATTGCGTCCGCATCCTCTGGCACAGCTGCTCTGTTTCCTCCTCTATCCATGCTGCGGTCCCAGGGACAGCATGCTCCGGGGACCAGTCTCTCTCCGCCATCTTGCCACTGCGTCTTCAAGGAATGTTGTGAAAGAGTCCTGGCGTCCCTGCTCCACTTCTGCTAGTAACACATTCTGGCCCGCCCCCTCAGTCTTTTCGCAGCACTCTCTCGCTGACCGTGGCCCTCTGGGAACTTCCGGGTCAGGCCTCTTCAGGAAGACTAGGGGCGGGCCTTAATCTTTGCATGCTTTCTCGGAGAAGACGGGGTTTTGGCGCGAAATAATGGCGGAAAATGGCGGAATTAGTGGGAAACAAAACTTTGACTCAAGGTCTTCGGCTTTCAAGGCACACATCACCCAGGTAAGTGGGTCCTGCTCATATCCTGTTCGTGACGCCAGGTTTTTTTCGAGGTGTACTACCCCTGGGTGAGCAGCCAGGCTGCTGCTGCCAGCTCGAGGGGTCTCTGGACCCGGGGGTCGCGCGGCCACTCGATTAAAAGGAAGGGGGAAGATATGTACAAGGGGATTTTGGAAAGTTCGTGACACCACCCACGGTGCGTGGTAATATGAGAGACCACCGCTGCCGTTGGGGAGCCCGGTGACGATGGTGTGGCAGCCTGATGTTTAACCCCTCCGTGGGTAGGGGGTTTGTGTCCTGGGGGCCCATTGATGATAGGAGATGTTTGGGTGCTGTTCAGGGATAGGTGCAGGGAATTTTCAATGTACTCACTCTGTCTCAGAATAACCACACCGACAACTTGTAAACCAAAGTTCTGAGCACCACCGTAGTCTTCGGGGAGCACGCTTGGATCCATGCCCTCGGTGTTGTTGTTGGTCTGTGGCCCTATCCCTGGCACTTTAGTCTCACTTGGACCCGTTGGTATGAAACTCTCCGGGTCCCGCTCACCCGTATGGCTAACGGAGTGAGCTTGCTCTCAGGGTTCACGCGTAGGATTTCTTTGGACTGTAGTGGGAAAGTCCTATCCCATCGGTGCACTAGTACCCCGATTTTGGAGCGGGTTGGAGATGACACTTGAAGTCTTCACCCACGTCGGGTAAATTACCGGAACGCGTGAAGCTACTTTCCGGCCTGAGGTCCATGTACCCCGTCGTGCCTTGGCCCCTGCCCGGTGATAGCTCAAGGCCGCCGGCTGCCCTCCTCGGCAGTCCGTGCCCCTTGACACTGTCCCCTGCGACCGAGGTTCCATCTCCTACCAGGCCCAGACCAACGTCTGCCACCTAGAATATAGGAGCTCTCCTCCGTGGCCTCTCCTCACGAGAGCCATTTCACCTCCTCTCTCTTTCACTCTCAACTCTCAACTGTCACTGTCCTCACTTTCTCCTTACCAACCCCCCATGTGGGCGGCCCTATTCCCTTCAGGCCCCCCAATGGTGTGTCTGGTAGGTTCAAGTGGGAAGTGTTCCTAGGATTTTTATTGGACTAACTGTTAACAACACCAAAGGACTGGCATCTGTTAACCAAGGAGGGTGGATACTGTGCAGAAGGGCAGGTTGCACAATACCCTGTGACGACCTGATAGGCCAGGGCGTCACAATAAACTTCTTCTGATACAATACAAATGTTATCAAACCTGCAGCCAGCAGCCCAGTAAGTGACGAATCCCTGGAATAAAAATCTCTATATTATGCTGTTCTTAGATTAGATGGCAAAACTTGGTTACAGATTCCCATTTAATACAGTATATGCACTAGATACTGTACATACAGATTCACGAGTGAAGTATATTTTTTTACAGCTGAGGTGCTCTATGCCATTATTGTATCACACCTACACTATTTGAATATTGTGTCTGCTCAGAAACAGTGTTGAGCGAGTAGTTAACTATTCGTACTCGCTATGCTGTTAGCGAATACTGTCCGCTACTTGCATATTCGTTACAAGTAGTGGGCGCAATGTAAGTCAATGGGAAATACTCACTATGTAGCGAGTAACCCGAACGTCGTACTTTTCGTGCGAGTAGCGAATAGTATGGCTTTTGGGTTACTCGCTACTTAGCAAGTGTTTCCCATTGACTTACATTGCGCCCACTACTTGTAATGAATATGCGAGTAACGGACAGTACTTGCTAACAGCGTAGGAGTACAAATAGTTAACTACTTGCTCAACACTACTCAGAAACCTTGTATTAGAATGGCCAGGTTATAAGAAGGTTATATTAGAATGGCAATGCTCTAGAAATAGAGTTGTGTGACTTGCTTTATTAATAGCATAGTATGCCACTTGTAAAGATGATATCTGCTACCTGTACATTAGGATGTCCATGCAGGGGTGGAATTCAGATGGTTCTTATCAGTTTTCCTGAACGGTTGTTAAAATCATAACCGGTTTGCAGAACTGGCAAGAAGAAGTATCCCAATCCGGTAAGGTCTCTAAGGGGGTGGCACACTCCTCCTGCAGCAGGAGTACTGACTATGATGTCTCTTTCCCCCCACAGTAGACTGCTGAGACCCGAAACGCCACAACAAAGACCCTCCCATGTCCGATTAACCACTCCGAGACCAAAATTAACCAAAATACAAGCTTTATTAGGAGAGCTTTATCAAAAATAAACAACTCTCATCTTTTCTTGTGGATGGAGGTCGGTCACAGCTCAATTAACCATCATTAATCAATAACTTACAAACGAAACATTGTGCCGGCCGGACTCCCGGCGCACTTTTGCTTTCGTAACCGAACACCTGTTTGGCTCAAAACTGCTGTGACTTGAATAAACGAACTGAAAGTTAGGTAGGGAGGGTGGGACAGCTGCGTCCGGATCTCACAAGGTGAGGAGAGACCGGGATCAGGAAGAGGGGGAATATTTATAGGGGAAAGAGTGGGATCATGGGAACATTCCCATTGAATAAAAACCTCAGAAGGGGAGGGAGGGATAATCGGACATGAGAGGATCCTTAACCCCTTACTGCCAGGGCACAGCAGTCAGGGTGCATTCAATAAAACACTGACATGCCCTAAATTATATTTTAACCAAGATCCTCCCATGTCCGATTAACCACTCCGAGTCTAAAATTAACCAAAATACAAACTTTATTAGGAGAGCTTTATCAAAAATAAACAACTCTCATCTTTTCCTGTGGATGGAGGTCGGTCATAGCTCAATTAATCATTATTAATCAATAACTTACAAACGAAACATTGTGCCAGGCCGAACACCTGTTTGGCTCAAAACCGCCTCGGAGCACAGCAGAGGCCCTAGACTGTGCTCCGACCCCCACCCATGAAGAACAAGGTCTGCTCAATACCATCTTGCAGGCCAGACAAAAATATGTCTAGTCTGATGACGTTTAATTGTACGCCATCATTTAACATCAGGGACGAATTGTTCCCCTCCAATTGTCTGTGTCTAATGACAATTCCTAATTTAAAACGCACAAAACGTGAAATACACGAATTGAGCGTCCGCCTAGAGCGCTCAAGAGCTGCAGCTCCTTGAGCCCTTCGCCAAACAAGCTGGGAAACAACCTCGGACCAAACAATGACAAGCTCAGGAAAAAAGCCGTGAAACTTGTCTAAGTCTGATCTCATGGTGGTGATAACTTCCGCCAAACATTTGGCGGGAACCGAGGTCATTTCCCCCGGCATGAATGACGAGGACCACTGGAGATAGGGCAGACCTGGCAATCTCCACAACTTCAGGTAGAACTTGAGGCCATATGAGACCCCTGATGCTTCTCCAATTGACCTCGAAACCGCAAAATCCAAGGGCCCATCCTCCAGGTCGATTCTCATGCCCGCTGTGCTGCCCAGAAAATATAAGAGTGGCCAAGTAACCAAATTACGGGTTTAGCAGCGCCTAAAAGAAAAAAACTGTTAGTGACACATATACAATAAAAAAAACGTTTAAAAGCCAGTAAGAAGGATTGATTAAAGAAGCAATAATTCCGGTCTAATATATCTCGCGAAACATGCAGAACGCCACCGGCCTATGCGCTGAATGACATCATTGGGTAATCCTGCCCGGGTGGCCTCAGTCGCCGCCCCGATCTGAAAAGAGTGAGTACCGAACTCGCTGGCAGGAAGACCCAGAGACGTTAAATATTTACATAAGACCGCCAAGAATTGGAATCTCGTAAGAGGGGAACCATCTTCATGAACTAGGAATGAAGAGTTACCGTGGCGCATAGCTATGTAGTTATGAATCAATCTAACTGGGCACACTGGGCCAGGGATAGAAAACAAAGATATCCAGCAGCCATTCCCGGCTTAGTCAGTCTTAGATCTCCAAATCCGTAAACCGCCATTACACAATGTGATGTCGTCATGCCGAAGGCCCCCGTGGGTGCCCCCGGCAGGAGAAACCAACTCCGCTATGCTCAAAAAAAGGCTATAGCAAAAGAAGCAGAGATGAGAGCAGACTCGAAAGGAGAAGGACAAACGGCGGAGATGTGGCCGATGATACGAGAAAGAAGGCTAAAAGAAACCGGCCTTCTGCACTCCCTTCTAGGCTGCCCCCTGCCCCACCCCTTGACCGCTTGTTGGACTATGAAACACTTAGTAATGTCCAACCAACCTCATAGTTTGAAATGGAAAGCAAGGCCAGACAGCCGGTTCCGAGCAACCGCACAGGAAAACCCCTTATTGTACAGGTGAAACAGGTACTGGCAGGTAACTTCCAATCTGACAGAGTCAGATGTAGCAACCAGGTAATTTGCTGCAAAAAACTAACCATTCCGCCCATGCCTTACCGTAAGCAAGCCAAGTGTTCGAGGCCACTGAAGACGTCACCAACGGCATCAGCTGCATTCCAACAGATCCCATATGCTGTGTGGGCATGAGATTCCCTCTGTTTGGGCGTGAGGACAGAGCTGTCAGAATTTCGGAAATTGAAAATAGGAAAGAGAATCAGCGATAGTGTTACACCTGCCCAGCACAAGGTCGAGCCCTGAACCAAATGTTGAGCTCCAAACATTGCAACACTAAAAATCTAATATAAAATATAAATCCAGCGACTTGATAAAGACCCGGTGGGTCGAAACGTCGGATATTTTTTCTTTTCCACGTTTCATTAAAAATTATTTCACGCTCAATAATGAGTGCAGTGAATTTATTCATACATTCCCCATTGTGACAGCTGTTGTGATTTGGGGCTCGTCCTTCAAAAATAAGCGGATTTTATTCTGGACATGAGCATGGTACACGCGATAAATCATCTGACTTCATCCTCTCTGCCAGTTATAAAATTACTTGATTTTCCTATTATCATTATTATTATTATTTTTTCCTTTTCTTCATTCACTATTTTTATTTTTTATTTTTTATTCCTTGTTTTTCATTATTTGTTTTATATTTTATTTTTATTTTTAATATTATCATTTTTATTTTTATTCTTACTTTTATTTTTATTTTTATTTCTTTCACACATACAAGTGCATTCATATACATATGCACATCCATTATTCATATCAATTCCCCTCTTTCCTCTCATGTTTCTTTATTCCTCATTTTTTCATGTCCTACATAATCTACTCCTTATCTATACACTCATTACTCATATCAATTCCCCTCTTTTCTCTCATCTTTCTTTATTCCTTATTTTTCATGTCCTACATAATCTACTCGTTATCTATACACTCATCTCTGATCCTGTCACTACCCTATTATGCTTCCCCATTCCTGTGATCCAGCGCTCTTTCTCTTTCATTTGCTAAGTCCCAAATCCCTCTTACCACGCATGCGTCCCCTGCTCTAATGTCCTGCCTGCCACGTCTTCCATTCTGACACTGGAGCACATGGTATGTGCCGTGCCTACCTGTTGCTCTCTCCTGACTGGCTACTCTGCCAGTCAATCTGGGATATATACTCCCCCTCCTCGTCTCTTATCTCCAATACACTAGAATTCTCCAGCAAAGGTGTGGCTGCGCTTGCACATCTTATCTCTAAGTTAATTATGAGCACTTTGTTCTATTCTAATGCTGGTGTCACACACAGCGACAACGACAACGACGTCGCTGCTACGTCACCATTTTCTGTGACGTTGCAGCGACGTCCCGTCGCTGTGTGTGACATCCAGCAACGACCTGGGCCCTGCTGTGAGGTCGCCGGTCGTTGCTGAATGTCCAGCTTCATTTTTTGGTTGTCACTCTCCCGCTGTGACACACACATCGCTGTGTGTGACAGCAAGAGAGCGACGAAATGAAGCGAGCAGGGAGCAGGAGCCAGCGTCTGGCAGCTGCGGTAAGCTGTAACCAGCGTAAACATTGGGTACCCAAGGGAAGGCCTTTCCCTGTTTACCCGATATTTACCTTCGTTACCAGCCTCTGCCCTTGCTGCCAGTGCCGGCTTCTGCTCTGTGCACATGTGGCTGCAGTACACATCGGGTAATTAACTTACTTATTACTAGTTATTACTTATTACTGTACCTAGGAAAGCAAGGAGCCAGCGCTAAGCGCGGCTCCCTGCTCTCTGCACATGTAGCACAGCGACGTTATGATCGCTGCTTCTGCTGTGTTTGACAGCTAAGCAGCGATCATAACAGCGACTTACAAGGTCGCTGTTACGTCACAGAAAATGGTGACGTAACAGCGACGTCGTTGTCGCTGTCGCTTAGTGTGAACCCAGCTTTACTGCAATTTCTTATCTCTTAGTGCTACATTTGTGAAGCCCCACAGGTGTTGTGTCGGTGCATTACCTTCAGGGACTCCACTCAGCTGGTGCTGGTCACAGGTAGGGAATCTTCGGTTTTGATCGTGACGCCACTCTCAGTATTGCGGTCAGTGGGGACCGCCACTGCAGGTTAGGGGACGCCTGGGGCTGATGGTGTGTGCAGTTAGTTGGAATAGCCTCCTGAGAGTGAGGCAAGCCCCAGGGCCCGGTGTAGGTGCGTAGTACCACAAGTCGCAGAATGACTCACACAGGCAGAACTGTCTTTCAAGGGCTTTACTCACATTTGATGGCAGGGTGAGTAGCCCGGGCGTAGCTGAGATGAACCAGGTGGGAACCAGGTATCCTTCAGGCTGACTTTATGAGGGTGACTACTGACTCGCCTTCCTTAGCCCTTGGTGGTTTGGGGTGACCCCGACTTTGAGTCCCTATGGGGGTCACCCAGGGAAGATGCTGCAGCCTCTCTCCCCCTTTTGTTTGCCGTTTGCTTGTTCCCCGGACCAGGCCACTCCAGCTGCTTGCCTCCTGTGACCTATGGGCCCTCACTGCGGTTACGTGGCTGCGGCTTTTGTGGTGTTGTGGTGTGGGCTTTGAGAGCCCCACACCGGCAGGTTTAGCAGAAGAAAGCTGGATCTATCTTCGCTTCGGGATCTGCCGCCCGGTTGGGCCTGGTGCTCTCTAGCAGTCTCCTTACTTCCCACTCCGTGCTTTCTCTCTAGCTGAAGCTGGCTTTCAGGTAGCACTCCTAGTTGACCGTTCTCCCCCGTCAGTAGCCACTGCGCGGGCGCTGTTAGACAGCATCAACCCCACAGGTCTGCTCCTCACCGAGCCCTCTGGAGTTCTCCTCTAACTGACTCACTGCTCCTCCTCTCCTGTTCTTGCCTACGCCACCTAGCAACCAGACTCTCCACCACACCCCTTGAGAGGAGATGGAGGCTTTTGACCCCCTGCCACTATTCCAGTGGAGGTATAGGCTTTGCCCCCTCCTGGGATCCCCAGGGGTCCTCTCATGGGTACATGTGTGAGACCTGATCACTATGCGCCTGTGTACCACACCCCAGTCAGCCTTCTGGATTACCTGTATTGTACTGTCCCCAGCATGGGTGCAGTACTCAGTGGTGCCTGACCAGGTCAGGGGCGCCACATTCCCCCTTAGTTATCACCAGCACGTCCTCGGGCTGCAAGACAACATTTTAAAATGCATAAAACATTAAAACATGTTAAAACTTTTAAAAGCACCAGGTACCATACATCACCACCCTCCACCCACAAGTCCGTTAACCCACCCAAAACCCTTTCACGTTGGCCGCGGCTTCAGCCACTTCTGGCAGGATGTAGAGGCGGCTTACATGGGCTGGTGGTTTCAGGGTATACCTGGCCTGGTGGATCCGCGCCTTCAGCCTCTTCTGGCAGGATGCAGAGGCGGCCTCCACAGTTGGTGCTGACCAGGTACCCTCTTTGTGGTGGTGAGCCAAGGCCCCATAAACAGGCGTGCTCTCTGGTTGCAGGTGAGCCAAGGCCCTATATACGGACGGGCTCCTCCTGGTTGCAGACGAGCCAAGCCCCTAAACAGGCTGACTCTGGTGGTGGTGGTGCCCTCTGGTGTAACTATTTACACTGCGAGAGTTTGTGGCTATAGCCAGTTCATAGCCTTAAGGTTTATGGTTTTCTCACAATAGTTTTTGTGGGCACATTACTTGAACTTGAGAACGTTGCAAAACAAAACTTTTCAAAACAGTAACTTCTCTTCTTACTTTACTTTTCTCTACTCCTCTTTACCAGGGCTTGAGCCTGTATGGCGGTGGCACCTGCTGCTTTCCTGCTCTTTGTCGTCGTCTGTGGTCGTCTCATCCGTAGGTTCTTTTTCTCTGCTTTGTCTTCCTTCTCTTTCTTTAGGACTTTGTGTTACGTCCAGAGCATACAATCCTCTTTCGCCTTGATGCATAGTAAACTGGACTGAATCTCCCATCTTTAGATTTCTGCCAGGGTGTCCTCTAGGCAGATGAGCTCTCACATCTCTTCTGTTGACAAATATCCCTTCTTTGATACCAGGGGCTACGATGAATCCATATCCACTTCTCAGATTAAAATCCTCCACTACTCCTCTGAAAAGGGGTCCTCTGGCCTGGGCTTTGGACCTTCTCAGGGCTCGTTTTTCTTGCAGGTCTCTGGCGGTGACTTCCCGCTGCTCTGGGGATGACGGTGCAGGGGATAGTTGCGTTCTGTTGCGGTGTGTCTTACGGGCTGGATTCTGTAGGGTGCAGCTCACAAACTCCCAGGTAAGGCTTTTGGGCAGTTCTTCCTCAGCCGAGGGTATCGGGTCGTCCTCATCCCAGCGAGAATAAGGCAGCATCTCGGGCTCTGGGTATGGCTCTGGAGTCAGCCTCTCAGCTTCCTGGCCTCCTCCCCCCCTTAGTTCTTCCTGGCACTCCTTGGGTAGCAGTGCTGGGGATGGACTTCGTTTTGCCGGCCCAGGTGGGGAACTCTTTGCCGTGGTTGCTGCAGGAGTTGTCGGGATACTCTTTGGGGTGTGCGGAGGGAGCATGTACCGCTCCACCATCTCCCGTGGGAACTTAGCTTCCAGGTCGGCTTTTAGCTGCCAGTATGCGGAGTCCTCACCTACCAGGGATTGCCTAGCAGGGACTTCCTGAACCTGGGGAGCCTTGTCTGCTCTGGCCTTGCAGGCCGGGGTAAATGGTACGTCAGCCTTGTCTTGGCGGGCCGCGCCTGGCATGGCGGCGGCCTGGTCTTGGCGGGCCGCGCCTGGCATGGCGGCGGCCTGGTCTTGGCGGGCCGCGCCTGGCATGGCGGCGGCCTGGTCTTGGCGGGCCGCGCCTGGCATGGCGGCGGCCTGGTCTTGGCGGGCCGCGCCTGGCATGGCGGCGGCCTGGGTCAGTGTCGTTGTTGCAGGGGGCTCTGTGCGGGCCGGGCAGGGCATCGCTGCGGCGGCCGGGGCTTGACGGGCCGAGCAGGGCATCGCTGCGGCGGCCTGGGCTTGGCGGGCCGCACCTGGCGTGGCTGCGGCCTGGCTCAGCGTCGCCGCGCCGGGCGCCTCTTCAGGGACCGCGGGCGTGGCAGCAGGGGTCGGGGCACTGGCGCTAGCCGGGGCATCACTCGTCTCACCCTCCGTTGGCAGCATCGGGGTCTGAGTTGTCACCGCCCGATCTGGCACTCGGTGCGCGGCTCTCTCCTCGTAGGCCCGAACCGCCGCGGTCATCCATAGAAACTCCTCGCGTCCCTCTCTGATCAGCCTTCCGACCCTGGCTTCCAGTTGATCGCAGA